>NW_024465369.1:26765000-29165000 GCF_017591425.1 Ochotona curzoniae
CATTACCAAATGATATACATCTAACATTTCGGGTGATGCACAATTTCCTCAAATTCTTCAAATTGAAATATTTTAAATGTTTTTTTTTTTGGTCCATAACAGGAGCAGTTTATTCAGTATAATTTACGATAAACATGCTGTTGTGTGTCTGGGATCCTAATGGCTTCTAGAACTATACTCCACACTCTCAGTCTTCAAAAAAGGATCTACCAACCAGTATATGCAGTCCTTTAGAATAACCCCCATCCTTCACTGAAACTGCTGAGCAACACCGGGTGCTACCACTGTTATCCTTAATAGCTCTATTTGATTTGCTATCAGATATAACTGAATAGTATCCTACAACATGGATTTTTGTTAAAGATTAATTTTATGTTTTTATTACAAAGTCAGACATGCAGAGAGAAGAAGAGACAGAGAGGAGGATCTTCTGTCCAATGATTTACTTCCTAAGTGACCGCAAGTGCCGGAGCTGTGCTGATCCAAAGTCAGGAGCCAGGAGCTTCATCCGGGTCTCCCGTGTGGGTGTAGGCTTTGGGTCATCCTCTTCTTGTTTCCCAGGCCATAATTAGGGAGCTGGATGGGAAACGGGGCCACCAGGATTAGAACCGTCACTCATACGGGATTCTGGCATATTCAAGGTGAGGACTTTAGTCACTAGGCTACCGCCCTAGCCCACAACATGGATTTTTATCTGACAACATATGAAAGTTGAACAACTTAAAACAAAAGTCAAAGCAAAATCACCAGCAATATCTTAATTATTTGCTTCACTAATGGATCAGCTCATACAGCCTCACCTATCCTGATGACATCATAAGTCTTCATGTGCTGTCAATAAGCCAAGATCTAGAAAACTTGAAGTTGACATAAATATTTCTCATATTGTTAGTGATTGTCATTAAGTATGTACATTTGTAGCAGTCTTTGCTATTATTGATCAGCAATTTCATTTCTACCACTGTGTTTATGCTCTCTTGTCAAGAATTCAATTTGCAGGAATGAAGGTAGTCTAGGCTATGGGCTGTCTCCTAATTCAATCTTTTCAATAGTCCTTTAGCCTTAAAGTTGAACTTCATTAGTTTGACTTCAAGATTTGTAACACAAGTTTAAGGGAAATTATACATTATTCTCTTAATGTAGGCTCATAGTTTCCTAAACTTTAGACTTTTTAAAAATGTATTTATTTTTATTGGAAAGATTAAAAGGGAAAGGGAGACAGAAAGAACTTCCAGGTGATGATTCACTCCCCAAGTGGATGCAATGGCTAGAGCTGAGCTGATCTGAAGCCAGGCGTAAGGAGCTTCTTCTAGATCTCCCACATGGGTTCAGGGTTCTAAGGCTTTGGGGCCATCCTCAATTGCCTTTCTAGGCCACAAGCAGGGAGCTGGAAGGGAATTGGAGCAGCCAGAATATGAATCGGTGCTTATATGGAATGCTGGGCTTGCAAAGAGAAGACTTTAGCCACTAGCGTATCACACCTGGCCCTAAACTTTAATAATTAGGATGGAATAAAAGCAAGTGATCTTGTTCAATTGATTACTTGCCATCAAAAAGCACTCCTATCATCACGAGTTGATCGTGTCATTTCATAAGGAAACCTTAGAGAAAGAAATTATATGCCTCTCTTGGCAATATTTTCCAGTCTTTTAGCTGGCAGTTTTTACACACACAGAAAAATTCCTCTTTCGTTTTCTGCCAAGGTATGGTCAT
The DNA here is from genome assembly GCF_017591425.1 of Ochotona curzoniae. NCBI lineage: Eukaryota > Metazoa > Chordata > Mammalia > Lagomorpha > Ochotonidae > Ochotona > Ochotona curzoniae. Next base: position 26,766,714 of record NW_024465369.1, read on the forward strand.
ATGGCTGAATGCAAGTAGCACTTGAACAGCAGGAAGAAGACCAAAGTGCCAAGTCCTAAATCTTTCACTTTTTTTTTTTGTGTGATACTGAATAAACAATTAACTCTCCAGTTATAGTCGGCTTTTAGCCACTATAACTCAAATACCCAAAAGGTTCAACTTACGAAAGAAGAAAGCTTATTTTGCTCTATGCCTTTGGAGAGTCCATAGCCCAAGATCAAATAGCTTCATTAGTCTCCTAACAATCCAAGAAGGGGAGAGAGACACCAGAAGCTGTGATCTCTCCTTGCAGCGTCACCATAATTCAGTCATAGGGATTCTATTTCCACTGATGAATCCAATGCAATTAGTTTCCAAGGCTCAACCTTCAGATTCCATAATTAAATTGTTTACCATAGTATGTTGGAAATCAAGTGTTTAGCTCTGATGTGTCTTAGAGAAACCATCAAGTTGTTACACGATACATAAAGCCTGCTTGTACCACAACACCTGCCTAAACTAGAGTTTTCACTGTTTGGCGTACTAATAGAGGAACAGAACATCCACAGCCAACTCTAAATAGCTGCAATTTGAAGCAAATGTGGATAGAAAATACATGACCAAATCTGCACCTGTATAGAATATGCAGAGACCTTTTGCTTTCTCCTTATTAGCTAAGCAGTGTGATACTGCAACCATTGCCATATAATTAACTTTGCTTTAGATATTATAGGATGATTCAGAATACACAGGAAGACGTGCTTAGGGTACATGCAAATTCTATGGCATTTTATATGCATACAAGAAACTTAAGAAACCCTGGAGTTTGGTATCATCAAGTTTCCCGAAACCAATATCTCAAGAGTACTGAGAGATAATCCTATACCTAACTGGTAATTCTGAGCATAAAGTATGCCTAGACAACTATTTTCAATGAAATAAATCAGCACTGTCATTTTCTTTGAAGATTTAGTTATTTATTTGTAATGAGAGTTACAGAGAGGAAGATACAGAGAGGAGAGAATTTCCCTACTGCTTTACTTCTACACGGTTGCAATAGCCAGGGCTAGGCCAGGCTGATATCAGGAGCCTGGGGCTCTGTTCAGGTCCCTCATGTTAGTATAGGGGGCTAAGAGCGTCTCCTGCTGCTTTTCCAGGCTGCACCAGAAATAGAGCAACTGGTACATAAGCCAGGACCCATATGGGATGCTGGCATTGCAGGTGGCAGTTTCCCTTGCTGTGCAATGATGTCAGACCCACTTAAAGTTCCTTATCTCTGAAATGGGGATAATGTTCGCTATTTCATAGTCATAAAAAATGCAGGAGAATTAAATGAGCAAGTATACAAAGCCATATAGCACAGACTGGTAGTTTTACAAATGACTTCAGTTAATAATAAGAAGAACCCAAGTCCGATCTCTGAAAAATGTGTTCAACATTCATCAAGAGAGAAGTCTTGTGGTTTGACCCTATGTTAGACATCGAGTTCAAGACACAGCTCTTCCATCACGAGTTCACTGTCTAGTGAGTATATTAAATATTCCATAGGTTCTGAGTACACAATCAACATCTGCATATCTGCTGCATAAATAAATTGGTATTTGGAGTTTTCCTTCAGAGCTAGATTGAACTTTTATCTTTAAGGATTCATTTCTTTATATTAATGACAGAGAGAATGAGACAGAAACAAAGAAGAAAAGCAGAAAGTGATTTCCCACCTGCTGGGAAATCACATGACCACAACAGCTTATAATGTCCATACTAATCCAGGAGCCAGGAACACCATCCTAATCTCTCACGTGGGTAACAGGGTCCCAAATAATTCGGTAATCCTCTGCTGACTTTCTAGGTGCAAGAAAGTAGAGCACCAGGGACTAGGTGTCACTGGCACCTGGGACACCGACATATTGGTACAGACTGCTGTGTCCCAAGCAGCAGCTTTTCCTGGTGGAACACTCATTCCAGGTTGAACATAAATTCCCTCCAGGAAGTAAATTGCAGGGATTCAGCTTGACACAATGTTTCTGCGTTGATCATGGTCTTCATCTTCCTCTTTTGGTAACCATGAAGATCATCCTAAATTTATGGGAGAAACAATGTCATTAAGACACCCCACCAGGTTTGTCTTGCTGAGCGGGATCATGTAATGTCTTTTATGTAATGTCTAGAATGTTAGTATTTTTTTTTCTTGAAGATTTATTTATTTATTTTGAAAGTCAAAGTTAAAGAGGGGGGCAGAGGGCAGAGGGCAGAGGGCAGAGAGGATCTTCTATCTGCTGGTTCACTGTCAGTGGCCAGAGCTGGGGCAGAGTGAAGCCAGGAAGCAGGAGCTTATGCTGGGTCTTCCCCACATACTCTTGGGCTAGCTTCTGCTGCTTTAGCCAGGCCATTGGCAGGTACCTGGATTACAAGTGGAATGGTGCCATAAGGGATGTTAGAATTGCTTTATCTGTGACACTATGATGCCAGACCGACAATATTAGTATTTACTATGAAAATATAGGCAAAACAGATTAACCATGCGCCACCTTTGTGTGCTTGATACAAATAATTTATTATCAACTAGAGACATGGAAACTCGTATGTCTTCCAGTCACCCTAGATCAGACTGAAAGTCTCCTCAGTAAGTCAAAGCTCCTGCAACCCTGGACTTCTTTGCTTCTTTCTTTGATGTCTTTGGACCTTCTTTCCTGGGTAGCTAGTTCTCAGGTACTGGGTTTTCCAAAAGCAATATCTTTAGCTTCCTATTTGCACATTAAAAAGTAAGAAAGATTGGTATTTTATTGACCACTAATTCCATATCATCACCCTTTGTAATTTTATAGTCCTACCTATACGTATTATTAGCACCATGGATTAATTTGTCTTATTTATGAAGCAGAATCTCCATGCAATAGAAATGTAAACTACTCTTGTTTGGGAAACAAGGGTAATCAGTGGCAAAAATAAAAATGTTCACATACATAAACTATTAGAATTTAGTCATGGGCCACAAGGAATTATGCTATGTCAATAAAAATGACCAACACCAGACATTATCTGGGTAGCCTTTCCAGTGCTTTTGCACTAAATACCAAGCCTGGGAAAAACACCAGCTTGGCCTTGGAGGTGGCTTGGGCTGGTGGCATGAGGAATGATTGAAGTGTTTATTTTTGCCCTTTCTTTATTTCAAAATATTCATAATAAAAGCATATTCACTTTGTAATTAGGACAATAATAAAAAAGGAGACATTATAAGTAAAATAAATAGACCCAAGGATAAAACTCTGATTTATTAATAAAATTATTAGCATTTAATAACTGCATTTACATATAATCACTGTATAAAATTCAAGATAAATGTGGTATGGAAAAACATCCAAATTATAAAAAATTCAAAACTTCAAACAAATGTGGATTTTTAAAAAAGACATTTAATTTATTGGAAAGGCAGATTTTAAAAAAAAGATTTATATATTTTTTATTGGAAAGTCAGATATACAGGGAGGAAGAAAAGAGAGAGGAAGATCTTCCATCCGCTGATTCACTCCCCAAGTGAGTGCAACAGCTAGAATTAAAACATTTGAAGCCAGGAATCAGGAACTTCTTCCAGGTCTCCCATGGAGGTTCAGAGTTCGAAGGCTTTGCCTCATTCTCTACTGCTACCCCAGGCCACAAGCAGGGAGCGTGATGAGAACTGGAGCAGCTGGGATGTGAACTGATGCCCATCTGGGATCCTGGTGCATTCAAGGCAAGCATATAGCCACTGAACTATTATGCTGGGTCCTAAACAGACAGGTAATATTGAATCTATTTACTTTTATGTTTATCTGCTCTGATTACTTATTCCCATTCACCAGTTCAGAATTGTTTAAAAATTATCTTTAGAATATTACATATTACTTAAAATATTATTATTTCTTTCTGTAGGTATACTGGAATCTTTAATAAAATATTCTTTTATTGTCATATTTCTCCATTTTCAAACTTTTTAATATTTTCTTTAGAGAAAATGTTTTTGTAATGCTTTATTTCTGTACAAAGTTTATAAAAATCAAGCAGTTTACTTTTATATTAGTTCATTTATTAATGTACTTTTTGTATGTGTTATATATCTGCCTAGTCTTCAAATCAATAGTATAAAGGGACAGACACAAGAAAAGTATAAATTCTTCAACTTCTGACCTTTCCTTTTCTGATTACCAATATATTCCTGCTTCCCACTCATTGCATTTCTGGTACAAGGATTAGTTATGAAAATCATAAGACAAAAGAAGCTAGAGAATTAGAATAAATTTGAACCAATTGTGCCAGAATAGTGTTCTTCCCTAGACCATTTATAGAAGCGTTGCTGTAAGTCTTGGTACTCCTGTTAAAGTGTTGGATGTGTTCTATTTTGTACAATTCATTTTATGTTTTATTTATATTCCAACTAATTCAGAAAAATATTTTAAGTTGGCTACACAAAAGAGATGAATATAAGATAAAATATACAAGAACCACTTACAATAAGACTCCTTTTTTTTTTAAGGGAGGATAGCCAAACTGGTGATTTTTCATGATGATTTTTCAGTGACTGATATTCTGATGTCATACGCACTTAGTTTGAATTTGATTATGACTGTCTCTGAAAAGATGGATATTTACTTATTTCTTCTTCAAATATTTTATCATTACAAAATATTACATTATTTTGCTTTTCAAAATAATAGCTGTGCTTTTTTGAAAATTAAAACAAGAGGAAGAACAAAATTAACCCAAAAAGAAGTGATTCTGTAGTATAAATTACATGAGTTCAGAATTTTTTAAAAAGATTTGTTTATTTATTTGAAAAGCAGAGTTACTGGAAGAGAGGGGGAGATGCAGAGACCGAGAGAGAGAAAGAGAGCAGACACAGAGAGAGACTCTGTCCATTGATTAATTCCCCAAATGGCCACATGGCCATGGCTGGGCCAAACTGAAGCCAGGAGTTTCATCCAGGCCTTCCCGGTGGGTATAGAGGCCCAAAGACTAGGTGGGCACATAGGACCAAGTACTAGAGCCATTTCTCACTGCTTCATTTGAGATATTAACAGGGAGCTAGATCAGAAATGACATGGAAAAATAGCATAGCCAGGGCCCGGCGCGGTGGCGCAAGTGGTTAAGGTCCTCGCCTTGCATGGCCCGGGATCCCATATGGGCGCCGGTTCTAATCCCGGCAGCCCCGCTTCCCTTCCAGCTCCCTGCCTGTGGCCTGGGAAAGCAGTCAAGGACGGCCCAAAGCTTTGGGACCCTGCACCCATGTGGGAGACCCGGAAGAGGCTCCTGGCTTCGGATCGGCATAGTATCGGCCAGTTGCATTCACTTGGGGAGTGAATCATCGGACGGAAGATCTTCCTCTCTGTCTCTCCTCTCTGTATATCCGCCTTTCCAATAAAAAAATAATAAAATAAATCTTTAAAAAAAATAGCATAGCCAAAGATTTTTGATTGTTGTATTTTAGGAATGGAATTTCCATCTACTGAGATGAGGAACCTTTAGAAAGGAAGGCATTAAGAATTAGGGAAATCAACTGTGGTCAGACATCTCGATTTTGAGATATCCATAATATATTCAATGGATTTAATAAGTGGACCACCAAATATTCACTTATGAAATGTTAGTGGAAGTGTAATGTGGAGAAAAGCATTCAAATGCGTGGCATCGATGGTTAGGAAATGCTAGGATTATCTGAGAGTTGAGAGAGAAGTGGTCTGAGAAATAAACCTAAGAGCCTTGAAATATAAGAGAATCAGGAAAATTAAAAAGGTCATGCAAAGACGTTTGAGCAATGTTGAGAGGCAAGGGAGAATGAGAGGTAAAAGAGCTTAAGGAAGACAATGCAAAGAAAAAAAAAGCTTTTATGCATTGAGAATGATAAACCCCCAAAAATGTTGGTGTATAAGTGAAACAACAATCCGAGAACCCATGATTTGATCTGGCAATGTGGAGGGCAAGGCCGGTTTTGGTAGTGAAGTGAAAATAGGAAGTTTCCAATAGGAGGGGGAAGAAAAGGAAAGATATTCACTTTATTTTTTGTTGTTGTTGGAAATTAGTCCTAAAACATTATTGAGAAATGAAGGATTTGACAGTGTTCTAAAAAGAGTTTCCTCAGTTTACATTCTTGATACTTGTGGTTGCTAAGATATGGTAATATAAACTGCTCTGATAGAATGATCAAATTGCAGTGGCTTTGAACCATACAATTTTATTTGTTCATATATGGCTTCAAATCAATTAATCCTAATTGGTGAGCAACTGTTCTACAGAAAGGATTTACTAATTCTTGTTTAACTACTGTTGTTAACTTCCGATGTCTCTGTCATTGTCTGTATCAAGCCAGGGAAGTAAACATCATAAAGGAGAATCTATAGGATGGTTTTATATCTCAGACTTGAAAGTGTAACACATGTACTCACATACACTGGTTATAAATTAATAGTATAATCACTTCTCAAGGTAAGGCAGACCAGGACAAATAGGATAGCTGTGTGTCCAAGATGATACAATGGCTTTGGTGACCAGATCGCAATCTGTGTTACACTCAAGCAACTGTTCATGTTGTTCAATCCTCGTTGTTTGATGATGGAAAGTACTCAGCAGAAAAAGAAACATTAATGACTTTAGAGTATCAGACGTCACAGTAAAATACTTGAGAAATCCGGAAAAGGGCTGTCCAAGATAGCAGACCAGAAGGAAATGATTGTTCTTGTGCTTCAAGGGGGTGTGGGAAATTCCTTCCGTGTATTAACAGGTATGTGGAGTGAAAGGTTGGCACATTCAAAGGTGAGACTATGAAAAAGTTTTTTAGGAGAAGAGCTCATGTTTGGTATAAAAATAAAATTTAGAAAAAAAATATCAGATATTTCTATATTCCTAACAAAGTTTTTCCACAATAGGGTGAGGAATAGGAGGTTGGTAAAGGTTTTGTTTAAAATTGTGTGTGTCAAGAGAACATATTCAAAATACAAGCAGCTAAATACTTCATATGCTCTTAAAAAGCAAAATCAACGTTTGTCTCACTTAAGCCACTGCACAAACAATTCACATGAAGAAAACTCAAAATGATCGCTTTCCTAGCAGGTCACGATGGTGACATTTAGCAAACGATTGTCAAAAACCAATACAAAATGTCCTCATGGCATAAAAGAGTACTTACTCCACTTGTCATACTCAACTACTTATTCTTTTAATCTATTATCTGACAATTATTTTGATCTTTACAGTGAATGCGAAAGAAGTCATTGTGAAAATGAGCCCTCAACAAAGAGGGAAAAACTGTCCACAGAGTTTAAAAAATACCACACAACTCAATAGCAAGAAAAGAAAGAAATTGATTTGAAAAATATGAAAAGAGTTTGAATAGCTTGTTCTAAAAATTAGATAAATGGCAACTTGCATACAAAAAAGTCACATCGTCAATTATCATAAAACTTCACATTAAAATCATAATGTGATATCACTTCACCCTGGATAGAATGCATCCCATCCAAAGAATAAAGACAGAAACCCCAAGTGTTCATTGACAGATAAATGGATAAATAAATAACACACACATAATGGAATATTGCTTAATCTTTATTTTTGTTTTAAAGAAAATCTTGGCTTTGCAGTAATAAGAAGTAACCCTGAAGATTTAATATATACTTGTGTATGTGTGTGTTGTGTTTTCTTTATTCATTTATCTATCAGTGAACTCTTGGTTTGCTTCCAATTTCATGCCTAATATGTGTAATGTTGCCACGAACATGACAAGGCAGATGTTACCAGGCATGTTGAATCTAAAATGCTTACCTTACGAAAGCAGAGTAGAATGGTGGGTGCTAGAACTGAAAGGGAGTTGGGAGTTGAGGTAAATGGAGGAGATACTGGTCAAAACCTATACATTTTTGAGACAGAATGAAAAAGTTCTAAAGATATGTTTTACGTCATGGATTAGTATAGTTGATAATGATGTATCATAGACTTAAAAACTGCTGAAAGTAGATCTTACAGATTGTCTAACAAAAGAATTTAACTGTATGACATGTTAGCCGTTATTTTGCATGATTGTGACAACCATTTTACATGGATACAAATACCAAAGTATATAAAATTATGTAAGTAAATATAATTTTTAGCCAATGATACCTTATTAAAACTGGGAAATCAATCAGACAAAAGCTTGCTAATCTTCCGTATGCTGTTGTTTACATCTCATATCTGAAAAATTTAAAATATTATGAGACAAGGCTTAGCTGGGAGCAGTGTGGAACTGTTTTAGCAACATTTCCAGGATTTTTCAATGACTCATAGTTCTAGGCATTCATGTGAATTTCCAATTTCCATTTTAAACTTTACCATCATTTAAAAAGAGAATGTGTTCCAACTTTTCATGATAATGAGATCAAAACTTCTTCATCAAAAGCTTTAAAGTAGAATTAGTCTTTACATTCCTCCCACCCCACATATTGATATATTCATTCACCTGGTTAGTAGAACTGCTTGTTGAAAGACAGTGAGTGACAGATACGAGATGCAGAATATTGACAAAACTGAAGTGTAAATTTTGGACCCATCCTTAGGAAGCGCCCCAATGACTCTCATATTACAGCTGTTTCCTGGTCCATTTTTTTTCCCCCCAGCAGATACCTTCAGTCAACCTTGCTATGTTAATAAATATCCCTTTAGTTTATACATTAAACATATTTTTCACATTCACTTTATGTATTTGTCACATGCCAGCTTAATTTCTCTGTATTCTGGAACCTAAACAGATAGAATAGCTTCAAAATAAAATCAAAAATAAAATCAGATGAGGGTAAAAAAAAAGTGCATGCCGCAACTTTACTGATACAAAACAACAGTTTACAAACAATCAACCCTGCAACTAAATGTGCTGAAGAGAGGCTCAGAAGCATAGCTTTGCATGCTTAAAAAATGAAACTGAGATTGTTTAACTTTTACTATGATTGGGTGGTGTAATGAAGATTTGCAGACAGCGAGGGACTGGTTTATACCCCCCATCTTACACCATTCTGGGAAGATGACAGATTTCATTTGGGATTATCTGGGGCATCTACCAGAAATAATTATGTAAAGTTTTGCTTTCATGGCATAACTGGTTTTGTTTGCTCATGGGATTCCCAAGTAATTTTGAGAACAGCTTCTCTTTTATTTTGGAAGTAGTGTCCATTTTATTTTGGTACTGTCAAATGAAATCACACAACTTTTGTTAATTTTTCTGTTCAAATATGACCTTTTGCAGGCCAACTCATTTTCCAAGGCTCAAACTATGCCAGTGAGCCAAGCCTTGAATCAGAGAAAGGAATTAATACATTCCCCACAGGATATACTGAAAGTTTTACAGAGAAGGAAAAAATGAATAATAGTAAATCATGATCCAATATGCTACATAGATATAAAAAGTGTGTGAGTTTTGTTTTTCATCTAAAGCATGAAAGAAATACATCATTCTTTACCTTCTATATAAAATTTGGTATGGTTGACCAACAAGTTTATGGGCTAATGGGATTTTTATCAAAATTTTCCCTTTTCCCCCATTTTTACCGTAACACATTGTTTTAACTTTCTGAATGTCATGTATTTATTTCATTTATTTGAAAGGGACACAGGAGAGAGATAGACAATTCCCATCCATTGGTGCACTCCTCAGTTGCCTGCCATAGCTTAGGTTGCCCTTGGAGAAAGCCAGGACACCAGAATTCATCCTGCTCTCCAGCACAGATGTTAAGAATCTAAATAACTGAGCCATCATCCACTGGCCATCATGGAACACTAGATTGGAAACAGAGTGAGACTTGACCCCATGGACTCTGATATGGGATAGTAATGTCCGCAGTGGCTCCATAACTGCTGCTGGCCCATTATTTAGTTTATGGCAAAGTACCTAGTCATACACCGTACTGAGGGATCTGGTGGAATTTGGATCTTATGCAGCTATTTATATGGAGATATGGCTCAAATATCAGATTTATGTTACTATTTCTAGTCTTTCAATGGTGTGCAGGTTATGCCAAACCCTTGACAATGGATATTTTGTAAATTCAGCTTTTTGTCTTGCGCCTAATTATATCATGAGACAATTTCTTTCCTAGAATTTTGCTGCATTATTATTTGTTTCTCCTAACAGACAGGGTATGTGCTGCTTCTACTAGATCCTATAAAATTTTTAGACTTGGAAGCACCCCTGGAACCTGTAGTTTAGAAGAAAATAGGTCAAGGAAATATGTGCCATTGGACTTGCAAACTTCTTTGCATCTTTGGATTCTCCCAGGATCAGACCCGAAATAAGGATATAAATGAAAATGATCTATGTGGGAAGTACTAAGAACATGAGGAGATAAATAATGAAAGTAATAGAGAAAAACAAAAACTGTGTAGGTAGGTCTTTAAACCAATGAGAGATTGGAACTATATCCTACACAAAAAGGTTATAAAGAACAGCAATCCCCAGCTGCCAGCAACTGCCTAGATTTCTTTCTACCTGGGCAACTGTTATACTGCTGGGAGAAAAGCACCCAATAGCCGGCGGGCATTCTGGGCCTGGTAAATGCCAAATTTGTGTTAACTATACCAGGATGCCATCATGCTTGCATATTCTTTTTTTGTTTCTTTTAAAATATTTTTAAAATATTTATTTTTATTTTTATTTGAAAGCCAGATACACAGAGAGGAGGCAAGACAGAGCAGAGAGGAAGATCTTCTGTCATCTGATTCACTCTTCAAGTGGCTGCAACAGATGGAGCTGTGTCAATCCAAAGCCAGGAGCCAGGAGCTTCTTCAGGGTCTCCCATGCTAGTGCAGGGTCCCAATGTCTTGGACTGTCCTTGACTGCTTTCCTGGGCCACAAGCAGGAAACTGAACAGGAAGCATGACCACTGGGAATAGAACTGGAGCCCATATGGGATCCTGGCACGTTCAAGGTGAGGACTTTAGCCACTAGATTATCAAGCTGGACCCTTGTTTTAAAATAAATGTTTAAAAGATATTTAAAAACGGTGCAGAACTCTGGGCAGGGGCCCACCACCCTGGTTGCAAGGTTGGGAGAGGATGTCCTGCACATTGCACAGGGAAGGAGTTCTGGGGACATATTGGAATGAGAGTGGCAGAGAGTATATTTGACAAGGAACACTTCCACAGACTGGGCCAATGCACTGGCAGGTAGGTAAGGGAGCTGAGATGAAGTGGTTTAGAGGAAAAAATCTGGAGGCCGTGTTTGGATCTGTTCAAGGCACCTGCTCACGTTAAAGACCTGGGTTGGCTAAATAGCATCACCACCACCCACTGGCACATGCAAAAGCTGGGCCGGGGAGCATTCATGGCTGAGCTAGTCCACAGTACTTGCCTGTGAGTACCAGAGCAAGGGTGGGCTATGTCAGGCTGAGTTGCAGCACCCACCAAAGTATGAAAGAATCTGATCTGGGGACAGATTTTGTAGGGGAATCTTGGGTTTGCCTCTGTGGGACTGTTGCCCCTGCTACAGAATACTGGTGGTGATGAGCCACTCAGACTGAATCATAGAACTCACCTGACAGGAACCAACCTGACACTTGTGGGAGCTGGGGCTGGGAGAAGGGTAGGCTAGCTGCAGCACCTTCCAGTACATGCAAAGGCTGGGACTAAGATCAGATAATACTAAACAGGGATGCTTCTGGGAGCTGGCCTAACAGGGGGACTTGGGGAACTCCTCTACTAGGCTGCAGCAACCTCTAGGGAGCACCAGAACTGGAGTTGTGGATGGACCAAGCCAGCAAGTCTGCATTAGCTTTTATGTGGGACAATTCTGATGGCATGCCAGGCTGGGCCAAACTGCAGACCCCACTGGCACACATGAGATCCAGGACAGGGTGTTGGCAATGCCAAACTGAGTTAGATTGTAATACCTACCAATGAAAGCTGAAACATTGGGTGGGAGTTGCCAGGCTGGGCTGAAGCATCCATGCAACATGCACAGGACCTAGAACTGGCAATCGGCTTGGTAGAGGAAATCTGGAGATCCCCCTGCTAGGCTACAGCTCCCACTAATGAATTCAAGAGCCCAGGACTGTGGGCAGACCAGACTGGGCAAAGCTACAGCATCTATCAGCACACATAATGAGCTGGGTTTGTGTATGGGCCAGACTGTACTAGACTCCAGCACCTGCTGGTGATCACAAGAACCAGAATGGGTGTGGCACAGCCTGGACTAGGCTGTGGCACCTGCTGATTCACATGAGAACCAGATCTAGGAATGGGCCAGACTGGGCTAGGCTGCAGCACCCATTGATGAAAGCTGTAATGCTTGTGGACCAGTTGAATTAGGTCACAGCAGCTACCAGTGAATGTCAGGCTGAAGGCCATCTATGTAAGTCTGGAGAGCAGCATCTGTTAGCACACATGAGATCCATTGCTGGGTTTAGGCCTCACAAGAGAAATTGGGAACTTCTGCTAAACACATCTCCTACTGGTGAGCACAGCACCCAGGGTGGGGATCAGGCCAGACCAGGCTGGACTGTAGCATCATTGGCATAAGTGTAAGTCTGGTCTAGAGGCAGGTTGGGCAGGTCAGTCCACAATACAAGCTGGTATAAGTGAGTTCTAGGATGAATAGAGGCCACCAAGTTGGACCACAACAGTTGCCAGTTCACATGAGGGCTGGAGGTGGGCTAGACTGGGCTAAGTTGCAACACTCACCAATGAGAGCTGGTAATGGGGATGGGCCAGACTGAGTCAAGCTGTAGCACGTGCTAGCAAATGCAGAGATAGGGAGCTGGCCATATCAGACCGGGCCACAGAATCTACCAGCATACACAAGACCTGGGGCTGGGAGCAAGCCTGTTCTCCTACTGTGGGAACTCACTTGCTGGGTTGCTGCTTCCACTGGTGAGCGTGAGAGCTGGGAATAGGGGCAGGCCAGGCTGGATGAGGCTGCTGCACCCACTGCAAGCACAAGAGCTGGAAAATGACAGGATTGGGAGTACAAGTCATGTCAGGCAGGACCAACTGACCTTGAAAGATTGTCTCATCCCTTGAGCTATGAAGCCAACAACATTTCAGAGCTATCAAAACTACTCAAGTAGGGCCCCAGTGAGGTAGCTTAGTGGCAGAAGTCCTCGCCTTGCACTTACTGGGACCCCCTATGGGCTCAGGTTCTAATCTAAGTGGTCATGCTTCCTGTCCAGCTCCCCGCTTGTGCCCTAGGATAGCAGTCACGGACAGTTCAAGACCTTGGGACTCTGCACTAGCATGGGAGACATAGAAGAGGCTCGAAGCTCCTGGCTTTGGATCGGTGCAGTTCCAGTTGTTGTAGCCACTTGGGGAGTGAATCAGTGGACAGAGATAATCCTCTCTGTCTCTCCTCCTTTCTGTATATTTGGTTTTGCAACAAAAATAAAATAAATCTTAAAAAAAAAAAAAACCCTATTCAAACAATATCCTTGGAACACCCTTCCCCACATCATTGTCTTTAAGACATCATCAAATGACTGTTCCCCATCCCCAGGTGCTGATGTAATTTAACAGCAAGGAAGGACTTCCTTCCCCACCTCCCCTGTAGACACAAGAGAAAAACGATTTGAAACATTGTCCTATACACTTTCCTCCCTACCTGAATCTTCTCATCCTAACTGATTGCTATACAAGCAATATTAAAAATAAAATAAAAATTAAATGAAGAATGCTCATATCTGAAGCGAAAGGGAGGGGATACACCAGCTCTTGTGGCATTCTGCTACATTTAGAAGGGAAAGGGGAACTTCACACCATGAAAAGCATGACTCTCAGGAGTTCCTAGGGCGGGACTGCTACTTCCACAATTTCAGGTTGATTTTTTCCTCTGACACTGGGGATTTCTTCAAGTCTGGAAAATCAAGCCTTCAGGTTCAAAGATGTAGGCACTACCAGTTCTTAGTCAACTTCTGTTCACTGAAAAGTTGCATCAGCCTCCCCTGCAGTCTGTAGAAATCTCAACACAATCTATGGGAAAAGATTTTTACTTCATGATTTTGCCTATTTTGCTTCCTCTCATCAATTTTTCTTTGCTCTGGACTTAGGTTTTTTTTTTAAATAAAATAAGGAAGATTCAGAGGGAAATGTGTTTATCATTCTGTTGCTTCTATCAGCCCTCAGTTCAAGCCACCCTCTGTGAGGCAATACACAGAGGTTGTCTACTTGTGGAAAGGAAAGGAGATGGGAGAGGGTTAAGAAGGACAAAACAAAAAGAAAAGGCAAGCCAGCTAAAATCTCAAAGTTACATATTTTTACAGATTTGCCTATTCTACCAAGATGTAATGTGGGAGGTTTATAGTTCTAATAGATTAATGAATGAATTTTAAAAAAATCTCATTCCCAGTGACCTAACACAGCTCATGTTTATCTCTTGCTGACAGAACTACAACATGCAGGTGTCTTGGGGTATAGGAGCTGAGAACAGCACTGTCATTCAGGCAGCCAGGACTCCTCAGCCTGGTGACTCTATTCTGTGAGATAGAGCTCATTTCTGCTTACATTCTGTTGATCAAAATCCACACACTCAACTGAGAATTCAACTTGTCCATATATTTAGAAAAAAAAAAAAAGGATAAAGGAAGCACAACAATTAACAACTGGTCAATCTCGGTCACTGTGAGCAGAATGTATTGTGTTTATTTATTCTTAGACTATTTCATCCAGCAAGATTTTTTTTTTTAATGCTCAAAGAACAAAATGTACGTAAATACAATTACAAGTATATTACTTAATTTTGTAATCCCTGGTGAGCAGGCATCTTATTTTTGTTTCAGATTTGAAAATATTGGCATCATTTTTATAGCTACAGCATTATATTATTACAGATTCAAAGTAAGAAGTGTGAATGTTGGGTTACTTTTTAAAATGAAAAAAAAGAAAGATTCACAGTTTTCAAGAAAATCTCTGATTTCCACAAAGTGCAGTAGATTTAGGCGTTTGTGAGTGAATGTGTTTGTGCATGCCCACGTCAAAGACAGGGCTTCTATTTGTCATCTTTGAGGAGTTCCTGCGCTTCCTTTCCATAGAACGCAAACTTTGCCTGTGTCTATCGGTATTGTATGTGAGGCCTTGTCACTAATGTGCAGTATCTTCTGTTTAAGGTGGCTTCCTGTCTCCCTCCCATGAACACAGTATCTTTTTTTGCCTTCTTCTGCCCAGCAGTGATGGATTGTGCCTGCATCCTAGTTGATAAAATATTTTTTTCTTCTTTCTCCTCTTTTTCCAGAGAGAGTGAACATTTGCTGTGCCTGGGAGGTGAAGGGGAGAAGGCTTGCAGCTTTCCCCAGTGATGGAAGGCTTTTGTTTCCTATTGGATGTGAGGATAGTGAAGTGAGCAAGGCTTTGAACCCATCCCCTGGAAGCTGTGCATCACTACTGTATGTCTTTCAAGATCCCCTATTCAAAATTTTTATCATGAGCACCTGATGGAGGCCCATGGGAAAAAGTTTGTGACAGAGCATAACTTTCATTGCCTCTGTGATTCTAGTTTGAACAAGCCATATTCTAGCCCACACTTATCCTTTGCTAATCCTTTAATGTTTTAGCTAATTTATTTTTCTTGATGTAAGATTTCTACCTTTCCAATACTCTGATAAAGGTGAAATTCTTGTGTGCTACATAAATAATCAGCCATAAAAATATTGCAACAATATTTATTCCTCAACATCCCATTTTAATACTTGCTGTCATTGCTGCCAATAAGGAACATTTTACATTGTGAAGTAAAACAGTTATCAGTCCTTTAGCATACAGCAAATATGTACTACTTGTTTCATTGCTACAGAAAATAATGTGCTTGAGTAATATACTACAATTCTCTTTAAAATCATAAAATGGCTTGAAAATGAAGAAAAGTAAAAGGTATTCATTTAAAAAGGAATTTTACTAAACAGTGAAACACTAACTAGCATAATATTAATCCATATACTATTGCACACTTCCAGCCATATAGTCTCTAAAATTTTATTTGAGAAGAGAAGATGAAAATAATTTTTTTGGTCAGAAATATAACAAATGCATACTTAAAAATAAAGATATAATACAATTTCCCCTTCTACTAATTAGAGCTGAAAACATTTGATTCGAATTCCTAGATTAATTCCCATGTCAAGATTATTTTCATCACTACTCTAAAGTCTTTGAAATTAAAGGTCCCAAACTAGGTAGATGTGTCATTTCCAGCATGAAGAAAATTGCTGGGTAATTTCAGACAGCACAAGCAAAAGGTTACGTTTAAAAAAAAATTGTTAATAAAGTGAAGTCTACGTAAACAGTATGGGCCATGGGGGACAAAGAGGAATAAGACGCTCTCCAAGAATGATGTTGTGCACAGCCGTATGATCTGTGTCTTCAAATGGAAATGCTTCCAGGCCACTTGAGAATTTATAATGAATCATACATGTGTAAATAATTTTGTTTCTCCAAGTAGAATACTTTATTCCTTTCGTTCATTGAACATATCCACTTTCTTTTTTTATTAATTACATTGTATTATGTGACATCCACTTTCATAACTGCCTTGTAAATACGAATTAGATAAAGCTAATAAGAAAGACTATACAAATGGACGACTTCGAGGATAGACGTGGTGAGCTGTCTTCACGATTCACGGCAAAGGGCAATCTTACAAAAATCTTAGTTGACTCTGGGTCACTGATGAAAAACTGAGATTATTTTGTGGAATCTGGCATTGTTACATAAGATTATAAGTAAAACAATAAGTAAAACAATTTTTTACTCTCAAAATATTTTTATTGAACATTTCTGTGAGCTTCATGTATTATATACACATTAAGTGAAGTTTCATGGACCCAATTTGATGGCTCGGTGGCTAAATTCTTGCCTTGAAGGTGCCAGCATCCCATCTGGGTGCTTGATCATCTCCTGTCTGCCCTACTTCCCATTTGGCTTTCTGCTTGTGGCCTAGGAAAGCAGTAAAGAACGGACCAAGACCTCGGAACCCTGCACCTGCGTGAGAGACCCAAAAGAAGCTCCTAGCTCCTTGGCTTTGGATCAGCTCAGCTCTGACTGTTGAGGAGTGAATTCACTTGAGGAGTGAATTAGCAGAATGAAGATCTTTCTTTGTGTCTCTCTTTCTCTCTATAAACCTGCCTTTTGAAGAAAAATAAATAAATCTTTTCATAAAACAAATTGCCCAACCTTCTTTCCAATAACCAGTGAGAATAACCTCTATACAAATTTGCAGAAAAACAGGCAAACAGAAACATACTAGTCATGTTTTTTAGTGTCTTCAGAATGGTTAAGGAAAGAGAAAGAAACTTAAAGAGCTACAGTTTGAATCAGCCGAGCTTGTTCTTCACAACAGCCAAGTCAGAGAGATAGCACTGGACTTTCTCTGTGGTTGGAACGCTAAAGGAGAGGTGGTCGACTGAAATACGTTACTTTTTAAGAAATACTAATTTCAAGTCTATTTTAATCAGGCATATTTGATGAACAGAAACAGTTTTACCTGTATTAATATATGTAGAGACTTTGAAATTCAAATTTGAATTACGTTCTTTCTTGCTCAGGTATTTACTCTTAATTAAAATGCTTCATATCCTTTAATCCTTTCTATCCTTTATTTTTTGCTGTACATGAAGTTTTAGATCATGTAGAATTAGTGGGAATGTAAACCGTCTTTTATGATGGCTTTATTTTCATACTGTTAAAATCTTATTGAAAATGTGAAATGTTAAAATACTGAGTGTCTGTAGTATGTGATGCTAATATTAATTTTGGAGGGTTTAATATTTTGAAATGGATATTAATTGCTCTAAAGATTAAAGTGTTATTCTTTGATGTTTCTAGAATGTATTCATCCCTTGAGATATGCCAATACACACCTTCCTTTCCCAGAAATTTTGCATTTAGGGATATGAGAGTTTAATTTACATAATTGACTCTTTCATTTTTTCACCCCTTGAATTCAAAACATATTGTAATACATTAACGAAGATTTCTATGCATTCAAAGATATTTAAATTGCTTATTGGCAACAAGTTTAATTCAAAAATATTTCTTGTAATGTGCTTATAATGTGCTCAAAAATAATCTAACAAACATTGAAAACACATTAAAGAAAATGCTTATAGGTTCCAATGGTTAGAAATACAAATAATGGGATAATACTTAGAAATAATTTCCAAAGAAGAAAGATATTGATTAAAACTAAGAATACAGTAAAGGGATGAAGACTGGAACATTTGGAAACTGTGAGACAATGTTTATAGAAAGGGTAGACATTAGAATAAATGAAGTAATGTTCCCAAACAGAGGATTCAGCATGAGTGTTTTGAGGAACATTTACTTCTGGGGTAGCAAGAAATGGGTCACTATGTGAGGTAGGTAAATTTACAGTCAAATTCCAGAGGTCCACAAAGAAACCGACAGAAGAAGGACGGAGATGATTAACAGAGCAAATGCCCAATAAAAGTCCAGGATGTTTTGGGCCAAGATGGGGCCACAGGATCAGGTGAACTTCAGATTGAAGTTTCAAGAAAGTATTAATAATTGAAACCACATTACAGAAGTCTAAGGAAAAGCAGATAGGTCACTTATGACCATGGGAATAGTCCACTCATCTGAGGAAAGGGAAAACTAGAGTCAAGGAAAGGTGTAGAGGAAGCGTGTGTTCTGGGTTGGCAGTACATTTCTATAAAATGTGATCAAATGAAAACTCAATATTTAACATGAATGTATGCTACATATTGTGCTTCTCCAACACAGTGAATCAGTACAATGGCATGATTAAAACCATAGAAAAATTTTATGTAGTCAATGTGCCATGAATTCCTTTGACACATGAATAGCCTCTTATTCCAGGAATGCAATCTCGATTGTAGTAAAACTTAGGGTTTCTTTTTTTGTTTTTAATAAATGTTTTATTATAATGAGTAGCTGTCATGAATAGGGTGAGTAGCACTTCTCAACAGCCAAGCAGAACTGTTTGGGCATCTTCCTACTCCTTTCCTGAGGGACTGAGGTTTGAGAGAAAACCAACCACATGCTTATAATACAGTCTTTGTTTTGTAGTAGACATTTTCTTTTTTTCCGCCTGGTATCTTTACCATTTAAAGCCACATCCCTCTGATATGGAAGAAGTGGTTAGTCCATAACCTCTGTTTCCCACCAGTGCTTTTTCCGTTATACTCCCCCAACACAGCAGTCGTTCTGCATCAGGCTTTCAGTCTGTCCCCACTTCCACAGTTGTACCAGGGCAGGCAGACTGACATGTGACCATGCTAGGGAAGTTAGAGAATTCCCAGAACTTTTTGCAAAGACAACTGGGGAAAAAGGGTATGCCTTTATTTCCTATGGGATTGCTTGGCTATAAAGAACAAGAAACAAAAAGAAAAAGCAAACAAAGCCAGAGTTGTCAATTCCTGAAAATAAAGACATTTCTGAGAAAGCAGACCTCAGACAGTTTTAGCTTCTGAATTTAGCCGTGCATCTCTTTTTTGTTTTTTTGTTTTTTTTTTGTTTATGTGAACTGTTGTCTCATTTTCATGTTTATCCAATTAACTTATTTAATACCAAATTCTTAATATAGTTAATAACATTAATTGATCACAAAGTGGGGAAAGAAAGTTTGAACAGGGCTGTATTAACTGCTCCTTTCTCTGAGCATCAGGGACATTCATCTCTGTTCCTGTAAGAGATGGAATCTGCACTTTCTGTCATGTGCTATGGTTGCTGACATGCTTGCTTTTATTTCTGATACAGAAGAGGATGTGCATTTCCTGACAGCAGTGACAGATCCTGGTTCTTTTCTAACATTATAGTGAGTAGCAGATCTGGCAAACGGGCTAATTTCCCAATGCCCCAAACCCCTCCTTTTGTCCACCTACCAAAAAGCAAGTGAGGAAAGCCAGCTCTTCACCGTCAGGTTTCCTTGCAGCAAAACTGATTGTGTGGTCTAGGCATGCCCACAGATGGGCAAGTGAAATCTGGGACAAAATTTTGCTTCTGGTAAAAGAAAAGTATGTTTTTAACTTTGTCCTTTTCTTCTTGGTGTAAACACCAATCTAAAGAAAGTGAATGTGCAAGGATTAGATTTTAAGGTACTGTAGCCATATTCTGAGAAGGAGGCAAGAATACAGAAAGAAAGAGATCGACATGTTTAAAAAGATAGCTGTGCCAAATCAGAAACTGCTCTCACTGAGACTTCATTTTTCTCGAAAAGATTAATTTAGGATATATTTGTGTATGTTTATTTAACGTTTACTTAAGATGGTGATTATGTTCCAAATCCAGAATTTATTAAATGATGTGTGACCTTCAATCTAGATATTGTGTCCTTGAATCAGTAAGGCTGAAATAGGAAAAAAAATTTTTGGTTAGATGACACAATCACATTGAAATCAGAGGACTCCAGTTTATTTCTATTCTCTTCAGTTTACTAATTTTATGAAGTTGTATTACACAAGCCAATGATTCTCTGTGATTTTGTTTCTGTTTATTATATGTGGGGTAAATAGCATTCCTTATGCACTTTTTGGGGCTGATATAAAAATCAAGCATGGAAATGTGTGTGAATATTTTTTGTAAATTACAAGATGCTAAACAAATGTTAATTATATATTTTGTTGTTTAGAAAAAAATGACTCAAGTTTTCCATGCAGAGTTGTAGTTATGTCTTGTCCCTGGAATGATAAACAGATGCAAAATCTTTCTGTAAGAATACTGCTATTTACCTTTCATAAATAAAATGGATTATAAAGTTCAACCAAATATGTACAAAGGCTAGATTTCACTGTATGAAATTGTACATTGTTTCATTGAAAATCATACACCTTTTCCATAAAACATTTATGCTCAACATCTATATAGAATAGTTACTAAGGACATATCTGAGAATGTTTTATTTGTGGTCTGATAAGAAGCTAGATTTAGTGCAAGTATCTGAACAGAGAATAAGTGCTGACATTTTAAAACTAACCTGTGAATGATTATGAAACTCATATTATTCTGATTATTAGTTGAAAAGCTTTCTTGCTTTTCCATGAATATCTCTGG
This sequence comes from Ochotona curzoniae, assembly GCF_017591425.1. NCBI lineage: Eukaryota > Metazoa > Chordata > Mammalia > Lagomorpha > Ochotonidae > Ochotona > Ochotona curzoniae. The sequence goes on from NW_024465369.1 coordinate 26,787,696, forward strand.
AATGATACCTGAAAAATCCAATATTTGTGTAAAATTTCATAGGATCAGCTGTTTAAATAACAGGCTGATTTAATATCAATACATATTTTGCAAGCATTGTAAAATTTTTACTGTTAGTATTTCATAATATAATTTGCAACTTGTAAACAGATTTTTCTGGAAGCAACCACATTGTAAGCATACTGCATCTTTTCGCCTAAGTGTAGCAGTGTCCTATTAAAACACACCAGGGAAAACAGCAACTCTTTATTCTATGTTTTCCAGTTCATTCAAGATTACTGCAAGATAATTGTATATTTCCTAGTGTTATTCATTGTAAAACCTAAGTTCTTTCATTATGCTTTATTGAAAAGAACATATTAATACAAGAAGATACAAACTCTGAAAGAAGGTCATATATATATGTATATACACATATATATATATAATGTTTTCTTGCTCATGTTTAAATAATTTCTTACTCCATCATAAAAGATAGTAAGGGGCAGACGAGTGTGGCAGCAAAATAAATTAATACATCACCCACAATGCTGGTATTCCATATGCAAGTTGGGTCAAGTCCCAGCTCTTCCTCTTCCCATGAAGTTCCCTGTTAACATACCTAGGAAAAATAGTGTGAGATGGCCCAAATCCTTGGGACCTTGGGACCCTGTACCTATGTGAGAGACCCAGAAAAAGCTCCCTGCACCTGGCTTTAGTGTACCCTAGCCCTGGCTATTGCAGCCATTTGAGGAGTGAACATGCAGATGGAAGCTCTCTCTTACTTATTTCTCCTTCTCTCTTAGCTATAACTTACAAAGAAATAAATCTTTAAAATAGTTATAAGGAGAGAAAGAAAAAGAGAGAGAGAGAGAGAGAGAGAAGCCAGGAGCTGTGATTTCTCTTCCTGGTCTCCCATGAGGATGGCTTGGCCCAAGCACTTGTGTCATCTTCTGCTGTCCTCCAGGATGAATTAGCAGGAAGCTGGATAAAAAGTAGAGCAGCATAAGTTCAACCTGCACTGACAGGAAATAGTGGCATTCCAAAAGATGTCTTCACCCACCAGTCCATGACGTCTCTGCCATTCAAAATTTCTGGTTTTTAATTTATAAATTTAAGAATAAATTATATAACAACCCAAACATTGTTAAGCTCCTTCAAGGCAACAATTGTATCTACACCTATTTGCTAACTCTTTTTTTAGCAACCAAATGCTAGTCAGACAACCAGCAATGAGTCAATAATTACTTATCTCATGTATCAACATCAATCAAAAATCATTAGTGATATATTTTAAATGGAAATGACTACTAAAGAAGTAAAAGCTGGCAGCTGAATCCTTTTCTTTTTTTTACCAGCTCTTGTCTTTAGGAACTTCTAAAAGCTATCATTTTATAAGTGTGTGTTATTAGTATAAATTCTGAAATCTCATTTACTCAACACTGATTGATATCAATAGGTAAATAGATGAGTAAATAGACTTTATAGGGCAGGAGTAAAAGCTGGAGGATGAATTTTCCTCATTATTGATACTAAATTGAAAATCAATAGTGCTTTTTGTGCAGACAGAAACCAAATTAAATCAATTTCAAGCTTAAATTGGTGTTTATCTTTCTTCATCTCCAAAGAACTGATTTTATTTTTGTTCATCAGAGAAATGTGTTTTCATATATTAAATTGTCTTCCAACTTGCACTTTTTCCCACCCTTCCAACATTTTAACAATACTAGAAGACACAAAATATAAACCAAAGATTTCTGTACCAGTTTTCTTTTGAATATTTATGTACATAGTATTAGGTTTCAAGGAGATTCTATGAATGTTAAAAAAGTCAATAAATGTATCTTATAATGTATATATTTTAAAATTCACTCAGTGTTTATTGTCATTCTGATGTACTCTCTCGTAATAAAAAGAAAAAGGGAAAAAAGAGATTAGAAAATGAGATAAAAAAGGACTCATCCAACTGCCAAGTATTCTCCTTGTGGATCTATGCATGCTTTAATTTCTGATGGTTGAGTTTTACAGCTTTTGGAGGATTGCCATTGAATTTTCTCTTAATTTATTGTCAGGCAGTTTGTACTGAATTTATCTCAGTGGTTTACTGATCTTCCCTTAGCAACCTGCTCTAAGTCACCTGAGGCCTAGCCAACAGAGTATTCATTTAACCCATGTCTGTAGACTCCTGAACTAAACTCGGGGAATTGCTCCATCCTGGCTGCCAGAGCTCGTCTAGGTAGGGCCAATCTATGTCCAAGGAGTTGCTGGGCTTCTCCCAACACGTTGGCAAACTGACTACTGGACTGGTCCCAACGAACTAGCAGAGATAATCAGTTGACTGCTGGGAGTGGAAATGGGGCCCGTGTTACTCAACAGATGACAACTTCTTTCATAAGGCAATTTGGTGAAGCAAGGGAAAAAAATAATCATGGTAATAAACTAGGGTTTGGTGTAGGGAAAGCAATTACTCACCACAAACTAATGTAACCAACCAACAAATGTAGAGAAAAAAACCAAATTACAGTTTTCACATTACATGGTTCTTTTACACTATTTTTCCCTGTAGGGCATCTAAATCAAATTATATTCCACCATTCTATCATCAAAACATATTTCACTCATTTAGTGACTTCTTATTGGCAAATCTTGAGTTTTAATTGAAATGAACACTTTTACCATTATTCTTCTACATTTCTAGAGGATCATTAATTATGATACTAGGATGTCTACAATTTTATTTTAGTTTGATTAAAACAGTTTTAAATGAGCTTTTAATAGGCCATTTTGTAAAAATGTGGGACATTTTCTAAAAATTTTATACTGAAACTATCCATTATTCCCTGGAGTTACTACATGAGTTCCCCAAACTATTTAATTAAAGAGAATACTTAATCAACAGATGACATACCAAAACCTACTTTATGCTTATTTTCAGGAGCAAGAATGAATATATTGCCCAATAACTCTATATTTTACAGCATTACTCTGTATTTTTACTTGAGAATTTGGAATGAATAAAAAGTTTGCTAACATTTAAAGAGATCTAAGAACCTATTATTATCACCCTTAATTTGATGCATTATCTTTGATGTGCATACTATATTTTTGTTTCCACTCACAAATATCTCAAATTAAATGTACTGATAAGATTAAAATAAGGTTATTTCATAAGATTTTTATTTTTAGACAATTTTAGACTTTGAAGCTTCAAGACTAATAAAAGGACTTCCCATAGATACTATCCCATATTTTTGAAATTTTAGAACCTTATTTTAAAATAATTCTGTATCTAAAATATATGCATGTTATTTCCTATGGACATTTAAAAAGCAAATTGCAGAGGAGTTATGTTACCATAAATACTCCAGTTGTTTTTCTTAAAATGAAGAGCTGTCATTATTTGGCAGACATAATGGTAACAATTACTACAGACTAGGGTATAAATGGTTGTTGAATCAGTGAGTAAAAATATGATGAGAAATATGTTACTTGCATAAGAGTAATCAGATCTTAAAATAACTCCCCACAAAATACTTCTTAGTAAAAGTAGGAGAGTGAGTAATGACAATTTTGTGCAATTCAAAGAGAAATGTGATCTATGCCTGGTTCTTGGGAGATAACCTGTAAATTTTTGGAACTTTCTGAGCAACAGGAGGGCCTCTACTAATGCCAATCATTTCACTATACCACAAATCATTTTTTATGCCCACAGAGTGACTCACTGTGATCTCCTAGACAATTTTTGCTGAGTAGATGACTCGGAGTGCTTGCTGACCACTAATTCAGGATGGGCACTGAGCAATCAGAGGAACACATGTAACTATGGGTGGAAGCAGGGGACTTGCAGATTGGGTTTAAACATGTGAGCAGTGAGTCAATCAACTGTGCCTTTGTAATGAAAGCCTACAAAAAAAAAATTTCTGGGCCATGTAAGACTCCCGGGAGTTTCCTTAGACATCAGTATCACATGAGGGTTGTCATATTTGCTGTTAGGATGGTAATGGGTCCCTGCACATGACATGTGAATTTGTTTGGGACCTTCTCTAATTTCCACCCTTGCTTCTATAATTTTGGCTGATTCTAATTTGTATGCCTATGGTCTAATAGTGAGCTCTTTGTGATCCAATGGATTCTGTGAGTCTTTCTAGAAACTTACAGAAACTTAAAATGATCTTGGGAATCCCTGAGTTTGCAGCACATTGGCCTGAAGTCAGCATAGTGTTTAGGACTCCATAAGCTGTGGCTAGTGTCTGAAATGAGGTCAATTTTGTAGACATTATTTCTTTACACTTTGCTAAACTCACTGCATTTGGAGTCAGAAGTCTCGGGAGACTTAGCAATCTGGAAGGCAGTGATTTTCACTTTGACTTTGGCTTAAGTCTAGTTAAAACAATGAACACTTTCCATTGGAGAAAGCTGACAGAGATCGCTTGAACTGCGAGGGATCAGAGTAAGTATCTCTTTTGGTGTTTATTGTTTATCTCCTCGTCTGGCAAGGAGGGTAAAATGTCACTTTCATGTTATCCTCCTTAAAATGAAACTGAATTCAATGATGCAAAAATGTCTGACAACCCAAAATGAAGTGATAACAAGCAAATAGCTGATTAGGTAACTTTAAGCTGACGAGGAACTGGCATGAACTACAGATATGTAACTACAACTATTAAATGTGTGTTGGTTCCTGGGCTGTATGCTAGAGCAGAGGAAAGATTTAACAGTCAAGATCTGCATGTTACTATATGGTGTTATACTCATGTTTGTTTTCTGGTTTAGAAAGTATTTAAAAATATTTATTTATTTATTTGAATAATTACATAGAAAGGGGAAGAGGAGTGACAGAAAGGCAAAATCTGCTGGTTCACTCCCCGGATGGCTACAGTAGCTCGGGCTGAGCCAAGCCACAGTCAGGAGCCACAAGTTGCTTCCAGATTTCCCACATAGGTGACAGGGGACCTGACATCTGAGCTATCACTTGATACTTTTCCCAGGCCAATAGCAGGAAGATGTTTGGAGGTACAGCGATTGGAACATGATCTGAAACATGAACAAGGTGCTTATAATGGATGCTTACATTACAGGAGGGGGCCTTGCTTGCTATGCTACAATACAAATATTGAGAAAGCTTTTTTTTTTTTATCGTTAGAAACATTGTATTATGTGATACAGTTTTATAGGTACTGGGATTCCCCCTACCCCTCCCACAATCCTCCATCCATGGTGGATTCCTCCACCTTGCTGCATAACCACAGTTCAAGTTCAGCTGAGATTCCTTCATTGCAAGCATATACCCAGCATAGAGTCCAGTATCCTATTGTCCAGACAAGCCCAGTGGCCTCTTGGGGAGACCCTCCCTGGTCTGAGGGCAGAGCTAACAGAGTAAAATTCCGGTCAGTTAAAAGCCCCAACAAAACATCAGCAACAATATACAGTGTCAAGGGATTAATTGACATAGTATTGAGTAGACAATATGTTAGAAATAATGCAAGTTCAATTTTTCAAAACACATGGGTTGAGACAGTATCAATGAGAGGTTCAAAAACAAACAAACAAACAAAAAGAAAGAAAAAAAAGAAAAAGAAAAGAAAAATTATACAGGTTAGATTAAAGCAAACATGTGGTATCTAACCTTTTGGGATTCGCTCATTTCCCTTAGCATTATAGTTTCCAGTTGGGCGCATTTAGCCACAAAGAACTGCATTTTGTTTTTTTAATAGCTGAGTAGTATTCCAAAACTCTAGCCAAGGTAGGCATAGATAGAAAAATCCACAACATAATCAAAGCAATTTATGAAAAACCCAACGCCAGTATCATACTGAATGGAGAGAAGCTAGAACCCTTCCCACTGAGATCTGGAACAAGACAAGGATGCCTGCTATTATGACTGCTATTCAACATAGTCCTAGAGGTACTTGCAGAGGCCATAAGACAAGAAAAAGAAATCAAAGGCATACTAATGGGAAATGAAGAGGTCAAGCTTTCACTATATGCAGATGACATAATCCTGTACATAGAAAAACCAGGAGACTCAATACAGAAACTGCTAGAACTTATACGAGAGTTTGGCAGAGTGGCAGGGTACAAAATTAATGAACGAAAATCAACAACCACGGTGTATGCAAACAGCCCCAAGATGGAAAAAGATCTAACCAGCAAGATACCATTCAAAATAACAGAGAAAAATATGAAGTACCTGGGAATTCATCTAACCAAAAGTGTAGGAGATCTATTCAAAGAAAACTACAAACTATTCAAAAAAGAAATTGAACAAGACCTCAAAAGATGGAATAACATCCCATGCTCCTGGATAGGCAAAGTCAATATCATTAAAATGTCTATACTACCAAAAGCAATATATATTTCCAATGCAATTCCAATCAAATTGCCCAAAACATTCTTCACGGAACTGGATACAATGATTCAAACGTTCATCAGGAAGCACAAAAAACCACGAACAGCTAGACCCATCCTAAAGAACAAGAAGTTAGCAAGGGGAATCACAGTTCCGGACCTCTGAACACACTATAGAACAGTGGTTATCAAAACAGCCTGGTACTGGCACAAAGATAGAGAGGAAGATCAATGGAATAAAATAGAAGCACCGAAAGGGAACCCACACAGATACAGCCAATTAATCTTTGACAAAAAGACCAATGACAGTCCAAGCAAATGGGAAGGCCTCTTCCGTAAATGTTGTTGGGACACTGGCTGATAGCCTGCAGAAACAGAAAGATAGACCCACATCTATCACCATACACTAAGATCCAATCTACATGGATAAAAGACCTAAACCTACATCCAGAAACCTTCAAACTCTTGCAAGAAAATGTAGGAAATACCCTGCAAGACCTAGGAGTAGGTCCTGACTTTCTAAGAAGGACACCAAAAGCAATAGTAGTTAAGAACAGAATAAACAAATAGGACCTCATCAAACTAAGAAGCTCTGTACAGCAAGGGAAACAATCAGCAAAGTAAAAAAGCAACCCACAGAATGGGAGAAGATCTTTGCACATTACATAGGTGATAGGGGGCTAATCTCCAGGATATACAAAGAACTTCAAAACAACCAAAACACCAAAACAAACAAACCACTCAAGAAATGGGCACGGGAAATGGGCAAACATTTCAGGAAGGAACAAGCCCAAATGCAAACAAACATATGAAAAAATGCTCGAGTTCCCTGGCAATAAGGGAAATCCAAATCAAGACATCGATGAGGTACCACCTAACACCAGTAAGATTGGCCCACATAAAAAAGAACACCAATGACACTTGTTGGTGAGGATGTGGGGAAAAGGGAACCCTACTCCACTGCTGGTGGAGCTGCAGGTTGGCACAACCTTTATGGAAAGCAGTATGGAGAACACTTAAACAACTCAAAATCTGCATACCATATGATCCAGCAATAGCACTCCTAGGAATATATCCAAAACACCTGTTTCACGACAAACCAACATGCACCCCTATGTTCACAGCAGCACAATCAGTAATTGCAAAAATATGGAAGCAACCAAAATGCCCATCAGCAGAAGATTGGATGAGAAAGCTTTTTAGTTAGATAAAATGTTACCAATTATAAAATTTGGGCAAAGTATTTATAGGATTTCATTAGTTATATCTGTAATATTTTCCTAAACTTCAGACTAATTCAAAATATAACATAAGAAGCACTAGTAATTCCTTGCCTTCTCACAATAAATTATAAAAATCAGAAAATTAGCTCTGATACATTATTATTAATTTATAGACTACTCAATTTTTATGGATTGTTCTGATAATATCCTTTAGAAATAGGAAATGAACTATATAAAGTGTGATTTTTCTACAATTATAAAGTAAGATAGAAGGTGATGAACCATCTACAGTTTTCATTTTTTTTCTTCAGATTTTCATGTACTTAGAAGCCATAGAGAGAGAGAGTTGGGACAGGCTGAATCTAAGAGTCTGGAATCCATCTGTATCTTCTATATAGTGGCATGGGCACAGCACTTGCACCACTTCCCACTGCTTTCCCAGGCCCATTAGCTGAACTGGAAACGCAGCAGCCAGAATTCATAGCAGGTGCTCGTGTGGGATACCAGCGTCAAAAGCCACAACATAAGCTGCTGCATCACACTGCTGGCCCTGGTTTCTAATTCTTCACAGTGTGCAAACTTGAATATGTTCATCTTGGTCATTCTCAGTTTCTTCCCCTGTAGAATGGGAAATTCAATATACATTTTATCTCTTTTGTTTCTGAAACCCAGAGCCTCAGCATATGAGTAAGTTCTAGTCTCACACACCAGTAGAGTATAATTCTAGTAACCGGAGTACATTGCATTAAAACACTGAGCCGCCAACATTCCTGGAACTCTGTTAATGCTAAGCTGTTATGTTTATTCATCCTGTATTCAAAATTTCCTATGAAAATACAAATGTCTCACCTAAGTTGGGGACCAGTGCAATTCATAATCATTTTGTCTATCCTGTGACAGACCAATTATCCAGAAACATATTTGTTCCCATTTCAGATCATTTCCAGTTCTAACCAGTGCCTCTCTCTGGTGATAATCTTGCCAAACAGGTGATGTCCTGGGAACTAGGAGTCACAGGAGTTTAGCAAGTTGATGCTTTTAACTTGATAGTTGTTAAACATGAACAGAACTATTTTCTCTATCAGGGTCTTGAGCCTGTTGACCTCAGAATGAGAATGATCATTGGCTGTCCTGGGTCTCCAGTTTGGCAGTTCAGCCTGAAGATCTCCATTACCTTTATTGTAAATCTTTTCATAAATAAACACACATACATGCACGTGCACACAAGAATCTTCAAGAGATTCATGGACAAATATATTATAAAAATACATATTATGAAAGAACTTTGTTTTAAAATATTTGAAAAACAAAAAATGTAATGCAAATAAATTTAACATATTACATCTTTACAATGTGGGGTTTAGGCTATTTCTGATCCATTTGGTTATGATATTTTAAGATTTTAAAGTTTCTAGTCTTCTGCTTATTGATTTTTGAGACGACTAGAAAAAAACGGAGCAATTTCCCATAATAGTTGGGGAAGAAAAGCATTCAAAACTTGTATCTATAGCAATGTCTGTGTGCACAGATCAGGAGAAAAATGTCTCTGATTTTCTTCCCAGAGGATGGTGGGCAGATACAGAGTTTCTCACCTGAAATATTTCGTTTTATTTTATAAAACTCACTCCATCTCATCCCAGTTATTGAATTCCTTAAGAAGCACACTTTCTTTTTTTCCCTAAAAATGTGAAAGCTATAGAGTTTATAAATGCCTTACATTGGGGAAAATGAAAAAAAAATTCAGAGTAAAATATAAATCTTAGTAGCTATCCTCAGCATTGATATCTGATTTTTAATCCCAACTGTCGACTTTCTAAGAATCAGTACGGAGTGGAGTGTGATGAATTTCATTCTCATGTTCTTGAGCATCAGGAAAAATATAATCTATGCAAAATCATTAAAAGTTACTATTTAGGGTATTTCATATTGCTTGTAAATTACAAATGTGCTTGCAGTACCCCTTGGAAGAAAGATACTGTTTTAAACACTTTAACATTTATTAATCCATTTAGTCCTCATAGCAACCCAGATTGTTGTTATTATTTTCGTCATTTTATAGATATACCCTCAGGAACTAAGAGATAAAGCAGGTTAAATTGAGGGGGTTTGGATCTAGCATTCAGAAGCATCACTGCCACAGTATGCAGTGTCTTGCACAGTTTAATGTGCTTCTTCTTGTATCCTTGGAAATAGATTTAAATGCCTGCATTTGCAGGTAAAGAAACACAGAATCAAAGAGCTATTGTATCTTGCCAAGCTATGTACAACATAACAAAATCAAGATGTAATAGACTTTGCAAGTTTGAAATTATGTGTTCTCTATATTGCACCAGGTGTTCTGTGTTTCTTCTTTTTCCTTAATTTACCTTCCTTTCATCTCACATCTTTCCTGACCATGTGGATCATCTGGCCACTTATCAAAAGATTCTTCGTCTCAGGTAATGTTTATGATTTTTAGGGGGATTTTGCTAGTGACTCAGTGAGTGATCTTGGAAGTGGAAGCCTCAAGTGGTGCTGTTACAACTATAATCATCTTCAAGTCCATCTTTTCTTCACTATCAAAAATGAAGCACCTACTATGTGCTCTACTCTAAGCAACTGCTCAAGAAGTTATCAGATGTTCAGTAGTGTCGTAAGCATCAAGATTGCAACAACAAACAAGACTAAGTCTGGCTTTTAAGAAGTTTCAACAAACGAAAAGATCTTCATGATTCAAATAAACTGCTTAGTTTCTGTCTTAGCGTAGCATGGGAAGGAGGCTGTTGAACCCTGTCGTGCCTTCTTTACTAACCCAGTATATTTTCTGTGGATGATACTTGCTATCCAGACAGCTATAAGGGAAGAAGGGTAGAGACTGACTCTATTGCCCCAAAGTGAATGTTCGTTACACTCTGGTAAAGGCAGAGAGACAAAAATATTAATAATAACAAGGAGATTAATAGTAATAATGATGATAAAAGCAATTAATACTTATTGTGGGCTAAGTATTTTATACTATATCTTTTAAGCAAGCCCTGCTCCTGTGAAGTAGGTAAGATTTATCATTTGCTGAGGGCAGAAGCAAAGACACATTGGAGGTTCAACAAGTTGCCAGAGGTCAATTGACCGGGAGACAGTAGAAGTGGGATTTAAAACTTGAAGTCTGCAGCCTGAGCTTCACTAATAAATAAAAATAAGAGTGAAACGTATGATGTCTTTTCACCAAAATCTTCAAACATGACACAAAGATACTAGCAATCCATTTGTGAAATAGAATAGGATGTAAAATTACAGTGCCAACTAATTATACATTTCTCTGAACCAGAAAGGAAGCTTAATTGATTGTTAGGGTCCAGCTGCTTTGCATTCATCCTCTAATCTGCTGCATGCATCTGAATATCACCATGTAGTCAGATGTTGTCACCTCAAGGGGTCAGGAGCTGCCTTCCTCAGGCCCTATTACACAGGAAGTTCTTTTCAATCTGTCTCTAAACGCAATGATAAACAGACAAAAAGAAAGAGCTCGCATCTATAGGTTCACTCCCCAAATCCTGCAATACTCTAAAATAAATAAATAAATAAATCAGGCTCCAGAAATGCAGTCCAGATCATCCATGTGGGTAGTAGGGCCTAAATGCTTCAACCACCATGACTGCCGAAATTAGGACTCAAACCCAGATACTCCGATGCTATCTGTGGGCACCTTCACCACCACGCTTAGCTTGACTGCAGCAAATCCTTTTCAATTCACACTCTGTATCTAGTGGAGGAAAGACTTTGTTGTGATGCCTGGATTTGAGCTGTGACTCCACTTCTGATTCCAGCTTTCTGCCAAGAATTGTCCTGGGAGGCAGCAGGTCGTGGCTCAAACAGTTGTATTCCTTCCACACTTACAGGAGAGCTAGATGGAGTTCTTAGCTCCCTGATTTGGCTTTGCCAAACACTGCGGAGTGAAATAATGAATTGGAAAATCAAGCTGTCTCACTCACTTTGCAACACCCCCATCTAATTTATCTCTGTGACTGATATTACACCCATTTGCACAACAGAGCAAGAGCACAGAAAATTAAGCAACAGTTTTATTCAAACTGAGTGTTAAGTAAACTAGTGAATGAACAGCTACCTCAGATCTCTGTTGCTGTAACTGTGATCTTCAGGTAAGCTTAGACAAGCTGGACAGAGTGTGAATGAGGTAGGATAGAAATCTGTGTTACAGACAAAATGAATATGGTATAAGGTCTTGAAAATTCTTTAAAGAGAAGAAATATCTTTTCAAAAACTTGTACTTTACTTTTACTTTTAACCTCTGAGGCATGAAAAGAAATGGAGATAAGCAAGTATTATAGGCTTAGCAAGCCAAATTTGGATTACTGTGTAATATTTATGTCCCAACTTGGTATACAAAACTTCTGACCGGGACCAGTGCTGCGAGACAGTAAATAAAGCTGCTGCCTGTGACAGTGGTATGCCATCTGGGGGCCAGTTGAAGTTGCAGCAGCTCCACTTCTGATTCAGCTCTGTGCTTAATATGCTTGGAAAAAAAAACAGTGGAAAATGGTCCATATCCTTGTGCTCTGCACCCACAAATTCCTGTTCCCTAGCTTGGCATTGGTTCAACTTCTGCTGTTGCACCACTTGGAGAGTGAACTGGCTAATAAAAGATCTCTCTCTCTGGCTCCCAGTTTTTCTCTGTAAACTCCGCTTTCAAAAAGTAAACAAATCATTTTAAAAAATGGCTGGCGGGTGCTGTCATGGAGCCTGGTTTAAGGAAAGTAAATAAAATAATAAAATTTCAAGAACTGCATACTGTTGGAGCCAGAATTGTGGCACACATTTTTAGACCACCACCTGCCATGTCAGCATCTCTGTGGGGCCTGGGACAAATTCTGGTTGTTCTACTTCTGTAGTCAAGCTCCCAGCTAACACATGCAGGAGTGCAACCACATGTGAGACCCAGATGGAGTTCCTGGACATTGTGGTCATTTTGGAGAGTTGAACAAGTGGAGAAAAAATGTCTCTCTATCTCTGCCTCTCAGTAACTGCTTTTCAAATAAATAATTAATGACTCATTTTAAAAAGTTGCCTTCCTGCCCCAACACAACTCACCCACCAACACTGGTGATGTAAGAGCAGTACAATACTGTGGTATTTAAAGTTGTGGTCCAGTGCAAAAGGAAATGAGACTAGTTTAACTTTTTCATATTCCATGATAGATTAACCTGAGCTGCAACACAGTCAGCCTGGGCCTTCACTGTTCGCAGGAGCCACACAGAACCCCAGGAGCAGCAGGAAAGCTTTGCCACCTGATCCAGTAACCCAGGTCCGGCATCTTGCAAACCAGCTGGATCTAGCTTATTTCCTCTGAGCAGCAATGTAGTCATTCAGAGGTGAAGAAGCAGATAATTGGAATGTGGAATTGGTTCCTTTGGACATAAACTTAACACACACACCCACACACACACACACTCACACACAAAAAATTCCTTTAGTATGAACTGGGAATGAAAAGAAAAGCCAATAAGCAGAAGCCATATATACAACAAATGAAATCACAGGGTGGCTTCCCAACAACTGAGCTTTCCAGAGACCTGAGGAGAACACAGGCTGGAGAGCTCAGAGGTGGGACTTCTGGTGCACTGCTACTGTCCAGGACTAAGTTAATTAAGAAAATGGATTCTATTCTTTCTCCCACTAGCTTATTCACTGCACTGCACATTAACATTTAAAAATGATTTAAGCGCAATATTTATTTTAGTTTCTGGTCGAGTTACTTTTCTTTCTTAAATTCTTACAGAAATGTTTTAAGAAAGAAATTATTTCTTGAATTCTTTGGAATAACTACATAGGATTCCCTAAGTTACAAGATAAATTTTTGAACTTTTATACCAGTCATTTGTGCAATATCACAATCAATATCTAACGCACCTTAAATGAATCAAATTGAACAAAAGTCGGATACACTTGAATACCCGTTTATTTTGAATGCATAAGCAATTAATGAGACAGGGGGCTTGCATTTTAAATTGTACTGACAGAGTTTACCATTCAAATCACACAATAATTATTACAATTATACAATAGACAAAGCATTGGTGCTAGGCACTGTGGAATATATGATAAGGAAAAGATGTGATTTTATAGTCTCTCGTTGACTCAGTCTTGCTGGCTTATTCACTAAATGTATTTTTGCTATTTAAAAACTTGTAGCTAGTTTAAAGCAAGGTAGGCTGCAAAGTGAATCAAATAATATCTCAGGAAGTAGTGAAAACTATCATTAGTTAAACATTAATTTCACTTTTTGGAAAGTAAAATTTTATCAGTAGGCTACTCAATTTGATTATAAAATATAATTTATCATAAGAACTTCAATAAAAGTTGCTTTCTACTTAGAAACATATATCAGAGTTTATGTAGACCATTTTTTTTTATATTGACTTCTTGGATAGCAGATTACATAATGCTTGGAAATACCCTGATGGGCTAATAAACTGTGGTATGCCAAAAGAATCCCCAAAGAGACATGTTTATTTTCTATCATTGCCTTAACAAATGACCATGAATTTAGTGGCTTAAAACAACACAGTTTCATTATATTTGCAGTTCTCTTGGTCTGAGTTCTGACCTGGGTCATACACAGCTAAAATGAAGTTGTCATCAGGGTTAGATTCCTTCCTGGTGGTTTTATGGGAGAAGGTCCTTAGTATTTGCCTGTTTCCACTTTCTTTAAAAACATTTATTTATTTATTTTTATTGCAAAGTCAGATATACAGGGAGGAGAGACAGTGAGGAAGATCTTCCATCTGATGATTTACTCCACAAATGACCGTAACAGCCGGAGCTGAGCTGGTCCAAAGCCAGGAGCCAGAAGCCTCTTTCAGGTGTCCCATATGGGTGCAGGATCCCAAGGTTTTGGGCCATCCACTAATGCTTTCCCAGGCCACAATCAGGGAGCTGGACAGGAAATAGGGCCCATATGGGATTCTGACACATTCAGGGTGAGGCCTTTAGCCAGTAGGATACCGCACCAGGCCCTGCCTTTTCCCACTTCTAAAGGGCTTACATTCTTGGCTTGCAATACACTTCCTCCATATGCAAAGCCAGCAATGACATAGCTGTATGTGAGTACAAGCCTTCTCTCACAAGTCTGCAAATGGTCTCATTTTCAACAACTAGTTTTCTTAGAATTAACCTACCTAAGCCTGAATACTTTGATATTTTAAGGTCTCCAGCCATAATTGTATCTGTAACACCCATTGTTTACATGCATAATCATCGCTTCAAAAGATTAGGAAACAGACATTGTTGAGAGGGTCCTTATTGAGCTGACCAGAGTAGACTGCTTTATTATATTTTTTTAGGATGAGATTTGATTTCTTTTTAAGATTTATTTATTTTTATCCAAAAGGCAGACTTATGAAGAGAAGGATTGAGAGAAAAGCTTTTCTATACACTGGTTCACTCCAGAAACAGCCACAGTGGCCAGGGCTGATCTAATTAGAAGTTGGGAGCCAGGAGCCATTCCCAGGTCTCTCACACGGGATCAGGGTCCCAAGGACTTGGGCCTTTTCCCACTGCTTACCCAGGCCATAATCAGAAAGCAGGATTGGAATGGGAACAGCCAAGACAAATTAGTGCCCGTACGGGATACCCACTCCACAGTGCAAAGGATAGCCAGTTGTGCCACCATGCTCACTCCAGGATTTGATTTTAATAATAGAATATTTGTATGACTAATTTATGACTCACTCAAAAACTTCTTTGCTGTCTGAAGTTTCTTTTTTTCAACTCATTGATTTATTCACACAGTAGTGCTTAATCACAGATACCAACAAATAAGTCTACTTTCAATTTCCTGCCCAGGCCTGTGGTTTTTCCATCTGCAAGCTGGAGTTGTTTTCTGTGGTAATCTTTAACCCAACAAGAAGCAAGTTCTAAACTTAGTTTGTCAAGGCTCATTTCAAATACTACCACTGTGTATAGATTTTTGATACAATACCAGTTGGAAGCATCCTCGTCCCAATTTTTACAGTACATTTCTTTTATAACTTACTGTCATTTTACAAATTACATTATACAAATAATGCTATTTGTACATATTACATTTTTCCTCTCTCAAGAATCATTCATATCTGAAACAGGTGGAACCAGGCAAGGCAATCAGCACCTCCTGACTCGTTGTAAGTTTCTGTAGAGACATCTTCCAAAAGGCATATTGGCTTATGTCTTGAGAAAATAGAAAAACGCAACAAAAAGTGTAGTGTTGTCTTAGTATTTAACCATATTTCTACAGGAGTCCAAATTGCAAGGAAGGGAATAAATTAATTGGAGTTAAAGATCCTCATAGTTAAGTTAAACCATGTGATTTGCCAATTTATAAAGCCAAAATGGAGACCTACAGAAGCATTTTCCTGAAGATATCTTGCTACTGCCAAAGTAGACAGCCAGAATGAGGTTTATGGTCACTCATATTTTTCAATGATATGTTGCACACTGCCAATATGAGATGCCTCTTCTGTGACCTTGGGCGACTCTCTTTATCAGATTCCCATATGATACAACAGGGTTCTATGATTTTACAGTTTTCACTCAAATAGGTGAACTACAGTTTCCAATAGTGTATTGTTCTTTTTTTGGAAACAGGAAAAGAAAAATAAAATGATAAGGAGCTAGAAAGACTTTGAGATTTGTGCTTATATGGAAACTACATTTGAAGAGTCTCTCTGAACAGCCGTTCTCATTCGTATTCATTGTGATCCTGACTCCTGTTGGTTCACCTGAAGATTGTTCACGCCGTGTGCTCTCTCAGATGTCATTTTGAGTGAATTAACAACTCTTATCCACTTCAGAATATTTGTGTGGATATCCATGAAGATTTATATCTAAAAGGGAAATTTTTATTGTATGAAAATATGTTCTTATTACTATTATTTCAGGCACACTTGTCATTTTGTCTTCTCTTTGAGAGGGAATGAGAAGTTTCCACCTTCTGGTTCACTCTGCACACTGCTGCAGTGGCTGGGGCTTGGGCTAGACCATGGACAAGAACTAAGAACTGTCTCGGTCTCCTGTATGATAGGAGCCCAGTGACGTCACCAATCTACATTGCCTCCCCGGGCTATGTTAGTAGAAGTTGGAGTTGAGAGATGGAGCTGGACATGGAATCCAGGTACTCAAATGGGAGTTTGAAGTAGGAGACCAAACGCAACTCAACAAAAGCAGCATTGTTCCATTATTTTTTTTTAAAGATTTATTTATTTTTATTGGAACGTCAGATTTACAGAAACAGGGAGAGGCAGAGAAAAAATCTTCCATCTGCTGGTTCACTTCCCAAGTAGCTGCAACAGCTGGCACTGAAGTGATTGAAGCCAGGAGCCAGGAGCCTCTTCCAGGTTTCCCACACAGGAACAGATTTCCAAGGATTTTGGTGGCCCTCCACTGCCTCTGCAGGCCACACGCTGGGAGCTGCAAGGGAAGTGGGCCTGCTGGGATATAAGCTGGTGCCCCTATGGAATCCTGGTGCATGCAAGGCAAGGACTTCAGCCACAAGGCCACCAGATCAGGCCAGACACAGTTTTCAAAACTTAAATTCTATTCTTAATTTAAAAAGGAACACAGGTTTCATCTTGACTCATGTTTTCATTCTTGCTTAATTTAAAAACTTGTTACAGTCTTGCCAAAGCATAATAATAACTTCATCTTCATAGCAAAGTAAATATTTAGAAAAAAGTGTCAGGATAATGGGCATTAATGGCTGTTTAGAAGCATATTAGAATACCGTTTTTGCAGATTCAGACCAAACACAAATTAACCTGTGAATACTGGTGTTATCAAATCCTAGCTTTGGCACTCACAGGTGTATGAATCTATCATGTATGTATCCTGTAATTCTTTATTTTTCACTTCCTGAATCTGAAAGATGAGGAGTTTTGATGCATAAGAATGTAAAGAATAAATGAATGAATGTAAGAAAAGTCTAATACCTGACCCACAAAAACTAACGAGCTGATACACCATCAGTTTCTTTACAGTAGAAAATTCTAACAAGGATGCCTTAAATGAAAATATCATCTATAGCAATCTTCAACGATGTTGACATTGATTATATTTATACAAAATTTCTTACTTAAATCTACACTTGATCAAAAGGCTGAGTAGTGACTTTATATATATTCTACAGATTAATTTTTATTTTAGCTAGGAAGTAATTTTGTTTACTGTAAAGAGTAAAACAAGAAAAAATGAACTCAGAATCAGAAAAACAAATCAAATATCTTCAGTCTTCAAAATAGACCCAAACACTTATTATGAAACTCCAATATTTACACAACATTTTAATGTCATAATCTTGAATGGATCATATTTTATGAAAACACCATCAATTAGTTCAATAGGAAAAAAAATCAGCTTTTTTTTTTTATCAGTGTGAAGCTGACAAACTGTGATCTTTTGGATATCAGTACGACTATTATTTTGAAAAGTTAATATAATGCATCCCCTTTACAAAGTGGAAAAAAAAAATGTTTCTTGATTAAAAAAAAATAAGAAAGAAAAAGAAAATCCCACAGCACCAGTTTTTATGTTGTGCCCTATCCAGCTGACACTGTCCTTTCGGAAAGCCAATGACTTGTTAGTACCCTTAGCAGCAGTGTGAACAGATGCGTCCCTGACAGGCGATGGATGGTCAGGGTCCATCTGGCCAGTGCAGCTCGAACAGAAATGATGTATACAGCTTCATCAGCGAATGACTGTCATCAATCGTGGGCCACGGATAGCGTAAATGACAGCTAGGCTGCAGCTGAGACCCCAGGTGTGATAGTGAGCAGGACTGATTTAAGAATGCTGGGTAATCAGGAATGTATAGGCTCCAGTACTTTAATTTGTATCTTTAGCCTCCTATAAATATCTTGCTATACCATAGCAAGTGTTTTAGTGTCTCATCATGAAATTAGCTTCAAGATAACGGCCATTTTTTGCACCCTTTTAACTGCTGGTTTCTTGTGTCTGTGTCCAATTGCATGAAGTGTCCTGGGGGCTGCCTGGTGTACCGATAATTTAATTATTATCTGTCTGTTGGGGAGGTGTTAGTCTTTCCAGCATTTCCTTGTGGAATCCTGTAAGATCAGATACGGTGTTGCCTTCCCCCCTCCTCCTTGATGCCTCCAGCCCTCCTCAAGCATGTCAAACTGAAGTACCTCGAGCAGGTCTCTCCATGCAGGCCTTCCAGAAGGAATCCTGCCAGTTTGAAGTTCTTGAAAATGAAACAATTTCCACAGCTTACTCACTAACAAAAAGTACCTGCTTTGTAAATGGTCTCTCTTTAGTATGCATTAAAGATCATGCATAATTTGCATCTATTAGCATTTTATTATACCGCTGGCACTGGGGAAAGGAAAATGAAAACAATTACTGTATCCTCAGAGGACACTTCTTTACTTATAACTATTTTACAATAAATCATTTTTGTTTATCAGTTTACTGGATGCCACAAATGCAGAAACACTGGAGACTGAGAGGGTTCTAAAAGCCCCGGAATTTACAGAACAGCTCCACATGTTTTCACTGAATGCTCTTCAAATACTTCTAGCTCATTAAAATGAATTATGTCAATTACCACCAGTAGATCTGGAAAACATTTCAGTCTGATGGAGGAGCACTTCTCCCCACCTCCCCCACGGGGGGTTGTGTTGGAGAAAGAAGAAAGAAAAAGAGAAAATGAAAACAGACACCCACCCAACACAGCGGAATTCGGCTCTCCCTAATACAGGCAAAGTGCCTTACCAAAAACAAAACAAAACAAAAAAAAAAAAACCCACACAAAAAAGATCCATCTACAAGAACACCCTCCTCTCTGTGTGACTGCTGTTGGCTCTGACAGTCTGATCATGAATGAGGCAGTACGAAATTTGGGGGAGAATTCAAGAGACAGACTGAACTATTCAACTGCCTTCAGGAAAGATCCAATATAACAAAAGCATTCCTGACACAAGAGAGATTATCTTGTTTTTCACACACTCTGAAAAAGAGTAGGACAAGAAGTAATGTAAACTCCTCGGGGATCCTTGCCAACCCCCAAATATTTGCACTCTCTCCCTTGGCCTTAGTGTTGCCAAACATAAGCACCTCATTAAAAAAAAAAATTGTTGTCCTTTTTTTTCTTATGAAGATAAGTTTAACATTGCTTTAGAGTCCAGTTGCAAAATTCATTACAACTTTTTAAAGAAACATAAGGAAAAATATGTAGTTATGTGAAGTCAGAATAAGAGAAAAATGTCAGAATGAGGCTGTGATGCCTTGGGGATAAACTATTTATATTCACTTCATTGAAAAGGCAGAGAGAGAGGGAGAGAGAGAGAGAGAGATCTTCCATATGCTGGTTACATCCCAAGCAGCCAGGACTACCAGCAGGCTAGAACTCCGACTGGGTCTCCGACATGCGTGGGGGGCGACCCAAGCCATCATCTGCTGTTTTCCCGAAAGTGCATTAGCAGGAAGCTGGATTCCAAGTGGAGGAGCCAGGACTCAAGCAAGAGACTATGACCCTGTTGCAGGCATCCCAAGAGGTGTCTTAACTGCTAAGCTAAGCACCCACTTCTGGAGATACATTTTTAAGAATGTGAACTGCCAAATAGTTTGTAAATTATGGAAGAGCATTACAGCAGAATAACTACATATCACAGTGGGAGGGACAGAGGAGAAATCTCACTGAACTTTAAAAATAACTCTCCATTTTGTCTTTAGGCCTGAAAAATATCTGAAACAGAATGTAAATGTATCACTTCTAGAAACAATGTATACACTTTTGAATCAAAACTGAACAATTTAGCAGAGGTATTTTATGTTCTTGAACACAAGCCTAGAAATTTAGGATTTAGGATGGAACCAATAAAGCTCAAGTGATTAAAGAGATTTGTTAGTATAATTGATGTATAGTCTTATAATTGACTCATAGTTTATATATAGACATACTCTATAGAGAGTTGATATTTGGTATAATTGATATTATCATTTTCAGTAATGATTTGCATGTTATCAAAATATTTCAAAGGCCATACATTTTTGGTAAAAGTGAGTATCTAAAACTAAGAAATGGCAATTATTGATAATAAAAGCTCTAGATTTTATCAATTTGCTATTCGTTAGGAACTCTGATGTCATTTAGTATTTAGGTCGAATTTATACAATTTCAATAGGATGAATCTACATTTTAAGAAAAACAATTTATTAGATATTTATAGAAAATGAAACACTTATGCAACTATTTCAGCCTTTATCTCAATTTCTATACTAAAAAATCTCAGTGTATATTCACCAATATGGATGAATAGTTTTATCTGCTGTGCTAACCCATTCATGAGCCTTGGGCTAGCTCCTTCCTTGCATCTCAGTCAGTGACACACCTTCCGCTTGGGAGTCTCTTCTCACACCTGCAAGAACAGGAGCAGTACGCACTGAGACAGACGTGTGTCAAGGCGCAATGCCTTGCATTTGTCGTGTTCTTCCTGTGGTTTTTTGGAAGCAGATCTCTGGTAAAGATCAGGTGTAGCAACAGAATCCTTTAGAACCACATTATGAACATTTGAATTTCTTACTATATCTTTTTTTCTGAGATTTTTCTTTTTGGATTATTGCTTTGTAATTTCATGAAATTATGGTTGCATTTCAGTTTTGATGTTTTGTCTCCCTTTGAATGCTTTTGGTCATATATGTGGAACTAGAAGGACATGTTGGGAACAGGGAAAGGTCAGGAAAGACGACACACAAATGTGATCCCAGTTTAGTTAGGTAGAGTTTTGGAAAGACGCAGTCGGCTGTATGTTACAACAGGAGTTTGTAGCTAGAAATTCTGGTAATATTTCTGTTTGTTGTGCCTCCTTTACAAACAAGAGGTGTGAGTAGGTGGTTAACGAAGGATTTGAAATTCCTGGGAGTGATAATATTTTGTTTCTTCATGTGAAAACAAAGAATTATATGAGTGTTTCAGCAGTTCTACAGGACTGGGGAACTAGGAGGAAGCTAAAACTCTCCATTGCAATGATGTGAAATGCTTTCACCATGTAAGGTGAGGCATCCTGTGGTGCCCTTTTTCTGTACTTAGGTCGTTACTATTAGCTGATTCTTTCAAAATGTGGAAGAATATTATTTATCTTTTATTTTTAGGAAAGATTAGCAAAAGTCGATAGATCCATTCAAGTAGTTAAAGACTTATCTGTTAAGTATTTGAGAGAAATTAGTAGAAATTTAAAGGAAATAGCACAATATTTGACTACCTTCCTTTCAGGAAAACGCTGAGTATATTGTAAAGATAGGTTTTTTAAAATTCAGACAGAGACAAACGAATAAGCAGAAGGCACACAACTTAATCAATGGGAATGCAACTTGAATCAATTTTAAGTAAAATAGGCAACAAATTTAGAATTTGTCTAATTCAGTATTATAAAAATAATAGGAGTTGACAAGTTATGTATAAGTCATACTCATTTTTTTTCTTTATGCTCAAATTCAAGATACTTGCTATAAAATCAATATCAATTATAGTTAGGTTTTTAAAAAGTCAAGTCATTGAGTTGCTACACTAAAAGATACACCATTTTGTGTCACTGTTAAGAGATCTCAATCGTGTGGTTTTGTTTTTCTCTGCAAATAGGAAAAACAGAATTGATATCAATACTAATTTCAGAGGTAGTGTCAGAGGAAGTAGTCTAAACGACTGTTTCAAAGTAATTATCTGTGGGTTTTATTTATGTATTCATTCATTCATTCATTGACTTATTTTTAAAGATTTATTTTTATTGCAAAGTCAGACATACAAAGAGAAGGAGAGACCGAGAGAAAGATCTGTCCATTGATTTACTCCCCAAGTGGCCGCAATGGCTGGAGCTGCACCGATCCGAAGTCAGGTGCCCAGAACCTCTTCCAGGTCTCCCATGTGGGTTCAGGGTTGCAAAGTTTTAGCCATTCTTGACTGCTTTCCCAGGCCAAAATTAGGGAGCTGCATGGGAAACAGGGCCACTGGGATTAGAAGCAGTAGTCCTTTGGGATCCCAGCGCATGCAAGGCAAGACTTTAGCCACTAGGCTACCGCACCAGGTCCAACGGGTTTTATTTTCATGGAAAACAACCTAAATCATGAACAGAGAGGATGCGTACATGACATTGATAGCTCTTTCCCAGAGGTTGGCATCTATAATAAGAAAAACAAGTGTCATCTTTACATTTTTGAAAATCATGATTTCAGAATAACCTCAGGGAAAGTCTTCATCTTATCCAGTGTCAGATGAAGTGGGGTTTTTTTTTTCTGTTTATTTGTATTTTTTAATGTTGAATGTTAGAGTATATTTCTATCTATTGAATTATTGAATACATGCCATCCTTCCATTTCTGACACTTAAGCAAATGGACCAAGAGAATTGGACACATATAGCCATTCTTTTTCATCAAGCTGACACCCTTTTGCCGAGCACCAGTGGAGCCCAACATCATGGCACATTTCCTCACAATATACTCACACTCAACCACCAACTAAAGAGAAGAGTATGAGGGCTATTGAGCACTGCGAATTTCTCCAATGAATCACAATTATGTGAACACCTGTGCTAAGTAAGTTTGTGCTGATCCACTGTGAAAATTTGCAAAGTGCTCAATAGCGCCAAGAATTTCTCATTTATTATCTCAGGTGGGGTGGTCTGCAACTGCACATTAGGCTGCAGTACGAAGCATGTAAAGACATGCATTCAAGACCTCATCGAGGACCTTTTTACGCTACCTGCAGGGTGCAGCTGTGCCTCTTAACAGGCCGGAGTACTGCTACTGAATTACTTCCTAGAAAGTTAAGGACATACAAGAATTCTTTATTCTATAAGTTGAACTATCATAGAACACAAAATACATGTAGTTACATGTCAAAATGAGTCTACCTTAAGGTGGATCTGGGGAAGAATTTAATTTTAAGTGATTGTTTATGAGCCTTTCAGCTTCTCATTTACTATATTCAGATGTGTCAAAACTTAAATGAGGAAAACTTTTATTTAGAAAACTAATCTTGAAACTCCATTATTGCTCATAGAAAATAAAGATGTAGTGAAACCAGTCTAGATTCCAAAGAATCCACAGGCTACTTTATTTTTGGAGTCAATGATTGATGAGGTTTGGAAAAATAATCTGTGAATGAAGTCATCAAAATAGCTAGTTAAAGACTAGATGTAACCACTGAAGTTGAGATCACTGAATAAGCTAGATACAGGCTCCATTGTTGATTCCACAATAAAGGTTCTACAGAAGCCTGCGACAGTGGTTTTCATTGAAAGTGTTCTCCGTCCCAAGAACTATAAACTACTGTGTGGTCTCTGAACGTTAATGCTATGTCAAGAATAGCATCTTCTGTGTAGCTCTGTAGACATGATAGATATATTTGCTAAAGATTCTTCAGTGAAATATACACTTGCTACTTTGAATGATTTAGTTTGATGGAAAATAAATCTGAGGATATGGGCATAATGTCTAGGGACTACGTTATTTATTTATTTTTACATTATAAAGCTTTCTTTTCAGCAATCCATTTGACTTTGAAACTGGCATATGTCTAACAGCATCATGTTCTTATTAATAAGGCAGA
Source organism: Ochotona curzoniae (assembly GCF_017591425.1). NCBI lineage: Eukaryota > Metazoa > Chordata > Mammalia > Lagomorpha > Ochotonidae > Ochotona > Ochotona curzoniae. The sequence goes on from NW_024465369.1 coordinate 26,811,836, forward strand.
TACAAAGCATTTAGTGTAGAGTGTAGTTGTTATTGAGCATAATATGAGAAATAGGGGATATTATGAAAGAGGAAATCTTGAAGAGGTGCTAGGATGAGATTGTCAGCAGGTTGCCAGATAATGATTACTGATCTTGGAAAACAAGAGATGAAGCTGAGTGATCTTACAATTTCTCATTGGGTTCTGGGATCCAGTTGGGAAATACGAGAATTCCCAAACGAACAGGCTTTGATTCCCTTTCCTGAAAGTTTTTACCCATCTGAGTTTCAGAACCTCCCTCCAGCGTTCAATGGAAAGATACCCTATCCCCTGCTGCCACCACTGTAATTAGATGAAAGCAGAACCAAGGCACTCGGGGGAAGCATCGCTGATGGGCACCTTGGCTTCATGCCAATAATTTCTACTAATGAAAATTAACTTTTTGTACATCTGGGTATACGGCACTCCTTTTAGGGAGAAAATTTTGTAATATTATGTGAGTATATGACCAGAGAAAATGGACAAAGGATTGTGGTCTTCCCTAGTTATCGATTATACTGGGTTTTATAAGCATCAGGATATCCTTACCATTAGGCAAACATTCTATTTAATCTTCACAATAGTGTGACATAATAATGGACCTTATCCTGTTTTTCCAAATAAGAAGAATGATGCTTAGACTGGTTAGCTAGTCAACAGTCAGATTAGTCAGATTTGAACCCTTGCCTACCTGATAGCAAAACTCAGCTTTAACTACAATAGAATACTGCCTCCCTGTGGCTGGAATTTGCTAAGCATTCAGCCAACATGAAGTGGTAACAATGCTTAATCCTTTAGGTTTCATTCAGTAACCCAAAGGCCTGGAGAAAGTAGCCATGGCTTATCAGAATTATTGAAAGTTTGACTCTCAGTTAGTTAAAAGTGGCTAGTTATAGCCAAAGGCGAAGTGTGATTGCAAATAGGTTACTGTCTTGTTTATGAAGCTCTATTTTGAATAAATTGTACTCATCTGTAAAAGCTTAGTATTCATCTGCAGCATCATTTATGCAAATGCAATTTCATCAGGAAAAGAGATTCTATAAGATCATCATTCTAGACTTGTATAAATTCCCTTTATGTGCTACAAAATGCGCGCGCACAGACAGACAGACAGACACCCTAGTAATTAAGGCTCTCTTCTCCCATATCCATTTCTGGGCTCCACTTTCTGCTTTTGCTTCTACCTCCAGCTTCCTGTTAAGGCAATTTGGGAAGGCAGTGTTGAAGGCTCAAGTTATTGCTGCCACACACTTGGGAAATCTGAAGTGAGTTTCTAACTCTTGACCCCAGGCACAACATGAAGGCATTTAAGGAGTGAACCACCAGATGGGACCTCTCTATTTGGTGCTCTCTCTGTGTATATATACAGAGTAAATTAATGAAAATGTTAAAATACAAGGCAATAAGAAAGAAAAATATAGGAAATATATTTGTACAAGGCTAGGAGAACGAATAGTATAACATGTATTAAGATAATTTTCCAATAGCTTTTAGGTTGGAGTATAAAGACAAAATATGTATAGAAAAATATATAAGAATTACCTGCACAGGAAGTTTAGCAGTGGTTGAAAGTAGGCATTTATAATGCATGTAGTTGTTCTTCAGTGTCCTGTTCTCAATTCTTGGTATCTTCTTTCCTTGACATGCAAAGCATTCACTATTGGCTTCCCTATGATTGCTTGTTCTCACTCTTTGCGTGGTTATCCCCTCGACAACAGTTTCCAACATACACATTTCTGCTGTTTACCCATCATAAACAATAGTAAAGTATCCCATTTTGGTCAAGATAATTTTTTAGCTGTTGGTTACAGTATTTACACACAATCATATTAAAGTGTTAATGAGTGGTAAAAATTAATGTGTGATCTCAGTAGTATTTATGTAATATTGTAGAGTTCTGTAGATAAAATACCTAGAGTCAAAGCAATTAATTGGAAATGTGAGGGATTTCAGTTTGTTGGAAAATAGATTTCTGCTACACTGCTACCTTTGCTTCTTGTTTCTTGAGATTTTCTTAAAAGGTGAACACTTCGTTATGCATGGGACTAACCTTTGTAAACAGATGTATTACAGTACTATGATTCCTCAGGAGTCACTGCTAATGGAATCAATGCTACTGGTCCTTCCTTTCTATCAAATGATGCTTCAATATGCAACATTTACACTTTATCGGAAATAGATAACAGTGATCTTGAGTCAAGTCTTTCCCTGCTTCAGATACTTGGTACTATTGTTAGATTTAAAATGAATAGCTGTGTTTACTTTTAATTTATTTTTTAAAGATTTTTTTTTTTTTTGCAAAGTCAGATATACAGAGAGGAGGAGAGACAGAGAGGAAGATCTTCCACCTGATGATTCACTCCCCAGTGACTGCAATGACCAGTGCTGTGCTGATCTGAAGCCAGGATCCAGGAACTTCTTTCGGGTCTCCCACACAGGTGCAGGGCCACAAGGCTTTGGGCCATCCTTGACTGCTTTCTCAGGCCACAATTAGGGAGCTGGATGGGAAGCAGGGCTGCTGGGATTAGATCCGGTGCCCATGTGGGATCCCTGTGCATTCAAGATGAGGACTTTTGTCACTAGGCCACCACACTGGGCCAGTTGTGTTTACTTTTAAAATGAAGTTTAAAAGTCTGCAAGTTGGATAGGGAAAAAGACTGAGATGAAGACAGAAAAATACTTGTCCGTGCTTGCGTTGATACCGTGAATCACTTTAGTTACAACTCAGCAGTTAATACCCTATAAGTGCAGAATCATCAGACAATTTTACATTAATATGTAACTTGGGTTTGTTGAGGACTAGTCAATCATTCAACATAAATCAATGACAGGTTCTTTGGAGTCCACAATGCCAATAGATTATAATGTTTATAAAATATAGACTATAAAATGAACCATTTCTGGATGAGATATTTCATTAAGTATAGAGAAAACACAATTTCTGTGCCTCTGGACATTCTTTTATGTACTCATAAAATGCCTTACTTCCCTTTAATTTTGCCTCTAACCATGGCTTGCAGCATCACATTTTCACCACATTATCCAATTGCCACAGAATTCTTTCATAGTTGTATAGTCAGTTATATTTTGCAGCATTCTAAACTGTGATATTGAGAGAAGAAAGGAAGGGCAGGTAGCAGGGTGTCTAAGATACTGCCTGGGTGCTCCATGCCATTGTGGAGCACCCTGCTTCATTTCTGATTCCTGGCTCCCGCTAATGAGCACCTTAGGAAACAGCAGGTGATGGCCTGATTGGATTTCTGTCATTCATGTTGGAGATTCAAACTGAATTCCTGACTGACTGTTGGTTTGAGACCAGCTCAGTCCTACCAATTGTGGACATATGGATATTGAACCACAAATGGGAGATGCTTTTCTCTCTCTTCCATCCTCTCTCTTCCTTTCAAACAAAACAGATACATAAATAAAGAAAAAAATTAAAAATCTGAGCAACAAAATTAAAACTGCAAAACAGAAAAGAATAAATTATTTCCCTCACTTATTAAATTGTATAACATAGGCAACCTTGCTCTCTATTGGACAACACTCAATGAATTGTCACATGGAAGAGTATCTAGAGAATAAAATTAAAAAACCCAAATTTTCAGTTATGAACATTAATAAATCTTAAATGATGTGTGGTAAGGGATGTGTGTAGTAAGCAGAATGATGGCATCTATGTGAATATATGATCATAGAACAATGCAATATATTACTTAGGATATACATATATAGGGTAAATATATGTAGATATGATTTGACAGCTGTTATTTTATCCTTAACAATAATGGAAAATGATGACGAAAGAGGTTCTGGGACCTTGTGCTATGACCTAAACCCTCACCTTGCATGCTATCGATCCGGTATAGTCACTGGTTCATATCCTGGTGATTCCATTTTCCATCAAGTTTCCTGCTTTTAGCCTGGGAAAGCAGTCCAGGATGGACAAAGCCTTGGGACCCTGCACCCATGTGGGATATCTGGAAGAAGCTCCTGGCATCAAAACAATTCCTCTCTGGCCATGGAAACCACTTGGGGAGTGAACCAACTAATGGACGCTCTTTCTCTCTGTCTCCTTTTCTCTGAACACCTACCTTTTCAATAAAAATAAATAATCTTTAAAAAGAAAGAGGTTCTGCCGTCATTTTTTGGTATGAAAGATCTTCAAATCCTGTAATGTATGAAGCAAATATATAAAATTTATAAGGCATGAATTTTTTTAATGTTAGTGTATCAATGGGTATTTCTCATTCTCAGTAGTGTTATGTATTTGAAATATTTTAAAATAATGGTAAGAATGACAAAGAAAACATCATGATCAAAGTGAGAAATGACCAGTAATTTCAATACAGTCTCTTCCAGCTTTTCACTAAAACTCCAAAAAGGCATTAGAAAATATGAAAAGTCACAGTTTATAGTAGGGCAAGTCAATAAGCTGACTCTAGAATTTAGGAGGGACTGATTCATTGTGAAAGTCTGATGGAGTTGGAGAGATACTGGCTGCTTTTCAGGAAGTAGCATTTGTCCATTCTACTTTCTCAGGAACCATATATGCTTGTGGGATGATATTTGGAGTTACAGGTGGAGAACCCCACCCCACAAAACTTTTTAAAAATAAAATGAAGGCAGAACTGAAGACGTAAAATCAGCCAGCCCTATTTCTAATCTCAAAAGCTACCGTGGCTTTTGACCGTAGGGAAAGAAAGGAGGCGTTCAATGATACTCCTTTGATTGTACAATGAGGAGGTGCTCAGCCACAGGGGGACCCTCATTTCATGTCCCCCTTCAACCTTCCAGCTCAAAAGCCACTTGGAATATATATATATATGAGACAGGACATTTCTTTTTCCACATGAAATGTTTTTCCTGAATCTCTTTATTGCCTATTCCTTTCTTAACTTTAGCTCCCTATAGAAATGTTCAGTGTCTGGAGAATAAAAAGGAGAAACGGGGAAAAAGAAGCTTTTTTAAATTAAAAGAAAAAAAAATTCTCAAGCATGTCATAGCATTGTTGGAAAGAACTAAAATTATATTTTGGTGCTCTCACTTTAAATCAAATGACTTAATTTGCATAAAGTGACATTTGTTAGGGATAAACACAATGCAGAAAAGAATTTCCAGATTTAGAACTTCTCCACTTCTATTCTTTTTTTTTTTCATATGATAGGATCATATACTCCTTAAAAAAGTGGGGGGAGGGGGGCATAAAGGAAACTCTGGGCCACCTTTGTCTCTAATGGCCCAGTTGGGAATTTCTATAATAATCCTTTTGCTTTTATGTGACCATCTGGAGGGCTATTAAAAGGAGTATCAGAAACAGACTCCCCAAGTATGCTGAGTTTGTACATCTTCAACAAGTCACTAAGACAAGAACATTTTCCTACTACAAGGAGAAGTGACCCATTATAGAGGGGCTGGGATGGGGTTACAGGGAGAGACAGAAAGAAGACACAACTTAACCTTTCACCTTTGTCATTGTAGACAAGAAGTGAAAATAGTGGTTCATTCTGCTGCATGTGTGTTAAGGGTACAAAGATCGACCACAAGGCTTCTTATACCTCTGGGGCTCCGTGATGAGATGGAAGAGGTTAGGGAACGTGGGAACCAGCAACATTGAGAATTTAATGAAGCATCATGTTTCAACTGGATAATATTCTGTTTTGATTTGTGTGGAGAGCAAATATGAAATATTGAAATAATATTTCAAGTTCCCAGTTTTGTGGAGCAAATAGATACACAGAGTATTTGTGCATCTCTGAAATTCACCTTTGTCAAAAGTATAATCCAAAGGAATTTTGGACTGAGAATAGATTGTGAAATGGAATTAGATAAAAGTTGGCATTTGTCTTTAGTAGATTAATAAAATTGCCATGATGGGAAACCCACTCATAAAAACAGAACAAGTTAGCAGGAGTTGGACATCATTTGTTCAGCAGTCTTTTCTCTACACTCATTAACTATCTCTCTCAGTAATGTGGCTGTAATCCTATTAAACCTGATACATCAAAAATTAAAAAAAAAATTTTAGTTGCTATCTCAAACTGCACTGCAACTCAGATCTAGGACCAAATAAGATGCATTAATTGCTTTACTGCCTCACCGCAAAGCCACTCTTAAAACATAATTCCTTAATGAAGTCCGTTAATTTGTTCATGGCAGTACACAAGCTGTTCAAAATGACACAGAATTGCACTCTGTTTTCTAACCCCTGCAGTTTCTTCTGTTAGTCACTCTGTCTTGTGTTGTTATCCCATGGATAGTAATTATTTTATAGTGGCTGTAATTAGGAGAGAATTAGGCTTGGTAAACAAAACCTGCCTTCTCCTGTTAATAGCTAAGGATAATAAATTTGGCTCTGACATTCACTATATTTGGACAAGGCTTGGCCTACTTCCAGTTTTCCCAATAAGAACTTTATTATATAATTATGCCTTCGAGGGGCTCATATTACAAGGTAATTTTTTTTCTGTAAAGACACATATTGCATGGCTTCCAGCCAGTAAGTGATATACTGTAATATATGCCTCCAATAAATGTTTTAAACAAAATCTCTCTAAGCAATATCCTGCGAGAGCCACAAACTGTTCTTCAGCATATATTATTTACAGGATTTGTTGTTAGTTTTTCATAATGTAAATTATCCCCTTTTGTTCACATTGCTGTATATTATCACCTGTCTGTACAAGGAAAGGTATAAACTACTTCTGTTGGTAAATGACATCGTTGTGTCTTTAAGTTCTTATATTTCAGTTCCTAAAAGTGGTGTCTCCGAAAAGGTACAGAAAAGGGAACATTTGACCAGCACTCTATTATTTTGTAAAGATTTGCTATATATTTTTTGAGTTACCTTATCTCTAGTTAAACTGCTTTATTTTCTGTTATGACTTTAACACAAGTGAAATAAAATGATTTTCATCAGTGAGCCAGATCACCAACGATTCGTGTGCATTTTGTTAGCACTTTTCCAGTTGTGCCACTTAAACTTGTAAGGGCCACAAAAAGTTAAAAACAAAATTAAACATAGGTCCAAAACTAAAACCACAGACATATATACTTGATTTAAAAAAATTATGGGAAACAGAGCAAGAAATGCAATATTAGCTTCTAAGGAAATGTCACAGCCGTTAAGTGCTGTTTTCTTCTTAGATGCTAAGTTTAAAATCAAAGCATTCTCTTTAATATTTGTAATTTGAAAGGGGGGAGGAGAGAGCGAAAAGAGAAAGAATCTTACAACTCATTCACTTTGTAAATCCATGCAACATCAAAGCTGAGCCAGTCAGAAGACAGAATCCTTACTGGAGCTCAGGCTTCTTGGCCCTGTGTGGGAGTAAGGGACCTCTCAGAGTTTGCCTCTGCAGGAAGCCAGAACCCAATGCTGAGCTGGGTGGAACTTAAATCCATGTGCTTCAATATGGGGTACAGGCAAGTGGCATCCTAACCAATCCACCAAATGCCTGTCTCTTCAACATTTATTTGTTACTAAGCATAGAAAGGATATAAATGAAGGCAATAAAACTGAAGAAAGTACTCTGGAGTTTTACCCCAGACATTCAGGTTATATTTAGTAACTGAAGTGGGAATCGAAGGCAGCAAACACATTTGAACAATCCCCACTCCCCCATCCCAAAATATGTCTCTGTCTTCTATGAACTAAAGCTAAGACATTTTCACTAGGTCACTTGGGTGTATGTTGTAGTTACTCCAACTTACATTGCCTGTGTGCTGGGCTTACAAGTAATTATTAGCATTGGCTAGGGATGTTCAGTTGTCCAGTATATTTGCTCAGCTATTGAAAGAGCTTGCTATGAAGGTTCATATTGAATATGCGTATGCAGAAGTTCTCCCTTGAAGTGAGATCCTAATCCCTGCTTTTCCATCCCCATTTCTGGAGAAGACATTAAATGACAGCAGTTATTTCTCTGTTGAAGCATAATCCTTCCTTTCAGCCCAGGGTGACAAATTGCATTCCCGACCCTCTGAAATCAGAAGGATCCTTCCCTCTGACTTATTTTCCTCCCTAGAGCTAAGCATGGAAACCAGAGATCTCTGCAACTGTGCCCTCATTGATAGTCACAAGGCTTTGCACATCTGAAATTAGCATTTATTATATTTGTTTGCTTAATATCACACAGTTGACATTCATACTTGGTGTGGTCTTAAGTAAAAATTGCAATTACTGTTCCATCTCAAGAATACTATGCTTATAAACACTGAGTGTAGTTAAACTGACACAAAAATGTGCACTCTAAGCTGACATGATTGCTGAAAAACTTATTGATAATTCAATTTAGCATTTATTAAGCACTTGCTGCATGTACTGAAGCATTATGAAAACCAGGAAATGTATTGAATAGGCAAGATTTTCCCCCTATTAATTTACACATCTCGAAACAACATTGCTTTCAATCCACAAGGTGTTCCAGAAGGTGATCCCTGTCTTCTGTACTGGCAGTGGCTGTCCCGGCTATTGTCTCTCTGCTGTGCTGAAGAAACAAACGCAGTTAGGATTAAGTTCCATGTTAATAATGCTATAGTGAATCAGTGGAGAAAGATTGTCATTCAGGAGCCAATTCTCAGTCTCTAGCTGTAACCGAATCTTACAATATTTTTTTAATGTTGTTTTTAATTGGTTTTCCTCTTTAAAAAATTATTCTGGGGACAGATGCTGTGGTGCAGCAAGCTAAGCTTCTGCCTTTGGTACAGGCATCCCATATGTTTGCACAGATTCATGTCCCAGCTGCCTCATTTCGGACTCAGCTTCCTGCTAATGCCCTGGGAAAGCAGCAGGGGATGGCTCCCTGCTAACAGAGTGGGAAATCGAGAGAGACCTGTGAGATGTTCCTGGTTCCTGGCTGCAGATCAGCTTGGCTCACCTCGAGTTGTTGACACCATTTGGGCCATGAACCAGAAAATGGAAGACACTTCTCTCTCTCTGTCTCTTTGGTTTGCCTCTCTATAATGCTGCTTTTCATATAAAAAATATAATTAATCTTTAAAAATAAAAACATTTTAGATGGTTTTAAATTCACAAAAAAGTTTTGTAAGATGGTGACAGAATTGCTGTATATCACTCACCCCATTTTCCTGTTATCACTTCATCTTAAAATCTTTTTCACAATAGATGAAACAGACCCAGCTTCCCCTAGCTTTGAGTTCAAGCTTCTTTTATTCCTCCTGTCTCTCCCAGGCTCCAGCAATCAATAATCTGTGTTTATATTGAGGTTTTTTTTTTCTAAATTGTGGCTCCCATATGTAAGAATGAATATTTTTCTTTCTAAATCTGATTTTTTGACTCAACATGATGTCTCACTTGCATCCATTTTACTGCAAATTATATATTTTATTTTTATAGCTGAACAATATTCCACTGTGTATATATACAGCTTATTTTCTTTATACATTTATGATATACATGATGAACACCTTGGTTGATTCTGCATTTTGGCTATTGAACCTAGTGGTTCAAGTATTTCTTTGATCTAATGAGTTCATGTCTTTTGGGTATATACTCAGCAGTCATATTGCTACTATGGCAAGTCTATTTTAGTCTATTTGGTCTCCTTACTGTTTTCATGTTGACAGCACTAAGTGCTCCCCTTTCCCTACACCCTCATCAATATTATCCTCGCTGCTTCAGATTTTAGCTCTTCTAATGATAATGTTATTTCAATGGCTTTTGGTTTGCATTTTCCTGTTGGCTAGTCATATTGTGAATTTTTTACAAATTTGTTGCTCATTTGTTTTTCTTCTTTTGAGATCTCTATTCAAGTTCTCAGCTGGATTGGTATATATATATATATATATATAGAGAGAGAGAGAGAGAGAGAGAGAGAGAGAGAGAGAAAGAGAAAGAAAGAGGTAGAAGCAAAGCACACCAACGTACCCAGCTCTGCTGTCACCACACCTCGCCCAAGTCCTCCCCAGCAGACACGAGCACTCAGGAGAATGACTAGTGATGAAAACTGCCAGGAGCATAGAGAGAAAAACAAACATGCCAATACCCACCATCCCTGTGCAGGCTCCCTTACTGGGAGTGGAGGGGGATGTGCCAACTTACAGGGAAAGGGGCTAATTAAGAATACACATATTCTGACTTGAGCAGTTCCCAGGATCAAAGAGATATCAGGTGTCCTATACAGCTAGGTTGTTGGTGGTGATTTTGCCAGAACCTGTTGGCTGTTATATTTGAGGGCTACATAGACCCACTTTGACCCATACAATGCCAAAGTCAGTATTATTTTCCCTATGAGAACAGTGCAATGCACTGAGCTCAGTGAGTTTGCTTCTAGCTCAGTGCATGCACAGCTCACCATTGCCCTTACAGTCTTAGAGCCTTTGCCACACCATACAAAATGGAGCCTGTTGTCCCCCTACTAGAGTTCTTTATCTGTTGGCCATCAGGTTTGAGGGCTACCATGACCTGCTTTGGGTGGAACCTATAGGATGCCAGGCTGTTGAAGCTCACTGAGCCAGAAGTGAGTTCACTCCCAGCTCAGTGCATGCACAGTCCTATTCCATAGCCTTTGCATCCCTATACAAAATGGTGCCTGATTCAGCTTTAGGGGGTGGACTGGGTTGTGAAATCCACCCTGTTCTCGCACTGCCCATCTGCAACCTGCTGCTCTGTCTCTGCTCCTGGTTAAATCAAATAGACCAACAGGACAGGCAGTTCTTTGTCTGGGTTCACCTCTTGAGCTCCCAGCGAATGTCCTTCCCCCTCTTGTTGCTGGTGGAGTTCCAGCTGCTGGTGCAATTCAAAGAGAGAAGTGTCTTCATCTGTGGGTTCACTCCTCAGATGGCCACAGTGGCTGGAGCTGAGCTAATCTAAAGCTGAGCATTGGGAGCTTCTCCTCAGCTTTTCACGTGGGTACAGGGAACCAAGACTTGGGTCAACTTCTGCTGCTTTCCTAGATCATAAAGAAAGAGCTGAATCTGAGATGGTGCAACCAGGACACAAATGCATTGCCATACGGATGCTGACACCTACTTGTTGAATTCATTTCATTCCTGAAGTTTGTCCATCAGCCAATCCCCTGTGTTGTGCCTGAATACAGAACCCCTTTCCCTGTAAGTTGGCACATCCCCCTCCACTCCCAGTAAGGGAGCCTGCACAGGGATGGTGGGTATTGGCATGTTTGTTTTTCTCTCTATGCTCCTGGCAGTTTTCATCACTAGTCATTCTCCTGAGTGCTCGTGTCTGCTGGGGAGGACTTGGGCGAGGTGTGGTGACAGCAGAGCTGGGTACGTTGGTGTGCTTTGCTTCTACCTCTTTGTGGTTTTAGCAATCTCCATGCTGTTTGTAGCTGTCATCACTTCTTTACTGGAGCTTTTCCTCAGATACCCTTCTGGAAATGTGGTTCTTCTTTCTTTGTTCTATGACCTTTCATGGCTGAGATGGAGCCTTTCCTTAGGACACTGAATGCATGCTAATACAGCTTTAACCAGAAAAGCTATTGACAGTATTTTTTTTGCAATGAAGATGTAGCTATTCCTCTTGGCATCACAAAATTAGGAAAAGAGAATTGTAGAGAGCTGTGCATATACATTTTGTCAATGAGAAAACTACCTACGTGACATTAACATTTTTAAGCAAGTTTCAGACTTTAGATAGAAAGAAGCTAAATTTCAGGGGATTTTTTTCTTCTTTCTTCTGTTAATCAAATAATGAGAAGGACTTTATTAGGAAGTGAAGAATATCATTACCATTCTTCCTAAGTGGCTGAAATAATCATCTTGATGATTCTGTAAACAGACTGTCAGAGAAATATGCCTTGGATTTTGAAAGCACTGTTGTCATGAAAATTAAAGACCTTTTGTCTCCATGACAAATTTGAGAAAAAATAAAAATAATGACTCTGAGACAAGAGAGTCGTAGACACTAGAGATGGAGAAACATATTAAGTCATCTCATTTACCCCCTGCTCATGCCCTTCTCAGGGGGTTATTTGTCCTTTGAAGTTTAATATCATTCCACAATTGTGTCTTTCACTTCTGAGAGCTGCTTCCACTGAATCACGTTAGGTAGAGCAATCTTAAATCTTGACTGGCTCACCTGTCCTGGTCATAGCCCTTTACACAACATACCAGATTATTGAAGATCTTTCCCCTGCCTCCTTTTCATGACTGCGTCCTTGAAATTTTCTGCTCACAAAATTTCCTTCAAACTTCAAGGTGTACAGCATTTCCATGGAATTGGGTCATGACTTGACCACTCTATTAAGTTGCTTTAATCCATCCTCATAAATTAATCCCCTTTAGCTCCTCCATCATGGTGGTGGCTGTTTTGTGACATGATTCTTATCCTGGAATCTCTGAGACAAAGACTATATTGAGCATATAATGTGGTCATAAACTTCCATAATTTGCAGGCAGTAGTGTACCAAACAGTGAAAAGAATCACTGTGAGAATTGAAAGTGATTAAGAAAGCCTCATGCATAGTATCTGCTCAATTCTTACATTATCCCAAACAGAGCGTTTCCTAGAGAAAGAGTGCCCATCCTGCATACAGTAGCATACAGGAAAGTGAATTTATGTTGCAGTACACATTCCTTCTCCTGAATAAAAGGAAGATTCTCAATGAAACAGTTGTATATATCTTGACAATCTGATACTAGATTTTCTACCATTGTCTATACTCATAATCCCGTGACACATGTAAATAGCATAATGTTGGACTTGTGACTGTTGCTAAAGGACTATACTGTTGTGGATACATAGGGGGAATCAGTGGAAAGAATGGGAAGGGTGGAAGGGGAGAGGGAGGGAGGAATCCTTTTGCCTGCAAAGCTATATCATGGAAAATAATAGTAAAAATAAAAAATACAGGCTGGGACAGGCAGAAAAAGCCAGTTTGTATCAGAGCAGTTAACTTGGTTTCCAGAATTCGTCCCCTGCTGCTCCTTTTATCCCTCTTCAACTATATTTCACTCCATTAACTCGGCAACGGGTATTTGCTCTCAATAAATGTGTGTGGGTGTGTATGTATTTGTATTTTAGAAGAGTATATATAGACAACTCCAAATAGCTCCACAAGTGTTTGAACAATTAAAGAAATAATTTCCCTGTTGATAGTGATTTTTTAAAACATCATCTGTCAGCTAATCTTCTGAGATGTATCTTCTGAATAGATTTTTTTTTCTTTTTAAACCCAAAGGAACTATCTTTTTGATGTCTTTGCCCTAACTGCATCATTCTTTCCTTCAATCTTTATTGTAGTCTGATTGTGAGATTAATTCCCAAATGGCCATCAATATCCACTGTGGATGTTAAAGAAACTGGTTCAGGTTCAGGTCTGGTAAAGGTCTGAATAATTCAGACTGTTCTAAGCACTTTGAACTGAAGTTTTGAATTTTTCTGTTAGCTGGTGGAAATAGTAAAAAAAAAATAAGCTCAAACACAAACCCACTTTGCTTACATAGGGCAAAGTACAATTTGGGTTTCACCTAGTTGGGCAGGTTGGGGGGAGTTTCCGTTACAGCACATATAAGTATTTATAGGAAAATAGTATTCTGGATTCAGTCTTAATGTTAATAATCTTATTGTCCAGATAAGTTCAGCGGCTTCTTGGGGAGACCTTCTCTGGTCTGAAGGTAGAGCTGACAGAGTAAAGTCCCGGTCAGTTAAAAGCGCCAACAAAACTAATGTTAATAATTGAACACATGAGCTGTACTTGCTCTCTTTCAGATGGAATATATGACTTGAGGGAAGCTTAGAAATTTGCTTGAGAGACAGAGAACATCTATGTGTTAATGTACTCCCCAAATGGCTGTAATAGCTTCAGTTGGGCCAGACGTGATGGAGCCAGGGGCCTCCATCCTGGCTGAGCCATTATCTACTGCCTTCCCAAGTATGTTAGCAGGAAACCAAATCAAAAGCAGAGAAACTGGGATAAATAACAGCACTGGGATAAGGGATATTAGTGTCACAGTGAAGCTTAATCTGCTATATTACACTGCCCAGAATAATATCTTTATCAGTTGGTGAGTCAAGAAAAGCATAATTTCTTAAACTGGCAAGCACTTAGAAGGTGAGGCTACTTGTAAAATTTGCCTGAAGTGTTATTCTAATATGTTCCATAGGTAAAGATGAGTGTTACATTTGTGTACAAGATAAATAAGTTGGTGGCAAATTTTTTCATTTTAAAATGCTTAGTCTTTGTTCATAAGCCCTGGGTTGGAACAATGATACCTCATGTCCTTTACATAAGGCTTCTCTTAAAATGGCATTCAGCAACATTTCAGATCACATGCAGCTGTACTTGGCTGATCACTTATGAGGTACAGGTTTTAATGAGAAACTCCCAAGGGTCTTTAAGGCAAAAGAGAGTCTAACATTCTGACAAGTAACCTGACAGTTTTCTTAAGTACCTTCCTCAACCAAATTAGGTGACATTTGGCAAAAATTGCTTCCAGTCATTGAATTTCAATTCATTTACCTGTAAAATATGAGGTTTAGAGATGATCTATGTAATAGCTTGAAAATTTTTAGCTTGAAGCTAGTGTTGTAGTGGAGTTGGTTTTGACACTGCCTGCGATGCATACATCCCTGTTTCCAGTCTTAGCTGCACTGCTGCTGGTCTAGTTCCCTGCTAATGCTCCTGGGAAAGCAGCCAATGATGACTCAAATATTTTGGTCTCTGAAGTCAAATGAGTTCTGGGCTCATGGCTTTTGCATGGTCTATCCTGTGCCATGGTACCTATTTGAGAATGAAGCACTGTTAGAAAGTCTCTGTCTTGCCCTCAGTGTTGCTCTGCTTTCCAAATAAATAAATCTTTCATATAAACAAACATAATTGATGCTATAAAATGAAAACCATGCTTCCTTTAGGAAGTCATCTCTATCCTTTGGGTTACAGGATTGAAAACCTAACCCAAGCTGGCCTGATCTGAGTGTCTTCATGTAGAAGCTCAATTTAAACAGAAATGTGCAGGAACAGATGAGAGTCACTCAGGCCACCTTAAGAGAGAACCAGAGAAATAGCACACAGGTCCACCGTGATGTGTTTGCTTCTGTCTCTGTACTCCGGAGACAGTGGCTCAGCAATTCCTTCTATTTTACTAGCTCTTTCAGCTGCCTTCCAGAAATCTCCTTTCTTCCTTTTTAAGCTTAAACCCAGTAAAAATCCATATCTGTTGCCTCCAGCCAAAGATCATTAATTGGTGAAATTATCTTGCTGGAAAATATACTGTCTGATGCAACCAGGGAGTCTTTTCCTGTATCCAAGTGGTTCTCAATTTGCGGAACATAATGGACTTAGATGGAGAAGGATGGGCCAGAATCACATAATATTAGGGCAAATCCCAGCTGGGTACTGTTAGGTCATTTATTGTATTTGGTCTTTATTTACTTTCTTCATCTGTCGGAGATTCCTTGCAGTCTAACAAGATTATACACTGCGGATAACACCTCTGCATTGGGCATTTTTATCCGCCTTGAAACTTAGGGGCTAATTGATAGTACATTAGTCTGAGTGACTTCAGTGGTTGGTTTGAGCAGAGGCCCACTTTTTTTGTTTTTGTGATCTTCAACACATTTTTCAACTTATTAACCCATATTTCCACATTTTAAAAATAAGTAATAATGTGTACTCCCTCTCAATATTGCTGTGAATATGAAATTATATATCTACAAAACACAGAAAATGACATTATTACTGATAACATTCAAGGCCTTCACTGAAATGTTTGAAAACTGAACTTAAAGGTTCTATCTCCAATCATATTTGTGAAGTTTTATTGCATGTCAGGAATTGTTGCAAATGCAAATTTCCACTTCATTGGGAAGATAGTCTCAACTGATTTTCCCCCTTTTCTATACAGTGGAAATACCAAAATCCTCAAGCGAGTAAATGCATGCTGTGTGCTGTCACACCAGACACCTGCCATTCCAGCCTTTTGTCTCTGAACCAAACTGAAGTGAGGCCTATCCCCAGGTTTCTCTCCTTGCTGATCTCTGGGCTATATTCTCTGCTCCCTTCTCATCAAATAACTAACTTCCTTTTTTATGGAAAGTCCAGCTTAAATAGCATCCCCTGGATGACCAATCTTCCTCTTCCACATTGTTATTTTCTTTCCTCTCCTGTAATGATCTCTGACACAAAGCCCTCTTTAGTTATACATATACATGTGTGTATTGCTTGTGTTCCTTGACCCAGTTATAATTTCCATAAAGACAGGATTCTGTTCTCTTTATTTAACCAGGTCCTGGCAGTTAATAGGTGCTCAATAAATATTTTTAACTGAATGAATGGAACAAAGAATTTTTTGAGAGTGCTTAGGGTTTCTGATGGTTCACAGAGAGTATGGGGCTATGACATACATATCTTTACATCATAGGTCATTGAGTCTGTCTCAGAGACAAAGCAGCAGAGATGGGTTTCCCTATTTGAAGGCTTCTAAGCAAAAGCTAGCCTAAGGCGCAGGGTACAGCCAGACCCCTGAAGAAAACAAATCTGTGGATGTGCTAATTAGTTGCATCTGCCTTGATGCTAGCAGGCAAGCAGAAGGTGAGTCTGCTGAGGGTCTGAGGAGAAAATGGTCCCCAGCTCACTAAAAAGCAACCCTAGGCCTTCCTACAAGCCCCATGGGATTCATTCCCTTAGCAGAGTGACATCAGTGCCTTCAATTGAAAACACCAGACTCAGGGAGATGAGCAATACACACAAGTGGCAACCACATGTTTCTCCTTAGTGATGGACCTGGCTGGTGACCAATTTCAGAGAAGTGTTATGCAGGCTGGGAACTTGAAAGGCTAGAGCAGCAGCAATCTTCTTTGTGTTTTTCATAACAAATAATAGAACATTGTGAAGAAGCACAGGGGAGGAGGATGCCAAGCAGGGCCCTTGCAAATAAAACTAAGAATCCCTGAAGATACTGAGGTTAACAAAGGGAAAATGCAGCTGTTGTGAATGCGGTGTGTGTCCAGATCTTCAGCCTGGCACATGAGGGGATGCCTTCACTTAGCTCTTGCTGTCCCTGAGCAGAGGTGAGAGGGATGCAGTTAATAACAAAGACAGTCCCCAATGAAGACAAGTCTAATTACAGCAGGTAAAAAAAGTGCAGGGAATGAAAGGGTTTGGTTTCCCCAAGACGTCATTTTATTACCAGCCTGACACGGCAACTTTAAGGGTCATTTCTTTACAGTCACTAAAATACCAAAAACAGTCAGGAAAACAGCACAGAGGCCAGAGCCAAAGCCCCTGGTGTTTCATTTCTGAAAACATTTTCCCACAATGGCAGCTTTTAAAAATTGTTTTTTCCCTTTTAATTAAAGAAACAATTTTGTTTCTCTGGGTATCTGTAAATAGTCAGAAGGATAAAAAGAAAGGTGAGGTGGGAGGCGAGAGATGAAAAAATAAACACATACGGAGTGGGGTAAGAGAAGTGGGAGAGAGAGAGAATAAAAGAGAACAATGCCAAGATTCAACATCAAGAAAAGGAAAGTAACAAAAGCATTAGGGGCAGAGCATTCTTTTGAATTGTGAATTTGTTCAGCCACTATATTAAATTTTCTTTCTTAGATGCCAATAATCTTCTAAAGTGTCTGTCTTTAATGACCAAGCACAATTTAAAAATAAAATGGATGTTACAGATCTTGAATGTCTTTCCTGAAATATTACTTTGTTTCCCACAGTCTATTCTGATTAGAATTACCACATGGTTACAAACGAATAAAATGGTGTTTTTCTGAATATGTGCTGTAGTCTCACTTTTTGTTAATTCAGTTGTGATTTCAATTAATGTGAAGTCATGAGGATATAGCATGTACATAGTGACATGTTCAGAAAGACGAGGTAAAGCATGGGTGAAGCATGTGCGTTTGGAACCATAGTCAAGATGTTTAGGAGCAACTGCGGAGTTTCTTGTAACCAAGATCTTTGCTTGGTATATCTCTCAATTTCATTTCTTCCTTTATAAAATCCAACATGTTTCCTTTGAGGAAATTTAGAATGACATTTGTTGATTAATGATTAATAACAATTATCAGCAATTAAGTAATACTGTATGTATATATTGTGTTATATATTAACATCTTATGTACATAAATGCATATGTATAAGCATCAAATTCTCAAAACTGTATTTTTGTTTTTCTTGCAAGCTTAAATGGCACTGCCAAATGTGGATGTAGAAGTGAGGAATCATCAACACTCCTAGCCAGAACAGAACCTCAGGCAGTTGTCAGAGGGGAAAGGTGTCAATACCAAAAGATTCAGAGTTTGCTATCCGTAAGATCTCAGTGAATCGAGTTCTCAGATTTGCTTTCTCTTCTCTCTGATGCTGGTAAATATTTTTGTCCTATGAAACTCAGCAGTTCATCCTTGATGTCAAGGTCCTCTTTTTAGAGAGCATAAATTTGGCTTTGTAAAACTCTAGAATACTTTTACGTTACAAATCTGATTGCTAACCGATTTCACTCCATTCTTAGCCTTTCTTGCTTCCATGATTCTGCACAGAAGGGACAGACTAGTCTTTCTGAAAATAAAAGTGAGATCCTCTTACTAAAAGACTTCAGAATCTAACAGCAGGCTCCCATCATGCTTCAAAACAATCTCCACTTCATTGCCAACCTTCCACCAGCCCTAAATGATCTGCCAGTGTGTTCCCCTAGCCCAGCCCCAGCTGGATTCACCACCTACTTGTGGTCAGTTCTCACAGCCTCTTTCTGGGTCAGCTTCCAGGCCGGAGTCTCTGCTCTTCTGCTTCCAGAGCTACTTCCTCTCTTCACCCCTTGATTCTCACTTTAAATGTCACTTCCTCAGAGGAGACTTTATCAAACTTTGAAGGTACTTTCTTCATTATTGTGTCCTTCTCTCTTGATTCCTCCAACTGCACTCTTTTCAGTCTACAATTTTCTTATTTAGTAATGCATTTTCTTTGTGTCATCTACCTTTTCCAGAAAACCACTACCTAAAAGAAACTTGCCCACTCTGCTCACTTCTATATTTTGAGAATTGCATAGCACTTGATATAGAGCAAATGTTCAAGGAGTAAGTTAATGACTGAGTGAAGAGAAAACTCTGCTGTTACTTTATGAAATTATTGAACTGTCAAATAAAGGTAGACTGTACAGGGTTAGACTTTCTGATTTTTGACTATATCCTATAGATAGAGCCTGAAAGGGAATTTTATATTTTCAGTGGAGCAATTTAAAAATATTTAACCTCACACCTTTCCCTAATTTATGCAAGCTTTTGTGCTTGAATTTCTTTTATAGCATAAATGTATTTCTCTATGGATTTATGAATGGCTGTATCTTGACTCTATAAACACAGGCATCTGAAGAACTGTAATAAAACTAATTTTAAATCTGGACCTACTTATCAATGTTATTGCTATATGAATGGCTTATCAACAGACTTAGAACCCAGCTCTTTGCAGGGAATATTACTGATAATGTTAGTGAATGAAAATATCAATGTTACTCAGATATTTCCGATAACAAAATTTTCATAGATTTTAGGATGTATGAAGATATAACATATAAGGCATTACTTGCAAATTTTTAAATGGTATGAAATGTTGTCTTGGCTATATTGAACTTTTAATGAGTTTTTGAGTATCTATATTCAAGAGGAGGTTTGAATTATACAATTGTCTTTGTAATGCCAGTTAGAGGTCTCGGCTGAAGTTCCTAGGTCTCTTTAAGGAAGGGGCTGATCACCAGAAAAACAAGTCACCCAATGAGAGGGTCAGAACCAGACCTCTTGTGACAAAAAGTAGATGGTCTGACGATTGAGTTGACCAAAAATCTCTATTATTTCTTCATAGATTTAGATTTATTTCCCTCTGCATTCTTTCTAATAATCATAATCATAGTATAACATCTCTCTCTTTCATAGTTCAATGTGTCATTCTAGTAGATTATCCAAACATGAGGACTCTAAGGAACTCCAAAAACTTCCATGTTCACTCAGATAGAAGGGTGGGTGGACAGGGGAACCCCGAAGTGAAAGGGCAGTCATGCACAGAGCCAAGTCTTTCACTTGTCATGTTACATGCTGACCCCATGTGATCTGATTAGCATACCAACTCTGCTGCTGGTGGACAATCAGTCTTGATGAAATAAAATGGTTGTTTGCCTCTTTAGTATTGTGGACCTCATTAAATATCCCAGTTCCTTCATTGTTTGTAAGAAACTTTGTGCTTTCTATAGTATCCCTGACATTGTATAAAGAGGTATTCAAGGTTGTTAGTTTTTTGTTAGGTAGATTGAAATCGTGTTCTCTGAGTAATTTTTATTCGTTATTTCGGATTGAGTACATTTTATTGAACGCTTGGTAAAAGCCAGGTGCTGGGCAAGAACTTGGGTATTAGGATACATCAGTAAATAACACAGTAAGAATCACTTCTCGGCCTTTTGGCTAAGATCGAGTGTAATATGACAGAAAGAGTCCCTGCTAATATGGAGTTTGCTGCCTGTTTACATGGACCAAGACAAACCGACAGTAAATGTGTGTGTATTCTTACAAATCGTGTCCTGTCATCTTTCCCGTGTGCTGTTTTCCTTTCCTCAGTGATTCATACTAAACACAGTTATGGTTGCTTCTCCTTTGTTTTATGAGATATTACTAACACAGTGTTTCTTTTTTTAAAAAAAAAATAGATTTTACTATTCATTTGGGGACAATACAGGGGTAATATGACACAATCCCAAACAATTTACTCAACAAGCAGACATCACACTTTCCATTTTCATTTGTTTCAGATTTAATTATTTAAATGAAAGGTAGAGTTACAAAGAACAAAAAGAAGAAAGAGAGAGAGAGACGAGACGGGGGAGGGAGAGGGAGAGAGAGAAATAGAGAGACAGAGAGAGAGAGAAAGAGAGAGAGAGAACTGCGACAGTTGACTCACTCCTTAATGGCCACAATGGTCAGGATTGGTCCAGGCCAAAGTCAGGGCCTGTAACAAGAGTGGAAGGTGTCCAAACATTTTATTCATCTTTCTCTGTTTCCAGGTGCATTAGCAGGGAGCTGGATAGGGAGTGGATCAGCCAAAACTTGAACTGGTGTCCAAAAGCTATGCTCATATCTCAGGCAGTAGGTGAACTTGCTTTGTCACAATGCTGGCCTGAAAAAAACTCATACTTCCTTAACTCCTAGCTCATCATCTCTATAGAGCCCACCTAGCACCACCATTACCAAATCCCCACCATGCCAACTCTTTTGTGTTTTTCTTACCCAATTTTAAAATCTATACTAATTGATTCTAAAGAGTTTCTTTCTGTCCTAATTTCCTACTCTCAGACAATGTCCAAAGAATGTGGCAACCTATGTATAACCAACCAGTTCCTTAAATATATCCCTATAAAAACAGCAAACTTCATCCTGTAACATCTCTTTCCCATTGTTAACTTTTAGAAAAATGTGATCAATGACAAAAAAACCAACATCATAGTTTCAAAAATGCATTGCAAATGTTAATGCTAAAGGCTTCATTTTTCTTAAGCCCTTTTTCGTTTTGATTACAGTATTGTTGAATACTTTGTACCACATGAATGAGGATGACTCACAGTATGGGTAGTTTAATATTTACAAAACATAATTAATTATGTGAGCAAATTTGGCTTTCATTGACCTTTTTTCTTTTTACTGAATCATATATATAGATATAAATATATATCTCAAACCCCAATTATTCATCTATTATCTATCTATATTATATATGTACATCTATGTGTTTATGTTTATATGTGTTATATTATGTGTTGTAAATATGATAATGCAAAAACAATAGAAAAATGTCTGTAGCATAGCTTCATGTCATTTCTTTTCTCAGTTTAAGCATGGGTTTTTATCTATACGCGGCATCAGCTAACTACTTCTTTCCCCCCAAGAGACCAGTCAAATAAATGATCAAGATATTTATGTTTCGGGAGTAAACTATTATTTGCTGTAGTTGACTAATTAATTTTGTGTAACGTAGACATGTCTTTTGCTTTAATATTCCTTCTCCCAAGTACCGTTCCTGTTGAGATGACGTCAAAGGACTTTGCCGTGTGGACAGACCCATAAATCTACTTAGTTTCAAACTGAGATGAAGATCTCCAAACTCAAATTCGGTATAGGTCATGAACAGTGCAATGAATCACGTTCTCCAAAGGCATTTGACCCGACTGCAAATTATTTCCATGTTTTGTAAACGCAACAGACTATATAAAAATGGTCTTTTTGCTTATAATCCCACAGAAATGATGTATGTCTATCCTGAACATGTGTTTCTGTAGAATACTGGTTTGTGATTTAGATATTATCTCCCACACTGCAGGGAGCCTGTATTTATTTATCTGACCTGTATTAACAACTATATGGTAATCTTTCAAGAATTCTTTTTAATGTGCCTACTGTGTGTCAGGCACATAAACAGGAGAACTCAGAAGATAGAGTTATCATTAGCTGTTCAGTAGTCAGTGAAATCCAAAGGGAGCCTTCAGTTTATGTTTAGGTAGTCTCTTCTCTTGCTGGAAATAGCTGAGTAGTCCACAGTCTCCTTATACTTCCTCTCTGGCAAGATACTCTTAACAAAATTCACTGCCAGACACTGGTAAGCTATTATCACACTAAATACACAATTTTAAAGGGTATTAATTTCCTGTTTTTAAAGAAAACATGCACGATAGAAATTGAGAGGGGGCAGATTTGGCAGCAATTAAGGTTTTAATGCCAAAATATGAAATACTTTAAGCAGCCCAAAATAAACCAGTGTAAAAGCCGCCTGTCAGAATAGGGGTTATGCTTGTGTTTTAAAGATATAAAATTAACTTTTGAATATTTTATTCTGCACAGACCACCACAAAAGCTGCAAGCAGCTGTGGAGACAATGCCAAATGAAATGATGCTGGAGGCAGATTGTCAGATCTTTGCAAAATAGTTTTGATTTATTGAAGTTAATTTTTAGCTATATCTAATCTTCTTGTTAATGTACAAATGGGGACAAGATGTCATTTTCCCACCACTGTTTTCTATTCATGCATTTTAAATGTACTGAGTGGCAGAGAATCTTTGAGTGAATGAGCTTTCTTGACTTTGCTATGTATTTAAAAAAAAATTTTTTTTTTATTGGAAAGTCAGATTTACAGGGAGAAGGAGAGACAGAGAAGGCTGATTCACTCCCCAAGTGACCGCAACCGCTGGAGTTGAGCCGATCCTAACTCAGGAATTAGGAGCTTCCTCCAGGTCTCCCACGTGCGTGTAGGGTTCCAAGGCTTTGCGTCATCCTCAACTACTTTCCCAGGCCGCAAACAGGGAGCTGAATGGGAAGTGAAGCAGCTGGGAATATAACCAGCACCCATTTGGATCCCGGCAGATGCAAGACAAGTATTTAACCACTAGACCATCGTGCTGGGACCTGGTATGTAATTTTCTATAGATCAGTTAAAATAAAGCATGAAGTAGATAGTACAAAACATTATCCCACTATTTCAGTTTCAGAAAACAATGTATTATTTATTTCTTCTTTTAAATTTTTATTTTCAAAATTTATTGAACAATTTTGTATAGTCTGGGATTCTGCCCCCATAATTAATTTTTCCCATAATGTCACAGCTCTTCATAAAGAGTCACAATTCCAACAGTCTGCTATGTAAGTGTGCCCCAACATTGTTGTTATTTATTTCTATATTAATCAATTCACAGAAGTCATGATTCTTAGCAAATAAAATATGACTTGGACTGGATTTCTGAAGGCACTCAAAAATCAGAGCAAACCCCATCTTGCTTTGGTTCCTAGCTCTGAGATGAAGGCGCTACAGTTTAAACACATGCAAAGCTGAAAACAACTGGGTTATTATTATGTGAGCCATTCATTGGCTGAGTCATGTTAAGTAAAAACCTGGACACTTTGGGATTCAGGTTTCTACTTGAGAGTAAAGTAGCTCAGGGAAATTTACATGTGTGCTCCGGGTTGGTCCAAGATAAAATTTATATAGATTAGAGGATTGGAAGATGACGTGCCCTAATCCCTTTCATTCTATGCCAATCCGCTTGTTTTGCAGCCATTTATCTGAACTTCCAAGTAAGAGTTTGCTTGAGTAGTGTCATTTTTGTCTTGAAACAAACCAAATCAAACCAAAAACCAACTACAACAACTACTAAAATGAATTCTTTCTCCCACTCTCCTTCTTTGCATTCCCACTCCTATATCCACTTTGAGTTGCCAGTTTCCAAACAATTCAACTTTATTTGCTTTCTGGCAAAAGACTGAAACTGTACAAAATTATACTGAGTAGGTGGGTTTCCCTTAAGACATGATCCAGATTTCACTTGCACAGGAAGTCATGAAAAGCTGTCCAGCTCTTGGAAAAGAATTGCTAAACGCATTAAGATGGTTTTAGAGATTTTATAGTGGCTTATTTTTAGTCTGCATTACTAAATCTCCCTCTCTCTATCCTTCTTGCTCTTTATTTCTGGCATATCAGCCCCCACTAATGTCAAGTTTTGCTCTGGGACCTTTGTGAAATAGATCACACTGAAGCATTTTTTTTCCAGATCTCATAGTGATGCAGAACATTTGTATGGCCATTTGCCCAGCCATGTACACGCTTAAAAAAAATACATTTTTGCTATAAGTACTATTGATAACAGTTTCCCTCTGACAGATATGGGGCCCATTTTCCAACCTCATCTTCCAGCTTTCTAAAACAGGCACTACTGCTGAATCTCTGCCATTGAGGTAGTATCGTGGCCCTGAAATTCCCTGATTTTATTCTTTCTTCACTGAGTATTTATGTTTCTTTTAGTGTAGAAAATAACTGATGATTTCAGTCCGTTTATTTACTGTTGTATCCTTTGGTCACAGGTTACTCTGTCTCTAGGCCTCCTCTTACTGCTTTGTAGGTCTTTACCTCCGTGTAGATCATAGGGCCACGCTCTAGACCTATCTTCTTATGAAGATTGCAACAGACTCAAGGATCTCTTCACACAGTTGTTTCACTGACACATCCAATTCATCTGCCTTGGGCTAACTTATGTTTCTGTGCATGCCCACCCTCCCTGGTTCTTTCATTTGATCTATTTAGCTTTAGCAGTGATTCCATAGATATTCACGTATATTTTGTTCTTAGGAAAGGGGATTTTTAGATGTTTTCCTCCAAAAGATACTACAACCCTTCTTTAAATTTAACCTATCAGGCCTTCCCTCACTCCCACCCCTTAATTTAAGTGGCACAACTAAGATAGGCCAATTTGGTGGCTTAACACTGAAATAGAGAATCAGGGATGTTTCCATCTGGCTACTTTTTAATACTCATTGTGGTGCATTTGTTTTCATATGGCTTTTCTCTTCAATAACAACATAGTGGTCTTCAATGAAAAAACGTGTGCATTGGTTCTTTGAATTCCATTGCAGAAAAAAATCAGCATCAGAAGAGGGAATGGCTTCTCCTGTATGTATCCAACAAAAAGTAAGTAAACTTTGCTCAAAAGCTACCTTTTGTTGTATTATTTAAAAATAAATCACACTCCAATTCTGAATTAATTTTGAAAAAAGGGAATGGAATTCTGTGATTGTCTCAGACTGATCAGAATTTATCTGTAAGTTCTGGGAAATACTTGAACACTTGAATAAACTATGGGCCCTGTCAGCAGAGAAGGAATAACGCTTCTAGGAAGGAAGGTGCAAAACCCATTTTGCTGGTGCTGTACATAACCGAGACACTGTCCATTAGTTATCTTAAGTCCTAGTTCATTTAAAACATAGATATAACCTTAACTGGTTTCCTTCCAAACTGTGCCATGGCCCTCTGCCTCTCCATAGTTTCTACAGATTAATGTAGGAAAACTGTTTTTGATTTTTTTAAAAAATGTGTAAGAACATATCATTATACCCTGGAAGTGATCATCAGGGTGCAGAAGCAAGGCAAATGATGGGCTTTCTGAATAAATTTCAAAGAAGTACTGCCTCGCATTTGGAAAGTGGCCCCTTGAATTCTGTACCAAGCAGATCTGTTTCCTCACGATAGCACAGACCCTGGTGGCTACATTAGAATGGAGGCCTCAGTGTATACTGGACAATAGGTTTTAGATATTTGGAACTGGTCTCAAGACAATTGTTATTCAACCTACATTATTTTTTTCTACAAGACTACTTTAAAATAATTTCAAATCTTGGAAAGACCACCAAGGCACTGAGCATATAACAAAACATGGCAATAGCATTTTTCAGAGAGTAAAGCTTGGTTATAAGATGATTTTAAAAAATATTTTCCTCTTGAAGTCTTGACATAATCAGCACTGGATATGACCCAATGATGGAATGAAGAACATAAATGAAGGACTGTTTCCTTAGCAACAGGAACCATGTTTTCTTTGAAACAACAAACCAAAAGAAACCATTCCTCTCCATTTTTCTTTCCATCAATTTACTGGTTTAAAGAATACAGGTAGAAATTTTCAATGTTTAGTCAACCAATAGTTATTGAAGGCCTACTACATGCACAGCAACAATTAAGTGCATATTTTACTATTTAGATTAAGGCTTTTTTTAAAACCTTTTATCTGTCAGATACGTTGTTAAATGTGTGAGTCCTCCTGGAAGGAAGATAACTACTAAAATAACACACCTTAGGTCTTGTTGCATGTAAATGCCACCTGAGCAGCTTTTATAAAACAAAGAAGCTTGAGCTTCAATGGAACATGACCCAGTTGTTCTCACACAGCATCAGTACTTTTTTTTCCAAGTACCTCAGGTGACCGTAATGTGCAGGAAGGACTGAGAAGCACAACCCTAAGAAAATTTATGGCA
The DNA here is from genome assembly GCF_017591425.1 of Ochotona curzoniae. NCBI lineage: Eukaryota > Metazoa > Chordata > Mammalia > Lagomorpha > Ochotonidae > Ochotona > Ochotona curzoniae. The sequence goes on from NW_024465369.1 coordinate 26,838,595, forward strand.
TGGATAAATCAGCCGAACAATTTGAATTACATCAGTAGGAGATTAGAGTTTATAGAAAAATTCACAGGGTGTAGTTCAAATTTTTCCTTGACTTATGGCTTTCCAGGACAAGATTTCAACAAACTAGTAAATCAGGGTTCCCAATTAGTCGATCTTTATGTCTAACTTGGCTTTTTGGAGAGAAAAAGAGCTGATGAGATGATTGCAGCTGTGAGCAAACAGGCTTCTAGAAACTGAGAGAAGTACAAATCCAGAAGCTTTTTGTTAGCCCTGTCCCACTGGAATGTGGGCCCCCGGGCCTCAGGGATCAGTGGCCTATGAGTCCCATCTGGTCCTTTCTGCAAAGGTAGAGGCTCAAAGGGGCTGCCTGTTCTGCCTGAGGTTATGTTTAAGGAAGTGCGAGAATTTGAGGAAGAGTTGATCTTCTAGTCCATTCCATAGTTTGGGCCATACTTTAAATGGAAACAGACAACATTCTAATTCTCAACATCTTTTTCAAAAAGTTGTCTAGTAATAAAAGACAAAAGCTACTAACTCTTTCAACTGTTCAAATGTTAGGCAACTGATCTGTTTTAGCAAGCCTTGTTAGAACCATTCACTCATCACTGTCCCTTTCATATGAGTTAATGAAAGGCCTACTGTGTTAGGCTGGGTTAAGTGATGAATTTATAAATGTGGAAAAGCACATTGATTTTACTGGTAGGTGCTACAAAATCTAGGTAGGGAGACAATGGACAGATAGTTAAATACATTTCAGGTAATGATAATTCAAGGATCATGAAAACCCCAAGAAATATGGCATGTAATAGAATTGGAGGGTAGAATTAGAAAATAAAAATGTAGCTAAAGATTCAAAAAAATCAGGAAAGATAATAAACCAATTTTACATGCTATCATGAGATAAGTCCCTCAAAAAAGAAAACCCAATGGGTAAAAAAAATATGAGTATTGCAGATAAATGGAAAATACCTGATTAGTCAGGCAGGTATTAAACCTATAGTACTAAGAACAGTGTGGGTAAGAGGATGAAACATGAGTTGCCTGGAGAATGTAGCTTCTATTTTTTTAACTGAGTTTGTAGTTAGTGGGAAATGCAAATTCTGGTGATAACAAAAATAACAATGGTAATGAATTAATGTTGATAAGAGTTAAATTTGTCAGTGTTCCTAAAGGACTGCACTATTGTGACAATGGGGGGGGGGGCGAGCGATGGCAGAAGGGAGGAGAGAAAGGGAGAAGAAAAAATGCTTAGACTGACAAAACTATCCATAATAATAATAATAAATTTTAAAAAAGAAAAAAGTAACCTTCAGGTGGTCCAGATACCTCCCACCAAATTGTGGTTCTTGAATAGCAGTATTGTCCTCATGTAGAAACTTGTTACAAATGTAATACCTATTCAGAAGAATTACATTACAACCTGCAGCTTAGAAATACTCAAAGGAGAGATGTGTGTGCTGAGAAAGTTTAAGGCAGGGGCAGATGTTTGGAGTACAGTTAACACATTGAGTATGATGCTAACAACCCCCACCAGGATGCCTGAGTTTGAATCCCAGCTCCTATGCCTGGTTTAAGCTTCCTGCTAAAACTAATAACTCCACTGATTGAGTTCTTTCCACCCTCTGGAAAAATGAGTCATGTTTCTAACTCTGGGTTCTGCCTGACCTAGCCCGAGCTATTTCAGAAACTTGGGGATTAAACTAGCATACAGAAACACATGTTCTCTTTATCAGCCCAACTTAAATAAATATAATTTTTTTTAAGTTTGGGAGGTAATGAAATAAACATGCTAAATAGTTTACATGGATTGCCTCCTTAAAGTAGTATAACCTTACATTAATGGGAGAAATAAATTTGAATCCAAATTTGATAACTGAAGTTCTGGAAGCTTCACAAAGTATGCAATTTGTTCGAGGCAATTCACACAGGCAACTGATGGAGTTGTTTGAACCACATTAGATTGATTTTCAACTCAATGCTCTATTTATCTCCAAATAAAATAATCCTTAAAATTATGACAAGAAACAATGCTTCATAGCTCAGTATTTTAGAAAATGGTTTCATTCATTCCGTGATTCAGGAAGCAAAAGCAAGTCTTCTTTGTATTCAACAACCACAGATATTTAGCTGCATTGTCTCACTTTAGAAGTTAGCTTAGACACCGAAGACTGTGGAATATTCCCAAAGTCCCTGGAGCCTGTGAGAGTCATTGTGTGCAGTAGATTCTGCCCTGAAGCCTCACTAGTGTTCTTGAGAAGCTAAGACTTTGCTAAATCTTCCACAATCATCAACATCATGTACTGAAATTTACTGACTACTGGAATCCTTGGGCTCTGCTGGAGTTACCTCACTTAATACATGGAAAGGTTCAGCTTCCTTCTACAGCCTATTGCATTAGCCCCAGATGAAGTATACCATCTGAACTGGTAATTCAGTAGGCTACCAGCTGTCAGGATGGAAGTGGATTCTGAAGAAATCATCCTGTGCTAAGTGAAAATAAATTCAAATAATTGTTCAGCTAGTTTCAATCAGCTGAGGAATAAATTCTTCCAGCTAAAATCAAAGCAAAGTGGTTTTCAAAAATATCTTTTCAATCAATAGTACACCCTTTATATTTTGTTTTCCTGAGGTCTTTTCAAATTCAAGCAGTGACATGCAGGAAAAATATGTCAAATTCATTTGTTTGCTTTTAAATAGACAAGGTAGCCCTCACCCTGTTTGGGTAACTGCTTTCAAGTTGGTTTGTAACAGCAATTTAAAAGAAATATGACTGTAATCAAAAAAAGAGACATGACAAAATCCCATAATAAAAGAATTCTTTTTTTATTCCTTCATAAGCTTTGAGGAGTTTAGGCTGGACATTCTAAGTAATCTTTGGAGACAACACTGGCCAATTCTACACTGAAACTGTAGAAAACCTTTTTTCATTATAATTATGCTCTCCTATATTTCATATTTATCTCTTACTTATTTGCTTGCTGCTAATATTCATGAAGTTGTCGGATGGAGTGATGCCAGATTGTATTAAATTGTCTTTTTTCTTCAGGGGTGGAAAAGGCCACTTGGATTTTTATATGGCTATAACAGGTGTATTCATTGTATAGGTGGCTGAGTAGGCAAGTAGACTGCATTTTTTCTCTTTGCCTTTTAAGAGGAAAGTAACAGAAAAAAGGCATTAAGAGTTATCAAGTTTTCAGAGAAATGACCTGATGTGTGTGGGGAGAATTTGTAGAAGTGTAGAACTTTAGAATTTATACTTCTATTCTTGTGTAATAACATAGAATGCCAGCTTTCAAAAAAAAGGAAATACAGAGTATATATGGCAAGTGTGGCAAACTTGTGTTGACCTAAATATTTTGTAATGGCTGTGGTGAGTTGTATCGTTGACTTCCAACCATTTCAGGACCCTGTGGATACCAGTTCAGGGATGGATGAGTGACCTTTGCCCATTGTAGATGGAGGGGAGTCCAGAATGGTTAACCCACATACCAGATAACTTGCAGTATGAGACCTACACCCTTGCTCCTTAGAGTATCACTTATTATGGTATATGATTTCTTTTTCCAAAAAGCCTTTGCACTATTATTCACAGAATGCTCTTATCATTCTCCATATTGATCAGTCAGGAAGTCATCAGAGGCTTCTGAAGTAGCACAATCTATTGTTCCTGATGTTATGTTGGGGCTTTTGATTGGTCGGGATGACACTCTGTCGACTCTACTTTTGGACCAGAGATGGTCTCCACAAGAAGCCGTTGAACTTATTTGGACAATAAGATGCTAGACCCTATGCTTGACATAAGCTTGCAATGAAAGAACCCCAACTGAACTTGAACTGTGGCAATGCAGCAAGGTGGAGGAATCCACCATGGGGGGAAGGGTGGGGAGGGGTGTGGGGAATCCCAGTGCCTACAACTATGTCACATGATACAATGTAATAAATTAAAAAAAAATTCCAACAAACTAAAAAAAAAAGTTACTTCTCTCAATTGACTTGTACCTAGGAAGGTTTTGAAAACTTCCATGTACCTGTCATTGTTCAGAACCCTACATTTATATCATTTTCATGAAAAAGAGAAACAAATTTTTCAAGAAATACAAGTCATTTGAATGATCCATTTTGGAATCAAGTACATCTCCTTCCAGTTGCAGTGATAAGAACATCCAATTAGTGTGAGACATACGTGCAGGTTGCAGGCAGGATGAATTTTGGATACAATCAAAGCGTAAAGTATCAATAGGTATCCTGAGAAAGAGAAATCAGGGTAAGCTCTGAATACCAGCAGGATGAAATATGTGGCAGGGTCTGATAATGGAGAGTGTTGGCTAATGGATTAGAATTTAGGAACAAGGACAGTTCATTTAAATCATATAGCTCTTTCAAACTTTCATTTCTACTTGTCTAATCTGACTGTTAGATATCCTGCAATTTTTGATCAACAACAAAAGTTCCAGATATTTTGTGGTTTTTTTTTTGTTGTGATTGCATCCTACATCAAGCATACATATCTCTAATGATGTGCTAGCTTATGTAACAAATAAATCACAATGTCTCAATCCATTCATTGTTTTCCACATTCACTTAAAATTCAAGTGACAGTGTAGAGAAGGTACTAATAGCTTTTCCAACATCTTGTTGTTTTGATTTCAGACTCATGGCCACATATTACTACAAGAGAGTTTCAGATATGTATTCTAGCTGTTTTCAGAAGCAAATTGAATAAGCTGTACATCAGGCAAATTTGCATCAAGATACAAATTTTTGATGTAACCAGCTAATCAAGTATATTACTGCTTATGAGGGGATCTTTAAAAATTTCGTAGAGAATGCAAATAATGAGAATACTACACATGGTAACATTTATCTTGCGCCAAAATGCATCTGTCACTTAATTCCATTTCTCCAAAACTTTTTGAGTACCTCATATTATGTGAGCATATTATGTCCTACCAAGATAATTTTGCGAATTTTTCTTGATTTTGTCCAATTTTGTCCATTTTCTTAATTCATGTTGCAATGCCATAACTCCAGCTGCTTGACTTGTGAAAAACTTAGTGATTAATTTTGTTTTGCTTTATCAAGCATGTAATATGACTGAAAGACAATGAAAATCATAGCATATGACACCTGTGCAACTCTGCAAATGCCTCACAGTATCGCATTTTTCAGTTACAGCACTCTCAAAAACCTTTAAGTATCCCAATATTGTGCTAAAAGATGGCAATTCAAACTTGACTTCCAAAAACAACTCCAACAACATTTGAGTGATGTCAGCTCTAGTTAGCAACAATATAAAGGTAGTATAAAAGTTGATTAGAATAAAAATGAATTTGCAACCCATTTCTCCTTTCCTTTTTCATTTACTCCATTTATTCTCCTCGTATGCATCTTTTGTCATCATATCTTAGAAATAGACCCCTGAGGTAAGAAAGCCCCGTGTACTGACAAATGGCCTGAAATTGGAACGTCCTGAGAATGAAATTCAAAGACGGACACTGTGATAACGCTCTTGTTTTGTTTGACTTGTGTGCATGCATGTGACTTTGAATGAGTCCAAAATCTTTCAAGAACAATCCATTAACAATTTTCCATTTGATTTTTCTCAGTCCTTCCTATCTTCATGTGTGCCATATTCAGATGGGATTGTTTAGATGGTGTAGGGCATCCCGGAACAGGATTTGTTGTGATACATAGTTTTAGAAAAGTAAAAAAATGACTAAATGGTGTGGTAAGAAAGCACTGGCAGTTACTCTTCTGACAGTAATAGGATAAATCAGTTTTGAGTTTGCATTGCAGTGACAATATGCCTAGCCTAATACAAATCTGTAACTATGGAATTCAACAATTTTTTATGAATATAAAATTATTTTGGACCATTGAAAATATTTTCTGCCAATTGATTTTGTCATTCTTTGATATATATTTATTTATTGGAAGGTAAAAGTGAGTTCTTTTTCATTTGATGCCTTGACCTATATTCATTCTCTGGAGTTGCTTTAAAAATGACCCTACACTTTGTAATCCTCAGCTAAAATCTAAGTGCATGCACACTAGAGATTTACAACATACATCAGAAACTTACTTTACTTAAAAATTCTGATGGCTTGATTCTGATAAGTAAAACTTGAAACATCTCGTCAAGTACTTGTATAATGGATATTAAAAATACATTTATATTTTTGGGTAAACTTCAGCTATATGTTCTGATTTGCTTCCACTTAGAACATAACAGCTACTATTTTGCAAAAGAAAATCAATCTCCAGAAAACTACAAGAGCACTGCCTTCAAAACACTTTTCCTTGTTTTTTTCTTTTAGCATGAAGCACTTCTTCCCAACCCCCGCCCCACCTGCCAGCATTGACAACACCTGGCAGGGTTTATATTTAGACAATATTTGGATCGCAAAAAACTGGAATCATTTCTAGACTTTGCAAGTTTTATTTATTTGCTTGAGAACTGAGTTAGAAGTTAGAATGCTGCTTAAATTGCTTTTGGCCATTTTTCTTCTGGGTGTTTCCAGCAATTTAAACAATTAGAAGATTGGATATCAAGCAGCATTTATCTAAGTATTTTAAAACTGTGCCAAAATAAAAGCTAATCATTTTGTAATCATTTTGTAATCAGTATGCATAGAAGAGAAGAAGCAGCAGTAAAGCAGTTGCTGCATGTTTGCTGACAAAATATTTAATCCAAACATTTAATTTCAATCTGCCACTGTTCTCAGTCAGTATAATTACTTTAAGCAAATACCATGAAGGAAAAATGGTCCAGTCACTGAAATGTAAATAATATAATATAATCATCACTACACTTATATTCATATACTATAATTTATTTGGATAAATTTCATAATCATGGGTGTAATAAATGCTTAAATTATTGTAAACATGCAGATCTAGATCAAATTCATGGGAGCCAGTTTATTCTTTCTTGTTGGCTACACATACTTGAAACACAGAGCTGCTGAACAGGACGAGCTATGTGGACCTACTTGTGATGTTAATACAATAAGCAAAATTTGTTATACATTTTTGTCACTAAATGAAGGTTAAACCAAGAATATCATCTGTAGTGATTGACAATATTTTTATTATTAATTACATGGCATCATGTGACACAGTTTTATAGGCACTGGGAGTCCCCACACTCATCCCCAAACCGTCCCCACATGGTGGATTCCTCCACCTTGTTGCATAACCACAGTTCAAGTTCAGTTGAGATTCTTTCATTGCAAGGATATACTAAGCATAGAGTCCAGCATCTTGTTGACCAGATAAGTTCAACGGTTTCTTGGGGAGAACATCTCTGGTCTGAAGATAGAGCCGGCAAGGTATCATCCCGATCAATTAAAAGCCCCAACATAACATCAGGAACAATAGATAATGTTATGGAATTAATTGACATAGTATTGAGTAACCAATATGTTAAAAAAATTATCCAGTTATGTATTTGTGGAATATGTTAAATACATACTTAAAATGATAAGCATATTTAAAGTGTCTAGAAAGACATATGTATATTTACGGTAAATACATTTTAACTAAAGTATTTTTCTTAATTTTTTTCAGTATGGGGCATTGGGAGATAGTATTTCAGGGACTAACGTTACGACTTTATGATCTTTGTGCTTTATCATACTTGAATAAACTGAGCAATCAGACTTTAAAAATTGGGCCTGTTATGTCAACTTCTCAACATAACTTCAATGTTTCTGTCATTATAAAGCACAATAACAAATCAAAAAGCATTTTTTCCATGTTTGCCTTTTTAATAACACTGTTCTCATGAGGTCACAGCAAAAATGTATGTCACATTGCCTATGGGCTAGCGCAAAGGAGACTCAGAGATTAGTAGTTCACAATAGCTGATTTTGCCATCAAAGCAGTGTTTACAAGAGGATCGCACAGTCGAGGGTGTGTTCCCACCAAATTTCAGTAAAAAGCCCTAATCTATTTAGGTATGTGCTTGCAAGGAAGGAATCTCAACTGAACTTGAACTGTGGTTATGCAGCAAGGTGGAGGAATCCACCATGGGGGGAGGGGTATGGGAGGGGCGGGGGGAATCCCCAGTGCCTATAAAACTGTATCACATAATACAATGTTAATAACAATAAAAAAAAATAAAACAAATAGAACTTATACCCAGGAGAGCAGTTTATCTGCCTGCCTCTGGATGGCACACTTTTGGAATTCACTGTAGCATACATGTGACATAGTTGTTAGTAGTTGTTAAGTTTCATGACCACTTGCGTTGTGCTTTGAAGCCTGCTGTATCTGGTTACACATACACATAAACACACATTCACAGAAAAGACAGAAAAAGAGAGAACTTGCCTGTAGCTTCATAGAAACATAAACCTCAATGGTGAACAATAAAAAATGAAATAGTACAGCAGCCATTTAATGATTTCACAAGACAAATAAAAATAAATCAAAATTTAGCAATAGATCAGAGGTGAAAGGAACCAATAAAAATTGTGACTACATATTTTGTTACGTAATTAAAATTAATGATTTAATTCTGGTTGTTGTCTATTTGTATATTAGGAAATAACACATATCCTATATCCTGTGCTAACTGATTATACAAGTATGTCTTTCTGTAGAGAACACATATATAAAATCATTAATCTCTTGATATGAAAGAACATGAGATAATGACATGCAAATTCCTGTTTAAATATGCAGAAATTAGCACAAAAGGAATTTATGATTTGCTCCTCATCACATAGAACTCTAGAGTCTAGAGCTAAGGCAGAAACCTATAGTTCACTCTACACACATCAGGATTTTTAATCAGTAACATGCAATATTAAATGTAAAATTGTGTGAAATAATATAGTCCATGGAATGTAATCTCTGAGAATAAGTCAAAATGCAATAAAACCATTCTCTGCTTTCATAGACCAAAGGATGGGAAGGTGAATCATAAAAACATCAATATAGATTTTGAAAAATCTTAAAGTAGCTGATTTTTCTAAGCATGCTAAATAATTAAGGAGGCATATTATTCAAAATTAAAGGTAGAATAAATTAAAAGAAATAAGTAGCCTTTAAACTTTTATTTGGATCTTGACTATTGATAGAGCATGGGCTCATTTTTCATAAGCATTAAATTTAGTATCATTAAGATAATATAAAATAAAAAGATGTATGAAAGAACATACTATTATGTTACAATTTAAATTAGTTATATTATTGGAAAATGCATTCAATTAAGAAACACTGCTTATAAATAATTTAAAAGCACCAATGACCAAAAAAAGTCTATGGTTCTCAGGGACGTAGGGCAAAATTAGGTAGACTTATTTGCTTGTTAAGATCAGGTTCAAAGAGATAATATAACACAGGCTGTGTCATTCGTATCATTCACACTTTATGCATTACACAGTTGGAAGACAAAGGGAGAGATTTCTCAGTAAAGCTGACTTCTTTTATATTTATTGAAACACATCATTTGTTATAATTGCTTATATTTAATTACTGAAAATGCAGGAAAACAGAGAAAGTGAGGTGGGGAAGAGGAGCTATCCTTAGTTCACTATTAAAATATTTACAGCAGTTATAATTGGGCCAGGCCAAAGCCAGGAGCTTGAAGCTCAATCCAGATCTCACCTGAGGGTGACAGTGGCTCAAGCCCTTGAGTTGATTCCAAAGCAAACTAGTAGGAATTTGAAATGGAAACAGGATAGGTCAACTTCAATCTGACAATTGAATATGGGATGCTATCTTCTCCAGCGGCATTGTAGCACACTGCACTGCCACTCTCATTATTCATATCTATTTGTTTTTTGTTTTGAGGCAACCAATATTTCTACTTAAAACTCTGGGTGTAATTACTTATTTGTTGTAGATTCGCTAGCTTGAAGGAGGTAATTTGAGAAATTCACAAAATCCATCTTTTACTTGAAGCGCTACATATACACATGGACAAAACTTCTGTCAGATAAAAATACATGCTTACAAATGATGGGGTTAAAGCACTGAACATGTAACACAATAAACCATAATATTCATTTGGAGTTAATCATGATAAGTTCATTGAAACTTTGGAAGAGGATGAAGACTTCAGCATGGCATATCAAAGCTTTTGTTTTAATCAAGGGGCAATGTTGAATTAAAAAAAAATAACAGAAGAGTATGTACTGTAAAAACAACAGAATTATAGCTACAAAAGTTGTAGTCAATATAAAGACAGCCATTGTGAAATTAGTCCAGAAGTTGAGGCACCTTAAGTGGAAGAACTACATTCAGGTCACTTAAAGACAGACTCACCTGTAACAGCTGTGGGATAAATGTTGATAGGCACAAAAAAATGAAAAGGCAACTAAGTTATTGTCATTTGTGGTGCTATGTTTTCAAAGGAAAAATACATTCTAAAAACAGCATAATTATTAATATTTTGCCCAAATGACCTACCTCCTTTGTAGGAAATTAGAAATTACAAACATTAACCAAATATTACCATATTATCATTTGGCTATAACCATTATTAAAATTTAGAGGCATACTTTTCTGAACAGTTTTCTTGCTAGAGCCAAGCTCTGTAAATGTTTCAAAAACTCTGGAAGAATGGTAAAATACTTGTTTTTATCCATTCAAAGACAACAGTTAGGTGGGGTCACTGGTGAAGGTTTACCTTAACAAGGATATGGTAGTACAAGGAGAGACTATTTATCATTCCTCCTCTTTCGGTAGACCTCCTTGGTATCCAACATCATGTCGGTCTCCTCCCTTGAGGATACTTTAATCTTATTTGCCACTAATACAAAAAAGAGCTAGTGGTGTGGGGAGATAATGGGTGACAGAGAGGAGATACTTGCTTTCCAAAGCGGTAAGGACTACAGCAATGTAAACTTCTGGCTAAGTGTAACAATATTTGCGAAACAGTATAGAATTCATTTTCTTTAATTAAATCGCATGAAAAACCTCTCTTAAAGCTTGCTGATCTTGTTAGCAGTTGAAATTATTCACATTTCAGCTCAGTTCTTTTTTTTTTCCTTCAACAGTACTGTACATGAATAAAACCGAGATTTGCATCTCACTGCACCAGATACTGTGGAGTCAAAAATATGTGAACAAGAACAACTAGAAAAGATTGGGCATATGGTATGAAACACATTTTCATTCATTTTTCAGGAAGAGGAAAATAAATTTTAGCAGAATATAAAATATTTTGCTTTGGTTTACTTGCCAAATGGAGGAAAGTGTGAATTTTAGCAGGGAAATCAATGACTACTTTGAATTGGACAGATTTTGAGTAATTGCATCTTGAAGCAAATAATTAGATAGGCTGGATGTTTGGGTGTTAGAATTTAAAAAACAATTTGGCAAAGGAGATCTGATTTTCCCATATTACTCTGTTATTAATCCCAATTTGTGCAGATCAGAAAGCAACCAAAACAAAACTTGATTCCCATTCCCTTAGGGTGCTCTTCTATCAGAAGATTTCTGAGCTATTGTATGTTTGTTGCTTCATGAAGCATCATAAAGAAGATGTTTATCTTTTGCTTATTAGTATTAATTTTTTTGTCTGAATACAATAGTGAGTATCCCTTATGCAACTGGACAAGACCTGTTGATATAAAGTGCTAAGTAACTCTGCCTGGAGAAATCATTAGCAAAAACAGTTCGAATAAGATAACTGGAAACCCATTTTTTTTTTCATGGTATACAGACCAACAAAATCAAGCCCATTCTAATAAACTTTCCTGGAATAATATTCCAAGACAAAAGTTACAGACATGATTCTCAGAACTGATAGAGATGACTCTGTTCACTTTTTAATTAGACTTGCCTACATTATAGGGCAAGTACGTGTGTCAGAAACGATTGTACACACAGCAATGGCTTCTCTTATTCCTCAGATTTGCTTATGTAGGTAAACAGAGCTCATTTCTTCTGAAACCCATCACAGAGGAAAAGACAGCAACTCTGGTAGAGAACAGGCTAGAAACAAACCAACAAGAACAGCCATAGTTCTTTATTTATTTCTCCCAGCAGGTGTCAGATGCCATAGTTTCTTTGCAACCATCAACACCCTGGGGCTTTTTAGTTCCACATCCAAGACAAGCAAAAGCAGGGGATGGCGACTCACCCCAAGGGATTAGGTACCTGAATCCTATCCCAACTACCAGCAGACTCCAGCTGTGTTTAAATGTTTTTTTTTTTTTTTTGAAGAATTTCTGATGCTCAGTGGTTGCTGATTACTTCCAGATTTTAGTTCTACCCCAGTGGAGATTTGCTACAAAGAGTTTATCTGTTGATGTTGAAATTGCAATTGCTACAAAGAAATGTCCTCTCTTAAACCAGTTCTCCAAACATGGACTGTTTCAACAGTTAAACAAACAGACAAACCAAAACCTAAACCCCTGTACTCTTTAAAAATACATTGCTCAAAAAAAAATTAAATTGCTCCCACTGATGGGGGAGTGAGTTGGAATATTTGGGTAAAACTGGTGACATTTTTTAGATGTTTATATCACTCTTAGAAACTAAGTTGGGATTATGGAGGTTATTATATTAATAAGTTGAAGTACATGATCCTGATTCATTTATATCTAAACTGCCAGACAAGATTAACACTTAAAGTGGATATAACAGCACAACATCTAAAGGGGACATAACTGGTTATTTTTCTGCCTGAACTTTGTTTAGAATCTTTTATATCCAATAACAACAGCAAAAAATTACTCAAAATGCTCAGCAGTTTATTTTATTTCATTGGGCATTGAGTTATGTGGTTATCATAAATGTGTGTGTGTGTGTGTGTGCTCACACGCACCTGCGTGTATATGTGACAGAGTGAAATTTAAGATACATAATTACATACATCAAATTGCTCTAGGTATGTACTTGTTATTTTTGCTTGAGAATAAGGTCTTAAAATGCTCAGAGGAATTACACAGATCCTTCCATAGTTCAAATGTACATTGATTACTTCTTGGTTTGAAATTGTTTCTGTTATTAATGCTGCTGCTGCTGCATTTAGAGTCCCAAGTTGCTGGAGACATTGTCCCTTGCAGTCTTGTTTCACTTGAGTATGTTCCTCTGGCAAAAAATTCACCATCCCCAATGTCCACCAGTCCTATCAACTTTTCCAAGTTGCTGTTCATTTCCCTCTCAACTATACTAAAAACATAGAGTTAAAAATGTTCCATCTGGAGAAATTGGTGAGTTTTTTTTTTTTTTTCAAGTGAAGATAGGCTATTAAAGCATCACATGACAAAAGTCTGTATTTTCTCAATACAAAATCACCTCACTCCATAACAATATATGTCTTTCTAAAAAAAAGTTCACAGCTTTACTCTATGTATATTAAGCTTTAAATCACTCTTTTTATTGGTTTTCAGCTGTTAAAGAACAAATATTTGACTCGGTCTGATTTCATCAAGATTGCAGCTCTACATTGTCTACCGACTTATACAAAGTGAAAATGATAATTGACATAATTTAGCTAACTCCACTATTTTCCCATTATTCCACTATTATTACTAATTATTCCACTATTTTCTTGGGGGGAAATAGATCACTAAGGGAAGAATATAGCCTTCTTTTCTAATCATTGCCTCAAATATGTTAGCTGTACCACATAGATAAAAATAATGCCAACTAGTAGTGTATCTTGCTGCATCCTTCATCTTCTTGCTACATCTGTGAGGTATACAAGAGAGTATCCACCTAGGTCAAACAGAGTAAGAATTGTCTACCAATTTGCAACATTCTTGTGCCAGTCATAGGCCTTACTTATAAAAGGCAAAGTTGTATAAGAGCTTACTATCTCCTCATAATACATTTTTGCTTTTTGGTTGTATGATATTCAAACTTTCCAAGAAAAATTATTATATTTCACAAATCACATAATAAATTTTATATCAGTAAGTTCAAATATAGTCTTATCATTGCAATTTGCCACAAAAAGATTTAAAGTTCTTTGAAGTTTGTTTTCAGAATATAAGCCTTTCAGCATAATTTTTTTATATAAAAGTAATCAAGAACAAATATGTCAATGCAATGCCTATTATTCTTACAGGAAAATCGTGTTAGTAACAATAGCAATATTTGTTATGCTGCTTTATTTATATTTTACCAGTGATAGCTTTTACCTGCAAAAGGGCAAAGATGTTAAGTGAAAGTTCAAGTACAGAAAATTAATTAATGTTTAGCTAATTTAAATTTGGTTACTAGAAGGTATCATTAATGGCAAGGCCACAGGTAGCACCTTGTAGGTCTTAGACTGGTGTAGAAGGCAGTTAGATGTGCTGTCAATAGTCCTATGAGTCATATCATAAAATTGTCAAATCTAATCTAGAACCAGTCTGCATGGGACATACATGACAGGATGAATCATGGGGAATCAAAACTGGCTTCCCAAAGCCAGGAGAGATTTCTCTCCATTTCTTGTGTTGCTTCTCATTCAATATTATTTTCTGTTACACAAAGTGATGATTAAAAGGATGGTACAATTGCTTGAGCCTGCTCAGTTGCTATTTTATGACAAGATAAGGAAGTGGCTTTTCTGTCTTTACTCAATTTTGTAAAATCCAAGTTACAACTGTCAGCACCCAAGGTTACGTGAGATGCTTGATTTCCAGACCAGTTACCTGGGTAGAGTAGGAAAGGGATGCTCCTTAAAAAACAGTGGTGTCTTGAACCACAGTGAACTTGAAGAAAATAGAAACCAGTTTAAGTAATTTGTTTTTAAATCAATTTACAAGGGGCCAGCGCACTGACTCAAAACGCTAATATAATCCTCTGCCTGCTAGTGCCATCATCCCATTTGGGCACCTGTTCTTGTCCTGGCTGCTCCACTCTGAATTCCTTCTTATTTTCTGGGAACACAGTGGAGGATGGCTCAAGTTCTTGGACTCCTGCATCTGTATGAAGACGCGGAAAAAGCCCCTGGCTCTTGGCTTTGGACTAGCTGTTGTCATTGCAGCTTTTGGGAAGAGAATGAGTAAATGGAAGATCTCTATTGCTTTTTCCCTCTGTAAATCTAACTTTCCAGTTAAACTAAATGAAACAAAAGAAATTTTCAAGTTGTTTTTGAGAACAGGAATCTTATAAGTTTACATTATTTTGCACCACCTATTTTGGCAAGATTATTTATGTATTTATTTATTTGTTTGTTTACAGAGCAGAGTTACAGAAAAAGAGAGAATGAGAGAGAGAGGTCTTCAATCCTGCTGTTTCACTCCCCAGATGATCAGGACAGGCTTAAATCAGGAGCATAGAAACTACATTCAAGTCTCCTACATGAGTGGCAGGGGCCCAAGCATTTGGGCCACCTTTCACTATCTTTCTAGGCATGTTAGCAAGGAATTGGATATGAAGCAGAGAAGCCAGGAATATAATCAGTGTCCATAGGGATGCCAGCCCCATAGATAGCAGCTCAAACTGTGATTGCACAGTACCAGTTTCCAGATAGAGTAATTTAAAGTGTTCATGGGAAAAAGAACATAAAATGCTCAGAGTATGATACTAAAGAAGAAGGACACAAGGAAAATAACATTATTGGTGAAATTTGGGAGGCTGATTCTGGAGAATTCTGAGTGCATTTTTTTTTGTACTATGATGTAATATCCAAAGCAGGTTAACTTCACAAAGAAAAGAGATTCATTTAGCTTGCAGTGCTGGAGATTCAAGGGAATGGTACAAGTGTTGTCTTGTCTGTGGTCAGTTTCTCATAGCTGAATGCACCATAGTAATGAGAGCGTATGTGAAAGAAAGAGATCACATGTCAAAACAGTAAAACTGCGTGTGAAAACAGGGTCCCCTGATCCCTCCTGAGAGCACAGTGCTAAGCAATGGAAGACACTTCTTCCAGGCCCCCTCTGTTAGCATCCACACCACATGCACTGTCTCTACTCTGGAGAACAAGGCTGTAAAACATGAACTCTTGGAAAACAGACCACTTGAAAACTATGATGCTGAGTATTATAGAGTGTATTTTTCTACAGACCAATGGGAAATACAAAATGTTTAAACAAAACGTGATTAGGTTGGCCACAGACTATAGATTTGAGGGATTTCATGGAATGGAGGAAAATACAAAGTTATCATGGAGAACAAAAGAGTAGAATCAAGAAAAGGAGGTTATATCTGACCTGCCATCATCTATCTGGCTTTCAGTGCAACCATCTTCACAAAAATGAAAATCAGAATATATTTTTCCTCTATCCTCTGAAATCACTGTGATTCAATCAAGATAAATATGGTTACTAGATACATTTGCTGTTATTTCTTGTAATAGTGCTATTTTTCAAAACCCCATTGAATACGACAAAGTTCTAAATCTCCCATCATGGCTAATCATTAATTTTGTCTTAATTGCACACTTACTTAGGCTATATGTAACATGGAAGAAAACAAGCAATGCTTAATTATATATTAACAGGAAAAAATTGGATAATTTTTTTTACAAAGAAAAAAGACTTTATTAGAATGTTTGCATTGACTTAAGTTTCACTTAAGGATTTGGAAAATTCTTTTTTCAAATCTTCGAAGAATTGAGATTCCCTCTATATACAGCTTGTTCTTTGTTTAGACCATAATTTTTTATGTCAGCATATTATTATCATTCCTTAAGAATAAACGAGAGTAAACACCTATGTGGTGGAATGGAAGGGTCTTCAGTTTTAGTAACACAATTGCATGGTATTTTTTACCTACCCAACATTAGTTGTATTTCGCTGAAATGTAGCTTAACCTACTTAAGCCACAAACAAACGAAAAATTAATTTATGTCCTTGTGTTGTCACCTAAACTTTGTGAGCCCCATCTATAAAATAGCAAATTCTTGTAATAATTAGAAATAACAAAATGCCCTGAAAAACTACTTCTCATTCAATTGATGTTAGTAACTTTATACTTGGTTAATCATGTTGATAGCAACTTGCTTATTGTAGTTTGCCACCACAGATACTAGCTAACTATGGTAAATAAAACCTGCTTTATACATAAAAGCCCACTGTCCATCACACTGAGAATTCTCCAACAATCTCTTCACACCAGTTGTATGAAAAAAATATTCCTATGCGTTAGCTATATGAAAACCAGTGGTCTGTTGATTTGGATATTCAGTAGGATTCAGAATATCATTTCATATTCAGAAATGATACTTTTAAATTGTAATATTTTCCCCTGCATAGGGCATTCTGAAATGCTTGTATAGGTAATGTTTATTCCCAATTTTGCTGAACTTTTGAACTGTTTCAGCTGTCCTATCAAAGTTTGCCAATATTATAGTCTCTGCTTTTAAAAATAGCTTCATAATCTTAGCTGTACTGTGCTAGTTTAAAGACATTGAATTCTGGATGATAAAATGTTTGACATCCTATCCTTTTTATAAAGCATGTGAGTGTGGTTTTTGTGTGTCCATCTTTAATACAATTGGAATAGCAATTTTGCCTTTTTGATATACCAGACAACACAAATGTTTTATAATCTGTGATGCAGCTATTTCTTTTATAAAAGTTATAAATGTATTATTAAACATACCTAACATTTTACTTAAGAATTATTGTACATATTATACAACATAGTGTGACATCTGTGTATATATATATATATATATGTGTATATAATATAGTATACTGGTCAAGTCTAAATGGTGTTTCCTCTTTACATCATTTGTAACTGGAGCTTTGGAGCTCCTCTCTTCTATTTGCTCAGGAAATATGTAATTGGTTAATATGAGCTATAGTCAACCGACTATACTGTACAACACTTGGAGATTATTTCTTCTAAATGTGCTTGATTTCCATGATCTAGACTCCTTGGGTTTTCCTACTCCCCCCTAGTTAAATCCATCTATCATATATAAATACATGAGTTTCTTTGTCATATTTAGAAACAGTTACATTTTTCTATGCCAGACATTAGATATGGGTATATACTCTTTTGCATACAAGCACATGCAACAATTTCAGACTTTCATTCTCAGAAAATTGGCAACAATTTTTTTTTTTGCTTTATTTTACAGCATTTTATCTAGTCACAGACTCTATACAGGATTGGACAAGCATTTTGTTTTCCATCTTCAACTCAATGTCTTTTAATGTATCAATTGCCATTACAATAAGAGAACATCAATTACAAAGAGGATTCATGTGGGATTGCCTATTATAGCCACCTTGATGCCAAAAACATTCAAAGTGATGAATATTCTACAGTGAATACCAAATGCACTGATAATTATTTTGTCATTTATTAAGAATGTTGCCAGTGTACCTTTGATTTTAAAGAAACTGCACATCTTTATTCTCTTGAAAATAATATCTTGTGTTCATGAGATCTACACAAAGACCCTTTTATGTGGGTCAAAAGGATGCCTCCTCCATGCCCATTTAATATGTTTTCTCTGAAGTTCTCTATGCAGCCCTTAGGGCCATTCACATCCTGGTGATAAGCATGCAAGTTGCATAGCAAACTTCCCCTCCCAACCTCATATCACAATATTCAGAGTCCTGTATGTCCCGTAGAGAAATGCTACATTTTTGTATGCTCTACATATATTGCTAAGGTATTGCTTTGTGAATAGAGCCCTACAATATAGACACAGTTTACCGGGAACTTAGCATTTAAACGACTTTCATCTTGACAATGACTGACATGTCTCGCTGAGAATATTATATATTTAGGAGTTTTTTTTGAAGGTTTTGTACTTAAGAATCACATCTCATCATATTTGGTGAACTTCTGAACTAACTCTTAAATGTTTAAAGAAGGGTCATGAAGCCACACAGCTACAAAAGTTTGCAACTCACACCCAACTCATATCACAAAGAAAATTCAGGCACAGAATAATTTTTCCTAAGTTTTCTTTCCATTAAAAAACACTTTCTATTTCTAGCTTTGAATATTTATCACAGAGAGGAGAACTTGTGCTAGAATCAAAGTAGAAGACAAACTCTAGGGAGAGAAAGTACATCACATTCTTCATAAACTTTGTAAGAATTTCTTCAACACATGCTTCTCCATTTATACAAGAGATCAAGGAAGGCTAGAATCCAATTTCAAATCAAATAACCCCATATCGATGTGCAGGATAGTTGACAGTGCACTCTCATCAACTCTGTGCTTTGTGCTGGGTAATGTGCACAGTGTAGCTTAGCATTTGGCAGAAAACCACTCTAGTCAAATTGAAATAGCCTTTCGAGCCTTGGTTAGAATGGAGACCCATAATGTATGCTTCTCATTTGATGAAAAATAGTGTGTTTAAATTAAGGGGCAAAAAATCCTGTCATCCAGATCTGAGCCTACACAATGACACAGGTGTCAAGATCTTATTTAAAAGTGTTAAGGTACAGTGTGGCTCAGCAGCACAATTTGTAAGAAAACAAAGGATCATGTGTTAGGCCCGAAGATTTGCTGCCTGATACCAGCCATGGGTACTACTAAAATATGTTTCTTCCAGATAACTACTTGCTGCTCAAGGAAAGTCACATTTCTAAATTGATATTTCAATGCAAAATAAACAGATTATGAAACCCAAGTATAGGGCGGCTAGTTTTTTGTTCATAAAATTGAACTTGGAGTCATTCAATATCATCTTGCTTTATGCTTACAAAGCAATATAACTTGTTCAGTTAAGAAAATAGCCATAAGGGCCTACTGCAGTAGACTAATGATGAAAGTCCTTGCCTTGCATGCCTGAAATCCGATATGGGTGTCGGTTCATGTCCTGGCTGCTCTGCTTCCCTTCCAGCTCCCTGTTTGTGGCCTGGGAAAGTAATAGAGAAACGCCCAAAGCCTTGGGACCCTGCACCCACATGGGAGACTGAGAAGAGGCTCCTGATGCTTGGCTTCATATTGGCTCAACTCTGGTCATTGCAGCCACTTGGGGAGCGAACCAGCAGATGGAAATCTTTCTCTCTCTGTCTTACCCTCTGTGCATCTTAATTTTCAATAATGAATAAATAAATTTTAAAAAGCAAATAGCCACTAATGTGCAAATAGTGAAATATATATACTGCAGATTACCAAAGAAAATGACTTTTTCTTTTCCTCCCCCCCCCTTTTTTTAAACGGTTTTAATAGTTATAGGAATCCTCATGTTAGATAAGGATCTACATACTTCTAGAAAATGAAAGAATGATACTCTGTTAATTGTAGTACTGAATTATTTACCTTCTTTTCATTTAATTTTGTTAAATAATTTGTAATTTTTTTTTAGTTTTTAAACACACTTGAAGTTGTTATGCACACGTAATTCTGCATCCAAGTCCTCTTTTTCACAACTAGTTTACTTTAATCCAAAATACCAGATGCAATGAGGTGTTCCGAGGTCCTTTATTCCAGCAGGGTAGGGACAGGAGTGCGGATGGAGAGCAGAAAACAGGAAGAGAAACCTTTCCTGTCATGGTTGCAGCATAGGGGGCTGCAAGGGCAGGGAGAAGGGAACAAGATGGAGAAAAACAGGAGAGAACCAAGAAATAGGGGAGGAGGGCACATGTGGAGGCTCACTTTATACTACCAGGTGGGCCTGAAAGGTGTGGAAGCATGCAGAATTGATTGGGAAGAGCTGCAGGTGGGCTCCGGGGACTGGTGACTGAGATGATCACAAGTGATTGGTAGGTTGGTGAGGATTAGAAGGAAGAACCATGAGAGAACGATGGGTGAGGTTCTCAGGTAAGACACCATGAGGTTACATTTCATTGGTGGATAACCAGAAAGGTACAAATTTTGCAAGCAATGAGAAGGTAAAAGAGGAAGTGGCGCTGGGTCCAAAATGGGATGTTCAAATTTGAATCACTCCTCACAATATTCTTACTTCAAATGAGGATATAACAAAGGCATATGAGATTAAGTGATCTAAGGTCCCATACTGATGTATTCTTAGAATTAATTCCAAATTCACATAATTTAACTTGCAAGCATGATATATAATATTACACTGTGCAAACATACATAATTAGAAGTATTAATAAATGTGTTATAATTTTATCTATGATGTAAGCAAAATTCTATATGCTGAAATTCTAGAAAACATAGCCATTTTTCTACTCTTAGCACCTTTGAAAAAATGGTGAAGGACTCAGACTATGTTCCTCAGACTAGTGACTGAGATGATATCATTTTTTGTGACCTGTGCTGTTGATATTGGACCTACATATTTTATTCTACTACTGAAGTTTTAGGTTCTTTATTAAAACAAAACAAAGCAAACATCAACAACAACAACAACAAAAACGCAGTTTCTCATAGACCTGAAACTCAAGACTGTATTATCAAGTAAAATTTTGTCATGTTACACATCTCATATACTATAAGTAAAACACAAGCATTTCCATGACTGCAGACTCTCCCTGTTTGGGACATAAACTAGTGCTCTTATGGGACGAGAGCAGGACTAGGACTGCAGGTTATATATTCATGTGCTTGGGATTCCCAAAAGCAGCAAAAGGGGATATTTCCCAATGCCACAATCCCTTTTAAATTCTAGGCTGGGAGAATCAAGATGGCAGAATAGGGTAAGGACTGATTTAAATGGACAGAGAAACATTAAATCAGGATGAAGCAGAGAAGACACATTCCAGGAAATAGGAGAGGATAGGACAACAGCAGAGGGGTACTGGAGACTGACAGACACAGGAAAGCAGCAGGCACAGTGGTGTGGTGTTGCAGTGACTGATATTTCAGTGGCATTCAGCTAATGGTGACCTAAACCCCACCAGCAGCCAGAACTCCACCAGCAGCCAGGTGGGAAGGGACTTTCATTGGGAGCTTGGGAGGTGAACCCAGACAAAGAACTGTACATGCTGCTAGTCC
Source organism: Ochotona curzoniae (assembly GCF_017591425.1). Taxonomy (NCBI): domain Eukaryota; kingdom Metazoa; phylum Chordata; class Mammalia; order Lagomorpha; family Ochotonidae; genus Ochotona; species Ochotona curzoniae. Next base: position 26,860,366 of record NW_024465369.1, read on the forward strand.
GTTTGATTTGACCAGGAGCAGAGACAGAGCAGCAGATCCCAGATGGTCAGTGCAAGAACAGCGTGTATTTCACAGCCTAGTCAGCCCCCTAGAGCCAAATTGGGTGCCATTTTGTTAACGAGGCAAAGGCAAGTTTACCTTACCATATGCTGAGCTAGGAGTGAACTCATTTCTGACTCGGTGAACTGCATTAACTTGGCATTCTATAGGTTCCACCCAAGACAGGTCTGGGTAGCCCTCAAACCTGATGGTCAGCAGATCAAGAACTTAGTAATGGTACATCTGGTGCCATTTTGTACACTGTGGCAAAGGCTTTAGGACTGTAGGGGACAACAGTGAACTGCGTATGTGCTGAGCTCACAAGAACTCACTGAATTCCGTGAACTGCACTGGTCCCAAAGGAAAATAATACCGACTGTGGCATTGTACCAGTCAAAATAGGTCTGTGTGGCACCCAGACCTAACGTCCAATAGGTTCCAGCAAGATCAGCACCACTAACAACCTAGCTAAATAGGATACCTGGTGTCTCCCTAATCTTAGGACCTGCTCCAACTGTAAGTGGGAGAAAGGTTGTACAGACAACAGTACAGCCTCAGCATGGTATCCCAGGAGTTGGAGACTGGAGAGCTAGGAGTTGGGGCTATGGAGTTCTTTGTAGAAATCGAACATAAGAACTCAAAATTGAACTTGCTGGAGGGAGTGGCACAAGTGACTGCAAACAAAGAGTCATGTAACAACTGCAATAAATAAAATCAAACTGTAGACCTGTCATGTAACAACTGCAATAAATAAAATCAAACTGTAGACAGAGCTTAGAAATCTACCCCAAGGACAAGACTCTGTTAACCAAAAGCACAATAACCAAGAGCAAAAGAGAGACAAAGGCACAATGAATATTACTGAAAACTTCCCTGCAAAGGAGCAAAACCCTTTGCCAACCTCAGAGTTAACTGGAGACATTGAGAAAATGGAGGACACAGAATTCAGAAAACTCATTTTAAAGCTTCTGATCAACAATAAGAAGCACATACAAGTGTTCAAAGAATTTAAAGAATACTTTACACAAGCAGTAGCAGCAATAAAATAAATCAAAGCTGATATATCAGAAATTAAGAACACAGGAGAACAAATTAAAAATACAGTGGAGAGTCTCCAAAATAGAATGAAGCAAGCAGAAGAAAGAATCTCAAAATTGGAAGGTATTTCCTGTCGTCAGGGGGAAGCAAACACAAAGCTGGAAGCAGAGCTGGATCAGGCCAAAAAATGTATTCAAGAATTGAAAGACACTATTAAGAGGCCTAACATAAGAGTTATGGGAGTCCTGGAAGGTGCAGAAACAGAAACTGGTTTTACAAATATACTTAATGAAATAATACAGGAAGATTTCCCTAATCTGGAGAAAGAATTAGGAAACAAGATCCAGGAGGGGCACAGAACTCCCAACAGGGATGACCAAAAGCAATCTTCACCAAGACACATGATCATCAGGCTCTTTTCGGTTGAACATAAGGAAAAGATCCTTAAATGTACACGTGAAAAAAATCAATTGACACATAAAGGAATGCCAATTAAACTCACAGGAGAACTCTCACAGGAAACTCTACAGGCAAGAAAAGAATGAAGTAACATATTCCAGATTCTAAAAGAAAAAAATAATTGTCGGCCTAGGATAACATAACCAGCAAAGCTTTCTTTTGTCTTTGAAAATGAAATACAATTCTTCCAGAGTAAAGAAAAGTTCAAAGAATTTGCCTCTTCCAAACCTGCCCTACAAATAATACTTCAAGATGTTCTCTTGACAGAGAAGAGGCATAGCAGCAAACAAAACTAAAGGCAAATGTGAAGAGCATCTCAATAAAATGACAACAGAAGACTAAGCTAATGAACAACTCATTCCTACAATGACAGAACCCAAGAACTACCCATAGATATTACACTCTGAATATAAATGGCTTAAGCTCAATCAAACATCATAGATTAGTAGACTGGATTAAAAAACAAAACCCATCTATTTGTTGTCTAGAAGAGATTCATTTCACCAACAAAAATCAGTGGAAACTCTATAGTATGGGTTTTTATGTTTTCTGTTAGTTTCATCTCTTCAAAACACTTTCTTCTGATTAAATTCTTCAATGACTCATAGATCATACAGTAGCATCATTTTCTTCAAGAAGGTTCTTGCTTTTCATTTCTTCAGCTACACATTAGTCATTTAGCAGCATGTTATTTAACTTCATGGTGTTAATTTCTTTTTTTTTTTCCTGTTTTGTTTTGTGGTTTTCATTTAAGGGGATGTATAGTAGCTGTGTAATGGAGACTGTCATATTTAGGAACATGTTATTTAACTTAATGGCACTGTAAATTTCTACTTTTCTTTCTGTTTTTGATTTTGTATTATGGCTTTTCATTTGAGGGAAAGTACAGTAACTGTGAAATGGAGACTAACATATCCAAGTGTGAGGATACCATGTAGTATAATGCATTTCTACTTCCAGACAAAGATGGACTTACAATGAAACTGTTTACTATATCTGGCAATAGGATGCTGGACTCTTTGCCATTGTCCATGCCCACAATGCTGGACATATGACTGTGTATGAAGAACTATACTTTGGTAATGATATAGAGGAACTAGTTGAGGGGGAGGAAAATTGGGGATGGTATAAGGGAAATGCCAGGAACTTATGGCACTCTATCATAAAATGATAATAATAAAACTAATATATATGTATATATTCTAGGCTGTATCACAATTTACTATCTTCCTACCAGCCACAGCATGTCACATGCCAGATGTAAGAGCTTGCATCAGAGAAGACTATTAAAAGCATGGATACAAGATGGTACCACCAACTTGGAGACAATTATACATTCTACACCCCTCTGTAATGTTTCCTCTTGTGCATTAATGTCTTGCTCTCTTCCTGATCATTCAAATGTGAACTTTCCATACTTCACTTTTTCCCTAGCCCATTGTTAATTTTCTTATCCCCGTGAATCCGAATTTGCAGTGGTTCATTTTCAAGATGTAGTGTGCCGTGCTTCACTAAGATCTTTCAATGCAGTCTCTCAGGTAGAAATAAAAAGTATGAAATATTGAGTATGTCTATAGAATATTCTGCACAACAGAGTTTGAGACCAGGAAAGCCATTCAAATAAAGTCCAAGTGTCGGATTTTTAACCAACTTGATATTCATAGGCATTCAAGGAATCTACTGATATTCTTTGGGGAATATACAAATCCCTGAAGATAGGCAACAATGTGAATCTGAGCTCGCATGATTTTTTTTTTCAGTGTCTGTTGTTTGTGTCTGAACTTTCTGGCACCAGCTGTGTTTCTAGTCCTCCCATCAGCTTCTCAAGCTCAATCTTCCATCAAATCTCACCTGTCAGGTGGAGAACAAGGCTGTGGAGAAATCGCAGTTTCCTTTCATTTTATCTGCTTTCCCTAATCCTTTCTCCTCTGGCACTCAGTAACAAAGTGTCTCACACTTATAAAAGACTTATATATGCCAGTTTTTCCATTTAATCCTCACAAACCTCTCTGTAAGAAATTCAAGCCATTATTAAGTAATGCATCTTATTGGAAAAAAATTAAATTTAAAAAGCTTTGATGCTAATTGGTAACAGACCCAAAAAGAGCTCAAATCTCTTGAATGTGTAAGCACAGGCTGACTGAAGCTTTGAGTCTTATGGAGTCTTTATAATTTGGACCTTATAAAAGTCTTTGTTTTCCAAACATGAGAAAATACTAGGGGGAAATTAGAATTATAATATTAACACTTAGCTTTTTGACCCAAATTTGAAACAGGCCACCATAGGAAACATACACTGCAATTTATCATTTACAATGGAGGGCTGTTGCTAACAGGAGTTTCAAAACAAAGCAGTCATTACAGCTTTCTAATATCAAAACACATTAACATTTTTTATATTAGCCCATGAAATATGTAAAAACATGGATGCTTTTCAGGTTTCAAATTCTTTCTGTTGTTGTACTACTAAAGTTGGAAAAAGAACAATGTAATTTTTTACAGGTGGTACTTACTGCACTGCATCAAAAAAATGAAGCAGGTAATCAATTTAAATAAATCATATATTAAAATCTGAAGTATAGTTGCATGCCCCCCAAAATCGGCTGTACATGTGGCTAAAAGTAAAAAATTAGTTAAAGAGGCAGCAAATGAATTTGTTGTCCCCCTCTTTGCACCAGAACACACTTTTTCCTGTCTTGGGTGAATTAAAATAAATTGAAAACTGTATCACCAGTTTTCCTACCTAGAAGACTGGTATTTTTTGAACTCTTCAAAGCTGAACATGACACTTAAGACCCACAGATGCACAAAAGTCATGCTGAAGGACCTGCACCTGCTGGTTCTAGTCCAGTATTACCAAAATGAAGGAAACACGTATCAATGCCTGTTGATTTATCTACTGCATTTTGGGATTAAAACTGTAATCTTAGAAACACAACTTAGGCAAATATCGCACCAGTTGTTAACATATGAAAAGATGAGGTTAAAACCAGTAAACAGTTAATCACAGGGAGCAATGATGTTTGCATACCATTGGTGGCATGTCTCTGGTGGCTTAAACTGGAAAAAGAATCCAGCAATTTCAGAACCCCTGGGGTTTCATTTGAAAACCAGTGTCTGACGATGGAGGGGCCATATTTTCTCTGGGGTAGACCATTTGTGCCACCTTTGCCAGAATTCTCATTCTGCCTGTTTCTCTTTCAAGCTTGCCTGGGGCCTAGAACCTGTGCAAGTATCCTTTGCTTTAGATTTAAGGTAATTGACAATCAAACATTCCTGAAAATTCCTTTTCTCTTGCTGACGTTATGTAGTTATTAAAAGGTTATGTTTTAAAACTCCATAGTTATTTATTTGTTCTTCCTCCTTGGTGAAGGTTTACATGCATACAGGATCATAGGTTATTAAAATTAGCTTTTTGAAAATAAGAATACTTGGTAGCAATGAATTTACAAGATATTATTCATGAATGAGAAAGATTTCTCTGGCAGCAAGATTCATTTTTGCTTCCAGTTGTGGGGATTCACAGTGCAAGACTGGACAAACCAATAGGTTGATTTTGAATTAGCAAAAGAACAGCCGGGTCAAATTTGACTTAAGTAATCAACTCCCCTGTGAGAACTATCTACCAAGGACAAGCCCAGAGGGACTTAATCTCCCATTAGGTTCATCTCCTGGTTGCTATACTAGATGAAGTCTCCACCTTTAGTCTGTCAGGGATGAATAAGAAACCATTAACTAAGACTTTGGGGGTTAAAGCTCTGCATGAGTTTGGCAGCAAAATCCAGTTCAAACCTGAACGATTATAACTCCCAAAGTTATAAAGAATGAGACAAGCACAAGGAGTTAAATAATACACTATGCTGTATTCACAAATAATAACACAAATATCATTTTTAATGATTTTTATTTATTTTTATAAGAAAGATTTACAGAGAGAAGGAGATACAAAGAGAAAGATCTTGCATCTGCTGGTTTACTCTCCAAGTGGCCGCACCAGAGCTGAGCTGGTCTGAAGCCAGGAGCAAGGAGCTTCTTCCAGGTTTCTCCCACAGATCCACCAACACAAGTGTTTGCTCAGGCCACAAGCAGGGAGCTGGAGGGGATCTGAAGAGCCGGGACACGTACCAGCACCCAGATGGGATACTGGTGCTGATAAGTGGAGAATTAGCCAGTAGAACCACATTACCGGCCCTAGAATACTATACAATTCTATTTCAGAAGATCATTTGTTGATAGATGTTCTTTTTGGTGAGGGGTGCAGTGGACTTTTCTTACTGTTGGTAGCGTGACAAGGAAGGGATCCCAGGCCCCTCCACTTCTTCAGAGGTCTGGGATAGAGACAGTGAAAAGGACAGATTCTCAGTGTGGTGAGGCCTGAGTGAAGGCAGGGACTCCCCAGCAGCCTGGCTCTTGATGGGGTTGGTGGTTCCCTTCTTACTCCTTGGAAGCCATGTGTACCATGAGCTCCACCACCCTGATGCTGTAGTAAAATTCATTGTCATACCAGGACATGAGTTTGACAACGTAATCATTGAGGGCAATGCCAGCTCCAGCATCAATGGTGGAGGATAAGGTGTCACTGTTGAAGTCGCAGGAGGCAATCTGGTTCTGGGTGTATCCCAGGATGCCCTTCAGGGGGCTCTCGGATGCCTGCTTCACCACCTTCTTGATGTCATCATGCTTAGCAGCTTTCTCCAAACCGCAAGTCAGGTCTACCACGGGCGTGTTGCGGGTGGGCAGAAGGAGGCCATGCTCGTATGGTTTCTGTTCAGCTCAGGGATGACCTTTCCCACTATCTTGGTGGCACCAGTGGATGCTGGGATGACATTCTGGGCAGCCCCGTGGCCATTGTACCACAGCTTTCCGGAGGGGTTATCCATGGTCTTCTAGGTGGCAGCGATGGCATGCACTGTGGTCGTGAGTTCTTCACAATGGCGAAATTGTCATGGACGACCTTAGCTAGGGTGAATAAACAGTTAGTGGTGCAGGAGGCGTATCTGAAAATTGTGAGGGAGTTGCCATAATTCTCATGGTTCATGCCCATCATAAACATGGGGGACTCAACAGATGGGGCCGAGATAATGACATTCTTGGTCCCACTCTTCAAGTGAGCCCCAGCACTCTCCAGGGTGGTGAAGATGCCAGTGGACTCTACCACATACTGGGCACCAGCATTGCCCCATTTGATGTTGTCGGGGATCTCACTCCTGGAAGACGGTAATGACTTTCCCATCGATGACAAGCTTTCCGTTCTTGACCTTGACTGTACTATGAAACTTTCCGTGAGTGAAATCATACTGGAACATGCAGACCATGTAGTTGATGGCTATGAATGCCACAATGTGCACCTTGCCAGAGTTGAAAGCAGTCCCAGTAACCAGGCACCCCACTTGTCCAAAACCGTTTGCTGGACTTTCATCCTGGTTATCTCAGAGACGCACTGGCTCTGCAGGAGATGCGGTGGTTTCTGTAGCACGGAGAAGAGCAGAGAGCCTGATAGATCTTCTTAACAGATTCCCACCAGTGTGGGGTTCGGTGGTGATTGGAGCCAAATCCACTCCCATGGAAAGGACAGCTGTGGTTGTCTCATCTTATCTTTGCTTTCAAAGATTTTGTCTTGCTAACACGAAATTAATTCTCAGGATAGAGTATTTATACATAGAAACTACAAAATTTACACAACAGAGATCTATCTTATTTTTCTACAGAACAGGTTGTTAAGCATTTATCAGCACATCGGTGTATACTGATGTATGGATTTTTTAAAATCAGTTTAGCACTTCATTAAATATTTATTTTTTATTTCCCACAATATGGTTTTGTGTGTATTGGGATTCCCCTGTTCATCTCCCCTTCCTCTCTCCAAATTCTCCCCTCAAATTCTGCCCCCCCATTATTACAAATAGTATAGTCCTTCAGCAAGAGTCACAAGTTCAACACTCTGCTACTTGAGTGTATAATAGTATTGTAAGTATAGGCAATGGTATAAAATCTATTATATTGTCTACACACACACATAAATATATATATGAACAAAACTATATATACAAAATATATACACAAAAATATCTGAACAAAACTATCTATATATCATATGTATTAATGGTGGGAAGATTAGTAAAAACACAAGCAAATGGTAGTGAGATGAAGTTTTGTTCCGATGTTAATGGGAGCCAATTCTGGGGGTGGAGTTGATTACTTGACTCATTTTCTTTCAAGATAATTTCTTTTCTAGATTTTTTTCAACAGATGAGTGGTTTTGTGATTTCTTAAAATTAATGTAATCTTATTTAAATAAAAGTTTCTCTGTAACACAATCATCCAAAGACTACCTCTTTTTTTCTCAGTTTCATTCACTTCACTGAATATATCCTTGGAAATATCTAACAAGTATCTATGCATGAGAAATTAGAAATGAATGTACTTTCACCTGCAGCTGTTTAAATTTCAGCAATGCCCAAGTACAATCGACAGGTTAGCATGAGGAAGTGATCATGAAGGATAAGGAGGAAAGACCCTTTCAACAGTGCTCAGGGTTCTGAGAGAGTCTTGTTTTCAAGTCCAAAAGAGGATCATTTTAGATAACCTGGAAGTGCTAGCACTGATCTGGTTGAAAACTTTTGGTATGGAGGCACACCAACAACTCTGGCATTATCAGGTGAGAGAAGAGAGTCAAGAGGAAGCAGGCATGACCCTAATATAGGTCTGATTGGCTTTTAGTTTGACGACTAACTTCAGTAACAGAATTAGAGTCTAGTCATCCTGTTACTAGATGCGACTTCAGATGACTCAGCACAAACTAGACTTCTCCCAAGTACTCATACCTAAGTATACATTTGTTACAGTTTCCACGGTAGAACTCTTAAACATAAGTTTATTATATCAAGGAAAAGTGCTCATTGGTGCCCTGACAGTCTTTTATAAATTTCTGTAAAATAATGGATCTAGAAAACAATTTTTAAAAGTTTGGATGTCAAAGCGTGTGTGTGGTGTGTGTGTGTGTAACTGGTTATGACTAAAGGGAAGCTGACAGTTTAAACAAGAAGAAATAAGATTCTATTAGAAATTCTCATACTCTTGAGTCTTTATTTTTTGTTTATGTAAAAGCTTTACTTCTCTATTTTGGAGTTTTTATTGTCATGAATCTACATTCAGCTTTCCGAGAATTTGTCTTAAATTTGTATCCCTGACATGCTCTCTAGTGGCGGGCATGGGTGTTCACAGTCCTACGCTCCAGTGATCATTAAATAACCAAAGGTTTTGCTTGTGTGTGCATTTCTTACATTTTGGTGAAATTTCCCTTGGAAATTATTTTCTCTTTCTCCTACTTGGTTTTCATGGACTGTGTTGCTTTTTGCCTTTTCTCATAATTATCTCTAATGTTGAGTCAATTTTAAACGTAAGCTCAAATTTGCCCTAGAGGTGGCAGAATTTCTGTGGTGGGTAAGTGAAATGATTACTCCATATAACTTTATAAAGTGTAAAGACCTCAGAGATGAAAGGAGCTGTATAAATGTAAGGCTGTCATTTTAAATTGCCATTACCGATTGAAATTCTCAAGAGAAGCATTACTGAAATCTGGCGTATGCACCATATTAGATTGCTTAATATCATTAAAGCATGTGCAGCAAATGAAAATACCAATTTCCTTTTTACATGTAGCTCATGTTTAAGGCTGCGTATCCAAAGCTAGCATGTCTCACAGCGCCTTCTGGCATATTAATACTTACTGAAGGAAGGGAAGGCTATGAAGATGATGTTTCTTGAGCCTGCTGCTTGCTTGTTTGGGTATGTGTGCTTGTGAAGACAGAAATATTTTGAGAAATGCAAATGAAAGGAGACATAGCAGAGGAAGTTTGTTATGGTGAGCTGAGAATACTGGAAAGAAACATACATAACATATCACTATGTAATTCATGCTTAGATTTAGCAGTGAGGAAACCAAGAAATAACATGTATTTACAGTAGCAGAAAAGAATTGCCAGCACAGAAAAATTACCATAACAGTGAAAAAATGCCTTGCCCTCTAATGTGAGACCAGCTGTTCTTGTCGACTCCGTTTGCAAGTTTGTTTTAGGAAAGGAGCCTGCTGCATGTTACTGAAGCTACACAAATCCTAGCAAGACTTAAATGCCAAGAAATAAGCAAGTTAGAATGAGGCATCAGTGGCAAATTGGAATCTAAGGCCTTTTGTGCTTGTTAAATGGTGGAATGATTGTAATTGGAAAAAGTGATGTGCATTAGTTCTGAGTGAATGTACAAGAAATGACAAGCGTGTAACTTAATGATTCCTTCACAACACTCAGGCCTGCCTTCTAGTCTTGCAATGAAGAGTTCAGCTCTACAGCAGAGAAAGCCACATGCTTCCTTCTCCTGTTCATGGGGATTTCCACAGATCACATGGAAGTAACCTTGAGTTGATAAGTTTCATAAGTTTTAGTTTAGGAAGTCTGATATTGAAACTGGTTTAAGCCATTGTGACAAAGAATGGGTATATATATGTATATATTGTTTGTTTGTTTGTTTTCCTTTTCCTTACAAGCCAACTCATCAGCAAGTAAATGGAGAGGACTTTACATCAAAGGCAATAGCATATGTTTACTCTCTTGGGGAAAGGAGAATGTGAGAAGTTTCCTGAAAATCAAATTTAGTGTTCTGAAGAGTGAGTCAGTGTCCCCTCTCTTCTTCACTGCCTATGAAATATACATTACTATGTAAATATAGTATGTTGATTTTATCAAGACACCAAAATAAATCCTTAGTGTATCCAAATAAGAAAATCTGGAACGACTGCAAATATACACTTTATGAAATGACTCATCAAATGTTGAACTTCTGTTCTATTTTTTTTAATAATACATCTATTTTATTTTTGATGATGTTTACATAGTTAAGAAGGATGCGTGCTTATGAAAACCATCAGTTAGGGTGAGGAGGGTCGAAGAATGGGGGAATGTGGATGAGACAACTGTTTTCAATTTTCTTTTGTCTTTCTGTACCTGGGGTAAGTGGGAACAGAAGGGGTGAGGGCCACTCCCAGCGGCCTAATCGCGTCAGTGCCTGGGGATGGGGGACGGCAACCTGAGGTTATCCCAGGGGTCTCAATGTGGAGCATTCTCTGAGGGTCCTGCAATGCTGTTGTTTTGGTTGCTCAAAGTTGGAGAAAATCCTTCCAAGGTCCATTGACTGATACAGTCAACCTTAGAGTCTCCAATCAACCAGATACTCGCTGTCAATGCTTGGTTAGGAGAGCAGTCCAATTCGTTCTGCTCTTATATTTTAATCTTTTTTCAAAGTGATTTTGAAGAGGATGTGGATGAGAAAATGGTTTGATTTAAAAGAAGCAGCAAATATAATTTCGAAAATTTAGGGGATGGTTTTTATGGTGGATACACAGCTCTTGACCATGCATTTGTCAAAAACATAAAGCCAGACACCACAAAGTGAATCCTACACTGTGCATGTTAAAAAACAAAAAGTATAAACAAGTAAGAGTAATTTTCAAAATGTTTACAAATTGAGAGGAAAGTTTTCTTGAAATTTTTATAAGCCACACTACAAGTAATCGCAGCAATAGCTTTAACAATGGTGATAGTCAACTGAATTATTAACTATTTACCAAATACACGTGCAAGTGTCAAGATGCAGTTCCTATTTCATTTTATGCTAAAGATTGGTTCTGAAATTGCTCTGTAACACAAGTTAAAATCTTCATTTTCCTAAACGTGCCTGCATGACATTTTCCTAAAACTCAGCCAATATCTCCTGTGTTACAAACACAGCTAGAAGATTGTGCTGAACGTGAGGGAAACATGACGAAAACAGGAAAACATACGTAACTAGAGAGATTTGCATAAAATTCTTTCACACACATAATGCAAACCTTGATGTTAAGCAAGTGTTGATTTATGCATTTGCCTTTTTTATTGGAAAGCAGATTAAACTGAAGGAATGAGAAGGAGGGAAGGCATGAATGAGAGAGAGAGAGTGAGAGGGAGATCTTTAATCTGCTAGTTCAATCTCCAAATGACTGCAACAGCAAAAGCTGGGATGCGCTGAAGCTAGGAGCTTCACCAGGGTTTCCCACATGAGTGCAGGTGTCCAAGCACTTGAGCCAGGTACTACTGATTTCCCAGGTGTATTAATATGGAACTGGATCATAAGTGGAGCAGCTTAGGACTTGAACTGACATGGAACTATACCTCCCTCCTCCAATTTCCTTCCCCCAGAAAATTCATCATGTTTCTATTATTATTAGTATCTTTTGTTAATATGGTACTTTTTATAATTGATGAGTTATATTGAGGGCAAGATATTAACTAGAATCCACAAATTACGTTAGTATGTACTTTTCAAATATTTTTTATTCACTTGTGAATCAGAGAGAGTTCTCAACTGTTCTCGCGCCACGTGCCAGCAATAGCTGAAGCTGGGCCAGAAAAAAGTTGGGACATGAGATCTCAACCTAGTGGCCCCTATTGGTACTACACTTAAGTACTTGCACAAATTATTCCTGCTGTGGGTGCACATGACCAGGAAGCTGGAATTGGGTGTGTACCTGGGTTTTGATCCCAGGCATTGCCATATGGAGTGGGTATATCTCAAGCATCACCTTAACCACTATGCCAAATGGCCACACACAATTCATGATTTATGTTGTTCTACAGGTTTTGCCAACTGTGTATTGTCAGGTAGCCACCAGAAAAACATTATATATGATTGCTTCACAGTCCCAAGAATCCCTGGAGTTCTACCTTTTTGCCCTCTGTTCCACTCCTAACCCCTAGTAGCCACCAATCTTTTACCACCTCTGTAGTTTGTCCTTTCAAGGAAGTCACACAGTAGCATCATATAATATGCAGCCCCTTCAGACTGACTCCTTGAATGAGCAGCATGAATTTAAGCTTTGTATATGTTTTTTTCATGAATTCCTTTTCTCTCATCACTATGATATTACATTGTATGAATGTATTGCAGTTTATCCATTCACCTAATGAGGGACATTTTGATGGCTCCCAATTTTGGGAAATCATGAATAAAACCTCTATAAACGTTGATGTGAAGGATTTTGTATGCATGTGCTTTCAGCTCATTTGTGCATCTAAGAGTACGATTACTTGGTTGTATGGAAAGATTGTGTTTAGCCTGTGAAAAACCGCCAAACTGTCTTGCAGAGCAGCTGTTACAGTTTGCATTCTCATCAGCAATGCGTAAGAGTTTCTGTTCCAAATTCACAGGAGCATTTGGCATTGTTAATGCTTTGCATTTTATCCATTGTTATAGGTGAGTAGCAGTATGAAATTGACTTTTTGGTATACAGTACAGAATTTTGACACATATTTCTATAGCAGCAACAATCTGAACAACCTGTCAGTCAAAAAAACTCTGCTAAATATTCCTCTTCAATCATACTTCTCCTCCTCACCTTTGACAACCTCCTATCCACATCCCATCACTATTCTCTTATGTATTTCAAAATGTCAAGAGATAAAATAAAACAGGATATGATATATGTAAGATTGGCTAATTTCTTAAAAATTATGCTTCTGAAAATAATCCAAGTTGAAAGTGTAAATATTCTATTTCTTTTTATTTGCAGCTAGTACCCCATTGTATACAGCACTGCAGCTTGTTTGCTCATTCATCAACTGAAGAGCATTCACACTGTTTCCAGTTTGGGGTGGCACACTGACGCTGATGAAAACATCTATAAATAATTTGTGTGTGTGTGTATGGATATGTTTTCAAGTTTTCTAGGTTAAATAAATGAGAGTGGGATTACTGAGTCCTATGTTTAATTAAAATTAAAATAAAGTGCCAAAATTTCCTCCAAAGTGTTTTTATATTAAGCAGTGAAAAGTAGTTCTCATTCACCTACACTCTCTCTGACACTTGGTATTATCATCATTTTCAAATTTTTTTTCATTTTTTATTTTATGATATAATTCCATAGCCTTAGAGATTTCCTTACACACTTCCCAAATTCCCTTCCCCCCACTGACTTCCCCTACATTATTGCAATAGCATAGTCCTTCCTCAGCAGCCTTAAGTCCATCATTTTGCTATCTTAGTGTATCCTGACATAGCGGGTATGGACAATGGCAGACAGTCCAGCAATCTATTGTCAATTTGTATTTAATAGTTTCATTGGAAGCCCATCTTTTCTTCGGAAGCAGAGATGCATACTGCATTGTATCCTCACATCTGGATATGTTAGTCTCCATTTCACAGTTACTGTTCATCCCCTTAAATGAAAAGCCATAAAATAAGTCAACAACAGGAATAAAGTTTAAAAGGAAAATTACAATACCATGGAATTAAATAAAATGCTGAATGACCAATGTGTCGATGAAGAAATGAAAAAGCAAGCAAACATACAAACAAAAAATCTTCTTGGAGAAAATGATGCTACTGTATGATCTATGAGTATGTGAAGAATTTAATAAAAGAAATGATTTTGAGTGAATGGAAATAAAAACAAAAATATCAAAACCCATGTGTTGCAGCAAAAAAAATGCATTGAAAGGGGCTATTGATTTTATATTTTGCATGAAAGCTGCCTTATATCAGAGAGAAAATGTAATATTTGCCCTTTGGGGATTGACTTATTTTACTGAGCATAACAGTCTTTAATTGGGACCATTTTGTTGCAAATGCTATAATTTCAGTCTTTTATAATGGCTGAGTAGTATTCCATGGAGTAGACGCACTGCAGTTCCTTCATTCACTCCTCTTTTGAAGGGACTTGGGCTGTTTCCATGTCTTTGCTATTGTAGATTGTGCTCCAGTATATATAGGATTACACACCCCTTTCTCACATGCAGTTCTCTTTTCCTTGAATATATTCCCAGAAGTGGTACAGCTGGGTCATACGGGCAGGTTTATTTTCAGTTCTTTAACACTCTCCATACTGACTTCCATAGTAGTTTGTACTAGCCTACACTCACGCCAAAAGTGAAGGAGGGTATGTTTCTCTCCACATCCATGCCAGTGGGTGCTATCAGTAGAATTCTGAATGTAGGACAAGTCTCACTGGAGTTAGGTAGAACCTCAATGTGGTTTTCATTTGTACTTCCCTGATGAATAGAAAAGCTGAGCATTTTTTTCATATGTCTGTTAGCAGTTTGAATTTGTTCTTCTGAAAATGTCTGTTCTCTCTCTCTCTGTTTTTGTACATTTCTCCACAGCGTTGTTTGTTTTGCTCTTGTTGAGTTTCTGAAGCTCTTTGTAAATCCTGGATATTAACCTCTTATTGGTTGTGTAGTGTGTAAAGATTTTCTCCCATTCTGTTGGCTGCTTATTCACTTGTTGATCATAACCTTTGCTCTACAGAAACTTTTTAGCTTAATGTAATCCCATTTGTTTATTTTTGACTCAGACAAGGACTTTGGTATTTATTATTATTATTATTTTGCCTTTTTGCCTGCGCTGAGTTTTCTAATATAATTGTTGATAAAGATGGTAAGTTTTAGGTGTAAAGTGTTAAATGTTCCACTATTAAGTATGCTGCTAGTCTTATTTTAGCAGATTGGTTTTGTCCTGTGTAATATTTTCCTGTTCTATTCATAGTTTACTGAGAATTTTTATCTTTTTGCATTTACTTCGGCTGCAGATTTTCTCTATATTAAATTATTTGCTCACATGAGTTTTCCTTTGTACTATTACTTAACAACATTGGTTGAGTTTTCAATACCAAATTCTCTCATAGTTCTGAACTTCACACACTAACAGTATGCTGTGTCCTTTGTCCATTGCTTGATTTAATTTGCTAGTATAACACTATCTAGGAAAAATAAAAGTTTTGGTGTTTGAGGTGTGTGAGAGATTTCTTATGCATAATACCAAATGCGTAATCCATAAAAAAGAAAAAAATATTAATTATTCTTTTTCAAAATGTACCATTTTTGGCTACCTTTCAGAATCGTAAATTTCTTTTCACATATCGTTCATGTGTAAAACAATAGTTTGCTGTTTTGTGTATGTGAATTTTGCTTGATTTTCAGGCACTTTCACCTGGAAGAATTACAAATGATACTTAAGATCTATTTTTATGCTGTTTCTGAGAGAGCAGCAAAATCTATAGAATGATTCAGTGACCGAGTGATAAACTACGAATAGTACAACTACAGACATTGTAAATATTTTTAGGCTTTAATTTTATTGTGTTGTGGTATAAGCAGTATCACTGTATTCCATCATAGCTCTTATGTTGTATCTATGATACATTTGACGTTTACATTTTCAATAATGTTTATCAACTAAATAAGGTAAAACAAGACAATATTAAAATTACTCTGTATGGCGAATCATTAATATCTTTGAGGACGTTGAAGAGTTGTCAGTCAGGTTCAAATATCAGCAAATATTTATTTTTCAGTTACTCTGGGTCAGTCAGATGCTAAGAAATCCAGAGAAGGCCATCAGGTTAAGGAAACTGAAAACCAAGTCTACGAGATAAAAACAAATACATAATAAGTAGTTATTTAACATAATAGTAACTGTTATGCTGTATTAGGTAATATGACAAAGAGTTAAAGTGACGGAAAGTTAGTAGTATTCAAGAGTTACTTTTATTGTGGTTTTAGGAAAGATGTCTCTGATGAGGAGAAAGCCAGCTGGATGTCAGAATGTTGAGAAGGAGCTAAACTTTGGGGGCATAGTCTTGATTCCTTAAGCCGAAAGGAACTTTATTTTGGAGAAAATGGAAAGCTGAGCAGCTGACTTAAAGATATGGCATAGTGATAACACTCAGCATTACTAGAACTTTTTTTGAATTCACAGGAGAACTAAGAAGCAACTTTAGAAACAAGAGGTCCCCCCTAAGCAATCAAAAAGATTTTGTGATCCTTAGAAACACTAGAAAAAAGGTGAGAGAAAGGGGGATATTTTTTGGCAGTATTATCATTATCCTTGGGTTGAGTTTCAATTTTAAAAAAGCCAGCTGATCCTTGCAGAAGCTGTTATGTGCTTTAAAACATTTTCTCAGGCCCTCTCAGCGTACATTGCATCAGATGTATTACCTCTGAATGTCTTCCATACTTAACATTCATATTGTTCTTCACTCCTTTTCCACACTTGCCATAGTCTCCACAGGACAACAGAACCACAGATTAAAAATGTCAACATTGAAAAGAAACTTGATTAGGTAGTTTCATATTTATCAGAAACATGCACATACCAGAACACTTAGTGGGATCTTCCGGAAAAAAAGAAAAACTGACTTACTCACTTATTTCATTAAAAATTAAATAAATGAATTGCAGAGATAGACAGAGACAGAAAACTTACATATACATGCTCATTCACTGAAGAGCTGCAGCAGCCAGAATCAGCCGGGATGAAACCAGGATTCAGAAACTCCATCCAGATCTCCTACACGGGTGGTAGGGACTCACACACTTGAGCTGCCATCCGCTTCCTTCTTAAATGCATTTTTATGAAGGTTCGGAAGAGGATTAGCAGAGACTTAAGCCCACGCTCGTGTATTGAATACTGGTGCTACAAGAAGTATCTTGCTTAATTTCATGCCAGCCTTTAAAATGATTTGATTTAATGATTTCCATTCATTGGTTTCCTTCTTAAATTTCCACAACAGCCAGGTCTGGCAAAGCTGAAGCTAGGAGCCAGGCTGGCTTCTATGAAGGCAGCAGGGATTCAACTACTTCACAGCTACCATCGGATGCCTCCCAGCTAGCTCAGAATGGAAGTATCAAGGCACAAATCAGACATTTCTATGTTAATTCAAAGTAGCAACTAATCCATTGCACAAAATGCTCACTTGGTGTTATTTAAGAATGTGCAACTGGGGCCCGGCACAGTAGCCTAGCTGATAAAGTCCTTGCCTTGCACACACTGGGATCCCATATGGGTGTCAGCTCTAATCCCAGCTGCTCCACTTCTCATCCAGCTCCCTCTCTGTGGCCTGGAAAAGCAAGAGGATGGTCTCAAGCCTTGGGATCCTTCACCCACATGCGAGACCCAAAAGAAGCTCCTGGCTTCTGGCTTCAGATCAGCTCAGCTGTGCCTGCTTGGAGAATGAACCAGCAGACAGAAGATCTTTCTGTATCTCCTTCTCTCTGTATATCCGCATTTCCAATAAAAAATAAACAAATCTTAAAAAGGAAAAGAATGCAGAACTGATCTCCCCTCTCCAGGACTCCGACTCAGACAGTCTAAGGTTGGACCAGGAATGAAGTATGGCTATTGAGAGTAGGAAGACTAGTGTATTTTGACAAGCATTTGTACATGACTCAGCTGTCTTTAGTAGAGAGAACAACCAGTTGAGACCTGAAATGTAAACATATGCCCGTGTATTTTGTCTCCTTTCAGCCAATTACTCACTGATACTCACTATGCTGGCCTGCGTTAAAATACTCAAAATCTCACTTTATGACCCAGAAATGCTTTCTAAAAAAATTATTAATATCTGTGGAGCACAAGATTAAAGAGTTAAGAAACCTTGCTATTTTAAAGTAAGAAGGCAAAGAAAAGAGAGAAAATGAGCATCTGCCATTCAAAAACATGACATTTAACTTCTCACGTTGGCAGATTTCTTTCCTTAAACCTCCTTTGCCTTTATTTCGTAATGATGTCTTTATTTTTGAAAGTCGATGTTACAGGGGCACACACAGACACACACACAGACACACACACACACACACACACACACACACACACACACACACACACACAATGGCTCAATGACCAGAGCTCAGTTGTTCTGAAGCCAGGATCCAGTAGCTTCTTCTAGATCTCCAGTGGGGGTGTAGATGTCCAAGAACTTGGGCTGTCATCTGTGCAATTCTTTCCCAGTTATGCTCTCGGGAAGCTGGATTGGAAGTGGAACAGACAGCATTCAATCTGGGAATCCTGAGGCATGCCACAGCCACAGGAGGTGGCTTCACACACTTTGCCCCACGGTCACTTCCTCCTATTGGCTTTTGGTCTCTTATGACACAACTTGTAAAGGTATGGCCCCTGATGATTTGGGCCATATTTCTGGACTAAGAAACTTTAATGTTTAGTTTAATGCTCCCAGTACTATTTTTACTTTTAGTAGAGATTGGCTAGACTTTACTTCTTTCTGAATGAATAATTGTCACCTATGCCTGCGTATGCAAAGTGATTTAAAATATAGAGGACTGTCCACACTGAGCCACATTTCCCAGTCTCTTTTTAACTTTCGGCATTTCTAACTGTGAGAAGTAGAGTACAAAAGCTGCTAAAAGTCTGCTCATTTCTCTGAAGCCAGAGGTAGAAGGAGTTTGGAAGACATTTTGTTTCATCTCTTTTTTAACTTTTTTAAAAATAATTCTGGAGATGGTAGCTAATAATAAGATAGGTAGGTGGATGGCAGGGAGTTAACTAAAATGTTCAGAATAGCTCTGAGTACAATCACATTTAAAAATAGAGAGCACAGGCCAGGAACAAAACTCCACTAACTGGTTCAGATGTAGCTAATGTCCCTATTTAGCATCTTCAAGTTGCTCACACTTCCCTCACCAACCTAAGAACATGTCTCTAGCACTCCAAGGCTTGTCAAGTCCAAGGACATGGGAATGTGAATTATCAAACAAGCTGGGGCTGAAAGGTGCTGAAATCGTCTTTTTAGAACAGTGCCAAAAAGCAGTTTGAGTTTCTAAGGTGCTAATTGATGAAATATGTTTTAGCTTCTGAATTGATTCTGAGCTTCCGACCCACTAACCAAAAAGTAAGGAAGATGTGAAAATACTCATAATTAGTAAAAGAATGGTAGTAAGATGGAGCAGGGTTTAAAAAAAAAGCTCCTCCAAAAAAGATATTTCATTTTAAAAAGTAGATTTTGTATATGCCAGATGGCTATACAATTAGATTTGGCCACAAAATACTTCAGAGTATTATTGATTTTTGTACACTATGTATTTTCTGAGCAGGGATACATTAGCTATGATCTCACAAGTCAGACTATGTAGACTGTGAACCTGAATTCTCCACCCCTCTTCTTGCCACTGTATTTTTCTTACTTAACTTTTCTAAAAACTTATTTATGCCTATAAATAATTCCACTGTCATAATAATTTTTCAGAATAAAATGTGTGTTTTCCAGAGAGAAAACTAAGGCAAACAGAATGAGAGTAAGTTGCCTGAAAATCATCTCTTCCTAGGGGCAGAAGTAGTTCCAGGCTGCAATCTCTCTCGCTGTGAGATTACTCTGCTCCACACTATTGTTACCAGCCTTAAAAGTCTCCAGAATACCTTACAAAAAGAAGTTGCAAAGCCTAGTTTGATACTTCCAGAAGAAGCTATAACTAAATGATTTTTAAGTACTTTGCTAATGCTTTCAACATCATGAGTTTCATAACAAGGAGGAACTTGCAAGTTGGAACTATCCAGACTCATTGTAAACATATCCAGGATATCACTAAATACAAGGCTTAATCTGTAGTTGTGGGTTCAACAGATGCAAATCAGAGGTAATGAATCAAGTATTCCTTACTTCCTTTTGTTATTAGGAAGTTAGATCCTATATGTGATCCTGCCTTATAATCAGTTTTTAAAACTTTTTTAAAAGATTTTTTAAATTTTTAGCAGAAAGGCACATTTCACAAAAAGAAAGAGAGACAGAGAGAAAGATCTTCCAACTGCTGCTTAACTTCCCAAATGGCTAAAACAGCCAGAAAGGAGCCAATCTGAAGCCAGGAGCCAAGAGCTTCTCCCAGGTATCCCACACGGGTGCTGGGTCCCAAGAACCTCCTATCCCTTCCTAGGCCACAAGCTGAATTTGAGGTGGAGCAGCAAGAACAATTACTGGCCCCAATATGGGATGCTAGAACTTGAAGGTGGAGGATTTGCCTGTTGAGCCATAGCATTGTTCCCTCACAATCATGTTTCTGTTTTTTAGTTTATTTATTTTCATCTGCAAGAATGAGAGGAGAGAGATATCTCACATCTGATAATTCATTCTCCTTACCCCTAAACATCCAGGGCCAGGGTAGGCAGGAGCCAAAAGTCAGGAATTACATCTGGGTGAGCCACCATACACTGCCTCCCATGTATATTAACAGGTAGCTTAATCAGAAATAGCAACTAGCAGGGACCTGAACCAGTTGGGGACTTGTGTATTCAAAAGGCAGCATAACTGGTTGGACCTCAGTCCATGCCTGTCATAATACTTTCTAATTGTTTTTGGTCCATTCCTATGCAAAATATATAATAGAACTTTGTTTTGAAAAACTGTGTTTTAGAAGTTTTTAAAAATTATTTTACTAACACATACGAACTGACCTGATGCCAAGCGATGTTTCGCTACATTGTATGCTGTCCAATCAGGAAAATCATAGCTGTCATCTTCAATATTTAGCATTTTCCTATGGTGAAAATATTCAAATTGAAATCTAGCTTGAAGAACTCTTTTGCTTTTTTTTTTTTTGCTTTTAATATTCTTTCCTTCTTTTACTTATTTTAAAAGCAGAGTTACAGAGAAAGAAGGAGACATCATCCATCCCACAAGTTCATTCACCAAATGTCTACAAAAATTCTTGCTGTGCCAGGCTATAGTCATAATCCAGGAGCTTGTTCTGAGTCTCCCACTGAGTACAGGGACACAAAATTTGGATATCCAGGGGTGGTTCATGGTGTGCAACACCGTGCTTAGGGGACAATATGGAGAAAGCTTTCTTGTTCAACATGTTATTATAGAGCTTTTCAGAAAAATTACTAGGTCTTAAAATGGCATAGATGTTTAAGCCTCCATCCACCTGGCCATGCCTACCTTTGATATGGGTGCTGGTTCAAGTTCTGGATGTCCCACTTTCAAACCAACTCCCTGCTAGTGTGCCTGAAAAAGCAAGAGAGGATGGCCCAAGTCTTTGGGTCCTTGCATGCATGGAAAGACCCAGAAGCTCTAGGCTTCTTTCTTTGGATTGGCCCATGTCTGCTGTTGCGGTGATCTGGGAACTAAACCAGCAGATTAATGATCTCTCTCCTTTTCTGTTTCTGCTTCCCTCTCTGTAAAATGATTTTTTTCAAACAAAAATAAATATACCTTTTTAAAAATTAAAACAAAAGATAACTAGATCTTTTCTAATTAAACAAGATGAAAATGGGGGATATTTGATTTTGGCTGAGGCCCAGAAACAGGTAATATTGTTTCCCATGTTACAAAATAAAATTCTCTTTTACTAAGGAGGCTTCTGAAGGATGTGAATTTGAACAAATGTTTCCACTGTGAACAGAACTCCCACTTTAGAATTTAGTGTTTGGCAAAATGGAAGAATGAGGTTGTGGTTTTGAGGGAGCTTTTGTGAAGGAAATTGCTTTTCATTCCTTTCAGTTTTCCACCATGGTTAAGAGGGTATCTCTTTTATATTAAACTAATCAATAGGCGTTTCAAGATAATGCAATTAGGATTTGCCTACGAAAAAATTTCCTAACAATAAAATAGATGCTGACTGGCTGGTATCTCTCATGGTAAATTTTGGAATAATAGTTCTCTTCAGAATCACGGAAACACATGATTGTATTAGTGTTTCTTATGGATGTATCAGAGTATCAAAAGACAAAGAGACTTTCTTTTTGTATTCTAAAGGCAGAATTACACACAGAAAGAAACTTAAGAGAGATCCTCTATGCATTGGTTTACCCCCAACATGGCTGTAATGGCCACAGTTGGCCAGTCCAAAGCCAGGAGCCAGGAGCTTCTGCCAAGTCTCCCACATGGATGTAGAGGACAGACTTGGGCTATCCTCCTCTTCCTTACCACTTCATGAGCAGGGAGCTGGATCCTAAGTGGAGTTGTTGGAATTAGAACCTGTACCCACATGGGATACTTGCACTGTAGGTGGAGGCTTAGCTTACTATTTCACAATGCTGGCCCTGACAGAGAAAATTTAGAAGCACTAGACTCATCCTAGGTGTAGCCATAAGCAAAAGCCCTTCAAGAACATGCTTTCCCAAGGGATGGGTCACAGGAAACAGCATCGGTAGGGGACTAATCCGTAGGACACTTGAATAAATGAAATAACGTAGAAGCCTTCAGAACTGAAGGAGCTTCCAAAGATCTTATGAATACAACAAAAAACACATGACTCAAACTGAAAAAAAAATCCAGATAAAACTAATATCATATTACGTGGGTTTCAATTCTCACTGATCTTTGGTGTCCTTTTCCTCTTAGCTTTCCCTCTTTCAGTGCTGAACAGGACATGGGTGTTCACTATGGGATGGGATAGAAGTTTGGGACCCAATAGAGGTGCTGTCCTTGACTAGATCCTCAACTGGACATGAAAGATTTTAATTTAAAATGAGCATCAAAATAAAAAGAAAAGAGGATTCAAATTCCTGAACTGTGTCTAGTTGGGGGTTTTAAAATATTCATCATACAAAGAAGTTATGAGACCTCAGCCTGATTCAATCTAAGAAGACGGAGGAACAACGCTATTGAGAGGATAAGAGTAAGCAGCCAAGGGGACAGATGACAATCAGGAGAGAGAAAAAAAACAATGTTGTCTTGTCTAGAGTCCTGCTTGTTCAGTCAACTGGTGGCTAAATATATCTGACAGGATAGTGTACAAGGAAAAACCAGCATTGTTTCAGGATAGCACTGGCATACGAAGCTTTCCTTAGAGCAGATGCAGCTTACAGCGAATAAAAGCAAACTTTTCCAACTTCAGTTTCCAGTCATTTCTGGCCATATAGAATTGCATGGGCCATATAGAATTGCATGGCCATATAGAATTGCACCCCCTCTAACATGCCCAGAGATTTACTTACAATTTATTCCACAGTCTTAATTTTCCAATGAATTGGAGAACTAGAGTCTATGGTATGTAATCATTTGATCATCAAGTGGGGAGAAGAAATCAACTACATACAGATAATAAAGTATAAGCAGTATGTAACATACAACAAGAAACTCAGTGACCTGGAATGTACATTATGAGAAAATCATTTTGGATTTTAAACATTTCACACAAAATGAAATGATAATCACATTTCATCTTCCATGAATTTTTTGAAGTACCTTTTAATTCTATCAGATGAAAATACAGATGAAATCAGTGGTGCTAATACACTTATTTATTTTGCCTTAGGTCTTTAGTAGCATTTTGGCTGCTGTGTAACTTCCATGAGACTCATAGATGCTAAGTAAAGCTAGTTTTTTTCAAGTGTCACACTTGGCAAGTGAGATGTTCCTTTTATAAAAATATCTACTGAGCTGTGACACTTAGACTGAAGTGTGTGTCCACATATCTGCCATAATGCGAACATGTCTTTGTTCATTCTGACTCATAGATCCTTCAGTCAATAAGAGTGCTTTACAGATGAGCAGTTCAGGACTGCAAAATCAAAGATGATATGTAAAACTGTCTTTCACCAAGGGCCACTGATCATCTTCCCTTGAAAAACTAGTAAGCAAGATGTGGTTATTTAGTTTTCAGATCTTCGGAGAATATTTCTGCATTGTCATTGTAGTTCTCTGAGAAAAGTGTCTGTTTAACTGATAACAGATTGAGATGGCATTAAATTAGGCAAGCATTTGTTCCTCGCTTGCTGGTGCCTATGAAAGCCGTGTCTTTTCACCATCTGTGTCACTATGCATAAAACAGAACAAAGTGCAATTTCTTTTTGATAATTAATGAAATTGTACTATGTGCTGTCATTGGCCACTGTTATCGATGATGGTTTTGTTAGCACACTTTATGAAAGATTCATTTATTTATGTGAGTGGCAAAGTAACGGGGAGAGGAGAAGAGCATTATACAAAAAGAGAGACGGAGAAAGAGAGAGAGCTTCCTTCTGTTGGTTCACTTTCTGAATGGCCTCTTGAACTGGGGCTGGGCAAGGTGAAGCTAGGAATCCAGAACTCCATAGAGGCCTGACATCAGAATCGCAGGGGCCTGAGCACTTTGAACATTTTCCTCTGCTTTCCCAGGCGCATTAGTTGGGAGCTAGATTGGTTGAATTTGAAGTGGAGCAGCTAGGACACAAATTGGTGTTTGATGCATTATATAATGTACCACAATGTCAGCTCGGTTATATTTTAAAAATAACTTTCTGATTCGGATTCTCATAGTGTGCTATCCTCCATTTTCAATAGTAAAAATAACCTCAAAGTTGATGTCTATAAAACATTAGGATACCTGTATATTTAAGATTATGGCTAAAATAGTCACATGAAAAGAACTCATATTTAAATTTTTTTTTTTCTATACTTGAGAAGGCCAAACTCGTATTTGAGAAGATGTGTTTTTACATCTTCTCTGTGACATTTGTCTGGCAAGCTACAAATCTTAAAGGAATTCAGAAGTTTGGAACATTTCTAAAATAATGATGACTCTAGTTAGAAAGTAACTTCCTGTGCATTCTGATTTGGCTTGGTTATCTACTCCCCAAGCAACACAAGTCATCAAAGAACAACTTGCATTACTGGACATAATCGTAAGGAAGAAATTGTAGCTGTGGCTGGAGGACTCAGTTTCTTGCATTGCATGTCAGAAACTACCTCTCCTCAATTTAGAGATGCCCTAGCCTAATCCAACAGGCCAAAAGTCCTAATTTTTAATTTGCTAGGCAATTTATCCCCTTTTTCTCCACACCTTCTCAAGTCAGATCAAATGCTGCCACTGAATCTTGGTAAGGATCCCAGACATGAGAAATTTTGTGATTCATTCCCTGAGAGGGCTTGTTGCTAAATATTGAAAATTTACTTTTCATTTGCAATAAATTATTTGAGTATTTGTGTCAAAATGATGTACAAAGAGCAAGACAAGGTCTAAAATGCCTTTCCAGAAACAAAGTTCAGTTGCAAGTTACTTAGAATGCAGCTTCAAAACAGACACCTTTGGAAGCAATTAGGAATTGGGCACAAATCTTTCCATGTAGGAATATGTCCTGAAATAAAAGTCTCCATGCCTATATTTAAGATATGAAGGAGATTTCCTCTCTGTCTGAGCTGCCCAATGGGACAAAAGGCAGTCAGGGAAGGAATTACGTTATAGTGTTTGCTCAGCAGAAACTACTGAAACCTAAAAAATAGTACTTCTGAAATAAACAACATGGTTCATATTTCTGCTCTGTCATTTATTAGTTATTTAATTTTATAATCACCAACTTCCTTACCAACATGTGTAGAGTAATATAATGCAGTGGAATTTATTGTAATTACTTTACAAATGTGGAATTTGGTGATAACCATGGTATTGATTACCTTTATTAAGCCCTAACAAAAATATTTATAGTAAAGAAGATGTTCTATTATGCTTATGACAAGAAAAAACATGCTAATCCACTAGAAATAGTAAAGGACTATGAGAAACTACAAATTCAATATTGTAATATGTGAGCAAGCATTATAGAACTCCTGACTGTTTGACATGTACCTGTAGTCAAGACTATTAGTTGGTTACAGCTATAAGCAAATCATATCAGTTAGGCATCTTATAAAAACTTCACCACTGAGCCAGCTGCCAGCTGTTAGCCATCATTATATCATGACAAAGTATAAACGAAGAGCTATGGCCCTACCACTCTCAGTTTTAGCTGAGAGAGAATTCCACAGCGCCCCGCCCCCCCACTGGCTTTTAAATTCAGCCTGAGGAACTGCCAAAGATCTGAGCAACTGCAGACTTGGGGTTGGGAAGCTGCCTTGCTTCCTCCCTTCTCTATTCCTGGAGAGCACCATATTCAACCATAAACAATACAACAGTGTTCCTCAGCTCTGTTCCTCCCTGTAACAGAATCAGCATCAGAGGGAAAAAAGAGAAATAGGAGGAACTTGTGGTGTGGCAGCCTATGTCACTGGTGTTACTTCCTGGGAACTCTATAGACCACACTAATTTTGAATCCAAAAAAAGATACAAAATATCAGTGAAATGGAGAGCGTTTTTTTTTTCTTGAAATAAGCAAAAACAAATTTGGTATACCCTTGCCCAAGTAATCAAAGGAGAGCAATAGTGATAGCGAGAACAAGGGGGAGAGAGAAACCCAAATTATTAAAAAAGGAAAATTATGTTTCAGTGGACATCAGCAATTAGTACAAGCACATACATGGAAAAATCTAGAAGAAAGGAATAGATTTCTGGACACATGCAATACTTCATTTGAATTATAAACATAGAAAACCCAAATAGACTAAGATATGAAGTAGAGATTGAATCAATGAGTCAATCCTCCCAAAAAAAGAAAGCCCAGAACTGGATGGCAATGCTGTTAGATTCCACCAAACTGTTAGTTCTTCCTAAATTATTCAAAAACAAATGAAATGGAAGAAATCCTCCCAAACTCTAAAAAGCAGCATCGCTTTAATTCCCAAACCAGAAAAAATTACAACAAAGAAACACAACTATAAATCAATGTCCCCAAAGTACATAGATGCAAAAATTCTCAACAAGATGTTAGACAATCAACTCCAACAACACACCAGAAAGATAATTCACATAGACCAAGTATAATTTACAAAGGAAGAATAAAAACATTATTATCTCAACAAGCACAGAGAAAGTATTTGAGAAAATGTGAGATCTTCTCATAATAAAAAAATAAATCTTAAACAGATTGGTATAAAACTAATATTCTTTAACACTATCAAGGTAACATATGAAAAATTTACACACAGCATTATGTTGCATAGGGAAGTGTTGCAAGCATTTCTATAAGAACCATATTCAGACAAGGATGTCCGCTTTCATCATTGCTATTCAATATAGTTCTGAATGGTTTTGCCAGCTCTGTTAGGCAAATAAAAGTAATCAAAGGCATGAAAGTTGGACAGAAGGAAGTCAAGTTATCTGTGCTGGCAATTGCATGAGCATTTCTACAGGACATCCAAAAGACTCCTCTAACAGATCATTGAAACTCATAAGAGAGTTATCAGATATAAAATCAATACACAAGTAGTCAATAGTGCATGTATGCACAATGTCATAGTTAAGAAAGAATGTTAGATAATTATCATTCACAATGGATTCAACTGGAAAATAGTACACTTAGAAAAATAAGTCTGTGTCAAAAATACAAATATATGCTTTTCCTGATTTGTGGTAACTATTTCATGGAGTACGAAAACATAATTTATATAAATGGAATTGACATTTTAAAATTTGTCTGTTGTTCATACATCTTATTTAAATGCTTAAGAAACAGTATATTTTGTCTACTTGCTACTTATTGAATTGCTTACTTAATGGAGAGTTAAACTTGTGATTTAAAAAATCAGAGAAAGGAAAAGAAATCAAACATATGTCATTGTAACAAAAAAAAAAGAAGAAAAAAAAAACAGAAGAAAAAAAGTAAGAGGTGAAGGAAGAGGGTAAAGTGTGGACGTGTGAGCAGTAGGTGGGAAACATCACTGTCATCCAAATCTGTCTATATGAAATGCATTAAGTTTGTTAACCTTAAGTAAATCAAAAACTAAAAAGGCACTCCACGTTTGGATTGAGTTTTACCAACATACTTACAAACTTCACAATGTAAAAGCAAATTGTTAAACTATAATGCTGCAGAATAGCGTAAGTCCTGTATATACATTTCTGGGTCATATGTAGTCTGGTGATTTAGGACAATGTTTCAAGGTAGATCTGAATTCAAATTCCTGTTTTTTCTTACTTCTTTCTATAGGTTGTTCACAAATTTTAGTTTTCTTGTGTAGAATATAAAAAAAAATCTGATATCTTTCTTGAGCAATTACACATTTAAAAGCTGTGAACACGGCATGCAGCTATGATAGAAATTCAATAAATGTTTATATCAGTTATTATCCCTTATAAAAATTATAAAAAATTAACACTACTATTTTCAAGCATAAAATCCTAGGAATTGAAACTATTTTCCTGGGTTCATATTGTTTCAGTGACAATAAACTTGAGTGTGTCCACTAGATAATTTCTTTGAACATATACAATGTATGCTGTGTATGATAGAAAGCAGAACAGATTTGTCCCTCTTCTTATGTTACTTTAATGTGGTTGTAAGATGAAAAATATGCAAAATGCCAGGTAAAGTGGTGATTCACTCTACTTTCAGAAATGCAGAAGTGCAGATAGATAATTTGGATTTATAAAGATCAGTTGTATATTATATTGAGTAAAAAAAGTAAATGGAAGGTTTAGATAATTCTAGAAGCAATGCTGAAAGAGCTTAGAAGCTACCTAGTTTATGACACATTGAAGTAATAGAAAAAAAGCTGCATTAAGATTTACACAATATGAGACAATGGGTCAGAATCAATGAGGCTAGAGAGGTGTTTTCTTCCTTGTGTTGCCGCACTGAGTTACATTAAGGAAGTTATAGTCTACATTTAGAGTAAGGCCTAAAGAACAGCAAGAGTTTAATCTTTAGCCCATTTTATGACAAAACTTGCTCAGAAGCTCATTTCCAACATCCCGGAGAGTTGCACACAAAATTCAAAATCTGTTACCTGCTGCCATGTGATAGAGCACACATGCCAACAGAACTTGACACTTTGAGCCTCTCAGATCGGTACAAGTCAGTGGTTAGTTCAAATTTTTCTTCTGATACAAAGCTGTACCAGTGACTTTTCTAATAGGTTAATGGTACTTTCTGTCTCCTCAGTTGGAATGCACCAGAAATAAGATGTTTTCTTTTGCGAGTCAGGCTATCAACTGAACAAGGATAGACGGTTCAAATGGAAGTCACTCAGAATGGTGGCTTCAGGTTTGAGCCCAAACAAATGCTGACCCCTGAGTTGCTTCTAAAATGCTGCTTCCTTTCTTCACAACCAATAAGGCAATATTTGTATTTTCTTCAATAACCTGTGATAGAT
This sequence comes from Ochotona curzoniae, assembly GCF_017591425.1. Lineage (NCBI taxonomy): Eukaryota > Metazoa > Chordata > Mammalia > Lagomorpha > Ochotonidae > Ochotona > Ochotona curzoniae. Next base: position 26,889,662 of record NW_024465369.1, read on the forward strand.
TTCAGTGTGAGAAAGTACTTCCGCGGCAAATTCTGCAGGCAAGGAATTGAAGAAAATGGGAGGTCCTGTCTGTTAGCTCGTTTTACGCCAAGGATAAAAGAAAACTGTGACTTTAAGAAGAAAGAGAAATTGTACCAAAATCTTTCTGGTTTCTTAACTTTTAAAAAGTCTTACTTTTTGCGGATTCAGCTGAATATGGCCTTTTGCCTTTTGCTTTTTATTTTGTTTTTAACCATAATTTACTCAACTGATCACCTCCACTTTAAAACAATCACTGGCTTTTAAAAGTGGGAATGAGTTTGTTAATGATTCCATATCTTGCGTACTGATCAAAATATGGGATTTCATTTTAAGTTGAATTTGATAAAAAAGAGGAATAATGTAAAAACTTGATTTATAGAAACACCTTCAACAATAGTCCAACTAAGACAGGAATTAAACAAGAAGCATATTTCTGATGGATTATATAAATAAAATCAAGGGCAGACTGATAAGACTGGAATGACTGGATCTTTAACTTATGATAATTGTCTAAAAGTTCCTCATAATCTTAGTGTTTTTTTCATCTTATAAAAATTTTATGTGTGATGATGTTTACATAGTTGAGCATGTTGAATGCCCATGTGGACCACTAATCAGGGTAAGAATTATTGAGAAATGGGGCAAAGTGGATGGAACAATTCTTTTCTATTTTGTTTTCTTTTTGTGTCTGGAGGAATGGAGAAGCGGAAAAGGTTGCTTCCAGCAGCCCAACTGCATCAGTACCTCAGGATATGGGATGGCCACTCCAAGTTATCCTAGGGTCCTCAATGCACAGAATTTCTGAGGGCACTGTCCAAGTGGTTTCAGTAGTTCTGAGGTGTTGTTAATTTTGTCATTCCAATACTGAGGAAATCCTTCCAAGGTCCATTGGTTTACATACCCACCTCCCAGAGTCTTCACTCACCCAGATACTTGCTGTCAAAGCTTGGATGGGAGAACTGTCTAATTTGCTCTACCTTCCATTGTACTAAATGTTCTCTGTAGGCCTCAATCATCGATCTTGTCCTCCATGTGCAATGGGCATGCTGTCCACAGACTTCATCAACTGAGGAGGCCCAGTTCTGACACATGCACTCCATTGTTAAATCACATATCCTGTGATTTTCCCTGCAGTTGGCGTTTTGAGACCATTGGTCTAGCTGGGATGGGGGTGGGTTCCCCAGAGAAACCTCCCCAGAGGTGATCCTTGACCTAATTTCTGTGTATGCCAGCCAATGCTGGGTCTGGCTCAGTTTGTCATCCACTTCAGCCTACACACACAGTTATCCAGTCTGTTCGATCTCTAGCCCCATCTCATACACATATGAATGAATGCTGTGACCCAGCACAACACTGCCCACCACACACTCACCCTTCAAGTACACCAGCAGGAAATACAGCCAAGTCAGAGTAATTCCCAATAACCCCACCAGGCCAACGCCCAAACACAGCTCATGTTCATGCCAGTATGAACAGCAGACTGGTCTGGGCTATCCCACATCCCATTTGGTTCTTGGAACTCTTCTGTCACCTGCAGTCTCTGCAGCTGAGTGTAAGAACCAAGACTGGGAGCATCTCAGACCAGGCCAGGTTACAGTACCCACTGGCATATGTGTGACTCAAGTCTGGGGACAGGCTAGGCTGGGCCAGTTCATAGCACCCACTGGAAGACATGAAATCTTGGTGGGTATACAGGACAGGCTGGAATGGGCCTCAATACCAGCAACTGGACATTAGGACCAGGACTGATGTGTGCTGCAGGATGTGCCAGCGAATGCTGAGGTGAGGCGGGCCATGCCATACAGGATCATAGCATCCACCAACACAGGTAAGACCACAGAGCCCTGTAGAGGGTTTGCAGGAGCTACCCTGGTGGGTCACTACTCCTCCTAGTGAGTGTGAGAGCTGGGACTTAGGGTAGACCAGGCTGGGCAGGGCTACAACACCTGTTGTCCTGCTTATGAACAGGATTAGAGGGAGAGCCAGGTTGGGCTAATTGACCATATCCAGTCATGTATGCAGGAGCCAGACTAAGTGCAAGCCAGTTGGGTTTTGCTGCAACATCAACTGACAAGTGCTGGAATAGCAGTGGTGGAGTGGGGAAGGAAGGAGGACAGATCTTGTCAGGTTACCACCTGGAAAGTGCAAGATCCATGACTGGGATTAGGAGTAGTAGGAAAACTGTGGGTACCTCTCTGATGAGCCACAGCTTCCACCAGTGAGCATTTGAACCAGAACTTGTGGGGGTGAAATGGGGGTGACAGGCCTGGGTGGGCAGGTGGTAGCACTTGCTGGCATAAATGTGGTTTGGATAGTGGGGCTAGTTGGGCTGAGCTAGGCTGCTGTACCCATTAACGTGTACATGAATCTTAGTATTTTTAAATCAAGTTACAAAATCAATGGAGCATTTTTTTTAAAGATCAGTTTCATTCTTCTGGAAGAAAATGTGTGTACAATGTCTTTCTCTTTGTTTCTTAGGAAATGCTGAAAACATGCAAATTATTTTTTAAATCTACTAAATATAGGCACCGTCCTTTTAGATAAAATAACCTTGAGAATACTTTTTTTTTTGAATCCTTGAGACATATACTGACAAAATATAGGATAGAAAAGATAATGAAAAGACCAGAAGACACAGGAGAGCGGACACACTGTTGCTGTCAGCAACCACCATTCAGTGATAACCTTGAGGAAGAGTTTAATATATTGCTCTTCCAAATCGTCTTCTGAAATAGCTTCCATGACAGGAAATAAAAAGGAAACTTAAAAATTGCTTATGTTTCATTTCCTTCTTTTCCCAAACAAACAAGTAAACAAGCACAAAACGTAGAATCTGTGTTGTTACCAACATTCTCTTCTGTGTGGGCTCTGCTTTAGTTCTTATGTGTGCAATAGAATGTGACTGAGTATGTGAGGTAGTTTTTAATGTCAAACTCATGTTGTCAGAGGTGAACGAAACTTGTGTGCAGCCGAAGAAATTTATCTCCCAGGAATTGAAGAAGAGGTGAGTGTAAGTAAAGCAAAGAGCAGAAACGTTGGTATTAGTTTTTTGTTCAAATTGCTGTAAAGTAATGATAGTGAAAAACGCTTAGTTTACATTTTATAGTTTTAGTTGGCAGTTAAGAGCAGACATACTTATAATACTTTATAATTGCTCTGTATAAAGTGAAAAAGATACAGTTTGTCCAACTTCGGGGATTATTTAACCCATCATAAACGGGTTATAAGCATCACCCACGAGAAAAGAAGCTCAAGTGTGGTCCAATTGTTCTGGAAAGTGCTTGTCAATGGTCTTCTGAGAGCTTGATTACATGTTATCTTTATGCTTTACAAGGCTATGTTGTCAGATGAATTTCTAAATCGAAAACATTCATTCATCTTCTCAGTGTCTAAGCTGACCCTGGTGTGCCGAATATTATTTTGACAATGTATTTCTGATCTTTTCCCTCCCAGGTCACTCATGATAAGTGAGCATTTTCCTTATATGAAGTTTCCCCATTTATGAAGTGCTCAGGCCATCTCATACTAACAAGACAAGGTGCAGAATCACCTGAATTTGTATTGCCCATCTTTATTTTGAATTAAATAGACTAAGTTGAGAGGAACTTAGGAAGTACATAGTAAAATATTTCAAATTTAGAGAAGTCAAGAGAACAGCTTAAAATCAAACTATTTATTATATGTGGTTTCACATTTGCAAGCCAAATTTACAATCACTTTTCCAAAATTCTTGGACCATATATGTTTTAAAATAAAGATTTTTTAAATGTTAGAAATCAAAATAGCATGATTATTGCCTGTTGGGGAACACTCACAACAGGTTCTAAGAGATTTCTCTTAAACACATAGCAGTTGAATAATCACATGAGAGAGAATCAGAACCACAAATTACTCTCAGCAGGTTTGCTACCAAATAACTTAGGAAAACTTTTTGGCTTTCAGTACTAATAGAGTCCCAGATTGTGAATATTTATTGATAGAAATACAGCTGTCTTTTTCCTACGTGTTTTGAAAATAAGTTTTGTTTGAAAGATTCAAATATTTATACATGATTACTCAATAAAAAAATGAACAAAGTAAACAATTTGGAGTCTTTATGCCTTAACATTTATTTGACTTAGGTTATCTTCCCAGAAAAAGAGAATATTTTTGATAACATATAAAGCGATTTATGAGTTACAACGTAGTTGCTGAAGTACCAGTTTCCCACTACTCAGGAAGACAGCACTCATCAAAGTAACAGAAGCTGTAGGAGACAGGAAGAAAAGCACACAACAACACTGCACCTGTCCAAACTGTAGGGGAAAATGGGCGTAACAGCTTAGAGAGACTCCACACAGAGAGAGAAAAAAAGCATGGACAACTGTCTAGCTGCTCTGGTAATGCTGACTTCGCTTCAATGTTGTGGATCTCCAGGTATTGACAATCCTATGAACAATATTCTAACTCTATTTATCCTGTGATTCATAGCCCCTTCATTTCCTGTTTCACTATGTACCTCATGCTAAGCACTCAAAATGGATCAACATGATACCTCAAGTGCAAAATGGCATCCGTGTGACTAGTGTACTAGTTTTGCTTGCTAGTTTTTATATTTATTGACTTTACATCTGGTTAAAGTGTCTTATTTAAGAAAAATATATCGTTGACAATAACAGAGTAATTACACAGTCATTGCTTCAATCTGGACATATAAATCATTGTGATTTAACCTACAGTAGTAATAAAAATAAATGATATTGTTTTTGGTTCATTACTGCTGATCTAATAAAATATAATGAATTAAGAAATATCCTGAGTGAAACAGTCTCATAAAAATAACATTTTACTAATGGTACAGCAGCTTTCTATGTGAATGAATAAAGAAAAATTAGCATCTTAATAAAAAATCTGTCTTTTACTTCTTTCCCACTTTTTTTCACTCCCATTCTATCCAAATCTAGAATTTATTTCCACAGAGATCATTACAAGGAACTGTAATATCAAAATGATTGCTTGTTTATCTGAAAATTTTACCAAAAATTCCAGGAACCCATGAATTTCTGGGTAGCTTATATGAATTTAAGGAGAAAGACATATTCCATCTTCTGAGAATCTATGTGCCAAGAACTGAATCTCGCTAATGAGCCACACTTTTTCATAGTGGGAAGAACCATCTCTCCTCCCTTTGGGGTGTGCTATAGCAGGGCCATTCCGTCCTTCCCTTCTTTGGGGGGATGATTGCCAATTTTGCTTCCTTCCTTTCTCTCAGCCTTCTTTCTTGCTCAATTCCTGTTGTCCTTGAAGCACGTACCTAGAGTCACATCAGAAACACACCTTCTCTTCCCTCTCACATCAAAGATGAAAAGATTTAAAGTTTGTTTCTATATGGCTTTTACTTTAAAACATAATTATCTAAATTTTACTCAATATGTTTTAATAAAATTATTGTCTTCTTTTACAAAAGACTGATATTAAAATTTTTAAATATGATTATATAAGTGTTGCATGTCAGTTGTGGAAAAAGGAAAGAAACATCACTCAAAATCTCACTATTTAGAAATAATTGCTCCTAATATTTGGCATGCTTACAATTCTTAACACAGATGCAGATATATAGGAAATTCTGCTTTTACTGTTTTCCCTCTTTTAGGGAGAAATTATTATTATCTTTCCCTTTGGACCTTGAGTCCCCGTTGTACCAGACTGGCCAACAAATGAATGTACTTTGCTTCTTTCTCTGTTTTCCCTGGAGTTCTGTCATGATTCTGGACATACCCAGAATGAAGATAGGAAGGATCCCTCTGGTTATTTCATTGTTGATTCACTACAGATATTTCTGGAGGGTATTCAAAACTGTTGGTGTGATGAGTTAAAAAGCCATCAAAAGTGAGATTTATTTGGGCCCAGTGTTGTAGCACAGCAGCTTAAGGTGCTACACTGAAATTCTATATGAGTGCTGTTTAAAATCCTGTATGCTTCACTTCCAACCCACCTTATTGCTAATATGCCTGGGAAATCAGCAGAGAATTTTCCACGTATTTGGACCCTGCCATCATCATGTGAGACACACAGAGGGAGTTTCAGGAACCTGATTTTGATGTGATTTAGCCACACCCTGAGCAACCATTTGAGGAGTGAACCAACAGATGGAAATTCTCTGTGTCTGTCTCCCTCACTCTGTAAATTTGCCTTTCAGAAATTAAAAGAAAAAGGAAAAGAAGAAAATAAATGAATTTTCCCCTCCCCAAAATAAGCAAAATCACATATTTTAGCTGAAAATGAAGAAAATGTATAAATATTTAATAATATTCTACACTGGAACAAAGGTCTTGCTTGTAGTTACATGCATTAGCTAATCAAAGCCAACAATGTATCAGAAAGATCATTCACCAAGATCAAGTGGGATATATCCATGGTATGCAGGGATGAATCAACATACACACATTAATAAATTAATATGCCACAGTAACAAATTAAAGAGTAAAAATCATACCATTGTCTCAATAAACAAAGAGAATACATTTGAGAAAATGTAACACCCTTTTGTGCTTAAAAAAAAAAAAACTTACACAAATTGAGCATAGGAAGAACATTCCCTGGCATATTAAGCAATATATGAGAACTTTATTGAGCACCATATTGTATGGAGAAAAGAACCATTAGACAAGAAACACAAGCAAACAAAGGGATACAAATTGGAAAGGAGAAAGTCATAGTATCCCCATTTGCAGATGATGAAATTCTCTACATAGGGGAAACAAAAGACCTTACTAACAGAGTATTATAAAGGAAGGTTTAGTAAAATTGCAGAATAAAAAATCAACACAAAAACAACAGCTTTTTTGAAGGCAAACAATTTCATGGCTGAGAACAAAATTGTAAGATGAGTCCCATTTACAACAACTGCGAGTAAGATTTAAATATTGGAATAAATGAAACCAATGATATGAGCGATCTTTACACTGAAAATCGCAGAGGACACCAAAAAATGAAAAAAAATTTCTCCACGTGAGCCAGTTGGTGGGATTCATACAAGCAACATTTTCATACTATTGAAAATAATATCTAAATTAAATGTGATCCCAATCAAAGTATCAATAGTGTGCTCAGAGCTAGCAAAAAGTTGCTAAAATTCATATGGAAACACAAGAAACCCTAAAGAGCTAAAGCAACTTAAACAACAAAAACAAAACTGGAAGCTTTACCATACCAGACTTTAAGGTGTATTACACTGATATTATAATCACAATAGCCTGATCCTTGCAAGAAATACAAACACAAAAATCAATGGAAACAGAAGTTCCAGAAATTAACCCACACATCCACAGCTAATGAAATTTTGACAAGAAAATTGAAATCAATGCAGGGATAGAATAGTCTCTTTAACAAATTGTGCTGTACTGCAAAAACCGAATCTTCATGGGCAGAATCAGGAAACAAGACCATTATCTTATACGCCGTACAAAAATCAACCTAAACTGGACAAAAGCTCTAAATCGATGACATAATACCAGAAAATGACTAAGGAAAAGTATCAGAGGAACTCTATTAGAGATTGGCATTGGCAAACTTTTCTTGAAAAAGATCCCAGAAGCACAATTAAAAATAAAAATCACAGTGAGGCTTCATCTCACCTGTTAGAAAGAATATCATACTGAAATCACAAACCAATAAATGCTGGCAATGATATTTGGCAGAGGGTTTGCACTGGGGGAGTATGGTAATGCATTGTTTATTTAAGATGTACACTAGTACAATCATTATGGAAGACAGTATAAAGAATACCCAGAGATCCGAAAATAGAACTACCATATGACCCAGCCACTCAACTCTTTGAAATTCATCCAAATGAAGTGAGATCAGTATATGAGAGTTATATGTACACCTTTCCTCCCCAAGATTTATTTGCGCTCAATTCACAATAGCTACAATATGTATCCAACCAAGATGCCCATCAACTTAATGAGTGGATAAAGAAAATATGTGAAATATGCACTGTGGAATACTATTCAAACATAAAAATTCAAAATCCTGTTTTTCTGCAACAAAATGAAAGCAGGTAGTAACCATTTATGCTTAGTGAAACAAATCAGGTCCTCCTAACCTCCTCTAAAGAAAAATAAATGTCTTGGTTTTTTTGCTTTGTTTTGTTGTTTGTTTTTCTGACATGAGGCAGACAACATGAAGTACACAAAAAGCTATATGGATTAAATGGTCATTTTGAGATAGTAGTGTCACATCTAGCGTATGATTATACTCAAGTGTAAATGTGACCTTGTAGTCTACTTTTACCTTGTTGAAAATTACAGTTAGTGTCAAATAGAGCCTATGAATACAGAGTACATCAAAATTATGACTCTAATATACCTGAGGAGGATACAGGGGAGGAGGGGCATTGAGTGTTGGGGGAACAAGAGTGGTTGTCTTACTGGATTGTATATATGGAATTCATTCAATCAATTCTCTTTATTTTACTTAAAAATTTAAAAATTATAAGCAAAAGAAGGATAGAAGGAAGCTACCAAGGAGGGAAATAAGGAAGGAAGAAAGAAAGGAAAGGAAAGGAAAAAAGAAAAACAACAGTGTTGGAGCCAAGATTTAAACCAGATCTCCATGAAGTGTGCACCCCCAGTGGAGGTTTAATATGTGTGTCTCAAGGCTAGTGCCTTAATTTCTAATATGTTTCTGGGATTTGTTTAAACAATGTCCCCTTAGAACAGGGGGATCCTGCAGTTCTCTAAAGTACATCAGAATAGCTGTGTTCAATTCCCAGCTCTGGGTCTTGATTCCGTCTCACACATAATGCAGACCCTGTTGAAGCACTGTTCTCAAGGAATGTTCCTGCTGCCCTGTGGGAGACTTGGATTGCTTTCCTGGAGTTTGGTTTTGGCCCTGTCCCAGAACTGGCCCTTGCAGGCATTTGGGGGTGGGACCTCAAATGGGAATTCCCACACTCTCTTTCTCAAAAAATAAAATAAATAGAATTAACAGACAATGTACATTTTCCAAGTGCTTTTCAAAGCCTACCTAGAAAACTAAATCATTCCATTACAAATGGAAATTTCAAGTTTTTCAAAAACAAATTTTACATTATTTTTAGTATAATTTTTAACGTGTAATTACTGAAGAAAATGAAATGTATGCATGGGTATTTTGATGTAAATTTTTAAATTTCTCTTGAGCAGTCAGTATTTAAATATCTACTTTATACTTGCCTCAGGGTCATAGATCCATCCTTACTCAGATATTTTTATTTTGTGCATAATTTGATAAACAAAAATTCTGCTTCTCTTGTGCCTTTTTTTCATTATTTTCTAACTGAAACATTGATCTTGTATATGGTAGTACTTATAGATAATGTTTGTGTTCTTGTTTTAAAATGTTTGTTAATAGTTTTTTCTAATGTTATTATTCATCTGCATTTGCTTTGTTTCCATGTAGAAGGTTAGTTATTGTTAACTACTTTTTAAGCACTTTTTCCAGAATTTTTGTTTTTTGTTAATTTTGTCTAATGCTGAAATAATAGTCAGACATTTTATTCTGCATAATTAAAGCCATAATTTTCTCTTAGCAGGTTTTAAAAAATCTGGCATTTAACATTTTGCCAAATAGGTACCTCTTCTGTTTCTCTTTAATTGACTATGATATTAAATAATTCAATGATATGTTTTCATTTTTCTGAGACAAATGGCCAAGGGCAACTGCTGAGTACTGCTACAGCAGTTGTTTACTTAACTTTTTAATAGTTTTTTTTAAAGATTTATTTATTTTTATTGGAAAGTCAGATGTACAGAGAGGGGGAGAGACAGGAAGATCTTCCATCCAATGATTCACTTCCCAGGTGACCACAACATGCCAGTGCTGCGATGATCCAAAGCCAGGAGCCAGAAACTTCCTGCAACTCTCCCACATGGTGCAGGATCCCAAGGCTTTGGGCCATCCTCGACTGCTTTCCCGGACCATAAGCAGGGAACTGGATGGGAAGTGGAGCTGCTGGGATTAGAACCAGCACCCATATGGGATCCTGGCACGTTCAAGGCAAGGACTTTAGGCGCTAAACCATTGCTCCGGGCCCAACTTTATAATAATTAAGGAATCTATTTTTTGTAGAATATCCTTGATTCTGTATTACCATCAGCAATATATAAATGATCAAGGTTATCTTCAAGTTAAATATAGCTTTACAAATAAACACTAGAACATTTACTTAGTGCTAACATTCCAGTTGACTAGTAGGAATAAAATGGATGTTTGGAGGACCTAAAAGTGTAATTTCTTTAAGAGGACAGTGTCTAATTATAATCCTAGTGACTTACTTTGTTATGTTTTGTTTTCATCTACCTGTTTTATAATTTTAAAAACTTCTATTCAGGTGGTTTTAAAGTCTTTGAAAACCTTGAAAATGAGCCAAAAATTATGGATCCTGATCAAGTTTAATATATTCATTTTTCTTGTTTGTGGGTTGTGTGTTTGATATCCTTCCTAAGAATTAGGAATCACTGTAGAGTTCTGAAACTCCGTTTGCCCTCAGTGGTATTACAATTTTAATTTTAATGTTCATCGTTACTATTTACTTTTATCTTTTGTCTTTATCTTGCTGACTTCATTTATACTATATAATAGGATCACGTCTAGAAATGGAGACCCAGTCCCGGAGAGGCAGTCGCCCCTTCCTCCTAGCTATAGCCCTGGGTACATTATCTCTTCTTGTTCTTCTTCTTTTCCTCCTCCCTCTTATTCCCCTCATTCTTCTTCCTCCACCTCCGCCTCTCACTCTTCCTCTTCTTAAGATTTTATTTATTTTTTCTTGCAAAGCTAGATTTATAGAGAAAAGGAGAGACAGAAAGTTCTTCCATCTGCTGGTTCACTCCCCAGTGGCCACAACAGCCACTACGAAGCCAGGAACCCAGAGTTTCTTCTGTGAACCAGTGCCCATCAAGGATCCCAGTGCATGCAAGGTGAGGAATTTAGCCACTAGGTTACCACACTCGTCTGCTCCTTCAGTTTTAACAATGGTATACCTTCAGTTTATTTTATAAAGAATAAGGATTCTTCATTAGAGAAATTGTTTCAGATACATCCCTTCATTCAGTGGGCTGTTTTTATGTTTTCTTGTTGCTAAATTGCAGGAATATTCATTCTTGTGTAATTGATTTATCTCTCTCTCTCTCTCTCTTTTTTTTTTTTTTTTTGCCACTTGTGCTTTCATTGTTGGATTAAAGAAATTGCTGCAGGATCCATGGCCTCAAAGCTTTATTCATGTTTACTTTTCTTAAATTTTAAAGCTTTCTCCTTTAAATTTAAATCTAATCTAACTACTTTGAGTTAATCTATCTGTGAGGTATAATTTAGGGCAGCTCACTCTTTCGTGATTTACTTGTCTTGCACTATTTGATGAAAAGACAATTGAAGACGTCGGATTATTTTGACAATTTTACCAAAAACAGTTAACTATAAATATAAAGGTTTATCATTAGGCTTCTATTTAATTGATTTGCATGTCTATTCTTCTGCGAGAAACAGCTGATTGGCTGGATTATTCTAACTTTGTGGCTTTTTTTTTTAAAGATTTATTTTTATTATTTTTTTATTGGAAAGGTGGATATACAGAGAGGAGAGACAGAGAGGAAGATCTTCCGTCCGATGATTCACTCCCCAAGTGAAAGCAACGGCCGATACTCTGCCGATCCGAAGCCAGGAGCCTCTTCCGGGTCTCCCACGCGGGTGCAGGTTCCCAAAGCTTTGGGCCGTCCTAGACTGCTTTCCTGGGCCACAGGCAGGGAGCTGGAAGGGAAGCGGGGCTGCCGGGATTAGAACCAGCGCCCATATGGGATCCCGGGCGTGCAAGGCAAGGACCTTTAACCACTTGCGCCACCGCGCCGGGACCTAACTTTGTGGCTTCTAAACATGGATACCTCAACATTGTTCTGTTTGAACTTTCAGGGACTTGGCTAAGGATTGCATTGAGTCTCTAATTCGATTGGGGAATTTCACCATCTTAACAATATTAATTGATTCCAAATTATGGATATGAATGCATTTTCTTTTATTGGAACCTTTAATTTTTCTCAATAACATTCTGATAATCGTTCTGGTCTTCCTCTGTTAAATTTATTTCTAATTATTTTAGCTTAGTGCTAATATAAAAGCAAGTGTTTTATCTAATTTTTCAGAACATTAATTATCTTGCATAGAAGTGTTTGAGTATTTTCATCTTGAATGTAATTTTTTCTCTTTTATTGTAAGAGTCTTATAGTATATCATCATTTTAACATAAAATTTAACCCGTATGCAAATAGAAATAGTTTTGCTTCTTTCTAGTCTAATTTATTATATTAAAATGTTTCATTTGTCATTTTGTAATTCTTTTATTTATATACATGTCACAAGGACAACCAACCATGCATTATTATATTCAGGATTCCCATGCCTTTTTCATGATTTTTGGGGCCATTTACAAACAAGTAAGATAAAACTCGTATGTTTCTCAGACACCTCTCATGAAAACACATAGATCAGCTTTCTTTCCTTAAAATTTTCAATGTTTCTAACATTATAAATAATATCTAGTATATTCATAATATTATATTAAATATTACTTGCTTATTAAACAGCTTATTGTAGTATTTCCTTGACTTCATCTCAAACAATATCTTAGCATGAGTTCTTTACCCATTAACATTGAATCATACTAGCATTCTTTCCATTTCTTATGTTTTTAAAGATTTATTTATTTTTATTGGAAAGGCAGATATACAAAAAGGAGGAGAGACAGAGAGGAAGATATTCCATCCAACAATTCACTCCCCAAGTGACCACAATGGCCAGGGTTGATCTGATCCAAAGCCAGGAGTTTTTTCTGAGTCTCTCACGCAGGTGGAGGTTCCCAAGGCTCTGGGCTGTCCTCGACTGCCACTAGCAGGGAGCTGGATGGGAAGAAGGGCTGCCAGGATTAGAACTGGTGCCCATATGGGATCCCAGCACATTCACTGTGCCGGATCCTGTTTCCATTTGTTTAAACAAAAATGCTTGTTTTAGCTATAGACATCTTGATGCTTATGAGTAGTTGGCCTAACAGTTAAGAGACTGGTTTCCCAAATGAAGGTATCTGGATTCAAATCCTGGCTCCAATGCCTCTCTCCACATTCTGGGGAGCAAGAATGGTGGCTCAAGTAATTGTCTAACTGGCTGATGATTTTTTGGATACAGGCAGACTAGTACAGGGCCACTTAAAGATATCTGAAGAGTGAACCAGCAGATTGATAGAGACTGCTGTTTTTCTCTCTCTTACTCTCAAATATTCTTTGAAAAGCTCTTTGAGTAGTAGTGTGGCATGTTAGTTCAAGGCCTGTGACACCAGCATACCACATGGATGACAGTTTGAGTCCTGACTGACCAGCTTTTTAAACATTTTATTTTATTTATTTATTTTTATTATTTTTTGGAAAGTCAGATATACAGAGAGGAAGAAAGACAGAGAGGAAGATGTTCTGCAAAATTATTCACTGCCCAAGTGGCTGCAATGACTGGAGCTGTGCCTGTCTGAAGTCAGGAGCCAGGAGCCTCTTCTGAGTCTCCCACACAGGTGCAGGGTCCCAAGGCTTTGGGCCATCCTCGACTGCTCTCCCAGGCCACAAGCAGGCACAAGGATCAGAAGTGGGGCTGTGAGGATTAGAACCGACACCCGTATGGAATCCTAGTGAGTACAAGGCAAGGACTTTAGATGCTAGGCTATCTCACCAGGCCCTTTGACAGGCAGAGCAACAGACAGGGAGAGAGAGGAAAAGAGAAATCTTCCATCTGCTGGTGCACACCCCACCTTGCCATTACAGCCAGGAACTCTGTCAGGGTCTCCCATGTGGATGACGAGGTCTCAAGCACTTGAGCCATCTTCTGCCACATTACCAGACACATTAGCAGGGCTCTCCCACCGAGAAGTCAAGACTTGAATCAGCAATGGGGTGCCCATGCTGCAGGTGTTGGCCTCATCTCCTGAACCGCAGCACATGCCCCATCTGAGCCTTGTTTTTTAAATGGTATTTAAGTAATTAATTATAATTGTTTTATGATACAATGCTATCACTGGGATTTCCCCTCCCCCCAGGCCCTTCCCATGCATCAACTCTCCCTCTTTTATTTCAATGCAGATTCCTTCATAAACAGTATTAAGCCTATCATTCTTCTATTTAAATTTATCTTGACATTGTGGGCATGGACAATGAGGAGATTCCAGCATCCTATTGTCAAGGTATATTTCATTGGGAGTCCATCTTTGATTTGGAAGTTGAGATGCATACTACATTGTATCTTCTCATCTGGGTATGGTAGTCTCTATTACATAGTTACCATACATTTGTTTAGAAAGCCATAAAGGGCCGGCGCAGTGATCTAGTAGCTAAAGTCCTTGGCTTGAACGCACTGGGATCCCATATGAGCGCCGGTTCTAATCCCTTTGGCCCCACTTCCCATCCAGCTCCCTGCTTGTGGCCTGGAAAAGCAGTCGAGGATGGCCCAAAACCTTGGGACCCTGCACCTGTGTGGGAGACATGGAGAAAGTTTCTGGCTCCTGGCTTCGGATCGGATCAGCTCTGGCCATTGCAGTCACTTGGGAAGTGAATCATTGGATGGAAGATCTTCCTCTCTGTCTATCCCCCTCTCTATATATCTGACTTTGTGATAAAAATAAGACCCCACTACTATAACAATCTTATCTACTGGTTTCACAAAACATAAAACAAAATTATATAAAACTATATATGCAGCAGTAGCAACAAATCCAGATAGATTTTAAGTGCACTGTTAAAACCATAGAAAAATCTTTCTAATTCATTTGCTTTTATTTAGTAAGATTTTAAAGAGTTTTAGCAGAGATAGAAATAAAACATGTCAGTGCAATTTTGTGTTCCAAACTGCAAAAGAATGCTGACTATATCTCATGAAATTTTTTCTCTCATTTCTTGTGTTACCAGTGATTTTCTTGGCCATAGATTGAGCAGTTAATTACCTGATTGTTCAAAGGCCTAGCTATTCAAGAATCTTACAAATCCAATGGACGTACTACCTGGCCTTCATCATAAAGAAAAGTGTGTTTACAGTGACAAATTTAAACAAGTATGTAGTGGCTCCCTTAAGGATTTATTTGGAAAGACAGATTTGGAAGAGGTGAGGTTTGTACTTCTAGGAAAATGGAAAAACGGCAAGACCTGCACCAGTAGCATGACTGCAGAAAGCCCCAGAAGAAAGGACAACATACAGCAGTGGAAGAACCGGCTGGGAATCAATCTAAAAGAAAAGTTTGGCTAGAATGGTTTTGATAGATTTGAGATGGAAACTAGTGGAGTGAGTCCTGCTAATGGAGAGCTTTGATAGTAATAGGAGTTCATCCTTGGTTCAGAGGGCAATGGATGCCACCCATGAGCTTAAATAGACTGTTTCCCGAGCAATGTGGTGGCTATGTGGGATTATTCTGTAACATTTTTTTTTTTCCTCCTGGGATGCTAGCTGCCCACAAAAGGGAGAAGAGACCAGCAGACAACTAAGTTCAATGAGGAGAGGAAGGCAGCCCATTTTCATGTCATTTATTTCTACAGTTTGTTCACCTGCTTTTTGAGGGTCATTTCATTTACTTGTTATTCCTTTTTCCTGCTGTTCAGCACTTCCCTCAGATGCCGCTTACTTATTGGCTGAATGTGACACTTTCTATGTAAGTTACACAACTAGGGGAGAAGGGTTTTATAGAAAAGGACAGTAGGCACTATTTAGTAAGTTATTCTATCCGTGCATACAAAAATTCATTGACCAGAAAGGGTTAATGCCCCTCCAAATGGCTTAACTTAATACCCAAGTGCAATTGGCTCATTTGAAGGATCTGGCCCATTGAGTGCATGCTAGCTGAGAAGTGATACAGTTCTTCACCAGGACTGGTGCCGTGAGGTTAAACCCAAGGGCATAAAATAGATTAGTAGCAGAATCAGGATTAAATCTCAGCCTTCTGAACTCGCTTAAAGTGCTTACTTCACTGTGATAGTTTTCTTTTTTATGAGTTAGTATTGGAAAAGATAAGAAAAAAATTAAATTAATAAAAATTTGAAGGTATTTTACAATATTTTTTTTTCTAATGCTTTGAAGGAAGAAATCCAGAGACAGAAGAAATTGACTTCAGATAAAAGTTTAAGTAAAAAATTCATAAATGCTTAAAATAGCACAAAGTATTAGAAAAGCCAACCTACTCGGTTTGGGGATTGTACATGGAATATACTTGGGTTTTAGAGCACAAAAATAGACATTCCTGGAAGTCTTTCAGCACAGCACAAAGCCAGCAAGAGAGAGGTGGGAGGATGGCAGAGTCCAGCTTAGAAAGGCAGCTCCTTTGAGAAAGGAGCTGACAGGAATGGAGCAGGGAACGCAGGAATGAGCAGACGGCGCATGTCCGTTTGGAGCCCCAAGACGTCAGAGTGCTCAGGCTCCAGGTTTGACCATGACCTCATTTTCATGGCTGCCATTTCTGGGGCAGATAGGTGGGGCTCATCAATGGAAGATTCCATACTTTTAAGTCCACTTATTCTCTAAAATTTATAATCCCCCAAATCAATGCATTTGACTCATAGGGCCTTCAATAGGTGATTGGATAAAGATAATATGATATACATATACATTAGAGAATACTACTCAGCCACAAAAAAAAGAATGAAATCTTGTCTTTTGTACATAAATGGATCCAATTGCAAATCAGTAAGTTTAGAGACATAAGCCAGAAACCAATATATATATTGGTTTATATATATATCATATATATATCTCATGTTTTCCCTTAGCTATGATAACTACAGAGCACAGAAAAGGTATTCTGTATGAGTGAGACAGACACATTGGGATTTGATTATAGTTTACATTTTCTGTCTATATTCATAAGGAATGGTAGTTTTTTTCCTACTAGTTATATTCAAATCATCAGCTAATGGAATATTAAGCCTGTGCTAGGGGGAACAAAAATAGACCCTTGTAAAAATTGAGGGAGGAGAAAGGAAGGAGGTTGGTGGATGGAAAAGAAGGGTAGGATGGGAAGTATGGCTGTGTTCCTAAATCAGTATCATGACATTCATTTAATTTTATATAAATTTATATTTAAAAAAATTAATTTTTAAGAAAGCTAAAAATTAAAGATATATACTTTTTATATGATGTATGTGTGAGTACAGAGAAAATGTTAGGAGCTCAAGCCTGAGTTTGCTTTCCTGCTCTGTTTGATTTAGTGATAGAAAGCAAAATCATTCATATTTAAGCTTCTTTATTTGTGGAATATGAAGTTATTTAGTCAGGTCTACAGAGATCAAAATGAAATCATGTAATAAAATGCTTATGACAGTGCCTGGAGTGCATGACTGTTGTGGATGGGGACACATAGAGTTGTTGGGAGATATCTTGTAGCCTTCATGTTTAACTTTTTTTTAATCAAAAAAGGGTAATGTAATCATGAATATATTATTATTCAGAACAAGGGAAAAATCAAACAATTTTTAAAAATAGAGAGGCAAGCATCATAACTGAAGAAATATGTAGAAATCAATGGAACAACCCGAATGGAGTAGGACTTAGATTCCAAAAACAGAGTAAATATCCATCAGATATTATTTAAAGATGGATCTTGAATTATTACATATTACTTATGTTCTAGCAAATCTGCTCTCCTTTTATCTCAGATTATAAACTTACATAATTATGGGGTCAACAACATCATGCAGATTGGAAGTTGAATTTTTTTAAGATTAGTTTTTATTTGAAAGGCAGATTTACAGGGAGGAAAAACAGAGAGAATGATCTTCCATCCACGAGTTTACTCCCAAATGGCCACAGTGGCTAGGGCTGAACTAATCTGAAGATAGGAGCTTCTTCAGGCATCACACATGGGTACAGAGGCACAAGGATTTGAGCCATCCTCTACTACTTTCCCAGTCCAATTTTATTTGAAATAAAATTAGAGCAGCTGGTATTAAAACTGGTGCCCATGTGGAATGTCAGCAATGCAATTAGAGGATTAGCTTGTTAAGCCATCATGCCCCCAACATATGAATCTGTCAATAAAAATATGTAACTAAAATACAATTGAGATTAAACACAGCATTTTATTCTAAAGGATTGTGAGAACCAATTATCTGTATAAATACCCCTTTCTCTATTTAGATGAGATAATTTTATTTAAAACATTTTCTCACATACCAATTGAGACTATGAGTCAGGCCTTGGGCTATCCAGATACTTTTCTTTTAAATGCTTATTCGTTTATATTCATGTCATGTGAGAAGCACAAAGAAAGACCTTCCTTCTATTTGTTTATTCCTTAAACGCCACAAGCACCTGGGTGTAGGTCAGAGAGAAGCCAGGACCTCAGAACTCTATGTGGGTCTGCTGTGCAGGTGAAAGTGACACAAGTACTTGCCTAGCACTGTGAACTGCCACACTGTACTGGAAGCTGGGTTGGAAGCATAGGAAAATTCAAGCAAGCAAGTCTAATATGGGATGCAGGTATCCACAGCATCCAGCTGTGTTCAATGTCTGTCTTGCAACCCAAACTTTTGACCAGTAGCTTTGCCTTGTCTAGATCAATAACCATTGAAGACACACTGGATTTCTAAGGGAAAACAAATACGTGCATGTATGCTCTTCCTCTGCAAGAAGATGCATCTTGAAGGTACATGTGGTGTCAAAGATTTGAGAAGCATTAGTTATTTGGCTCTTTGAGCCCCCTTTTTGAGCCTCCGTTTTGTTTTGCCCTCAAAATGCTTTCTGTTCTTTTTCCCGTAACCAGGCGGATTTTAGACATTCCTCATTGTGTGAACTTCATTTTCTTATTCCTGACTTTCAGTTTTATCCAAAATGTTAGCAAGATAGTCAGGTGTTGACAGGATCTTTCCTTTCTGATGCTTTACTGCTGCACTACTGTAGCCACGTGGGCATCAGAGTCAAAACTAAGGACAGAAGCAAAAGTCAGGACCGAACAATAGGATTGAGCTGCAGTGAATCACATCCCGTAATACCAATGCTGAACTTCTAATAGTGTATATCATTAATGCCCTTATTTTTCACGGCATGGAAGATACAGTTAGATGATGTTAAACAAGTGCACTTCATAATTCCCCATGGTACCTGCAAAACTGTTGTTTATATTGGGAACACATACATTTTAAATGGATTAACTTTGTGATATTTCTCATCTATACTTTTTTCACTGTTTCCTAAATTGATTCACATTAAAAACATTCATATGAATATTCTTGTCATCTATTTAAAGTTTTCGTTTTTACTAGCAAGTACCATCCTTCTTTTGACAATGCCTGAGATATCCTTATTTGAACTTATGGTACTGTTGTTGAAAGTCACTTTTACAGGCTCTATTTGTTAAAGTAAACAAAGAACTTTAAAATTGGGTGATTGTCAACTCTGGGTTGCTAGTTTCTAATAAAGGAAGGCAGGGGCTGATGTAGTGGCACAATAAATCAAGCTGCCACTTGTGATACAGGCATCCCAAATGAGAGTGGCAGTTCCTATCCCAGCTGTTCCACTTCCTATGCAAATTTCTGCTAATGCATGGGAAAGCTTCAAATGACGACCATCATGCACAAGCCCCCGCCATTCACATGGGAGAGTCAAGTGGAGTTCTAGTCTTCTAGCTTTGGCCTTGCTCAGCCCTGGGCATGGCACCCATTCAGGGAATGATACAGTAGATGGAAGTTCCCTTTCACTCCATTTGTCTCTATGTCGTGTTGCATTTCGCATAAATTAAATGTCTTAAAATTTAATGGATGAGGGCAGTGCCGAGACATAGTAGGCTAAGCCTTCACCTGCAATGCTGGCGTCTTATATGGGTTTGTATTTCAGCTGCTCCATCTCTGACACACTTCCCTGCTTATGGCTTGGGAAAGCAGATGAGGATAGCGCAGTCTTGGACCCCTGCACTAACATGAGAGAGCTCCAGAGAAGGTCCCTGGCTCCTGGATTTAGGTCAGCTCGGCTCCAGCCATTGCGACCATTTGAGCAGTAAACCACCGGATGAAAAATCTTCCTCAACTTTTCTCTGTAACCCTGCCTTTGATAAAAATAAGACAAATCTTAAAAAAATAAATAACAAATAATGAGAGCACTTACTGTTTGTTCTTCACATTTGCAATTGAAAGAAGTCCCAGACTACCAGTTTTCAACTAGGGGCGATTCTGTATTCCTACTTATGTCCATACCAAGTGGTAATGGTTGGACACATTTGGGTGTCAGAGCATATGGGGCTGTTCCTGGTACTCGGTGGCATGAGATGGTCCCTCATGGTAAAAAAAATTATCCATCCCAAATTGTCATGAGTGCTGAGGTCAACAAATTGCACCAATGTGACATGTGGTCTCCCTGCATCTTTTGTACTCTGCCAGGAAAGGAGCAGCTTAATTGGTTTGCAAGTATAAACTGGGTTTGCTTGCAGCAACCTGTCTTCTTACTTTTCTGTCTGGAAATTGACAGCCTACAGAGAAGGTGGATTCCCTCCTGCTGTCTGTCACGTGATACAGTTGGTGGAGCAGGCTGTGCTCCTGCTACTACAGACTAAGGGAGTTTTGTTTGTTGCCTGTTTGGTAGTAATGGGAAAGGGGTGACTTCAATTCAGAGGCGCCTTAGCAAGCCTATTAGGACTTATCTAAGCTGTGTCCTTCACTATTGCTTTTATCAGTAATAAAGCTGACATTTTGATCTCTAACTGTCTGACTCCTGTATCAATCTCTGTAAATTGGTTCTGGTCTCAGGTTGGGAACAGTGGTGTTATTTTTGACCCCCTAAAATCCAAAATCTGTTACTGTCTGGTGGTTTAGGATCTTAACGGCTTACCTCCACGATTCATGCCTTTTATGTTAGGGTATCTCACTCAGACAAAAGATTGCCAAAATGAGATGCTTAATAATTAGTATAAGATTACAAAAATAGGAACAGTAGATATTCTTTTCAAGTTCTCTTTTTTGAACATAGTGGTTTTACATTTAGATAGGCAATATGAAAAACTATTACAAATATATGCTGATGGGATTTTTAATGGCAGTTAATTTCTTACTCAAAAGGTTATAAATATCTTTACATAACTATAACTAGTTTATAATCATCTCTATTAATTTTCTTCACTGGTGATACATGAGCAAAATACATATATTTGTGAGCATTAAAAAGTGAAGTGGAGGGTTCAGCTTGATAACCTAGTGGCCAAAGTCCTCGTCTTGCATTTGCCAGGATTCTATGTGATCACCAGTTCTAATCCAGGCAGTCCCGCTTCCCATTCAGCTCCCTGCTTGCATCCTGGGAAAGCAGTCGAGGACGGCCCAAAACCTTGGGACGCTTCACCCACATGGGAGACCCAGAAGAGGCTCCTGGCTCCTAGCTTCAGACAGGCACAGCTCTGGCCGTTGTAGCCACTTGTGGAGGAAATCAACGGGAGGAAAGTCTTCCTCTCTGTCTCTCCTCTTCTATGTATATCTGATTTTCAAATAAAATAAAACTTTTTAAAAAATGAAGTGGATCAGGGGCCCTGCGTGGTGGCCTAGCAGCTAAGGCACTGGAGTCCCATATGGGCGCCGGTTCTAATCCTGGCAACCCCGCTTCCTATCCAGCTCCCTGCTTGTGGCCTGGGAAAGCAGTCGAGGATGGTCCAAAGCCTTGAGACCCTGCACCTGTTTGGGAGACCTGGAAAAACCTCCTGGCTTTGGATCAGATCAACTCTGGCCATTTCGGTCACTTGAGCAGTGAATTGTCAGATGGAAGATCTTCCTCTCTGTATATCTGATGTGTCATTAAAAATTTTAAAAATCTTAAAAAAACATGAAGTGGACCTGGTGTAGTGGTGTAGCAAACTGATCACTGCCTTCAGTCCCAGCATCCCATAAAGATACGTTTAAATGCTAACTACTCCAGTTTCAATCCAGCAGCCTGTTTACGGCTGGAGAAAGCAGTGGAGGAGGATCCAAGTGGCTGGGCTCCTGCACCTACACAAAGTGAAGAAACACAATTTAGTGATTTATAACCCTTTTTTCCAAATGAGGTGCCTGTCTGACTGTCATTTCTAGCCCAATCAAGCTCAAAATCACAACCAACTTCGGAAGCGATGATTGTCCCAGGTCATTGTGCCATTGCTACCACTCTAAATCCGCCACACTGAAAAGAAAAGGCGCAAGTGTAAAAGAGCAGCAAGAAGTGTCTCTGCACCTAACTTCAAGCCAGTCTCAGAAAATGACATTTGGACAATGCAGCAGCTCAAGCCGGGCCCTAGTGAAAACCTGGGGTTCAGGTACTGCAGGTAAATAATCACTACCAGAAAATGAAATATGCTTTTTCACACTTGTTGGAAAAACCTTCTGACCAACTCAAATTTTTTAGTTAATTATGGGAATGTTGGATGTAGTGAAAGAATTCATAGGGGATTCAGTTTCTATTTTAGACTGTGCATTCCTTGGACACCTCTCTGAATTCTTCAAAATCTCATTTCTTTTCCTGATAAGACAAAGGGATAAAACATGCTGTCCCTCTCCACATTGTTCTCATAAATCTCAAATGCACTTGATTCTGCAGAGGCATTTAGGGCAGGATAAAGGCTACAGATGAGGGAGTATTAATTAATACGCTAAAAGTGAAGTGGGGAGGCAAAGGAAACACAGATGGAAGAGAAGTAGGAGAGAGAAACCAGAGAGGGAAAGAAGAGTCCTGTGGGGTGATGGAAGTTATGACACAGATGAGAACAAATACAGACTCTAAAATGGGGAAGAGCAGCATTTCATGGACACTGTCCAATCCCAACACTAGGCAAGGAACTCAATTTTCCAGACACCTTGGAGAATGGAAAGTTTATGATGGTTTTAATGCAATGTTCTAAATCATAACTTTTTGCTATTAAGCAAATGTTCCATGATATTATGGTGACTTTATGCCTTCCTTTAATGTTTTAAATCTGGGCATTCTTGAGTATCTTTACGTAGATTTCTCTACCTCATCTTTAGAGACAGCAGACACTGACTGGTAGAGTCCTTGCTTTGTCTTTAACAGGGATAATAAAAGCATTGGAGGCAACGGAATCAGGGGAATTAGAGGAAATGCTCATTAAAACAAATTTAAAAGGTCTAATGATTAAAATATTGATTAATTAGCAGAACATTGATTAGCAGTCACACTTTATCAACTACAAAGTTTCTAATTACTGCACCATTATTTCATAGATTGACCCATTCTTTCCTGTCACTTACGATGAAGAGCAATTTTTATTAAGTGGGTTTTGGATTTTTGACCTGTAAAATTTTAATAGGGAGTGCAAAGTGGGTGTCATGTGTGGTTTGGCATTGTATTCACAAAGGGACAGATAGTTACTGTCTCTACTTAACCAAAAGCACCAAAGTGCAGGAGGGACATGAATGCTTAGGGATTCAAATCTTATATCCTCCTAACCAAAAGAAATAGAAAAGCCACCTGCTTGTCCATTGAATGGTGGAAAAAGCACATTTGCCCTTCTGTATGCTTTGAATAGTATTGAAGGTAAAGATGTTGTTAACCTCATTTTATCAGTTGTAGATTCTTCAGAGAAATATGAATAATGGGAACTGTGTAAACCGCTGCTTGTGCATCTGGTCCTGGCTGTGAAATCAACAGGGCAGAGATCTGGGAATTAAAGGTGGGCAGGAAGTGAAGGAGAGCAATGGCAAATTGGATCTGGCACCTCTTGCTCTCTCCAACAACCATACTGTGAGTGATCTGCCATGAAACTTGGCACTCTTCCCCATGAAACTACCCATGAAAATGGGCCAGAGGGCAGAGATGCTGGCAGAAGAGTCTATGGGTGATAAAAGTTCTTCTCGCCCAGCTACCTACCTACACCAGTGAGGTGGCTCAGCAAACAAGGACAGGAAGCAAGTCCTGAGATATAAGGTCTAGTTTGACCAAGATGCCACAGTACATAGGCATAATCAAAAGCCAAAGGACTCTAACCTGCAGCACCACAGGTACCAATATCTGCGTCTGTAGGGATGCTTCATACCAGAACAGGCATCAGGAACTAGCTGCCACTTAGAAGGAGATACACCAGCGAACCAACATTGTTGCCCTTTTTTACTAAGAATTCCATTTTGTTGATATCAAGAAAAAAAATCACAAAAAAAGTGTTCATGCTAAGCCCGATCTTTAATATTTCAACTGGGAAATTTCTGGACGTCTTACAAAAGACGATCTTGTTGATCTCAACAACTGTCTGTTTAAATCTGCTGAGGCAGTGCTAATGCCCTAATTCACCAAAAGAAAAGGCCAATACACCACACAGGGTTACAATCTCAATATAACTGCCTGACAATGCTGCTCCAGGTTTACTCCTGATGAGATCAGCTCTAAGGCCAGAAAGCAGATTTACAGCAGGAACATAAATGAGCAGGGGGCATACCTTTTTGATCATACATATGCTTGACAGGTAAAATGTGCTTACGACCTTATTGCCAAATAAGTAACAGCACGAAAGCACCTTGCAGTTAGAGGGAAAATGACATCCTGAAGTCGATTCAAAGCAGCGTACTGGGCTGACAAGATCCACAGTCATTGTGTGGAAGCAGCCAGGATTCAGCAGCTCGTTCTCAGCACACTGCAGGCAAGGGCCTCCTACAGGCTTCCTGACTGGGTCCCACCAAGCGGCCATGTTTTTGGAACTGTTAGTTTATTCAGAAGCAATTGCAAGGAGAACTGGCATTATGCCCGGATAAGAAATGCCCCACCTGCTTCTTCATGTGAAGAGACAAGCAAGTAAGAGAACACACATTGCAATCCGCTGAGCTGAGCGAACAGCTGTAATCTGAAGAGTCTCTGGCATGCCCTCATTTCATGTACCTCCACGTGGAGCAGCTCCGGGCAAAACCGGTCCTTTTCCTAGCAGCCGTTTCACTGTCCTTGTGTAATTTGGAAGACACATTTTGTTTCATAGTATGCCAAGCTTAAAAACACAAACTGAAAGGAAGTATTTAGGAAATTGATTGATATTCAAGATAGATCTATCTATCTATCTCCTATCTATCGATAGATACACTTTTTAAATTATTTCTGTACTTGAGACACAGCTACTTCTGAGTTTGAACACGATTTGCTTTATTCCTGACCAATTTGATTTTCAGTTATAACTATGATTTTGCAGCAAGATGCATTGGTAAATGTCTATGCTGTGCTGCACTGTGTGTTGAGAATTTGAATGTCAGTAGCAAGGCACTCATGCACTACATTGTAGTGAGAAGTCAGAGCAGATTTATTTGCAGAACGAGAAGATGACAAGTGTCAGAGAAACAATTTAGAATGGCAAGTTTGAGGCAATGGCAGGTATAATAATTAATCTAAATTAGAAAAGAATTAAAAGGGAGTGGTTCAGTAGTGTGCTAGGCCGGGCTTTCATCTTCAGACCTGGCATCCCATATGGGCATTGGTTCAAGTCCTGGCTGCTCCACTTCCAATCCATCTCAGTGCTGGTGGCCTGGGAAAGCAGTGGAAGATGGTTCAAATCCTTAGGCTCTGGAATTCATGTGGGAGACCTGAAGCAAGTTCCTGACTCCTTTCTTTGGAACAGCTCAGCTCTGGCTGTTGAGGCCATTTGGAGAGTAAATCGTCGGATGGAATGCTCTGTCTGTTCTTTTGTTCTTTCTCTCTGTGACTCTGACTTCCAAGCAAAATAGATTGTTTAAAAAGGAGAGAGACAAAACACTATCCTGATAACAATAAAAATGGGGAGTATTAAAAAATTCAACTCATTTTACTAATGAGTTTTGCTATTTTAATTGATTTGTAAGAATTGCTAGTGTGTTAAACACTGAATCTTATAATTGTTACATATGTCATAATGATCTGTTTTCTCAGACTATAATAAAGATCTCAAACACTGATGTTTACTATTGGATTTTTGTGCAACTTTTATAGTACTATTCTATCAAGAGTAGTATTCAAGTAAAAAATCTCCCTACTTATAGAAAGAAGTGATTTGAGGAGAAAAAGGAGGGAGAAAGAAATAGCCCTAACAGTCATGCATTACCACCTTTATGAAACAAATACTGTGATTTCCCAGTGAACAACTTAAATTTCCCATAAGTGTCCACTATTATGGAAAATCATCTTAGTTTTTCCTCTTTCTAAAACTCTTAAAGTTACATTGAATATTTATGAAGCCAACAAAAAAAGACACTAGTTTCAATATGCCTTGAACTTCATAATTTTATTAGTATCTTAGGAACTATTTTTCTTCTATTGCAATTATAAATACTTTTCTTCTTCATGTATAGATAGACAAAATCATATCAATAAGCAGTGTGGAAGAATTTCTCCTTACATACTGTATTAGGCATGTTTTAAATGCCAGCTCATCAAGTTCCACAAAACAATCTTACTTCAAGTGCACTGAACACACACACACACACACACACACACACACACACACACACACACACATCCATCTATTTACACGTGTATGTGTTACACGTGTGTGTGTGTGTGTGTGTGCGTAGAAGCCACTGTGTGGCTCAACTGGTTAATCTTCTGCCTGTGAGCACTGGTATCCCATATGAGCGACAGTTTGTGTCCCAGCTGTTCCAGTTCTCATCCAGGTCCCTGCTTGTGGCCTGGAAAGGTAGTGGAGGATGGCCCAAGGCTCTGCACCCACATGGGAGAATTAAAAGATGCTCCTGGCTTTGAATTGGCTCAGATTTGACTGCTGCAGCCATTTGGAGAGTGAAGCAGAGGACACAGCATCTTTCTGTCCTCTCTCTATATAAACCTTCCTTTCAAATAAAACTAAATAGTTTTTAAATGTATAATTTGAGAACAATTTAGTTCATTTTCATACAATTGTCTTCATTTAAGTTTTCTTTAACAGCCATATTAGATTTTTCTGCTTTTGAAGTTCAGGTACAATATTTTTATGCATATCCAGCAGCTATGGAATTTTTGTGACTTTATATAATAACATTTTCTATTGAATTTTATTTATCAGTGGTATTTAATAGTGGTACATATTCTTTATCTACAATAATCCTTTATTTACAACAAACACCTTCAGTTATTTTTAATATTCTGGCAGTGGATTGTCTTATTTTATTAGTAGTAACATTTCTTTTTTTAAAGATTTTATTTATTTTTATTGGAAAGACGGATATACAGAGAGGAGAGACAGAGAGGAAGATCTTCCGTCTGGTGGTTCACTCCCCAAGCAGTAGCAACGGTTGGAACTGAGCCAATCTGAAGCCAGGAGCCTCTTCCAGGTCTCCCATGCGGGTTGCAGGGTTCCAAAGTCTTGGGCCATCCTTAACTACATTCCCAAGCCACAAGCAGGGAGCTGGATGGGAAGCAGGGCTGCTGGGATTAGAACCGACGCCCATATGGGATCCTGGTGAGTTCAAGGCGAGGACTTTAACCGCTACACTATCGCGTCGGGCCTAATAGTAACATTTCAACATTGACTCTTACCCTTACTATCTGAGAATGCTAGCAATCTGGCCAAGTTATTTCTAAATTATCTTTTTAAATACATTGCTCTGGAGCTCCAATTCAGTGGTCAATAGAACTTGATCTTAGATTTTCTTTTCCACTTCACATTGCTAAATCTGTTGCAGTTTATGACGGAGTGACTTTTACAATAAGTGAAGGTCCACTCATGAATAAAGGTGGTGGGTAATAATTTTCTCCTTTCTGTTGGATGACTTGTGACTTAGACTGATTCTGACCTAGAGACAGAGAAGAAGAGAGAATCAGAGCGAGAGAGGTCTTGCATTTACTGATTAACTCTGCAGACAGCCTCCCAGGCAAGGGCTGACCAGGCTAAAGTCAAATGAAGTAACTTTGTCCAAGTCCCCCATAATGGAGCGGGAGTCAATACATTTCATTCATCCTTTCCTGCTTTTCCAGGAAAATTAACAGGAAGTTAGATTGGAGCAATGGGGACTCCAACTGACACCCACAGTGAATGCCAAGTTGCAGTTATCAGTCTGGCAATGCAGTGCCCCATCTTTTCATTTCTGAAGATAAATCTTGGTAATATTATATTCTTCTATATTTGGAAAATATTTTTCTGAATTATTTTCATTGTTATTATTGTTCTACATATTAAACTTTTGTAGGTGTAGTAATTCCTCCCTCTCTCCCCTCTCCATCTTCCCCAGCTTCCCACATATTATTACAGTCATTGATCAGGAATGGAGACAGTCATTTGATGTCGCCTTTAGATATCTCAATGTGTGGAAAAATGCTCTCTGGCATTTTTCTACCATTTTTCTATCATCTGCTTGGATGGTGTTGACAGTTCTCAGATGTTGGCATCCTTGCATCAAGGTTGAGAAAGTTTTTTGATGAGGTACTTGACATCCTCTGTTGGCTTGGAAGATCTAGACGTTAAGTCTTTCATCTGGAAATATCCTCTGCTATACAGGAATCTGTAACTGAGGTGGAACCACATCTCTTGCAGTTTTCGCTGACACTGAGGTTTGAGTTCAATCAGCACATTCCCCAGGAAACCTCACATGGGATCCTCAGATGTGATGCTTGTGAGCACTAGCTATTGCAGGATCCTCCATCCCCTGCAGCTGCCAATGCACATTTTGGTGGTCATAGGAGGTATCTGATCAGTGGCACCCCCAGCCCCATCTCCAACACCCACAGGTGTTGTGGCCAAATGCACTTCAGCCCACCACAGACCCAGTCCTCACACACACTGGTGGGAGCTGTACCTAGTTGGAGCGACCCCCAATAACCTTCATCAGACATATCCCAACCCACACACTGGCCAAATGCTGTTGCAGTCCAGTCTGGCCTAGCCCACCCCCAACCACAGTTCTCAGGCTCACTAGTTAGAGCAGAAATCTGGCAGGGGAGTCCCTAATCCTACCAGGACTGCTTTAGTTCCAGATATTACATATGCAGGCAGGTGGAGGTCCAGCCCATCATGTCCCCTCCCCAACCCCCAGTCTTAGCACTTGCTGGAGGATGCTTCGACCTAAGGCAGCCCGTCCTACCCCCAGCCCTAGCTTTCATGTGAGTTGGAAACCTGACAGCAAGACTGGCCCAGTCTGGCCTACCACTAGATCTGGTCAAGCCCATGCTAAAGGGTACTGCTGCTCTACCAGGCCTGGCCCACCTCCAGCCCCACTCTCACACCCATCAGCAGAAGCTGTCACCTAGCAGAGGAATCCCCAAAATTCCTGTTCCAGTCCTGCATACAAGAATCCATTCTGCATTCCAGTGGGCACTGTGGCCTAGCCTGCCATGGTCTACCCCCTTTTCCAACCTTTGCATAAACAGCAGGTTGCAAATCCTTTGAGTAACACTTTGCCTCTATGTGCATAAATTGCTAAGTTATTATATTGTTCTTTTCCAGTTGAAGTCAATTATATAATTCATTAACATATGTACTGATGATACATATCTTTTTTTATCTTTTCTTCAACAATTTGCTTGGCATCAATTTCTTCTTTAAGTACTTGTAGATGTTTTTTATATTTTATGCTAGGTAATCTTAATATTCACTGTTGTTATTTCTGAATGGTAATGCAATTCTTATGGTAAACGGTAAATTCAGGCTTTTAATTTCCTCATAAAGTAAATTTGTTTTCATTTTTTTCTAAATTTTAGCATTTATTGGCACAGAGTTTTCATAAAATTGTCATAAAATTCTCACAAAGCTTTAATAATTTACTTGAAAGATGCATGTATCAGATGAGAGGGAAAAAACAGAGGGAAAGATTTTTCCGTTGGTTGATTCAGACTTAAGCCACATCCAGATCTCCAAATGGGTGGCAGAGACACAAGCAATTGGGCCACTTCTGCTATATTCACAGGCACCTTGGCATGTAGATGGATCAAAAACAGAGCACACATGACTTGAACTGGCAGTCATATGGGATCCTAGTTTCACAGGTGACCACTTAACCCACGTTGTCATACATCTGTAACATATTGACTCTGTCATACTTGAAATTTTATTGCCTTTGTAAGTTTGTACTCATTTTGATTTTTAATGTGTATAATGCATCTTTTAAGTTTATAAAGTTACAGTTGTCTTCTCTGTATACACTATTTTTTATAGTTTCATAACAATTGATTTGTAATTATTTTTGTATACTCTATGTGTATTTTAATAGATCTATCATGAAAGTTACAATGTTTGATGTTCCCAACGTACAGTAATTTAATATTTTTAATTTAAAAAATTTAATAATACTGAGGTCATAAAATGTGGTGCATGCATTTTAGATTTTTCAGAATTAAGGAAAAGACTTTGATAAGATCATCTTTCTATTTCAATTGTATAATTAAATGAAATGAATAATTTCTGTTGGATGCTGAAAAGAATGAAGACATCTGTATCAGGGTCCACACTGTAGTATAAAGGATTAAGCTACCACTTGTGAGGAGGACACGGTTATCTGAGTTGGTCAGGTCCAAGCTGTTTATTTCCAAATCTAGCTTCCTGCTGACAAGCCTGGGAAAGCAGCTTGGACCCTTGCCATTCATGTGGGAAACCTGGATGGATTTCTTGACACCTAGTTTTGGCCTATTGCTGGCTTTTGCAGCCACCTCAAGAGTGAGATAGTGAGTGTAACAGCTAGCATTCTCTGCTTTTCCCTCTCTTTTTCTCAGTTGCTCTGCCTTTCAACTAAGTAGATCTTAAAGTCTTAACTCTAAAATCTAAGTCTTAACATCTAAATCTTAAAATCTAAGAAGTAGAGATACAGGTATGCATATAGACATCATGAGGGTTTTGTAGATCATTTACATCTTTTAAACTTACTTTTTGTTTAATATCTCAACTAATAGAATTTGTTAGACTTCTCTTAATAATTCACTTCATTCTTCTTTTTACTTTTTTCTAAATTACTGTATTGGTTGCATACAAATCTGTGATATTCCTGTTCCTAATGCTACTATTGCTCTTCTTGGCTTCCTCCATTCTTTGATACTATCAATGTATTAGCTTTGATTCCTTCTGCTGATATTCAGATTAGCTCATCAACTAGCTTTGTATTACTGCATTGTTGGTATAGCACTTTCCTTCCAGTTGTATTACTCATTTGGATTTTCAAAACTCCAGAGCAGGTGTTTTGCACAATGCTTAAGATATGGCTGGGAAGTTCGTATCCCAGACCAAGAGTACCTGAATTTGTATTCTGGCTCCACCCTTGATTCTACTTTCCTGTTCTTAGTCACCCTGGGCGGCAACAATTATGGCTCATGTAGTTAGGTCTGTCCTTTCCTCTGTATTGTACTTTGGGGAGCAGATGGGAGTTCTCTCTGTTTCTGCTTCTTTGTCAAATCAAGGAATTAATAAAAACATTTCCTGAAAATAAATTACAATCTGAAAATTTCAGATTTCTAATTAGCAATTTTGAGCTTTTTACGTAAGTAATTTTTATTTAAATATTTCATCTATATGCCTATTTTACAGTTTCAACTCATTCCAGTTTTCTTTACTCCACAATTTTTTTCAATTTCTTTTTTTTCTTTATATTAAAATTGTGTAAGAATACTCCTTCAATCACTATCATCCTTCTATCAGCAGAACTAAAGCTTGCATGGAGAACAATCTGATACACTTGACAATACTCTGATTTTGCCTCAATGTTTAAGTCACTTTTATGCCTATGCAAATAAACGCAGACACAGAAAGTGGGTCAAGAGTTCTCTTTCACGAAATCTACTCTAGTGACCTGTAAGATGGCAGTATCAATAGTTGTTTCTTTTGCAGCTACACAGAACAATGAAGAAAGAAAGCAAAAGCAGGTGAAATTAAGGGGTGACACAGAGCTGCCTACACTTTCAAAAGCCCCAACAGTCCTCAAAATTAGCAATATTTCAGAACAAAATCATTCTTCCTAACATCAATGAAAGGAATTCTGAAGGAATTGCTTCTTGTCATTTAACTGAATATAACTGACTGATTTCCGGTGCAGATTTGCAAAAGAACAACAAAAAGCTTTTTGTTGCTTTACAAATGTGAAGTAGTGTGATTCCTCTGGGAATCCTGAACAAACAAATATTTTTGTTAAGTCTGGCAGTATTTTCCAGGCATGTATTATTATCATTGGATTCTGTGTAAATCTAGAGTTTTTTTTTTTTTTTTAACTTGGCAGGTATAGGGCTTGGCGAGCATGCCATCTGGGATGTAGGAAGAGGGCCTATTAATATGAGAATTATAAGATGTGAATGGGAGAATAAACTTCATAGCCCGCATATGCGGCAGTTATATTATTATGATAGATTTTCAGTGCTCCACAGGATCCATTACTGTGTTTTGGGCCAACAGTCCATGAATTTGACAGATTTATACAATGGACCATAACAGCTCTTTGGGAATGATAATATCCCTTTAAATGAAAAAATGTCTTTTTAAAACCTTCCTATTAACCTGTTTGCTCCACAGACCACAATCTTTTGAAGGTTAAATTATATATATAGCAAAATGGGCCAAATCACCTCAATTTGCATTTTAAAATATATTTATGATGAGAAATCTCTCCAAAATCAGAGAACAGAAATTGCACCCAAGAGCATCATCAAATCAAGGTGATTTTTAAATGTGAGCAACAGGCACTACATAATCTGTGAAGGAAAGAAATCCTCACCATCCAGAGTAATGTTTAGTCTTTCCTGTACCATTTTCTGATCAAACACTTGAATACACTTTAAATACCTAAAACCTAAGAGACAACACATTTTAAGACATAGACATGAAAGATCATGACACAGACACAAGCTACAAATGAATAAAAAACTACTGCTAAAATGTATTATTAGCTCTGAGTTACCTGCAGTTGGAAAAATGTTACAAGAGAATAAAATAGATCATGTGGATTTTTTAATTACTGATACAACCTTAGTCTTTGCAGAAATACCACTATAAGCAGTGTAAGGAGTTATCTGAAAATCCCACCCTGTACCCGGAGCCATTTCATCTTCCTCACAGCTCACAAAATTCATCACAGTCCAGCTGTCCACCAATCAGATGTAACCTGACATTTTACCTGAGAATCCCACCCTCAATCTCCTAGCCCCTTCCCCAACTCCAACCGCTTACCAATCATCTTAGGCAATCACCTGTGAGTCTCAGGCACCAATTCCCTGGGGTCTGCCCTCAATCCCTCCCAATCCCCGCTCCCCCCACCTTGTGGACTCACCTGAATGACACAAAGGCCCCCAGATGTGGCTCTTTCTCTCTCTTCTCCTTCCATCTCCCTCCCCCTTTCTCCTTAGCTTCCTACCACCTCCATCACTTTTCTACCCCACTGGAATAAGCCTCCTAAGATATCTCGTTGCGTCTGGTGTTTTTGGCTTACAGCAAGGAACCAAGGCTGTAGGAATTAACTGCATGTAATAACGTAAAAACTAGAACTTTAACTGTTTTAAATAACTAACAAACAGGCTTTTTTGAATCTATACATTGTTTCAAAAAATGTAAAATCTGATATCTGTCTCAGATAATAGGAATCTTCTGGCAGCAATGTTAATTTAAACCTAAAAGCAACTATAACAAAGACTTGATTAGGAGATTGCTTGAAGATCTTGGAATTATTGTTCCCTTCATGTCAGACCACAAATCACTCTCTCACTTCAACTACCACTTCAAAACTAAGTATTGGTGACACCAAAATATTTTTGTTTCTACAACATATGTGAAATGATCAATTTTAAAGTTGTAACAGAACAGTAGAGAAGAGCTCAATCAGAAAAATTACCTGCTTTTTCGTTCAGGTTTTAGACAACGTTTTCCTATTTTATTTACACTGTTTTCCCTTCTCTTTGAATCCCTATTAGCGAGATTCATTATTTTCACATAATTTTTTTTTAAAGTACACCAATGTGTTTGGAGAAAATAATGGATCTGAAATGCAAAGAATAGAAAATTATCATCTAAAAGCTCTTCAAATCTTCTCTTTACAAAACACATAAACTCAGAGTATAAGTATCCAACTAATGGATTAAAAAATAAAAATTGTCTAGTAAAAATCATACCTTCTATTGAAGAAATCTGTTTTCATAATTCAAGCAAGCTAGTCTTCTGATACTTATTGAATCCTTATCATCATGCAGGATATGGTAGTAAAAAATGCTTCTTATCTCATTCAATGCAGATAGAGATCTGTAAATGGGTTTAATTATAATATGGATCTTTGCTAATCTGTATGCTTTGCCAGCTCATTTGTGAGCCTATGCATTATTAAATGGGTTGTGATAATTAGCAAACTACATTTTTAAAGCAAGTCTTACCTAGATATAAACAGTTGGTTTTGCCTTGTTTCTAGAATTCATTTCCTACCACTATGGGAAAGATTAAAACAGAAAAAATTCAAATATTGTGTTTCCTTCCATAATCCATATCTGGTTTGAAACACAGTATTTCCAGTCAGCTCATTCTGTGATTTAAAGAAATGTAGGAGAAAGATGAGATGACTTGCTGTTGTAAAGGCTTCTAAAAATATTGCTTTCCATAAGTCTTCATTTTGAGTGAGGCCCCAATATCCCAGCTTGCTAGGAGGATGACCTTCTTCTTTTTAATGTAGGTTTACCTTTAAAAATTATTTATTTTACTTGTTTGAAAGATAGAGTGACAATAAGAAAGAAACAGACAAGAGAGAAAAATATTTTATCTGCCTGGTGAACTTCCCAAATGCTTACAACAGCAACTACTGGACCAGGCTGGAGCTGGAAGCAAGGAACCAGAAATTCCATCCTGATCTCCCATTTGGGTGCCTGGGACTCAAGTGCTTGAACCATCTTTTGCTGCTTTCCAAGGTGCCTTAGCAGGCAGCTAGACTGAAAAGAATGCAGCTGGAACTCCAATCAGCACTAGAAATGGGATTCTAGCATTGCAAGCAGAGTTTAATCCACTGTATCACATAACCAGATCTTAAGGACATTCTTTAACAGTTTGTGTCACGACTTATCTCTGATCTGTTCTGAGGAAAACACTGAAAATATGGATGGCCAAACTCATGTGGATAAAATGCCTGAAAGATCTACTCCACCTCCCAAGCTAGAGTTATGATTACTATGTAGAGAATGAAAAGAAAACGTGTTACATTCATAGAAAATCAGTACAAATTCCACTTCCTTCCCTTGCTTTGGGAGCCTTGGCGAGCTTTCACCTACAAGCAAGGGAAAAATTTTGTTGGCTTTTGTTAAAATCTGCTTCGGGATAGTAATGATAGTGTTCTCATCTCATTTCCAATAGAATCTATGTGATTAAAGGAAACATACATCTTTTAAAATTAGCAATAGTGGCTATTAATGAAGGAAATGCCAGTGATCAAAAACTCTTGAATATAAAATGCTATCTTCGCACATTTGACTTGACACAGCATGTGGTGACAGCTTCTGCTGAAGGGAATTTAACTCATTTTATTCCTTTGCAATTTTCTACTAATGATTTTTATGGATTAAAATACAAAAAGATATAACTGACAGACAAGTTATATTTACTTCTTGTTATAAATGTTTGCTGTTATTTCACTTTCAAGATTCAACTGTATCCAAAAATACAATATTGAGGATAATACCTAAAAATTTCTCATTTTTTATATTCTAGATACTCAAATTTGTGACCTAATTTGAGTTATATATAGCATTCCAGTCTACGGGTTGTGTAAGCACTGAAGGAGATAACTTATTCATAGTATAGATAGAGTTAATCTTCCTTCTTCAGTTTTTCTCAGGCAAAAACATGCACTGTCCACACTGCTGAGCATTAAGCAAACCTAATTCCTAATTTGTGATGGGACAAAGAATATCAAGTTCATTAATATTGTAAATAATATAATCAACTGGGGATATAATGTGTCAACCACACATTTGAAGCTTTTGCTTTTAAACCTCTCACAACAATTACCCACTTGGTATTTATAAATTACAATCACACTTGCAGATCAAGAAAACTCACTAGAGCAATTACTATGCATGAATGATTTCACCATTCAGGACATGAGTAAAACTAAGACATCAAATGAAACTGGTTTGTCTTTGCCTGTACTATGGAGACTGAGCACTAGTCATGCTTGAAAACTGGCTTTATTGGTTCAGGTCATGTGCCCCTCACAACAATTTACAATGAAGTAAAGTAAAAGAAGTAGAAAATACAGGAAGGAATCAAAGAAAAACTGGGAAGCAGAACAGGCAAAAAGATGACACTATTTCTCTTCCTTCATGGCAGCGAGTATTGAATTAGCCAAGTATACTTTCAAGCAGGAACAAGAATGTCTAAATGCTATTTTTTTTTTTCAGAAATGGCTTGCAGAAAGCATTGGAAACCAATGTCAGACTGCTGCCCAATCAGACTCTCAAGACATTAAATATACTCCAAGGAAGCAGAACTTCCACTATTCTGTAGAAGAGGGGTGTGTCACATAGGTTTAAGGTTTCAGACACGATTTAGTTAACATAACATATCAATTCTACAGACATTCTACAGACAGGAGTACATGGTGGTGGGCCTGGCAATCAGGGAGAAGAGATAGTGTAGGGATAGTGAATCTGAACAAAATTTGCCCAGTGATAAAATTTTAAATCTCTGAATAGCTATGACGTACACAATTGTGAGTCATTGTAACAAAGCATCAATGGCTTTTAAAAATGCAGGATAGTGTTGAAGTTTGACGTCATCCAATAATTAGGAAATAGATACCCTAGGTGGTCATACATGCTTTTGAAACCTAAATGTAATTGTTTTAATTCCCTTTAAAGTCCTGCCTTTGCTCCATTGTCTACAGGTTGAGTTTACTATGACTTAGGGACATTTCTTTAAGCAGAACTATAATAGATCAAAAGAGATTGTACAATAAGTTAGGACATGTGATGGCTCCTTTTGGTCCCAAATGATCAACCCATTTGTTTATGAGATGGTTGGCTCAGTCAGCTGAACCATATGCTGTAGTCATATTAGACTTGTCCAAATCTGAAAAGAACCTCTCCATCCTTGAATTTACCTTAGTCATTCATTTGTGTATTAGAATATGTGATTTACAAGACAGAACTTTGTCTTCCTGAGTCACCAACTTGGTGCCTAGGATATAGCATATAGGAAATGTGTAATACATAAACACTAAATGAATTAATTCACTTATTATCCCCATATAGAAAACATCTATGAAGTATTCATTTCACGGTTGATTGTCTCGTGTGTAGGGCTAGAACCTCAGAACCTCAGGACCTTGGCAGTTCCATGACATTCTTTTGTTTTTTTTTTTTTTATTGCAAAGTCAGATATACAGAGAGGAAGAGAGGAAGAGAGACAAAGAGAAATGTCTTCCATCGGATGGTTCACCTCCCAAGTGACCTCAACAGCCGGTGCTGTGCCAATCCAAAGCCAGGAGCCAGGAATTTCATCTGGATCTCCCACAAGGGTGCAGGGTCCCAAGGATTTGGATCATCCTCGACTGCTTTCCGAGGCCACAAAGAGGGAGCTGGATGGTGGTGGAGCTGCAGGGACTAGAACTGGCGCCCATATGGGTTCCTGGTGCTTTCAAGGTGAGGACTTTAGCTTCTAGGCCATCATGCAGTGCCCTCTATGACATTCTAATTGCAATGAAATATATACATTTCTAAAATGTGGGCAACATGGCCATTAGCATGGTTGTAGGAATATTTAGCTGGAAAAAATAATGAAAGATACAATCATTGTACTGTATAATGTGCTTAGCTAGTTTTGACCTAAGATAATCAAAATCAAAACCTCACTGCAATCCTTCCTAATAAGAGATGTACCATCTTCCCACTCTTGCAAACACCTTTTAATATGTTTATTTATTTGCACAATATCTGAATTGAATGGAATTTTACCTTCAAATTTTATGAGTGTGGGTCATAACCTAATGCTTCCTAAAGCTGTGCCTTTAGGAAGATCTATTTAAAATAAAAATAATTACTTACGAATAGTGCTTGTATTTTGGAATTTTGAAAGTGTAATCAGGGTGGAAAGCTACTACCTTGTGTTACAACTCTGAATGAGAAATTTCAGAAATCCTTCCTGCATTAAAAATGAATTAACTGTGTGATTATTAATTGTGCATATTCCAATCCCTTTGTGCTGTACTGCATGTTTCTTGAATCTCATTTGAATCCTTTGGCTAAGTAATGTGTCAAGGGGGGTACAAGCCTGAATGCCTGAGTTATTTAAAAGGCAGGACAGCACTTCCAGATTAGAATACCAATGAGTGGGGTTAAAAAGGCTCTACTGTAGTTGGAGGGCAGCTCTCAGTCTGAGAAGTACCTGAAAAGGACCTCTATGGACTAATTTTCAGAATCACATTGTAATGTGGGCTCATGTCAATCATCAGAACAGACAGCTTCATCCCATGATATAAACTAGTTATACATTCAAGAGCTGCCAGAGGATCTTCATTAAAAAGGGACTTAGCATTAAAGGAAGAAGGTTGTTTTATTATAATACTTCAAACACAGTTTTTTGTTTTATATGTTCTCAGAATTCTTTTTTGTTCTTTGCTACAATATCAAAAAAGTACCCCAGAAGAAGGAAAACATTAAATATTCCATTTTTTAATAGGAATCAAGGAAGCTTTCTGGTTTAAGGCATTAAAATCATATACATTTTCCTAAATTTATTCATGGCTTTGAATAACAAAAAGAAATCTCTAGATGTAATAGGAGGATGTTTTTAATCTTTTGTGGGAAGGGATTTGCAGAGCTGACTACTCACAGTAAAATATCTACTGGCAAAGTATATCAGTAAGAGCTTTATACATATAAATTTGTATAAAACCTTTGGGCTCTCCACAAGTTTCCAGACACCAGTTAGATATTACAATTGATGCCATTAAAATTTAATATAATTGTGTTAAGAGAAAAACAGGAACACTATCCTTGTAAGCAAATCATTGACAAAGTAATCCAGCATTTAAAAAACTTAACAGGGGTTTAATAAAGTAGATAAATGCATAATTTTTACCTATATTCAACCTAGATTCAACAGCATCATTTGTGCCTTAACTAAACTATACTCACATGGAAAAGTCATGCAGTCTCTTCAAAATATCTGGAGTATAAACTTATTTATTATAAATTGCCTCATTTCTAGCACAAAGTGCCAGTCACTGGACAAAGAGAATTAAGCAAATTAAATGAGAGTACTTCATAAAGTTTATGGAAGAAAGAAGCAAACACTTGGCTTATTTTGGTGCAAAACATTTTCTAATCTATTCATGAGGGCATGCAATCCCTGAATATGAATCCCTCATACTCAATCTCTCTCTGCAGAGGATGCAATAATTATATTTAGTAAATCCCAACAACTCCATTGAAAAGTCGTTTAAATTAATAAATTTAGTAGAGTTCAAGTTGTATTTGTAACACTAAGCTGCACTTTTATACACAAATAATGGACTACTTGAAAATGAAATCCAAAGATTTTCCTAGTTGGCATCAAAAGGAATAAAATAATTGGAGATAAAGAGAATAAAGGGCTTGCACACAGAACCACAGTCTGTCAATAAAAGAAATTGGAGGAGACATATACTGATGGAATTAAATTTGTGTTAATCAATCAGAAAAATTTAATATCATTAAAATGACAATGTCTCAAGAAATAGACCCATTCAATCAATTCTTACCAAAAAACCAATGACATTTTTTACAGAAGAAGAAAAGAATTCTAATACTCATACAATAACAAAAGACTCTGAGCAACTAAAGTAAACTTGGGAAATAAGGAAATAAGCTGACAGCATTATGTTTTCTCAATTCAAATTACACTACAAAACTACAGCGATTGAAACAACATGGTTCACACCCAAAAAAGACTTATAGACCAACAGAATAGAATAAAGATCCCAGAAAAAAAATCTATGTACTTACCTGGTCCTCAACAAAGATGTCAGAAGTATGCAATCAACAAATGATGGTATTTTCAATAATTGGTATCACAAGAACCGAATATATGCATTCAAAAGAACAAAATTAGATCTTATGCTGCACATAGAAATACTCAAGTTGATTAAGGACTTAAGAGGAAGATTTCACTCTGTGAAACTTTTAAAAATAGAAATATAAGTAAAGATTTTCTTGATGTTAATCTTGGCAATGATTTGTTGGATATGACTCCCAAAATACATAAAACAAAAACAACAAGAGACAAACGACACAACATAGAACTGCAAGGGTTCTGCGCAATAAAGGGGGAAAAAGGGTAAAACAGAATAAAAGCAGCGTTTGCAATGGGAGAAAATATTTGAAAATCATACATCTGATAAGAGATTAAGAGTCAGGACATACAAGGAAATCATAAAACATTATACAAACAAAACAATACAAGTTAAAAATAGATAAAGGTGTTGAATATACTTGTCAAAAGAGGCTATACAAATGTATGATAAAATATGGAAAGGTGCCCAATATAACTAATTGTGAAAATGTAAAACAAAGCCATAATAGCATATCAATGGTGAAAATAAAGAAGTATTTATAAGGATATGGACCAATTGGAACCTTTTTACTCTGTTGACTAGAATGCATAACAACCTTTCATATACAACATTGACACAGATCAGATTTAAAATTTCTGTTTTCATGAGAGTTTGCATCTTGGAGGATACGGTATTACTATCATTAGTACAGTTATTGGTCAATCGGACATTTTTAATATTAGTTCTAGGACCATTGTCTTTAGCATACAACTATCTTGAATATCAGTATCCTAGATTTTATGAGTTGTCATCTGTGAAAATACCAATGTGTCTTCTTTTTCCTTCAGAGCTGGTAGTTCCTGGCATCTCCTCGTGAAACATTGTTGTGACAGAAAACCTGGAAAAGAAATGAATCCGTACAGTCTATGTTTGTTTAAATGACACAATCAAAGAATTTTAAGCTGAATATAGTGCATACATATATTCTATAAATATTTGAAATGAAAAGGAAGTCCAATTTTAGCTACATTTAGGTCAGTTAGAAGAGGCCAATAGGTTTACAGTCAAACAAATGTGTTGAAATACATAGATAAGTGAAAGTAAAAATTTCTTCTGGAGGAAAATCCAGATTCAAAATACTTTTCTTTCAGATTATGTATGTAAAATATATGTATATTTTCTCATATATTTTGCATATAGGTGCATGTGTGCACATGTGTAATATTCGTGTTCTGCTTAAATACATATAACATGTATGTAAGTATGTGTGAGAAGCCATTATACAAATTTTTTCATAGATCATATATTCCTTAATACTTGTATTCTGAAGCACTCTTGGTATTTAGTAGTGAGGACTGACTGACGTTGAGAAAAAGCACATTCTTCCTATTATGGAAGAAAAACATACTCCTTCACGAGAATATATCCACACTTATTTTAGAAAAATATTTGTAATTTTATATAAAATATATTTAAATGCTGATATTTATTACAGACAAGTACAAATTTATAGATAGATACGTTTAACATAAAATTTTGCTAATATAGCCATAATTTTTGTAAATTAAAATGCAGATGCAGAAAGGAGATTGATTCAGTTGAGACTGATTCAAGTAGACGCTTGTGTGCATACTATAAAAATGCTAGTGACACTTTAGTGTCACAAATTAAATAGAAAGTGGAAAAGTTTAGGACAGAAGTAGGAAGAGAGATACAGACACCTAAACAAAGAAACATAAGCATTGCTGATCCAATCTAGCAAAACTTTATGGAGCTTGAGGAAGTTTCAAATGATAACATTCAAAAAGGCTTCCATGTAGCAGTAGTAAAGATGCTACCAACAGCCACTTCAGACATTTCCAACAGAGCTTTCCTCCGAGGATGGAAAGAAGAGCTAAGTGGAAAGCTGCTCCAAACACTAGGACCTAGAAAGATTTCTCCACTTTATATATTGATGGCCACGTGGAAAGAATGTACAGTAAGTTGAGAATCTTACTGGGGAAACAAAACAAAAACATAAAAAAAAGACAGTTAAAAAAAACATGTGGCTCTGCCTTTGTACAATTAGAAGCCTTGAAGTTAAATGGCATTTTGCATTTCATTGTGGAATAGAGAACAGAAACACTGAGACAGAACAAGAGGAATCTCAAAAGAATTCTCCATTTACAAACATGCCTGCAAAAATATCTGAACATGTAAAAAGTCACAGGCATTAGATCTGACTGTACTTCATTAAAGCCTACAGATGAAAAGGAA
Source organism: Ochotona curzoniae (assembly GCF_017591425.1). Lineage (NCBI taxonomy): Eukaryota > Metazoa > Chordata > Mammalia > Lagomorpha > Ochotonidae > Ochotona > Ochotona curzoniae. The sequence continues at coordinate 26,931,835 of NW_024465369.1, forward strand.
ATCCATTTAATGTTCTGTGGACATTTCTTGTCATGTGTGCAGAAAACAAAGTTAAAAACAGTTAACTGATATTTAAAATTTAATCTGATAGAGTCCATTTTTCTGTAAGTACAAGACAGTTTACTCATATACTACTAATGAAGTTTTCCTTTTTAATTACAACCTTTACAATTAACTTTTGAAACCCAGCTTAAGTGAAATAAAATGAAAGTGAATTGCAAGTTTTTGAAATCTGTTTCTGTAAAACAAACTGATTTATTGATTCATTCAGAGTTGATAAATGTATTTAATATTTGGATTAATATCAATATATGCTATTTGAAAATACATGTAAATACTGTGCCTAAAGGGGCAGGGTCTTTCAATTTTGTCTTTCATAAGATGGCCAAATGTGCTTTTCATTCTGATTATTTTGAAAAACTTATTTCTTATTCAAAGGAACTGATCCTACTAAACCAACTTCACTGAACATATTACTATTACCATTTTTTCATTGCAGAAATATAATTATACTCTATTTAGTTTTAACAATAAAAATACTCATCAGATGTGGACCTCAATTAAAACAAGGTACTTTGAGTGGAATATTCTTAAAATCACAGCATTTTGATTCCCCATGATTCCACTGGGACAGGGTTGCTATTAAAAGAAACTCTGTGGTTTGAGAAATGACGGTATGACAAAGAAATGTACACAATCCTGAAGGGAACCAAAAGGACAGATGCTGCAGGCTATCTGAGCTTCAGTTAAATATGAGAACCAAGGGGCATGAACTTATGCGAGAGAATAGCCTAGCACTAAAAAGTGCTTCAAACTCTTTTGCAATTGCCCTTTGCGGAATAAACAGTCCAAGAAAATATAACAAGCAACACACACAGCAAGAAGGTGGACAAGTGGCCCTGGACACTGCAATGGGCAATTTAATGAACAGAAAATCCTCAGTTTTCTATTTTCAGGCTAAGTAACATGTGACAATGCTTTTAACATTGCCATTTTTTATTACAGAAAAAAATTGTGTAAATAGTGTTTAGGAGTTTCAAATAGTGCTCTTGGGAACCAAATATTTCACATATTTGAATTTGTGAGTAAGAAACACATGTTGGGAATTACCAAGAAGTTAAAAAGATTTATATCTGCCAAGATTGTTTTTACGTAAGAAGAAATTTATAATTTTTATTTAAAACTAAAATTTGTAGTCAAATTTAATGCCTCTATTAAATGAAGTTCTATTTGTCTATGTGGTCTGCTATTTAATCCCTATTCTCTTAACTGGTATCCATAGAAGAGAAAATGTTAGTTAACAAGAAAATCTAGTGTCTTTTCCTTGTGAAAAATGTAAGAAGGAATCAGAAATCACCACTATACAGAATGGCTATAGCTGACAAGAATTTTAGAGTGAACTTCCCCCATTTTGTCAACTTAAAAATAGACAAGCAAAGTAATCTATTTCTAATTCTGTGATCAGAAAAAAAAATTCCTAATCCATCTTTTTTTTCTTTCATATTTAATGAGGGCTTACTGCACTGTCTCATAGTGAAAAAATATGACTCGTTTTTTGAAACTGTATGTTAGAAAGCAAGAGACTCTCACATACAAATGCACCAAGTGATGCACAACTAAGATTACAGAAAATGGTTAATGAGTTGTGGGCTGATTTTCAAAAATATTTAAAAGTTCTTTTAAGCAATTAAATAAATGCTCTTGTTAATGGTTCAATATTAACTCAGTTTGTAATGCATTCCTTCAGCATGATGCCAGACCTGAGTGTTTCTCTAGAGAAGAATCCAGTCTTTCATCTCCACATACCAAGTTCCTCTCATGTCATAATTTCCTAACAGAAGAAATGGAGGAATGTGATTTTAGCAGAAAGGCAAACATGCAATAACAAGAAAATTTAAGCCCAAGTATGAATTGCCAAGATGAGGTCTGCACAACTGAGGAAATGCATTGAACTCCTCACTGTTTCACTAATATTTTGCCTACAGTTATGGACAAAGATATGTTATTCATGACTGTTTTGGGGACCAAAACTTGTCTTCTGATGCAAATGAACAAGTGTTTGTGAGCAGGGTCTCCCTGGTCTCTCATTAGTTGTCAAGAGTGACCTTAAGGTTTTTAACCTCAAGGACAGAGTAGTACATTTACATAGTTTTGTTCCCATCTCTGTCCTAATAGAGTTCCCCTTGTTTGACTAACCAGCCCAGCTTGCCTGCCTGGGAGTACAGAAGAGTGAGGAAAAAAGCCTAATTAAGTGAGCCTATACATTTTAACATGTCTGGAAAATGGTCGAGCTAATGGCTGCAAACCATTTTTGATACTTCAGTCAAGGAATATTTTTTTTATATATAAAATACGCCTTTGGGAAGGAGGGAAAGGAGGAATCCTGTGAATTCAGCTGCTCATATCCTTTTGCAGTAGCTGTTAAGCCAGTGCATCAGTGAAGAAGGAGAAAGGATAATGGGACCAATAATTGGCAGGGCTGTCCAGCTACACCTCTCTTCTTTCCCACCATTCGGCCCTGCCCAATTTATCTCTTCCATAGCTCCCTGATGCCTCATCTCTTCACCAAACTTTTACAAAGTTGCCCCCTGTATCTGGTGGCTTGTTATGGAGGGATTTTTCATCAAAGCTCCAACCTGAATGTTCTTCTACTTGTTAAACCAATATTAAAACAAGAAAGAATCCCTAGTTTAAAGCATTCATGTTGCTAGTCCCCCAGCTGGATGGCCACTGTCCATGGGAAGCAGTGAGGGAAAAGTATAATTAAAACTTAACTTTCAAATGGATCGCATAGTTTAGACCCAGGAAGAAGCTCTTTTCACCACGTGCACTTTCAGGTGGCTGCTCTGAACAAAATAGGTGCTGCTTCCTTTTATGTAAAACCCTTAAGATAACTTTTACATGGTCCTTTGCAGGTTAATTTATCATAAATTCGAGCACCATTTATCACTAAATGCAAAATGATGAAGAAATGGCTCTATTTAATCGGAATAACTACTGAATTAAACAGCTGTTAAATGAAATGAAGCAAATAGTACTATTAACAATATGTGGGAGCGTGTTTGGCTTGGATAAATTACTTTCACAGTCATCATTTGAAGAGTCTACTTTCAAAACTGTTGAAATTTTTACATCTTCATTCTCTGACTAAATTCACATGAACTTCTGATGTACCTTTACATGGACTTGACAGAGAATGTGAAAAAAGGGATGCCGTATGATTCTTGTAAATCAAAACAAAATTCTGCTATTTATAAACTAAGAGAGGATGACTTATATTAGGATTATAACATACAATAATAAATTCAAATTAATATATATTGAATTTTCACACTTTTAATCTATATAATTATTCAGAAAGGCTTTTCTATATTTTCAGGTAATCTAGCACATTCATTTTTCAAAATCTGTCCTATCAAGACAAATCTTTAGCATGGCTTAGGGATAATGCATTTAAAATTAACAGTAATTTTTGTTATTATTTTATTATTTTCCATGATATAGTTTTTTTATGTGTTGGGATTTTCCTCTCTTCCCCTGTCTAAACAGAATTTTAAGACCAGATCGAACATCCAATGGTTTAATTTGATTGTAAAAAAAAAATTCATTGGCAATTATAAATAAAAGATTTTTTAAAGGAAGGTGCACTATCTTCATTCATTTATACTTTGAATATCATTAATGTGAGGACTTATAATGGCAATATAATGGTTGAAATTTATGGGATCTAAACTTTTACAAAGCACCCCCTTCTCCCTGCGCTAACAGAGCAGAGCCAAGTGCATTGCCTTGCAGTGTCTGAAAGATACAGTGTTCCTAATCCTTACCCTCACGAGGGTACTCTGTACTGTCTTTAATTATCACCCTGGTATTGTGGTCAGAAACAAAGACTTTTCAATAATAGTGTCCTATTGCATGTTTGGAGATATTTCAGTGTGAAATCTTCAATAAATGGGATTTGTGAATGAACTTAATTAGCCCTGTTAAAAGCATCCAGCAGATAGCAATCTCATGTCCACAGAGAGGGCTGTGCCATAGCATGTGGGCAGGCCCCTTGGGGAGACATGCTTTGTGAAAAGCAAAGGGACAATTGTTAAAGAAAGCACACGCTTTGTTCATATGTTTACCAAGCACAATATCTGGTTTATAGAAAGCAGTTTTATTCAACCCTTCCCAAAGCCAACCAGATTGTGTGGTTTTATTGGACTTTAAAACAAGTGTACAAACAGGATGCTAATTTAAACACACACACACACACACACACAGGCGTAACTTTCAGTTTTAAGTGCAGACTTTCTTTGTCCTATTTCTCACTTTTATTTCTAAAACTATATAATCATGTACAAAAAAAAAAAGAGCAAACATCAATAATTTCTACTGACATGACATCGATTCCTTTCTATCTCATTCACACACCTCCTTCTCCCACTCCTCACCCCCAGCTTGGTACAAGGGGTCCAAATCCCTCTTTATCTTACATTCTGCCAGTTCATCCACCCAAAAGAAGAAGTAGAGAGAAGTAAAAGGAGAGAGAACAGAAATTAGAAGGGATTGTAGTGGGAATGAAGTTCCTTTCTGAGGGAAAAGGATGGTAGATGATTATGGCTAAAGGAGACATCAGATTGGCTTTGGTAATTGTTGACCTATGGTATATTTGGAAACTTATATTAGTACATGTAAGTCACTTTTTTCTCTCCTCTCCTCAGAGAAGTTTGCTTCTCTGGGGAAGTGAGTTCTGCCTGACTGGAGCCTTTTAATTCAAAAGCCAAGAAGACAGAGGACAGGATCAGATGAGGGGAAGTTGCTGAGAGAGCTACTATATTTGAAGTTGTTTATTTGCTTGTGTCTTTGTTTTCTTAGGCTTCTATGGTTGGTTCTCATCATAAGATTAGGGTTTAGAGTTTAGGAAAAGTAGATTATGATTCTGAGACAGAAATACACCCAGGATTAAAAACTATGTTTTAAGACAAGTGTTCAAACACCCATTAATTCAACATTTTGGATGTCGGCATCTCTTATGGGAGAGTCTTATTCAACTCTGCTTTTTGCGTCTTGCTGCTGCAACTGGAAAACAGAAAATGAATTAATTGCATCCCTGCCATGCAATAGAAGATCCTGATTGATTCCTTGCCTCCTTCAGTCTAATTCAACCTATCTATCATAGGTTTATGGGGAGTGAATCAGAAAATAAAAGATTTCTATCTGCTCTGTTTTTTCCCCCCTCTATGTATATGTCTGTTGAATACAATGAATGTAAATAAAACTCAAAAACAAGCTATGCATTTGGTACCTCTCCTTATGCTGCTGAGTGTGATTAGACAAGATAAAATGTCCTTAACATTGATAAGGAGGACCTAACTAATAGTCACCATCTAAACTAGAAACATGGCAATCATCCAATGCTTCATTTGGCTAATTTCACTGGCAGAAATCATTCTAATGATAACGCTGAGACCTGTTATGCTCTGGATTCAGTTAAACATTGATCTAGGAACTTCCGTAATGAAATGTTGATAGGATTCAGATTACTAATCAACCGATCTTCAAAGAAGGAGCCCAGTTCAGTCATCCAATCTGAACCAATGTAATCATATGTGTCCTCATAAATAGAAGAGGAGGGCAAAATGGTCCAGCACAGAGAGGGGACAGCATGAGAAGAAGCTGAAGCACCATTGCTAGTCATGAGATTGTGGATGGCAGAGAGAGCACGAGGCACTCAGTAAGTCCCCAGTGGATAGCCACCAAAATATGGGGATGTTAGTCTTACCTGAGCAGTTTTGAGCTTCAACTGCTCTGCTTCTTATCCAGCTAATGCTCCAAAAGAGTAGGAGAAATAACTGAAATATTTGGGTCCCTGACACCTAACATAGGAGACTCCGATAGAGTATTGTTGGTTCTTGGTTCTTGGGCCAAGTGGCAGCCATCAGCTGGCAAGTAAGCTGGCAGATAAAAGATATCTCTGTGTTTTTCTCCTGACTTCCCTTCCACACTTTCCTTCTCTCTCTTTGATTCTGCCTTTAAATATTTACTATTCTTTGGAGAAAAAAAGAATATGATGCTACAAAAACAGAGCCATAAAAAATAAGAAAGACATAGGAAATAAGACTTAATGATGAAAACAGAAGAAATCCAATAGAAGAATTAAGATGAAAAAATTAATGATGAAGTTGAACAATAAACATCAGGAAGTATGAGAAGAAAACTTTCAATGTATAAAGGATTAATCTATACATTATGTAATCGTGTTATTAGAAATTCAAGGAATTAATGGCATCGGAAGTGAGAAGTAATTAGTAATGCTCAAAAAAATTCAAGGAGATAAAGGCATGAGTGTTTATATCATGAAGTTCCAGTAAGTGTGCGGCACAACTAATGCAAACTAGAACTAAATGCCTTGTCATACATTCTCCTATTGCCTGGTAAAAAATATGCAGAAACAGATTCTTAATGTGAATCAAGTGGTATGAGCATCACTGTCTTCAGTAATGACTCATTTTAAAATGTGTATATACTTATTTGAAAATTGGAGTTACAGAAAGAGAGGCACATCTTCCCTCTGCTGATTCGCTTCCCAGATGCCAGGGCTTGGCCAGACCAAAGTCAGAGGCCAAGAACTTCTCCTCTGTCTCCACATTTATTTCAGGGCTCCAAGTATTTGGGCTATTTTCTATTGCTTTTCCCAGGCCTTCAGCGAAGGGTTGTATGGGAAAAGGAGCAGACAAAATGTGGCCCACAAGAGACAGCAGCATCGAAGGTGAGTGCTTTCCTCACTATGCCACAATGAAAATTCAGTAATGAATATTAAATGAAAAAAAACATAGCTCAATGTTCTGTGGAAAAATAAATTTCACCTTGGATTTATATAACCAAATTAATTATAATTTACATGAAAAGTCAGTTTCAAATATGAATGCATTCTCATACCTTTTCCTCTAAAATCATGTAAGAGATATGCTACTCAAATTATGCTGAAAATAAGAAAAAGCAAATTGTGATATTTAGAAAACAGTGAACTAGAAGAACAATAGAAAAAATTCCAGAGTACAAACACTTCCAAGTCTTCAGAGATTTATATACAGATGGGAATAGAAAATTGCTGGCACAAAAAATGAGGGCATTTCAGAGGTTTTTAAATATTTGCAATTCTTTGGAAATAAATAGTTGAATCTGAATTAAAATGCCCTTAAATATATAGAAAACACATGAAATGGTAAGAATTAAGAAACTCAAAGTGAAAAGCTGTTAAATAAGGATAATATATCTGAATAAAATCGATAGATTACTTAATAATAATACATCAATGTTCATTTGTTTTGACCACTATTTTACAGACATTCATGATGTGAAAAATTAGGGTAGCTAAGTAAAGGATCTGTGGAAACTTGCTACATAAACTTGCTACATATAAAATTAATTTAAAACAAAAAATGTATTACACAATAACATTGTGAACAATGAGTGGTAAAATAACAACAAATGGCAACAACAAGTAATTAATAGCTTTGTTGTGTGACTTTCATTGTGTCAGCATCAAAAACTGTGTGGCTTGAATGAAATGTTGACAAGTGGATAGTCAAAAGGCCAAATCTCAAAACCTTTCACTGCAGTTCCTACAAAAATGTGTCTCAGAAAATTTCCTATCACTTGGAACTGTCATCAGGCAATGGATTTACAGAAAAATGCAGCAAGTGAGAGAGGAGTGAAAATGTTGGTAGTGAAGGAAGAGAAAGATGCTGACACTCTTTAGAATGGTAGTGGTCACCTATTGAAGCTTCTAATCATTATTACACCTACAAAACTGCTAACAACCCAGGTAAATTGCAACTCATTAAGAGCAGGTGTTGGTTGAGCTGGTTGAGCCACCTCTTGGGATGTGCACATCTCAAATATGAGTGCTTAGGTTTAAATTTTGACTATGCTGTCAGTTCTATTTTCCTGTTGATGTACACACTTGCAGGCAGTAGTGATGGCTCAAGCAACTGGGTTCATATCTCCCAAAAGTCAGATGCAGACTATGCTTATGACTTTCAGATTCAGACCAAGCCCAATGTGGGCATTTGATGAGAAAATCAATAAATAAATTTTCTGTCTCTCTTTCTGTATGTCTATTTCTAACTCTCAAAAACATTGAAACCACAGAGGTACAACAACTTACCTCTGGGACATGCATACAGAGGATGTAAATCCAATATTTAAATCAAACAAAAGATAACACAAAAATATCTAAAGGAATTGCATTGTGACACTGTGGTTTAAACTGCCTTCTTCAACACTGGCACCCATATTGCATATTGAAGTATTGATTACCAGTCTTGGCTATTCTACTTGTGACCCACATTCATTAGTGGAAGACAGCCCAAGTACTTGCAGCCCTTGCCACTCATGAGGGAGTTCCTAGCTCTTGACTTCAAACTAGCCAAGTTTCCAGGCCCACTCATTAAAGTTAATTTGGGAAGTGAACCATTGGATGGAATGTCACTTTCTCTATTTATCTCTCTGTCTCTCTCTTTCTTTTACTCTGCCTTTTGAATAAATAAAAGAAATTACTTTTTCAAAAAAGAATTTCTAAAATCAGCCATGATGACAATATTTAAAGTAACGATGTAGATGGTAGCAGGGTAAAGTGGCAGCGGAATTCGATTTGACAGAGAACATCCATTCCACATTGACACAAGCTGAAGAGCTATTCACAAATCAATCCACATTAAAAAAAAAAAAATAGGGGAGACACGTGAGAGACCAGAGAGCCTGGTTTTCGTGCAATCATGGGAATAGACTCACTGGGAAAGGCAGCAAGGAAGGATCATACATAACAATGTTTTTGGTTTGTTTGGTTTGGTTTTGGGCTCTTTTTGTTTTTGTTCTGCCAACTCCAAACAGCATGGAAAGATGCCTTCGGCCTGATATACAGAGAACTGGTTATAGGATAGGATCAGGCCTACTATGATGAAATTCAGGGTCTGGAAGAATTCCACTGCAAGATGATTGAAACCTGCTGATTGAGCCTCTGGTTTGCCTTAGCCAGATTGCCAATGGACTGCCTCTCCTATCTCTCCCCCACATCAGGCAACATAGCACCAAAGATGATTCCGTTACCTAGAGACTGGGACAGGGAAGTGAGCACTGGTCTAGAATCCAGAGCATGGAGATACACAAAAGCAGGACCAAGAACATATTAATTGTTGTTCAGTCTCTCAAGATCAACTATGAACCAACAGAGAGTTTGTCCAGTGGGAGAAAAATAGAGTTCTCGACAGAAATCTCACATGCCATGACAAAAATAGAATGGAATATTGAATGTTCTGAAAGGGATAAAACAAAAAATGCCAGCCAGGAAGGCAAAACCAAACTAAGTTACTCTTTAAATTTCAGGAGAAATGAAAGCTTTCTATGACATGCAAAGTCAGAAGGAATTCAGCACCACCAGATGACCCTACACAAGGACAGCTACACCCATAAAACACAGAAAGTAGGAATCTCAACAACAGAGGCCCACAAGAGGCAAAGAATAAAACCTTTAAAAATTCCATTTTTTTCTTCTTTTCTGAATTTTCATTCCTGTATACTTAGTTGAGAGATTTTTCATGTTTGGTAATTAGGCATGTAGTTTTGTAATATTTCTCTTGCACTCTTCAGGTTATGATATCAGTGTTATGCTGGATTCTTACAATGAATTGGAAAATATTTAACACTTATGTGTTTTTTAAAAGAACATATCGCTCTGCTATAACTTATTATTTAAATGTTACCTATAATTCATCAATGAAACTTTATACGCCTTTTATTATCTATGGAGAAGAATTTTAGAATTAAATACATTAAGTACATAATGAGAACATGCAAAATGCTTCACTTTTTTGCCAATGTTTTTTTGGTCTGGGATTGTGTTGAAGGGATGCAAATGTGCATTTCATATACCTTGGCAAAATTTTTGTCTTAAAATACTTAACATCCTTAAAAAAATTAAAAGTATTACCATAGGATCTAGCAGTTCCACTGCTTATTGTGACTCCAAAGGAAGCAAAGTGAATATGTTGAAAAGATACACATACTCGCTTGTTTATTGAAGCCCAGTTCATAATACCTGCAATATGGAGCCAACTGAACTGGCCATCAACAAATGAATGGATAAAGAAAATGTATCATGAACTAATAAACATGAAGGAATATTACTCAGTCATTACATGCATAATGTCCTGTTATTTGCATCAACGTACATAAACCTGTAAGGCAACTGTAGTGGCCATAGGAAGGTGGTTGGGAGGCTGTGGCATGACAGCCTAGTGGCTAAAATCCTTGCCTTGCTCATGCCGGGATCCCATATGGGTGCATGTTCATATCCTGGCAGCCCCATTTCCAATCCAGATCCCTGTTTGTGGCCTGGGTAACCACTACAGGACAGTCCAAAGCCTTGGGATCCTGCACCCGTGTGGGAGACCCAGAAGAGGCTCCAGGCTCCTGGCTTCGGATCAGCTCAGATTTAACCATTGCAGACATTTGGGTGGTGAATCAGTGGACAAAAGATCTTCTTCTCTGTCTCTCCTTCTCTCTGTGTATCTGATTTTCCAATAAAAATAAATGAAATCTTAAAAAAAAAGAAGAGGGGTTGGGAGAGAAATGTGGGAAATGAGGCTCGGCAATGTGTCTGATGGTGTAGTGACATAAAAGAATAATGTCCTGTTGTTCCATTGTAAATGGAAAAAATCACAATAACATATTGTGTGCTTCGATAATATGGAAGAGAAGATTTTTTATATTCTCGCAATAAAGTTATAAATGAGATTCTAAATGCTAATTGCTTTAATTTGATCATTACAGTATACAAGTATTGAAAACATCAGATTATATCCCATAAACATATATAATTACACTGCCAACCAACACTTTAAAATTAATGCTAAAACCCTACATTTGTATGTGGCATTCTCCATATCCTCATCTTCACTGACTGTCCATGGAGCTAATACATGTCATGGTCACATACCACCTTGCAGGGACACAGAGGAGCAGACCATTCCCACCTACTCGACTTCGCAGCTGTCATTCTGTAGCAGCTCATTAAGCACTACAGAAAGATTGTGGGACATGAAATTAAAAGATAAACTTCTTTAGCTGAAAACACTTTTGAATTCCATGCATATTTTTCTCAAAACATGTATTTTTCCAATAAATTTTTGAAGTACTATTGCATATGTAAAATCAGAACTTTTTAAAAAATCTATGCCACCAGGCTCAGCGTAGTAGCCTAGTGGCTCAGTCCTTGCCTTGATGTAACTGGATCCCATATGAATGCCAGTTAGTGTTTTGGCTGCTCCACTTCCCATCCAGCTTTTCTATCTGCCTTCCCAATAAAAACAATTAAAATATGCAGATATACAGAAAGAAGAAGAGACAGAGAAAGATCTTTCATCTGCTGGCTCACTCCCCAAATGTTCACAAGGAGCTAAACCTATCTGAAACCAGGAGCCAGGAGCTTCTTCCAGGTCTCCTACACAGGTGCAGGATCCCAAGATCTTGAGTCATTCTCTATTACCATTACAGGCTACAGGTACGGAACGGGATGGGAAGTGGAGCAAACAGGATATGAACTGGAGCCCATATGGGATCCCAGAGCTTGCAAGGTGAGGATTTAGCTGTTAGGCTATTGTGCCCAAAATAAATAAATCCTTAAGAAAATGTTCTTCCCCTTTGCGGATGCTTACCATATATTTGTGAGAAGTTTTTTTTTTGTTTTTTGTTTTTTTCCTTCCTTTAGTCTGATAATTTATTCAATTTTTTTTCTTAGTTTAAAAATACTTTATACTGATGAAAAGTACTGAAGATGCAGCCAAATATTATCTGACTCACTTAATGAAGGGTTTTACAGGAAGGCAGAGAAGGATCCTGTGCTTTCAAAGTTCCCCATTTCAAAAGCTAGGTATATAATCTGGATATAATGCAGAATTCTGAAAGTGATGTAACTTTCAAACCACAGAAAGTTAAAACCACAATTTTGGTGGGAGGATTAAAACTAAGAATTTAACGACCATAGTTCGGCAGGAATATTGGCAAGGGCTATATACAACAGCCAAATGAAAAGAATTTCTAGCTCATTCAAGTACAATTAATTTTAAAATGGCACCATATCACTACCTTTAAAAGAAAAATATGCCAAAACACTGACAAAAATATTGACAAAGATTTAAAATAAAATATGACAAAACACTGTATTTTCAGGAAAATTAACACAGGCATCAGAAACACTTTTTGTGCTTTTGCTTTTGTCTTTTGGTTACAAAAACAAAATTTTTATTATTGCTTGCTATTATATAAGAAACAGATTTCATGTTTCATAAATACTGTTCTAAGAGCATTATGATACCTCGCATTCACTATACCCTCCCTCCTACTTACTTCCTCTTATTTTTCTTTTAATTGTTGAGGTGACATATTGTCAATTTAAATTATAATCACCAGATTACTGCTCCACTATATAAGAAATTCAGAAAGAATTAAACAAAAAACAACACTCTTCATCAGGATGGTGTTATAAAGAGTAATCAAATCTCAAGATGTGAATTTGACTTGTAGACGTTGCATTTTTCCATACTCTATGTACTAACACAAATCAGAGCAAACAAACATATAATATTGTGTTTTGGGGACTGACATATCACTGATAAGCATAATGGTCTGCAACTGAATTTTTTAAAGGTAGGAATTCCCTCTTTTTAAATGGCTGAATAGTAGTCAGTGATCAGTTCTTGGACATCTAGCTTGATTCCACTTCTTAGCTATTGTGAGTTAAGCAACTATAAGCACAGACATGCAGAAAGCCCTTCCATGTACTGATTTCATTGCTTTTGGGTAAATTCCCAGAACTGTAAGAGATGAGTCATATGGCAAATCTATTTTCAGATTTATGAGAATCTCCATATTGTCTTCTATAATGGTTGTAATAGTTTACATTTCTACTAATAATGGATTGGGGCGCATTTCTCCCAGATACTTGCAAGTATTTGTTATTGTTGGACTTCTGAATGATAAGTATTCTGAGGTGAGGTGAAACCTCGCTGTGGTTTTTATTTGCACCTTCCTTATGTCTGGTAACGCTGAGCACATCTCATGCGTCTGCTGGAGAAAGTAGTTGTGTAATATCCTTCACACATTCTTAATTGGTTTGTTTATATTATTACTGAGTTTCCTGGGTCCTTTATATGTTCTGGATATTAATCTTTCCAGATGCATAGGTTAAAAATATTTCCTTCTGTTCTGTTGGCTACCTCTTCACTTTGTTTTCTTTGCCAAGAAGTTTCTTAGTTTTATGCAACTCACTTATCTATTTTTCTTTTATTTTCTGTAGTCTTGTCCAAAGTCATGCAGCTTTCCCTTATGTTTTCCTCCAGTAATTTAATGATTTAAGATCAAAGGTGTAGATTTCTGATCTATTCTGAGTTGATTTTTCTATCAACTATAAGGTAGGGAGCTTTTCTCATATTTTTAAAGGTGGAGATCAAATTTTTCAGCACCATTTGTTGAAGAGGCTATCTTTTCTCCAAGGAGTACTTTTAGCTTATTTGTCGGTGTTTATTTGGTTGAAGATGAATAGATGAATTTCTGCAGTTTCTATTCTGTCCTAGCAGGCTATATATCTACATTTGTGCCACTACGGGTGTAAATGTTTTGTACTTCTCTCATTGTAGAGATCTTTCTTGATCTTTGTTAAATATGTTCCAAGATATTTAATTTTTTGGAAACTACTGTGAGACTGATCTTACAAGTTCTTTCTCCAAGGTGGCATTGCGTAGACAGATGCTATTGATTCTTGTGCATTGATTTTATGTCCTACAACTTTGACAAAAGCTCTTGTGAGTTCTGATTGTCTCTTAGTGGAGTTTTTTGGTTCTCAATCCTTAGAATCATATTATCTGTAAGTAGGCACTATTTGGCTTTCTCTTTGCCCATGTGAGTCTAAAGGAGAATATGCAAAATCATAATTTATTTTTGTCAGGATATTAAATGCTTTTCAAAAATAAAATCAGTATATTTTGTTTTATATACTGTATTTTATATTTGTAAAACATATTCAAGGTGTTTTATAAATTAATGTTTTTAAGTTATAATGTAATTCACAAAGCATTTACTGATTTGGCTTTTTACAAAAGAAAGTAAATAATGTAAGTGGTATGTATTTTAAATATGTCTCTACTTTTAATATTAACTTCTTGGCAATATTCTGAAGATTTAGCTATATTTCAGTTATTTTAATGTTTCCATGCACACTTTTAAAGTAATGATAGTATCACTTATTTTATACATTTGTATCTAGAATTTTATTTGCTGTATTAATTTCTTTGCATAATGACAACTAGCATTGTTCTGTGTTGAAAAGAAAAAGCACTCGATCACTCATACAGAAGTGTAATTGTATAATTAATTTTAAAGGCTTGTGTGTGAGCTGTGTGTGTGAGCAAGAAAGGGGTTGATAATGAAGCTGTCATCTATTTTACCAAGTTTTTTGTTAAACATGAAATAGACTTTTACATTTACTTTATACAATAATGTGATTGCTAACACAATATTTTTTGTTACAGGAATGCAGCTGAGAAATTATTGATGATTAATCTTCACCTTTTGAATATGTTGTAGTCTATTAACAGTCTTAAATAAGTCATTCAGAAAGTACTATTTCTGAGCATGGAGCCTCAATGTTTATAATGAACATTAACACACATGACAGCTTAGTACTAGGTTTCAATTCTTCAAGCTGAGTATTGGCATATTGGAGATGTGACCAAGGAGTGCAAATCTTTAAATGGTTACAAGTAAACTTAAAATTAATTTCCCATTAAGATAAATGGGAGTTTTAAAGCATGACACCTGGGTTCGTGCTATGGTTTTGTAGTTCTGCAGATTCAAACAAGAATGTCGGCAATAGCTCCATCAATCATGGAAAATGTAGCAACTTCAAAGAAGATGTCAGCACATTTGGCTAATACAATAGAAATATTATAAATTTACTTGCAAAAATATTTCTAACATTGTTGTTTATTCTGAATATTAATCCAAAGACTGAAAAGCAACCACATTGTTTGTTATTTTACAGGAAAATTGAGTAACTTTTATTTTTAATTTGCAATTACCATGTTTCAAAACATAGTCCAATGTATTGATATTACATGTTGCTATAAACTTAATGAAAATTAGGAAGAATTGAGTGGAAATGAAGAGCAAAAATTAAATGCAACAAAATGGGAATATATCAATGATATAATCTGAATACATTTTAATCCTGAGTTCCCTGAATCAAAGGCTCAAGGGGAAGTACATTGATTACAAACAACAGGAAGCATGCTCAAGCTTTTCAATTATTTTAGAAGGCAGATATTGTAGCCAATGCACAGCCTGGCAGGCAGTAATTGATGGCTCAATACTGTAATGCCTGCCACCCATGTTACACAGTCATGTGGAACTCTATTCTCCCAGTGTCCACAGAGCTCGGCTTCACCTTTTGTAGCATGTTGGGGCATTAGTCTGCACATTTAAATCTGATCCTATTGTCTTGTTTTCTCTCTCTCTCTTTATCTCTTTCTTGTCTCCTTCAGTTGTTCTGTCTTTCAAATAAATAAAAAATAAACTTTGCAAAGATAAAGGGAATAAAACAGTCTTTTGGAAAAATATTTTTTCTAGAACTAAATTCCAAAGTAAATTAGTTATTTGAGTATGAGATTTCATAACAGATTTTTTTATTATTTTAATCCAATATGTAATTGTTTTAAATAAAAGACTGATGGAAATTTTAGAAACATATTTTATCTGCTTTCTTTTATTAAGAGGCTCAATACAAATCAAGAGATAACCTTTTTTAAAGATTTATTTATTTATTGGAAAGTCAGATATACAGAGAGGAGGAGAGACAGAGAGGAAGATCTTCCATCTGATGATTCACCCCCCAAGCGGCCACAGTGCCCGGCGCTGCGCCGATCCAAAGCCAGGATCCAGGAGCTTCTTCTGGGTCTCCCACAGGGGTGCAGGGTCCCAAAGTTTTGGGCCGTCCTTGACTGCTTTCCCAGGTCACAAGCAGGGAGCTGGATGGGAAGTGGAGCTGCTGAGATTAGAACCGGAGCCCATATGGGATCCCTGTGCATTCAAGGGGAGGACCTCAACCATTATGCTATCGTGCTGGGCCCAAGATAACATCTTTCTATCAATCAAAATTAAGAATGTATTTTTTCAAAAAGTCAAATGGCATTTATTTCTAAATCACATCATTATATGTACAAAGTTAACAAATCTACAAGGTTTTTAATTGATTGGGATGATACTGCCAACTCTACCTTCAGACCAGAGATGGTCTCCCCAAGAAGCCGTTGAACTTAACTGGACAATAAGATACTGGACTCTATGCTTGGTATATGCTTGCAATGAAAGAATCGCAACTGAACTTCAACTGTGGCAATGCAGCAAGGTGGAGGAATGCACTATGGGGAGACGGCTTGGGGAGGGGTGGGGGGAATCGCAGTACCTATAAAACTGTACCACATAATGCAATGTAATTAATAAAAAAATTTTTTAAGATGAAAAAAAGAATCTACAAGGCAAGCTACTGGACTAGTAAATTATATTTTTATATTACAGGGCAACTAAATAAAACTGACTTATAGAATGAGATACTATATGACCAGAATTAAGTTTTAGTATGTAATTTATAAGTTGATTACACAGTAGTTAATTTATAAACTCATCACACAGAACTAATTTATGACAAACAGAGAATAAGATGTTTAGCTGTCATTTTGTATTTGTAACCACTTGGAGTTTCAGTGATGTTCTCTATCATTTAAAATGTGTAACTTCTTGTATACCCATTTTTATGCATCTGTGACATTCAATGCTTAATCCCTTCTGTTAGACATAAAAGCAAACAGATTTTAATGTTCATTGAGCATAGTACAGACCAAGATCTTACCTATCAGAGAAACAGGCCAAGATGCTAAAATGCATTTGAAATCAGCACAAGTCAAAATCACAGAAGACAAGATCAAATGCTTTCAGCAACACTGTTCTACACCCGAAGACCACACCCCACGATGCTCACAACTGCTCCACCTTCTCCTAGGTTTTCTTGATCTGCGGAGTGCTAAGAGAGAACACAGGCGTGCAATTTGAGGCCAGGTGGGTTCAGGGATTCACCGAGTCTTCTCCAATTTTTATTGGTTCTTTTCTAATCAGCTTACGTATCAGACTAACACTAGTTATTTTGTTCTATCTATATCTGTTCAAATTTAGCATTTTCTCCAAATTGTCTTACAATGAATATTACACTCTCACTTGTACACTTTAAAATCTTCCCAAATATATACCATTTTCGTGAAATAATCAAATTATCTCACAAGATCCCTGGTAAAAAAAATTTGAAAGAGGGGGGGGCTCCCTTCTGCTGGTTTCCTTCTTAAATGCATACAAGACCAGGAATGGGCCAGGGCTCAAAGCTAACAGCCAGAAACTTAATGTTCTATGCCCGTGTTAGGCAGAACTTAGAACCAGGTGTTACATCCTGGCAATCTGATGTAGGATGAGGCTTTTTTTTTTTTTTTTTTTTTTTTTAAAGATTTATTTTTATTATTTTTTCATTGGAAAGGCGGATATACAGAGAGAGGAGAGAGAGAGGAAGATCTTCCGTCCGATGATTCACTCCCCAAGTGAGCGCAACGGCCGATGCTATGCCAATCCGAAGCCAGGAGCCTCTTCCGGGTCTCCCACGCGGGTGCAGGGTCCCAAAGCTTTGGGCCGTCCTCGACTGCTTTCCCAGGCCACAGGCAGGGAGCTGGAAGGGAAGTGGGGCTGCCGGGATTAGAACCGGCGCCCATATGGGATCCCGGGGTTGCAAGGCGAGGACTTAACCACTTGCGCCACCGCGCCGGGCCCGGATGAGGCTTTTTAACAGTGTTTTCTGCTGGGCTCAACATGCACCCCTGAGGAGGTTGTTTTGTTTTGTTTTGTTTTGTTTTGTTTTTTGTTTTGTTTTGAAGAAGGTTGACTTCTTTGAAAGTCAGAGTTTCAGAGAAGGCCTGACTGTGGTGAGTATTAGGGAAGTGAACAGGTGAATGCTACAACTCCCTGTCAGTCTACCTTTCTGATAAAAAGTATTTTTTCAATTGACAAATACAGTTACCATTGTAAAGGTGACACAGAACATTTATCAGGATGAAAAGGGTGATTATCCAGCAACCAGATTGATTTTATAGCATGAACATTCCCATAACCAGTATGTATAGCATATGAAAACATTATTGCCTATATTATTTAATATGTTAATGTCACTCTTAATTGACTCAATTTTTCTACTTTATTTCAATTAATATAAAAAGTCACAAGAAGCTTCCAAAAAATTGATGAGGTGCTTTCTGTTCGTTACATTTCTGTCACACGTTAGAAGTGACACATTACATATCTGATGAATTGATGGTTAACAATTGAATTATCATCAGTATTAATAATGTTTCATTAGCACTTGATGTTTCTGGATTGTGGATGATGGAGTACAAGTTGCTAGATGCAAACTCCTTTCTGTCTGGCCTCAGTCTTAATTTAATCCGAAAGTAGGCTGAAGATTCAAGATTCTGAGGTATCACTAAGAAAAAATAGTTTGAGACAAACACCACAGATATTTGATCATAAACGGGGGGAGAGAGTTTGTGGCTACAGAGGGAGCTAGAGAGTCGTGAGATGGGTGGTCAGATGTAAAGAACTTGGAAATGACGAAGTCGCCTGTCAGAACTAAGTTCTGTTTTCTCACTCTCTTTGGATTCTAGTATTACGTGTGTTAAGATGGATCTCCAAATGGTGGCATCAAGTAGCTGAAATTTTTAAATCTTTTCTAGACATAAAATCATTTGAAATCAGCAAGGAAAACAGAATCCCAAAGGAAACTAAACATGCTTCATATTTACTTGAGGTTTAAAGGAGAGAAATAAATTTAAAGTCTTGAAATAAAAATTGTGGTATGCTAAATTTATCATTTTAGTCTATGATAATAGTAGAAGAGCCAAAAGAGATTAGAAGTCAAATATTTTAAAAGTACCATGATTAAATAGCCTCCTTGTTGTTATATAGCCATTAAAAATCATGCAGAGCATGTAATTTTTTTATAGGCTTGGATTTTAGCCATTGCTCTCATTCTTAAATCTTAATGACTGTGTTTAAAGCCTTCCTACAAGGCCCATAGAATTATCAATTCTATAGCAACAGGGACATTCCATGTGAAAACCCATGAGACATAAACTTGGCAAACTGCATTATCAATGAAAGATTGCCTTCAGATGATTCCATTATATCGTTATTCTGCTATTTCCAATGAGATTAAATAAGAGCATAATTTTGGTGAATCTTCTCATGTTACAGTTTATGCTTGGAGATTCTTTTTATTATATCTATGTATCTTTGAACACATATTGCCAAATATGTATTCATATCTATTATATACAGAATTAGAAAACTGTACTCTCTAAAAAATAAGTAAATAATGAAATTGGAGTGTGAATATTATGTAAATATTGTCTTATTTGCAGAAATAATCCCTAAGCAATGATTTATTTACAAAAGCACATGATATTGGGGAAGATCTGAGGAAGTTGGGCATTCACGGTGCTTATTTATTTTGCCACTTTAACATTCCAAAACTTGTGTCAAGTACTGAAATTCAAAGATGAATACGGCTCAACGCTTGCTTTCTAGCTGGGAAAACAGACACACAAGAATGATGATGCAATGTATTAAGTGCCATGATAAAGGCTTTATTTTAGAAAAATCAGAAGGATGTTAACATCCCCTGCATGAATATGCCCAGACCTTCAAAGAAAAATGACAGACTTTGGGATGGAAGAGACTGCAGAAAAGAGTGATCAGGGATGGGCTGGTCCATCATCTCCTGCAGAAATAAACTTCCACACTATTATCTCTTACCAGTGCTGTGTTAACTTTCCTTATGTTTCCTGTGGATCATTTCCTCTTTAAACAAGGAAGTTGATTCAATGATTTAATTAATATCACATTTTTTCAGGTTGGAGGTGATAAGTACAATAGTTTCCAACTAAGAGATGCAATTTGGCAGTAACATACAAAAGATCGTGATCTTCAAATTATGTTACTTACTTCTTAGAATTACTGAGAAGACAATGGTAATAAATGAAGGTCTTAACATGAAGCTTAAATGCTACCTTTAAGATTGCAGAATTAAATGTATAATCTAGCATGCTATTTTGTCCCATGAATATCAGTATCGGGTTAATTAAACAAATTATTTTTAAGCTTCTATTGTAAATAGGATCCCAACTTAGAGTAATAGCGCAAAACCTACTAACTAGTTTGCTGTAAAATCACCCCTAACAAAGAATTTATTGTAAAACCTTATAAAATAAATATTTGCAATGATACATTCTTAAGAACTGGTAAAAATCTGAACTGGTTATGGGAACATGTTGCACTCCTTTCCCAAATTGATAATCTCTTTTAACTCAAGCTCCCAACCTAGAAGAAGGCTTCAGCTGTTGTTTCTGATCATCATTCAATTAGGAAGCATTTTCTCCTGTTCTCAATTTCCTCTGACTGCTTCACTACCAATTAATTAAAAACTGTTTTTCTTTTTTTCTTTTTCTTTTTGTATCCCCCATTCTACAGAAAATACCCCTGTCTTGTTGAAGTATTTCAGGTTGGTGATTTTTATTCAAACACAATTAGTTTCAATAAAATAAAACATTTGAAATGAAGCCACATTCTCCTCGTTAGTGGTAAATAACTGTTAATATTTTTTAATATTCCAACTCAGTAAAAACATGGGCTTGCATGTGGTACTTTTATATATTAGAGTATCTATTTCCTCAATCAAAGCAGACATCTCATCCACCTAAATAGTTCACTTTAATTAATGACTGGAATTATGTGACTTATCAAGTATTATTTAACACTCAAGGAAAGATGTTTGGTCCCTAAATATAAGCTCTTTGAAGATAGGGATCATGTATTGGAATCAGCACCAACTAGCCCAAATGTTTACACACAGTCAGTGCAAAAGCAAATATTTAATTATGGTAACGAAAATGAAATTGAAATTATTATGAATGATTCCTTCTCTTAAGAATCATGGAAGGCAATGAAACAAGTCCAGATGTGTTTATTATGAACAAAATTGGGTCATTAATCTAAAGATCTCAAACCAATATTATTAATTAAGTTTGTAAACATCTTACTGAAGTATAATTACCCATACTTTATAGAGCAGGAAAAGAGGCAGATGGCAATACTGTCTGGGGCCTCAGTCAGATACTTTCATTACACTGTAATAAAATGGAAATCAAGCATCCTGTGTGTAAGGAAATGTCTACATCAGCTCTTTTCTTACTTCTCAGGGTTAGCTGGATGAATATCCTTGGTAACTGATATTTTTCCAAGATTATCTTCCTCCCCCTTCCTAATAGAGTCACACAGTGATTAAAAGTCTGATCTAGTCCAGCAGATTTAGACTCAAAGTCCTTCTCTCCACAGCGTATCTCAGACATGAGCAAAACATTTTAACTTTCAATTCCTTTATCTGTAAAATGAGGAAAATAAAAACTGCTGCCTCTGTGAGTCCTGGGGAGACTTTCAGAGAAATTGTATGTAGAAGCAAACAAAACAAAAACAAAAACCATGAGATTTTCTACATGATAAAAATGACAACTCATAGGAACAAGAGCACAACAAATCAACTTGCTTTGCGAGACTACATTGCTACATGTTAAAAAAAAAAAAAAAGCTTAATTCTCTGGCTGTTCTAATTCACCATGGCCCTTGAGTGCTCTCTGAAGCTTAATCAAAGGAAAAGTGTTCTTAATTTCTCCAGATTCCCTTTTCCTCCAGTACAACCTCTAAGCTAACAACTCTGAATATAGTCGTATGCTCCGTATACTCTTCCCTATCCCTTTGTAGTTGTGCTTGCTGCAATTTTTAAGCTTTGCACCATTTATATGACTATTAGCCAACATTTACTAAATATTTACTGTCTAGCAGACACTGGTCTAGAGGTTTTACATAAATTTTCTCATTTAATCCTAATAACCACTTTATTTCTTGAACCAGAAAATCGAGGTTCAAAAATGTCATGTATCTTGTCCAAGATTCTACATGTAACAAGCATATGTCTAAATAAATTTTTTTATGACTTTTAAAGTCATTGCACTTCCTGTAATAAATCATAATTCATTATTTATAAAAATTTTAACTTTTTCTAGAATTTTTTAAATCTTTTTTTTCCTTATCTGAAAGCAAAAGAGATGGACAGAGAGAGAGTTCCCATCTGCTTTTTCACTCTCCAAATATTTGTAAGAGATCAGTTCTAGGCCAGACTAAAAGCAGGTGCCTGAAACTGAATCTCCCATATGGATGCCAGAATCCCAAACACTTGAGCAATTAGCAATTCCCTTTTAGGTAGTGTTTGTGTGTTTTACAGATTTCTTTATTTCTTTCTTTATTTTTTTTAGTTTACTTCTTTGGGGAAGGCAGGTTTTACAGAGAAAGGGGCAATGACAATGATCTTTCATCAGCTTGTTCACTCCCTAAATGGCCACAACGGCTGGAGTTGAACCAAACTGAAGCAAGGAGCCAGGAACCTCTTCCAAGTCTCCCACATGGGTTCAAGGTTCCAAGAACTTGGGCCATCTTCCACTGGCTTCCTTGGCCCCAAGCAGGGAGCTGGATGGGAAGTGGAACAACCAGGACACAAACTGGCACCGATATGGGATCCCAGAGCTTGCAAGAGAGGATTTAGGAAATTGAACCATCATGCTGGGCTCATATTATTTGCTTTTTATATTTTCTTTTTAAGATGGATACATTGACTTTAACTTGAAAGCTTGAGTTACAAAGAGAGGAAACTTCCATCTGCTGGTTCATTCCATAAATGGCCACTGTAGCCAGTTCTAGGAGAGTCAGAAGCCAGGAGATTCTTCCAAGTTCCTCACAGGGATACAGGGACCAAAGGAACTGGGCCATTAGCAGGGAGCTGAACAGGAAGTGGATCAGCTGGGATTTTAACAGTGCTGAAATGGGACTGCTGGCCCTGAAGGTGTAGACTTAGCTTGACATGCCAGGGCACCAGCTCCTTGGGGTCTGTGATTTGCAAGTAACTGGAATCAAAACAACAAGGACCCAAACCCATAATCTCTGACATGGCATGTGGGTACTGAAGTAGCATGTTAACTGCTGCACCAAACATTCATACTTGTTTTAATCAAACATGACTTATCTCACAATTCAGGAACATTCTTACTCCCTCAAAATAACTGTCAGAATGCTTTTTAAATCTTACATCCCAAACGATTTCTAACCATAAAATCTAGTTGCAGACAAGTATCATCTGCACCAAACTTTAAAATATATTAATAACTTGGTATGATGGTAGAACTTTAAACCCACCATTATTTTCAATTCAGAGAAACTGAGAGACAGCATATGGAAGTGTGACATAGTCCTATTTTCTCCAAAATTTGAATATGTGTCATCTCCACACCTTCATTTTCGTGACAACCCATTTTTTAAAAAACTGTTAATATCAAGGTAGCAAATTGCTTACATTTCTTCCAAACTTTTTTAGAATTTATTTCTCTTAGCTTTAAAAGGTACACTCCTCTCCCTGTTAACTAGTACTGTGGGGCTCAATTTCTTTTTGGCCAACCTCTTTGCAATTCTTAATGCATTCTAGCCTGCTCTGTCTTTCTAAGCAATGGCCTCATTGGCCTGCTTCTACTGATGATTTGTGCTACTTTCCTTTTTGCCTCTTTGAATTTTTTGCCATCTTCCTGGAGGTGTCATAGCAACAATTACAAACAGCACATTAGGTGATAAAGTAACAGAATTGGGAACAATACAATTTTACTTTCAGTTTCCAAAGCCCTTTTTTTTTATCATAGTCAACATTCCACTGGAATCCTTTTTAAATCACAACAACGTATTTAATTTGACTTTTATCAGAATCTTACTCATTCTTCAGTAATACCATGAGTGCCAAATCTTATAAATCCAATTCAGAATTACCTTACTTTCATAGTTCTATCCTGCACTTATACATAATGAAACACTTTGAATGCTCTTGTAAGACTGTCCTAAAATTTGTATCAGTTGACTTGACAGATTGATACTATTAAAGTCTTCACCATTGGATGCTATTAAATCATTCAGTAAGATTGTTTTGGGGTCTTAAATGTCATCAAAAGTCCTTCATTAACTCCCTAAGGCCTTTAAATTCCCGAACACAAGATATTCAAGAAAGCAGAGATGCTGTGACAGAGGCCAAGTCTGTGGCCTGTCTGCTTCATTTTTGTTTACATACAAATGGAATATGGAAAAGAACAGCTGTAGTAGCTATTGAACAATTCCCAAATGCTGGCCCTGTCCAGAGCTGGAGATGATAATATTATTAAAGGTTTATGAATCAGCTTGGACTTTTCTCCACACTGACCCCTACTTACCCTCTGCCCTTTACTTCTGGGCAAAGATAAATTATGCCTTTCACATAGCATTTGGGTATTTGTAATAACAACAATACTGTCACAAAATATTAAATCACAGCAGCTAGGGTTATTTTCATGTTTTGCCCTACAGAGCTTATTAGAGGAGAAATAAAGAAAGCAGACATCAATTTACAAATTAATTTGGAATAATTATACTCTTCATTTTTAAAGCTCTTTACATTTCATAAAATGTTTTAAAAATAATATGGATCCAGAATTCAGGTAGAGTAAGATTAAAAGCTGACTTGGGGCTGCAGTACATGTGATCCTGAGTGAGCTGTTTAACATGATTAAGTTTCCTCATCTGAAAATTGACTGCAAGTGGCAACATAAAGATCTCAAAGAAGTAAAACGAGTGAAGAAGATTAAATGAGTTTATGTTTTTAAAATGCATGGGACAGTGTCTAGTAAGTGGGAAATGCTATTAAACTAAGTAAATGAAAGGAACTCTGGCTTTATTAGCACTTCAAGGTGACTATTAGCATCATCATTTCAGAGGCAAGAATCACCAATGAAAGTATAGGACATGTCCATGATCAAAAGACTCCTCAGAGAATAGAACTAACTTACATCCAGTGATTCTGCTCCAAATTGATCTTCCCCTTTTTCTTACCAGACATTGAAGCTTGTAAACTAAATCTCCAGACTCTGTGTATCTAATCATGCATGTATACATTGTGGAGCCAGTAATGGAGACACACAGAGCCTCTGTATAACGAGAAACCTTCCTCTCGCAACCCTCCATAAACATTTCAGCAAGCACAAGACCACACAGTCAAGGCATCGTGGGCCTCACAGCTGAATTCTCAGCCTAGTTTATCAGCAATACTTAAAAACTTCTTGGACAAGATCCCCTCTAATGAGAGCCTAGAAGACAGTTAAAAGGCAGCATTATTCTAGCTGTAGCTTTTATGGTTTGGAAGAAAATGAAGCCTGGCTACTGAAGGTCATTGTGCAATAGTTCCAGAATAACCTCCACACATCAGCAGACCAGCTCTTTTCACTGCAGCTGCGGTCTTAATAAGCGTGATTGCTTAGGTCTCATCCTCAAGCATTTATTTTGAATTTGCCTGTGCCAAGTATTGTGTTAGAGCTAGGAAAAAAAGACAAGATAAAATCTGTTTTCAAGATGCTCAAAATTCAGTAATAGACATCCATACTTATAAAATTATAGTAGATACCATTTCTTGATAAGAAGACATGTACACTGAATGCCAGACCGTTTGACAACCACTAACCCTTGAAGTTGATGAATATGAGAGTAAAGAAAAATTGCTACTTTTTCACTCCTGGCTTCAGCCTGGCCCAGCCTTTTTGTGTTACTTTAATAACTGTAACAGTTTTTGAGGACATGTAGATTTGTTTATTTGAAAGGCAGAGTGACAGAAAAGGGAAATTCCATCTAGTATTTATCTCCACAAGTATCTTGAAATAGAGAGGACTCGATCAAGCAGAAGGCAGCAACAAGGAACTGCATCCATATCCTTTGTGGGTTACAGGTATCTAAGCAATTAGAACATCATTTGCTGCTTCCCTTGCACATAAGTGGGGTACTGTGTCAGCAATACAGAGCAGCCAGTCCAGACTTGAACTGACACTGGTGTGAGATGCAGACATTCTAAGCAATGGCTTAACTCCCTGTCATGTTGTGTGTAATGAATAAATGTCATCTTTTTATTTCAAAAAGCCATAGGAAAACAGGGCAGTCTGTACTTGATTGGATGAAGCACACATTCGGAGGGTGAAGAGATAAGCCTGTGTGTGCAGCATCCTGTAGTGTGTGTCCCAGGTGAAGTGGGTACTAAGGATGGGCAGCTCACAGCACAGCTCGGTCAGAGTGAACTGATGCGAGAGCGCACTTGGGGGGTGATGGGAGAGTGGGAAGGACTGGCTGAGAAGAGAAGCTTGTTGAGCACACTCTGCCTTGTATGCTGCATGAAGTAGAAGTTGCTGGAAAGTTTCAGATGGATTCAATGGACCATCCACAACACATGTCTTTGGATGCGTCTGCTCCATGTCCAAGTTTTCTATGTTGTGTTTTCATTTTGATTTCTTTCAACAAAGTTTTTGTTTTCCCTTTTAATTTTGTGTGATTCATTGGTCACTCAGGAACATGCTGTTTTATTTCCACATTTTAATTTTCCTTGTATTTATTTCCTGTATTATTAGCACGTATTTATGTGTTTAGTGTTTTTGTTGATTTCTAGCTTCTTTTTTTTTTTTTTTGGTCCGAGAAGATACAGGTTTTGATTTCAATTTTTAAAAATTTACTGAGCCCTTGGGCTGCAAGCCAAGCTGCTGTCTGAAGTGCCGATATCCCATGTGGTGCTGGTTTAAGCTCTTGCTGCTCTATTTCTTTCTCTCTCTTTTTTAAAGATTCATCTATTTTATTGTAAAGGCAGATACATAGAGAGAAGGAGAGACAAAGAGGAAAGATTTTCCATCCGATGGTTCACTCCCCAAGTGACTGCAACCGCCAGAGCTGAGCCAATCCGAAGCCAGGAGCCAGGAGCTCTTCCACATAAATGCAGGGTCCCAAAGCCTTGGGCCATCCTTAACAGCATTGTCAGGCCACAGGCAGAGAGCTGGATGGGAAATGGGGTCCCAGTGTGCTCAAGGCGAGGACTTTAACCTCTACGCTATGGCTCTGGGCCCCTGCTGCTCTATTTCATATACAGCTTCTTACAAATGCATCTCAGGAAAGCAGTGCAAGATGGCGCAGGTGCTTGGACCCCTGTGACTCACATGGAAGATCTGGATGGAGATCCAAGCTCCTGACTTCAGCTTGGCGTGGCCCTGCTACTGTAGCTATTTAGGAAGTAAAGCAGAAGATAGAAAACAGAACACTCTTGCTCTCTCTCTTTTTCTCTCTGAAACTGCATTTTAAATTAAAATACATCTCAAAAAATTGACTGACACTAGGTTTATTATCTAATGTATGTTTTATCCTAGGAAATGTTGCATGTACTTAAGAGAAGAATATGTGTTCTGTAGCTATTGATGAAATACTCTGCAAAGTTCTGTTAGATCCATTCACATTGTTCAATTTGTTGATTAGAAGTACTAATTCATGAATAATATCTGAAATTTTCAAAGCAATGTAATACCCTTTTCCTGGATGTAGCTTTTGTTTTATGATATTAACAAATGTATCTCTAAAATTGCTTGAACTCTCTGATTCACTTGCACATAGCAAGTGCTCATCACCCTTGAAAGCTAAGAATTGAAAGATAGCCAGCGAAGATAAGCTGCGCACAGCTTACCTGACCAGCACCTTTCTATCCCTCTCTAATATTGGCAGAGGAATCCAACCCAGCAGGCTGGAGAAACCACTACTTTACACATTATTCCCAAGTTCACTAACACGTTCCCTGGCAAAAGGAAAGAGGAGGCTATTTACAGTCTCCCTTTTCGTGTTTCACAAAATGAAACTCATGAGGTTAAAGGCACAAGGATAACTTAGAGCCTGTATTGCAGGTTGTCCTCTTACATCTACTCTCAGCAAGTTGTAATGGTAAAAGCACATTCATCTTTTAAGTGGTAAATTCTTAAGAGATCACAGGCTGTGTTTCACTGATTCTATGTAAGATTATCATTAGCAAGAAGGTATTTAATAAATGTTACAATGTTGATGCTGCTGACAGTGACTGAGTAAATGTCAGAAGCTGTGACAAATTCTTTTTAATTCAAGAGAGAGATAGAACAAGAGCCAGCAACACACACACACACACACACACACACACACGAATGCACACAAAAAGAGAGAACCCTACACCTACTGATTCACTATCCAAATGCCAGCAATAATCAGGATTGGCTCATGCTGAAATCACAATCCAGGTCTCTAACAGGAGTTACAAGGACCCACCTGCTGCTTGCCAAAGTGCACGTGAGCAAGAAGCCTTCACTAGATACCAGAGCCAGAAACCAAATTCATGAACTCTGCAGGGATGCAGGCATCTTAAAGTGTGTCTTAACTATTATGTCAAACATTCACCTCTGAGAAATATTTTAAACCTGGTAAGTCAATAACTTTTTTTCTTATTTTCACAAGAAAAAATGACCCGAGGCAATGGTAGAAATCATAATGAAATAAGCACTGAGAGGCAGGGTTATGGCGCAGTGCATCAGGCCTCTGCTTGGGACACTTACATCCCATACTGGAGTATGCTCTAAATATAAGCTATTCTGCTCCAACGCAGATTTCCAGTCATACCACCTGGGAAGTAATAGATGGTAGCTCAAATACACAGGTCAGTCTCCCGGCTTTTAGGCTCCTGTTTGCATCTGGAAATCTTCCTAGTTGTTGCAGTCATTTTGGAAATGAGCCATCAAGAAAAATACCTCTTTTCTTGCTGCTGTTCAAATAAATTTTAAAAAGTTAGAAAGGAAAGCATAATTTGAGAGCAAATGATACAGTCTTTTATAAGCCTTTGATCATTCAGCAGTGCCCTAGAGAGAATCTGTGATACAATAAAATACTAAGCCACTATGCTTAGTAAAAAAAAAAAAATGTATGAAAATACTGGAAGCACTGCTGTTATGAAAATAATGTTGATAAATATATGATGTTTCTCTGTGCATGTGTATTTTCCATCTCATATCTGAGAATGTATGAGTGAGCTGAATACATTGGATTCATTTTATTTCAATCAATATTGTGATATTAGCAAGCTGAATTTTCATTATCGTGTGCTTCATGGTCTCTCTAGTGTGAATACAGGTACTGTGATTGCAATGTATGCATAGAGTATTTCCAAGTTACAAATAGCATGTTGATGTACTCTTTACATTTTGAAGAATTTAGTAAACAGATGAAACAGTTGACATATGTGATTTGGAGGCCTCTTCAGGTGTGGATTATTGATAGCATGCATCAATAGAATGAATATATGCCACTTTCTCTCCACTCTTTCAATTCTTGGAGCGGTGTAGCAGCGATCAATACAGTAAGACTCAGCACTTCTCCATCAAATTTGTATTTGGTGCAAACATAAAAAAATGTTGTCATTACATATAATGAATATATCCGTGTAGTCATTCTGTAGACAATCAACTTTGCATTGTTTGGAACATTATATTTTAAACATAATTACCAATTATACTTTCTTGCCTTGATCAAACAGGATGTCTATTCAAGAGTCTTCTAAATCTGTGAAAATGATAAAACAAAGTAGAGAAATGAATGGTTTAATGCATCTGTGTAAAATACTTCTTCACAGTGATTTAGTGGAATCAGGCAGTGACTGAACTGGTTAACACATGAACAAGGAAAACTAGAACACTCTGGCAAAACATAAGAGAAAGACTTGATTTTCTAAAGACAGCTTTTAAGAAGCATGTAGTAACTGTCAAGTCTCAGTGAAAAGTGGAATTAATTTTTATGAAATTTTCTACAAAAAAATCCAGCCAATTTTAGCCTGTACTTATTAAATTCTTTTTCATCATTGCTTCCTTTTTGCAGATTTTGTTAAGAAAGCAAATGCTAAAATACATTCAAAATGAACCCAGATTCCAAATAACTGTGAAGCCTTAAATAGTAATGCTGTCTGTATCTAACCAGTTATGGCCTTTTAATAGTTAAAATTCATCCATTTATTATCACTAATTATTTTCCTTCTGCAGCTTTGATGAGTTAGTTATAGCCTGAAATAAAAAACACTGTGGTAAGGACAACTGTACAGCAAGGTTAAGTGCCTTCTTGTCTTCAGTACCAATAATTACCTTTAAACAAAAAAAGGCTGTTTTCAGATTTGACAGTTAATTTACTAATGAGTATGTGGACCCAATTTATAATAAAGTAATATTGACTAGAAATAATCCCACATTGGTACTCATCTGAATTATTTTATTGTTCATGTCCTCTATTAAATAAATTGGAAAAGATTAATTTTGCAAGATGGGATTGTCAGAGACAGCTGCATAAACTAGATGCATGTCAGCACTAAATTTAATTATTGATCACAATACAATAGTGCTGAGTGTTCCAATCCCTAAACAGCTTCCAGTAACTATCAGCAGATTTCAAATATAAAGTCTAAAGTAAAAATTTGATTGCAAATGATTACAGTTTTAACAAATAAATGCTTTTCTGAACTAAATAAAAATTAACTTTGTAGTTCTGTTTAGATCATTAATTGAATTATGGAGCAATAGAATAGTGAATGAAGGTGACTTCATTCAAAGCACAAATTTAATTCTACTGGTTTAATGGTTTCTGTGTCAATGAGATTACTTTGATCCTTTCATTCTAGTAAAGAAATACAACTTACGAAAAAATGTCTGATAGACCATACACTTAGATCACTCCTCAGCCTTTTGGCTAAGATCAAATGTAGAACAGACACTTAGGATGTTAGGCCATTGAAAAACATAAAGTGGCATGTAACTGACCTGTAGACGTATTTAGATTTTGAGACACAGGCTTCCTTGACACATTATAGACCAGCATTTAACAAAAATAAACATTTGGCTATACTTTGAATTGTGATCATTTGAGATTACTTAAACATTCATAAATTGGACCTTTCAATTGTTTAAAATATGAAATCAACAAGCTTTTTCAATCAAAATTGAGTCAGTATACATGACTTGCTTGGGTTACTGACTAATCATGGTGGACATTAACTTAATTGGCAAATCATTTTAACATAAAGTAGCATCTTCCTGAAACGTAACAATCAAAGAGATTTATAGTTGCTCACCCTAGAATTATAGTTAGAAGTAATGAATGTGTTTATTTATATAAGACTAAATTAGATGGAAAGTTCTGCTACCAAGAAAATAGATGCCACCTTACGTTCACTGCTATTCACTATGAAATTTCAGATAGTGAATGCAATATTTTATTACATAGCCATAAAAGTTTTAATTCAAAGAAAAGAGATATATTACTATTATAATTTGTATGATTTAGAATGATCATGCTATGGTTAGTGGTAAAATAAATACATAAAAATGTTCACTTTTTCGATATGAGGTATAGTGTGAGAGTAGAAGTCATTTTGTCTTAAATTAGAAAAAAAGCATCAGAATTGCCTTACTAAATAAATCTCTAGATGTAAAATACTTATTGCTTTTTTAAAAAAAGATTTATGGAGCAAATTGCTTCCAAATGTTGGTTAGATTACAGTGACTCCTCCAATCCCCTTCTAATTTGATAGAGAACTTTGGAAATTAATGTCCTGCTTTAATTTTGATAACCACTGGTGAGGGAGAATAATACCACTCTTCCAATGAGTTTTTAACATGTATCTTGACAATTTTTAAAATTTCTGCTGACCTTTGAACACATTATTCTTTAAAATTTATGGGTTTGATTTGAAGTAGATTTTGTTCTTTACCAACTTGAATTTCATTCTAGTAATTCACTTTTTGTATTACTGAAATAAATTAGTAAATTAAAAATAAAAGGCTCTGACCCATTTCAGAACATATTTATGTGATAGTATTGTATATTAGAGTTAAAAATGCAGGGCCACATCTCTGGCAGCTCAAAACCCAAATCAGCCACTAAACTAACACAGTTTTAGCTATTTAAATAGACTCCGAGTCCTAATTCATGATTTTAAAAACAGTACTTTTAATGTAATAATGACTTAATTCTGGATAAAAAAATAATTAAAACTTTAAAATTTTACAAAGTTTCAGTAATGGCTAGCCAACATCACTTCATTTATCTTTAGTAAATAATGTGCCCTAGATTTTATTCTATAATGTATACCACATGCATTACTAACATGATACAATATCAGAGTGTTTGGAGGAAGTATAGCATTTCCCAAATATTGTCACATTAGATTATTCAAATGCGGAAGTGATTATGTTTCAGACATTCAGAATTAAACACAAGAGGATATTGTTTTCTGTAAGATAGGACCATTTATTTCACAGTCAACAAATAATTCAATTAATATTGGTTTAAAAATCTGTATCGTGAATAATAACTAATTTTAAAATGTGTAGCAGAAAATGGAGGGTATGGATTTCTTGATATACTAGAAGAATAAAAGGAAATGACATATAATAGAACTTAGTAAATGGTGTAGATCCCACAAGACTCTCATATTGGCCCATTTTTAAGGTTACCTTCATCAGCAAACTGTCTTCCTTTATGAGTATAAGATACTTGCTTTTGTGCCCAAAATTCTGACTATGAATCAGGAGGGTCTACAACTCAAAACGACAGTCTAGGATGATTCATTTTGTTTTCTTACATAACATGAGCTAAATGTGGTTCTTACGTTTTACAAATTAATTAGTGGGTTTGATTTATTTAAGAAAGAGACATACAACATTTCCATTTACTGTTTCCTCATTCCCAAAGTGTCAGATCTCAATCCAAGTCTGCAACAGGGGTTGCAGGGCACTCGCTACCTGACCACTCACCTGCTGCATTCCAGAATGTGCCATCATTGCAAAAACCAAGCACTCAATATGAGAGATGGGTGTCTTAACTGCTAGACCACATACCCATCCAAACAGTTTTAAGTGGTTGAGAACAAATCACAATTTATAGAACATGGTAACTATACAATTTTGATTTCCAGTGTTCATAAAAAATGATTTAGAATACAGTCATCCTGAATTATGTTTCCATTAAATCTGTTGGTGTTTTCTCGATGTGTTAGCCCCTGGTTTCTACCTCATCACAACTCCAGAATCAAAGGGAATGGGATTACTCAAATGGATTTTTTCCCTGTGATATCTGAAATGAAAACCATTAGTGACTTGAGGCTATTAGGCAAATGCAACTGAATTTTTTTCATTTTAGTTAATTTGAATTTTAAAAGTGATCTTAAATTCAGCATATCTTAAGTGCATTTGGACCAACCACAAAATGAGAATTCAATTCAACTTGTACTTCATAAAATATTAACACATATAAAATTTCAAATAACAATGTGGCATTCAAATGGAAGTGGTATATAAGGGTGAAATACACACTAGATTTTGAAATCATAGCTCCCAAAAAAGCTTTTAAAGTATTTGTATGGTGGTTGCACATCTTGGTTACAAATAATTTTGACATTAGTTACATGTTGAAGTAATATTTTGGATCACCTATACTCAATAAAACACACATTTATTTAATTTGTTAACTTTTAGATTTCAAATATGATTTAAACTTTTGCATCCTTTCTCTTCACCCTTCTCTCTCTCTCTCTCTCTCTCTCTCTCTCTCTCTCACACACACACACACACACACACACCAGCAACAACTGTAGTTTCAATTAGTAAATTCCAATGTGACCAAGAGGAGGGTTGTTCTGCTATCTGTTGATGAAAATGAGTTAGCTGTCAGGCAGGCATTCAAATCTGTATCTATCACAAAAGTAACTGAAACCAAGAAAGCACTTAATGCCCAGCTGTAGACAACTGCCTAGATGGCACTATACATATGCGAGTGTTACACTGCTGGAAGAAAAGCACTTAATAGTTAGCAGGCTGGGTTGCAGCATCCACCAGCACACACAGGCTGAGACTAGGAGGCACTGTGTCATATTAAGGCTTAGCACCTGTCGACATGCATGAGATCTGGCTCTGGGACTGGGCCTGGTCAGGGAACTTAGAGAACTCCCTTGGTAGGCTGTTGCTTTTGTTGGTGTTGTGTGCATGAGACAGGGCTTGGTGGCGTGTGTGTGTGTGTGTGTGTGTGTAGCTTTGCCTTTCAAATAGAGAAAATGGTTCTTAAAAAAAAAAAAAGGCCTGGCCTGATGGCCTAGTGGCTAAATCCTCACCTTGAATGTGTTGGGATCCCATATGAGCGCTGGTTCTAATGCCGGCCATCCCACTTTCCATTCACCTCCCTGCGTGTGACCTGGGAGGGCAGTCGAGGACGGCCCAAAGCTTTGGGTTCCTGCAACCACGTGGGAGACCCTGAGGAAGCTCCTGGCTTCAGATCGGCTCAGCTCCAGCTGTTGCAGTCACTTGGGTAGTGAATCAGTGAATGGAAGATCTTCCTCTTTGTTTCTCCTCCTGTCTGTATATCTGACTTTCCAATAAAAATAAATAAATCTTAAAAAAAAAAAAAAAGAAAAAGTGGATAGGACTACAATGCCTATTGGCCTACATGTGAGTTGGATTAGAGGGAGAGCAAGGCGGGGATAAGTGATGGTATCCACTGGTGCATGCATGAACCAGAGTAAGTGTAGGCTAGTTGGGCTTTGCTGCAAAACCAGCTAGCAGGTGCTTGGACTGGGGGCAAGTTCTATTAGCCGAGCCCACAGAACCTCCTGAAAAGTGCAAGATACATGGTTGGAAATGCGCCTAGCAGGGAAAGTGGGCACCCCTCTGATATGTTGTAACTCCCACTGGTGAGCATGAGACCCAGGGCTGGGGGCTGGCGTGCATGGACAGGTAGTGGCACCTGCCAGCAACAGTGTGGGCTGGATAACAGCGTTGCATGGGGCTGAGCTAAGCACCAGCACCCATTGCTGTGAAAGAGAACCAAATGTAACGTAGACCCTGGGAAGCAGTGATGATGATGTTAACAGTAGCTGAGTTCCTACTCTTGGTGTGGAAGATCTCAAATATGTTTCCCACTCCCACCTTCAGCCATGACCAGCGTGGAATGTTATGGTCATTTAGAAAGTAAACCAGTAGACAGGACATATTCTGTTTAACTATCTCTTTAAGACTGAAATAGATTTTTTTTTAAGTGTGATATTATAAAATTTGATTAGTGAGTACTGAGCTACGGTGATAGGCATAAGAAATGCTAGCAGGGGTGACATTATGGGAAAGTTGCCACCTGAAAGACTGGCACCCCACACAGGCGTTCTTTCATATACTGGCTGCTGTACTTCTGATATGGTTCACTGCTAATGTCTAGGGAAAAGCAAGAGATGGCCCAATTATTTGGTCTCCTACTGCCAATGTGGGAAATCTGATGGAGCCTCAGACTGAAGTTCCTGAATTCAACCCTGCCCAGCCCGTGATGTATGTAGGCATCTGGGGCATGAACCAAGATGGGAGATCTCTGTCATTCTCCCTCATGCGTGTGCGTTCTCACTCTCACTCTGAATTAAAAATAGATTTTTAAGAATTTTGGTCTTCTGTTGCATAGTAGGATGACTGTAAATAACAATAATATACTCTATATTTCCGCACAAAGAAAAAAATCAGAATAAAGGATATAAAATGTGTTCACTATAAAGAAATATTAAATGCTTTAGGAGAATATATTTACCCTGACTGAACATTGCTCAATGTATACACTATCTACTCTAAAATTTTTGGTATTTGGATGAATAAAATCCACAGAGAAATTCTTGCTTTAACTGCCAATCTGACTTCAGATAACCACAATCAGCTTCCACAAAACCACAAGTCCCAAATAAGGCAATAAAATGCTCCTGAACTTCAAAGAAAATAGTTGTCACAAAGATCTTGTGCTATAGGTTAGGCATGGAATTATCCTCAGGACAGAACAAATTGATTTAGTGTGTGTGTTTGACTAAAGTAAATAGTGAAGGGTAAATAGTACAAATCCAAAAGAGTCTATGGGTAGATTAGAGAAAACATTTCTCTAGAAGAAGCTAGTGGAATAGTCAGAGACCCAGAGGTCATTATTCATCCATCCGTTTATCCCACACGTACGTATTGTGCATTAAGTGTTAGCCACTATTCCAAGTGTTAAGGATGTAATGGGGGAAAAAAATCAAAGCTCCTTGTCTCAAGGATCTTATATTCCACTTGGGAGAGGGAGTTTTGGATAGATGTATAAAAATGAAGAAAATAGTATGTGCTGCAGAAGCTGATGACCAGCAGGAAAATGTGTAAGCTATTTGCCAAAAATGTTCAGAAAAGAGTATTATAACATTATACTTGAGTTCAAGTTAGTGAGGCAGCAAGGTGTAGGCATGGAAGGAAATAGCAGCGGAATTTTTAAAAAGAAGCAAAATCAAATATTGCGCTTTATATATTAGAGGCTTAGCAAGAAAGCCAGTGTGACTGCATCATAGTAGGAGGTATTCAGATTATAGGAAGTAAGATTACAAGTGAACCAATATTCAGATAATGCGCGCTATACCAAGGATTTTTGATGTTTTTATTCAACTTAACAGGAAACCATTGGCAAGTGGAAAAATAACTAGATGGCATGATCTAGAGCTCTGTGTTCGTATGCACGATCTGGCTTCTCGAAGGGCTCTGCTCTCTCAAAGAAGATAGAAGTGTGGAAATTAGTTCAAACCCTATTTGTTATGCTGCAAGTAAAAGGCACCACAGTTTGTACCCTAGGGTACAGTTTGTACTCACAGTGGGAAGTCAAGTCAGATTTTACATATGTTTCCAAGGAAATACAGTGTTGCTCAAGAATAGTTTATGAATTAAAAGGTAATAATAAACATGTTGGAAACATTTTAGGTGAGAACAGCTAGAAGACTAATTTCTTGATCATGTGTTTTTAGAGATGTGTTATGGAGTTCATTAAATTTGTTCTTTATACTAATATCACAATAAAACATTTTAAAGAAATTGAAAAATAGATGAAGATATAAGTTAATCTCTGAGGAAAAATCGAGAGTTTAAGAATGCCTAATTTTATATAGAAGTATTTTTAGGTCTCCAAAGAAAAATGGATGGTATAGAGTTCATAGTCAGAATTAGAAGCAGACTTTGTCATATGAATTTGGTAGTTATTGGCAATAAATATATAAATCTACAGGACAAAAAAGACCATCTGGAGAAACAACATAAACAGGGAAGGCGGATAACATAAAAACACAGAGAAGAGAAAATAGAACCAGCAGTACAGAAATAGCGAATGCAATTGATGTGATAGGAAGAAAATAAAAATATGATGACTATGGGCCAAGAGAGGGAAGTGGTGAATTCTCACACACAAGGGCAAGTCAAGTGAAATAAAGGTAGAGACTACATCCTTGGATCTAGCAGCTTCTACATCTTTGATGGCCCTAAATTTAGCAGTCAAAGAGTTAATGGTGGATATCTAAAAAACACAAATTTCAGTCAATGGTAGAAAAGGAGTACTAACACAGAAATGAATATTGAAATTTAATGGGATGTGCCTGAAATAGTGTGGACTATGAAGTCATGAAGTCCGTGTATCTAAAAAATGAATCTTGGGCTGGGGATGGAAATTTGGCCCAATAGTTAACCAGCTGGGATGTCTGCACCCCCATATCCAAAGCCTGGATCAATGTTCAGGCTCTGCTCCTGATTCCAGTTTCCTGCCAATTCATTTCCTGGGAGGGAAGAGATGACAGCTCAAGTAGTTGAGTCCCTCCTCTAATACTGCAGACCCAAACTGAGTTCTGGCTCCTGACTTTGTTCAGAATCTGCCTTAGCTCTTAAGCTCACTTGGGGAGCATGCTGGAAGATGGGTCATGAAGACAGTGTTTTATTATCTATCTGCCTTTCAAGTAAAATAAGCAAAAGAAAAATAAATTTTGAACTTAGAGAAATCACCAAAATTTTATCTCTTAGGAAATACTGAAATACTGAAAATTGAAGAGAGTCGGGAAAAATGGACTAAACTCCAAATCTTGTACACAATACATACATATACAGAAAGAAAGAGAGAAGAAAAGGAAGAAATTGGATGTTCTAGATTATCTGAGGGAAAGGATGGGTTGTCAATATTGGCAGGAGAGGAGAGTAACATTGAAACTTTACCAGAGTCTGTTGCAAAATGTAACAGCATTTCATTTCATTAATGTCTTACTTTCTACTAATTAAATCTTCTAATATTTTTCTTTTTTAAAAGATTTATTCTGTTTTTTTGTTTGTTTGTTTTATTGGAAAGGCAGATATACAAATAGAAGGAGATACAGAGAAAGAATTTCCATCCACTAATTCACACCCCGAAGTAGCCGCAACAGCTAGAGCTAAGCTGATCCTAAGCCAGGAGCCAGGAACTTCTTCTGGGTCTCCCACACAGGTACAGGGTTCCAGCCCCCTACTTCCCCAGGCCACATGTAAGGAGCTGGATGGGAAGTGGAGCAGCTGGAACATGAACCAGCATCCATGTGGGATCCTGGAAATGCAAGACAAGGATTCAGCCACTAATCTATTGTGCCTAGCCCAAATCTCCTAACTTCTTACTTCAGATATGTCTAGGGAAGAGGAGCATGCTAACTATGGAAACAATTACTTCAGAGAATCCATGCAACAAATGTACTGATTCAAATGTTACATGTCTAAAACTGATTGCTATGTTACAAATGTTCTTGTCTAGTTTCCCTAGAAACTAAGAGTGGCAGGTGAGAGAAGAAAAGCAGAACAGAACAGAAGATGAACCAAAATCTGAGTTTTTGGAATATCAGGCACAATCTATCCTGCCTAACTCATGAGTTCTTTTTGTTTTTTTAATAAATCATGATTGAGAATGATATATCTTATTTTTTAGGATTCTACTTATTTTTATTGGAAAGGCAGATTTACAGAGAGAAGGAGAGACCAGGAGAAAGATTTTCTATCTGCTGGTTCACTCCCAAAGTGGCTCCAAAGGCTGCAACTGAGCTGATTCAAAGTCAGGAGCCATGAACTTCTGGTGAAGAATCCCAAGGATTCAGACCATCCTCTTCTGATTTCCCAGGCCACAAAGAAGGAGTTGGATAGGAAAAGGAGCAACCAAAACACAAACTGGTGTTGATATGAGATCCCAGTTCATACAAGGCAAGACTTAGTCATTTAATTATCATGTTGGGCCCTATAGTTGCTTTCTAAACCAAATATATTACACAAACTGTAGCAAAATCCCAAGTACACTGAATTCAGATATTGCATTGAAACAGCCTTCCTGTTCCAGTTATGGGAGAATTGATCTTCCAAAATTGATTTTGACTTTTTAGGAAACCTGTATGGTTTGTATTGATCTTAATCAAAACTTATGACTACCATAAGAATCTACCAGATTCTCAAGCTGAAAATTAACTGCCTTTTCAATGATTCTGTTAGGAAGCTGTCTCAACTCATCTGAGGAGTGTTGGAGAGGATTGTAGGAATGTTGGCACCTGTTTGCCAG
The DNA here is from genome assembly GCF_017591425.1 of Ochotona curzoniae. Lineage (NCBI taxonomy): Eukaryota > Metazoa > Chordata > Mammalia > Lagomorpha > Ochotonidae > Ochotona > Ochotona curzoniae. Next base: position 26,971,351 of record NW_024465369.1, read on the forward strand.
AGAAAGACAAGGTTGCTGACAAGCCTTTGAGGGAGAGTGCCATGGCTCTCACCAGATAATGTAGGGGCGCTTAGATTGGGAAAGAGATTGATTCTTGGCCTTCCACCAAGATTTTGGCACAATTATGCAGGGAAACAGAGGCAGAAAAGAGAAAACATGTGAGAGTGTATAGGAATCCACAGTCAAATCAGATTTATAATTAAAGAGGAAAATAAATTCAAAGAAAGTGGCTGACTTGCCTTGTGGATGGAGTTTAACAATTGGCGGTAGTGGGGGGGGGGGGTTGAGTTGTCTTGTAACTTTAAACTTCCAAAAATATTTTTTACATCAACCTAAAGGAAGTATAATAATTAAATGCTCACAGCCAAGATAAAGCTCAATATATCTAAGTTAAAACTATAGTTTCCCATCATAGTCTAAAATACAAACGTTATGTTTGTTCTAATTCCCCTATTAAAGTTTCCATAATCTCTCAAATATGCAAAACATATAGCTTCCTAGTAAATTACTAATTCTGAAACCAACAGCTGGCCAATTCTCCTGCTTTGTTTTTGTCTATAATTGCGTTGCCTCCAGATTGTTTCAGCTTCTTGCAATTCTTTAAACTAACATCCACCATATATTCCAAATAATCTAAGCTACGAGTAGCACTCTCAACATGTAGCAACCCCATTGTCTACAAGATCCTAGGCATGTTATACATGCACTGAAACTACGGGTTGTCTCTAGTGGCTCCCATCTCATTTATCACTTTCCCCATGTAACTCTTCTTGACTTAGTAGGATTTTTTTGGGGGGGGGCTTGACTTTCTTTTTTTACTTTTTTTTTTTTCTTGACTTGGTAGTTTTTTGTTTGTTTGTTTTTGTTTTGTTTTTTTGCCTCATGTGGCTTTATAAAGCTTTGCATCTGTACCCTTTACCTAAAAGACAGTTTCCAATTTTCTAATCAGGACTGGATAATGTACAGGCTTTGAGTTTTGGCATTATTTCCTTCTGTCTGTTCTCTGTATTCTTGTGGCTAGGTTGAAAATATGTCTATCTCAATGTCTACAATTTTTTTTAAAGATTTATTTTATTTTTATTGGAAAGGCAGATACACACAGAGCAGAGACAGAGAGGAAGATCTTCCATCCGATGATTCACTCCCCAAGTGAGCGCGACGGCCGATGCTATGCCGATCCGAAGCCAGGAGCCTCTTCCGGGTCTCCCACGCGGGTGCAGGTTCCCAAAGCTTTGGGCCGTCCTCGACTGCTTTCCTGGGCCACAGGCAGGGAGCTGGAAGGGAAGCAGGGCTGCTGGGATAGAAGCGGTGCCCATATGGGATCCCGGGCGTGCAAGGCGAGGACCTTAACCACTGTGCCACCGCGCTGGGCCCCAACTCATTGATTCTTAACATTGGTTCTTTCTTCCTTTAATCTTCCTCTCTCTGTTCTCATGAATTATATTTTCATTGTTGAATTTTTTTTAGTGCGCACTTGGTATGTCTGTGTACAGAAGCTTCCTCTCGGCCTGTGGCTGCTTTGGGTAAGCTACTCAGAAAAACACTAGCTATTCTTCAAATATCTGGCCAAGGGCCCATCGCAGTAGCCTAGTGAATAAAGTCCTCTCCGTGCTTCAATCCCATATGGGCACCAATTAATTTCTTGGATGCTTCACTTCCCATCCAGCTCCCTGCTTGAGGCCTGGGAAAGCAGTGAAAGGATGGCCCAAAGCCCTGGGACCCTGTAACCATATGGAGACTCAGAAGAATACCCTGGCTCCTGGCTTCGGATCAGCTCAGGTCCAGTCATTGCAGCTGCTTGGGGTGTACCAGCAGATGGAAAATTTTTATCGCTGTCTCCCCTCTCTGTGAATCTATCTTTCCAATAAAAAAATAAATCTTTTTAAAAAGCTGTCTAAAATAATATCCCACTGCTTTTTAGAATTTACTATCTTTAGAGGTTAGAAAAAAATTTAATGAGGCCTTAACTTTTCAGTGTCATTCATGTGTTTAGTGTTGAGTAATATTGAACATGCCTCTCTGCAAATGAAAGCACTAAATGAAATCCTTGCTTACGAACTACGGATAGGAAGAAAAGATGCTCATGGACACGGGGGAATAGAGAAGATCATGACTGAAAGAACAGTCTACAAAGAATCGGGTAGGTATAGTGACACGATAATTTCATGCAAAAGTGGGGAGGTGTTAGGAGGATGCCTATCCATCTTCATCTATTGGCAGACAAATCTCATGCCTTCTCCATTAAGTGTGCTGGCAGTTGTTCAAGCTTCTTTAAATTCTGGCAATAATATAATTTATTGCATCCTAACCTATTTTGGGGCCAATATCTGCTATATTGTCATTGCTGCTATTCTCCTCAACATGTTAGAGAAAACTGATGAAAGAACAACTTAAACACTTTGAAACAACAAATATTCTCTTAACAGAAACGTTAAGAGTTGTTTGGCCATGGAAATACAATTGGCATGTCTGCAGTAGCTCTTGGAGGCTGTGCCAGGCATGAGCCTTATTCTTTCCACTGTGTACCTCAAATGTGATATACTGAGAGTTTGTGGTCCTTCCTGACTGCCTCACATGTGGTATCTTTTCCCTTTCCAAAAAAATTTCATTGCAGTATTCCTTTGTCTAAAGGTTCCTAAAGGCAATGATATCCTCCCTTAGTGCTGCAGATTTCAAGAGAATGAAAGTCTTTTCTGTGAGTGTCCATCATGCTTCCTGTTCTCAAGGAGCCATAAAAGTGGGATCTTTCAGCTCCCGAGGAACAGAAATTCTTCACACCATGTTATTGTTTCAGCGGTTCAGGCAAGGGCTTTTATCCTTTGTCTGTTCCTTATTTCTCAAAGAACAGAAATAGAACTGCCAAAATGCCACAAGAGAAGTAATTCTCGTTGTCAGGTCAAACTGTAGTCCCATTAATAATGTTGGTAGAAATAAGAAATATCATACAATTATACTGATGATTGTTCTTGTTAGAATTTCACTGTTGATTTGAAATACCCATTTTTCTTATTAAAAGTGAAGTTTAATTTATTGTTGCTTTCTTATTCATAAGGAAACTTGGAGGAAAATGTGTGCTTTTCTCCTATCTAGTATTGTCCTTAGATAATTGATCTCAATGACAAGTAAATGCATTCCTTAATTAGAAATGTGTTTTGAGTAATTTACTGGCTCAGTTTGAGGACTAACATATATTTCCCTAACTGTCTTATTTTTGATTCTTATGAAACAAACTGCCCACATTCTCTTGGAACTGAAAAAAATTATACTAAAATGAGTCAAATGTCTTGCTTATGCATCTTATGTCTGGCAGACAATAATATTTTAGGTTTTTTTTTTTTTGCTACATTGTCTATGTGGTAGCTGAAAAATACCTCTAATACAATTGAAAAGCAGCCTAGATGATACATATGTGAAGAAATAAGACCACACTACAACACAAAATCATTAAATAAATAGGTCATAGACTGGACTGCTGACCTAGAGGAATTAGTTTATGAGTGACCAGAGAATGTAGTTATTACAGAATGAAGGGAAAACTTGAGTCATTATTTTCTTGGGCAATCAAGACCCTACAAGAGCTCTGTTACCAATAAGTAAATCAAACCTCATATTAATTTTGATTGCAAGGCGTGTGTGAAGGCTTTAGAATGCTCAGGAGAAAGGTCCACCCTTTAAAATCATTTTCTAGTAATTCTCTGAATCTCCCACAACTTAGGTTTGAATATGAGCTATGTTATGAAACAAAGACTACAAAATCAAATGACACAAATTACATGAGAATGTCTGTCCCAAGTGGCATGAATTCTGCAGGGTACCCTACTCCCAACTCTAAGAGTATATATTTCTATCCTAGATCTCTAAGCCAGCTAATGAGATCTTTGGAAATACATTCTTTGTATGTGTCATTAGTTAAGATGAAGTTATGCTAGAGGAGGAAGGTTCCTTAATCCAATGTAACTGGGCCTACGTAAAGAGGAGAGATCATGTGACACACAGGCAAAGATGATTCTGGGACAATGCCTCTGCAAGACAAAGAATGCCTCAGGACCACCAGGAGCCAGAAGGGTGAGTGGGGAAGCATCTAAGCTCAGATGAGCACTGTGTATCTGGAACCACCCAACAATAATGACTTTCTGTTATTTTAAACCACCCTGTTTGTGTGGCACCCAGTTTAATTCTAATTGAGACAAATTCTGATTTTTTCAGTAGGAAATTAGTCCATTCCAAATTTTGTACCACTTGAATTCCATCCATAGACTTGTAGTTTCTTGAGTTTCAGATGAAGAACTACTGCAGTGAGAGTCTTACAGAGTTCTGGCCCAAGAAAAGAAACAGGGGAGCCACTCCCAGATCCGGGACTTTGTTTTCATTAAGCATCCTTGATGCTGCAAAACACTCCCACAACAATTTGGAAGGAAGTTAATATAAAAAACTGAAGTATGATGCATAGAATGCTAAAAACCTAGAGCATGTTGTACAGTTTGTGTTATATTATACATCAATGGTTTGGAAATATTTTATGAGGGAAAACATAGTAAATGGATATTTAACAATCTTATAGCCCTGTTTCCCAGGATAAGCTTATTTCTTGAGAGCTATGAAATGCATTTTTAACTTTTTGAAATATTAGTATTCCATTTAATGTATGTGCTACCGAAGCAAGCACAAGTATTCCATTTAAAAAAAAGCTAAAAGAATAATCAAGAGATGGGCCTAAGAGAGAACTATCTGTCTTCTTTAAGTTTTTGTTTTTTACCAAATTGAACTCTAAACAAGAAACAAAAAATTACACGATGTAAAAAGGATTGTCACTAGCATTCATATTTTTTCCAAAATTTTCATGAGTATTTTTATTTCTTCTTGCACTCATTCCACATTGTATGGATGAAGACAATCTTTACTGCCCAGACTGTACACGAGACAATCAGAGATCACATCGACAAGCCCCTAGCAACTGAACAATGAACTTCCTCAGGATTTTGGCCATAATAAAAACACTGTCATTTGTCATGAATTGTGTGTACAATGTGGTCTTGTGGCCATGTGAAGAAAAGCTGTCAGTCAAAGCAAAGGTAGATGAAACCTGGAAATCACAGTTCTGATATTACCACCAATACCCAGACCCAAGCCTGTCAAAGAACACTTGTCACCCGGTTGCTTAAACAGTCCATTTGCCATAAGATTAAATGGAGATAGACCGTATTTGCACTCAGCATAAAGCCTCTGATTCCAATGCAGCAATGTTTTCCTTTATATTTTAAGACTTTTTGGGCTACCACAGATATGTGGAAAGTTTCCCCATGGTTCCACCACAAAACCTCGTGACACTGACACTTTCCTTCTCAACATATTCCTTTAATTTGCCACTCTTTACTCAATTTGAGCATGAATAATATTACTCTTAGTTCTGCTTTTGTAATGCAGTAAGAATCAAAGTAACTTTTAGGCCATGATTATAGAGAGCAGCTCTCTAAATTCTAAATTTGATGTCGTCAGCCATTTTTGAGGAATATTGTAACAAAAAGCCATGCAAAATTATTTTGATATATTCTATAAAACGTGATTTTGGAAAATATCCTCTAATTCAGATAAATTTGCTAAATGGAGACCCAGAGTTTATCTACATCACCAAACTATGTGGCCAAGATAACCAGATTATAATTATTCTATGGCAACTATGAGTTACACAACGTATATTTTTCTTATAAGTTACTGCAAAGCATCAACCGACATGTGACCCACCTCCACTATCATAGCAAGCTTAGTTTCACTGGACCTACCAACCTCACCCACAAATTCAATTTTCTTTTCTTCCCTTTCTTTTCCATTAATCTAATTCACTCAAATTTTAAAGTTTTTATTTTATTGTTTAGATGTTTATATGTAGTTTTCAATTTTTAAAGCCATGTGAAAATTAATTTAAAAATCTTTTACTATATTATTATTATTATTACAATAATCGATTATTTAACTTGTAATAGTATCATTAAAGTAATTGAAATTAACTATGATATGCTATCATTGATGCATCTATTACTAAATAAATTTTCTTTAATTTATACCTTTGGTTTTGGGGGTCTGTATTCCAGGAAAACTGCTATGCTGCATGAATTTATTAGAGCAATATGAAAGGATACACAATAATTGTGCTTGTTAAATTTTGTAAAGGATTTAATAGAGGTTTGAAAGCTTGGAAACACAGTATAACAATAATTTCTAAAACAATATAATGAACTTTCACTTAATAAGTGATGAAAAATATGTACACTGTGGCATTCTACATGAAAAGTATCTTTAATTGGAAAGAGAAAGCATATATCACTGCCAAACAGGATAATTATACACACATATTTTTACAGATTTATTTCTTTATTTGAAATAGTTACATTTAAAGAGAAGAAAATACACACAGAGAAAATTTTCATCTGCTGGTTCACTCCCCAAGTGGGTTCAATGGCCACAGCTGGACTGGTCTAAAAGTAAGAACCTTTCTAAAGGTCTTCCATGTGGCTGCAGGGACTCAAGCATTTGGACCATTTTTCAGTGCTTTCCCAGGCTCGTTAGCAAGGAGTTGGATTTGAAGTGGAGAAATCATTACCCTTATGGGATGATATTGTCACCGGCATCAACTTTACCTACTATGCTGTGACACTATCCCCTACACAAAATATTATACTGAAGTTCTGTGATTAGCATACTGTAAAACATGCAAGTGTTTTACTGACTTTTCTGCTTATTTTCCACTTATTTTTCTAAATAAGATGTATCCGGTACAATCATTTATAAGGCATGCTTAAATACATAGGGGCTGTATCAGATTCATGGAAAAATGGAATTAAATAGTAAAGTGAAAAATTGAAATATATGCATAGCTTTTTCACAATATGTATTTCAATGCATCTTTTGAAGACCAAGTATATACATTGCTTTCAGTAGTATTAAAATTTTTCTGCTGTTCAAGTTATATTGACAACAATACTGAGAGCAGTATAACTTTTACAAGATAATCAAAACTCATACCATATTTAGAATTTGGTTAAAATTTATTTGAGAGGATGGAATTTGGAGGGGGGAATCCCCGACTCTACAGAATGGTACCATAAAATTTTAAATTAAAAATAAAAATTAAAAATAAAAATTAAAAAATATATTTGGACAGAACATCAGTTTAATATTTAACACAATACTGGAAACCAAATAAATTAAATTATATTGAACATAGAAACTTGAATATGAAATGTTGGGCTGAATTTCTAAGTTTTTTTTTAAGATCTATTTACGTGACATGCAGAGTTACAGAGAGACCGTGAGATTGGTGATGAAAGACAGATCTTCAATTCAGGAGCTTATTCCCCAAATGGACTCAATAACCAGTGCTGGGCTAGGTTGAGGTCAGTAGCCAGGAGATTCACCTAGTCTCCCATTTCTTTCACTGTCTTGCAATGGATGTCATTTGTCAATTTTATTGAAAATGCAACAAATTTATAAGTGTCTTTTCTTGAGCAAAGAAGAGATACATGACCTAAGCAATAACATCTTTGTCATGTCCTGCCACTCTAATTCATTGATCTAAGTAATAGGAAAAAAAAAATAATCTCAGATTGGCAAACTATCTAAGAGCAATAATATTGCAATATGCTATTTTGCATGCTTCAGGAGCGAATTGTATAGCAGTTAGTACACTCTAACTATTAAGATATGTAAAAATATCTAGCTTTATGAGGCAAAACTATCCTACAGAAGCTACACCTTTTACTGGCTCTTTGCTATTAATTAAGTAGTTCCTATGTGTAATAAACAGAAAATAGCATTACGATATAGCAAGTGAACTTCCTGCTATCATGGGATTTAAATTCTTACTTGCAAAACATACTAAAACTCATAAGACAAGGCCATGACAAAGAAAAAAAGTATCTTTTTTTTTTTTTTTTTTGGAAAACCTTAGCTATAGTATGTGATTAGAGGGAGCAAGAAAATCAAGTAAAATAAATATTAAAGTCAAAGACAACTTAGAATGAGAAAAAAAAAAAAGGCAAAATCAAATATTGACAGGAATAGCTTAAAAATATGAAAAGCCCAAATGTATTTAGCGTCATCTGCCTTTGATTCTTGTTTTAATCTTGGATATTTTACATAATTAAAATATTCCCTAATTATATAACATCTGTATAAAGAGGATAGACTTCATGAGTGGACAATAGGAAATGAGAATGTTATGAATAACCACCCAATCTTAATGGCAAGAGCAACAACACAGTGAATAAGGAACGTATTATCACTTTTCCATTTTAAGAGCAAAAATTCAGTGTGTATTTTCTCCCTGTGGAAGTTCTTCCCTATAAATCCACATACATATGACAATAATTTTAAATGATTTCACAATACAAAATACAATATTGATATATTCAGATTTCCATTAACAAGCACACTTATAATCATGAAAAACAAACTAATCTTGTTCTTACCTAATCATATCTCTAATTTCAGAAACAGTAGCAATTTAATCATTGGAGTATTTCAATGAAATTGAAAAGAAATAGTGAAATCATTGTACTTCATAATTCAGTAACATAATACATGCCAGAAGAACTAATCTCACACACTACTTAAGGACACATTTTTATTTTCTATTAAATATGTTCTGTATATTACCAGTGGGACAAGTTAAACACACTGATAGTTTTAAAACTAAATAAAACCCTGAATTAAGTAAGTAATAAAAAAGCAAATCTCACTCTATATTGTATTTACTAGGCTCAGTTAACATGTTTAAATTTCGTCTTCTCGTTGTTCTTTTAAGTTACAAACAAGCCTTACAAATCATAAACTACAAGCAGAAAGAAAACTATTTTGGATTCTACGATGTCAGAGAAACTATACACAATGGCATATATGAATAAATGACCTTTCTCTGTCAAAGTAATCTGAATGCATTTCCCTCCTTCTCTCTCTCACACACTCGCATTTTGAATAATTTACAAGACATAAAATTATGTGATATAAAATCATTCAAATAAAAGTTAAATAAAACAAAATGTTACTTAATTCAAAATCCGCCGCTACAGCAATAAATTAGTGCAATATAACCTGTTATATAAAATGCAGAAAAGGTTCTCTTCTATATTTCTTTTTAAGACTATTATTGAGAAGCATACAGTGCAGCTTGCTGTACTATAAGATACCCCAGTATCGTCACACACAAGACCTGCAGATTGAACCTGACCTTCTCAGAATGGATATCCACACTACCGGATGTTAGGAGACCTTTGGGTGTCACTTTGATAATTCTTTGCAATCCTCCATTAGAAACAGAGAAAAGCCACTTCAAGAGTGTGCACTCACAGCTTACTGTTTACCTACACACTCATAAGATCAAAACCCCTGGTCTTACTGTTTTTGTTAACAAGGAGCAGTAAAAGTCTTCCCACATACTGAGTTTTGGTTTCTATTTTACAATCTGAGATGACAGACGGCACAAAAATGATGAGAAAACTGTGGGGAGGCTTCCAGAAGATTGATTCTCTCATCAGCTGATTCTTTTCTAGTTAGTCTTTTATTGACTACAAAGGTATAGCCAATGCAGAAAAGGAAAACCAGACTGCCCTGTTTAATCCTGGGGGCATTGGCAAAAGGTGATCAGTTTTTGAGAAAACAGAGGCCTACAAGGAAATCAGCACACTGTATGAGCCGTTAAGCTGATTTAAACACACAAGGGATGCCTGGGGTTGAACGCAAGATCTCTGAGTTGTGAGATGAGAATGAAACCATTCCACAGACTAATATTACTGAGCTTTAGTAGCAGGTGGTACAGTTGATCAGTCAGGAACCTGTCATTTGGAGAATAGCCCAATATATCTGAGAGACATGAGAAATCCTTCATTTTTTCCCCTTCTTCTCACCAAGACAAAAAATATTGAAGCCTCAAACTTTGACAATTATCAACTATGAGTTGTCACAATTTAAGCACCTATAAGAAGTAAAAAGAACCAAAATATAAAGACATTTTTTAATGTTTACTTAAGATTTCAGACTATAGCTCATAGTGACTGAACCAGATGTATAATTCACATTTAAGTCCATCTGGACTGAAAGCTTCACATGCTGTCAGCATAACCTGCCATCCCGAGGACTCAAAAATTCAGGTGGAATTCTTGTAGTGTAGGAGAGAATTCTCCTTTACATTTTGTTGATTTGATGATTATTTTCTTATGTTGCATTTTCACTGATACGGTGCCAGAGAAAATGCTAATCTTGGCAATATCCACTTATTCAGAATGAGAGCCAGGATAACTGCACAATGTATTATTATCTTATATTTGCAATATCCCTAATCCTATTATCAACCTTTACTAATGTCTATAGACAGTCCAGCAGCAATTGAAGACTGAATGAACAAATTAAATAAAATGCAATAATACAAACTATTACAAATGTTATAGTATATTTTGTTACAACCATTTTAGCACACTTAAAATTTTAAATTATATAAACTAGTAGGTGCTATTAAAATATTTTATCATAACAAAAATGGCATTGATTATAATTTATGCAATCAAGCACAATGTCCTGAATTAGCAAAGTACTTAGTTCGGTTTGATTTTCAGTTACAATAATCTAGACACAGTACTCTAAGATATTTGAACATTTTAATTCTATTTTTAAAGTTTATTTATTTGAAAGAGTGATATAGCAAGGGATCACCCTTCCCTGATTGAAAAGGAGCCAGATCACAATAATAATATTTTGTGTAAGATACTGAGAACTACCTTGACCTTACAATACTAGACTATCATATGACACAATCATAAGCATAAGAAATAGTCATACAGTTGAAACTGTGTTAAATAGTAACCACAAGGTATCGGTCATTACAGGTAAGTCAACTTCAGGCTCTTTGCTGCTAGTGTAAGGAAGCTTGGATTCAAACATTCACTGTGCAGAATCACACTGTATTTACTTCCATATGTAGGGAAGCACAAGCCCTTTTCCTAGCAAATTATGGGGCAAGGATCCAAAGTTGATCACAAACCACGTTCAGTTTCCTCAAGCACTCGATGGCAGCTGGTTTCCATGGAACTTCGTAGGACGTCTGGCCTTCTGTGAGTGGCCAGGCAGTAGGTGTTATGCCTTAACAACCTTAATTGTCCCACATTGAAGATTAAAAATCTGATGAAAATAACTCCAGCAATTTATTTCTATATCCCAATTTGGACAGTCTTCGGATTCACATTTTATTCTGTGAATGAATGGTACCACACATCATCTAAGTCCCTGTGCCTTCTCTGTAAGGTGTACCCACAATTTACTAAACCAGGTCCAATTTTATTTAATACCCGTAGTGTACTTAACAAGTCTTTTCAGCAACTTCACTTAATTTCTTTGATATGAGGTTCTTATTCATATTACAAAGAGAACACATACAATTGATGACCTACTTCAGAGGTGGGGTTAAATACATTTATATTTCTAAGAGAAATACTTGAATTAAAAATAAATATTTCGGGGGCCCAGCGCGGTGGCGCAAGTGGTTAAGGTCCTCGCCTAGCACGCCCGGGATCCCATATGGGCGCAGGTTCTAATCCCGGCAGCCCCGCTTCCCTTCCAGCTCCCTGCCTGTGGCCTGGGAAAGCAGTCGAGGACGGCCCAAGGCTTTGGGACCCTGCACCTGCGTGGGAGACCCGGAAGAGGCTCCTGGCTTCGGATCGGCATAGTATCGGCCCGTTGCGCTCACTTGGGGAGTGAATCATCGGACGGAAGATCTTCCTCTCTGTCTCTCCTCTCTGTATATCCGCCTTTCCAATGAGAAAATAATAAAAATAAATCTTTAAAAAAATAAATAAATAAATAAATAAATAAATATTTCTTCTCACTACCAGACTAAAGAAACTCCTAGCAAAGGTAGATCTACAGTGGAATTGATAGATAAAATAATAGCCTTAACTATCCACTGCGAAGAAAGATACATTTCAGTACTTCCTTTCCAAATAAGTAGAAAAATATATGTATCAAAAAACAAATTTTATTTATTAGTCTGCAAAGATAAAATGGAAAAATCTGTGTAAGAACACATAAATTTTAAATGACATTTAAGAGATATCTTATGTGAAAGTGCCTTCAATGCACTATTTCCAATTTACTGAGGCAACCTGAAAGCAAAACAGCAAGCTATGTGCTGCTAACTTTCCCAGGAATGGCCAAGCTTTAAAGAGAAATAGTATTTTCTAATTCAACTTATTACTATTGATTCACCAGAGAGAAATTGCATTCAAATCTGTAATTTAAAAATAACACGTTGTACTAAATCATCAAAATATATGTAACAATGTTTAAGCAACTAAACAAAAATAGAAATAAAAGCGATCATAATTCACAGGCAAATACATCTATTCCAGATCACACCTGCAGCCTAAAATATGAAAAATATGCTCTTTCAATATGTATTTTTGAAAAATTCATTAGTCAATCCTGAAAGAAATGATGAATTTATTAAACACCGGTTTCATTCTATTTGGCATTATAAATTTTCAGATAAAGAACGTAATAATCTAAGTATAATTTCTCACTTTTCACATTACCCCATCTCAGTGTAGCTGACATTAAACCATATTACCATGTCAGGAAAATGACAAGCTAGGACACTCTGCAGTACAATTCATGGGAGATATTGCAATAGAATCCTGATTTGCAACAGTTACACTAGCATTAATAAGTAGGCGGCTCAAATTTGAGATTTTTTTAAAAATGGTTCATTGTAAGAGTTGCAAGCCTACATGAATAGCTAGTTCTATAACATCATGGAATGTGCTACTTCTGTTTACTCCATCTCTGCTGACTGCACATATGTTTTATAGAATAATGCCTGCATTATCCTTATGAAAAGATATGTAAGCTCATTAAGAGACTTCTAACCATATAAATATCCAAACGGATTCTAATGAATCATTCTAAATTCAAATACATACTTAGCCAGGAAGTTTGAAATGTGAACAGCAAAAAGGGAGCAAACAAACATGTTTAAAGTTATAGCTAGCGGGCCCAGCGCGGTGGCACAGTGGTTAAGTCCTCGCCTTGCACGCCTGGGATCCCATATGGGCGCCGGTTCTAATCCCGGCAGCCCCGCTTCCCTTCCAGCTCCCTGCTTGTGGCCCGGGAAAGCAATCGAGGACCGCCCAGAGCTTTGGGACCCTGCACCCGTGTGGGAGACCCAGAAGAGGCTCCTGGCTTCGGATCGGCATAGCACTGGCCATTGTGCTCACTTGGGGAGTGAATCATCGGACGGAAGATCTTCCTCTCTGTCTCTCCTCTCTGTCTATCCGCCTTTCCAATAAAAAAATAGTAATAATAAATCTTAAAGTTATACCTAGCTATTAAATATCAACGGATTCAAGTTTAATGCAAAATAATATACGTATGTAGCATTTAGATGCATAGTATGGTCAAAAACAACAAGACTATATAGTACTACGCATATTAATATTTGTAGAATTAGCTATATAGCTTTATCTTAAGCAAAAAGACAGAACTAGGATACGAAATTAAGCAATTTTAACACATTCCTCAGAGATTTAGAGAAAGCAACCAGACAAAACTATGTAGAGGACAGCCACAATCTGAAAAGCTAGTAAGTATACTTTATTATACAGAGTCCAGACGCACAGTCCAGAAACGCATACTGTTTCAGAGAAAATACAAAACATTTATAGATCATATATTGCACTAATAATAAATCTCAAAAACTATCAGATACTTGTTCTGTGTCTATGGTATACTTCAATATTTTATATTAATAACAAAAATTTCATTTCTTCGGTATTTAGAAATTAAACTACATACTACTAAATTATCTCTAGGCTTTAAATAAGATGGTGAGAGTAATCAAGAAATATTTTAGAATTTAATTATAGTAAGAAATGCATCTTAAAACACATAGACAGGGTTAAAGTGTGTTTGAAGAGAAATTTAGAAATGATATTTCAGCATTAGACAAGTGTTTTTTGCTTTTTTACCTGCAGAAAATGAGGAATGAATCAAAAAAGTAATCAGCTTCTTTAAGGAGGCATATTGTAATATTAAGACAATGGAAAAGAGTAAAATTGCAAAGACACTTCACATATAAACATGTTAAACTTCTAATGTGAGTTTTGGAGGACTAGATTTATGGCAGGACAAATTAAGCCACTACCAATCACAGCAGTATCCCTTGTGGATATGGGTTTGAGTCCTGGCTTCTCCACTTCTGAACCCTCTCGCTTTGAATGCACCAGAAAAAGTAGCAGAGGATGGTCTGAGTCCTTGGCCCTGCATGTATATATGACTCTGAAGAAACTCCAGACTCCTTGTTTTGGCCAGTCCCAAATCTGGCTATTATAGCCAGTTGGGGAGTCAGCTGGAAGACGAATGATCGGTCTCTTGAACTTGTTTTAGCCTTTGCTCTGCTATTCATTCACTGAATATGCAAGTCTATAAAACATTAACTAAAGTGAATATTGAGTAGTTAAAAACTTAAGAAAACATGATATGTCTAGCTAGAACACATTTCATAAATGTTTGAATGTTCCAACATCCAAAACACATCAGGCAGTTATCATTATAATGTTATCATCTCAAAAACTAAAGCATGATTTCCTCAAGCAAAAACTTTTGCAAACTAGAAAAAGCAAGCAGCATTCTTTAAAAGTAGTTAAACCTAAGTTTTAGCTGCCTGTTATTGCAAATTAGGCAATTTAAGGTGTTAAATTAACGTTTATTATTTTAAGTTTTTCTGAATCAAAAATATGAGTGGCAGGTAGCTGGTTGTGTTTCTGGCAAAAACAAACCTTTCTTAAATAGGTTTAAGAAAATAAATAAATTTGTAATTTACAGACAACTACTTTCATAAAAATACCTAAGAATGAGAATATATATAAACTTAGAATATACATAAACTTAGAACCTCATTAAGCAAGGCAGATTCTGTACAGCATATTTCATAAAACCAACAGCACTTCTGCTTTCAAAAGGATCTCCTTTAGGTAACTAACTGTCCTTCTGATCCTACCAAAATCAGCAGCAGCCACAGCAGCAGCATGCCAACACCTGTAATACCCAGGAAGAGAAAGTAGCAGAGATTTTGAGACATGAAACAAACAAAAAATTTCGAACTTAAAACCAATTGTAATGTAATATCTACTCAAAAATGATTGTAAATTCTCTAAGTGAATTTCTACCTCGGAAGCATACATAGTTCATGTATTTACTCTCTTCTCTTTCTCAAGAAAGACAGGACTATCTCCTTCCTGGTTTTCAGCTTTCCTTTCTTTTAATTTTCAGACTGTCAAAAAAAATTTTGTGTCACTGCAACCTTTAAATTTAGATTTCAAAAATGCTCCATGATTGAGGCATGGCTGGATGTTACTTATTGAGTGAAAGACTTTAATTTAAAAACACTAGAACACTATAGTTGCCATGCTCCAACCTCCTGTTTATCTGTAAAGAGGATAATTGATCATTGTCACCACCATCCATGGGGCATAGTCCCCACACCCAATGCTGTTATTGATATTTTCCATAGGTACTCTCGTAGACTTTGTTCATTGTGTAGACATTAGCTTTGTCGCAATATAGATACATAAAAAAACATTGTTTAATTTTTCAAATAATAGCAAATACAAACAAAATGAAACCAACACAACCGATTTAGTTTACATTTAATAAAGAAATAAACTTGATGGCATGAACTTCAAAATATTCATTTCCAAATCCTTCCTGAAATGTGAACCAAAATATAAAGGTACAGTGGCTATTAATTGCTGCCATGATTATTTCCCTTTCCTTCATGGCCAGAATACTGCTGTACTAAATAGTTCCATTCATTTCTTGATAATTTTGATGCTTCAAGTTGTCACTTGTTGGAAGAGACCATCTGTGATTCAGTGTTGGCATTCTTTGTTTTAGGCTAATATGTTTGTCATATTAGCAACTATTTTAGCCAATAAATCCATGAATAGAAAATACAATTGTGTGATATGCCATTAACAATCTATAATTCAAGACTGAAACAAAAGCACCTGCTATCCAAATCTCAGGATCTGTAAGTTTCCTTAAAAATGATAGCAACTTTATTTTGTTCTAGAGTCCATATACCCACCTCACTTCCCCAATACACACAGTATTTGTGTGCCAAAGTCTCCATCTGCTTAAGGATACTTTGGCTATCTGAAAATGCCACCATCTTGTGTTAATGATGTATCATCACAGTAAATGATAATTAATTATTTAAAAACACATGACTACTTGGTTAGGCACCCAATATCCTAAGGTCAGTGCTAGCGAGCAGCTATTATAAGGCAAATTATTGCTGTATAACAGACTACATTAGAATTTATTGTGCAGATTATTTTTTGCCGCTGCTGTTGTGTTTTGAGTTTAATTCTTGTTTTCATTTTATGTGTAATATATCGCTTGGATGGAAATTTATTTTGCAAAATTCACCCTATATAAAATTTGAATTTCAGTGATCAAATTATGTTTGTAAACAATTTCTTCAAGATGTCCTTAAATAAATTTTTAATGCAGATTCTACAAATTAAGAATTTATAAGACATAAAACAATGGCTCTGATAATCCCTTTCTCAGTTTTCAGAGTCAACAACTTATAACTCTTTGACCATAAATCTTAATTTTAAATAAATTGTCCAAAAATATCCATTGACTTTTAGTGTCAATAACATTAATTTCGCCATCTGTCAACACCACCTATCCACATCCACAAACACACACACACAAATATACACATCAAGGAACCAGCACCATGGATCAACAAGCTGATCATTCATACTGTAGTGCCAAATTCTGTATGGTGCCAATGCAGGTCTCAGCTGCTCCATTTCTCATCTACTTTCCTGCTTATGGCCTGGAAAAGCAGTGCAGGATAGACCAAGGCCTTGGTAGCCTGAACCCAGATGGCAGACCTGAAAGAAGCTCCAGACTGGCTCCTGGCTTCTGATCATTTCAGCTCCAGTTGTGACCTGCCCCCACTCACCCCAATCTCAGTAAATCTGTTTTTTGAATAAAAATAAATAAATCTTAAATGATTGCATATCTGTAATACTATTTCTACCCCTAAAATGTATGTGGATTCACTTAGTCATTCCATATTATTATAACCATCCTTTAATTAGATTAAAATTCTGTGCTTGGATTATTAATATTGTAAAATCATGACTCCTACATAAGCCATTGCTAGATTCAATTTGTTTTGTGTCTATATTGAAAGTAATAATCATCTTGTTATATGCTTATGTATGCACTTTCCCAATAATCCAACTCAGAATTATTGGAATCATCAGCCAGAATCATCAGCCTTCTCTAAAGCATTTTACTTCTCAAGTATCACTGCCTATTCTGACACAGATCTGGATTTTTTTTTTTTTTTAGCTTTCTCTATTCCTGTGGCATCCACCACCATCCCTGGAATTTATTATTTTCCTTCAGTTGCAGTAATTGTTTCTTAGATCTCATTCTTTCTTTCATTCTTTTATTTTCTTCCCTTGGTTTAACCTACTCCTTTGATTACTAAGACACTATATATGGATCATGAATTTTGTGAACTCATGTATTTAAAAATGTCTTTCATCTACCAGATACATAATTATGTCTGAAATTCAAATGTCCAAAAGAAAATTTTAAAAAGATGTCATTTTCTTTTAAAACGTGAATGCCTTGCTCTAGTTTGTTTACCTTCGGGTATTGCAAAACAGAAGTTCTCCCCCTCCGCTATCTCCATCTCTGATTTTCAGTCTCCATTGCTATATATCTGGTTTTCAAAAAATAAAATATTTAAAAGTTGATCGGACACTCTATGTTAGTGAATGGCTGTTATCAACTATAACCTCATCTTAGGTTGTGTGGCAAGTACATGTCCTCAACAACTTGGATGTTTCCTCTCACAGTATTCTGGGATTTAAATTTGGGCAGAAAACTGGACATTTTTAGAGTCAAAAGGACAATTTAAAACAACTTGAAATTACTAAAGGACCATTAAAAAAAGAGCCAGTTTCAAAATAAGTCTCCCGAATCAATAGATTTATTATATATCATCAATAATTATTTACGTTCTTAAAAATATGAATATCTGTCTCAGTAAATCTTTTTTAATGTATCTGCAGACAGACAGCCTAATGGCTAAGATAACCAGGTTCCACAATCTCTTTGGGCTTGATGCTTAGCCCCAGCTCCTGGGGACAGCTGCCCACCAATGCAGAAATCAGGAAGCATCACTGACAGCTCTAGAAACTAGACTTTGGCCAGTCACCCTCAACTGATCACCCTTTTCCTGGTATTTTTTCAGTCCAACACTAGTTGTTGAGGGCACTAGGAGAATGAATCAGCAGAGAGGATCTCTGCTCACTACTTTTCAAATTTAGAAACACAAAAGCAAAATAAAATTTATGTGAAGGAATTTGATCAAACACATAGTCAAGATTCATTTCCAAATATGATTTTCTAAGTATTATAAATGATGTAAAAACCAGAAAATACTTTGCTTAAAAATCATGTCAACCCATTATATACTATCAAAATATAGTATATGATATATCCTACATGTACATGTATGTGTCTATGACATGCTAGTCTTTTAAAATATGCATAAGCTTCTCATAGCACTCATAGAATTGTGGCAACTTAACATTATAAAAATAATTAAAGAGAGAAACATAAAAGAATAGAAAAGAGAGGGAAGGAGTGAAGAGGAAGGAAGGGAGGGAGGGAGGAAGGGAAGGAGGGAGAGAGGAAGGAAGGAAGGAAGGAAAGAAGGAAGGAGACAGAATGGGAAGGGAGGAAGATAGAAGTGAGGGTGGTAGGTGAAGAGGAGCAATAGGAAAGGAGGAAGGAAAGAGGGAGAAATGGAGAGAAGTCTTGAGGGATGGGAATGTCTTTTTCAGTTCTTACAGTCTTGGCCAGTAAGCAGAATACTAGCATTTAGAATCAGTCGTTTATCTACTCTAAAAGCGTTTAGCATTTTTAAAAGGCTTACTTATCTATTTGAAAAGGAAAGTTCCAGGGAAAAGAAAAGATAAAGGCAGAAAAAGATCTTCCATCCTCTATTTCACTCCCCAAATGGCCACACTGGGCAGGGTTGGGCCAGAACACAACCTAGAATCGAGAGCTAGAATCTGGGTCTCCCAAATGGGTGACAAGGACCTGAACATTTGTGAAATTTCCTGGCTTTTCAGGTACATTATAAAGAAGCTATATAAGAAGTGGAGCAGCAGGAATGGTGTAGTGTTAGGCAGCTAGTTCAGGATCGCTTCTTAGAAGCCACTCTTCCCCCACTGACATGGTCCTTTCTGCCCACCTGTGAGTCAAGTGATGTTCACCTATCATCACCTGGAACCTGAGAGAGGGCAGTATTGTGCAGTTGCATATCCACTCCCCTCTAAATCCACCATAAAGGTCCATGATAGGAAGGGCTCTCTCTTGGTTATAAGCTTTTGTTGTTAGTGCACTCTGACATCTGGCCTCTCCAGTGGATGCTTGCTCTATTGATCTCTGCAGATAGAGGCAGAGGACAGAGGTAGCCCCTGAATATGGCCCCTGTATGTCTGAACTCAGCAGCCTGTGTCCACTGCTTGAGAGAGTCAGTGAGGAAGAAAATGGTAAGAAACTTAGTATTTCTAATTTGTATACATTCAAGAGTTTCTGATGAGGTGAGGCCTAACAGTAGCGGAGCATGGGCAGAGAAGCCAGGGAAAGAGGAATGTTTACAGCTTGTGTATTCAGGCTGTTGCTGCATGTCTCAGGGTAATTTATATTGCTTGGGAAGCTGGAACATACGTCTTCAGTTTAACGGATGGATTTTGCAGTAATGATCATTTGTTCCTTTCAGGGGTTGGATTGCCATGATGACTTCACTTGCTAATTTCTAGTGTTCACTGCTATCACCAAGCTTGGTTAATAAAGACTTCATATATTCTACACTTGTCTGGCAAGGTTTCCCTCGCAACTCACAACAAGAACACAAATCAGTACCCATACAGGATGCCAGTGTTGCAGTTGGTAGCTCAATCCTCTCTGACACATTATTCACCTTTTATACTGACTTCTACCTTTTCATACTGTAAGTGATCAAGTATAAGAGACATTGATGATTAATTAGCCAATTTATACAATATAGGAAATAAAGTCCCTTCCCCTAACAACTAATGCTGTTCTTTATACAAATACTATACATGCTGAATTTCTGAAATGAGATTCTCAAGATCTTAAAATAATGTAAATTTACCTCTAAGACCAACTTAGTGTCCTTTTTAAGGCGTTGGACTTTGAATAAGCCATGGGAGTCAAAGTGTTGAACGGCTTTTCTGTTTCGTAAAAGTCAGTAGTAACCTGGCACACACCGGAATAGGGCAGTCAGAAATCTTAAGAAGTTTCTTTTGTTACACAGAACAAAGAAATGAATGGCACAGTTTAAAACCATCAGAGTTTCTGGGCAAGTAAAACTTATTTTTTGGGTTTTTTTTTAGAGCTGTTAAAATTCTTGTAATTCAAAGGCTTTACAATCAAAATATATTATTTCATGATATACCAAATTAAGTAATATTTTCGTAGAAATGTATCTTAATAAAAAGTAATGGCCCTTTCTAGTCAATATGGTGACGTACATATGTTATACACAAACACACACACACATATATATATATATATACACGTAAAAATAATTTTTTAAGTTTAAAGTCCAATTTTTCTGGATGGTCACATGACAAAAGCAAGACATATTTAAAGTATTTACCACTCAGCTGGCTTCAAGCCCTGCTAAATATTTCAAAAACTACATTTTATATTCTCTACATAATATATATATATACATATATATATACACACATATGTATTATGTTGTTGCTACATATTACTTTTTCCTGTATAGTTCTGTCAAAGCCATTTTTATACATTATAAAAGCTTGGAGAAATTTTATTCTGCTATTCTCCTTTGTTACTACAATTTTCCCCTCAACTACTGCTTCATTTGGTATCTCACAAATTTTGAATGTTCTCCTTTTTTTTTTAATAAATGATAAAATGAAACTTAAAGTTAAAAGCAAATACTAGGATTCAACACACACATGCACACATATAGGTAATCCTATGGTGTGTTACTCAAAAAAAGCTACATAAACAAAAGTGGGTTAGGAAACATTAAAATAAAAGAAAGGGGAACTATAGAGGTCAGTTTCCATAACCATAAGCAATAATAGCAAAGAATGGAGAGGAGAGGCAAAGGAGAAAGCAAAAGAGAGGCAAAAGGGAGAAACAAGCTAGATGACATTAAAAAGGGTCAAGGAATAAAGATGAAAAGGAACAAAAAAATGAGAAATAGACAGAAAAAACTATTCCAACATATGCTAAGGGAAGAAAAAGCTTTACATTTTATTGAATAATTTTATTAATAAAGGTTTATATTTTAACTCAATGTCTCTTATTCATGAACATAATAATTATGTCACTGTTGAAATGTATAATGAGAAATACATGAAGAAGCTTTAGTAAAACATTAGGATGCTTATTTGCTTTTCTACTAACTTTCAGATGTCAGTGGGTTGAAACCCACCATGAACTAATCAAATGGTTTTTTTTGTCTGTGTGAATAATAAAAGATATGAAACACTGGAGTTTTGCTAAATTTTTAGTGTCCGTGACTTCTCCTATCACAGTTTGCTAGTTTGTTTGCTAGAAATGTTTGTCTAAAGCTGCTTCATAACTGTAGTAAGAATCATTTAATATATAATCAATGAGAAACAACACTTGACAAAGTTTTACTGTTATTTTCCAGCTAATTCATCACTTTGAATTTCAAAAACACAAAATGGAAGGAAATAGAGGAAGAGAAGGAAGGCGGGAAGGAAGTCTAGGAGGAACGAAGGGAGAAAGGAAAGAGGAGAGCTGGTTAGTGGGACTAAAGCAGTGAGGAGAGATTAAGAAGGAAAGAGGGGATTAAGAAGGAAGGAGAAATCAAGAAGGTTAGGAGGGGGGAAAAAGGAAGGAAAATAGAAGCATGCCTAATGCAGATCTGGGTCTGTGCCCTCAATCATCCATTTGGAGACTATGTCATGTGTTAGTCATTTCATTCCACTCAAGATGTTTAGGACACAAAATTCCTTAGAGATATAGTTAACAGGATAATTACAATAAATAAATTAAAATAAACTGAATAGTGATTTTTAAGTTCTAGCGATCCCTTGCAAAGTCCAGTTGCTGTGATTAAATTCACACAATGATCACATCCTATAGAAGTAGGTGCTCCATTTTTCATGCTAGTCCTTATTTATAAAATGAAAATTCTGTGCATTAGTATATATATATGAAACATAGAATAACTCAATTATTCTTTAATTTTTAAAGAAACTTAACTTGAAAGTCAGCAATAAGTGACACTTATATTATATAGAATTATTTTTCTTGATGCCTATGTTTAAAGATAGTTTTTGTCTTATCTATGGAAAGTAATTGCAGTTTAGTAACAGCAAAGTCGGACATTTCACAATGCCTGCGCTAGATAGTGTAATCACAGGAGTCGTTTTCTACTTCGGTTCTGTAAGAAAAGAACAATAATACTTCTTTTCTCACAGGGGTGCTGTAATATTAAATAGTAATGTTGGTGATTTCCACTGGCAAATTTTATTAGGAACCAAATCAAATGATCTTATACATCAAGAAGAAAATCATCAATTTTTTAATTACCAAATTTTTAAAGTAAACTCTCCTTAGTTATTTCTGATTCTTGCTATTCTTTCATGATTTTATAGCTTTTCATCAAACTTTTAAAAAAAAACAGTTTATGTCAAAAAGTAATAGGGTCTCTTAAACTAAGAATGTGAAAATACTCGTCTCCGGTTGAAAGGAGCCTCATGCATACTTGTGTTGGATTCTTCAATCTTCAAAGGAGGTCATTCATATAAATTCAGTAAAGACAGTAATGTGTGAATCTGATACTACCCTGACCCTCTTCACCTCAGAAAGCAACTCTAACATCTCAAACAGTAAAACTCAGACCAAAAGGGACCTCTCCTGCTGCCAGATAGATAGATAGCCTGCATCTGAACTCAATTTACAAAACAGGGACATCACTATATGTTAGCCACCTTAAAAGATTCAAGTTTATTTTCAGAATATACATCTACCTTCAGGAGAGAGTAAAGCCATTCAAGACTAAGAAAAAAAATGCTGACAGGCCAATAAGACAAAAAAAAAAAAATGTCATTAACCTAGAGTGATAGCCTCTTAAGAAAGAAAAAAGAACAGTGAATCAATTTGCTCTTCTTCAAATACTGTTTCTGTGGAACTATTTCTTCTCCCTAAATTTCTAGATGTGCCAGACATATTCATGCACTGCATGTTGTATAAAGCTGTCAGTGGTTCTGATACAGTCACCTCAAGGTCTAATCCTATTATATTAAATGAAAAAAATACAAGGATGCTTACAAACCAGTTCTTCTTAAGAAACATCAGGAAATACATAAAGTTCTTCAGGTGCGTGGCCCCTATGCATTGCTAGAACAGTAACAGGCTGCAAACAATCTATGAATCTAGAGATGGCAGAAAACAGGATTGCTTTCAGTTTATGAGCTGTTAAGTCTGTTTTGTAGGGTCGTTCATGGTGACTGACAGTTAAAACACTGGGTCATTCACTAGTTCCTGTGTGATGTACCAAGTGGCACGGGGCAGTGGAAAATGATGGTACTAGGAAAGAAATCTTACAACAAAAGCTCTTCTTGTGCAGCCACCTAGAGAAGAGTTGAACAAAAAGGGGAGGAATAGATGAAAGCCATAAATATCTTCAAAAACATTCTCAAACTACTGAAACCAAAGCGAATAACCACATTTAAAAAACAATTTCCAGTGACAAGCCAGTTCTGTCAGAATTCAAGTGCTACCTAGTGCAACATGCAGAGTTGGAGAAGAGATAGATGCCACATTCATCCTGACTGACTCCCGTTTAAAATTGTGAAGTTTGGAGTTTGTGAAGACATGTATAAAGTAGACTTTGTTTCATAATTACAAACATTTCCTGATGTGGTAAATTTTAAAAACACATTGAGTACTCTGATCTTTAGACTCTAGATGGATGGCTGAGTAAAAACAAATGCCTAATTTCCCCCAGCCCACTCAAAACAAATTGAAATACTTGCTAACATATAAATAAGTTAATCAGGCCAGGTGCATTTTGAGGTTCCAGCATAAGATAGGGGATTATCGAAATTGTGAAGTGAATCCAGGCGGGCACAAAGAGTCAAGATAAGACAGAGGAGTCTGATACAGATCTCCCAAGAATCTAGAGAAGTCACTGTTCTATGCTGTGAGAAAGCAGGACTCAGAAACACGCACCTGCCAGTAACCTAGAATTAGGTGTCCCTGATGCAAGTGGCCACCGTTTGTTACCTTGGAAAGAAAAATCTCATAATCCAGAGACCCGAGTTTGTACACTGAGGGCAGCAAGCTTGAATTCCATGTAATACAAACTCGGTTAAATGTGAAATAATCCATAAGTGTCCAAGAAGCCACAGTAAAACACTGCCCAGACAGACCTTTTGTACATCAGAATACAATTCTCATTTACAGAAATTCCCCAAAAAAGCTATACTCAAAAAGAGAAAACAATTGTAAAATATCTGAGAAATGTCCTCTTCAAAAATAGAATTTATAGATAAATAGATAATAAATGCATGTGAAGCTTAAAGTAAACATAGCAACATTTAAATAGATAAAAGAAGGAGTAGCATCCGCACACCAGGAATGAAAAGTTATGCAGTATATTTCTTACTAAGTCAATTACATCACTTTTGTATAAAAAAGACAGATACAACAAAATCATCACAGATGGAATACAACTGTGTAAAAAGTTTTAAAAACTAGGAAATAGATCTGGAAGAATTTCTTTTTAAAATCAATGAAAATAATTAGTACTTTGAGCAATGTGAAAACCTATACTCTATTGAGAGTTTAAAAAATCTCATTCACTCTAGATACATGAAAATAAAGGGAAGATCTGAGGCAATGTAAGCAAGAGGTCAGAAGTTGTCTTGCTTTGCCCAGCCTACCCTTATTTCAGTCAAGTATTAGGCACCATATCACACTTTCCAGTTCATTCATTGGGTTAAAAAATCCATTCAAGGATATGTTCAAAACAAAACAACAAAAATCGAACTAGAACTTGCTGAACAATCCAAATAATCCCAGAATGCTGATCTAGAAGCAAGTATATCACCTTAAGAGAATCCAGACACCAGGAAGGAACAATTGGCTCTGAGAGTTTTCCCAAGGGAAGAGATATCTAATTTAAAAATGCATTACGATATTTCCGAGAAAATTAACTCAATTTTAAGCCAAATATTGTGAAAATTCAAAACTTCCTTAAACAATGTTTTTGATAATAAGCCATTAAGAGGACATCAGCTTTGTAAAAGCAACACACCAAACCATTTAATCAAAAAGAAGCAAGCACAGACAGCTATGAAAAGTGCTCCTAAAGTCAGGGCAGACTTCAAAGACTGACCTCAAAAATAACCCTTAAAGGGAACCTAAAATTAGATGTGCCTGAGAATTTGTAGCACTGATACTCAAGGAAGCTAGGGGGAAAAAGGGTGGCGGTGGGAGGGGAGTACTTTAACAATTGGTGTGCTTTAACAGCAAGATTTAATATCAACAGTGATGATAGCTCAATTTAGTAATCAGATGATCCTGGGATAAATGTGCATATACTTGAGGTATGACATCAGTACTTTCACAAAGCAAGAGAAATTGACAGACGTAAAACAAATTGGCCAAGGCTGTAAGCAAGTAAACAATTACCCAAATGACTAGATGAGAATTATTATCCAGAGTTGCTACAAAATATGATTCCAAAATACCAAATAAGTTTTGAAGAAAAATTAGGAGATATGCACACACAAAAATAATTAAAGCTTTGTAAAAATGCAACAAATGAACCTATATGTAAGGACCTAGTAAAGGTCTCAATGAGTCATTATCAATATCTTCAAGAAATCATAAGAAACCCAGTGGGAGAAGTAAAGTATGATAATTTCTTAGCAAACAGACTATCTAAAGAGGTCAAAATTACTTTTTTTAATGAATGGGAATTCTATATCTCTTAATCATAAATGAAAAAGTTCTGAAGGGACTTAAAAGAATATTTTAATCAGGAAGAGAAAAATAATATGACAAGAGGAAACATAGATCAATAAATTTAATTTGTTCTAAATAAAACAGATGGGTGAGCAACTGGCCTAGTGGTTAAACTATGGGTCGCGACTCTCCGCCGGTAATAGAGTACTTGCACTGGTGAGTTCACTTCCAGCACCAGCTTCCTGCCAACATATATCCCAGAGGCTCAAGTAATTACACCACAAACACTTCGGCGGAAACTCTGGGCTGACTTTGAAGCACCTGGCTGTGATGCAGAATAGCCTGCTGTAAACATTTTGGGAATGAACCCGTGGATGAGAGCTCTGTCTCTCGCTCTGACTCATCACCTCTCAGATAGAGTAAGTGAACACATAAGAGACAGTGAAAAAGAGACAGGTTAAACGGATCTAGGGAGAAATGAAGAACCAAGAACTGCGTAATAAACACAAAAATTAGAAAAATTATGGGCCAATATTTCTTATGTATATTAACACCAAATTCTTTAACAAAACATTATTAAATTAATCTAGTAATGTATTATTAAAAGGTTTATACACTATGACCAACTGGAATTTATTCAAAAAATGCAAACTCTCAACACCAGAAAATTAACTAAGGTAATATGCTGCACTAACAGAAGGAAAGACCAAGTCTCATAGCCATTTAAATATACAGAAATGGCGTTTCAGAAACTCAATATCCTTTTATGATAAAGGTTCCCAATAAGCTAGGAGTAAAGAGAATGTATAAAACATAATAAATACAATCTACAAACACCCCTTGTGACCGTACACAGAGATGAAGATCTTAATACTCTTCTCCTATACCTAGAATAAATCAAGAACATTTGCTTTGTCATTTTTAGTCAACATTTTGCTGGCAGTGTAACATGATAACTAAGCAGGAAAAGGATGTGAAGATATTATGATTGAAACAAAAGTAAAACTAGCTCTATTTGCAATTGCAAAACTGCTATACAGAAAATTCTAAACAGACTGTTAGAAACTTATAGTCAAAGATAGATATATAGAGAGACGAAATTGAACACCTACCATCTTAAGGAGTATGGTTGGATTCTTTTTCTGTAAATAAAGATCAGTAATTAAGGTTTGGCTTTGTAAATACAGAAAATTCATGCAATACAAACATATCGACTATATTTTCATATTTTCTTTATCTCTTTCAGAGAAAGCTAATGGAGCTTTCATTGTACGTAGATATAAAAAGACATTTACACAAATAATATTGAATATAAACAGGCTAGATTTAAAATAAGAAATATTAATGTTCAGGCATTAAAATTGGAAATACTGCATTAGTTAGGAGGCAAAGTTTTCTTACAGATTTCAGCCATTGATTCAACTTGAGAGAGTTACCTTAATGAATAGATTGGAAAAAAGAAGCCGGAAAATCTGTACAAGTAGAATTTTCCTTCAAATTAAATCCAAGTGGATGTTATCTCCTATTTCCTCTTTCAAAAATTACTAAGCAATCTGAAGAAATTTTCATTACCCTTTTTAAAAATCCACAGAAAGACTGTTCTGCAAAATGGTAGTTTAACAGACTCCACTCCAATGCTAAGGTCAAAGTATCACAGATATTCCATCCTGTGGCTTTTCCTCATTCCCTTATTTACAAATCATGTAAATTTTGAAGAAATTTTCAAAACTAACTGAAACTCTTTCCCACGATATCCACAGATCATTTTATTCTCCTAATCAAAGCACTATTCTCATACAAGTTCCTATTTATCGGTACTTGCCATATCTTGGCTCAATCCCTGACTGCTCACCCTTTCTGCTGGCACATAGCATCGTGCCATTCCTCTAGCATTTATTTTCATCACTCTGTGTTCTCTATTTTCTTTACTTCAGTTTATTCTGCTCTAGAAAAAAAATCGTGGGGAATAAATAAGAAATAAGACTTCTTATCAAATATTAATTTATGGCATATATTGTCTTTCTCCTTCATCTTTTCCCTTCATGCTTTTAGATGGAGTAGAACAAAGCAACTTATCATTCCAAACCAATCAACATTGTTGGAGTACACATCCAGAAACTTCTGAAATATTCAGTTCAGCACACACTCAAACACAGTGGTTTCTATCCCTAAAATCACACACTAACCATAACTCCACTTGGGAAGTTTAAGTTACCAATGAATTAAGTTTTCAGTCCATTGAATTTGGTGGACCTGAGTCACAACCGTTTCCTGTTTCTGACACATAGCCAGGGATTTGTACTTGTTCCTATTCATGTTTTCAGTGTGGCATTTCCACAGTTTCTGACAGAAGTTGCTGACGCTGCAGAAGCCATGAGAGTTTCTGCAGTGTAATCAGGCACAGGCCAGAGAAGTACGTTCTTGGGGCAACATCAGGAGACATGGCTTAAATTGCCAGTGAATATGTTCATAAATTCTGGAGCTTGGACAGTTGTAAAATTTTGTCAGGCAAGTACTCCTAAGCCACACGGCACTTAGCCAAACCCAGCAGGATTCTGAATCAGCAACAATGTGAGAAAAGTAAACTTTGTTTTTCTGAGTTGGACTCTGGTGTCAAAGTCTGGACAGTCCTCTAGGATAAGGCCAGCAGTTTCAGTGGCATATGTCTAAGTTAATTCACATCTTTCAAATACCAGTTAACATTATGGGGCAATATCAGTAGAAATCTAACCTCTCAAGGACGCATGCATAGGAAAGCAGATGGCTGGCAACAGACTGTTTAATCCCAAATCAAATAACAGAATCAGCACTTCAGGATGACTGCTTATATAGACACTTTTGTCAGATAATGTGGTTGAGAGCTGCACTTCCAACACAATAAGCTCCATGAAGAGTTTGCAACACGCTGATTGATCAATGACAAATTTTTAAACCTCATCTACAGCAAACAGTGAGCCTGTTGTGAGCATAATAGACACCATTGCAGATAACACAAATTTACACTAAAATATAACAAGACATTAAGCTTTTGGTATCTAAAGCTTGATTTGCTGTTCATTATTTTCATTTTTTTCACACATATTGAAGGAAGGGAGTTTGACAGTGAAGCTGGAAGACAGGCAATATCCTTTCTTGATTTAACATAATTGAGGTAAGATAAAAACAAGACTGCTTTCAAATTAACCACTCACGGTATGAATCATGTTTGCAGATCATCCCATGCAGGGAAATAAAGTACTCACAGTGTTATCCTTCAGAGGTGAGCCTTCCCTTTGGTTTCTGACATGGTTGCTGTAATTTGCAGGTAAATTTACCTTTTTTTTTTCTTTTTTTTTTTTACTTTACGCCTAGCCAAGATTTTACTCTCCTTTCTTGGAAGGAAATGTGTGAAATGTAAATAAAGATTAGTGGTAACATACACTGGCATTCCCAAAAATGTGTTCGTATTATACTCAAAAAAAAAAAATCACAATTCTTTGGTCAAGTAAATTTTAGAAATAGTGCGTTAAAACTGAAAAGATTCATGTCCTCCCAGGGCTTCTTAGAACTTTAAATAAGCTGGTATGAACTTGACTGTTTAGGATATTGCATGAAACATTTATAAAGATGCTTTCAGTGTAGGGGTGTGTGTGTGTGTGTGTGTGTGTGTGTGTGTGTGTTTATATAAAACAACTTAGAACACTAAAATGCCAGGGAAAGCACTTTTTGATATGTTGATGATAGTTTGTACCCTTAAAAAATAGTGGCTTCTGTTTTTTATATGTTCAGTTTGAAGTTAAGCCATTTTCTTTCGTCTGGTTTAGACCTGCCAATAGATATATGGACTTTATAGCAACCTAGTAGTTGAGATGGAAGAAGAAAGATATGGAGGCAAGAGCGTGGAAGATTGCGATAGTTGGAGCAGAAATAAAAGAAAATAAAAGAAAGTAGATTGGGGTCTTGGTGGTAGGAACCAAAAAGGAAGAAACTGGCTTTTCAAACATTATAAAAGAAAGAAATGGCAGGACACAGAAAGGTCCTAGACGTAAGGTAGAAAGGGAGATAATCAAAGATGGACTCAAGGTTGTAACCCTAGGTGATAGGAGAGTTGTCGTGCTGCTAGCAATAATGGAAAGTAGAAGAGGAAAAAACGATAAGCCTGGCCTATTATTATGGCATTTTTAACTGTAGGAGCACAATGAAGAAGTTTCTTATATGTGAAGGAAAATATTTTAAATCAAATAAGAATTTATAAGTCAAAAAAGACTTAGCACTTCTTCCTTAAGTATCAACAAACTCCTTGAAAATAAGATTTTAGGAGACAGTTGTGTTTGTAGCTTTTTGTTTATAGGTTTTGTATTTTATTTCCCCCCTCAACCTTATTCATTTGCATTTTAGCTCTTGCAATAATATATCCCACACCAGATAAATACACACACACACAAACTATGTATGAAATACACAGATGACATAAATAGAATTATATAAGCATATGTGCAAACATAAAATTTTACATTAAAAATGTTGTGTTTGATCCACAAATACAAATTGCCCTAGCAGGGAATATAAAGGTAATCTTGGGGAAACAAATCTGAAAATTTAACACTGCCAAAGAGATGTGATTCAATTTGCAAATTTAATACAGATGAGAAAGACAAATACAAGTCTTTATTTGCTTGAAGAGCCTGTGAGGTTTTTCAGTACCATTGAAATGCTGTCCTCAACTCAAGTACTTCTCATATGTCAGAGAAGTGGCAAATTTAACAAAGCCTGCATTAATGTATTTTATTTCTATTCTAAGTTAAATGCTTTAGTAAGTAAACATGTGTATTCAATAATACTGCAACTGGAGACATTGAAAAGGCTGCTGTTTCATAATATATTGATAAATCATTTGAAGAGAAGCAAATGGTATTGTTGAGTACTGAAAGGCTAAAGCAGTCAAAAATAGTGGTTGTTTAACTATCTTTGTTTATTTTCTGTGACAATACAATACAAAATGCTGGCATGATTATCTTTTGCAAGCTCTGGATATTTTGTGCAAGTAATTGAATATTCAAACACATACAAGGATAAAATTTGAACTGTTACTGTCTTGGAGTAATTCTTAACAATATCCAGAGCAACGAAATGTAACTAAAAAGGAAAGTAAGGTATTCAGAGATTTTCTATGAAGGAGTTTCAGACAATCCACAAGATCCAAATCAGTAAACTGCATCTAGTGCCAAAAAATTACATCTTTATCACATTTTCATAATAAAACCTACATGCATAATTTATAATTTAGCTGGCTATTTGGGAAATTTCACCTTATTGTAGCATATGGCTAAACTTACAGCACACGATTAAGAAGAGATTGGTTTATGTTATTGCTTGGTGTCATGTTAGTACTGTGAGTATGGGCATGTTCATCATGCTGTATCCTTATTCAGTGAAACACCGGTGGAGAGGGACAATGATGACATCCTGATGATTGCATAAATTTAAATCAGCAGCTGGTACATAGTCCTTAACCATTAGACATTTTCACCAAAATTATTGTCGCAAATATTTTCAGAGAACATCTTAATACGGATATCGAACACCAAATAGTTCAATGCATTAAAACTAAGATATTAAAATATTATATATAATAAACTACTGCCTTTCAAAGCCTTAACTGACCTCATGGTAAGTGGCAACGCTGAATATACGTTCACATTAGTTACACAACATTCACTTTTAAAATGTGGAGCTTGAAGTAGAGGGATGCAGTTTCTTTTTTATAATGGGTGTTCTTCGGAAGTGAGCTTTTCAGATCTAGTCAGTCTCTGGAGAATGATGTAGCATGATTTTATCTTTGCACAAGGACAAGACAGGAGCAAACAACAACATTACTAAGTGGCATTCTATCAGATACCCAATATTACTTAGCCCACATCAACTGCTTAAAGCCTCGAAGGTTGTATTGTGTATGCCCCCAAACAGTACTGTTTTTGTACTTAAGAACATAGGCATCAGCCCCAGACAACTAAGGTTTGAATACCACTTAAAACATGTGCCCATTGGGTGATCTACGGCAAGCGTTTGATCTCTGTGTTGAGTGGGGGAAATGCCAGTACTAGCTTCATGATATTTCTTTGTGTATGTGTGTGTGCACACATACACGCATAAAATGAGCCAGACATCTTAAAGGATTAGAATAAAGTACAGAACTCAGTAAGATATAAACATATAAAGATGATCAACACATGGAACCAGTACCCAAGTGTCACTCAGCTTGACATGTTTGAATAAAGGCAAAATGTGTGACTGCAATATATCTGACCAATACAGGAAATTCTCACAGCTTTGCTGCCTGCTATAGCTATGACTTCTATTGGTCTGAATCTCTTGTGGGAAGTGAGAGGTTTTGTTATCACATGTTAAATTCCTGGCCACTGTGGACATCATTACCCTTTGCAAGAATTGATAGTTTTAATCTATATAGGCAATTTACTGTTCTTATCATCTATTCTAAAATATAAAGTTTATTTTTCCATTTTTGTTATTTTCTGTGATACAGCTTTTTAAGTTTATGAATTCATCCCTACCCCATCCCTTCCTCCTTCCTCAATTTCCCATTCCACCATTTTTTCCATAGCACCACAATAGCATAGTCTCTTAGTACAAGTTACAAGTTTAACTTTCTGGTATTTAAATGTATCATGACATGGTAAGTACAAGCAAATTGTGTATCACAATTTTTGTCAATTGAGTCCACTAGGCAACCACTAACTCGATAAACATTTGTAAATTGAAAATTAATGGTATTTTTTCTATAAACATTTTATTTTAGAATAATTTAACTGTTAGAAAAAGATTATGAATGCAGTACACAATTTTCTCATGAAATCTATTTAGTTTCCTTATAATTAGAGCGGTACCGGCCCAGCGCGGTGGCACAGTGGTTAAGGTCCTCGCCTTGCACGCCCAGGATCCCATATGGGCGCCGGTTCTATCCCAGCAGCCCCGCTTCCCTTCCAGCTCCCTGCCTGTGGCCCGGGAAAGCAGTCGAGGACCGCATAAAGCTTTGGGAACCTGCACCCGCGTGGGAGACCCGGAAGAGGCTCCTGGCTTCGGATCGGCATAGTATCGGCCGTTGCGCTCACTTGGGGAGTGAATCATCGGACGGAAGATCTTCCTCTCTGTCTCTCCTCTCTGTATATCCGCCTTTCCAATTAAAAAAATAATAAAAATAAATCTTAAAAAAAAATAATTAGAGCGGTACTTGATTGGCTACATTTGTACAACTAATGAGACAATATTAACACATTATTATTAATGAAGTTGGTAATGAACGGATAATTTTATAAAACTTAACTCTTTTTCTGGTAAAAAAAAAAAAGAGAGAAAATCAATTTGTGATGTTCTATCACAGTTAACTATCATGTCTTCAGTTCCACCTGGCTCTGAAAGTTTACAAACCTTGTTTACTATAACTTACACGATTATGAAAATCAACTATTTTTTAGAACTGTGTCTGTTACTTTCTCGATTAAATTGGTGTTTTATATTTAAGAAAAAAGTGCCGCAGAGATATTCTGTCATGAGCACATATTGCAGTTGTCAATCGTAATTGCTTTTGATTTAATGTACTTTTTAAAGCAATTTTGTAACATTGTATTTGTTTGTAAGAATTCCTAAGAGAGAGTGTAGGAGAGAGATCTTTCCACGTGCTGGTTCACTCTCCTCATGGCCAAAATGGTCAGAACTGAGCCATTGTGAAGCCAGGAGCTCAAGACGCTCTGAGGGAACCCCACATGAGAGAAAGGGGGCCAAGTATTTGAGCCATGTTGGACAGCTTTCCCAGGTGCATCAGCAGAGAGATGGATAGAAGGCCAAGGAGCTGTTTCCAGCTCATGCTCATAAACCAGCAGCACAGGTGGTGACTTCACCCGCTGTGCCACAACACCCACCAGGACATTTGTGATTTTCCAGCCCATGTGGAATTCGATAGCTTTCTTCATTATAAACTCATTCTTTTGCTCTTTTCACACCCTATTCTTTTTCCCCTTCTATTTTTACTTTTATGATACAATTTCATGGGCTCTGTGATTTCCCCTATCCCCTATCCCCTTCTCATATTCTCACTCCACAACTGATTTTCCCCATATTATTACAATAGTATAGTACTTCATAAGCAGTCGTAAGTCCAACATTCTCTTATTTAAGTGTCCTGAGATTGCTGGTACAGAAAATGGCAGACAGTCCAGCATCCTTTAAAAAAATAAAGATTTATTTATTTTTATTGGAAAGACAGATATACAAAGAGGAGGAAAGGCAGAGAGGAGGATCTTCCATCCGATAGCTCATTCTTTTAATGGCTAAGTAGCACCACTCTGCTGTCGGTTGCTTTCCCATGTTACCTTATCTCTATTCATATATTATTATAATTCCTCCCACTCACTTTTTATGACATTATACATATGTGTAGCACATACATATTGCTATTACCATGTAATATATAATTTATAATTTTACTTGAAATAACATTTTAGATCAATTAGGGGTGATAAAGCAGATTATTTCGCTATACTTTTTTGTTCCTTCTTTGACACATTTATTTATATAGACTGACATTACTGACCTTTGCCATTTTCTTTTCTAACTTAAGAAATTTTGAAGATCTTTTGGCATGAAATTTATACTAATGATAAATTTCTTGTTCTGTTGTTCAGAGTATAACTTTTAGTTGCTTTACTTGTTTCTAATTTCCTTGGCTGGATATAGAATTAAAGGCATTGTATTTCTTTCAAAACTATACGTTTCAATTTGCTTAACTCTTTTTGCCAGTTTCTGATCAATGCATTTATCATCTTTGTTTCTCTTTAGATGTTTTTCTTCCTCTGCCCCTTTCCAATATATTCTCTTTGTCTTTGCTTTTCTAAAATGCTAACATCATCTGCCTGCAAAAATTAGTTTATTTTTAAATTTAATACAATTCTGGGTTCTCTGAGATTCCTAGCTCTGAAAACTTGTATTGGTTTTGGAAAATGTTTTGCCACATTCTTTAAAATATTTCAACTCTGTGTATGCATACATCTATATAGCATGTTATAGACATGTTATATATTTTTAATTAATTCCACAATTCTTAGAGGTTCCCTTCACTTTGTTTCTCTTTATATTTTAATCTAAGAAATATTCATTGATCTGCTTTGAAATAGGTTCTTTTCTGAACCATTTCTAGAGTGATAAGTCAAAAGAAAGGCGTTCTTTATTTCTGTTATAGGATTTAAATTTCTAACACTTTTTTCTCTTTCTTGGAATTTCTCCCTTCTATCGTAGCCATGTTATTACATATGCTCCACATTTTCAATTAGATCCCTTGACATGATAATCACAGTTATTACTCATCTTCTCAGATGTACCTGATGTTTCCATGGATATTGGTGCCTGAGGCTTCTAATATCTCCAAAGACTTCAGTGGCCTTGTTTCTTGATTTTCATCTTCCTTAAATTAGAACTGTATGTTACAGCTCTTTTCCTGACATTCATGGTTATTATGCAGTACATTGCACAATAAAGTGTAGAAAGGTGGAATATTAATTAAGATACTGGTAAAATGTCTATTTCTGTGAATGTGGAACTTGATGCTGACATTCACTAATGTTTGTCCATCGGTATGGTTTCATTTTCCTTGCACAGCAGACTTAGTTGATTATCTGAAATCCTAATAACTATTAACTATATTTGTTTTCTTCCTTAGTGAAAAAAAAGATTCCAAGAATGGAACGGAGTATGAGAAAATCTCTCCCTTACACTATGATAATGCTCTGGCAAAATCATTTTCATAGAAGAGTATTTTTCTGAAGTATATTAACGATACATTTCATGATGAGTACTTTTTCAACTTTTTTAGTTATAATTACATTCTCAGCACAGTTCTGTTGATATGGTCTTATCTCTTCTGAGCTTAAGTGGATCTGTCTTACAGTGAACTTTACAAATGCTTCTGCAGCAGAATATGTTTTTAAATACCATCTTTCAGACAAGAAGACCATCACGAACTGGAGGTGCTTCTCTCTTGGTGGAATAAGTCGCTTGATAATAATTTTCACTCTAGAGTAAACTTTTGCTGTTGGAAAATAGTTTGCATTTCATAATGACTACAATTCTCTAGTTACCACAATAGATACTAAGTCACATTTATTCTTAAGACTTTTTTGTAAACATTTATTTGTTTTTATTGGAAAGATAAATGTACAGAGAGAAGGAGAGACAGAAAGAACTTCCATTTGCTGGTTTACTCCCCACGTGACCACAATGGTCAGAGCTGAGCCAATTTGAAACAAGGAGCCAGGAGCTTCTTCCCGATCTCCCACCTCGATACTGGGTCCTGAGGTTTTGGGCCATTCTCTGCTGTTTTCCCAGGCCACAAGTAGGGAGCTGGATGTGAAGTGGAACAGTCAGGACATGAACTGGTATCCATATGAGATCCTGGCATATGTTAATCAAGAAGTTGGCCACTGAACCATCATCCCAAGCCCTTTCTTCTTTTTAAAAAATTATTATTTTCCTTGATACTGTTTCGTAGGTATAAGGATTTTCCCCTCTTGTTCCCCTTAATTTTTCCCTATTTACCCCCATATTATTAGAATAATACTGTCCTTCAGTAACAGTCACAAGTCCAACATTCTTCTATTTAGGTATATAATAGCATTGCGGGTATAAGCAATGGTAGAAAATCTAGTATTACATATTCAAGTATATTTAACAGTTTCATTGAAGGCCCTCCTTTTATTAAGAAGTAGTAGATTTATTGTTATTTATTTGAAAGGCATAGTTACAAAAGACAGAAAAAGAACAGGAGATGTGTCTTCCATCCTCTGATTCACTCCTCAAATGGCTGCAAACAATTAGAGTTGACCGAGGTCACAAGCAGAAGCCGAGATCTCCCACATGGTCCCTCATGTGGACAGCAGGAACCTAAGCTCTTCATCCATATTCTGCTGCTTCCCAAGGCACATTACCATGAAGCTAGATCGGAAGTAGAGCATTTGATTTTCAAACAAATGCTCTTGGGGCTGTCAGAGTTACAAGTGGTAGTACCTGTTGCACCACAGTAACAACCCCACATTTCTTTCTTCTTCATCCTCATAAATATAGCATATTTTTAAAGGTGAATTCTCATGATATGGTGGAGTTTCTCTGACAGTTGCTTTAGGAATTTCTCACTTTTACCATAGCCTGCACTTAGCCTCCAGAGATTACCATTGAAATATCACAGCAGTTAGAGCTCTAGCATTTTCTGCTTCAAATCTGCTGCTGAAATCACCTGTCTCTCCTACTTTGAGGTAGGCTTCTCCCTGAACATTCAGATCTTTAATGATTCTTAAAAAGTCTTCTAAGTTCGCAGTTTGTTGAATTGTGATATCATTTCCTGAAAATAGAGATTTCGAGAATATTTGGTGATTGAGGGAGAAAAGTCTAGGGTTTCTTTTGGGTGTATTAATTTTAAGATACCAAAATAAAACAAGAGCTTTGGAGCCAATAGTTGAGTTTCCCAGCAATGAAGCAATGGAGTTAATGAGCCCCTATCTGGAGAATGAAGAGTGAGTGAGTTGCAAACAGCCTCAATCAATAAATCATAGCAAACACTCAGAAGAAAGTTTTTTATCCATTCCTGATGTATATAATTCCTACCCAGCAATAGTCTGGTAGTAATAACTCTAAATAGTTGCAACAAATAAAGTGCTTTGGTATTATTTTTTTTTATTGGAAAGGTAGATATACAGAGAGGAGAGACAGACAGGAAGATCTTCTGTCCAATGATTTACTCCTCAAGTGAGCTGGATGGGAAGCGGGGCTGCAGATTAGAACCGGAACCCGTATGGGATCCCGGGCGTGCAAGGCGAGGACCTTAACCACTGTGCCATCGCGCCGGGCAGGTATTATTTCTTTAACTAGGGGAGAGAGGTAATGTAAACCCATGTGACTTACCATCTTCACGACCCCAGGCATTGGACCTGTGTCCTTCAAATACGAAAGAAAAAATAAACCAGGTCATCTTTTTTGCATAAAGGAAAACATATAAGCAGAATTTGTATTTAAAAATAATGAGTGCAACAGAGAAAAAAGTGTATATGGGGTGATGGATGGCAGAATGATGGAGCTTGCTACAGAAAACTAGAAAATAAGCTGATTTGAAATTCAGATTCTAATTAAAATCATTTTTATCAATGTCAAATTAAGTGATTTTATTTTCCTTTTCCAGTGTAAAATAAAAAATTCACATTTGATTCCAATTATTGTCATTCTCAATTATCAGCAACATAACAATATATACATGACAACTTCCTGACATTTCAGAACTTGTGCTGTGAATAAAGTTGACCTTCTCTTTAAGTAATATGCGCTGATAGAGATGTTGATTTAGATGTAAATTTGCCTTTTCAAATGCAAAAGAAAGAATAAGGTATTGAGAATTTTGTAGTGAAAGGAAAAATTCAACTATGGGCCACTACTGTTAAACATACATAAAGGATAACAATGATTCCTGTAAGTTAATGCATTGATAAACTGTGTCTTTTATGTATAATGTAGACTTGAGTATGATTTTTTTTTCAAACTGCACAATCTTTCTGGAGTTGATAATTCTTTTTTTTTAAATTTGTTTTTTTATTATGTTTTTATTGGAAAGGCGGATATACAGAGAGGAGAGACGGAGAGGAAGATCTTCCGTCCGATGATTCACTCCCCAAGTGAGTGCAACGGGCCAATGCTATGCCAATCCGAAGCCAGGAGCCTCTTCTGGGTCTCCCACGCGGGTGCAGGGTCCCAAAGCTTTGGGCCGTCCTTGACTGCTTTCCCGGGCCACAGGCAGGGAGCTGGAAGGGAAGCGGGGCTGCTGGGATTAGAACCTGCGCCCATATGGGATCCCGGGCGTACAAGGCGAGGACTTAACCACTGCGCCACCGCGCCGGGCCCGAGTATGATTTTTTTTTAATTTGTCAAGACTTATTTGAATAAGACATCCTAGAAAATGTTCCACAAAATGGTGAAAATTACACATATTCTGTACTTGTGGGACGAAATGTTTTGTAGCTATCTTTTAGATATGTTTGGTCTGTAATGTAGACTAACTGGTTTTTTTTTTTGGTTTGTTTCGTTTTGTTGTCCTGCTGATTTTTGCCCTGCTAA
This sequence comes from Ochotona curzoniae, assembly GCF_017591425.1. NCBI lineage: Eukaryota > Metazoa > Chordata > Mammalia > Lagomorpha > Ochotonidae > Ochotona > Ochotona curzoniae. Next base: position 27,010,594 of record NW_024465369.1, read on the forward strand.
TCTGTCTGTTGATGAAAGTAGGGTGTTGAAAGTTGCCCATAGTGATTGTAATGGAGCTTGTTTTTCCTTTTAGTTCAATGTTTTGTTTTATAAAACTACTGCCCTAGCAGTGGGTAAATATATGTTTACCATGGTCACATCATATGGTTGAATTGACTCCATATTGATTACATAATGGTCTTGTTTCTCTTTTAACAATCTTTGCCAAAACAGTTATTATTCCTTGTGGAGGATAACTACCCCTACTCATTTTTTAAGGTTCATTTGCATGAATGATCTTTTCACATTCTTTCATGTTCTATGTGTGTATTTTTGGTAAAGCATGTTTCTTGAAAACAACAAATGGATAGCTCTTGTTTTTTAATCCATTCACCCAGTATATATTTTCTAATGTAATAAATTAGTCAATGTACACTCAAGGTTATAATTGATAAATAATGGTTATCCCACAATTGTCCCATAGGTACTGTTGTTGTTTGCTTTAAGCCTTCTTTACTTTACTAGAGGACTTCTACCGTCTCATTCTTTCATTGTTTATAATTCTATGCATGGAGCATATCCTTAAACACCATTTGTAAGATTGGCCAGGTGATAAACATATCTTTTAACTTTTGTTTGGATTTGGAAGTCTTTATTTCACTTTTACTTATGAATGAACACTTCACTGTGTCAAGCACTCTGGATTGGCATTTGTTAAGGTCTTTAACCTTGTTATCTCTCCATTCTCTCTCGGCCAGTAAGGTTTCTGTTGAGACATTTACCATCAATCTAATGCAAGTTCTTTGAAAGTGAGCTCTTGCTACACTCTTGTAAATTTCAGAATATTCTCTTTGTGTTTTACTTTTTTTTAAGATTTATTTATTTTTATTGGAAAGGCAGATTTACAGAGAGAAGCAGAGAGACACAAAGATTATCTGACTCCTGCTCATTCCACAAGTGGCCACAATGGACAGAGCTGAGCCTATGCAAATCCAGGAGCCAGGAGCTTGCTCCAGATCAGCCCTGAAGGTGCAGGGTCCCAAGCCTTGGCCCATCCTCCACTGCTTTCCCAGGCCTGAAGCAGAGAGCTGGATGGGAAGTGAAACCTCTGGGATATGAACCAATGCTCATATCAGATCTCAGCACATACAAGCTGAGAATTTAGCCATTGGGCCATTGTGCCAGGCCCTGAATTATACGTTTTAGAGTATTATTGTAATGTTTTCTGGTGAGAATGTTTTCTGATCATGTGCACATGTGGTTCTATGTAGTGCTTGTATTTGGATATGCGGATCTTTCTTCCAATGGAAACGTTTTCTGTTATTATTCCAGGGAATGTTTTTAAAATCAATCCTTTCTTACATATCTTCAAAACTCCTAGGATTTTTGTATTTTGTCATTTTATGGGACTTTTTAAAATTTCTTTTCCTCCTTCTCTTTCTAAGGTATTTTTAAAGACTTGTCTTCTGGCTCAGATATTCTTTCTTCTGCCTCAACAATTCTATTTTTAAGGCTTTCCAAGGTACTTTATTTGAATATGTAATACTTTATTCCGAGTGTTTTCTGGTGTTGATATGTGGCTTTTATTCAGTACCTCTTCTCAACTGAATTTTTCATCCATGACTTCCCAATTTCATGACACTGTTTCTCTATGTTTTTAAAGTAACCTTACAATTATTGCTTTAAATTGTCTTTCAGGCATTTGGTTAATTATTCCTTCTTTAAAATGCATCATAAATAGATGATTTTGTTCCTCCAGGAGAGACTTACTTTCTTCCTGATTCGTGTTTTTGTTGTTTGTTTCTGCATTGATATTTGCATATCTGGGTGAATCTCTCATTCCTATCTCATCGCTATCTCCTTTGTACCTTTTTTTATTGCAATCTTTGTCTCTAAAAACATGCCTGAATTTGATGAAGAATCTATGGCTTATTCTTTAGTAGCAGAGATAAATGTGTGACTTCTCAAAATTAGGCCACATTTTGTGAGTGTGAGAGGAGTCAAGAGTGACGCCCAAGTGGGGCAGGGTGGAGGGTCTCTAGCTACAGGGTTGGAAGATCTCTAGCTACAGGCAATGGAGGGAAGGAAAATAGAATCAGCTAGATTGTAACTGATTCAACCCTTGTGTGTCAGGGTGAACCAGCTGATCCACAACCTAGAGTAAGTTCATGCGCCCAGGCAACACAGGGTTCTATCTCACCCCACAGTGTGTTCCCCAAGCCCTCTGCAAGATCTGTTCCAGGACTGGAGCTGTGATGGAGTGAGTAAAGACACCATCCATGGCACTGGCATGTCAAATGGACACTGGTTCGAGCCTTGGCTGTTACATTTCCAAGTCACCTCCCTAATGTGCCTAGGAAAGCAACAAAAATCACCCAAATGCTTGGGCCTCTGCATCCACATAGGAGACCAAGAAGAAGCTCCTGACCCTTGGCTTCAGAAAGCTCCAGCTCCTCGCTCTCCCACTTCCTCTCTCAACTACGCCTTTCAAATAAACAAACCTTAAACTCTACATAAGTGTTGCTGTGAGTCACGAGGCTGTATGCAGGATTGGAGGGGAGAAGTACGCAAATAAGAAAGAGACAAGATTAGATTTACAGCAGCGGCCAGAGGGAATTCTCCTTGCAAGCTGAAGCAGAGAGCATATGCAGCTCTCAGCTTTATTCTGAGAAAAGCGTTGCCAACATTAACACGTGTCTTCAGGGCCATCAAGAGATTACTGTGGAATAGGAAGCAGGAGAGTGAGGAGACACACGCCCAGCTTTGCCAACTCTCTCTGCTGGCATCTTGAGAATGTCCACCTCTAAATTCACTTCCCTAGGCCTGAATTCACCATGGCCTTGGGCTTAGCTGTTCTGATTGCACACTTTGTCACGTGGCATCAATCTGGTACGCTTCTGCTCCAAGCCTTCCAGTTGACAACCTTCTTGTTTCATCTCAAACCACAGAAATCTTTTACTGATGGCCCTAGTACGTACAGTGGCCAGGACTGGGTTTACCTAAAACTAGAGGTCAGGAGTTTCCCATGTGGGTGCAAGCGTCCTAGTACTTGAACTGTCTGTCGCTGCTATCACAGGTGCTTTCACATGAAGCTGGATTAGACATGAAGCAGCTCTGACACAAACCAGAACCCATATGGGATTAGGCATTGGAGACAACAAAATGACATACTAACATTTTCATTTTTTTAAATTTATTTATTTTTATTGGAAAGGCGGATATACAGAGAGGAGGAGAGACAGAGAGGAAGATTTTCCATCCGATGGATCACTCCCTAAGCGACCGCAACGGCTGGAGCTGAGTCAATCTGAAGCCAGGGGCCAGGAACCTCCTCCAGGTCTCCCACATGGGTGCAGGGTCCCAAGCCTTTGGGCCATCCTCAACTGCTTTCCCAGGCCACAGGCAGGAGTTGGATGGGAAGCGGAGCCGCCGGGATTAGAACTGATGCCCATATGGGATCATGGCATGTGCAAGGCGAGGACTTTAACCACTACTGTATTGCGCCGGGCCCCATTTTAATATCATTGAGCTGTAGTGTTATAGAAAACAATGTCACCAAGGAAGTCTGTTTAACTGCTGCATCTCTTTATGTAAAGACAATGTATTTTTCTCTTGGTTTATATTTAAGATCCTTACATCTATCCATAATTTCTTTTTGGATTATGTCAGTGAGTGTGAAATTAGTTTAGCTTTACTTTGTTCTTGATTCTTGGATCTTTGGGGGGGATACAACACGTGATCTGAAAATTATTGTCTGTCAAGCATATTATTATGTAATCCTAAAGTTTAATCATTATGGCTGAAATGGGGTCACAGCAGGCTGTGGAGCTCTCATCAACTGGCTCATGTCCCAGCTGCTCTACTTCCAGTGCTGCTCTTTCTGCTGATGGCTTGGGAAAGCACATGAGGATGGCCCATGCCTTGGGATCCTGTATTCATGTGGAAGACCCAGTAGTTCTTGTTCTTGAGTCACCTCAGATCTGGCCATTGCAGCCATCTGGGGAGTGAAACAGTGAATGAAAGATCTCTCGCCCATTCTCTCCTTCTCTGTCAAACAAAAATAGGTACTATTTTTTTAAGTAGCATTTTAAAATATTCTAGTAAGAGAATAAAATGGTAGGAGTAAATATATGGTGAAACAATGATACAAATATGGTATTAGGTATGAGTATTAAATCTTTTTATTATTATTGGAAAATCAGATTTAGAAAGAGGAGGAGAAACAGAGAGAAAGATCCTCTCCCCAAGCAGCTGCAAGAGCCTGAGCTGTGCCAATCCAAAGCCAGGAGCCAGGAGCCTCTTCCAGGTCTCCAACATGGATGTAATATCCCAAGGGTTTGAGCCATCCTCAACTAGGGTACCAAATATTCCTTCAGGTCATGTGCACAAATCTATAAAAACACAAATTTATTGCAGGTTCATTCTTGGATCCCACCACCAAGATATTTCATTTCATAGATGTATGTGAAAATACTATAAAACACAAAAATATCTGAAGTTAAAAAGTTATGATACTAAGCATTTCAAGTAAGTGATAGTGCATACAGATACATAAGCTTTTCCAGTGTTAACAATGAATATATTTGGGCCCGGCGCGGTGGCGCAAGTGGTTAAGTCCTCGCCTAGCACGCCCGGGATCCCATATGGGCGCCGGTTCTAATCCCGGCAGCCCCGCTTCCCTTCCAGCTCCCTGCCTGTGGCCTGGGAAAGCAGTTGAGGACGGCCCAAAGCTTTGGGACCCTGCACCCGCGTGGGAGACCTGGAAGAGGCTCCTGGCTTCGGATCGGCATAGTATCGACCCGTTGCGGCTCACTTGGGGAGTGAATCATCGGATGGAAGATCTTCCTCTCTGTCTCTCCTCTCTGTATATCCGCCTTTCCAATAAAAAATAATAAAAATAAATCTTTAAAAAAAAAAAACAATGAATATATTTGAAACTGATATTAAGCTTTTTCATATTTCACAGGTTTCAGTTTGAGAAAGATGCTTTTCTACAATAGAGAAATATGATTTATGTTATTGTATGTTAACTTGTTGCAAATAGTTTTTTAACTTATTGTACTCTTTCTATGAAGTCCTTTCCAAATTTTACAAAGAATCAAGCTTTATTGAAAAACATAACTTAAGATAGGTAAACAATGTTGATTCAGTTCCTTTTTAGCTGTGTTATATTGGGCAACTACTTAACTTCTTTTTCTTTAAAGTAGGAATAAATATAGATTACGTCTGCTCATGGTACTTAGTAAATTCATTACACATTATCTATATGATATAAACAATATAGAATATATTGTCTGTTTTCTTTCTAATTTCATTTTTTTTAATTCCCAAGTGTTATTTTCATTTATTCTGTGTCTTTTTGAATATTGTGTGTTGCAAGTTGAACATTGGCAGGAATCTCTTTGGGCTGTGATTTGTTGGTGACTATCAAAAGACAAACAATTGTAACCAGTATGTCTTTCCTCATTAAAACTCATCTAAAATCCTGTTCAAATTAAAACTTACAGAAAACCTTTTTTTTTCTTTTTTTCTTTTTTTCTTTTTTTTTTTTTTGGTCATACCAGAACAAAAAAATTGATTAACCTGGGATGAATACAGCTGGGATGACAAGATCACTTCATGTTAGTTATAGTACAAAATTGACTGCAGCCAAATTGGTGATTTCAAAATTTGATAATAATAGTAATGTGATCTGAGACGTGTTAAAATATTCCATGTAACGTCTCCTACTATGTAGTCAAATAATTGGATAAAATATTAACCACACAGATGATTTTCCATGATGTAGCAATCCTGTATTGCTCTTATAACTAAATAAATTTAATTATGAACAGCTTGACTTCTATAAACTCTTCAGTATTTATATTGTACCTGTGCCTACTTTTCTCAAAATACATAGCCAAAGATTTAATTTTACTCATGTTTAAATTCATTGTATGTTAAAAACATGGATTTTGTTTTCATCTCCCACTGAACTGATACATAATGATAACAAGAACAACAGTGGCAATGATTCCTTACATAACTCTTCTGGATTGCTCTGCTAATAATCTCAAGAATAAAAACAAAACAGCAACTGTCCATTTCTTCCTCATGCTCCAAATTAACAGATTACCTATTTCTGTGCATGCAACTCCCTTCACCCCTCGTCTCCTCATACTGCACAGCTTCTACCTGAATCTGAACCCTCAACAGTTCTGTCCTGGCCGAAGCCAGAGCAGGTGAAGTCTCTCCACAGGGTGGTTACGCTGTCTGAACACACATCTAAGAGCATAGCTCTCCAGTTCGAAAGTCTGTCTTCAAGGTTGTGGCTAGTATTTCTATTTCACATCAAAGCAATTCTTGTCTTCTCAGATAACTTCAGAATCACAAGATTCTTCTTTGAATAATGCTATTCATTCAAGAATTCCAGGAGAACAGTAGGAGGAAAAATGATCTCTGATGCTCTGAATGCAAAATATGATTTTTAAGGGGAGGAATGTGTGAAAGAACAATGGAATGCTTACTTCATTTCATTGGTTATGAGCATTAGGAGAGGAAAGGAACTATTTTAGAACTTACAGCCATGTAAGTTCATTGTTCTATGAGAACAAAGCTTTTAGAGATGTTCCTATATCCCCAACAGCATTCTCAAAGCTACAGGCAGAACACAAATGGATAAAGAAATAATTACATCTTTACTGCAATAGTTTTATGGACAATTATGAAATTTCATCACAATAAGCAACAAAAAAATAAAGTCCTTTTGTAAGTAGAGGAGTCATATGTCTTTTGTTACTGATTTTTTGTCACTTTATCATGTACAGCAAATATATGACAACGTAAGTGGAAATTATCAGAGGGAAAGAATGTCCAAGTCAAGGCCATAGAAGCAGAAGATATACTTCAGAAATTGTCTATTCCAGCTATAATGACACAGCCTGTTGTTTTCAGGTTAGGATTCACAATACTCTGTATCCAAAGAGATGTTAAAGACCATTTAACTAATTTAAAGCAGTTGTCTATGTGTCAAAAGAATAAGTTTTTTAGAAGAGAAAAAAATAATGTAACGCTGCTCAATATTGTTTCCAGGAAGTACTACTAGTTCCTTATTGTGCAAGTTTGCTAGTGCTGTAACAGCAAAATACCCCAAACAGGTGACGTGAAGAACAGAAAAGGGTTTTCTCACAGTTTTGGAGGCTAGAAATCCAGAAGGAAAATGCAGGCCTGTGCAGCTGCTAAACATTCCAGGGGAGGATCTGCTCCAGACATCTCTGTGTCTTACCCTTCTCTAGGGACACCAGTGAACCTGTGTTAGAACTCCACCCACTACAGCATGGCCTCATCTTCTGCAATGAATGACCTTGCTTACCAAGAAAACACTTTGCTTTTCTGGGAATTAAAATCTCAGCATATGAATTCTAAAGAAACACAATTCAACCCTTAACAGTTACAAATACCTAATATTAATGCTTTTCATTACGATGAACATTACAGACCATGCAGAAATCAGCTGTCATTAGTTCTGAGACAAACTGAGAACAGAATCCTTAACAAGCAAGTGTTGACCATCTTGAATGGGATATACATGGCACATATATAAAAAGGAATCCAATAATACAAGGCAATAAGTGATATGGTTAAATGAATATGACAAAGAAAAGTATTAAGGAGCTTCTAAAAGGCTTTTACAAGAACCATCAAGTCCCACAAAAAGGAAGCTCTACTTCGAATAGAATTTCATGTGCAAAAATATGAGAGTGTCAAAATATACTCAAACTCACCTATATCAGGATTCCTAAAAAGGGGTGCGGGTAAAGCCCAAGTCTAAACATTTCTAGAGACATCCTATAAGGCAAGACAAATAGTTTGAATCTTGTTGTTTGAGTAATGGAAGGCATAGAGGCTTCCAAGGAGAGGACTACAATCTAAAACACTGTCTCAGATAAATTAATGAAGCAACACTACACAGATGACTAAAGAAGCACAATCATGGAACGTGTGTATAAACTCTTTACATTTTAATATAGAAGATGGACATTTGATATAAAAGATGAGCATTTCCCTTTCATGTGCTTGAAATCCTGTCCCTGTTTTGAAAGAATTCATTTTACCAGACTCTTCCTTTCCTGACACTTAAGCAATTCTGAAGCAACCTGGAAAAGCTGTAGAAGAGAACTTAACTGCCCAATCTGGTTATGCAAGGCTGGGTCATCGTGAAACATAATGGCACGAATTTGAAAACTCTGGCCTCAAAGAACTAGAGATCATTTCCCATGACTCCCGTTCACAAGACAAAGACTGAGCTTTTGTGTATGAGATAGTTTAAATATTACCATAACATAATTATGAACATGTTTGTACTGAAACTCAGTAAGTGGAGAAGGTCATCGGTATTCCAATGCTGCACAGGGAAAAAAAAAAAAAAAACATAAAGACATTAAGAAGCAGAGGGAAAGAGTTCCCTCTTTGAGATTCAGGAGAGACCGAAGCAGGAATATGCATTCAGTTTGGGGATCTCATTATAAGAAAAAGAGAGACATACTGCAGGAGGTTCAGAGGAAATCAACAGGAATAATTAAGGAACCAGAGGTATTTACTCCAGAGAAAATATTAAAAGAATAAATAATGTGCTTGCAGTTGGCTAACTAAGGGGAACATGAGAATTGTCTACAAAACCGTAATGTGTGTAAACATTGAAAACTGAAAACCAATATAAAGACTTGAGCAAGAAGTTAACATTAAAAATAAGGCAATTAACCAAAAAACAAAACCAAGATTCTTATAGCAAGGCAAATTCTGTATAAACAGTTGGTATAACTTTCCTGAAATTATTTTAAAACAAACTAGTTAATACATGCGCTCTTTAGTATACAAGCACTCAAGAATAAATCCATTTTAAACCACATTATGTTATCTCTTCCATTTAAAAAAAGACATACAATTTTAATGCCTAATAGAATAATACTATAAGTAAATTACTTGGATTTGTTAAGAAAAAAACATGATATCTAACCATTCAAAAGGTTTAAAGATATAATGTAATGACTGGAATTTAGGGGATTCTGACAAACACCCTCTTGTATCTGAAATATGTTGTACTCACTTACATATCATAGAGAGATCGGAATATTTATATTTTCATGTCAATTTTACCATCAATTTCCAAAGGAGAGTGCGGGAGGAGACAGGTGATTTTGTGAGGCTGCACGAGGGGGTGATTACCCCACAGGGCACTGCTGACTCCATGGCCCCAACAAGAAACATACATCTGTGTCTCCTTTATGTTACTGAACCCAGAATTTCTCTTTCTGATCTGATTTGAGAGTTATATCTGATCAGCATGGTAGGGGAACAGCCCTGGGGAAATTGTAATGATCAGAAGTATGAGATCTCTTTGTGCTGGGTAGCCAACATGCTGAAACAGAGTAGTTTCAGTTCTCAGACATTCAACTGGTGATTCTTCTCCTTTCTTCATAACTAGGAGAAAAGCGATCTTATCCTCTTTAATACTCTGCAAATGACAAAAAGTTTCTGTTTCATAATTACTGTTACAGTTGTGTCACCTTCCACTCTCCTGCTCCCAGTGAGGGTACATGACCTCTATTGCCTTACGAGTAGAGGTTCTATTCAAAACTCTTGATAAAGTCCTGCCTCTACATTTAACACGGAAGTACAGATCTGATGTTGACATTCAAAACACAATCACTACACAAGGTAAACTGAAAGAAATGTTCGGGAATGAAGCACATATTTTAAGGTTTAATTTGCTGAATTGCTTCAAGTCAAAACCTTGAGAAGTGTGTGTGTTGTGTAAGTAGAGCAGCTACTGCCATAAACCTGTGTCTTCAGAGGTGCTACACATTTCCTAAGGGAATCAGGTTAGAAAGGAAAAGAGGAGTGCGTACAGAAGACCAATGTACACTAAAGTTGCTGCAAGGTTTATTGACTAGTACTGGGTCAAAGGACATATTTCTTGGAAGGCTGCTTCCCAATTTGTCACCCTTCAGATTTACTTGTTCCCATGGCCAATTTTTAATTTTAATATAGTTCCTTTTGTTATCCCAGTAGCCTTGCATGTCCAAATTTCAAATTAACACCTTTCCCCCTATTTTCTAATGGTGCTTTCCCTAAAACATATATAAAATTTCCATAAACACACTTCAAATTCACGCCATTGTACAAACCAACTGATAATTTTATGCAGTTTTATGCTTCGGCCAATAAAAATTATTGCTTATTCCCTGAATAGCACTAACAGAAAATTAATTCTACTAAAAACTTAAATATGTGAACACTTATTATTACAACTCAGACTTTTATTGCCTTGCATGTTCCCTTCCACTTAAATTTTAAGAAAGCAATGGTGAGATCAGCTGGACAGTAAATTGATCACAAGTCTATATCCGATGAATTTGAAGACATATGGTGCAAGTTGGAGCTGGGTACTGAATGTCCTCTCTGACTAGGTAGTTCACGAGTAAAATGTAAAATAGGACACAAGTGACTTGAGTGAAGTCATTTAGCATCTGTTCCAGTCACGGCAATTCAGTTTGTACATCCAGTTAAGGCAGAAATATAACATGATGCTGAAACATTTTTTTAAAAAACATAATAGCCAGTTTAATAGCTTGGTAAGAAATGAACATTGGTGACAAGAAACTGAGTTTTTTAACAGTAAGATTCTGTGTTAACCTGAAAGTATGACAGCATACAAGGAAGTAAAGAATCTCTTCACTGTAATAAACGGAATGATTATCACCAATCTTTTATTCATCACTCATTCTTTAAATCTATGTTTCAGTAGGAATCCCTTCATGAAGAGCAATTAGCAGTTTGAAAGGGATATATACTAGTATTAGAGATAATAGCTAATCTGATTGAGTCACAGAATAAAAGGTGGAGGGATTTAATAAATGCAGATTCCTACTAGAAAAGCACTTGAGAAGAATTGGTGGAATAAAAAGACAAAGTATGTGATGTGAAGCATCTTGATATAGACTTGAGGAATAACATATATTCCAGCTATTTCCTGAAGTAAGGGAATTCTTATCCATTGTTTTGCCTGTGAAAACAGGTTAATAAATTATACTTCTCTGTTTAGTGGTGATGTGACAGTATAATAAACATTTCAGCTATGGGTACAGGCATTATGGCACAGTAGATTAGGCCACAGCCTGGGGATCCCACTCCCATATCCGAGGAGCTGCTATGGGTCCAGGCCACTTCACATATACAGTCTAGCCGCTTGTTAGTGTCCCTGGAAAGCAGCAGGTGACGGACTGATGGCCCTGCTGATAAGCCTCTATAACCCATACAGGAGACCCATATTGAGAGCCTGGCTTCAGACTGGCCTAGCCCCTGTTGCAGGCATGTGGGGAGCGAATCAGCAAATGGAAAAATTCTGTCTCTGTGTGCCTCTCCATCTCTCCTATCTCCGCCCATCTGCATTTTAACTCGATTTTACATTTCAAATACGTTTCCTCTTAATGTAATTTTCAATATAATAAAGCCAAAAGAATATGAATAAATATGCTGTGTTTATTAGCAACAGAATATAGTGAAATCTAAGTAGTTTGTAATGGACTCTAAATGATCAGTTACCAAGTATGTGGAATAGAGACTTTTACCATCTATACACAAAATATGGTGCTAGGAAGGCAGTGTGACATGAAAGGAAAGAAAGCATTGAACAGGAAGTCAGGAAACATGGCTTATGCCAACAAACCTAAATGCTGTACTCCTGATCCAATCCCTCTAACACCCTAGGAAAGGCAGATGAGGCCGACTCAGGTATTTGGGTCCCTGCTCCCACGTGGGGAACCTGAAAGAATTTTTTAGTGCCTGATTCAGACCTAGTATGGCCCTAGCTGTCCCAATCATTTCAGGAGTAGACCAGCCCTCGAAAATTACTTTTGTCTCATACTAATTCTTTCTCTTGGGCTCAATCTCTTGTGCTCTACGAAACTCTGAATTTTAAACAAACAAACAAAACATTTTTTTTTAAAAAATAAGCTAATAATTAGATGGGAAAAAAATTGAAAAAAAGAAAAAGAGGCTGCAGATTTAAAAAGACAATTCTCCAAAGAAGATGCACAAATGGTGCAAGCAGGTATATGAAAAAATGCTTACTATTGCTCAAATCATCAGGAAAATTTGAATCAAAAGCTCACAAAGATAATACCCCACTCCAGTAAGATTTGCTCTAATCAAAAAGACAAAAGACGTCAAGGGTTAGTGAGAGTGTGGAGAAAAAAAACTGTGCCACGTTGCTCATCGGAATGTAAATTATTACACTCATTATGAAAAAGAGTTTGGTGACTCTACAAAGAAATAAAAATAGAAGTGCCATATTTTTGCTCACCTAAGGCTATACCAAAGCAATCCCAATTCTAGGTGCATATCTGATAGAAATGAAAATTGTTTGGTGAAAAGTCATCTATATTTGTATGTTTATTGGAGGGCAATTCACAATACTCAAGACATGGAAACAACTTACGTGTCAATCAGTCACTTAATGGATTAATAAAGAACACATGGAACATATGCACAATGGAATTCTACTCAGCCTTAAAAGAAGACAAGATCTTGTCATTTGAAAGAGTAAATATGGGACTAGAGACTTATTAAGTGAAATAAACTAAGGATAGGAAGACAACTATTCTATGATCTCACTCATCTGTGGAGAGTTAAAAATAGAAGAACTCACAACAGTAAAAACTAAGTTGGCTGCCAAAGTCAGTGGGTGGTGGGCTGGGGGAGGGCATTGACAGATACTAATGGATAGATGCTAGACTAAACTAGAGAAGCAAGAAATTCTGGGGAATTTCATGCACTGGGGGGTGACTATGACAGTGTCAGTGTATGGGATTTCTCTCTATTTTTACAAATCAGGAGACAGGATTTTGCCTGCTTTCACTGTAAAGAAATGTTGAATCTTTGAAGAGATAAATATGCTTGTCCTGTTTATATTGCATGTTCATGCATACATACAATGAAGTACACCATAGCATCCCATAAATATGTGCAATTTTTATCTATCTGCTAAAATTTTGTAAATAAAAATAGAACACCACATGAATAAAAACAAATGGCTCCTGTACATAAAAAAAGAAATTCCTGCTTATTTTACCACTATAAAATGCTGTAGTCTTTTTAAAATGATTAAGATTTCAATGCCTCCCTCTATGTCCATTTTTCTCTTACATGTGTAGATTTTTTCTGGCCCTAAACATAAAATATAACATTATTTTATGTATTACTGTTTCTATTCAATCACATTTCAAAAAGAACATCAAGGATTTAGCTCTGGCAAAGAGTTACATACTCTTTGATTTAAGGAAATGGTGTGTAAAACCACAATGAAAATGTATATATAGATTACCCCCACCCCACCTGACTTGTTTCCAGCGTTCTCTGCCTCTCCATTATTCTTTGCTTGCTAAAGTAGCTTCGTCTATAATAAAGGCAACTGAGTGTCGGCTTGAGACTGCCATGAAAACTCACATCCATATAAAGCGCTTCCCACTTTTGTTAAGCTTCTTATCACACACACACTAAAGAAAGAACTCTCTCCTTCTCTCTCTACGCCTCTCTCTCCCCCTGCCCTTTTTAAATGATCGTTCTAATTTTATTGAGACTCTTTGCTAGGGTACCATACTTCAGTTCACTCACTATAGGAAAGTGAACCCCAAAGAGCCAGCTTGTGACTACGACAAACCATTTCCACTTCTTATGTGAACATTTCATCTCAGAGGACTCTCTTCTCTCTCCTGCAGTGGCAAGGCACCTCTTTGTCTCTGTTGTGCTCACTGTGTGAAGGTGCGTCATCGACTACAGTGAAGTGAACTCAAAATTGCCAACTTGAAGCTGGCACACGGTTTTTAAAATTTTGTTCAAGTTAACGCCCCATGGGACTTGTGCTGTCCTAAGCAGCAGTTTATTCTTTCATGACATTTCCCTTCTGAGACAACCTCAGGAAGAGCCAAAATGCCAGCTTCTACATTTGGGGAGTTTGGGAGAACTGATGGAACTCATTTGATCACACCTGCATCCCACTTCCATACCCCTCATTGTTCTCTCTCTTCTCTCTTCAGAACTCACTTGGTCCTTTAAAGCAGAAAAAGTTCTAAAATCCTATCAGAGGTGGCCTCTCTACAGGGGGATTTCTCAGCAAGAGAAAATGCAAGGCATTAAGGCAGTCTTCCTACAAGGTTATAGGCAAAATTCCTTCTCAAAGTTCATTGCTATGGTCGCTGCTAAGACCAATTTTATCAGTAAAGCTCTGTGGAAAAGCAACTATTGTTTCTTTCCAAGGTGATACATGTTGAAGGTCATTGTGACCAATATTTAACAAAATGTGGTCTGAAGACAAACCACATTCACTTCACTTGGAAGTTTGTTAGAAATGCAAATTCTTGGACCTTACCTTAGACCTGCAGGATGAAATGTTCTCTCTGCTTCTACAAGCACTCCTGCCCATTCTGATGCACAATGAAGTGTGATCTAGCTATCTAAATGAAACTGCAGATCAATTTCCATTGTAATTAATAAAAACGCATCACTAAAGAAGAATCAAATGATTGCAAAATGATAATAGGAAAACAGGAAACATGATAATGAAATAATAATTCATGATGCAGCCAACTGGATTTTAAACATTCGAGTTCATCAAAACTATCAATTCAATAATTGCTACTTTAATGAAAAATAAACTAAGGATTATAAATACAAAGGATAACTTCATTCAAGATCATTCACTGTTCAATGGTAACTGTCCACATAAATGCTGCCAGTTATAGAAACAACAAGTGCATGTTGAACACTGGCATTGCATTAAAATTAAATAAAACACAATTTTCAGTCTGAAATCAAGAGGGGCATTTACATGTAGTTATTTAATAAAAAAGCAAAAACAGCTCCATAAAACACAAACAGCATATTCTAGAAAGTCAGAAGTAGGTGACAGACTTTTACCTGGTGAATGAACAAAATGCTTATTAAAAATGAAGAAGCTAGTTTATAAACAAAGAAACAACAATGGCCAAAAATTAGTAAAAATAAACACTAAACATGGTAAGTAAAAATCCAAGTTACATTTTTTTTTTTTGCTTGCTAATTGTAGCTGTGCTTTCTGTAATATTTTGGGAGAGTTAGTGAGTTGGGAAGTTTAGCCATGGACTGGGAAGACAAATATTTATATATCAGGAAAATGTAAAGTTCCAGGAGTGTTCATACTGCTCGATCCAGCAATTACATTTTAATAATTTAAGCAGAGGCAATAATTATAAATAAGCACAATTTTTATGTATGAGAATAATCTCTGAAGAAAAAAAATGAACATGAAAAGCAAACATAGTGGATTGAATAAATAAATTTGGCATATTTATACAAATGACTGCTGTATTATGCATCACAATGTGACACAATTATATTTCAGCACAAAACAATATTTTTTCAAACAAAAAATCAAGTTATAAAATTATCCACATTTGAGAACTTATTTTTCAACTGTATTTCTGCATTTATATAGTAAAATAAGAGAAATTAGCCCATATTTTATCTATGATAAGTATTTACTACTGGGGATTTTTTCGTATGTTTTGTCAGTGACCAAAATCTTTACAATAATTTTTTCTGCCTTCTTATTCTTATGTATCTCATTCTCACACTTTGATCTTGAATTACCCTGGCTTTTGTTCTTCTTTTTTTCCTCCTCAAATACAAGCCAAGTGAAGTTTAGCCTTGAAGACTTGTCTGCTGTTCCCTCTCCCTGCAGCGCTGTCTGAGGTTATTGTGTGACTAGCTCCTTCATATCATCCTGTACAATCTATTGTATCTACAGAGAAGCCTTCTTGACCATCCAAACTCAAGTCACCTACCATCTTTCCTCTCCTGTCTTTACATCACTCTCTGAAAATATCTTGTGTAGGTGATTGCTTGCTTTTCACCTCACCCCTGCCTCTAAAATATATGGTACCTGGGAATTTACGTACTCTTCTTATCACTCTGAGAATTGCAACAGTGCCATAACTAGAAAAGAATAGCATTGTACTGTATTTCATAGAAATAACAAAATCATAAGACCTAATTTAGCATCTTAGGGTAAAGATCTTCCCATGTCTACAATCTTCCTTCACTTCCTGTTGACTTTAATTTGCATATTCCAGTCATTACTTCTAGCTGCTTCTGAGCTGTCATTATCTAATATCCATGGTTGGGAGAGTAGGAATGGGCAGATAACCTACACACACACACACACACACACACATACACACACATATATACCCTGATACATATTATATGAAGTTAGTGTGACATAAAAGAAAACCACCACAATAAGGCTTATCAAACAAGAAAGAACTTTTGCAGTATGTATCTATGCTTCCAGATCAAAGATAGACCCCAATGAAACTGTTAAATTTATCTTGACAATAGGATGCTGGACTCTCCGCCATTGTCCATGCCCACAATGATGGACTTATGACTGCTTATGAAGAACTATACTATTGTAATAATATAGGAAAAATCAATGTGTGAGGGGAGGGGGTTCAAGAGGGAGTTGAGAATCCCACAGCCAATGGAACTGTACCATAAAATATTAATCATAATTTTAAAATGTGAAAAGAGAAGAAAAGTTAAAACTTTAAAAAAAAAATTAAAAGAACCTACCAGATCTTCTAAAAACAAGGTGGATCTTGAGTTTGTTAAGAAAGTAATAGGCTACAGGTTTTGGAGGATTTGGCAGAAGCACAACCAGAGTTGGGAACAAGCAGGTGACATCAGATCCAGCCCAGGAAAATGATTTCAGCTTTCAGACATTTGTCTTTTGTCTGACATGCTGCATGGTACACACACAACAAAACCAAGATCTTAAAAGTTCCACAAATATTGGGCCCGGCGCAGCAGCCTTGTGAGTAACATCCTCGCATTGCATGCACCAGGATCCCATATGGGCACTGGTTCATGTTCCTGCTGCTCCACTTCCCATCCAGCCCGCTGCTTGTGGCCTGAGAAAGCAGTTGAGCATGGCCCAAATAGTTGGGACCCTGCACTCAAGTGGGAGACCCAGAAGAAACTCCTGGCTCCTAACTCCTGGCTCTGGTTCAGCCCAGCTCCAGCTGTTGTCGCCACTAAGGAGTGAATCAGTGAACAAAAGATCTTTCTCATCTCTTCTGTCTGTAAGTTTTACTTTCTAATAAAAACAAAATCTTTGAAAAAACAAAGAAAGATCTCAATAAAGGCAAATACATGAGGAAATACAGAAGCTTGAATTGTATCAATGCTATAAAGCTGATTTTTTAAAAAAAAGTTCTACAATTATATAGTACAGAATTTGTTGTACTTTTGTCCTACAGGTCCTGGGAAAGAGCCTATGACCCCTGAATTACCCAAGTGATAGGAGTGTGTTATTTATGGTGAGCATTTCAAGTTATATCAGAGATCATGCTAACAAGATGACCCACTGTGGACCCATAGAAAATTTCAAAATGGAGGCTAGCCTCACTGGAAAGCCCAGCCCTTAGAAGGTCGAAATTCTGAACCGAATGATATCAATACAACCTCTATGGAGGGAAGAAGAAGGGTTAAATTTGGGGTTCAACTACTTGGCCAGTGACTCAGTCAATTTTGTCTACATAGTAAAACGTTCAAAAAAGCCCTCTAAATATTGAAGCCCAAGTGGGCTTTCAGATTGGTGAGCCTCATTGTTTTACCAGTACAGCAATGCATCCTAAGGATGGAGAAGTTTCATTTTTGGAACTATCACAGATACCATCTTATGCATCTAATTAAAAGTTCATCACAACTTTTAACACTTCCTCCCAAGTTCTGGGAGTAATCCTAGTGAAGTGTTGAGCCTGCGGGAGGAGCAGGAAGTTCTGGATGTGTACCTAGTTGATCAGAAACACAAATCTCCCAAGAGCTCCAGTGCATCTTCCTAGTTTCAAAATGACAAGAATCTGATTGAGCGTTCTGCACTTATCCTGGGAAGTCTCTGCCAGCTCCAAGTAATTACTATGAGAAATTAATTGCATACAACATATACAACCTTCATACTCTACAACCTGATGGAATTTTTTAACACACATGACTATCATAATATGAATATGAAGTTCATTTTCCAAATATTAATCAGTCAGAATTTATACCATATGAAGTTACATAACCAAGATGATATTGTATTGGCAAACTGAAATTCGAACACAGCAGTTTCAACTTAATCTTTAATGATTCAAAGCATAAAGAACACATATAAGCCCTCCTGAGATCTTCCAAATGAAATTCAACAGAAATTCCAACCCTGCAGACTCTCTGTATCCTGGGTTTTGCTTTAAAAAGTCAAAAATTCTTCCAGAAAATTAATTTCTTCTCAACAATTGCATAAATTCAGGAGTAATATCACTTAAATGATTCTTCTTATGCTAAGCTTTGGACAAAATTAGAGATCATTTGGAACTGAATGTCTTATAATTCTGTTGCATTTTACATTTTAGTCTAATCTCTGTGTCCTCCATTGTACAACAGTTATAAGATCAAATAGTTTGAAGTAAAGAGAAGAAAAGAACAGCTTTTAAAAGTATCAATTGATTATAAAACTGCGTTTTTGTTCTTGATGTTGTTTATTTCAGGGACATAACTATAAACATTTCCGTAATATGGTAACATTCAAGATTTGTCCTGAGTGTTCTGAGGAATTTTTTCATGTTCGTATCAAAGAGTTCCTGCTTTTCTTGAAAATGCCACAATAACACCTTTAAAAAAAAACTCGATTTATTTTGACTTTTGCTTTTTAAAATACCAGAGTCTAAAAAGATCTAGCTCAAAACATAATTACAGACTTAAAATACAACATAACAGAGGCTGTAGACATGCATATTAAGATCAAGGCTGAAGATTTTTATCCTTCGAAGAAACCCTAAGGGAAGCAAATCAAGTTACAATAGCCATTTTATATTTAATGATGTGAAGTGTTTATTTTGAAAAGAATAAAAATAGGTAGAAATCTGTGAATCTTCAAGACATCCTAAATCCACTGTGCAGTATGTGACTGCAGCTGACATGGAGTTGGGGTTCTCTGAGACACCCACACCATTCTCATTAACTGCAAAGCAGCGATGCTGGCTCTGAGTCATAGGAAGGGCACAAAACCAGCATATCTTGCCTGGCAGTTCTTGCGATCTTTTGCTGCTTTCAGTAAAGGGTTCAGTGAGACTTTTGAAGTGCAAAGCATGCTACTAACACAATGATCAATCTCAGTTACTGACACAGATCTTGTCCTAACTCTAGAGTTTGCAGCAGTAATAATTAAAACAAATGATATTTATTACATGCCAAAACCTGTATGATAAGCATTTTTATTCCTTATTTCATTTATTCTTAACAATCGCTTTAACAGGCCATGATAGGTAGTTCTATTTTGAACTAACATAATAGGGAAAGATGTTAAGTTGCATGCTCAACACGTTTAGTGGTGATCACAACGTTTCCAGTAAATAGTAGAACAGAATTTCAGCCTAAGCTTATCTGTTTTAAAGTCTAAAATCTTATTCAATTTAGGGCTCATAAAATAATGACTGTGAGGGAAAAACAGATGTTCCAACATCAGTCTTTAGAACATGTTCTCTTGCACTTTTAGGTCCTCAGCTAAGCTTGATCAAGAGATCAGGCATTATTTTGGAGACTCAACACAAATGCATACAATATACAAATTTGTGATTTCAGTTCATTTGTTATTTAGAACATAAGTTACTTGGCTAAAATTAATTTAAATTATCCCCAGTGTCCTACTTCTGCATATAATCTAAAAGCTATAATGTGAATCAAATAAATGTGCAATGTGACAAAATTTAAACATACATGTAAACTCTATACATATTTTTAGAAGTAGTCTTTTGATACTCCACTTCCAATACTTTACATACACCCTATAATTATACCTGAAAATACATCCACAAGTTTGTGGGAAAGTGGAATTGAATACATTTGTTACAAAAACATTGAAACCCATTCATATTTTTTAATAAAACACATTTTCTATAAACTTTTGATATATTCCTCATGTTTTCATGATTAAATTGATGATTAACCAGTTTAATTTCAATGAGCTTCTAAATGAAGCTTAGGATTCTATTATTGGCAGTGTTTAATTATTTCTAATTTCAATTACTTTTTACAGTGCCATAGATTGATAAATCATATGTAGGATTAACATTCAATTTCAGTCTTATACTCATTTTTTGTCATTAGTTAATCATTTTATCTTTTCATAAAAGATTTTTTTATTGAAAAGGCATATTTTCAGATAGAAGGAGAGACAGAAAGAAAATCTTCCACCTTCTGGTTCATTCCCCACATGGCTGCAACGACCAGAGCTGAGCTGATCTGAGACAGGAGCCAGGAGATTTTCCTAGTCTCCCACATGGGTGCAGGATCCCAAGGCTATGGGGTCATACTCCACTTCTTTTCTAGGCCATAAGCAAAGAGCTGGATGGAAAGTGGGGCAGCTAGGACACAAACCAGTGTTATATGGGACACCAGTGCTTATAAGTGGAAGAAGAGCCAGTTGAGCCATTGCACCAGCACTTAAACACTTTATCTCAAAGAATAAGTGGCTTGGTGCTTATTAAACACAGTATTTAACATACAGTATTGACTCAATAAATAAATACTATCAAAATGATAGCATTCACTGAATTTAGCATAAAGAAACTCAATAGAATCTGTAGCATTAAGATTAACTCTAATGCAGATTTATTTTCCTTTTTATATATTCCCAGAAGTTGAGTGGCTGGATCATATGGGAGATCAATTCTCACCTGTCTTAGCGTTGTCCAAACTGATTTCCAAAGTGATTGTGCTGGTTTACCTTCCCACCAAGAGTGGAACATGGTACTTTTCCCCACATGCTTGCCAACAATTGTTGTTTGCTGATGACTGTGTGTGGGCCTAGAGAGCCCTACATGGTAAACTGCTGATGTGTTACTGGCAATCTTGGCATATCCAAAATCAGTTAAAAGAAAAATAAGAATATTTTAGAACTGCAGATATTAACTTTGTTAAAAATCATCAGACAAAATTTTATAATAAAATTTTCAGTTTTTATATGCCTCTTACAGAGAGCTGGTGTCGTGGGCTAGTGGTTTAGGCAGCCCACTGTGGGATGATCATCTCATTTCATCACAAGTTCATGTTCCCACTGCTCTACTTCTGCTCTCTGCTAATAGAACCAGGAAAGCTGCTGAATATGGTCCATGTTCTTGGGCCCAGACCATTCACATGAAAAGACCCAAAGACCCTGACTATTGACTCAGGGTGGGCCCCTCCATGGCTGTAGTGGCCATTTGGAGAATGAGTCAGAGGATGGAAGATCTCTCATGGATGTACAATCTAGCTCTTTTAAATAAATAAATAATAAAACGTGTCTGGCAAATTGAATGAAGAATATAACTGGCTGTTTTGATGAAATTTTGGAGGGAAGCTTTCAAATATAACATGAGCATTTTGTCAGACCTCAGAAATCTTGGTGAATAATCTATTAACAGCAGCATTTCAAAACAAATTGCAGCCACAATCATGCCAGATGCCACACTTACAACTATTCTTCCCTGATTCATAGTAACAATAAAAGAAAAAAATGCTGTATTTATGAAAAGTGCGTGATAAGGTAACTTTTTTATAGGCCATCAGTTTTAAGATGGTAGCTACATAGTTTCCCAATGAATAGGAGAATATTAAAAGGCAAATAATAGTGGTGTGAATTTATTATGTGTTATTTTTTCAAAATTCAGCTAAACTTGAATTTTGCTCTATTCACAATGCTTCAGGGAAAACGGAAGGAGGCATAACCTCAGCAATAGTTAGTGGCAAATTTTCTATGAGGTTGGAAATGTATTCACTGTGAAAATATTGAGTCACTAAGCCTTCAGACTGCATTCCAAAAGTCTACCAGGAACATTTCAATCAAGGGTATGAGAATACGACAGCCAACCCATTTGGGCTAAAAGGCATTGCACAGAATTACATTGGTGAATCCAGTGCCCTCCAAATGACCTCACATGCAGCCATAGTATGAAGTCATAGAAGAACTTACTCGTAACTTGAATATTTTCCCCTGCAGTTGGAAAAAACAAAGAATGTTGAGTTCCTGGTAAGAATGCTAAATTACCCCATCTCCCAATGGGATGATACACTTTCATTTTCAATAGTAGTAAAACCTATTGACCCCCATGGTGTTATCTTTCTCACTGCTCATGTAGTACTTTCTTTAATCTCTCGGATCAAAGATTGGTCAATAAAAATCATCTCTTCTGTTGTGAGAAGCAAACAAACTGCACACAGAACTATGATAACTGTACGTTTCCATGAAATTCTAGAGAAAGAAATCCCCATGTGTTGCTTTTAAATTAGCAAAGGAAATAACATGTCTTCTATTTGGTGAGCCCATTTAAAATGCACTAGGTTTTCCAAATAAGGAACATAACCCCAGGTTGGGGGTGTCTGAGGGGGAGGGAGACCTGGGAGTGGGGGGTTCCTCTGGTTTCCCACCATCACCCTTCTAAAATTTTTAAATGAATTTTGAATCAGTGAAAGATCTCTTACCAATGACCCTGAACACTGAAGTCCAATTTTTCTGTAGAAAAAAATTACATGGAGGTGTCATTTTGAAAAAAGAACATCAATATAAATGACAGCCTCAATATGAACTGCCCTTTGCAATAAAGGAAACTTGCCTCAATCCCAAATGAAAAGGACAAATTCTTTGGTGAAAGAGTAGACCAGTTGTTTCTCCATTAAATTTTGGTTTATTTTGTTAAATAGTAGTAAGTTTTGATAAAAGATAAGAATATCTAGTTTTTGTTACATCTATGAATATTCAATTAAAACGACTCAGATTGTTGATTTGTTTCACAATAGACCCTCTAAATCTCATTCATGTGAAAATTCTTGATTTTCTGAATTATTTCAGGGTTGAGATATTGCTAATTCAGTAGCCGTTTTCCATGGTCAACTTTCTTTAGCACATTTTATTTTTAATTTTTGGTGACAAGAAATAAATGCTATTTTCTAAACTATGTTTCTTCCATTATTGCCAAAATGCTTAAAAAGTAGTGGAAACTTAGAATTTAGCCAACGGAAACTCGGGGGGAGGGGGAGGAATATTCTCATCCTTTTACTATCAGAAGAAAATAAAGGTCAGTTGCAGTCATACAGTGAGAAACACCAGTCAAGGGTAATAGTCAGCCTACATACTACTATTATTTTATGTAATACATCAGAACAAGGGAAATAACTGAAACTATGAAAATTTATAAAGACTGCTGGCAATTCCTGAAGTCAGAGTAACTTGGGCCAGATGTGACATTCCTGATTTATCTTTACATAATCCCTATACTTGGGAAACTTGGTTTTCTTGTATAGAAGTGGAGCTTTGAGAAAAACCTGAAACAAAAAAAGTACAAAGAAAGGGCCAGTGCTGTTAGTGGCAGGTTAAACTGTCACCTGTATAGGCACCATTTTGGGTCCCAGCTGCTCCCTTCCCAATCCAGCTTCCTGCTAACACATTTGTAAAAGCAGTAGAGATTGGTTTAGGAAATTGGGCCCATGCACCCATCCGGTAGACTCAGAAGAAGCTCCAGGTTGGCCTGGCCCTTGCCATAGCCATGTCAGCCCATTCTGGGGAGTACACCAGAGTGTGGCATATATGTATTTGGCATTTATAAATGCCTAGTGCTATTTGTGCATTTGTGCAAGTGCGCTGCTCTGAAACATTTATTATTTACTGAACACGAGCTACTGATAGACCCTGGCCCAAGAACTTTTCCCATAGCTAGTTATTTGAATCCCAAACTAATGTATGTGGCATTAACAGTGATGACCATATTTATAGACAAGGAAATATCAGAGAAATTCAGCAATCTCTCTAAGAACTGTTTTTCAAAAACTGTAGAAACAAGAATTTTTTTTTAAGTTTTGGAAAAATTTAGTTGAGCTATTCATTTGCAAAATTCAAGGTTGCTGATGGGAAAGAAGGTAACTGAATACTGAAAACTATACTTTTCTATCACTAATCTTCAGTTGATTGCATGTGTGCAAATTATGTAATCAAATCCCTATTAAAAACAGCCCTCAACAGTTTTTTTTTTCCTGTTTCATCTGTTTAATATAGGGTAACAACATTTTGTCAATACTAGGCACCATACAATGTAAACACAATTACTGTTAGAAACCTGGACATACCGTCAGGGGCTCAAAGTGGCTTTGTTTTAGTTACCCTGTTTGCATATAATGCAGGAAAAGGTCTTTGTTAGCCCTCAACAGTTTTATTGACGAAGACACGAAAAGATTTCCTTTATCCAGGTATCTTGTCTTGAAAAATTGTTAGCATGAGACAAAACAGAACACCATCCAGTTTGTTATTAATTTTCATCATCAGCATCTATAAACATAACTGTCAACAGGTTTATGTGCTAATGAAGCATGTTGGGAGATGATCTCATAATTTTAGATTATGCTTCTCAAACTTTAATGAGTATACCACTCACCTGTGAATCTTGATCAAAAACAGTTATGATTCAATAGATAGGGATAAGAGTTAAGCTTCTGCCCCTCACCAGCTCCCAGGTGACAGGGATGTTGTTGGTCTGCCAGCTTTGGTCTCCATCTGCCTCTCACAACCCGGCCTTACAGGGATATGATGTGTGCTTATCTTTAGTTTCAAAGCCTCTGAGTCAGGGAGTACTATAAAAGAAAAAAAAAAATAGCCTGCCTTCTTTCGTATGGGTGAGGGAGATGGATGTGTTTTATGTATTTACAAGCCACAGGTTGTTTTTGTGCTTTAATTCTTATTAGTTCTGGAATCCCCATAATCAGGGTAATGGGAAATTAGGAGAAACGTTACGGACAGCTAGCCGTTCAGCATTTAAATCAGAAGTGAAAAAAATTCATACAAAGAGTTGTTGCAGTAGCCAGCAGTAATGAGGTGTAACCCAATAAATGGTGAGCATAACAACTCTTCTACAGGATATAAAACTAACTTCCTGTTCTTATTTTTGTGCATGCCAATTTTTAAAATGATAATTACAGCTTAAGCCTGTGGTGCCAACAGGTGAGAGTAATAGATCCTCAGAGAGTCCACGCCTGGGGCCGAGCACAGATGGCCATCAGGATCCCCGGTCAGCTTCCTACAGCATTATAACCACTACAGAATATAAGTCAGACAAAACTGCAAGTAAAATGAAGGGGGGAGGGGGGACTTTCACTTTTAAATGTTCATTCACCAAAACCAGGAACAAAGTTACCTATTCACATAGTACCATGTATTGCCCCTGACCAAATCCCAAGACAAGGCATTGCATCTATATTGGTTTCAAAGAGAGTTCTGAGTCAAGGTAATCAGAAAGTATCTTGTCCAGAGGCAGAGGACTGAATCAAATGGCATCCTGAATCCGCATCCTACATATTAGAAACAGTATAACCACTGACTCCAACAGTATAGCCACTGGAGTAGCGGTGAAAGAGATAGTAGGGATTCATAATCAACGGGTATCATAGGCTTACCCTCTGTGAGTCATGCAAAGATGCTAGTAAACAAAATGATGGTGCTTCTAATCCCTGTAGATTTTCAATTGCTTGTGAGCACATATTAGTTTCCTCTTCGAATTAGGACATTCCTCTGCAGAATACCAGAAATTTGATAAGCAAGCACACATTTTCTAACTTGCAGGTTTTACACAAAAGGCAAAGAATTAACAATCATAAATTGGTGAATTTAGGATAGTCCAAACAGGCTTTTAACTCTAACAAGGCATATGTTAACGATTGGGGCACAGGACAGTTTTAGGAGCGGTGTTCAGAGAGATCTTCAATACCTCGGTGAGGAGTAACTAATCTTTGTGTTCTACCTCGCAAGGTAAATGTGAGTCCAAGCTGAAGGTTTCCTGTCTATTGTAAGCTTTCATTATTGGTCTCTGTCTATCTAATCTAATTTTGGCAGGGGGCGGGTGGGCACCCTCCGGAGCGACCCTGATGGTCATTGCAACACAGAGTGGGAATCCAAAATTGAAACTAAAAAAGAACCAGAGAAAGCTCCTCTCCCGAGTCCTGAAGGAAGTTTACTGTTCTGTTTCTGAGGACCACTCAGGGCTCCCAGCTGTTGTTCCGATGACATTAGAGCCTGTGGGGAAGGATCTGGGCTTCTTCCATCCCATGTGGGAGTTCTGAAAGGGAGTGGATGACCTCAGAGTTCTTGTACTACAAGGGCATTCCATTTCCCAATAGTCTCCTTGGCAGTTGGTATATAGCCTTTGGTGCCCATGCTGATAGTTGTAGGTGAGGATCCGGGAGTCTCCAGGGTTGGGGTACAAGTCTCCTTCCGTCCTGCTCTACTCTGGGGTCCCTACCTGCCCTGTCGGCATCGCCTCCTGTTAAGCAGCTGTCAGGATGACTCCTGATTCCCACTCTATGTTTTTATAGTTTTGCTAAGGTCTAATGCAGATTCGGTTCTGCTATCTATAAGTTACCTGTTTTATTCTTGTTAGGTCATACTTAACATCTTCCTTGCATTTTCTAACATATTAGTCACTCAATATCATACCAATTAACTCCATAATGTTGTAAATTGTTGTTGATGTTGTGTTGTGAGTTTTCATTGGAGGGGATGATATTCTGCCAGCTCTATTTCCAGACCAGAGATGGTCTCCCAATGAAACGGTTGAACTTATCTGGATAAGATGCTGGACTCCATGCATGGCACATGCTCGCAATGAGGGAATCATGACTGGATATGAACTGTACTACTGCAACAATGCAGAGGAATCCAACATGGGGATAGGGCATGGGGAGGTGTTGGGGGAATCCCAGAGCCTATGAAACTGTGTCATAAAATGAATTTTTAAAAAAATCATAAATTGCCTTGGTAGATTACCTTGCTTTCATAACTCCAGAAAAAATCCCACTTGAACTGTAATTTTGAGTAAACCTCTATTATCAAGAATGGTGCTAGCTGAGCAATATTTATTCTGAATATAGATGTGTTATAGGACTTGCTAAATTGGAATCTATATAGGTTCTCAATTCCCAAAGAATTAGAATACCTCATCCTCAAATCTATTGTTAGTTGACCATCTGTAACACACAGCATTAGTAAGATGGAAATTTAGACAGGAGTCTGAATCACTTTGGAATTCTATTACCACTTCAATGAGACAACAACAACAAAAAAACTATATAAAAAATGAAAGTAACTTACAAATGCCAATCCAGAAGCATCTGCCTTGTGAACAGTGGAGAGAGGGTCTGATACACACTTCAGGTGCTATGACGCATTTCTTTGTGGCTCAGACCAAGCTCTCCATCTCCAGTCCGACTCTGAAATGTATAAATGGAGCTGCAATCAGGTGCCTTTAATTTCCCAGTATGAAAGCCAAGAGCTAGTAATTTTGTACCTGTGTATCAGTTGATGAGTCCTCTTGTCATTCTTTCCCTCCAGACTCCAATTCCACATGGTCAACAATTTCATTTTATTCCCTTATAATTCCTCAGTGCTTTTAAGCTTAGTTGTTTACACATAGTAGGCACTCACTCAAAAAAATCATAGTTCAAATTTTTAATGAATTTTTATTTTATATGTATATTTCCCTGTAGGGGAGATTTCTTGACACTTTCATAAAGACATCTTTATATGGTAGAGTTGATATTAGTCCTAGGAAGAGTGAGCATTAATATTCTTCAAAGGGCTGTTGGTTTTATCTGTGAACTGATTTCTAATTGTTCTGCTGTCAGAATCAACAAGCAAATTTATTCTATATTATGGACAATAAGAGGGAAGGATAAAGATTCTCAATTAGCAAAATTAATATACCAGATAAAGAGAAAATTAAAAACAGATATGTAATCAGGTACTTAAAATATTCTGTTACCTGTTCAACCACAAAGTGCAACTCCCTCCATTACTAATAGACTCCATCCATTAGCTCAACAATTATATTAATGGAAGCACCATTTAAATCACATGAATGCCTAACGACTTATTTTTTAAATTTACATATATCTAAGGAGTAAATACGTGGTATATGAATGCATCTGCATGTATTTAATAAATAATATTTAAATTTTTATTTTGTTTTTCAAATGTTGCAGAAAACTTTCTTTTTAATAATAGAAGCAACTCAGCAGACAATCTAAAGGTTTATTTTTAAACAAAGCACACACATAGTAAAAAACGGAATACTTTATAAGGAAAATAGGCTGCTCTCCCCTAAAATTGCCTCTAATGTTAGCTGAATATTAATAAAATCCATAAACCATTAGTACATTATAGCTGCTTTGTTCTGAATTACATAGACCTTTTATGTTTATTCCTCAGTGAAAATGCATAAAAAAATGAAATCCACTCTAATTGTACTCTCTGAAGATAACTGGTAAAATCATTTCTAGCAGCTATAAATCAATTGTAGTATTAAAATGATCTGCCAGGTGCATCTTCTGGGTATCAGACTAATTAAGGGAATGTATTAATTGCAACTATTCATCAACACCACCAACGTTGTTAGGTAACGCTTACAATGAATCTTTTTACCATATTATCTAACAATAAAACTGCAGTTTTATAAAATGCGAAGGAGAAAAGAGAGAGAGAGGGAGAAGGAAAAAGCTGGGAAAAAAAGCTTTTGCTTCTGCATTTCAGGAAAATCTTTCACAGAGTCACAAGATGTCCAGAACAAATTGTTTTTTTTTTTACATACACAGAATCTTTCCTCACATTTATATCTGTTTCTATTATGTTTGGTTCTGTCAAACTATTGTTCTATATATAAATGTATTTATTTCACTCATTTTATTAAGTTACTGCTGAAAATAACACATTGTTGATGTGTATGTGTGTACATAACATATCTTTAAGTAGTTCACAAAAATGAATACTATGACTGGGTTTACAATTTTTGAACAAAAATAAATTTATTTTCTATTTTTCATGAACATTTTAACTAATACTCATATGTTGTGAAATATATATGTTGTGTATGTCTACAAAAAGATTTCTCTATATACAAAATATGCCATGTGTTTGTGAGTGTATATACATGTATATATATATATATTTACACATTTACTTACAAAAGATAACATTGTATGGAATGTGTATGTATGGAAGGTATATGTGTATCCCATTCCCTAAATGAAAGACAATTAGAATCAAAAAATGTAGGCTTTGATCTTAAGTAGTAAACTGAATAGACTTTGAAGTTGTTTCTAATTACAGACATATTATTTATTACATTTGCCCTTCCTCCAAGGAAAAAAACAAATGTAAAATCTAGAAAACTGTTACCAAAAAAGAAGTGTTATTTTTCTCCCCCCCCCCCTTTTGCTTTTAATAAAGCAAATTCTTATAGCGTGACTCAACAGTTCTAGGACAGACCTTAACTTGTCCTCTATTTTGAGTACCACTATTTTGAGTCTGTGTAATGATAAATCCATGCTCCTAATCAGCAAACCATGCCACTCTTGAATGTCTCATGGAACTTGGGATCAACTAAATGTTTAAAGAACACATATAAACATTCCAGTATTTTCTTTCACTGCTCTGATTTTTGTTAATTATGCTCATTGATGATGTCTGCTTAATCTATTTCTTCTTAATTTCTGAATATAACTGGGAATATGCTTTAGGTAACAACAATTTTAAGCTGTTGCTTCATCATGAGGGCAAGACTGACAGGATGATATCTTGATTTTAAAAAGTTAAGTGTTCTTGAACTTGCCATATTTTTTCATTAACAAAGAGAAGATTTACATGTGTGTCACTTCCAGGCTGCTCTACTTCAAATCCAGCTTGGAAAAACACCAGAATATGGCCTAAAAATGTTGGACCCATGTCACCAATGCAGTAGACTCTCAGATGGAATTCCTGGATCCTGGCTTATGCCTATCTCAGTCCTGTCCATTGCAGCTATCTGCAAAGCGAAATTGCAGATGGACCCTCTCTTGCTCTCTTTCTCTCCATGTACGTGTGTATGTGTGTGTGTGTTCCCATCTCACTGGCACCTTAACTCTTTCACATAACTAATTGGGCTATTTTTCTTTATTTGCCCACCTAGGGTTTTTTTTATTTTACTTTATTTAAAAAAAAAACAAAAAAACAAACAAACAAACAAACAAAACTTCTTTCTGGGCAATAGGCAATAGAAAAGATGCATTGACTCTTACCCTATGTTGGAATCAGAAAACCAGTAAATTCACTTAGTACTGCCAAGGAAATGTGAAAATTTTCCTGTACTCAAAAAGTCAGAAAACAACATAGAACAGAAGTTCACGTTAGGCCACAACTACAACATCTGTGATATCAGTCATCTATAACCACAACTGTTGATGCTATTGATGCTGGCAACAGACTAAAGATAAGACATATTCCCGAAGAAACAAGGAAAACAATTGTACCTTATTTTTACATATACTTGCTTACACAAGAACATGAAAAATTTTTAAAGATCTCATTCACAAGCAGGTTTCATTCACTTATTGATACTTGTTCATATAGTATATATTCATTCATATATTGCTTTGCAATATATATGTATGTGTATATATCATATATATACTTTCTAATATATTGATATAAAAAAGCATGTTATCTCAAAATTTCTCTGCAACAAAGTAAACATGTCTGGGTATGAGGATAGTTTTTGTTTGTTTCTGCTTTAAAGATTTGTTTTATTTTTATTGCAAATTCAGATATACAGAGAGAAGGAGAGACAGAGAGAAAGATCTTCCATCCAGTAATTCACTCCCCAAGTGACCGCATCAAGTGATCACAATGGCTGGAGTTGAGCGAAGCTAAAGCCAGGAGCCAGGTGCTTCTTCCAGGTTTCCCATGTGGGTCTCCCACGCGGGTCTCCCATGCAGGTGCAGGGTCACAAGACTTTGGGCCATCCACGACTACTTTCCCAGACCACAAGCAGGGAGCTGGATGGGAAGCAGGGCTGCTGGGATTAGAACCAGTGCCCATATGAGATCCCAGCACTTTCTAGGCGAAGATTTTAGCCGCAAGGCCACTGTGCCATGCCTGAGGAAAGTCTTTAAAAATGGAAATTGGTGTGGCCTTTTGGTGTAGCAGTTAAGAAACCAATTGAGAAGTGAATGTGAGAATATCTGGACTCAAGTTCCAGTTCTTTGACTGAGTCCTGCTTCCTGCTAATGTGTCCTTTGGAAGACAGCAGTTCACAGCTCAGATGGGTCCCTGTCACCAACATCACAGACTTGGTTTTAATTACAATCTCCACATGTCGTCCTGGTACAGACCCAGCTTCTGCAGACATTTGAAGAGTAATCTCGACCTCTCTCTCTCCGTCTTTGTTTCTCTCTCTCCCCCTCTCTCTCTACCCTACTTCTCATCTTTTCTTTCTGTTTTTCTTTCAAAGAAGTATTTTTTCTAAAAAAAAAAAAAAAAAGCTTTATTTGTTTTGGCATAAAATAATTGAAAACCATGCAGTTTGTTCTACATATTCATTTTCCATAGTTTTTAAGACCCCTTTTACATATAGGGATATTTCTTTTATTTCCCTACTATTGATGGATGCAAAAACCAACGAAGAAAAAACAAACACTTTCATCGTTTCTCAGACATATTCATTTCATTTTTGTGTCTGTTTGGATACCGTAGAAAAGAAAATAAAGTTGATTCAGAAATGCTTATAATTCTCTTTCAGTTCTGTTGCTTGACATCCACTTGAAATTCTCTGTGCTAGAAATAATTAACTCTCACTCAAGCTGACATTTTGTTTGACTTTTCATCTTTTTGTTATATATCAAAGACACAATTATCTGTGACAACATTTAAGCTTATAAATGTACCATATTTACCATGTCTTTTCTTTTACCTTTGACACAGAGTCTATCATCCGTTAATTCTTCCAGATTCATTGACCATCAGGCCATCTTTTTTCCTTGATAGTGTGTGCCAGTATTTTTCAGGTATTTCTGCCTTCTCACACTCCAGTCCATTCTATATGTAAAGGAATTTCTTTGTCAAGCATTTTGATCCTGTGACTTCGCGTCTCTGGGGCAGCTCTTGGACCCTACAACTCTGAAATTCAAATTACATTTACAAAGAAAAGCACTGTTATAAGCAGTGTCCCTTGGAAAAGATCTCCTCGATCCTCTTGAGAAACATAGTTTCTTCCTGCTCATTGCTACAACTGCACCTTGTACCCATGTCTAGTCATTAACATATTTCACTATACATGACATTAGCTCAGTATTTGATGGTGCATTAAACTGTGAACACCTTGAATGCAGGACTCATGCCTTATGAATTTCGTACGTCCAGCACTGCTATTTTGCTGGTATAGTGTGGCTTTCATCAACTGTTGGTGGAATACATAAATAGTCTATTAATTTTCATCATCACTACTGTATAACTATGCATATCTCACTCCTGAATTCCATCCAGTGAATTTTCCTTAAATGATTTCAAAATGAAAATTAAATGAAAAATTAAATGATATTGCCTATGCATTACAGCACAACATGCATCTAAAGTTCCATGATCTCTCTCCTTTTCTGTGAAGTCTGGCCCTTTCAAAGTGTTTATCAATGTTAATCATATCCTTTTAGAAGATTGTATTCCAGCCAATTCTAACAGTTACTTTGGAATGGTTTTCAAGGAAGATGATGATACTTAGAGTGTACTATGCTAATTTATTTATATTGCCATGCTTTCACAATATTTAATAGGTAAATGTAACTCTATGTCCACTTTACAGGTGGAATAATTAAGAAAAAAGCAAGTGACTTTATACCTACAAATTTTTTAACACTAACTCTCCTCTTAAAAATAAGCAAGCATTATAATGTCTCTTGGATCTCCTTTCAGGTTCGAAATTGACCATTCTTGACCTATAGGACTTCTTAAGGAAACCTACCATCAGCTTGTAAATTTGCAAGAGGACAATAAGAACTCCAGAAATTCTGTTCCCTTTTTTATTATCCTCTACATGTTGTATCATATCAGCATCCATTGAAAAATTACTTTGATGACGATGATGTTGTATTAGTTTATGCCTTCTATTCTTCCCATGCATAACACAAAGAAAGAGGTCAGATTTTGACTGGCTTCACACTAAAAAATAATAACAACTTATATTTATCATTAGCATGCAAAGGCACTTTGAAATTTAAAACTTTTTAAAAGTAACTATTACAATTCTCAGTTAATCAGGCAGCAACTACATACCTCAAAAATAAGCTAAGAAAACTATACCTGTACTACATTGAAACATGAGTTTCCTCTTGGAAAATTGAGGGAAAAAATTGTTTAGAGATTATAACATTATATCCATCTTAAAAAAGAGAATGTTTCCCAGGAAACAATATTTAAATCAAATTTCTAATGAAATCGTTAACTATTCACCTAGATAACTGTTTTTTCACCTTCAATGTCTCCAGGGGGAATTTGACAACCTCAATTTCTTCATGTAGCTGTTCAAAATACTCATTCATCATACTTCTATCTTTCTACTTAGTCAAAGCCCTCTATAGCCTTAAAACAGAAACCAAATTTCTCGTGCCAAGACCAAGCCTTATTACGTAATAAACATAACCAAATGCTACAGCTCATCTTCTGATTTCACTGAAATTATTCTGTCAGTGTGCCATTTCTAACCAATTTGGCGACATTCCTTGTTTTTGCTTCTGACAGTCAGAAGGGATTACTGGAAATTATTGATCAGCTGTGGCCCTGCAGTGAGAGTCTGAATACTATTCAATAACTTTGTTTGCCAGGAAAGAGCAGAATGTTGCAAGTTGTCCTGAAATTCCCATCATGCTGTTTTCCTTTAGGATCATCGATGCCTCAAAAGGAAGCCTGCAAAGCAGAGAGTTGACTGATGTGGATGGCAAGAGAAGGAAACACAGGTGGGATTTAAGGGTAACATCAAGAAAACATTTGTTAAAAAACATAAAACTCTCTCGAGAGCATGTATGCACCCTCCCCAGCACTGCTGTTTCTATAACACCCGGTCTCTGCAGTCCTTTATTCTCCAACCTTCTCAAAGGGCTACTGAGCCGTAAGCAATAACACAACAGGGAGTACTTATGTCAGCCCCCACACACATTTCTGTGAACTGAAATATGAGGTGTGGCTAAGTAGACCTCACTATTGCCAGGGTCTACATATTTTATCTGCACTCTCACTCCCTAGAATTGCTCTCTTATTACTGCCCTGATTGTAGCTAAAAACAATAAATGAAAATATGCTGAAAGATGACAGTCTAAAGTCATAATGGAAATTACAGGCACATAAAATAGCACCGAGGTGCCTGGATGGCCATTTGCCTAGGAGTACAGAATGTCCTGTCCATGGGAGTCAGGGCAGCCCACACAGCCATCCCCTTCCTCTCTGTAACCACAAAATATACAGTGGAAATACTTGAGACCTGATTTTTCTGGTAGCAACTTCACAGCATCCTTTTAACTAGTATGCAAAATGTTCCTAGGACACTGTCTACCCTAAAGTCAGAACAAGCCGAGGACTCATCCAAGCTCACCTTGAAGAATCCAGTTGAGTATTTCTCTCAGGGAATTTGAAGCATCTCATCATGCTGATGGAACTGGAAATGTCAAAATCTCCCACTTTCAAATAGTAAACAGGTCAAAATTATTTCTGAGTACCTTTATGAAAAATCAGTGAATGACTGCAATAGATTTAGGAAGAATATGTCTACTCAGAAGCACAAGGAAAACATGGAGTTTAGAAACCACTATCTTGTTCATTTGAGACTATGGGTATTACAGCACTCAGGAATTCTTCTACTCCTTTGGAATTTACGTTTTCCTTACTTAATTTCAACATAACAAATTCTAAGTCCAATCAAAATCAAGGTATGCCAAATACTACTTACAATCATAGTGTTCAAGATGGTGTTAGAGTTTCTGTATAGTGCTGCCCTTGGATATTGCTATTTAGGCATCAAATATTTTAAAGATATTAGAACTAGAAAAACTTAATCTTATGTTAGAGAACAAGCCTATTCTTCCTCATATTAAAATATATTTTCATTGTGAGACATGACATTTTAGATGGTGATATACATATTCTTTTCATTAAAACTGTTTGGGTCAGCATTGTGCTATAGCATCTTATGCTGCCAACTGTAATACCAGCCACCCATATAGGCACCAATTCGATTCATGACTTCCTAACCTAGCTCTCTGCCATTGTGCCTGAGAAAGAAGCAGAAGATGACCCATGTACTTAGGCTCTTGTACCCACTTGAAAGATACGAATGAAGATTCTGATTTCAGACTGGCCCATCCTGTCCATTGCAGCCTCAGGGGGAGTAAAACAACTGATGGATGAAAAATTCTTTCTCTTTTTCTCTTCCTTTTATCTCTCTCTTCCTCCTCTCTCTCCCTCTTTCTCTCTCCCTACCACATGTGTGTGTCTTTGTGTATCTGTGTCTGTCTGCAATGCAGCCTTTCAAATAAATAAAATATTTAAAAGACTGTTAAAAAGGGCAAAGATTGGTCTTAACACTGTGGCAATATAAACAGCAATTCAGATTTACATCTTCAGTTCTGGACAACCTTCACCAATGTTGGTAATTCTGCTTGAACTATGTGAAGCAAAATCAAATTGCCTTTAGCAAAATATTTCTGGCACGTGAGGATAATTCATTCTTATACACTAATTCAAAAGCTTTCCTCTATTGTGGTAACTTTTCCATGCAGTATTTCTAGCTACCTGGAATCAAACACTTTTTTTACTTAAAGCACCAATTGCTGAACTTAAAAAGCCTTAAGAGTTTGTTTCTATCCTAAAATTGAACAAGAATTTTTTTCATTCTTTTTCATTCTTATTGTACTTTTAAAAAACTTCCTTTTGTTCTCTATTTCCCGCTTTTGCCTTTAACCTTCTCCCCACTTGCCTCACTTTCTTGATCCATCAGACAGAGCCCAGCCATCTGAAAGCTACACCTTAAAGTAATTTTGGGCAGAAGCAAAAGGCCCTGGAATCCTTAGTAATCCGCTTCAGATCCAGCTACTGAGCAGTGGTTAGGCTCCTGAACTGCCAACAGTCTTTTCAGGCTACTCTCTTGCAAACTGAAAACCTGTTAGAGCATTGTGGAATAACATGAGCCCTGAAACAAAATCATACAAATAGAAAAGAAAATGTCTTTTCGATGTTAAGTTAAGGCACTGCTGAAACAATTGAAAGGAAGATAGGCTCTAGGTGATCTCTATTGATGGGTCTCAAAGTGGCTGGTGCTTAGAAGCAGACTGCTTATTTTGCCTGGATTTCTGGTGTCATTAGGCCTCTGCCCCGAGGCTGAGCAGCTTACTCAACTGCAAAGAGCTTCCTGTCTGAGAATGAATAGCAAACCTGGAATAATGCATAGTTGAGAGTTACTCATGGGGCAAGCAAAACATACAGTGAGCGTGCCTGGATTGCTTGCTACTTTGTGAACAGGAACACAGTTGTGCAGACATACCTGCTGGGGCTACTTCCATCCCAGACTTCTACAAAGCCTTTGCTCTACTATTCCTTAGAAAGAAAGAACTCAAAACTCTCACCCCCACACTCTCCCTTGACTCACTCACTGTTCATGAATTACTTCCTTTCACCATTCCTCCATCACTTTAGCTGCTGACTAAATTGTGAGGTGTCAACATGCTTCATATAGATCTGATGTTATGCAAAATCAGTCTTTTTGCTGAGCAAATTTTAGAATTACTTCACTCTCTTACTGAGATCATATTGGAAACTATTCCTTTGGGCCAACATTCACATTTCTGCAGATATTTTTATTTTTATGTGTCAATATTCACAGCAGTTCATTACTAAACATAATGAAATTTGTAGGAATTGGAGAAAAGTCATTCATAGCAGTTTCTTGACGTACTTTTCTTGTATCCCTCAACTTCCCTCTGTTCTTCACACATACTCTCCCAAGACTTCCTTGTGTGATCTTAATTGTTCAAGCCCCTCCCCCTTCTGTTCGCTCCTCTTACAATTCTAAACAACAATGGATTCCTCATCCGGTGGTTTCTGACCATGCTGCTCTAACCTAGCAAAACGTGTCATATATTTCCTTTCCTGTGCCCACCCTAGCTCATCCTTTGGTCCCAGGACAACCAGGCTGTGCAAGATTGGGACAAGGATCAGGAGCAGAAAATTTAACAATGGCAGAACTGTGACAAGTTAATTCAACTCCTGCTGTTAAATTAACCAGCGTTCCAGCCGAGTTAACGCGTCACCCAGTTTCAAAAGGTTAAGCTCCAAGCTTAATCTTATTCATCATTATGAACTCTTCAAATTGGCTGAAATATTTAAAATTCAGTGAAATGAAAGGACTGCAGGAAACATTTAAGAGCCAACAGCCCAGCCTTAAAAAAAAAAAATGGAGAAATAATCTACAAAGATTAGGAAAAGAAGACTTCAGAAGGGGTGAATGGAGACTTGAGGACCAGGTTAGAGTGAATAATAAGAGGACACTGAGGACAAGGACATCTTATCTTCCAACTATCATGAAGAGATTCAGACGTTAGGAAGAAATTTAATGTAGCACCCTGAAAACGCTTGTCCTATCTCATCATGAGCAACAGACCAAAACTGAATGCTAATGAAAAGGGCATGTACAATAACACCCCCTGAGCTCTTTGCTATTCTTAAGACTTTGGACATAGATGGGAGGTGGGTCATTATGTGCCCCCACTTATCACTGACTGGGAGGGGGAGCACAGCTCCCAGCGTGCTCTCTACACAGGCATCTGTGACAGCCCAGAGTTCAGGTGAAATTTTGAGAGAAGGAGCTGTGCGGGAGAAAAGGACACTGCAAGTGCTGAGAGGAGCACTTCTTAGCATAGTGTTTAGTATACAGTTGGACTACATATTGACTCCATTATTATTGTTGTTCTCACCATTGCTTTATCATACATCTGTGATCACAAGCCTGTGTTCACGGTTTTTAAAGTTTTATGTTGAGAGACAGAAAGGAATGCACAGACTGAGCTTCTATCTACTGATTTACTCCACAAATGCCAACAGTAGTGGGTAGGCCAGGCCAAAGCTAGAAGCCTGGAATTCAATCTGGGTCTACAATGTAGGTGGCTTGGATCCCAGGATGTGCGCTATCAGGAACTTGAACCTGAGCTTGAGCTTGAATCTGATAAGGAAAGGGCATCTATACTGCCATTTCATCACTTTAACTAAATGCCTGCACACTTTGGAACTATGTAACAACTGAGACAGAGAACTGATGTTCCACAAGTATCTAGTTCCCTGCCCCAGCCTTCAAGATGAAGGTTATGGAGCTGTTGAAAATGTGCCTTGGCACCTGTCTGAGCTCCAGCTAGCCATCTTCTATCCAAGCAGCCACACTTTGCTCAAGAGAGTCTTCATGTCTAAATTTTCTCTTTGTTCCTGTTGGTCAGTTAGTCTTCACAATCTCTCCATATTCTACCACTCCTTACAACCCCCTTGTTATTAGATCATCTGCAATTGCACCTTGATTTCTTCATTTTAATTTTGTGTGTATTTGTTTAATCAAAGAGAAGCAAATCTTCACCTGCTGCCTCACTGACCAACGTCTCTAAATAGCCCAAAGCTGGGCCGGGTGAACTAGAAGTCTTAAACTGAAAACATGTCTCTTAGATGGGTAGAGGAGAGCCACGCCTCCACATACATACTTTCTCCTTCTCTGAATTTTCTTCATTCTTATTTTTCTGGTAAGGTCTCATTCAATCATGTAAATTTTGTGGGGTTTTTTTTTTAATATTTCTGTTTCTTGTTTGATTTCACCCAAATTCTAAGGATTTGTTTCTTTGTATGACTTTGGGGACTAATTAAAGTATC
This sequence comes from Ochotona curzoniae, assembly GCF_017591425.1. Lineage (NCBI taxonomy): Eukaryota > Metazoa > Chordata > Mammalia > Lagomorpha > Ochotonidae > Ochotona > Ochotona curzoniae. The sequence continues at coordinate 27,049,403 of NW_024465369.1, forward strand.
AAAATTCTTCAGTATGTTGTGCCTCCTCACCAAGTATGTCATACAGAAAAGTACTATTTAGATGAGATATCACATACAGTAATTAACTGAATTAATTAATGCAGAGTATGTCACCTATAAGTGTTAAGATTATTTAATAATAGTCTATATATCTTTTCTTAAGCAGTATTGAAAAAAATCACTGTAATGATAAAAAAATTTAAGTGTGTAGTATCTGAGTTAAAAGTTGTCAGGTCTAAAGTGTAATTGACAAGAAGTCAAACATGTTATCAATAACCACTACGAAGCTATCATATTACATTACAGTCAGGAGTCATTCATTTATTGTCTATGTGGTACTATTACCTGGACAATTGAACAGAGGATTCTCTTTAATCCTCTGGAGGAAAATTGTTCCCGTTATTTGGGCCAAGTCTGTCCTTCTAGCCGCTGCCTTTCCCTAACCCGACCCGACTCACACTAAGTAATTCAAGAGCCCGGCACATGCATGTTTGTACAGTTGCCTGATTAAATCCTGGGCTCTAACAGTTTCACAGAGCGGGCATCTTTTGAATCTCCCCAATAACTGAGGCTTCTGCTTTTTCCCTGTTTCACTTCAGTCAGTTGCGGACACTTGCTGTTTGTAAAGATTGCAATTCATCTCTCTAAATTTTACACCAGGTTTTCTATAAGCATGCACTAAACCTAAAGCAAGGTAAGAATCACTAGAAGACGACAAGCAAAATTCCTAGAGAATCAAACTTATAAGCGTACTCCTGGCCTATTCATATACATTTAAATTCAAATTATCCAAACGTAGAGAGAAATTACTGGTCAGGAGTCTGAATCTTCGAGCAACAAGGTGCTTCAGGAGATTTTTGCACTTTCAAACAAGGAAGGGCTGTTTGTTTCAATTCTGCAGAAGTATAAATTGGACTTTAAATGTGGTAAAACATAATGGCAAAAGTCACATTGGTTATATCAGTACTGGAGAAGGAAGCAATCCCTTGGCTCTGTGCTGCTTTACAATGCCAATACCCCTCTGTCACAATGGCCATGGTAGTTTAAAATTGATTCTTAGAGATGATTTTCAAATAAGCCATATAATACTAAAAGTAGATCTGAAGTGTGATTTATTTTTTAAATATTTATTTATTTTTATTGCAAAGTCAGATACACAGAGAGAAAGATCTTTTGTCTGATGATTCACTCCCCAAGCAGCCACAAGGGATGAAGCTGAGCTGAGCTGAAACCAGGCGTCAAGGGCCTGGATCCTCTTCCGGGTCTCCCACGCAGGTGCAGGGTTCCAAGGCTTTAGGCTGTCCTGACTGCTTTCCCAGGCCACAAGCAGAGAGCTGGATAGGAAGCAGGGCTACCAGGATTAGAACCAGTGCCATATGGGATTCTGGCGGTGTATTCAAGGCAAGGACTTTAGCCACTAGGCTAACGCAGCAGGCCCTGAAGTATGATTTATATCATGGGAAAATTAGAGCAAATAAATGTCATGTCATGAGACCTTACCAAAGATACATATTATTGTATGCGTGATATAGTAACACTTCACTATTTGAAATAGGAAGCACTTTAACACACAATTTTAGCAGGGGAAAGACCAAGAAATTAGCACTTTCTCAATGTTTTAACAAAGTCTCCAAAGAAAGTTATCAACGAGGCTGCAAGGTGGATAGAGGACTAATTGATCAAGTTAATCTGTGATAAAACCAAATGTAGCTAGAAAAGCAGTAATTTGTTTCGCTTAATAATTTAATATGAGCAACAAGCACAAAACTTTGTACAATTGGCAATTATTCAACCATAATGTATAATTTAATGGAGAAAGCATTGTTATCAACATTTGTTTTATTGTCTCAGAACTAAATGTTAAATGGCATTAGCTGAATGAATCAAATGTATTTCAAATTTGCAGTTAAATTATAATGACGCAATGAGTACTATTGTTTTGGATTTTTTTTTTAATGTCAAAAGTTACTAGCTCAAGTTTTTAAAGTATTCTTTTTAAAAAAACTTTTAAATAGCTTGAATTTTTAATTTATCATCTCTGAATACCTAGCATAATAAAATTGTACTTACATACAAATCATTGCAGACATAACCAAATTTTAAAACAAGGATATCAAGAGAAATAAAAGCCTATTTATTCTATATAATGCAACTTCAACAAAAAGAAAGCATCATATTCTGTCCTGCAATGTTGACATTCACTTTTCTTGAGATGCAGTTCCTTAGGTTTAGGGATCTCCCCTTCCACACTCCCCTCCCCCCCACTGTTACAGCATCAGTGTCGTCCTTCAGAAATAGTCACAAGTCCGTTATTCTACTCCTGAAGTGTATCCTGACATTGTAGGCATAGACAATGGTACACAGTTCAGCATTCTACTGTCAAAATATATTTAACAGTTTTATTGGGACTCCATCTTTTACTCAGAAGTAGAGATGAATACTGCAGTGTATCTCCACTTCATGGTATACTTGCCTCCATTGTACAATTCCTCTAGATAAATATAAGTGCATACGGGCCCGGCGCGGTGGCGCAAGTGGCTAAGTGGCAAGTGGCCCCTCACCTTGCACGCCCAGGATTCCATATGGGTGCTGGTTCTAATCCCAGCAGCCCTGCTTCCCTTCCAGCTCCCTGCCTGTGGCCCGGGAAAGCAGTCCAGGACGGCCCAAAGCTTTGGGACCCTGCACCCGCGTGGGAGACCCGGAAGAGGCTCCTGGCTTCGGATTGGCATAGTATCGGCCCGTTGCGCTCACTTGGGGAGTGAATCATCGGACGGAAGATCTTCCTCTCTGTCTCTCCTCTCTGTATATCTGCCTTTCCAATAAAAAAATAATAATAAAAATAAATCTTTAAAAAATATATATATATGTGCATACATGTTTGCCTATATATCTATCGAGCTTGAATTTCACATGAAGGCAGCCTTATAACAAGATATTTGTCCTCTGGGTGTTGATTTATTTCACCGAATATAATGGTCTCCAGTTAGCACCATTTTGTTACATTCATTAATTTTTTTAAGATTCATTTATTTTTATTACAAAGTCAGATATATAGAGAGGAAGAAAGATAGAGAGGAAGATCTTCCGTCCAATGGTTCACTCCCTAAGTGAGCACAATAGCCGGTGCTATGCCAATCCAAAGCCAGGAGCCAGGAACTTCTTCCAGGTCTCCCACATTGGGTGCAGGGTACCAAGGATTTGGGCCGTCCTCAACTACTTTCCCAGGCCACAAGCAGGGAGCTGGAGGGAAGTGGAGCTTCCGGGATTAGAACCAGCACCCATACGGGATCCCGGTGCATTCAAGGCAAGGACGTTAGTCTCTAGGCCACACCACCAGCCCCATTACATTCATTCTTAAATAAGTGATTTCTTTAATTTGAGTTACCATTAAATATTTTTCAAATTAACTTAATCTTTACTATATATTTTCATGAAACAATGCATTATGATCTTTATATTATTTCTTTTAGAAAAAGAAAAACATTTTCCATAATTTTAAAACAGGGAAAAGGGTGCTTAGTGCTACCATTTTAAAAAAAGATTTATGTTTGAAATGTAGGGAGGTAAAAGAAAAAGAAAAAGATCTCTCATCTGCTGGTTCAGTCCCACAGAGGTCTTTATGTATCATCTGGAAGCAGTTTTCTATTTTCACTTATGTGTATTTTGGAGTTTGACCATAATAGCACTTCCTGAGATTTTTTAATACTGCTTTGTGACAGGCCTCTTTCCACATGTATTGACCCAGCCCTCTGAGAGACATACTTCCTGGTCCAGAAAAATACAGTTGAATTTTTTTTTTTAAGATTTATTTATTTTTATTGGAATGATGAATATACAGAGAGGAACAGAGATAGAGAGAAAGATCTTCAGTTTGATCATTCACTCCCCAAGTGACCGCATTGGCTTGAGCTGAGCTGATCTGAAGCCAGGAGCCAGGAACCTCTTCCGGGTCTCCCATGCGGGTGCAGGGTCCCAAAGCTTTGGGCCATCCTCAACTGCTTTCCCAGGCCACAGGCAGGAAGCTGGAAGGGAAGCAGGGCTGCTGGGATTAGAACCGGCGCTCATATGGGATCCTGGCGTGTGCAGAGCAAGCACTTTAACCACTACGCTATTGCGCAGGGCCCAGCTGAATGTTTTGAACTTAACTCCTCCATGTTCTTAATTATCAAAGTATTCATTCTTATGTTTTCCTATTTGACTACACGACATATTACATTGCATAGTGTTTCAATGCAAATTGTTACTCTTGTTTTCATGTGATAAAGCTTTGTACACATCCCAACAAAGGCTGGACCTGTGCTCTGAGGATATAAAGGATCCTGGACTTCTTGAAAGGCACATTGAGTTAACTGACAGTCAAAGGTATTGTACGTATAATCTTGCCTTAGTCCTTATGTTCCCGAGCAACTGACTTCCACCACGTCCAGTGACTGAGCTACTAGCTGATATCTCTCATATCTATAAATAAGAAATTTCTCTCCTCAAAAATCAATCTTATTTGGGGAATTTCAGGACATCATTAAGAGTTATTCTTTCAATTATCATAATTAACAAAGATAATGTTCCTCAAGTACTCTTTCTGTTGTATCAAAAAGATCAAGAGGGCTAGGTCATGACTTAGCACATGAAATCACTGCCTGCAGTATAGACATCTATAGTGGAGTGCTGAGTCAAGTCTGGCTCCTCTGGTTGCTATCCACGGTCCTATTAATGTACCTGGGGAAACAGCAAATGAACTTGGGACTATGCAACCATTTAGAAAACCCTTCAAGGTTGCTAGCTTCCACTTTCACAAGCTCCAGGCATTGTGGCCATCTGGAAATTAAACCAGCAGATACAGTCTCTCTCTTACTCGCTCTCTTGTTCTCTCACTCTCTCTTTCTTTTCTCTCTCTCTCTCTTTCCCGGATCCATCTTTCTTTCACACATGTGCATACACACACACACACATACACACACATGCACACATGTTCTATCTCTCTACTTTTCAAATAAATAATTAAAATTTTAAAATATTTTAAAAAGCAGAAAGCAACAATCTGTAACTAGATCTGGAGATCGAAAAGAATTTATGAATCTGAAAACCAAACATAATATTCTGGGCCTGGAAAAGCAGGATGAAAACTGAAGATTTTCTAAGATAAACTATTTTGTATTAAGGCATTTTAGAACGGTCTGTGATATGTTAAAGATTGTCATTACACTCAAATAAAAGGATAGCTTCATTTAATGGGTGATCAGTTTGAACACTATTTGAAGATTTATAATTTAATACCGCTAAAAAACCATTTTAATGAATATCAAACTACTTTACTAAGATGAAGCACAAGACATAAAGTGGCTGATGGTACTTAGTCTGAAAAAGGTTCAACTAAAAAGAGACAAGAATAGCTATAGGTGGGGAAGGTTGCTGTGCATAGTTGGCTAGCAACCAACTCTCTTCAAACTTCACTGCAAACAGAACAAAGAAGAAATTTTAAAACATATTGTAACCATTTCACAATTAAGAAAAAATAACAAACATGTACATTAGGAAGGTGACTAAAATGGATTTCTTCTTTTTAGGTTTTCTAAATTAAGGATATAAATAAGAACACTACTACTTGGGCCCCTTTATGGTGGCCTAATGGTTCAAGTCCTCACCTTGTAAGCACCAGGATCCTATATAGGCACCAGTTCTAATCCTGGCTGAACCACTTCCCATCCACCTCCCTGCCTGTGGCCTGGGAAAGCAGTGGAGGATAGCCCAAAGCCTTGGGACCCTGCATCCACATGGGAGACCCGGAAGAGGCTCTGGGGTCCTGGTTTCGGATCAGCTCAGCTCAAGCCATTGTGGTCACTTGGGGAGTGAACCATCAGACGGAAGATCTTGCTCTCTGTCTCTCCTCCTCTCTGTATATCTGTCTTACCAGTAAAAATAAATAAATCTTAAAAGAATACTACTAATTTACTTCTATTTCATATTTTACAATTTTGAATATTCATTGATATATCTGATCAAAAATCTGATCTTTCCAGAATCTTAAATAAAAAGAACAGAAACCATTGCCATCTCAATTTTAGCATCTACTGAAGTGCCCAAGATTACATTAAATTTTGAGGAAATCTTAGCTGTGAATTCATATTAAACCACTGAGGAAATCTAGATGATTATCCAGGAATATGAAAGTCATAAATGAGATCTGATTTTTTTTAATGCTAATGATATCTTCTTCCAAGTAAGAGTTCTAGAAATTGCTCAGTGCATTTTGAATTTTTAAGAAGAGGGGAGCTTTCTGATAGAATCACCAGTAACCAAACTTCAAACCCTAAGTTTTCCTGGCCTGGCACGATAGCATAATGGCTAAAGTCCCCACTTTGCATGCCAGGATCCCATACGGTCACCAATTCTAATCCCAGCGGCCTTGCTTCCCATCCAGCTCTCCGCTTGTGGGCTGGGAAAGCAGTGGAGGGCAGCCCAACGCCTTGGGATCCTGCACCCGCATGGGAGATCCAGACGAAGCTCCTGGCTCCTGGCTTCTCGGATTGGCTTGTCTCCAGCCATTGCAGTCACTTGGGGAGTGAACCATCGGATGGAAGATCTTCCTCTCTGTCTCTCCTCCTCTCTGTATATCCACTTTTCCAATAAAAATAAATAAATATTTATTTATACAACCAGGAATACATTATTTAGGTAGAAGTCAAACACTACATACAGTTTCTCCATAGAAAGATATAAAGCAATGATAAAGAAAGCCATAGAAGACATGAAAAATGGAAATGTGTTCCATGTTAATGTAAATGAAAACTCAATATTATTGAGGTTTCCATATTTTCAAATGTGATTTATAAATCCATCAGAATCCCCATCAAATTCCCCAGTAGCTATTTTGTACATATCAAAAATCTGATTTTAAATATTAGATCTAAAAAATTAAAGATCTAGAATAGTTAAAACATATTGAAAAAGAATAAAAATTTTAAATCGACACCAATTTCAAAACTTACTATAAAGAAAAATACCTAACAACATTTAACATTTAACATTGTGTTGACAATGTAAGACATGTGAAATAATATAACTGAACATAGAACTTAGAGTCAACTGTCATGTATAATGCCAATTAATACTTTATGAGGACTCAATAGCAATTGAATGAAGAAATTATAATTTTTAAAAGGTAATAAAAGAATTCAACATAATATGCAAATAAGATGAATTGAGACAAATATCCTATCTTTTACAATAAAGTTAACTTGAGAACTGGGCAGCAAATAAACAAGATGAACTTCAAACATTCTAAAGTAAAAGAAAATAACGAAGAAATCTTCAATACCCTAGTGAGGAGTAATTAATCTTTGTGTTCTACCTAGTCAGGTATATGTGAGTCCACACTGACCGTTTCCTGTCTGATTCTAAGCTTTCCTTGTTGTTCTCTATCCATTCTAATTTTTTTTTTTTTTGCTTGTTTGTTTGCTTTGTGGGGGGAGCCTCCGGAGCGACCCTGATGGTCAATGAAGAGAGGGTGGGGATCCAAAGTTGGAACTAAGTAAGGACCAGAGAAAGCTCCTCTCCCTAATCCCAAAGCAAGTTTACTGTTCTTCTGTTTCTGTGAACCACTCAGGGCTCCCAGCTGTTGTTCCGATGACCTTGGATCCTGTGAGAAAGGAATGAAGTCACAGGATGTGGTTAAGAACTTGCATTCTTTTTTTCTTTTCTTTTCTTTTTTTTAACATATTGGTTACTCAATACCATGTCAATTAATTCCATAATGTTGTGAATTGTTGTTGATGCTATGCTGTGGCTTTTAATTGATCGGGATGATATTCTGCCAGCTCTACCTTCAGACCAGAGATGGTCTTCGCATAAGATGCTGGACTCTATGACTGGTATATGCTTGCAATGAAAGAATCTTAACTGAATTTGAACTGTATTAATGCAACAAGGTGGAGGAATCCACCATGAGGGGAGGGTACAGGGAGGGGTTGGGGGAATCCCAGAGCCTATGAAACTGTGTCACATAATGCAATGTAATTAATAATAAAAACAAAAAGGAAAGAAAATAAGGGAGTGCTCAACTTTATCAACAAGAAAGGAGACCTCATAAAAATAGAGAATGCTAAAGGGTACGGAAAACAACTAAAAGAGAAACTGATGACCAAAGCTAGAAAAGTTTGAGCAAGAAAGCAATTAGTATTTGATTATTGATGGGAATATAACGTAAATATTCAAGAGTCCTTACTGATATAAGAAAATGATTTGACAAGCAAATGAAGCAGAATGTACTAGGCAGACATTTTTAAACTAACTTATTTAAATACTTTTCTCTTAAGCAAGTGGAACATAGCTGAAACCAGGCAATCAAAGTTAATCAAAGTTAGTGGACAGTGGTCAGTCACTTCCACCATACATGCTCTAGATAGACACTGATACTTTGATCTCCTTGATGGACAAACACTGCAGGAATCACATACATTCCTCTGTGTCTTCCTCCTAATACCGTATTTCTTCTTTCTAATCATGAATAAAACATCAGACAAATCTCAGTTGAGATATATCCCATAAATCACCTATGAATAAAACTCAAAATGTTCTCAAAAGTCTGAGAAACTTTCACTTATAGCAAAAAAAGAAGCCCAAAGAAACATGAATGCCAAAGGTTATATGGTAGCTGCATGGGATTCTGTAACTGAAACAAACAAAAAGTACAGTGGAGCAGCACTATGGAAATTGTAATAATGTAAAAACATTACTAAATAGTAACATAAATATTATTTCATTAATCATGACAAACACACCATACTAATGTCAGGTATTAATGATGGGGAAAAATGGGTGTAATTGCAAAGAAATTCTCCGTACTATGTTCTCAATAATCCTGTGCAATAGAAGCATTCTAAAATAAAAATTTTTCTTTTAAAAAAATAATCAATTTGAAATTAAAATCATCCAAAATTTAGTGGCTGCAGACTAAGAAATTATATTCATTAAAATAGTGTGATATTAACATTAAGATAAACACCCAGAGCAATGAAACAGAATGTTTAGAAATACACTTACATGAATGAATATAGACCATTGATTTTTAATAATGGTGATATGGTGATTTAATGGGAAAAAAAAGATGCTTCCAACAAATGGTAATGGAAAAACATAATTTTGATGTGAACAAAACTAAACCTTGATCTTCACTTCCTACCTCATATACAAGCAAACTTGAAAAGGAATAACGACTTAAATATATGAGCCTGAATCATCAAAATTCTAAGACAGAATGCAACCAAAAAAAGTTTCTTTAAGTGTACATAAGTATATGATGATATCGATGTTGATACACATACATGTCTCTTTAATATGTATTCATTTGCTTGAGAAGGAGAAATGGAAAGAGAGACGTGTGTTGGTCTATACACTGTTGCCCCCATTGGCTAGATTTGGGCAAGAGTCAAAGCCTGGAACTGGAAACTGAACTCACATCTCCCATGTGGATGGCTGGGATGCCAAGACTTGAACATCAAAGATACCTCCCATCATCTGTTTTGGTAGGAAGTTGGAGGTAGGTGCTTGAACTAGGAATTTCAATGCTGTTTCAATGTAAAACACAGGCATCTTATTTGGCTAAGCCAAATACCGACTTCATTTAGAGAGAGATGAAATATCACAAAATATTAACAAATAGAGAATTAACGTGAAGGTCAAGCAGTTTTTATTTTTTCACTATCTTTGAAATCTTTCTCTAAGTATAAGTTAGAAATATGGGAGCCAGTAAAGCGATGCAATTAGTTAATCCTCCACCTTCAAGCACAAGCAGCTGATCTGGGCACCAGTTTGTGTCCCAGTTGATCCACTTCCATCCAGCTCCCTGCTTATGGTCTGGGAAAGCAGTGGAGGGTAGCCCAAAGTCTTGGGACTCTGTTTCGTAGAAGACCCCAAGGGATTCCTGGCTCCTAGCTTCAGATCAGCTAAGTTCCAGTCGTTGCAGTCATTTCAAAGGTGAACCAGCTGGCAGAAGACTTTTGCCTCTCATTATGTATAGAGTTACCATTGCAATAAAAATAAAATAAATTCTTCAAAAAGATTTTAATGTGGGAACAGAAGAAAGATAATAGGAGTCAAATCAAAGCTGAAGCTGAAAAACATTTCATTGTATAAATAGAAATCATTAAATTTGGCTGTGTTGAATATTGCAGCTGTAGCAACAAATACCTTAAGATAATACAAAAGGAAGCAATTACAGTGACAAACACAGTCAAGATTAGAGTAAGATGAATACAGAATAAAATCCAATTGATTCATCCATAGGAAGGTCTTCTGTTAAGTGGAAATAAACCAGATTTAAGGGGTCTGGTACAGTAGCCTAGCAGCTAAAGCCCTCACCTTGCAAGAACCATGGGCGCCAGTTCTAATCCTGGTAGTCCTGCTTCCCATTCCAGCTCCCTGCTTGTGATCTGAGAAAGCAGTCGAGGACAGCCCAAAGCCTTGGGATCCTGCACCCGATGTGGGAGGCCTGGAGGAAGCTCCTGGCTCCTGGCTTCAGATCAGCACAGCTCCAGCCGTCGCACCCACTTGGGGGGGTGAATAAGTGGACAGCGGATCTTCCTTTCTTTCTGACCTCCTCTCTGTATATCTGACTTTCCAATGAAAAAGAAAAAAGAAACCAGATTTAAAAACAAATGCTGACATTTTTCCTACATGAAGATGCTGGACACTCTTTTTCAGCACCCTAGCACCACACTGATGCCTTTGTTATATGTTTGTTTACCTCATGTGGATGTAGGTTCAATATCATTTTCTTCTTTTTTTTCTTCTTCTTCTCCCCGAGGTGGACTGTGCTCAAGGGAATACATCAAGGAAATGTAACGGAAATTAACATGTTCATAGGTGGAAACAGAGAAATAAGTCCTCATACATGCATTACAAGAATGGACTCACAGTGAAATGACTGACCATCTCTTACATCATTAGGAGACACTCCAGCAGCATGATAGACATGTAAAAATTCACAAAAGACACTCATTGTGAGACTAGAGGGGAGAACAGAGGGGCGAGGAAGGAATTTGGGGGAGGGGGAAGAGCAACCCCAGTGCCAATTAAACTGTATGAAAAAATAATTTAAAAAAAATTTTAAAGCATATATGGATCCAACATTGAGACAAGGGTACAGGTTGAAGTTCCCACTTCTTCTGATCCAACTCCCTGCTAATAAATTGGGGGAAAGTAGAGGAAGGTGATAAAGTAACTGGGCCCTTATGCCTATGTGGGAGGCCAGGCAGAAGCTCCTGACTCCTGGCCTCTGGGGAGGCCAACCCTGTCCATCTGGGGGGTGAGCCAGTAGATGGCAGATCTCTCTCTGAGTCAGTCTCTCTCTCTCTCTTCCTCTCTCTCTCTCTCTCTTTCCCTTCCTCCCTCCATTTCTATTCCTCTACTTGTAAACAACAACAGAAATTATTGTTTACTAGCATAATTATTGATCAACTCAAAATTCGAAAACGGAAGTAAACCATTAACTAATATCTACTGCTAAGCTAAAATTCTCTTCGTGTACTCTGTATTTATCAAATTTCGCAGCCAAAATGTATCATTTCCAAAATCACAATGAAAACATTACAGAAATTGTCCCAACCAAGTTTCTACTCATATCATTAATTGCTTTTAGACTTGATCTTTACAATCCTGACCTACAAATTAAAGTAACACTATGAATTCTCAAAGAATATTGTCTTTGCAGTTCAAAAAAAAAAGATCTCTCTCTTAGGTGCATAAATGTTGCAATATGTGAGGGGACGCTACACTTGCTTAGAGTAGAAAACGAGTATTTGAAGCCCAGCGAGCTTTTAGGTGCCCAGATGATCATATACGAACACGAACTACAGGAATTAAGTGAGTGTGTTCAAGGAGCCTGTCTCCAAGTTCTCCCTCATCATTTAACAGCTCTGTGAAAAGGAAAAATGTCAGATGACTTGAAGTGTTGAAATATAAACTCCCTCAGAAACCTAAGTTGTGTTTTCTCAGATTTAAATCATTCCCAAGTTCCTGACAAAATAATAGGAAATTTATTTTTTCTCTAAATAAATGAAAGTGTAAAAAAGACAGACATATTTTTCCTAGATATGCTGACAGACAAGCCACTACTTGTCATCAATGACGGACATAAGAACGTCTCCAACAGAAAAAAAAAAAAAATATATATATATATATATATGTAAGGGTTTAGTCAGTGCTGGCAATGGAAAAACAGGGAGGTAAGAAATCATTTCCCTAATAGAAAGAAAAATCTTGGAAGAAAAACACAGCAGTGTACCAGGAAAGAAACTGGAAGGATCACCTAAAAGCACCCTGAGCTGATGTTCCATTTTTTCTGCATTAAAACTATAAAAATTATAGACAGATTGCAAAATTACCTAAAATAACAAACCTATTCAATTGATAGGATCTGAAATTTTGTCTGTTGTTGATGCTTGTTTTGATAGAACAAGTGGAGATGAGACGCTAAACAGAGCAAGGAAGGAAGAGAGAACAGAAGAACTCCATGCATTTTGAACAAAGGAAAAGTAGATGAGGGGCAAATACTAAGGAATGATGTCTCAGGAGTATGAGTGTGGGAAATCACCTCTGGGTCTCTGCATACCTGGCCTATGTGGGAGGTCCTAAGAACACAGCACATCGTGTCCCTGGGGGAGCCCCCTAGCAATAGCCTTGCCACACAGACCTTAACCTGATCTGATCAATGGCCTTATTGGCCTTAATGCTCTGATCAAGAGCAGTGGGCTGTGCCCTGGTTTTCCTTCTCTATCCGTGGGTGAACTGTGTTGGGTCTTCCTTGATAAGCATCTCTGAGAAATGGGCGCTGTCTCACATTTACCTGCCAGCCATACGTGGTATACATGACTTGCAGCATGACTGGTTGCTCCAGAGAAATGGAGATGCCTTCTAGCCAATTACAGTGCTGTTGTTAGGTGGGGAGATTGTCGGGAGACATGCCTCTAATGCCTTCTAGCCAATTACAGTGCTGTTGTTAGGTGGGGAGATTGTCGGGAGACATGCCTCTACCTTCCCCTTTTCTTGGGTTGTATAAGATTGTGCTTACTTTACAATAAATGGACATGCTTAACTAGAATGGTTCAGTTCTTTCTGAGGAACACCATTACTTCATCCCCTCATTGAACACGGAGGTCTGCTGGTCAGCACCCCCAAGATATGAGGACTTTCTTTGTGTATATACACACATATATACATATACCAATACGTGCATACATGCATAATTACATGTACATGTATACAGTATTACAGTATGTGTATATTATGTATTTGTGATACACACATACACTATGCATGGAATATGTTTTCACCATTTGTTCTTTTTTCACTTTTTCCACCATGTATTCTTCACATACATTTAGTTCCTTTACTGTGATGGAGTAGTAATTCCACTGAAAAGGGTATCTGAAAAATCCAAGAGGGGAGTTGAGATTGAAGGAATTGGCAGGAGGAAATTCAGAAATGCAGCTAAACTTGCTCCTTGGGTAAATTGATATGGACTTACAGTATTGAAAATTAATTTTTATCAGATATTATGTGAAATCATTCTATAAATATGAAGCATACACAAGTTTTGTAAAGATCATTTTAAGTGGAAAGGCAAATTTACAGAGGAAGGAAATAAAGAGAGATTTTTCATTTGTAGATTCACTTCCCATGTCGCTACAATGGCCGAATCTGAGCCAATCCAAAGATAAGAGCCAGAAGTTTCTTTCAGGTTTCCCATGCAGATACAGGGTCCCAAGTATTTGGGACAATCTCTACCGCTTTCCCAAATCACAAGAGGAAGTTGGATGGGAAATGGAGCAGCCAGGACACAAATTGACACCCATATGGGATCACAGTGCATGCAAGGCAAGGATTTACCCATTGAGCCATCCCTCAGGGCCCTACACAGTGCTTTTAAAATACTGAACAAAAACATGTCAGCATAACATGGCAAGAACAAAATAATAATGAAAGGGTAGCTAGACATCACTTTAAAAACAATGCCATTTAAAACTAGATTTGACCATAAATTTTCTTTTAAAAGATTTATTTCATTTGAAATACAGAGTTACAGATAGGAGGGGAGACAGACAAGACATCTTCCACTTTTTGTTCCTTCCCCATACGGCCACAACATGACAGCTGAGCTGATCAGAAGTCTGGAGCCTGGGTCTCCCACACGAGTGCAGGTGCCCAAGGAATTGAGCCAACTTCCACTGCCCTCCAAGAGCATAAGCAGGGAAATGGATCATAGGTGGAGCAGTTGGAACTCAAAGTGGTATGTGGGATGCCACTATTGCAGGTGGAAGCTTAGTCTTATATGCCACAGTGTCAGCCCCAACAATAAATTTTCAAATGGGACCTATAAGGGACGGGATTTACCAATATTCTAATTCAGGATGAGAATGTAATTTCTAATTTTAGTAAAACACATGACAAGCACATGAAATATTGGAAATAGGCAGGCTCCTGATGCTTAAATCAAGTATAAGCTATGGATTTACTCACCAAATATTGACTGAGTACATAATACGTATCATAGTTTCCTTTGACAGCTGTGACAAACTGAAAGTTAAAAAGATTTATTCTGACATGGTTTAAACATGCTAAGACATTAGTGACCCTGGTTAGGAGAAAGCAAAAACAATTCACTATGGCTGAAAGTAAAACATTAGAATGTGTTCTGGTGATTTTATTGCAGAAATTAAAAATACACGAGGCTGCGCTCACACTTAATATACAACTTCACAAGTGCATCCCCATCAGTTCCATATGGGAGACCATGGCATGCGCTAAATGGTTTATCAAGCCATCCTGATGGCATAGAAGGAATTCAAAACACAAGCGGTCTTTGCTCAGAATTGAAATGCTTTAACTTCAGAGTACCAGTGAACAAGAAGTGCAAATTATATGGTTTTGTGTTAATATGATGTCCCTTCATAAATTGAACAAAAATTTAAAATGATACAAAACATTCTGAGATCGAAGTAAGTTCTATTAACACAAACTACAGCCAAGCAATTAGAAAATTCTAGTGCTATGCTCTCCATTCTGCGATAGGCAAATTTCTCATCAGGCACTCAGGAGTTAAAAAACAGTGGTAGTCTCGTCAGATTTACTATTGTGATGTTATTTTCCTTAACGTGTTCAAAGTAATACCAGTATTAATATTGGCTAAAATATAGTGATTAAAATGTAATGAAAATATTTTCCTGAATAACAAGGTGGAATAATACTGCAACCAACTTTTCTTCATTCCTTTTCAATTTCTGCAATTGTTCAATCTTTATTATGCATATAATTATGACAATTGTGTTTTATTGTGTCTGCATTTAAATATACTGCACATTTAAACACATCAATAAAGAAACTGTGGTACATCTATTCTATGGGATACTACTCAGCCATTAAAAAGATTGAAATTTTACCATTTGCAACAAAATAGTCCCAACTAGAGACCATTATGCTTGGTGAAATAAGTCAATCCCAAAACAACAAATACCATATGTTTTCTCTGGCATAAGGCAAACTTCACATAAAACACATGATCAACAGGTACTTAGGTAAGCATGTATATACATATATTCTCTTAGATGTATTATAGAATGGAGGCTAGCCTACTAAGAAGTGAAGATACATTAAAGTATGCATCTCTACTCCCAAATCAAAGATGGACTCGCAATCAAACAGTTAACTATATCTTGACAATAGGAAGTTGGACTCTCTGCCATTGCCTACACCTACGATACCATGTTACACTTAAACAGAAGAAAGATGGATTTGTGACTGATGTTGAAAGATTATACTATTGTAATAATACAGGGGGAAACAATTGCAGGGCAGAGAGTATGGAAAGTGTGGAATGGGAAATCCTTAAGCCTATGGAACTGTATCATGAAAAATAAATTTAAAAATGCCAGTTAAGATAACTGTGTCTTTTATTGAAGCACTTGATGTCAGTTCCCAGGACACAGCAGTTTAGTGATACCTCATGTGATTGATTCCTGCCACCTGGGAGGACTGGATTGAATTCCAAGCTTTCAGCTTTGGCTGGCTTCTTACTGGTGTAGGTACCTATGAAGATAACCAGCAGATAGGTATGCTATCTGAATTCTCTATTTTTTTTCTTTCTGTCTTCCAAGTAGAAGACATTGTGGAAGTCATTGATTTCATGGGAATAAATCTAAATAATAGTTTTATGAGGCTAATATCCATAATGAGTCACATGCTGAAAGAAGCATGCTGTAAAAATCTGAAAAAAAGAAACAAATAAAAATGTAGTAAACATTGAAAATCAACGTGGCTTTTCTAAAAATAGGCAACATAGCTGACTTCATTCATCTTTTTAATAACATCATTATGACATTAAGAGAATGGGGTAAATACTGTTAACTTGACTAGCACAAAGTATCAAGAAAAAAATGGACTGGAATAAAATAACTTAGAAGAGGCACACTAAAAGAATAGCTCATATGAGAGTTAAAAACAATGTTTCAAGCTCCCTGCCTATGGTGCCATCCTTTGATCACTCAAGACATAGACTTACAATCTAGTGTTCTGAACTCTTCCTTGACTCCTCAAGTCCTGATCTCTTTTAAGACTTTTTAATCTGTTTGAAATATAGAGAGACAGAGATCTTCCTTTCAGCTTGTTCACTCTCCAAATGGCTAAAACACATTATCCTCCCATTTGCAGAAGGGCTCCACTCAATCCATTGAACGCTGGAGAGAATAAAAATCTTGGAGAATTTCTCTCCACTTAACTGGCTTTCAGCTGAGACACTCATCACATGCCCTTAGACTAAGACAATATCATAGCACTTTTGGATCTGCCACTCATATGTTAGTCTGTAATTCCATTATTTACAATATGATCTATGTGTATCTCACTTTACATATATCATTACATCAATATGGCATGTATCATATAAACACTTGTTCTTAGTATCCATAGGAAATTCAAGACCCCTCAAAAATATCAAAATTCTAGATTGCTCAAGTGTCTTCTATAAAATAATGTAATATTTGAATATAATACATGTGCATTCTTTTCACACTTTAAATCATGTGTGGATTACTTATGATGTATAATATAATATGTTTCTACATAAGTAGTTGCTTTATTGTATAAGGAATCATGACAACATGAAAACTTAAATGAAAATATTTAGTACTAAAGCAATTTTGTTATACCAAATGTTTTATATTTCCAGTTGATTGAGCTATAGAGCTGGAATGCACCAAATACAGAGGGCCTATAGTGTATTTAAATATATCTTATTGGTTCTGTTTCTCCCAATAATGCTGATTAACACAATTCCCTCAGCCCAAAATTGACAAGGCAGCATGATGACGAGTATGTGACCTCTGCATAGACACTGGGTTACACTGCAGAAGAAAAATTTTGAGCCTAGGGAGCCTGGATATTTTACATGGAGTGTAAGCAACCTTGCCTGACCTTTCCCCAGTGGGAGACATTTTCTTTATTATACTGGACGGTAAGTAAACCTGCTTCATTCCAAAGGGAAATAGATACTATCTCTAACTTTCAAGGCTCTTTGCTGTGCAAACATCCTTGAAAGGATAGTGCACAACAAAAAGGCAATAAATGGCTTTGCTCAGAAGACACACAGAAACGTGAGAAACACATGAAGAGCCATCTTCTAACATGGCCACTTTCTCCTCTTGTCCACTGTAGCCCATTCTCTCAACTACTCAAGAAATATGATCAAGGCAGGTATCTGATAAGCAGTTAAGGTCCTGCTTGACTGACTGCATTCCAAATTGGAGAACCTGAATTTGAATCTCTACTGCACTAAAAATCCTGATTTCCAACTAAATATACGTTATGAGAGACAGCAGGTAATGACCTGAGTACTTGGGCCACACTTGTGGGAGACCTGCACTTAGTTCCTGGCTCCTGTGTTCAGTCTTGCCCAGTCCTGGCTGCTGCAGGCATTTAGAGAATCAACCAGTATATGCAAGTTCTCTCATTGTCTAATTCTTTCTGTCTTTCAAATAAGAAACTAATATAAATAGATAGAAATATTTTTAAAATACCATGCACTAATAAGTTCCTCATTGCCTCCCTATTTTTTGTTGGTTTATTTCCATTAACCTAAATTTCTCAAAGTTTAATAATTATGGGATCATTCCATCATCAAACTCATTACTCACTTTTCACTCATTCTCCCTGAGAATTCATTGTCCCCAAGCTGTCTCCTCCTATGGTCTTCAGAATTATTATACTAAATCCGGCTTCTCTTTGCTATTGCTCCACCAAACCAGATTGTTAAGATAAAGTTTCTTAAACCAAGTAACTTATAAACAACAGAAACTTATTTTTTCACAGTTCTAGAGACTGGGAAATCCAAGAGCAATGGGCAGACAGATCTGGTATCTGCTAAAGGTCCACTTCCTAACTGAAAGCCTGTAGGCAGCCCAAGTAACTCCTTTGCTTTCTTCATTATCAGAGCAGTAATTCTTTTGGGGACTGTGCCCGCATCACCTAACCACAAGCCAATAAACATTATCTCTTAATTTCATCGGCATGGGGATTAGAATTTCAACATGAATTCTGAGGAAACACATGCTCAAATCATAGCAATCACTTTTATGTCACTAAATGCAGTGGCCAATTTTCAGTATTCATCTTAAATTTCAGAAACATTTGAGACAGCTAAGACCATTTTACTCACTTAGCTTTTTGAAAACTACTACCATGCTTTGCACAGGAGTAAGTATTGTGCTGCTCCAGAGTTTAGTCTTTAAATTGCTTCTGTAACCTGTCTTCACTCATAATTTTGATAATTCATCTAGGTTCATGGTTTAAAGAGCACATACTGTATACCATTGACTCTAAATTCTTAAGCCATATCTCTTGCTAGAATTCCAAATTCATGAGAACTTACTTGGCCACTCTATCTAAATTCCAGCACCTTACCTCTTCCTCCAGATTTCCCACTTCATTTGTTTTCATCTCTTCTTATATAAAATATTTATTAGCATGCAAATATATACAATTTATTTATCATAATTTTTATCACTACCCCTCAGTAAAACGTACGCTTTTTTAAAGGCAGAAATGTTCTTTGTTCCTCTATGTTCAGTATCTACATAGCACCTAGGATACAGATGGCAATCTTCAGTTGTGGAGTGGATTAATGTATCAGTCAATGAGCAGGGATCTAACAGAGATGGGTTAGAGTTCATAAACAGACTTAGAAGACATTGTGCTAAGTGGGATAGTTAAGTTGCTGAACAGATGTTGCAGGACTTCACATTTGGAAATCTAAAGTGGGCAAACTCATGGAGACAGAAAGGAGAATGCCAACCTCCAGGCTTTCCCAGTAAGAAGCAATTCCTTTCAAACAGTACAAAGCTTCAGCGATGTAGAGTTGAGTAAATTTGAGAGATTCCAGTGTGCCCATAGTTAACAGAATTATGTTAACCATTTTTAAGATATGTTTAAGGAGCAGATTAGGTGTTAAATGTCATTACCTCAAAAAAGTGGAGACACGGGAAATTTTTTGAGGTGATAGATATTATTAGCTTCCTTATGCAAACAGTTTCAGACTCATGCCTAAATTAAATGTGTATGGTTCCAGCATGAACACTCAGTGGTTAAATCCTCACCTTCCATGCACCCAGTCAGGATCCTGTATGGGCACCTGTTCGTTTCCCAGCTGCCCACTTCCCTTCCAGCTCCCTGCTTACGACCTTGGAAAACAGGAGGATGTCCCAATGCCTTAGGACCTTGTACCCACATGGAAGACCTGGAAGAAGCTTTCAGATCCTGGATTTGGTTTGGCTCAACTTCAGCCACTGCAGCCACTTGGGGAGTGAACTAGTGGATGGAAGATCATTCTCTTTATCTCTCCTTTTCTCTGTAAATCTGCCTTTCCAATAAAAAAATAAATCTTTATGAAAAGGTAAAAGTATGCAGTTTTTTGGTATAACGAAGTTCATCCTCATAAAGTGTTTGAAGCTGGTAACTACATAAGCAAAAGAGGTTTGTTTAGCTCACAGTTCTGGAGGCATGAAGAATGGTACTAACACCAGCTCAGCTTCAGTCATAATGGCATGGTACCTCTGTCACTGGAGGTGATCATGTACAGCCTGGATGACAATGGCTCAGGAATGCAGATAAAACAGGCTCTTAAATCACAACAGAAGCTAGACTAACAGAGCTCTCAGAGCCTCAAGAATCCTGTTAACATATTCTCTGAGTTTTTGCAACTTTGCATTTTATGAATCTGAGATTTTTGACATACTATAGAGCCTTTTGTAACTATGTACAATAAGAATACAGTGTAAGAATTGGTTTCTTCAAGTAATCTGAGCCATGCTATGTCAAAACATACTTTCAATGGAAAGGTGTTTCGGGGGCTGGCATTGTGGCTGCACAGATAAACCACTGCCATATGAGAACTGGTCCAAGTTCAGTTGCTCTGCTGCTGACAATACACATGGAAAAGCAGCAAGGGCTGCTGCACCCGTGTTGGAGACCCAAAGGGAGTTCTTGGCTCTTGGCTTATATCCAGCCATTATGGCCATCTAGGGAGTAAGCCAATAGACTTAAGATCTCTCGCTCTCTGTCTTTCTGTCTCTCCCTCTCTCTGCAATTCATTCTAATAAATAAATCCATCTTTAAAAGATGAAATAATTGAAAGATATCAATCTAGTTTAACATCAAGTTGCTTTTTGTGTTACACAGCTATCCCTACTGGTAGAGTGCCCTGGGTTCTTATTCATTATTTCTTCTACTTTCCCTTTTTCCTTTTTATCAAATTTTAAATGTAAACACATTATTGTTTTTCTGTACATGTCTCTGTGATTTAATCTTTAACTGATGGAAATATTATGTAGTATGGAGTATTCGTTTTGAAAAACTGTCGTTAAGCATTACAGTATCACACTTCAAAAACAAGAAATTTGTTAAAATACTTTAATGATAATACTTATTATTAGAATTCATTAATGACAATGAAAACCACAAAATGTCTGTTTCTATTAATACTTTTGCACACACTACATTTTGCTTAAATATTTTCTAAGTTTACGCTAAAAATATTAACAACTTAGAAAAGGCAAATTCTGAAGTCTTGATTTTAAAAAAACTTGCCAGGCATCACATCTGCATTATGACAGGCTAAGAGGCACAACTTCCTCCTCGTCTTATCCCAAAATAATGTGCATTTCAAACTTTCAGTGTTCATTTCCAGAGCCAACTTGGCAAGTAAATATTCTTTCAGGTTTCCCTTCGATTTAGTTAAAACAGAAATGTTCCACATCATCTTTGTCATAAATCAAGAAAAAGCATCCTTCATTTTTGAAGCTGTGATTGTTAAGCTTACCATTTATCTGCCCAGCAAGACTAGAGTCTTAGAATAAATATGACATTCTGTGCTTGAATTGTGGTGACCCCCCATATACATTTTTCCCTTGATGCTTCCTTCACCTGTATATCATTTCCATGGAAATGCCTCCTCATACATAGTCACATCTGACAGTGCACCTTTCCTTCCCAAACCAAGAAGGAATTTGATATAACATTGAATCATTTAAATTCCAAAAGCACACTTAGCTTATTTGCTAAAAAGTTCTGTTTCTTTAAAAATCAGGAGTGCAATGTCTTCATTTATACTAATGCAAAATAACTCAAATCACTCGCTGAGCACAAGTCAGTATTCCCAAGAAAGGCACAAAATATGCCATGACTTTCAGTTGCTAACACAATAAGTATTCTCTAAGTGCTCACTTTTAAAGTATGGCTACTTGCAGAAACTGAGAAAAAATTATTTCAGGATAAATGCCTTATGATTTCAAATTCCTTTTGCTATGTGACAAACCCACACTCTTTTCCTACAAGATACTTGCATCACCATATTAATGCAAATATTTCTGTTAATGTCATAATTATAAAAATGGTGACAGTGGAAAAAATGTTTTGAACTGATAATTGTGTATATTGCCATTCATTAAATCAAAGCATCCTTGAATACACAGAATTATTTGAGGAAATCTGGATGAGTATCAATGTTCATAGACATATGGAAGTGAACTACAAAATATTTTGCTAGGACAAAATGGAAAAAAAAGAACATGAGCTCTTTATCAGTGAAAGTTGTACATTGCTAAGGACATTTGCATATCGTCTCTCAGTTCTTTTCTTTCTACTTTAAGGTTCACATCTTACCTGAGACAAAGAAATCTAAAAGTCAGATACCCTTTTCCAAGGAAAAAATATGCTTGTTGATAGAATTTTTAAAAACTGAATCAAAGTATGTTAATTTTGGTACAAAAAAAGTATGAAACTCAAACACAGTTTTTCTTAATGTACATATTCCATAAATGTTAAAGAGATTTTTGCAGCTTGTTGCTTTTCATGATCTTGGTCTCCTGAAGAACAGATGAAGAAAGAAATGGATATGGGTTTCCTTATACTAGGCAGCATTTTATGAAAGCAATCAACAGTTGAAGGAAGCACTTAAGTAACTTGCTAAATGAAATCAAGTATCCATGGAACACATTAGGTTGGAATACATTACAGATAATGCCACAGTATTACTAAATTGTCCAAAGTCTCCGTGTTCTGAACAAAAAGAGGCAGATTAAAAACATATCTACTGATAACCAATACCCACATGGTTAGATTTGCCTTAATGATAGAAATTACAAAACATTCAGCAGCAACTCCAAAGGTAATCTTGTCCTAATCTGTCCATCTTGTGAATTTAAAAATGTATATTCAGAGTAATATCCAATTCATCCCAAGGGCAATCCATCCAATCAGGCTCATGCTAGGTCTTTCAGAGACCCTATACATCCGGAAGAGAGAGAAAGAGGAAAACAAAAGAAGGAAGAAAGGAAGACACAGGAGATGCACTGCCAGGAAGGAAGGGAAAAAAGTCTATAACTATCTTCTAACATTTGTAAATCTGCCTGGGAAGACTAAACATACTAATACATGTATATGTTTAAGTATGTATAGGTAGATAAACAGATAGATGTACATTGATCAGGGATGTTCTAAAAGTACTTTGAAAATTCATTATCTGGCCACCACTGTAACATAGCAGCTACAATTGTTTCCTGATGTACCAGCATTCCATATGGGTGCCAATTCACGTTCTGGTTGCTGCACATCCAATCCAGCTCCCTGCTGATGTGCCTTGGAAAGCAGAAAAAAATGGCCTAGTACTTGGGCCCCACACATGTGGGAAGCCCAGAAAAAGCTCCTGGTTTCCAGCTGCAGAACAGTTCCTGCTATTGGGCATCTGGAGAGTGAACCCATGGATGGAAGATCCTCTCTCGAGATCTCCCCTCTGTGCATGTGCACATGTTGTGTGCGACTCTGCCTTTTAAATAAATACAGAAATCTTTTAAAAACTAGAAAACGCACATTATCCTTTAATTTAATTTACCATGAGACTAAAATGCCATTTACAAAATATATAATTCTCCCAAAATCCAAGAAACTTTGCATGCTCACATATTTCAAAAAGAAAGTGATTTTTAGAGCTTGAAAATCTCCCTAAAACTTTCCCTGGACACAGGGCATATGTAACCCAAGTTCATAACACAAATTTTGCAGAAGTAAATATGGTGATCTGTCATAACTGAGGTAGTAAATACCTTTCAATTCTACAGATAACTACCATGAAGGGACTTAAATCACCAAAGTGACATTTTATGGTGTCTGAGACTCAATAATAATGACAAACTAGGAAAGAAATCATTCATTCCTACACTGCTTGCATCAACTGAAGCGTTCTAATCTCAAGCTGCATGTGACACAAGGAAGGATGTATCCTGTGCTTCCGAGGTTTTGTTAATTCTCTCACATTTGTTTCTGGTTTGTCTCTCTCATTTTCCTGACATTTCTTTTACCCTTGCTCCTATCCCATCTCCCCCTCTCCTTATCCCACTCTCCTAATTAGGCCACTTCTTTATCCTATCATTCTTGCTCTAAATATACTTGCTAAGTCTATCTTTCTCTTGCCTCTTTTCCACATTATCTTTTTTTAGGCACAATGCCAGTGCCATTTTTCTTGTGATTTGTGAAAGTCTTTCTTTCGTCTGTCCCTGCCCAGGCCTCCTACCCCCTGCCTAAGCTTTTCCTTTTCCTTCTATTATCTAGTACGCTCTCTGTTATATTTCTAGCCCTTAAAGTTCACAGGGCTCATGAGAAAAGAAAACTACAGCTGTGGTGAAACAACAGAGGTTTGCCCAAAAACTATCCTTGGATATTTGGATCTCATTTATCATACTGCTTCTAAATAGTTTAATTGCGTAAGTAAAAAAAAAAAAAAAATCCTTGAGAAAGCACTTGTAATCTGTTTACTGTCAAATCTTTTGGTTCCAAATTTGTCCCGATTCCTGACTCCAAGTGATAAAACAGACATATTTACATTTTCCACTTGTTTATAGTGGAATCAAACCAAAAAGCTTCTGTTCACCCAATTATATTTCTCAATAGTAATAAGGGACAAAATGATGCCTTTTTAATCTGTTTGTGCTAAGTACAGGAAAAACACATTTAATTGTGAATGGTATGTTTGCAGTTTTACCCCAAACACTAAGAGGGTGATCAAATTCTGCTGCGTGAACTTTACTGCCATGTGGAGAATTACATGGGCTAAACAATTCCCCGAGGAGATTTCTGGCATATGATAGGAAGTTTGGGTTTCCATACTAAACCACTTCTTTGCTGAGATATGCAATAATTTTAAAGTCTTTAATGGCAACAGTGTTTTGTTTTTCTATGATAGCCTCTAACATTTGTTTTCACAGCTTATTTAGTTGCCTAAAAGTATTCTCTTTATTGTGCAGGCACAAGATGCCAGGTAAATTTGCTTTTGTACTGATAAACATCATTATTTTTTCATTTTACAGGGAACTGCTTTTTAAACACATTTTAAAAAAATAAATATATTCAAAGTCTTACTAGCAAAATTGATCATTAACAACATAATTGGATTTTTTTTGTCTTTCTTTTTTCATTCTAAATGCATCTGCAGTAGACTGCTAAGCTGCTGACCTACTGAGAAAAAAAAAAAGGTCTTTGTGATTATAATTAGAAACATTACAAAAATTCCACATGTGTAAAATCAAAATTACCAACAAGAATAGCACTATATCAAATGAAATTCATTCACTCTGGGCTACAGCCAGAAGTTAACAAGACGGAGACAGTTAATGGAACTGAAATTTTAAACAGAAACCTTCCTAAAACCACACCTGAATTAGTCTTTTGGGAAGGAAAGGAAGTAGATACTGCATGGATTTTAAAGACTATTAGGATATTAAATACGGACAGAATCGCATAGAAAAATATGGAAAGAGCAAATAATTAAAAGCAAAGTACTGTTATTTACTTAATGATAATGTATAGCCATGAATACAGCACATAAAAAAATTCATACTCCAAGAATGTTTTGAAGAGAAATACTGCTGTGATAAAGAGAGAAGAGAGCATTAACTCTGCCCAGCTTTTCCACAGTGATATTTTGCCCTATGAAGTTCTGTTAAAAATTGCACTGTAGTAGTAATATTTAATTGTAGCATAAAAATTAAACACCATTTACTTGATATAAAATAGGGATAGTATGTAAATTAAGTAAGTTTCAATTCATGTCTTCTTACTCACATCTGTTGGCAGTTTAAATAGTTTTAGTGTCATTAATTGTTATAAAAGTGCAAGATTTGCTGTATGCTTGCCACTTAGGACCAAAGGCACAAAAGTCTAATTGAACTAAGTAATTAGTAATTTGTCATTTCCTATTGTCAGCAATTACTTTCCATTAGAAATCCTCACTGAAAATTCTAATTTGAAATGAGGTTTGCATTTTACTGCTGTCCATCCAAATTAGTTTAAAATTGACAGCTACATTTTCATTTAAAATTTAAAGATATTAAATATGCTTGAGGAAACTGGAGCATAAGCAGCTCCACATAAGCGCATGTGTGCACGTGCAGGCACGCGCGCACAAACTCACACCCCAAGGAAAAGATCACTAACACCCAAGGAGTTGCTTTTCATTTCCCAAAAGAGGGTTGCTGTGCAAATATCAAATCATCATTGTTCCTGTAAAATCCCAGATTTTGATTTTTACATTTACTCGCAGCCCCCTGTTGTGGCGCTCTCACCTGCACGCAGATGGCCAAAGAGACAGCGCGCTATTAGGCTTCTTTCTGGGGTTCCAAGCTCCCTCTGGGAAACAGCAGTTGCATGATTTTTTTCATTTCTTCTTTCTTCATCCTCCAATAGCCAATCAACACTTTCGTTTCCCTAAGTTCTGAGCATGGTATCGTGCTAAGGGAGAAAGCATCTCAGCCTTGAGGAAAAAAAAAAAAAAAAAAAAACCTAATACTAAGCAGGTGTTTCATAGTTAACATGAGTTCGCTGATCTGCTTTAACTAAGGGTAAGTTGGTGAGTCAAGATTTGGCTTCATTTCCTTTGTAAAAGTTGGAGCACCACATGTTTTTCCAACTACACACACTTTTCTTTTTAACACTTAACACATTCTTTGCCCTGAAAGTACAGCTGGGCTTCTTTAACAAGTGGAATAGGTTTTCAATATCAAATCATAAAAATATAAAAATGAACTTCTGTATTTTTCTACCAAATGTTGTTAAAATTCTGAAACTCTACAGCGCTTTAACTACAAAAGATGATTTAATACACGGATACCCAAGTCGCAGCGTCTTAGGTGAGACTAGAAAAATTGTGTGGGAAAAGGCGTATTCATATATTTTTATGATAAAATTGGTACATCCATAAAGAATTAATTTGGGTTATTAAGTTGGAAAGAATTACATTAAAGGAAAAAAAATGAAATTTCATAATTATATGTCTAATATGTCAATAACTAATAAGGGTGGGGATGAATCCATCCCTATATTAATTTAAATAATACAGTTTACTAATTTCCTTTTTTCTGAATTATGTTAAAATTTACTTACAACACTGGAAACGATAATGAGTTTCTCTTATTTTTTAAAATGACACTCTAACCACTACTATAAATTCATATACTCTGACAGAACAAATTTTATACAGCTATCCCTTTAGCAACTAACTAGATATATCACACATCTGTAACACTTAAATGAACATTAATTAGTGCTAATTTACAATCAAATTCCAATGGAGAAGCAAATTATGCTTTCCTGAACAACAAAAGTCTTTACCATGACCATTATGATGAAAAATACCAGAACATCTTAATTATTTCTGCTTGTAAATAATGTTTCCCACGGACCTTAAATGCACGGAATAATCTAGAAAGCTAGAAAAAAAATTGCTGCTCTCATTATAATTGGATTTTAACTTGGTACTAATCCAGTTCATTTCATTGAACATCTTGTAGTCTTTTCTTCATTGTAATAGAAAACAAGATTGCTTGGAATTTCAACATCATGTTTTTCCAGTGTGAATATTATTTGGGACCTATTGGAATTGATTTTTAATGCATTGCTGCAATATTTTACTACATGATTTCAAGATCATCAATGATATTTCAGTTTTATTTGAACCCCAAATTGTTTTAAGCTCTAAAACATTTTCCCCTTTCTACATATCATCATTCAGTAGACTGATGGTTCTAAGATAGTGTGCTTCACAGAAGAAACGGCAGCGGAAGACACTCACAAACTCTTATTCAGCTCATTCAAAAATCGCATATAGTTGCCAATAAAGCACTGAAGAGAAGAGAATTAAATTAAAAGGTCAATAAACACTGATCAATATGCTTGTAAATAACGACTCTATAAAATATTCCCTTTAAATGTAGTTATACCACAGGCACGTTTTATATTTCAGAATTCATCTGATCATTTTTCAATCATGCTAAATGTGTGTCTAATAGAAACATGCCAGAAACATTGGAAGACTAGCTGTGAGGAATTTTTAAAAAGAAAGGAACCTAACAGCAGTCTGGATTGTCGGATCCTTGCTGTCTCGTGGTGCACATTAGCTCACAATCAGCTGAATAAAGAAGTCATCTCTGTCTCAGATGTAAATAAATCACCAGCCTCAGTTACTTTACCACTAGCTGTTTGTCATTCAGGAAAATAATGGTTAATCAATGTCTAATCAATGAAGATGTGTAACATATTAGTTTGCAGTCCTTCATCATCCTATTTTCTTCAATTGCCTGGGGGTTTGTGTTCAGTACTTACAGAATCGATTACAATTGAGAGTGATCATTCAGCTCATGTTGAGAGCTGTCAGCTGTGCTTTCCACGAGGCAGCTTGGCTCTTGTGTTTAATATGAGATGCTAATATTTAGCTGCATCTGACAAACTGGGATCCATGGTGGAACGTTTTATGAGAAGTGCTTAAGTAACTAATTGTATCACTACATGTCATTTGATGAAACTAAACTTTTCCTGACTTCACAATAATCATAAGCATTACTGGCTTGCTGTGGAAAATTAAAGGAAAACAGATGCCTGCTTGAATCTGATCATGCCTGCAGGGACAGTCTGAGCAAGGCAGCTACCAACGATGCCTTTATAAATAACCAGGAGTGGGGGAGGAGATGGTTCTTCAACTTCCATACAAAGCAACACTTTCTGGCACAAGAGCGGGGTGTTCTTACGGGCAAGTGTCTTTCCATGTCCGTATTATCTCCCAAGCACTGTGGGAAAAGTTGGACCCACAGTCTCTTAACTCATTTCTTTAAAGAAACAATCTTTTGTGGCTATGAGCACTGAAATTCCCTAGAAAATGTTGGTTTCCTGATGAGTCCTTTTTGCTCACCAGTTTTAAAACACCAATCTATACATTCTGAGTAAAGAGTAGGAGGCTATTAACAAGCATAGAAGAGGAGAAGAATCTTGATTTCAACAACAAATAATTGTCACGCTCCTGGACTCCTTGCTTTAATTGCTGTGTTGTTGATTTGTTTTGGACGCTGTGAAGATGACAGTCACAGAGCCCAGTCTTAAACATCATTAATGATATAAGGCTTCATTCCAAGTATTTTTTGGATCTTGATAGTATTGATGGTGAAAGAACAAGTTGAGGCGTCTCATTGTCAGTATCAGTTCCAAGAGCACCCTCTAGCGCCCACAGCTTTGAAGCTCCTTGCAGAAGAGAAATCATTTGTATGCAGCTCAAACTCATTGACACTTGCTTTACAGCCAATATTAAGAAATTTTAAAATATATATCTATCATCAAAAGTGACGTAAATGTGCTCTTAAACTTAGAAATGCTTAAATATCATTCTGTGATCAAGCATACTGGAGAAAGTTAAAATGATCTAAGGTTTTTTTTTTTTAACTGTAAGAGTGCATTCATTTTGTTAAAGTATAGCTTCAGTGGTATCCTGTCAAATTTTATAGTTATTTTAGGATATCTTTTCATTATTTAAATTGCTGCAATAGCTGAGAAAAACTAAACTAACAACAACAGTGTAACAACAAAGGATATTTCATGTTCAGTGTCACAATACACAATAAAATATTGAGTTTACATTGTTTCTAGTAACAGCAGAAAGAAAAAAAAGCTTTATCTCTGAATCCAAATTATAATGAAGCCAGGTTGCTTTAACAAATAGCCCATTTTAAAGGTGAGAAAAATAGCTCCCGTTCAACAATCGCATTCACTTTTGTCTTCTGTCAGTTTTAACTTCCTTCATTTCACAAATAAATCACAGCACAGTGTTGAGTGCATCTGACCAAATGGTTGTGATAAATATAGAAAGGACTATCAGGAAAGAACTGGCTTCAGGTATATTTTGAGAAAGGATTTCATAATAAAAAGAACAGATACAAGGACTAAATATATTCATTTTTAAATAATGGATATATCTTTCTGGGATGTGTAATGAAGAAATTGGAAATCATGAATATTAGCAATAATTTATGCAGACATTAACCATATTCATCTCAAAAGGCCACTTAAATAACCCAACCTAAAATGCAAATAAGAATCTCATTCTTTAAGTGAATTAAAACTTTCAAGTGAAAGCAGCCTTGTGCTTAGAGACATAATAAGGAAACACCAAGAACAAAAATCAGAGGCACCCAATTCCACGGAGATTCCCAAACTGCAAAAATTCTAGAATTTTCCCAAAATATAAATGATGATGTTTTCCTGTCTTACACACTGATTTCTTGTGGAAAACAGTTCCTACACTTATATCCTGGGGGTGATTTAGTAAACTTTACCAGATTGTTTCTAGTAAGTTCTCTTAGTGATGATTAGAATACTCCAAGCTAAAAAAACTGAACATTTATCCCGTGCCTAATATGCATCACTTTCTGGGCTGGGAACACACATATGCATTATATCACATAGAATGAAATCAAGCTTTACAACACGGAATCAACATTTCCTGGAGGTTACCTATTTTCCTATCACATTCTTTAGCGTGTAGGAAGCTTCCTCTGTGGGAGTCTTAGCAGAGCTCACTTTCCTGGGCATGTATTTACAGAATTTTTAAGTTACATTTTTGCCATCATTTGTCCCTAAACCCAGCACATACACTAAAAGAAGCAAACCACCAAAGGCATGTGTAAAAGATCTTCCTGTGTGCCTGCGTAGCTCTAGGGGAGCTGTGCTAGCCCCAAAACTAGTTGTACTTTGATAAAGCAGCTGTGGGAATGATGAGAAGTTAATGGATTTTTATCCATATCAACCTGATGATCATAGACTTAGTTATTTTGATTATTTTGTAAGAAGGGGATTTGTGCAGCATGAATATGAAGGCATATATTCACAGAATGTCTTAGATTTGGTGGTAAAGGGGCTACAAAGACTTCTCACCTCCTGAGGCAGATAAATTGAGTTCCATGCAGCTTCCTATATAGGGGTCTTTCAAATGAGACCACAAAATCTCAAATCTTCCCTCTCCTGTGAGGAC
Source organism: Ochotona curzoniae (assembly GCF_017591425.1). NCBI lineage: Eukaryota > Metazoa > Chordata > Mammalia > Lagomorpha > Ochotonidae > Ochotona > Ochotona curzoniae. The sequence goes on from NW_024465369.1 coordinate 27,080,286, forward strand.
ATTAAAGATCCCACCGCAGTTTTCATAAGAGAAGGGGCTTGTCACCATGCCACTGGGCAAATTCCAGGGACCCATCTTAAAGTCTGGCCTCTAGCTTCTCTCTACAGGATATTCATGTATTACATACCCTGAAAAGTTCAGCATATTTACCCAATTTATTAAAAATGTTCTCTTAGTGGTTCTAAAATGTCTTTCCTTTAGCAAAAAAAAAAAAAAGAACCAAAGGTCTCCTTAGGTGAAGTTACTGTAATGTTTGCTACATAAAATCAAACTTCCTTCCAAAAATATTTGATTAGTTCCTTTTGAACAGAAATGCCTACAGTATTAATTTTATTTAAAATAACAAAAACAACCAATATGTAATAAAAAATCTTATAATCCATGATCCATGCTTTCTGATACAGGTAATGTAAAATAAATGATATAATCTACAAAACAATGACAAATGAAAGACTTGGAAAAGGTTATGGTTTGACAAGGTAACATTTTTGAAATCTGGACACCAATCAAATTGATGTAACTATTGGTGATGCTACACTCTCTGACACTAAAGTCTTTACCACTGTCTAAAACATATAGAAGAGCCTATTGTGATTGTTTAACGTCAGATTTTGTTCATAAGCTCTTTCATAAAACTGAAACCAGCAAAATGATTTAAAGCAGTTCAATTTGTCTATTTACCTTAATCTTTAACTATTCCCATATGTCTAGCTACATGATGTATGACTCTTCATAAACCAATTTTTCAAAGATATACACGACAGAAAAAAGTCAGGCTCCTAACCTTTTATGCGCTGAACTTTTACAGAGCTCTGAAGAACAAAACGCTGTTAGGTTTCAGAGGGGAAAAAGGGTTTATGTGTTGGTGGAGAGGGTCTTCTCCTGCTTCTTCGTACAAATACGTGTATCAGTGGAAGTCAAGCTTGCACTATTTCCTAGGAATGTGAGATCCCTTCCAGGGATCCCACCCTCAGACATCTGTGTTTAAAAAAAATTACTTGAAAAGTGTGAATCTGCAGTAGTTGAGGTAGGAGTACTGTCTTAGAAATGATAATACTCAACAAGGGAAAACAAAAAATAAGAGATGCAGATGGGAAATTCTTTCATGTAAGGAGCCTGAGTCATGATCCTATTGAAAACATTTTATCTTAAATAGTAGAGGGGGAAAGCCAGTGATATGAAACAATTTGTCAGTAATGTTTCTAACTATTTTTCAAATATTGTAACCTCACCAAATTAATTTTTAATTAATTTTCATGTCTTGATAAAGAGGGAAAAATGAAACACTAGAGTTCTGTTCATTTTCATGTAACCTGAGCATTTAGTGTGTCCTGGGAGATGGATAAACAACTGTGAACAGGACAAAATGCACAGCCCTCTCATTTTGGAGATCTTTAGTTTTAAGCTGGACGAGTCACTTCAGAAGAACTTCCAGGTTACAATTTTGAACCAATGCAGAAGTAAAGATTTTCTGTTTCAAGTTTTGTGTTTGAAGCCACCTTGAGCTCAGTCCTTACACAAATGCAGTTCCATAACCTACATTGTTTTCAAGGCACATTATGTTTTCACAGCTGCTTTTCATAAATTAGAAAATGTAGTCCTTTCTCATGAAAGGCACAAAACATTAGAATACATTTGATGAAAATAAGATACAGTACAAAGACAGACATTTTGTGAAACCTGTGTGTGCCCAGCCCTATCACAAGCACTTGGCCTATGTGCAGATGTGCTCATAGCAGAAAACCATTAGCACTTAACTCATTGTGATATTTGAGTTAATACCGCACATTCCACCACCATTTCATCATCTGTCATTAGATACACAAGTTTTTCTAAGGAAAACTTTTTCGGAAGAGGTTTTAAAAATCTGCTTCAATAACAGGTAAGCCATAAGAATGAATGAAACTTCCAAGATTAGTAGTTCATATGTTAAAAAATAAGTAAATAAATGCCACTCCAACAATGTGGAGAAAACATCACTTTTGAGTTGTTACTGTTACCATTAAACAGTGCTGAGATTTAACATGGAAAAATTGCATGACAGAAAACAGGATGCTGTTTAAAGATTGTCACTGGATGATTCTGTGATTAATCCGTGTTATTTGGTCAAATAACTATAACCGTCAAGCTAAGATTTTAGTACCAGTTTCTAAGGTGAACAGAATTTATGTCTCACTTTTATATTTAATATCCTTAAGTGAAACATTAAAATATATCTTTATACAAAAACATGCACACCTCGTTATTTTTATAATGTAATATTGTTATAATGCAATAAAATATTCTTATAGTTGTTAAAATGCCAATGCACTTATCCTTATAATTTTGAAATTTGAAAATCTAAAATTTAAAAAATGGGTGCTAGGATTTATCTGATGTGATTTTACTTCAATGTTCATTATCAATTGATTAATGCACTGTATAGGAGTTCAATGAGGATACGCAGGAGACACGGCATTTTTATATTACAACATTAGGTGTGTTCCAACTTAAATTACTGTTTTCTATTAGTAATAATACTAATGTTTAGCCTCATTTCAATTTCAGACTAACAAAATTGTCATCTTACAGCAGTTTGCAATAGCTATACAATTCAAGAAATCTGTAATTAGAGAGCATAAAGTTGATAAATGTTTTAACAAAATACACTGGTAATTCTCAGAATGTAGGAAAAAGCAAAATATTTGTGTCATCTGATAAATGCCTCTAGTCTGATTATATGGCAATCTTGACATTTTTATCCTCAATCCACTGATAAAGAAAAATGCAATGTAAGAAATCACAGAGGAATCACAAGGTTCGTGTTTGTACAGGGCAGTTTGCTGTTTGACGATCAGAATTTTAGGAAGGTAAAGTAGGTGAATATTTATCCTTTGCAGAGGCAGAAAATTAGTATAAGCTTCAAATTATTTTTTTAAGTTTTAAAATTTTGAAGCATTCAATTATTTTATAATACAGCAGTTTTAGATAAATCTAACCAGAAATACAAGTATTTAAATGTTTGCAGCTCATCTGACTAATATATTCAAAGCTTTTTAAAACTAACAGAAAATTCATTTAAAAGAGATTTTTAAAAATTTCTTGTTTTGTTTAAATATGATGCTTTTTAAAACTTCCAGTAGGCTTGAGAAACTGACTGTGGATCATGTATACATGTAGGGTCAATGCTGTATTGAATTTCCAGACCATTTTCAGAGTACCTTCTGGCAATGGAAGCATTTTGACCACTGACACTCCCTATGGGTATATCTGACTATCCTGGTACAATGCACCATTCCCCATTATTGAATCTACAACAAACTGCTGTAGGTTATTCATTGATTGAGTGTTTAAGTATATTCTTTAGGAGCAAATAGAGAACTAATCTGTAAGCAATCACATAAAATAAAAAAAATCAACAGAATTCCTGCTTCAAAGAAGCTTTGAGCAATAGTACCTAATTATGAGCTTGCTTTGATTATTTGTCTCACATTCAATAAAGATACATAGGAATTCTATCTCTACATCGCTGTAGCCTCTTTTCAGCACTTCACTGTATCATACAAGGATTAAGAAATCACCTTCCAATATACACCCATACCAACATAAAGCATAGCTAGTCCCTGATTATATTCATTTTTTACCTAGATCATGGGCAATATTTTCCACATTCAGATGAACAGTGATTGTATAATTACTAACATACACAAAATCAAAATCAGGTGAATTGTTTGCAGCCTCAAGACATGCATACTTATAAACACATGAGTCTTAATCAGTCTGTATCTTAAATATTAGCTTCAGGGTCCCTTGCATGGTCTTCTTAAACAATGCAAAGCGTGTGTGTGTGTGTGTGTGTGTGTGTGTGTGTGTGTGTGTGTACGCGTACACGTGCAGGCCAGTATGTAAGAGAGAACACACAGATCTGTTCCCCATCTCTCCATTTCTCCGTCATTGTGCACTTAGGACAGCTTTTCTAATGTGAAATCAGCTCAGCTGCAGTGTGGATTTTAGGGGTTCTAAGAGAAATTTTTAAAAAAAAGAAGCACAAAACTTCAACTCTTTCTTTTTTTCTTTTTTTTTTTTATTGTTGCTTACATTGCTGTTTATCTTCTCTGAAAACCACAATGCATTTTCTGATTTCTCAAATACATGACTTTTAGAGAAAATAAATCTGCAATACAAAATTGATGTCTTTTGTTTAAATTAGCCTGGCAGGCTTTGAATGTTTTAACAAATAAATATTAGGAAATATTTAATAACAAAGCAAAATATTTCAAAGATAGGTGCTATCCGAAACAAAGAAATACCGAAATATGTGCACCTCAACATCTGGCTTTACAAATAAGGAAATGAGGAAAAAATGCAATGGGAAAAAATGGACAGTGAAATATATAGATTTCCTTTCTCTTTTTATAAAGTATACTTTTGTCTGGTTTTGTGTTACCTGTTTAGTTTATTCCTTGCTAGAAAAACTCATTGAAGCCACCATCTGTGTCACAGAAGGGAGAGAAAACAGAAGTATTAACATCGGTAAATGCCTTAAAATTCACACTTTTGTCTCAATTATTTTTTTCTGAAATGCAAGCGCAGCACTGCTTTGATAGTAATTATTTTTATTTACCTAACTCTTTTCCCTGTAGTGGCAGCTTGTAAGGCCTATGGAACAAGCTGTCGCTAACTGTTGCCTTGCTAACGTGAGAGTTCAAAAAACCCAACTAATAAAACACTTTTTTTAAAGAGGTTACTAAATGTGGAAGTAGTTAATTTGAAATAAAACATTTCTATAATACTGCTTTTAAAATGGGAAAATAACCCAGGGAATAGAAGCAATTTTAAAATACAACCAAAAAAAAAAAAACAGCAACAGAAGAACATATCACGGCCAATGTCACATCACTACTCACTTTTCTGATGGAGTTTACAGAGCTCTTCAACTGTAACAGTTAAGGAGCTAGGTGGGTTAAGCTGCACGACTATGTTGCGGGAACCAGTGTGTGTAACAGAATGTGGCCCATTCGCTGAGGGCTTTTCACTGTGGAATAGGAACATTGGCAAGGAAGTCAGTTGCTTATAAAGCAGTAGAGAAAATATGCTGATGATATGGAAGGTTAAGAGAAAAGAAATGATTGCATGTTGTTCTCTAGAGAGATATTCCCTTCTAACTTATGAACAATGTTAAATGTCTAAGAAAAGTAGGGAAGAAATGTGGTGCCAATATGTTTTACATTTTTTTACAATAACATATAAAGGTTCATTTTATTCCTTGATAAGTTATACTTCTGGTTGGTTAGGTTTTGTAATGATATTTGTAATGATTTCCAACTTCAGGTCAAGCTATTTCTTCTATATTTAATACTTTTATTGTATGGAATTTATTAAGTGTATGTTTTATATTCTAAAACATGCATATATTTAGCATTGAAGAGCTCTCAAATAATTTTTAGTAGAATTGTTTTTATCCTTCCAGGAAATGTCTTTCTTCAGTTTAAAGAGGACTCTTGCTATTGTTAAAACAGTATAAAACAGTTCCCATCAATCAAAATTTTTAAAACTGGAAAAAATTCCAAATGATGTGTTTCTCATGGTATTTCTGTTAACACTACATTTATACACTTATAAGTTTGGGTCATTATCTCTTTTTTTATATTCCTCATATTAAAAGATCCAGATTATAAAGATTTGAACAATCAGTCATTCAGAGCACCCAAGTTCAGACAGGGACATGTGGAATATTTGCTAGTAGTATTTGTACAAGTGAACAGCAAGAAATGAATGGAAACAAAAGGATAAATGGACTTGAATAAGGGCAATAAATTCATAGACCCCCCAAAAAGGGAATAGTATAGAGCATCAACAGTAATAAATTAAATCATATTTGTGATTGGGCATGAAATAACAGTAATTTGTTATTTGTTGGGCTGAAAATGTATCTCTAGTAAGAAATTCAACATGGAGAATTTTATGATGAAATCTGTTTTATTATACTAACCATTTTTATTATAATACCCAAAGCTATATATGACAAAGTGAGTTTATTTTTCATTTCACAGAGACCACCATTCACCCATCATGCACATTTTCCTTTTTCTTTTAAGAAAAAAAGAAAGCTGTAACTTTGTGACTATGCAGACAACAGCTATAACCAATCATTGAAGTGAAAAATTACCAATTCGGCCATTTCTGAATCACAATGTCACAACTAAAGAGTTCCTCAATGGCAAAATCATGCTGCCCTGGAAAAGGTGATCCAGCAGCAGCACGTGGGATCACAGTCCTGCTGTGTGACGAGACTTTACCACCTCAAGACCTAGACAAGGAGCTGCAGACAGACTGCCAGACTACACCACACGCACCATCTCCAGCTGTGTGTCATGTGGAGAGGAACGCCCATGGCCACATCAATGAAGAGTTTCAGCTTTCAATTACAAGCACGGTAAGTTCTTCCTAAAGTGCATTTGAAAATTTGAAATTCTTCAATTTCAATCAGTCAGAAATTGAAGTTTTATGTGCTATACTTTTTTGTTAATATAAAATACATTATCTTTCCAAAACTAACATGACTTAATTCCATCCACCATAGGACATGATTTATATTATGCTTTGGTGTAGCCTAATCAATTTGACAGAATCTGAATACTTTGCCTAAAATGGCAGTTTGTTTCTCTTGAGCTTAAAACCAAATAAAAATAATCCGAAACTGGTGCTATAGCTCAGTAAATTAAAACATTACTTGAGGGTCCAGTGAGGTAGCCTAGTGGCTAAAGTCCTCACCTTACACACCTGGGATTCCAGATGGGCACCAGTTCATATCCTGGCTGCTCCACTTCCCTTCTAGCTTCTGCTTGTGGCCAGGGAAAGTTGTTGAGGAAAGCCCAAACCTTTGGGACCCTGCATCCCCGTGGGAGACCCAGAAGAAGCTCCTGGCTCCTGACTTCTCACTTCAGATCAACTCAGCAACAAGCACGCAGCTACTTAGGGAGTAAATCATTGGATGGAAGACTTTTGTCTCTCCTTCACTCTGTAAATCTGACTTTCCAATAAAAATAAATAAATCTTAAAAAAAAATAGAAAGAAAAACACTGCTTGCAGTACTGTCATTCTGTATTGGAGTGCCATTATTGAATCCTTGCTACTCAACCTCAAATCCAGCTCCCTGCTAATGTCTCTTGGAAAGCAAGAAATAATAATCTGAGTAATTGGATCCTTGTCCTGACTCACAGCTTTGCCCTGGCCCAAAGCTGACTGTTGCAGCCAGCTAGGGACTGTTTCTACCTCTCTGTCTTTCAAACATATAGATATGGATAGATCCAGATATACAATATAGATGTAGATCTTTGTAGATACATAATATGGGTGCATTTCTAAATACCCCAATTCCTTATTATATTGCTAATCTATTAGTATATTAAAATATGGAGTTGTTAGAGTTGTAGAAAGTAAATAAAAGGTTTGGAAAACAATCTTAGAATAATCTAACACACTCCCATGAGAAGATGCCTAACCCTCTTTAATGTATGGAAGGAAAGCACAAAGGGGTTCAATTGCATTTCTCAGAAAAGAGGAGGAATATATTTAATTTTTGAGTTCATTTAGTTCCAATAATCTTTAGACAGACTGGAAAATTCAAAATACAAAATAATCTATTAAACTACAATTCACGCAGGTTAATTGAGCTAATTTGAGAGCTGTGCACATTTTGTCTTTTTTGGTTTCAGATCCTGAAGCTGTGCATACACGGTAACGATCTGGCTAAATTTGTTAAGTTTATTTCAGCTGAAGGAAGTCTTGTGTACCTTTCATCTGGTTCACAGACAATGATAATGCAAACTAATAACAGTGAAGATTTTGAGAATTTGTGAAAAGAGAGAGAATGAAGGAAATCATTAGCCAGATAAAGCTTTAAGCTTAGCGGAGAGAACCTCACTAAAAGGTTTCATGAAGGTTTACTTGATATTGACACACACATGTATTTCCCTCTCAGTTGGAATGATTCCAGAAGAGCTGTCATGGTTGGGTGAGTAAATAATACATGCTTTAAAAACAATTATAAATCTGTGTTCACCTGATGGACTTTGTATTCATTCCAGTCAATTGGGCATATAATACTTGTTTAAAAAATAAGTACATATAATGCATTAAAAACGGCTTAAACGCCCATTTAACCGGAGGGGCCAAAACATCTCTAAAACGGAGCATGTGATTAACACTAATGGAAGTTATGCATATGTAATGAAAGGAGAACCCCAAACCCTTTTAAAAAGGGCTCTGACAGGAAAATGACAGCAAGAGAAACACCAAGATTTCAGGCTTCTGTTCCCTGCTAAAGCAGTCTTTCCCTCAAAGCAACCAATAACTCCCAGAGTAGTGAATCTTGGGGCCCAAACCAATAAATGTATTGATATTTAAGGTAAAACAATGCTAAGTAGTGACAGTAACAGCCTGCTGATAAATAATGTAGCTCTGAAATTGGATTGTATCTCTGTTCTTGAACAGTTACTCATTCCACTTCAAAATCTTACCCGTGATTCCTTCTTTTTATGTCAACCACAAGACCTAGATTGTATTTTAAGTGTTTAATGAGTATAATTTTGAAATGATCTCACAATATTTTAGATTCACAGTGTTTTCTTTATTAAAGGACTAAAATGGCATTTGCAATGATTGCCATTAAAAACATACGATTCTTGATTTAATTGGAGTTTCAAGATAATGTTTCCTCATAAGTCACACAGCTGTTGAGATTTGAGAAGCCAAATCTCAACCAAATTTCTCCAATTAGTGGAAACAAACAAACGAAAAAAAACCAACTAAAATTATCAACAGAGATATTTTGTAGAGAGTTTACACAGGATACTAGAGCTAGATACTGTAACAGAACAGGGCTGGCATTGTGGTGAATGGGTAGACCTGCTGCCTAAAATATCAGTATCCCATATGGAAGTCAGTTCCTGTTTCTGTCCCCAAGGCTCTACTCCCAGATCCACACAAATAGCCTGGGAAAATCACCAGAATATATCCCATTATCTCCCCATGTGGGAGACCCAGACAAGGATCCTAGCTGCTGTTTTCAACTTGACTCAGCCATGCCATGATGTCCATCAAGGTAGTGAACCAGCAGGTGGAAGTGTGTGTGTGTGTGTGTGTGTGTGTGTGTGTTCTTCTCTCTCTGTAACCCCTACTTTCATAAATAAATAAAGAAGCAAATATATCTAAAAATGCAAACTTCTTACCTATATATGATATGCATTCATTCACAAATGATTTCCACCTTATGTATTTACTTCCTAAAGGTTCCATGACCTAAGGAATAACAGGGACCCTGTCTGAGGATGGGATGCAACACTAGGCCCATGAACATCATATTTCATACATGAAGATAAAGCTAACTTGAGGGAATAACTTGCCAAAATGTATTGCATACCTACTATGCACTATAACCAGACATCTAACAAATACGTGTCTCTTTTCTTCATGTAATATATTAAGTAAAGAAAGAAAGAATAGAAAAAGCAAGTATTAAATAGAATGAAATGTGCTGCAGATGTTAACAGAGCTTCTAATTCAGACTAGGGTAGTTAGGGGAAATATTAGTCACATAGAAATCTGAAAGATGAACTGGATTTAGCCAAAGAAAGAGGTAATCAGGGCCCAGCAAGATGACTCAGTGGATAAATCCAGTCCTTGAACATGATAAGATAGCATACAGGTGCCTGTTCCTGTCTCTCCATGTCATCTTCCCATCCAGCTCATAGCTTGTGGACTGGAAAAGCATTAGAGGATGGCCCAACCCCTGTGGGAGACTGAGAAGCTCCTGGTTTCAGGCTTCAGATCAGCTCGGTTCCAGCCAGTATGGCCATTTGGGGAATAAACCAGCAGGTGCAAGATCTTTCTCTTTGTATTTCCTTCTCTCTGTAAATCTGTGTTTTTAAGTAAATAAATAAATAAATAATCTTTTAAAAAAGAAGCTACAAAGACAGTTCATATTGAGGAAATGATACATATGAAGGGAACGTGATAAAATGAAGCAAACTAGAAGGGCGGAAACATGGAAAATATGGCGCTGAAGAGATTAATTGATTTCCCCTCAAGCAGGAATTTACAGATCACAGAAAGAAATTTGGACTTTATCTTGAGAATAATGAAAAACCCATAGAAGACATCAAGATGAGCAAACTATGGCCAGATTTGCGTTTTTGAAAGAGTTCTCTGATTGGAATGTGAAGTAAGTGAATTTGAAGAGAACAATGGAAAATTATTTATAATAAATTTAAATGTTTGTCAGCATGCTATTTCTGATTGACACAAGTGCCGATTTCGTGTTGTCCTTTCTAATGGTTACACAACTGGTTCACATCAAAATTGATACTAGAATACAATAATGCAATTTTTTAACCTTTTGTAGTTCTTTGTAAGATAGAGCAGCCTATTAAATACTAACTGGATAGAGCAAATGAAGGAAAAGAACAACCAGGTTAATCCTCCCACTAACTTGGCAAATAAGACAGGGGGGTAGCGAGTGGTAACCATTTATTAGGAAAAGGAATTGATGAAACAGAAGAGCATGAAAAATTGGAAAGAGATTACTTGTTCTAGGAACTCATCATATGAAGACTGGGGGGAAATGCTTTAAGGTGAAAATGTATATTTAACAAAAAGTAAATAATCAGGTTTTTTTAATGGAGAATGTTTTTAACATATCTATGAACTTTTTATACTTAAAAAATAAAACCTTGCCATTAAATTTCCAAACTTCCTCTTTCTGTAAAATAAGTATCACTCTCAACCTATTAAAAATCGGCTTTTATTTTTGCATAGATTCATAATTTGACCTTCTTCAGGTTGCGACAGCCTAAGAAATAGCTTCAAGACTATAGATTAACCTTTATAGGGTGTACTTGACATGAATTTTTAAGAGATACAGTGTCTTCAAATAAATGATTCCAACACAAATTTAAGATTCAATCAGCATTAATGGTGGTATTAGAAATGATAACTTCAATTATAAGCATAATGCATTTTCCTTTGGGACATAAATTTATGTAGAGTAGGTACTTGGAGTTTGGCCTCGCACAGCCATACTTCAAATCTGCTTGTGACCACGGAAAAGCATTTACACTAGCTGATTTTATATGGGAGAAAATGTTTGAAAAACTTAGTGCTGTAAAGCATTAATAGATTTTCCAGAAAGTTATTGGATAAAATATGGAATTAATTTTAAAAATCCATACTTTTCTCTTCATGTTAACTTTGTATTTCTATTAAATCTCCTTCTCTTAAAGAAATGTTATAAAATATTGTGATACTTAAGAATAAAATAATACATTTACCTCACTATTATTTCACTTTTTGAAAGAAAACTTCCCATAACAGGTATATGACTTAAAAATATGAAATAATTTTTAAGGTTTTGACAACTATTTCTTGCCTCTGTGGAGTTTTTTGAAAATGAAAAACAAAAGGATCTGTAAGATTGAAGTTCTCTAAACTGGAAACTCAGAGAAGTTTTCTGTTCTAAAGAATTTAGAAAAAAAAGAAATAATCCTGGAGACCTTAATAAGGTAAAGAAGAAAGATATATTATAAAACATATGGATACTATAAAATGTATAATACATACAGTATACCATTATTTATATGGAAGCATTTATAATTACACTATAAATATATAAATTTTATTTCATATGTAATATCTAAAAATAATATTGAGATGACATAACTTATATGCTCTTGACACTCTAAAATGCTGGATTGATAATAATTATAGGTAACATTTATTAGTGGCATTTTTACAGGTAAAATGCATCAAAAGTGTTAGACACTTTGACGTAGATCCAGTTGCTGGTCCCATTTTACAGATGAATAAAAGGTCTTTGGGTTTAAGTTACTCCTCTGAGTTCTGTCAGGAAAGTGGAATCCAAGACAGAAGTCAGTTTCACTTGTGTTGCCCTAATGTATGAGCTTAGCTTAACTTCAAAATATTTTGACGTGTACTTTGAGGAAAATAAGTCAAATATCTATGGCATTGCTTTATATAACAATCTCATTGGAAAGATCCAAAAAACATGCAATCAATATGAAATTATTAAGAAATATAAACGGCACAAAATAATTGGTAAAAAATAAATACACTCACCTAAGTAATGAAGGGACATGAAAGAAAAGCACGTGTGTGGCAATGAAAGAGATTTGGAAGGTTGGGATTTGATCCAGAAAATCAAGAAAGTAGTGGAAATAATTATCCAAAAAGAAAAGCTAAGGAAATGCAAATATATATATTTGAAGATAATACCAGCATGAAAGATTAACAGCTGGGAAGTTGATAAGGACAACTAATAGTTGATCTTGAAGACCATATAACACAGGCTTAAATGAAATACTAATAAATTTCACTTTTACAATTCATAAAATAAAAATTTGAATCCAATACAGTGCAAATAATTTTCCCAGTATGTGTATGTAATATCTATCAAATCAGTGTTTCTGAAGTAATTCTTTGAGTTTCACAATAAACATGTGAAATGAGAAAAACAAACTTGTATGTCACTCATGTAAGTTGAAAGGTAGTTCTGAAGCCAAAGATGCCTTTGTATGGGTAAAGAGATGGATGAAAGATAAATGACTGATGGATGGATAGATGAATAGATAGATGATAGTTGGATAAATAGATTGATTCACTGATACGTAGATAAGTTACAGGTAGATAATGTAAATCTATTATAAAGCTCAAAGACCCATATTTTCTGGGACCAGTTTTGTAGCTCCATGGGTTAAACCACAATGCCAGGTCAGTGTTGGCTATCCAACTTCCAATACAACTAGCTGCCTGCTTCCATGTCCTGGAAGTCACTAGATGATGGCCCAAGTGCTTGTGCCCCACCACCCATGTGGGAGGGCCAAGTTGCTGGATTCTGGCTCCAGGTTTTGGCCCAGTTCACATCTGGCTGCTTTAGCCATCTAGGAAATGAGCCAGCAGATGGATTCAATCTCCGCTACCCCCATCTCTCGCCCTCTCTCTGTCACGCTGCCTGTTAAAACAAATTAACTTTTTTTTTTAAAGAAAAACTACATGTTTTTCTCCACTTATTTATTGTTCTTAATGACAGTAGTGTTTTTTATATAATTTAATTTCCATTGTGTAAGTTTTAATGTTTTCTGAGAAAGTCAACAGTTCAATATGAAGCCAAAGAAATAAAATCTTTGATGATTCTTAGGGAGTTTAAGATCAGCGCAGGAAGAAATTACCCTATTTAACCTTGTCTGTTCCTGTTTATAGTCAGAAGTTTACTGCCACTGAAAAAGTGATAGAAGTTGAATGTGAAGCTAATACCATGTGGACTATGTTATGTGATTTGTTTTAATTACTTAATTGAAGAATTTCATTTTGAACTATTCTATTTTTAAATACTATCAAATGAAAGCAAACAGGATAGGACATTAACATGAACATCAAACAAAAATATCAGCTTTCTTACATACATTGTATAAACAAAAAAATCAATATTCAATGCTTAAGAAACAACCTAAATGAATTTTTAATGGGAGCCTACATAAACTGTCATGCATGTTCTTCTAAATATGAATATTTGTGGGCAACTACTGTGCATCAAGTCATCTTTTACACTGGTAACTTGATAACTCTTCTCCTAGAATATGTTGTAAACACTGCAGTATTTACTCAACTAATCATACAGCTGCTTTTGTGCAAACCTTCCACTAGGTAAGCTTTGAAAGCATTAACTTTATACATATAAAATACAAATGAAAATACTGAAAAATCAGGTTCAGTGCCTGAGTTGCCAAGCATCCGGTACAGGCACCGGTTTGAGTCCCACCAGCTCCACTTCTGTTCCAGCTCCCTGCTAATGGCCCAGAAAGGAAAGAAAGGATGGCTCAAATCTTGGGCTCCTGCACCAAAGCAACCACATAGTGGCTTTGGTTCGGCTCAGCTCCTGCTGTAGCAGCCATTTGTGGATAAAACCAACAGACAGACAATCCCTCTCCTTGACTCTCCTAGTTTCTCTGTTACTCTGCCTTTCAAATAAGAATAAATTAATCGTTTTTTAAAAAAAAATAAATTTCAAAAAAATGTCTTTTTTAACTTCTTTCTCCATGTTCATAGCAAAATTGCCAGGCCAATTGGAACTTTGCACCAAGAATATTCACATAACCCCAACAGAAGTATTAGAACTTCTTAATATGTGCCTTGTTTAACACATCATACAGTAATACTCATATTTTTTATCAATGGGTAAAAATGATACTATCTGATTTGTATGATATGCCAGATACCCTGTTGAACATTTTCCACTGAACTTTGTTTACCCCTATTGTGACAATTTTACAGTGATGTTCCATGCAACAGTCATGAGTCCAGGAAATATTTGACAATGTCTAGTATCATTTTTTCCTTGTCAAAACTTGGGAAGATTGGTTATGATATTGTTGTCTAAGTCATAGGTCAGGGATGCTTTCAAACTTCCTCCAACGAACATGGTAACTCCCACAACAAAGGATTGTCTCTCTCAACAGGCCAATAGTACAAAAGTTGCGAAACTGAGAAACTATGCCCCAGTTTTATCTTCATTTAACAAATGAGAAAAATGAACTATAAAGAGATTAAATAAACTACTAGGGTCACACAGCTAATAAGTGCCCGAGCAGGGATTCAAATCCAGTACAATTGAATTTTCAACCAAGTCACAATCATGTTGCCTCAAATCTCATAGTGAACCAATGTACCTCCCTATACACAATTTCATTATTGCAGCAAACCAGGACTTCCAGGTCTTCTGTTTTTGCTTAGGTAGGGCTGCCATCTGTCTCTGATGTTCATGAGCCATTCAAATCCTTATGAGCAGTCTAAGAGCGTTCCTGTTTCCCCTAGTTTTCTATGATGCTAGCAATATACCTTACGGGGGTTATGCAGTTGCTTCTCCTGGGTTTTAGATAAAGCTCCCAAGGCCCAGCACGATAGCAGTGGTTAAAGTCCTCGCCTTGCATGCACCGGGATCCCATATGGTCGCTAGTTCTAATCCCGGCTTCTAATCCAGCTCCCTGCTTGTGGCCTGGGAAAGCAGTCGAGGACAACCCAAAGCCTTGGGACCCTGCACCCGCGTGGGAGACCCAGAGGAGCTCCTGGCTCCTGGCTTCAGATTGGCTCAGCTCCAGCCGTTGTGGCTGCTTGAGAGTGAACCATGGGACGGAAGAACTTCCTCCTCTCTGTCTCTCCTCCTCTCTGTATATCTGCCTTTCCAATAAAAATAAATAATAAAAGTTTTTAAAAAAAATAGATAGAGCTTCCCTGTCGCTTTACTCTTACTCTGCTGTCTGCCTCTCAGCAAGCAGTAGAGGATTCCCTTGAGTGTCTCTCATCCCCAACCCTTCTATCTGCCATGTCCAATACAGCCCTGCCTTTAATGATGCCATGGACAATTCTCCACCTCCAGGGAGCAAACCAACACCACTGGGCAGGTAAGGGAGGTTTGGCACTGTCCTTTCTCTCCAACTGTCTGTGGAGTATCAGAAATTCTATAGGGAAACCACTAAGTGTTGACTCCCACTCTGAAGTAGCAACGATTCCTAGGGGAGAGGATTTGCAGCCTGACCTTCAAACAAAATAGCTGAGAACCCAATGTGTGTTGCTGAGTTACCTGCAGGCACACCAGGGACCCATCTAAAGCAGCCCAAACAAAGCTGGCAGTCAGCACGAAGCTAGAATCCCCATGCCCTGGGTCATCCTATTTTTACACACATTATAGAAGTGATACACAGCTCCAAAATAGCAACCTCACTAAACCACAACAGCAGTAACTAGAACTTGCCTCTAAATATAGATCTGAGATAAAATAGCAATCCTTCCTATTACTTGCCCTTTTGAGGATCCATAATTATTTTTTGTATAAAATGGGATGGGGATGAATATGCAAGAATACATCAATTTAACAAGTAGAACCACACCTGTGAATGAGAAATCTGCTTTCCCTTGTATCTAGATCTTACTGTCAGAAGGATTTCTGATCGTGGAAACTTGCCTAGGTGGTCCACAAGAGATAGATGCTTATGTCTTGGGTAAAACACACCTGCTTCTCCCTCAGATCCCAATTACACATACTAATAATAGATAAGTAGAACACGGAGTAATTATCAAATTAGATAATTAAAATTTATGGCAGAGACTAATAATTCATGTTTTTTCTTAACGTTTGTTAATCTACCAGACCTACAAAGATCAAAATTGTTCAGTGTCAGCTACATTTATCTCCTTTTTCTCAACCAAATCAGCCTCTTTCTATGGCTTGTTCTACTGAGGATGCAATTCCATGTAGCAGAATGAGCCCACAATACAAACTTGAAATCTCCTGTCAACTAGTGCAAGTGAATTTTATCATAATCTCATGCCTTGAATTCTCTCCTAGTTATTTCTTTTTTCTTTTTTAGATCTTCCATCCACTGATTCATTCTGAGGCCAAAAGCCAGGATCTTCTTCAGGTCTCCCATGTGGGTGCAGGGTCCCAAAGCTTTAGGCTCAACTGCTTTCCCAGGCCATACACAGGGAGCTGGATGGGAAGTGGGGCTGCTGGGATTAGAACTGGCGCCCATATGGAATTTTGGCACGTGCAAGGCGAGGACTTTAGTCACTAGGCAACTGTGACAGTCCCTCTGCTAGTTATTTTTATCCCCCATGATCTCCTCCATTCCTCTCTGCTTGGCTTGCCTTTTGGTTTCTGTACTAATCCCTTCCAAGAGAAGCAGGGCATTGCTTGTTGTAAAGGTCACTATGGTTCAGGAATGCAGGCTTACTCCCCATCAGACAAACAATCGAAGATGATAAGCACCTCACCTCTGGCCGTGCTGCAGTCAAGTTCCCTGCATCCCTTGGACTGGATAAGTGAGTTCTCAGTGTGCTGTTACTGGTGAAACTCAAAGAGGTCCTCCCCTTGCCTGAATGTCAATCAAAGGCCTCTGAATTAAAACACAGAACATTTTCATTCTTTCAGAATTCGATACTACAGAAATAGAATCAACTGCTTCTAAAAAAAAAAAAAGTGAATTTGTTGAATCATCCTCTATTTTTTTTTTTTTTGGCTTTTCTTAACCAACACTATAAATCAACCCCTCCTCTACCCCACACTATACCCTCCCCCCCCCCACATACACACACACACACACCACTTTTATTTCAGGTACTTCCAAATATTTAAATGGGATGAAAGTGAGCTGGTTAAGCCAGGCTGGAGTCTAAGAAGCTGAAGCTGTCACGTAGCAATCTTTCCCTTACATGTAAGTCTGCCAAATCGCCATAGCCCACAAGCAATCATTTGTCTTTTCCCTCATCACCTGAGAACAGAGGCTGATGTTCAGGGTGTTTGGGAATACAGACAGGGTCTCCACTCCAGGAAAAGACATCTGATGCTTCCCGCCCCCACCCCCAAGCCCTGTGCAATGCATTTGACCCCTCTGAGGCTTCGATGCAGTCTCCAGAGGTGAAGGGAGCGTGGATTAGCCCACTGTGCTGCCTTGCCCACAGCATAGTGTAATATTAATTAGTCACCCTCCTTATTATTCAATCAAAATATGCCAGACTGAAATAAATTACATTCTTAGCACATATTTCACACCCCTGGATCAAGTCTTGCAAGGGTTTTCTTTTATTATTTATAAGATCATGTGCTGTCTTCCTGTGGAAAATGAGATGGCCTGCATGAGGAAAAAGGTAAAAGAAATGCAGAGAAATGAAACAATCAGATATTCCCTAATGATATTTAAAAATAGAAAATTTGCTACTGTTACATACAGCATGTTCCATCTTTTGAGATTTAATGGCTCTCTTGTGGTTTAATGGAGAATTACTTTCAGTAATTGATTATTAAAATTTAAAATTGCTAACCATCTTCATTATTAGATGAGCGAACATGTTATCCTTGTAATTAAAAAAGCCCGAGACTCACTTTCATCCTGTTGACAGAGCGGGCAGACTGTCTCCACACTCAGACTGGATGGTTTCAGGCTTCTTGTTTGACAAAAATAGCCAACCAGTCATTTGATGATGAGAATTCAGAACATCCACAGAGACTGAGCAGAAAATATAATGAACAAAAATAAAATAATAAAAAGCCTTCCAAGCTAATTAAAGTTTTTAGACCCAACTCATTAAATACTATGTATCACGTATATGATATTCAATGTGTTGTGCTCAGGTAACTCAGGGTGCTGTCAAATATTTTTCAGCCCTCCCAAACCTGCCCTCAGAAAACAGTGTAGCATGCAACGGTGCTTGCCCTTCAGCATCTCACCTCTAATGTTTACCATCACAAATTGTGGTTTCAACAACACACCACACAGTGAAAGCACTAGAAACAGCCAGTGTGATTCCCTGTTCCCTTCAATGTGTAGAGGGGTCCTTAGAGTCTTGCTTGAAACGCTCCAGGGATCAATCCCCCTGCTGAGTCAAAAAAAAGTTGTACCTCCAAATTCCTTGTGAAGTCACATCCTGAGAAACAATGCCGCACCAAACACCGTGGGGAGTGAGAGCTGTGTGAGTGAGACCGTGAGACCATGAGACCGTGCATTTTCTTGAAAGCTTTCATGGCATTGGAGAGTTCATTTTGTAAAGGCAACAGTCAGTGAGTTCCAAAAAGAAATGTTATAACTGTCAATGAAAGAGCCTATCAAAAAGGACATTTGTCACAACTGAAGTATTAGACAGATATCAGCCTTCAGGAAAGGAATTCTTGCAGACTGGAGAAGCACAAATATGAGCAAAGGAAAGATTTTTGTACACGAGGATATATTCTGCAAATCTTTTGAAAACTGAGTGTGAGCATTTCCATAATGTCTCAATTATTTAGCTCATAAAATACCCACTTCAAATGTCTTTAAACCGATTTGTTAGTGACTTACCAACATTTGCTTAAGATTCAGACCTTCAAGGCTGTCCCTCTGATTGAACCCAGCCAACCTTGATTATTCTTTAATGCAAATCACCACCCTGTTCTTTGTCCACATTCAAAGACTGCCTTATCATTGGGCAATATTTAGATCATGCTGTAAAGCTGTTCCCAGAAATGTGTCCTTGTGTTTGTCTTCCCAATTAGATTATATGACCCTCAAGAGTAAGAGCTATATATATATACTTTTTCTTATGCTACTTGCACTTACCTAGAGCCTCTTAGCTAATGTCAGGCTCAACAGACATCAGGTCCACCACCCATCTTATTTGCTTAGTAAGAAGTGGAGGTTTGACAAAAATCTGAGTTCTTTTCTAATTAAATATAACCTTGAATTTAGATTACATATAAATATAACCTTGAATTCAGAATCCCTACAAATTTGATGAGCCTTCTTCAACCATTGATAATTTTCTCAGTATTCCCAAGGATGATACACAGCTAAATTCACTCAAGATACTATGAGCTAAGTAAATTCATTACACAAAATGAACATTAGAATTCTGGGAATTACTTGAGAAAGCCTGGTCTACATTGTTCTTTCTGACTATCTTCAAAACAGTCACAAAATCATTTTAAAAAAATAATTTTATGACATCTCTTCCATGATCTTCCTGGCTTATTGATGTGATCATTTTCATTCAGGAGTATAAAGTGTCAACCCATTTTAAGGCCATTTCTCACCCCTCTAAGTCACTTTTCTACACCCAAACATTAGGGCACCTTTTTGTTCAAATTAATCACATCTCCAACCTCTGCCAGGTCCCTATTAAATTACAGAGTGCTGATGGTCTAATTTGTGTTTGAACATTTTTTCTTTCTCGGAACCCCTCAGAATGCTTTTAATGTGTGAGTGATGATTATACATACACTTATTAGCTGAAAGACTGAAGGAAGGAATTAATGAAATCAAAATAATTATCCCGTGCTTTTCCCTTTCTCAATTTCCTTTCTTACAATTAAATATTAATGAAAATAAATTAATAAAATAACATCAAGAGTTTGAAAACATTACTTTGTCATACTGCATAAAAATTCACATATGAAAATACACTCCTACTATCTCCATCTTACATCATAACTAACTATAGTACTGTCATACTATATCCTTGGCCTGAACTAACACTCTGTCCTCATATGCCTTATCCATTCACTGACAAATTCTGTCAGTTCTTCCATCAAAAACACCTAGACTATTCCTCATCGTTTCCACCACTATCCTTTTGCTGCAAGATACCATTATCTAGCCACTGGTTCACTCTAATTGACCCTTAACTGTACTTCTACTGCAGTATCATTTAGCTGCAATAATTCTTTTGTTCAAACTCTCCAATGAACTTCTGATCTTCTATTTCCTTACAATTGCCTGTAAAGTCCTATGGAATCTGCTGGCCCCTTCTCACATGAGCATAATGTTCTATTGCTTCTTTTATCATTGACGCCAAGTGCATTGCCCTCTAGCTTCTAGCTAATCTTAAATCATCATCTCTTTGCTATGTCAAGATCTTCTCAGCCTTGATACTTTCACCAAACATAATCATAGAGGTTTGTTCCTTCGCTCTTTTTGTTATTATTCAAATACCATCCTATTATCAAGGCCCTCAGAGATGTGTATTTCTGGCTTATCTACCATTTTGTTTAATTTTGTTAATTTAACAAAACTGGTCGTCTTTGTAAATTGATTGATTTTGAAGTCAGACTTATTGTAAGTCAGGGAGAGACCAAAAGAGAGATCTTCCATTTGCTGGTGCACTCTTCCAGTAGAACCAATAGCCAGGGATGAACCAGGTCAAAGCCAGGAGCCAGGAGATTTTTCCAGGTCTTCCCACTTGTATGCAGGGATCCAAGCACTTACACCATCTTCTGCTCCTTTCTCAGGCACATTAGCAAGGAGCTCGGTTTGAGGTGCAGCAGTAATGACTTGAACAAATGTAACATGGGTGCTGACATCACAGCTAGAAGTTTAATATGGTAAGCTAGAAGGCTGACCCTTCAAAGATGTTTTAAAATGGAGAAATTATTAGCCTTGAAAGTGGCCTAACAGGGTAATCCACCATCTGCCATCGCCAGCATTCTATATGGATGCCAGCTCACACCCCTGCTACTCTACCTGATCCAGCTACCTGCTATGGTCTGGAAAAGCAGTGGGAGATGGATGCATCCATGTGAGGGATCTGGAGGAAACTCCTGGATCAAGGTTTCAGATTAGCTCAGCTCTGGCCATTGCATCCACCTGAGGAGTGAACCAACAGAGAGAAGGTGTGTGTGTGTGTGTGTGTGTGTGTGTGTGTGTGTATGTGTGTATGTCTGTGTGTTTGTGTGTGTGTGTGTGTGTGTACACACCTATCTGTCTTTCCCTCTCTATCTGTTGCTCTGACTTCAAGTCAAATAAATAAATCCTTTGTAAAAATAGAGAAATTGCTGAAATTGCAAGCTGTTTACCGAGGAATACTGAAACTCTGTCACTGAGAACATAACATGGTCATATAATTTGGAAATCTATGACTTTCTTGGTGGGAGATGCTAAAATGTACTTTCTGCTGTACATTTTTATTGTTTCAACTCTCATCTTCCATAATTAATGAGCATTAATAAGAATTCTCAGAAAATTATTGACAAGCAATAGATATAGTTTGTAGTCCAAATTAACTCCTACATGAATTTGAGTCCAAATTAATTCCTACATAAACAAGACTCAGAAAGTAAGGCAAAAAGGAAGAAAATGGGAGAAGTTGAAGGGGAAATTAAAAGAAAGAAAAATGCCTTTTATTTATCATCTCCATGTGGACAAGCAAATCAGACTGGAAAAAAATAATCTGTGAACAATAGATTTCCCCAAAGCTTTTAATTTTGTTTGCATTCTCAGTTTTTACTGAATCTTCCCACATATCCTAACAACCTAATAATACAACCAATAAAAGTATGTGGATAATAAAATAATTTCAGGGAAACACATCAGTTTTCCCACATTCCTACAGGCTAACATGCCATGGAGCACTAGACCAAAGCTAATTGTTACAATTTTTTTTAAAAGACTGTGTTAGAAAACTTTCCTCTATGAAAGAATTCATATGCTTAAATTCCACAATTCCCTAAAAATTAGAATCGACTGAAACAGCCCCTCATTTTACAGACAAGTTCTCAAAGAACCAGTGAGAGCAAATGATTTGCTCAAGGCATGAGGTTTATTATCAGCGAAACTGGGAATCCAATTCAAGCTCTTATGTTCTCTTTGGTTCTCAAATCTGTTCAATCTACTGTGCTCGTGTTGTGATATTCTGGTACTTGCAGTGAAAATCCAACTGATGTCTACTGGAGTACCCTAGAATTTATAATCCAAAATTGGAAAATAAATTGAATGATATAAAAAGTATTATATGTAAAATTATGATAAAATGTGTCTTCCCATGTTTAATTTGTAATCTTCAATGTGTATTTCCATATTTCTCCCTTTATCTTCAAAGGAATGCTTTACAAGTTACAAAAGAGAAAACATCACATCTGTATTAGCAGCTAGCATTTAAACAATCTGATACACTCTGTGGAGAATGGGAATAGTCAGCATGGAAAAAAATCACTGTGAATAAGAAGGTGCTCTCAGCACCTAGACTGGATTCCTGGCTTGGTTGGGTGCATCAGCCTTCACATATGCACATATATTTATACATGTGGCTGCAATGCCTGTACATGTAATCTTCCTATTTTGTTATCATATTCATATTTTGAGTCCACTAGCACTCTGTGCTCTATTCCATGTGTCAGCGCAGACGAAAGCCATCTCAGAGCTCTGGAAATGGCAGACAGTGAATAATTAAGATGAGGCATCAAGACATTGACATGTCACTCACTAGTAACACGGAGGGACGGGATGCCAATAGCATTTTCTAAATATGCCACCAATGGAGGGATTTCCTAGATCCTTAATAAAATTGGCTCCATACATAATGGATACTGCTTGTCGGTATCTGCTTTCTACTGCATAGATTATGTCAAAATTATGAAGGGGAAAAAAAGAGGAAAATTATATTGTTCATTTGCTTATAGAATAGACAACTGTCCATGAAATCTGAATGGAATTAGGCGGAGCCTCTGGCCAAAAATATATCCCTCAATATCCGTCACTTTGCCTGATATCTCATCATCATTAACTCAGTCCTTTGTATCATGAATATTAGTTAGGCCTTAACTAAGCTCATTAACATATTTGGACTTCTAGAAAAGCAACAATCCTTCCATAGATCAAATTCTGAATTAAGGAGATCCAAAATTAACTCCCCCAAAATGAGATAAGGAGTGTGACGGTAGATGGGAGCTTTTAAAATAATATAATATGAGCAAATATATTGCTGTACAAGCAAATTTTTCACAATATCAGAATACTGAGAGGGATTCTCTGTCTCCAAGTACATACCAAGACTCTCCACTGAAAATATCAAATAAAAAATATGTCTGAGTTCTAAAGAATTAAAATAGGGTCAGACAGCCTGATGTCAGGACTACAGGAATTTGGCATACAAATAATAACTGCCGTCTGGATCTGGGAAAAGGGTCCAGAATGGATCCTTTATAAAAAATGTTAAACTGTTCTGCCCTTGCTGGTGGGAGGAAGGTCATGATATTTTTTTTTAACCTAACTGAAATCTTGCACACCTGCCAACAAGTTCTACTAGCCAATTATCCTGGAGCCAGCACTGTGGCTACACAGTGATCAGCATCCCATATGAGTACTGATCAGAGTCCTGACTGTCTGCTTTCCAATCCAGCTCCGCTGAATGTGCCAGGGAAAAGAGTTAAAACTGTTACAAAGTGATCGGTCCCCATCACCCACGGAGGAGACCTGAATGGTTTTCCAAGCTCTTAGCTTCAACCCCATCAAGCCCTGAACATTTTGCTTCTTGGGGAAATGAACCAATAGATGGAAGCTCAAACTTCGTCGTTTTCGCTCTCATTAACTCTGCCTTTCAAATAAGTAAGTAAAGAACTCTTAGAGAAAAGATTACACAATCATTTTAACCACTTCTCTCTTTTTTTTTTTCTCATAAAAGTCTGTTAAGAAAGGCTCAGCAACTCTTTTCAGATTTTATTTATTTTTATTAGAAAGGCAGATTTACAGAGAGGAAGAAAGAGAGAATCTTCCCTCTGCTGGTTAAATTCCCAATGGCTGAAGCTGAACTGATCTGAAGCCAGAAGCCAGGAGCTTCTGTGTCTCCCACCCAGGGAGGGTCCCAAGGTCTTGAGCCATCCTCCACTGCTTTCCAAGACCATAGGCAGGGAGGAACATGAGCTGGTTACCGTATGGAATGCCAGCACTTGCAGGCAAAGGATTAGCCAATTGAGACATCTGGTTAGCTAACTGAGAAGTAGGTCCCTAAAGACCTATTAAGCTTATTCAGTATCATGTATGATCAGGTTGCTCAAATCTATTAGATTTAAATAACATGTCAATGATTTGTTGACAGTCATTAAATTAAGTGAAATTAAGAAGGCAAGGAAATGTAGAGATGGTCACCTAGCACAGACTTAGGACCCCAGGGAGGATGCCTGCCTTAAATTTGAATGACTGGATAAAGTCTTGGCTCATTCCTCATTCCTACTTCCTGACAATTCAGACCATAAAAGGCAGCAGACTGGAGGTCAAGAGGCTGAGTGTTTGCCTCCCACATGAAGGACTTAAATCCTGGCTTCGGATGCATACCCTCCCAGCCATTTATGGGCATGTTAGGAGTGAATCAGTGGATGGGAACTCTGCATATTTCTCAAATGAGTAAAATTAAAAAAATAAATAAAATGTAGGGTGGGACAAGAAACGCTAGGAAGAAACACTGAGAAGAAAGTAACAGTGAAGCAATGGTGAGAACTGCTGTGATGGCCCGACCAATAACTACCACGCATCTCCTAAGGTGTGCACTTAGGGAATTGTGCAAAGGGACCACAGAGAGCAAGAGAACCAGCAAGATGCTCTGCACACTGGTACAGAGTCAGGAATGAAATCCCATACACTATATTGAATCTGTTCATCTGAGCATTAGTGAGAAGGAGGAAATGTGGTCACAGTCCTCGACTGGGTTCACAATTGGGGGAGAATTCAGAATAGTACATAAGAAGAGGGAAAACATACTAGAAATCTGAAATATGATACATCCTATAAGCACACTCCTTCTAAAAAATGCCCTCAGTGCTATTGAACTGTGCTGCATCCCAGGAAGCAGCAGCTCGTTTGGAGCTAAGGCATTGTATGACCTGCCACCCCTTCCCCCCATCCGGGGACAGCACTGCCACTGGGGAGAGATTTTACAAATCCAGATAGATAGAATGGGGAAAGGCTCTATTCACTCACTAGAATTTCCTGCCTCTTCCATAAATGTCAATAAACAGTGGTCTAAGGGGCATCTGATGTTCCAATATATGTTGGTATAAAAGTTGCAACCAGGAGAGTCTTAAAATAAAAGTACCGGGTGAAATGGGTAAGTCTGCTGAGGAAAGCCAGGATATTCCAAAAGGCGACATGTAACTGCAGAGGCACAGTCTCATCCCCCAGAGCCAGCTGAATAATCTGTTTCATTGACACAATTTTTAAATCATTGATTAGTGTGCTGAGTGGTCTGTATCAGTTGTCTTTATTGCAGGTGAATTGTAGCCATTGCCAGCTGTTTCCGTGGCAAGTTCTTCAGCTGCCGAAAAGCTGGCGCTGTGCCCAGCTGCAGTGTGGGCGCCTCACTGCTTCAAAGCGTTTTTTCTTTCCCCTAGTGAGTGCTTCTCCCTGTCATTACAGGGTTTCCCTGTGCTCTCATCATTACGACAATAGAATCCATAAAACCAAGTGCAGAAACAAAGGGATAACTTATTGGCACTTAATGAAACACAAAAGGATTGTTCGTGCAGTGTAAATGTGAAAGGGCTTTGAGCCAGTTGAAAAGATTCACTGGTGTTCCTGGTCCCACTGTTAACACAGGCTTGAAGGCAAGTAAGTATCTTGGCCTCCTAAAAATTATGCCATCTTTACCTTAACAGTTCACTATCATTGTCACTGATGTTTTTGGAGTACCACTTTGAATTCTGTCCACTTGTCCAAATTCTACCCATCAGTCAAGACTGCCATGCTTCTAATCTTCCTGAAATTTTTCCCTCATCATTTCAGACTCTATTGAGATTTTCCTCATTGTTATTTCTCAAATAATTTAGGTATGTGTGTGCAATTAGCCAACACAGGAATTGCTGAGGATCTGCAGTACATCACAAAAAGACCAAGGCACATCCTTCCAATCCTAGATGAGCCCCAAGAAGCTTTGTCAATCAGCATTCCAATTACCTCCATCAATTACCCCCATCAATGACTCCAACAATAGGAAGGAATCTATTTGCCCTTCCTTGTGCTCAGGGAATGCAACATACTTATGAGATCTCAACTCTATATCAAAAGCCTTCAGGATATGTGACTTTAGATTTTGCTTTTGCATTGATACTGCCCTTAGATTCACACTCAGAACTATAATCTGTAGAACAGAAATGACAACATCCTTCTCACAGGGAGAGGTATGCCCGGTAGATGACACACAATAAATACTTAATTTGTGAAAACGTTTTGCTCCCTTGGACAAGAATGCTCATTATCATGCATGGCCAATTGCACTTCTCTCTGTCCAAGAGGATTGTTACCTAAGGACAGGGTCACAGAAGATACTCCATGCTAAGGCCGAACTGAATACACAGAAAGAAAAGAGTTTAGGGAATAAAACATTAGGGCTGCTGTGTGGTACAATGGATTAACTGTTGCCTATAACACTGGCATTGTATAAAAGCCCTCACTGCAGTTCCTGTCTGCCTCACTTCCGATCAAGCTTCCTGCTAATATGCCTAGGAATGACTGGAAAATGGCTTAGAATGTTTGGGCCATTGCCACCCCTGTGGGAGACCAGTACAAAATCCCAGGCTCCTGGTTTCAGGCTGGCCTATCCCTGGCTATTACAACCATTTGGAAAAAAAAAAAAAATTGGCATAGTGAAAATCTCCATGTCTCTCTCCTCTCCTTATCTCTCTATTTTAAATAAATATTTTTTTTAAAATTCCTCACTTAAATTCTGCTGCTTCCCAGGCGCATTTTTAGGGAGAGGTATTGAACATTGAAGCAGACCTGAAATGGTTCTTATATGGGAAATTGTCTTAAGCAACTGCATCACCCCAGTTTAGGTGATTTTATGAATGGAAGTATATTAATCAGCTATCATTTTTGTGTAATAGATTCTAGCAATATGATCATTCTCCATTGAAGTTATGATACAAAAAAATATAGGATAAAACAAAGCCTTGCCCATTGTGGCCCACATATGCAACAGCCTTAATAACCTACTTGAAGCATCATGTGTGAGAATTCTGACCCATTGGCTTAATGTCCTGATAAGCCCTATTCAAGTTTGGGGAAGATAATCCTGATTTGATAAGTCACATTCTGATGAATTGTTAAGTGGGAAGCATATCTAATGTACCAGCTTGATGTATTTATGTCAGATTGTGTTTTACAACCATTTTGAAGGAGATTTGGAGTTAACAAATATCAAGTTGTTTGGTGGGGAAAGCTAACCTAGCTTGCATACAAAATTGTGCTTCTAGCCTGGGCTGTAGGGATTTTCCATGCTTATATGCTCCCCTTCACCTTATCAAGAAACCAGTGAGTAGGGAGGTTACTGTATGTGGTCACATATATTAGAGATCAGAGTCTTCAATTTAAACATCTTCATCCCAGCTCTCTTGATTTCAAGCTTGTGATGCAAATAAATTTCAAACTTTCCAAGTTAAGTTTTCTTTGTTTCCTTTCTACATATAGTAAATGCAAAACCTTCAGTAACTAAGAAATAGATTAACTAATCATAGAATCATAGAATTTTCAAAGCTGGAAAGGACCTTAAAGATCACCTAGTCCAACCCCCTCATTTTAAAGGACGAGGAGACTGATGTCAGTGGAGGATTATAGCCTCAAGGTAAAGCAGAGTTCATTAACTCATCTTAGAAAGGAGCTGTTTTTGTTGTTAGAATAAATGATTAAATGATTCCAATTTCATGTCATCTCCTTTATTCAGAAAGTTTACCATTCTCCTCCTTTTGTCCGTGTAACCATGACAATTGCTGGGAATAATATAGCTATCAGTATAAAAATAGCCTCATTAGCATCAACAAGGCGCTCGCCAATCAGCTTGAACCTATTAAGGGCTGATAAGCACCTTCCCTGCCTTCCAGTTTTCAGCACAGATACTGTCGGGCTCCTCCCTCAGACTGGCTCTCTCCACTTCTGAAACAATGTCCGTCACAGTTTGACAGCAGGGATTTATAAGTGGGATCCTACCTGAGAAAGCCCTGTTCTCAAGCTGGCTCAACTGGATGTTGCTCTGGGATTTCTGGTCTGCCTCTGCTTTCAAGAATCCCTAATATCATGCCTAAAACAAAAGTGAACACTTTCCCTCTGTGTGTACAACAAAGGATAAAGAAAAAAGCATGCAATTTTAAATGGATGATATAATACACAATGTATAAGTGGATACTTTATTAGCAGCCATCCTTCAGAAAGTATGCAGCATTGCAGGGTTCATTTGATTTTTTTTCAGCCCACCATGATCACTGTGGTGGTTTATGCTCATTTCTACAGGTTTGTATCAACAGAAAGTAGTCTGTGAGTGTATTCCCATCATTTCCACAGCATTACCCAACAAAGAGCACAAATCCAGTGAAACAAAAACTGTTTAGAGAGAACTGACGGAAAAAATTGCTCCACTTAATTTTTAAAATCCATTTATTTATTTATTTATTTAAAAATTAGAGTGGCAGAGACAGAGAGAGAGAAATCTTCCTTCCATTAGCTAAAATTACAATAGCCAGATCTGAGTCAGGATAAAGCCTTGGAACAGGACCCCGTCTGGATTTCTGGGTGCCAGAGGTTCACGTGCTTGGGAGAACTGACTCTTGCTTCTCAGGCACCTTGGCCAGAAGGTAGGTGGGAAGTGTGGTGACCAAATCTGGGATTAGCACGCTGAGATGCCACCATCACAGGTGGCCACCAAGCCCACTGCACCACAGTCCTGTCCCCTACAGACCATTTTATCTAGTTCCACTAAAAAAGAAACTGAAGTTGTCTGGTTGTGATAAATTAAAGATTTGGGTAAATGGCACTCAACAAACTGTGCTGAAATTTAAAAGTTTTCCAAATTTACTATGGTCTTAGAAATACACATTGAATAATGGAATTCAATGAAAGAATTCATAAATGGAACCACATAAAGATGGTTGACATTTTTTACAAAGGTGTAAAAAAAAAGAATAATGCAGAAAAACAGCTTTTCAACAAATAATACTTTATAAGGCTTAATTTCTATATTAAAAGATATTTATTCATATCTTTCATCATATTTCTGAAATACTCTAACTGGATCCTCAGCTACCATGGCATTCATCTTAGGCATTCTACTCAGTGTGTGCCATTCACATTGGTTTCTTACTGTTGGCAGTAACACATTCCATGCACTTTAGCTTTTAATAACTACTGTTACTTTTTTCAAAGGTTAAGTTTTACATTTGAACTGAAATGAAATAAATGAAAAAATCTACACAACTTTTCAAGTGAAATATTGGGGAAAATTTTATTATCTTTAATTGGGAAAAGATCTACAAAGGATAAATTTGATAAGCTGGATTTAATCAAAATTAAGAACTTTTGTTTAAAAGATATCAAAAGGACAATGAAAACACAGCAGCATATATAAGAAGAAAGTACTTGTGAGCAGCATCATGATAAAAAAATTAAATGAATCTCAAAACTCATTACTAAGAAAATAAGCAATTTGATTTAATAAATTATTTTATTATGGTCCATGACATGTTTATGTAGGTGTAGGAAATTCTTTGTCCTCCTCTCTTTCCCTCCCTATTTATACTCCTTTAGTAACAGTTACAACTTTAGCATTCTGTTATTTAATATATTATGGCATTGTAGGTAGAGACAAAGATAGAAAATCTATTATCAAATTGTCTACCAGATGTAGGCATTGGTAAAGATTCCTTAGAATAGTCACCAAAAGTACAGTCAAAGCCAAAGTAAACACATGGAACTACATCAAACTAAGAAGCTTCCATACAGCAAAGGAAACAGTCCACAAAGTGAAGGGGAAACCAACAGAATGGGAGATAATTTTCATACTACATGACAGACTAAAATCCTGGATTTACAAAGAGCTTCAGAAACTCAACAACAGCAAACTAGCAATCTGATTTTTGACTTCATGAATCAATCCTCTCAAGGGAATGCCCTGCTTAAGCGTATGGCCTCCTCACCATGCAATTTGCAAAATGCATCTCACTCCAAAATCCTTAAGAAAGTTTATTGCACGGGGAAAAGCTTTCTTATCCTGATAATAGACTATAAAGATACATCAAATCAGGGATAAACATAAGCTAAGTAAATAAGTAAACACAGCCAAGTTAAGACAGGGGTGAGACAGATATTGAAGAATTCCATGTAAGCTGTGAAATTTGGTCACTGTGCAAAGACTTGTGAATAAAACTTAAATCCCTCCTCCTTTTAACACACCCTGTATTGTGCCCTTGCTCAGGACTTCACTGACAAAAGAAAGAGCACTTACAAAATGTGCACAGAGCAGCGACACAAGCAAGGAGTGGCTTGATGAACAGAGTTCCTTTGTTTGTCTTTTGTTCTTCCACGGTCTTCATTACATTATATTACTACTTTCCATTCTGCATAATTCATGTCAAATAATCGGCTAAATAATGTGTCCTAGAAGGCACAATCTGAACCAAGGTAGCTTACATTAAAAAAAGAAGAAGAAGAAGAAAAAATAATGGCATAAATGATAAATGAAATAAAGATTTTAAAGAAATTTTATGGTATTTAATTAATCTACCAGTTTTACTAAGTTGCTTTCAAGTGAAATGGCTCTTTACCAGCGCCTTTTGAAAAGGTTAGAAGTGAATTCCCTGAGCTACAATCATTAGCATATAGATGTCTCTAAGTGTTAATTTCTGTTTTCACTGAATGAATGTAATTTAAAACGAGGCCCTTTCAAATCAGTTAACTTCGGCCATTTGAGAAAGATAAGAAAAATGGACTCAAGCATGAACCCCCAGCAGAACCTGCTTCTTTGGGATAAGTACTGTATGTCACGGCCACGCATTACTTTGGGAAATTACAGATCTGCTAAGAAAGAGAAAGAGGATTTGAGGTGAGAAGGTTAAAAGGACCCCAAACATTTGCTTTCGATTTTGTTAATCATGAAAGAGAAATTGAAAATGAATGAAGAAATCAATTTGAAAAACATGACAGTTCTGTCCCCATAGAAAAGCCCACTAATATTGTTGACAAAATCCAGCATCCTTTGCTACATCTGCACATGCTTGGTACATAAAAGTTGCACAACATTTTTTTTTTGTTATGATTTGTTGAGTTGCTTCACATAATTCCAAAGAGGAGTCTAACAGTGGTCACAGAGATTGTAGTTTCTAATTTCCCCTTTTCATCCTGTTCTTATCTCTTAGTGTTGCTGAAACAAACCCCTGAGACTTGAAAACAATAGAAACATAAATAGCAGAACTACATCTCCTAATTGTGGAGACAGAGAATTCTAAGCATGACACGTTGCTCTGTGAGTGATACACAGAGAAAAGGTCAGAATGTACAAAAAGGAGTCCGTTATGTTCTCATGTGGTAGAAAAGCAGGAGCGCCTCCAAATGCATATGGTTGTTTCTCCAGCCCTCTTCTAAGACACTAATCCATTCTGAGTGTGGAGCCAAAAGCACCATCATTTAATGTTACAGGAAAAAAAAAAAATAAGGTTGCTACAGAATACAAAAACCTGTGTCTGCTTACCTGACACATTGACACATGGTCAGCCGGTCATTTACTTTATGGTATTTGGAGAAAAAGTAAATGTTTATTGCAGAGCTTCAAGCAGAGAGTTGGGCAGCTGATGTCTCATTACAAGGCTCTCCAAGGCAGTTAAGGTAGTGAATCTGGTATGCAAATTGGGGGTGAGTAGTGCATGATCAGTGCCATGTGGCCTCTGGTGGGTTTACAGTAGGTGTGCCATTCCTTGGAGTGCCCAATGAAAGATGCCTAGTCTACCAGGGTCGGTAGGATGATGGCCATTTCATCAGGGCATACAAATTCCATTAAACCTGTCGTAGCAGAGGCTTGGTTTGAGAAGTTAACTAGTGGGGCAGTTGAATCTATAATTTAGTCTCTTACCTTTGTGCAAGAAATACTGGGGCTCAATAAATATTAAAGGCCTTATGAGCCAGGGGTGTGCCTTCATTGTTTCAACAGAGGATATTGGAGAACAAATTCAGATCCAAGGACAATCTTTTATGATTATCTTCAAAGCAATCTTTAAAAAAAAGTGTAACCCAGGGGCCAGTACAGGGTGTTGCAAGCTAATCCCTCCACCAGATCTCATATGGACACCGGTTTATATCTGCTTCTGATCCAGCTCCCTCCCTATTGTTTGAGAAAGCAGCAGAGGGTGGCTCAAGTCCCTGGACCCTACACTGGAGCAGGAGAAATCCAGAAGTTCCTGACTCCTGGCTTCAGATGGGCTCAGCTCCATCTGATGCCGCCCTTTGCAAAGTGAACCAACAGATCTTTCTTTCTTTCTATGTGTAATTTTGCCTTTTAAATAAAAGTAAAATAAAATCTTCAAAAAATATGTATAATCCAGATCCTGCCAATCCCATGGCTCACAAAACTTCAGCAATTTCTCCTTGCTCTTTCTTAGAACGCGATTCAAACTCCTGAGCCCAGCTGGCAAGTCCTTCCTGACCTTCCTCTTTGACCTCTTTGCAACCTGTCCCAGAGTCTCACACACACGGTGTGATTCTCCTTATTTTTGCCCTCCCAGTGGAAGGGCCCTTCCTCTCTCCCATGTGCAGCTCACACACAACCTTCTTCATCAGGTCAGATGTCACCTTCCCTAGGAGCATCTCTCATTACACATGCTACAATGACCCACCATACCCTTCGTGCTTATGTTTCTCATCACTCTCTTTCTGCCAACGTCCTTACCAAAAGTCAACATTAAGTTAATATCTGTGTTTCTCAAGAAGTTAAGAACACAATCGGGGCAAAGAAATCCTCTCTCTTATTCATAACAGGGACCCACTGCCTGGCATGGTAGGCACAACACTGATCCTTTATAGGAAATTGAATATTTCCTGACTTACACAGTAACTGAATGGCCACCAGATAGATTTACCAGAACAGAGGGGTATTTTAGGAATGAAATATAGAGTCTAAGAATTCACAAAGCCTATAAACTACAAAGAATGTAAAATCACTGTCTACAAAATGTTATTTTTAAAAGCCAAACAGGGGCTGGCATCGTGGCATGGACAGTCAAGCTGCCTGATGCAACACTGGCATTCTTATAGCATATTAATACTTCAGGCTGTCAACCACACTCATGCTATACTCCCCTGCTCTTAGGATCTTTCTCATTTCCTAAATTGCAATATGTGTCATGAAAAAGATTACATATTTCTCCACTTATATCAGTCAGATTGCTTTCCATATAAATAATGCATATTAAATATTCAATTTGTCCTCATATTCCCCAGAATTCTGACACACTGCCCAGCACTTCTCAAACTTGGCTCCACAGTCCCTTCTCTGCCAAGCCAAAAAAAAAAAAGTTGTAGAGTCATCAATAATATATATTCCATAGGAAGGGTTAGGCTTAGGGTTCCAACACAGATGATCAGTTCATCTAATAGATCTTGAAAGTAGATTAGAAATACCATTTCATTCATTCACTGATTTTTCACTCAAGAAATTTATTGAACACCAGCACATGCACAACATTCATGGTAATAAGCTAAATGCTAGGTATGCTGTGATATTAAAGGCAGATGAGAGTCCTTCTTAGAATTAGTCTATTGAAAAAGAAAGATCACATGTATTATCAAACTTACAAAACTAATAATTCATATTTCAAAGTTTTATGAAGATATGAATAAAGCAAATGGTAAACAGGAGGGTAGATACTGATAAGGTGACCAGGAGAGACCTCTGAGATGAAATCTTTGAAAGGAGAACTTAAAGAGGAGAAGGAATGGAGAAGGCATTTGGCATAGCAGTTGAACTGACTGCATTCATTATTACAGTGGGTGGGTTCTGGGCCTGCCTTTTCCAGGTTCCAACTTCTAGCTAATGCGCCCTTAGAGGCAGCAGGACACGACTCAAGCAGATGGGACCCTGCCACCCATGCGGGAGAACTGGTTTTTATTCTGGGTGTGGGCTTCATCCTGGCCCAGCCCCAGTTCTCTCTCTGTCTCTCTCTCTCTTTTCTCTTTCTCTCTCTCTCCTCACTTTCCCCTTTATAAATTAATTGAAGGATAAGAGAGGAAACTTTGCGGAGCGAGGAGAGGAATGGGAAGCAGAACCTGGTTCAAGGAAGACACTGCAGATCATAGGAAGGATTTCCTGCAGCAAAAACTATAGGTTGAAGTCTCATTTCACAATATTATTCAAGCTAATATGTGACTAGTATGTCATAAGGAAAACCACATGTTTTTCTGTCACATACTAACATTATATTATTCCTGACAAAGATATTTCCTTAAATATTGAGGCCACATCCAGTACTTTCAGGTACCTTCATTTAGGATCCTATCTAGTCTGCCTATATGTTCATATTATTGTAACCACCATAAAATTTGAATTTACAGGGAAACTGATTCTGATGATCCTTGTTAGTCCATAATGCTTTAGCACTGGACATGTAATGGATTTGTTTGTGAAAAGATTCATTCTCTGGAGGGAAGGTTTTTCTTTCATCATTGCTTTCTTTATGTTTGCTTATTTACAGAGGTTTGAATTTTATAACCACAATGTCATTTAAAATTTTTGTTATTATTTGAGAAATATAGAGTAGCAATGCCATTTTTTTTTTAAAGCTTCTGTGTACAACTAAAATATCACCAGCCGGAGCTGGCCGAAACCAAAAACAGGAGCTGGGATTGAAATACAGTTTTCCACATGGATAACAAGAACCAAACTTTTTAAGCCTTTGCCAAGTCTCCCAAAATCTACACTGCTGAGAAGCTGGAGTCATGCGGCTGAGCCAGGAATCGAATCCAGGTACTCTGAAGTCAGATGTGGATGTTTTAACTGTTAGGTTAAATGTCTGCCACCCATAGGAGTCTTATTAAAGGCAGAAACTTCAGATCCCAGGCCAAAGCTGTGGCACAGTGGATTAAGCCACTTATTGCAATGTAACCTTTCCTTATTAGTGTGGGTTTGAGTCTTGGCTGTTCTGCTTTTAATCTGGCTTATGGTTAATGCACCTGGGGAGACAGCCAGTGATGGTTCAGTATTTGGGACCCCACTCTCCTTGTGGGAGACCAGGATGAAGTTGCTGACACCCAGCTTTGGCATGGCTTAGTCATGGCTATGGCATTCCATTGGAGAATGAACCAGTGGATAGCTCTCAATGTGTCAAACAGTCTTTAAAGAAACTTTGGATACCATGAGGCCTATTTTCCAAGGCAGCGCCCAGGCAGCTTTTCTGACTTTTACGGACAAATGTAATATGCAAGTCACAATGCTGCACATTCAGTAACAATATACACTGGGAATGGTGGAGAAAGAGAGCTCGGAGTTTTATGCTTTTTTTGTTGTTGTTTTTTTTTTTTTTTTTTTTTTGCTTTGTTGCAGGAATAGCCAGAATAAAATCATGAAGGTCAAGCAAAATTTGATGGCTGCAATCACCACTCCAGAATAACTCCTTCCCTCTTCTTCAGGAACCAATTAAAAGACACAATTCTGTCAATGCCTTTTTCCTTCAGTTTAGAAAACACCAGTGTGTGGGGGGAAAAAAAAAACCTGTTCCCTATGTGTTAAATAATATCCTATATAGGCTGAATTGATGTGTCGACTGAGATGACAAACGGATTACCAAGGAGGAGCTAAAGCTGCAAGAAAACATAGCTATGGGAGGGATACTTCTCTGTATTGAAGGTTAAGCTTCAGGGTTCATGAAGCAATGTGTCACTAGCTGGTAAATTCAGAAGGAAGTCTGCTCATTTCTGCTGCTCAGAGCCCTAGCTGTGCAGCAAATATGCTTGTAACGCTAAGGCAGTGCTGAACATAGAAGATACAGACAGTTATTATTACTATTATAGCTAATTTACATAGAAAATATATGGGCTTTAATGATCATAATTCTAATTCCAATATATCATTTAACCAATTTTAATTCCACTTAAAATTTTTCTAGCCTAACTTTATAATGAATCAACTATCATTATTCCTGTTTTATAAACCAAAAAACACCCACCTGCATTAGGTTAGATAATCTGCCAAGATCATTGTTTTATCGAATTATAAACCTGAGATAAAAACCCATGTTTTTACTATCTTAGCTCTAAACTTTCAATGCTACATAATGTTTCTTATTGAATTCAAGAAACTCACAGCAGGATAGATTATGAAGAAATCTATTAAAATTCTCCATAGAACATTCCATACGCAGTGACCTGGTACGTGCTAAGAAAAGAGACTACCTGACTAGGAAAAGAGTTGTCAAAACAAGTTAAGTTTGAGCTGAATCCCATGGTGGCAGAATAACACAGAATCTAAAATATCCTATTTAGGATCTACATTATTTTGGCATTCTTTGAAAAACAAAACTGGTAATCTGGCTTTCTTTTTCCTAAATAAATTGTCTAATATATTTATGATTCACTTTTCATTTGTGAAATAGAATGGCAATATTTGATCTTGTATGTAACCTACAAATTAGAATAGGACCTGTATTTGGCTTACTCTTCAGTCAAATGGCAGGATTGGATTGGATGATTATGTAAAAGCCTTATGGATCCAATGATTACCCATAGGCACAATTCCTACTCTATACCTGTAAAGTTGTTTCAGAATGTATTATTGAGCCTCCTTACTCTAGTTGGTGTCATTATTACAGAATCCTCGAATGACCAAATAGATCATTGAAATTTGATATCAACAAATTTAGTAGTGATAGTATCCTGTAAATAGACAATGTTAAAATTTTGACTTTTGTATATCAGATTTCTGTAAATTAAATTTTTAAACACTGAAGCCTTATTGATTTTATCTTGAGAAGTTTTAAGTCTGTGAGGAAATGTGATTTTTAAAAAAATAATCATAAAGAGAGACATTAGAAGCATCCAATACTAACATTAGTTAATGCCAAGCAGCAGTGTTTATCTAACAAATATGTGCAGTGCGCCTGACATTTCCCCTGGTATCAAATTATTTTATTTAGGTTTTTTTCTCATTACTGGCAGCCTAAGTGCATTTAAATAATAAATTCACTTTATTCCTAAAACGTTACTTTCACCATAAGTTCATATACTTATTGATTTAATACCTTATTGGCATATTTTTTGGTAATGAATCCAGTGTGCTATATTCATCCAAACCCTGCTATTAGGGAAATCATTGGTTTCCAGTCAGTACAATTAGTGAAAAAAAAAAAAAAAAACAGGAATTGCCCTTGTGCTGAAGCCAGTGTATTATGTTGTTTACAAAATGCTACAGCGGAACAGAGCAGTGTCATCCATCAGTACCCAATCAGCAATGAGGTTGGCAGAGGGAAGTGGGCTCCACAAGAATGCACTGGCACACACCACTTAAACTGGAAGATTCAGGAGCCTGAACTTGGCAGGAGTTTTTGAAACGAATTTATTTGTTATTTGCTGGAAAGGGTTACCACTTCGAAATACACTCGAAAAGTTTCCAATTTCAAGACACTGAAGAATCAAACAATACAACTAGTATTCTTGTGTGATTTCCTCGCAGCACTCCTTTCCCCATCCACATTTGTGATAAGATGTCATTTCATTTTCTGCCATGGTTACATTTTTGCTCATTCCCTATTTCTGTTTTTAAAATTGAATCCTCTCCAAATTCTTTTCCATTTTTAAACACCACCTGCTCTTCTTTCTAAAGTACCTCCGATGTAGGTTCACATTTCTTGAGAGTCCTATTAGATTTGGAAGTGATACACATATGCTATTGTTCTATAACATTAAAAATATATACTGATCCCTTATTCAAATATATTACTGTTATGTAGGCAATTCAAAATGCCATGGACATCTATAAATTCAAGCAATTCCAGTCAACAGCATAATAGAATTTTGTGATACATTTTGACAAACTGATTCATAACTCCATATAAGAAAACAAAGCTCAAAAACTAACCAAACAGTTCTTTAAAAAAAAAAAAAAAAACAAGGAACAAAGAGGTATTATCACTTATAAATGAGTATTTTTATATATAATTGTGGAATTAACTTATTGTGCTTATAGAATAGAAAAAGATAAATTTATAAAGAGAAAAGAAACATCAACAGAAGTATGCACATAGGTGAACTTGTTTAATGAAAAAATTGGCATTGAAAATATGCTAGTAATGAACTACTCGAAAACGATGCTAGGATATAAATTTCTCATACTAAAAATAATAACAAATATAAAATCAAACAACCAATGTATACTCATGTAAGTTCCAAGGTGATTAAAATATACATATATATATATATATTCGTGTGTGTGTGTGTGTATTCATATATACATATATATGCAAACATTTAGCACAATGGTTCAGAAGACACTTGCAACATTCGCACCCCGTATTGGAGTACCAGTGTTCAAGTTCTAGCTGCACATCCAGCTCCATCTAATGGAACAACACACCTGCATCATTTACAATCGCAAATTCTTACTAATACACATTCTGGGAGGCAATGATCATGACACGATTGGTGAGGTCTCCACCATTCATGTATGAGACCCAGTTTCAGTTTATGACTCCTAGCTCCTAGATGTCAAGCAATGAGGGGTTGCAAATAGATGGGTTGATTTTTTTCTTTTTTTTTATATATTTTTATTATTTTCCATGATACATGTTTATAGGAATAGGGAGTCTCCCCTTGCATTCCAATGTCTTCTTCCCCATTCTACCTTCCATTTTTCTTCCATATCAGTATAGTATAGTCTTTATAATCAAGTACAATTTTAACATGGTTTTATTTAATTGCATCTCCAAATTTTAGGTACAAAGAAAATCTAACACCATATTTTTAAGGTTTATTTAACTGTTTCACTTGAAGTCTTTCTTTTATTCTAGACTACACATGCTTCTTATAATATGTCTTCCCTTCCCAGTATGCTAGTCTTTTTTTTCCTTTAATCCTTTTTAAAATTGTCCAAATTTTACTTATTTTTTTAAAGATTTATTATATTTTCATTACAAAGTCAAATGTACAGAGAGGAAGAGAGACAGAGAGGAAATCTTCTGTCTGATGATTCACTCCCCAAGTGGCCGCAATGGCTTGAGCTGAGCCGATCCGAAGCCAGGAGCCAGGAACTTCTAGGTCTCCCACATTGGTGCAGGGTCCCAAGGCTTTGGGCTGTCCTCGACTGCTTTCCCACACCACAAGCAGGGAGCTGGATGGGAAGTAGAGTTGCCAGGATTAGAATCGGCGCCCATATAGGATCCCAGTGTGTTCAAGGTAAGGACTTTAGCCACTAGGCCACCATGCCAGGCCCAAATTTTACTTATGTTTTTATTATTATTATCATTTTATGATACAGTTCCATAGGCCCTGGAATTTCCTTTAACCCCTTTACAAGTCCTCTCCTCACTACTGAATTCGCCTATATTATTACTGTAGTATAGTTCTTCATAAACAGTCATATGCCCATTATTATGTCCATGGACAATGGCAAATAGTCAAGAATCCTATTGTCCAGATATAGTTAATAGTTTTTTTGAGAGCCCATCTTTGATTTGGAGGTAGAGATGCATATTGCATTGTATCCTCACATCTGGATATGATATTCCCCATTACACAGTTAAGAGATCCATAAACAAAATCTAGGAATAACTCACACACTTGGAATAGGCATTCGAAACACACATCAAAAAGAGAACCAAAACCATATGTTTAAGCTCTTCTATGTAATATAAACACAAATAGCAATTTAAGTAAGGAATTTGACATTAAAAAATAACAGAAAAAACCTTGAGTTTCCAGTTAATATGAGTCCCTTAAAAGATATTCACACAAAGTATACAAACCTACACCAGATTGGCAGAAAGAACATTTGTGGAACAATGTACAGAGTTAGGGTGTAACAGTGCTGAAACCATGAGGATCAATTTTTAAAGCACTTTGGACATGTCCTGTTCTGGAGATAGGAGCAAAATCTACAATCCAACAAGTCCCTGGGTACATGGTGTAACTACAACATGAAAAGCAGAAATAAAATTCTCACAAGGAAATACAACTTCAATACAGACATAGACAAAACTTCCTAAAAAGTGTCACCAAACATAGTCAGTCAAAGCCCAAATAAACAAATAGGATCCCTTCGAACTAAGAAGCTTCTGTACAACAGATGAAATGGTCAATAAAGTGAAGAGGCAACCAACAGAATGGGAGGAAATCTATGTGTATTACTCAACAGATAGGGACCAATATCCAGGATTTACTAAGAGCTTCAGAAACACAGCAACAGAAAAACAAATCATTAAGAAATAGTCAAAAAATGAGCAGATATTTTTCAAAGGAATAAATTCAAATGGCCAACATACATGAAAAAATGCTCAGGCTCCCTAACAATAAGGAAAATACAAATGAAAACAACATTGAGATTTCATGTAACTCCAGTGAGAAAAGCCAATTTGCAGAAATCTAATAACATCTGCTAGTAAGGATGTGGGGAAAAATATCCTTCTTCATTTCTGGTGGGACTTGTGTAGCCACTATGGAAGTCAGTATGGAGAGTGCTGAAATAACTAAAAATTAATTTACCATATGATCAATTAATCCCACTCCTAAGAATATATCCAAAAGAACTGGCATCTCATATTTATAGCACAATTCACAATAGCAAGGATATGTAAGCAACCTAGATGTCCAGTGAAAAAGGATTGGATAAAGAAACCGTGGTACATTTACTCTATTGAATACTATCATTTACAATAAAGTGGTCCCAATTAGAGACCATCATGCTCAGTGAAATAAGCCAATACCAAAAGGATAAATATCATATGTTCTCTCTGATATAAGGAAACTTTCATGTAAAATATGAAACAAAAAGGTGTACAGGTAAACAAGTTTACAATTGTAATCTCATACATGAACAATGTAGTGGAGACTATAATAAAAGGAAACAAAAACTGTAGTATGTATCTCTACTCCCAGATAAACGAAGGCCTGCAATATAACTGTCAAATATTCCTTGACAAGATCCTAGACCATACCACTGCTTACATCTACAATGTCATGTAAAAAGCAGAATGTTGGAATCTAGACTACAGCTGAGGTGCTATTTCACTGAAAACACAGGAAACAGTGGGGAAGGGAGAAGCAAGAGAGTGGTAAGGGAAGGAAACAGAGTAAGCTCTATACTTATTAGACAGCGAAATGAAAAACAAGAATTAAAAAAAAGAAAAGACATTTTTGAGATTGTTTGCCATGTTACTTGGAATTGCAAGACTTTGAATAAAATCTAAATAAATAGCATGCAGGAAAGCAGAGACTTGAGCCACATAGAGTGGTAGAATGAGAGTCTGTACAGACAGATAAAAATGAAGAGAGGAAGTATGTAATAATCTGCCTCTCACCCTTGGTGTTTATGTCAGTTTCAGAATTTACTTCCTGAACTAGTGTTACGGTTACTCTTCACATTGGTTCTTGAATGAATTTTACTTCAAACACCCTAAAGTATTTGCCATTTATGAAACAATTGAATTCTGAGCTTACACAGACATGCATACTGGGAAAGCTTTGGAATTAAAGAAATGACTGTGCTTTATTGGAACCACAGGGAGAAATGAAGGATTTGGGCTTTGAATTATTCCCTGTACCAGCTCACCATCAAGCTCTGATACTCAGGAAAACTATGTACTTGGATGATGAGGTTCTTACTTCTAATCACCCTTGTCCTTGTCTTTGTCCCTCACCTTCTTTTCTGCCACCAACAAGTAACCTTCTGTATTATCATTTTCATACAAATGGGATTTTAAAAAACCCTCCTAATCTAATGGGGCAGCTAGCAGAGACAATGTCAGCTAAACTTTCTCGTTTTTCTAGGAAGCGTAAGGCGTGGGAATCAACCTGTATTAGAGCATTTACTAATTAGGTAGAACTAGGTTTTACATAGTAGAGAAGACATTTTTAAAACAATTCCAAAACTTGAACTGATTTTACATAAAAATGCTTTTCATTCAGATTATATATTCAGAGTTTAGCAGCAAGAAACTCTTTTCTACCCAGATCTGGCGACAAAGGTGTCATCATCTCTGATTATGCTAACGTCCTCTGAATGTCTTTGTCAGAATCAAGAGTAAATGGATTGAGACACACAGGCTGTGGACCATGCTGTGCAACACATTAAACCACCACATGCATTACCAGCATCCGACACTGTCACGGGTTCAAGTTCCAGTTACTCCACTTCTGACCCAGATCCCTGCTAATGCATCTTGAAATGTAGAGGAAGATGACCACCCTGGGCCATTGCTACTCACGTGGAAGACCAAGAAGCAGCTCCTCGCTCCTGGTTTTGGCAACCCAAACCCGATCACTGCAGCTATTTAGGGAGTGAATCCAGAGATGGAAATCAATCTCTCTCTCTCTCTCTCTCTCTCTCTCTTTCTCTCTCTCTCCATGTTTCTCCTTCTCTCTGTAATTCTGCCTTTAAACTAAGTAAATAAATTTTCTTTTAAGAAGAAACGCAATCTGGGCCTGGTGTGGTGGCCTAGCGGCTACAATCCTCACCTTGAATGTACCAGGATCCCATATGGGTACCAGTTCTAATCCTGGCAGCTCCACTTCCCACCAGCTCCCTGTTTGAGGCCTGGGAGAGCACTCAAGGACAGCCCAAAGCCTCAGCATCCTGCACCCACATGGGAGTCCTGGAAGAAGTTCCAGGGTTCTGGCATTGGACCGGCTCGTCTCTGAGTGTTGCAGTCACTTGGGGAGTGAGTCATCGGATAGATCACCTTCTCTTTCTCTCCTCTTCTCTGTATATCTGACTTTGCAATAAAAATAAATATATTTTTTAAAGACATGGAATCCTTTCACCACTGTATTTCTTTTGCCAGAAGTTCCAGCGTTCACTCATCTAAAGGATCTGTCCTCCATGTGCTGGCAGGAGAGAAAATTGAGTGCTGATGAGTGCTGATAGGTTCTGCTAAGGTGTAAGCACGGGTGACTACTGGGAGTAGGTGGGAAGAACTCCGCGGGGGGGACAATCAGTGGAAGTTGGAAGCAGAGCTGAGGCACAGAAGGGGCAGACTATCAATCCAGGTTGAGAAGTCACCTCACAGATACAAATGCACATAAAATGCACGTTGGGGAATAATTTTAATTTGATTTTAATTTAATGTGCTGTGTACAACACACTGTGAATCACAAATACATAAATTGTATCTTTATAGTTGTTTTTGGTTTGTTTGCTTTAAAAAGATCCATTTGTTTGTATTGGAAGTCAGATTTACAGAGGGGAGGAGAGACAGAGAGGAAGATCTTCCATCTGCTAGTTTACTCCCCAAGTGGCCTTAATCACCAGATCTGCGTTAATTTGAATCCAGGAGCCAGGAACTTCTTCTGGGCCTCCCAAGCAGATGCAGGCTTCCAAGGTTTTAGGCCATCCTCAACTGCTTTCCCAGCTCACAAGCAGGGAGCTGGATGGGATGTGGAGCAGCTGCGATAGCAATCAGTGCCCATATAGAATTCAGTTGCATGCAAGGCTAGGCCACTAGCCACTAGGCTACTGTGCCAGGCCCATTTTTAACACTGCAAGGCAGATATATTTTGTTGATAATAGCATGGAGTAAATAGGTACTAAGTTTTAATCATTTGGTAAATTTATGAGAAAGCATAAAAATCAATTAAGGATGGTTGATTCCCATTGCTTCATTTCTTTTTATTGG
Source organism: Ochotona curzoniae (assembly GCF_017591425.1). NCBI lineage: Eukaryota > Metazoa > Chordata > Mammalia > Lagomorpha > Ochotonidae > Ochotona > Ochotona curzoniae. The sequence goes on from NW_024465369.1 coordinate 27,124,195, forward strand.
CTTCAGTATAAAAAGCAAAAAATTGTTGAAGTCCTTTGCACAGACCTTAAAAATCTTACAAGGTGAATATTTGTGATTATTCAGTTTATTTTCAGTGATGTCAGTGTTTGTACAATTATGCCTAAACTCATTAGGGTGAGTCCCTTTACCAAATTCAGTTATCATAATATTGATTCTACTGTAGATTGGATTTTTTCTAGCTCAGTTAAACCACTGTCTTTTTGCCGATATTTCTCTCTGTGCAGCTGCATAACAGGTATTTTTAAAGTAAAAGCGATTTAATGCCGAAATGTATCCATGTTCTATAACAATAAAGTCTCATGAAGCTTGCTTGCTTGCTTCCTTTATCTTTTGCAAAACTATTGGAAATTGCAAAGATAATCTGTCTTCAAGGATACGTAACTATTGTTTCACAGTTCTACTAAGTTAGATGTAGAAAATGAGCTTGTATTCAAATTCTACATTTGGAATCTAGATCAGGGGAGTTAAATAATTTTCATATATTCCTCTACATAGTTAAAATCCCAAATAACGATATCAATTTCATGAAATATGAAATAACAAGGAAATGTGTGTGTTCAAACAGAGTTGTAATCTCAATTTTGATGGCCGAGATAAGTCATAAACTTGCTGAGGAATTACTTTCTTTCGATCCATTCACACCTGCTGCATTTCTTTTCAGGCCTGTCTCTGATCACAAACCCAGAAGTCTCCCCTCCCTTTCCCCTTTTGCGATAGAGAAAGAAAATAAAGGCAGCAAGCAGCCATTCTACAGCAACTGGAGCAGCCAGACCTTTTAAAAGACCTTCATTATTTTACATGGTAAGTGTTCACAGCTCTCAAATTTATTGGTACAGCTGTCAACATGCATATTCAGTTCGATAATAGTGTTCCAGCTTAACGAGGACTCTTGGAATTACTTATTATTAAATTTCATTACTCTCCACAAATGTCCACACTGATTAAACCCACCCTCTCAGGTTCTGCCACTCTCACACCAATCACAGTGTGATGAGATGGTGGAATATAAGCTAACTTGCTTAACATAGAACCTTGTCAGATCTTTAAATGTAAGTTAACAAAATGTCTGTTGATGGGACTATGTAAAATGGAAAAACTCATGTATAAAACCAGGCATAGCTGAAGCAGATTGCCTTCTTTATCTTGACAAGAATGACTTAGATATTTTGGATTGCTCACATGGAGAAAAAAAATTGCATTGTGTGAAATTTGCCAAAATTCTGTCCATTGTACTTGGCAATGAACGTGATACATCTTTCCTGGAGAATCCACTCCCCAACCTACTATCTACATCAAAATAATATAGAAATTATGGAAGTATTAATATAATATATTGTTATTTTTGTATGGATACTAGCATTAAGAAAATATCTTTTCCAAATTCTTGATGATGATTTTGTAAACTAATAAAGTTGTCTTAGGACCATCCTGTCCATATTGCCACAAGAGGGAATACAGAAAGTAGTTTCAGACGTAAAATGGAGAAATTCTCTGAATGGAGTACACACATTCACCTACCCCAGGTACAAATATACTTGGACATACACACATGCTCAGCAGGAATGTGGCATTCAGATTTCCCAAACAATTTCGTAGGAAGTCAAGAATGAAGACAAAGGCAAAGTGTGTATCCCCCTCACATCAAGAGTTTTGTGAACAGGAACAATTTATTTGACAAACAACAGCAGCCACAATCATAGTTGCCTATTTGGGATGCCTCCACTACATCTGAATTCTTTCACTGTACCAATCACAGGTTGATACTTCTGTGTTAGTGGAATAGCCTTACTTACTGTTTATGAATCCTTTGAGGACAAGGACCTTGCTTCATTTCCTTAGCACTAAGGAAAGTTCCTAAAACATAGGAAATGATCTACAAATGTTATGTAGTTTATTGGAATTTTAAAAAGCAACTATGGCTAAAAAAAAAAAAAAAAACCTTCATTGATGTTTTCCTTACATGAAAATGTGTTTGAACTCAATTTGTTTTATTTCTCCCCAAGTGAGCGCAACGGGCCGATACTATGCCGATCCGAAGCCAGGAGCCTCTTCCGGGTCTCCCACACGGGTGCAGGTTCCCAAAGCTTTGGGCTGTGCTCGACTGCTTTCCCAGGCCACAGGCAGGGAGCTGGAAGGGAAGCGGGGATGCCAGGATTAGAACCGGTGCCCATATGGGATCCCGGGCGTGCAAGGCGAGGACCTTTAACCACTTGCGCCACTGCGCCGGGCCCAATTTTTTTTTATTTCTCAACAGAGAGAGAGAGAGAGAGGGGAGAGGAAAACAGAGAGAGAGAGAGAGAGAGAGAAAGGAAAGTAGGATCCAAAGAAGAGAGTGATGCTAAAGGGGAGGAAGCATGAAAGAAAATACTGGTAAAAATGAAGAGGAAAATAGACAAAATTGCTTACTACTAAAGTCCTGAAGAAGTATTATTTTATATTCTAACTTTCTGATATGAGTTGATGGGAAATGTATCTATTATGCAAATCAACACATATTTGTATGCCTAGCTTACTAGGAAGTATCAAGGGGGCAGAACATAGCATATGAGATACACTCCAGCTCAAGAGAACCTCATAGTCTGTTTCAAACATATGCTAATTTCACAAAGCCCATTTCAACATATCCTTAGAAATGTAACATTTTCAGAGAACTGCTTGCTGTATGAATCTAATATTTTTTCTTGGAAGATTTCATGGAAAGAGCATATTTTAAGTTTTACTTTGAAGCATAGCAAGATTGTGAACAATGAAGGAAGCCTTGTGTGAGGGAAAATGTTTACTTCCAGGAAAGCAGAAGTGAAACAAATGTAGTACCAATGAAGCATTTGTAGTTATCAGTGAAAGCAAAACTCAGACATTTTTGAGACAACAGGATCATGGTTAAAAATAAATAATAAGACACAGAAGGCATTTGATGAGGATGGATCTAAAACTTGCTTATACGGTTGCTAACAGTTTAAATTTTAAATAAAGTGTATGAATGATTATGCTAACACAAAGGAAAGGTAAACAAGAAAATGAAGTATTTATTAGGCTACTTAGTTCCAGATCCGAGGTCTCATTCTTTGGCAAAAGGAAACTGAAGTGCACAGCAATTATCTGTTCAAAGTCACTTAGGCAGTTAGAACCTTTATCTCTCTGTGCGTAATACTCATGGTATTTTCACTTCACCCTCCCTGCTGCCATCACCCATATATACAGCACCCAAGGTACTTTTCTACTGAAACAACTGGCAGCAGTTTCCTCAACATACAGCCCTCTAGTCCAGTAGTTTAAAAAGAGATGATCGATGACAAGTACACGAGATGGACAATGATAGATGCACATCAAATGTACATGTATACAAAGGCATATGAAGAGAGAGGTGATCGGTAACCATTACATAACAACTGAAATTGTATGTGTAAGCATCTGCAAGACAGCTTTTTCAGAGTACTGAGAACCAATCCTTAATAGGACTGAAATGAAAACAGTTTATACCATCAACATGCTAACGTTATACATCTACATTGATTTCTTAATAATTTAACCTGTTTTAAATCATTTTGCAATTGCCATTTCATTCCCATACAATGTGTACCCACAGGAATAATTGTATCATGCTGTGTTTGGAATGATTTGAGAGCAAATAGTTAATGATAATCCATGAAAAGAAAATTAAAAAAAAATATGGTAGTGAAAGGCATATTCAGAAAAAGGCATCTAACCGAAGAAAGGTTGACAATCAACCACAAGCAGATGGTATCCCAGGTTGAGCATAAGAAGAGACAATCACCGATACAGTAAAGTCTGTACTCTGGTTTTGAGGCTGCCATTTACAACCATTACATTTGCTTTCATCTCTAAATTAAGGCTGCAGGTACCTTCTTAAATTTCCTGTCTTCTACAATACTATTTTAAATCTTAACCTATAAACATGAGTGTTTTATATGAGTCTGACTTAATAATCTTCAAAGGAACCAAATTCAACTGTGCAATCAATAGAGACTAATCTCGCTCTAAGGATTTATTTATTTTTATTGGAAAGTCAGATTTATAAAGAGAAGGAGAGACAGAAAGATCTTCCATCTGCTGGTTTACTCTCCAAGTGGCCACAATGGCCAGAGCTAAGCCAATCTGAACCCCCAGCCGGGAGCTTCTTCTCAGTCTCCCACGTGGGTGCAGGATCCTTAGGCTTCAGGCCATCTACTGTTTTCCTAGGCCACAAGCAGGGATCTGGATGAGAAGTGGAACAGCCAACATACAAAATGTTGCCCATGTGCAATCCTAGTGCATGCAAGGCTAGGGCTTTAGCCAAAAAGCTACATCGCCAGGCCCCCAAGGACACTTTAATGGGCACTACAAGAAGCTTGACAGATACTTCCTGCATAAGAGTTTTGCGTTTTGGTATTCCTGATGCTCTCATTGAGGCATGCATTGCCAGCACTAAGTGGGCAAATTATCCCAGGAAAATATCCAATGCAAAACCTGAGCATTGGCAACAGAATCATCAACTGAAAAGGAATCCTTCTGAAAAATATCTTAAGGGTCAGCCACTCAATTGTTTCAAGGCAAGCAACGCACTTTATTTCTCTGTTTTTTCTTTAACAACATCAGAATAGTACACAATTTTTTTTAAACTTTAGTACATTTTTGTTTCACTTTTTCTTTTCTTTTCTTTTATTACATTTGATTTTATAACACAGTTTCATAGGCTCTGGGATTCCCCCAACCCCTCCCTAAACCCACCCCACATGGTGGATTTCTCCACATAGTTGCAGTATTAAAGTTCAAATCCAATCATAATTCGTTCATTGCAAGCATGCACTTTGCATAGTGTCCAGCATCTTATTGTCCAGATAAATTCAAGAATTTATTGGGAAGACCATCTCTGGTCTGAAGGCAGAGCTGGCAGAATATCATCCTAACCAATTAAAAGCCACAACATAACATCAACAACTGTTTACAACCTTATGGAACTAAATGACATGGTACTGAGTGACCAATATGTTAGAAAATGCAAGTTCTTAACCACATCCTCTGATTACTTCATTGACATTTCAATTTTCGTTTATACACAACTGGCTGCTATACACCTTAAAAGGCTATAGGGTACTATCCATCTGTCTCATGTCTATTTTCATTTTTATATTTAGTAGTTTATACTGTTGAAGCACAATTTTTACTGGACTTGGTGGATTTGGGGATAGTCCATGTTGGCTCACAGCTCTAACAAGGCATATGTCAACAGTTGAGGCACAGAACAGTTTTAGGAGGGTTGTGCAGAGAAATCGTAATTGCATAAGGCGAACTAAGCAGAGCCTGTGATGCTGCCTCACATTGAACATATCCCAAACAATGATAGCTCACCCCGACATTGCTCAATTTGCTTTGTAACACAGCAAGGAAACGGAAGTAGAATCAGTTGAACGGTCATTTGTGCTGCCACACAGTGAATACTCCTAGACTTACTTCAGGATCATGTAAACTGCACAGAGATATCCATTATGGAAGAGAAAAAAAACTCACTTTGAAAATTAATTTTGGAGGACAGGATTGCTTAAGGCAAATTTGTAATTTTACAATTAACTAAAAATAGCTCTTTGTAAGCTCAGGGATCTAAGTACCAATCCCAATTTGATTTGGACAGCTCTGCTTCACAGTTTAGACTTGACAACAAACCTTCAAATTAAAAAAGTCACTGGAGTAATTAGGATTTTTAATTGAAGGTAGAGGTATACGATTCACAAAATGCCTTTAATTAGTTCACAGACCAGCCAAAGATCCAACACATAATTTCCAAAAACAACTGTATAATTGAATAAGAGAATTTGCTAAAAATCAAATCATATTCTACAGACAATTAGTGAAGACTGCCTTAAATTGTGTGTCCTCATAGAACTATATTCTCACTTCTTGGCATTGCATTTGCTGCTTTTAAATGCATCACTTCTTTGTTTCTTGTTTTCAAGGTTTTTTTAATTAATTATAGAAATCATTAGTATCAAAAGACAATACAGTAGTTTAAAGAAGTGGCTTCACAGACTATCTGCATATTTAATCAACTATCTCTAAATTTTTAATCATTTGAGTCCAGGTTCTTGTCTTGAAGCTTAACTTGATAACAAACGTACTGACTGGTAGAACTAATTGGTACAGAATTAGTCAATAATTTATAAGGAACAGAAAAAAATAAGTGTTTGGAAGGTATAATGCCAACAGTGCGTTATTCCTAGTGCAGTTCTAAAAATTCATGGTGCACTGGTGACATCCACTGGCTGTTCTTTAACACAGTTTCAATTCTTTGAATTTATAGGGCAGAATGTAAACAAAAATACTAGTAAGCTTTAGGTATTTATGCATTTCTTTAGTATTAATTTTAGTAGGATTAACCTATATATATTCATTTAATGGATCATGATTTTAACATTTGAAAGTTAGGAATTCAGTAATATAGGAGAGCCACTCTATGTATGCTGTGTTAGAATAACTCCAATAGGGCTTTTTCAGTATTGCAAGTTGAGTAAAAATAACTTCAGGACAAGGCACTTCAAAAGTTCTATGATGGGTGAAATGTGATACTGAAATTTTATACTAATAGGAATCTGGTGAATTGTCTTGCTTTTAGAATTTTGAAAACTGCAAAGCATTTGAAATACACAGTTACTGGCAGTAATGGTCATGTACACTATCATGGTGTTTCTCAAAGCTTAGGAAGTATCAGAAACATCTGAATGTTTATTACAAATTAAGATTTAAAGGTCCCCACTCAAAGTGATGTCAGAATCTTTGAGAAAACATTTGATCATGAATGCTGAATCTGTCACATTCAGTAATCCTATCTTGAAGTCCCATACAGAATGCAAGCACAGACTGTTTTAGATTTCTTGTTGGGAACAACATGAGTATTTATCAGAGTAATAAATTCTTTGATTCTTTGGAAATAAGTCTCTAGCATTATGCCATCACCAAAAGCTTCATCATATGTTTTTAAAAGAGAAAACATTTCTCACATCTTCCTTGTAGTGTGTGTAAGATAGGTATATTATATGACTGCTGATAAATAAAGTCTAAATATGAGATTACTGGTGTGAAATGTCCAAAGATAATGTGTAATTTATTTTGCCATAAATATTAATATCTCTTGAGTGTTATGTTCTCTATAGGTAGTAAGATTATAATTAATTTATTGCTAATGTCTAATTTTTCTGTAATGAAGGTATACCGTTTATGATATTTACTTTAAGTAACAAACATGTATTAAGTTCTTAGAAAACCATGGTGGTAAAGAAAATCCTCAAAGGAGCATCTGTTGGTCTTGATGATATTTAACTGGTCATCAATATCATGATCAAATCTCTAAACCCCACAACTAAGCTTTCAAATGACCAGAAGCTTCTTGGGTGACTTGAGTTATTGCACAAAGAGGTTGGGTTTATACTTGGAAGCCTTGATTTAATAACTTTAAGTTAATAATTGTGATATGGAGTAAAGGACAATTTCGAAAAGCACTAAGAAGCTAAGATATACAAGGGCAAGAAAGCGCAAAGGCTAAGCTATTTTCAATGAGAAACCAAGGAGAAGGTGTTACAGGGAGGGGTCATAAAGTGGTCAGAGCAGGAGAATCAGCATCTAGCACTTGAAGGAAGAAAAATTATTTCCCGTCTTTTTGGAAGGATGAAAAATCTACCAAGTAGATTGCAATTCTGGGTAAATTACTTTTTTTTTTTAACCATAGTAAAATGTTACAATATTTAACAGACAGCAACAAGAAAGTAGTGCCCTTTCAGAAAATATGCTCAAGCAACCTTCAGACACCCCAGGACCTATGTAGTAGTCGTGTATGGCTAAGATAACGCAGCTGGAGGAGGACTCAGGAGTTTGATGCTGTAGCCACTTTGTAATCTTTACCAGTCAGTCCTTCGGGATGAAGAGCTAGCCTATCCTCAGAAGATAAAAACAGGTCTCTTTTAATGAAAATTTTTCAATTTCTTTGAGTTATAAGGACCACAGCCTAGGGAAACATCCTAAAATTAGGCTTATTTTCTTTAAGGAACACACAAGAATTTACCAAGATGTATGTTCACTGTCCATTGACAGTTAATGAGAAATTATGAAACCACATGCATTGGCAGAAGAGTACCAAGCTTAGAATGAAATACTGAATTAAATGGACAAGAATTTCAACATGGTTTTTACTGGGAAAGAATGTCAGTCTACATTAAGAAATGACTGCAAATTGAATCAAATATAGGATGTTTTCCTATGGAGGAGGTTTTTCTCCCTAAAATATTTTTTCCTGTGGGATAAAGTATATTAATTCATAAATACTACATAGAAAAAAATAAATAATTCTCTTCTTAAAAGTATTTTTTAGGTTTAAAAAAAATTATAATGGGTACTGAAGGCAGTATCTATGTCCATTTCCCTTCCATTATTTACAACGCTTCCAGAATGAACATTTCAAATGGACATCCTGTTTCATCTCTTATTTCTGCTTGTTTAAAAACCCTTGATGACTCTCCATCGTCTTTAGAATCACATTTAAACTACTTTACTGGCCACAAAGACCAATGGAATGAGTCTGAATGTTTCCTGAAATAGTGTCTTCGCTTCTGTCTGCACCATCCCCTTTACCAACTAACAATACTGAATCTTCCTTTTGTTTCTCATGTATCTCATTTTATTATTTTTGTGTTTGTGTGTTGGAGTTTCCATGCATGTTTTCCCTACTGTGTAAGAAATTCATAGTTCACACAGCTCTCACATGGCTAGACCTTTTCAACAATTTGTGTCCCTTTAAATGACATGTCCCTAAAAGTAAGATGGTTAGAGACTATAAGCAGTGTATGATCTTTCTCTTATTTTTGTTATTAGTTATTTGAGTTAGCTTTTAAATGCCTGAAAAGGCTTTGATTTTTTTATTGAAGTGTAAGCTTCATAAGATTAATGATTTTGTTGTGCAATATGTTAATGTTTTATAATCAAACATGAAGTAAATATTAATCAGTATATGCTGTGCAAACAAGTTAACTGACAAATAAATAAATGAATCAACTAATTTTCTCCTTAGGATAAATTTCTAGTAACAGAATTTCTCGCTGAAATGCAATTAATGTAATCTCTTTTTAAAATACTTTTCTTAATTTTTTTTTGAGTAGCAGGTAAAGAGAGGGTTCCCAGCTGCTAATTTACTCACCAGATGTTTGCTATGCCCAAGGTTCAGCCAGCAACAAAGTTGTGGAACAAAAATATAACTCGGTCTCCCACAACGGTGGCAAGAATCAATAGTTATCCTACAACTCCTGTATCCTGATATCTGCAATGGCAGGAAGCTGGAGACAGAAGCAGAATCAGGTATCTAACCTAGGAAATATGCCGTGGGAAATATCAGACACTGATTATCAACACAACTTAAAAATGGATTGATTTATAATTTCATGAAAATTCCTGGCTCTTTTTCCATTTTAAAATGCTAGGAATTTAATGGTACCTGAGTAAGAGAAATTTTAAATTTTTAACATTCAAAAAATTATCCTAGGCAGTGAAGCCTGTAGCCATATTTTTCACTAGACGATAGACATCATTGGATCCATTTGCAAAAAAATGTTATCAAACTGGTCATCTGATATCAGGTTACCCTTGGACCTCTGGATAGTCTATATTTTGAGTATGCACACTATTACAGAAACCCTGATCAGAATACAGATTTCTGATTCTCAGGAAAATCCCAAGTGACCACTATTCCTCATTCTCTGCTAAACTGTGCCTTTCTCCTTTGCTTAGGTCACTTCTACACTTGTTGCTGTTTAGGAAGCTGGTTCTAACTCTTTGGATAATGTAGATTTTTATATTCTTCAATAGTCCTAACAGAAGTTATTAATTCCTTTGAGGTTGATAGAAGTCAAATGTGTAAGGTCACGGAGCTGTTTATAATCACAATGTGGTTCTGTGCTTTCTGAAGTGAGGACAGGAAGTAGGAGAGATTTGTTTTTCTCAGATCGTTCAGCAGCAACATAAGAAGTCATGTCAGCTGATTTATAGGATGTCTACATCATTCTCTATTCTAAAACCATTTTTGTCACTGTTGCTTAGCAATATATTTTAATTACTTTTTGAAGTGACAATCAAATTCTAAGTCATGGCTTCTTGTAAATATATAAGAATATTGACTATATGCAAGTCAATATTCTTGTTCTTGTATATTTATTCATATTTCTGTATGTTTATTCTTGTAGTAATATTAGAATGATGATATACAAGGAAAAGCTACACTAGGATTTAACAATTTCATCCTTATGCATTCTCCCAACTTCTGAGGTTACACTCATGAATAACATAATATTTCCTTGCCAGGAACTTATATTTTGTAGGTATAACAAAAGTTAGGGAGTAATTTATTAAAGTAAGATAAATGTTACTGCAGAAAAGCTGAAAAACTCTATTGTGGGGCAACTAATTTATGATCAAGGAAATTGCCCTAAATGTTACATTATCTCTGGAAATAAGTTTAAAGGACTATACAATCAAGGAAACGAAAAACATTTCAGAATAGACTTGATTGTAGTAAATAGAATGTAAAGAAGAATGGCTAAAGATGATTTTGAAAATGCAAAGGCTCAAACATGGACAATATCTTGTGAATAAACAGAAGAACATATTTTTCCAATGGCAAAGTGGAACTTCAGATGCTTTTACTAGAATACGATGATCAGATGAATATTTGGAACAATCTTAAGATGTTACAACAGAGGAAAGCGCATTCAAGTTTTAAACCATTGCCTAGAGTAGAGTGTGGTCCAGACTTGAGTGATGGAAACAGATGTGGAGAACAGTATAGACTTGTGGCAATGATACAGCCTAGCATATTCTCTGAATGTGAAGGGTGATCAGCTCTTACTACCATCCTGATTTCTGCTTGGGAACCTGAATGGTAGTGTTGTGTTTACTAATATGTCAATGGAGATCAGACTTTTTAAAAATGATTCGTTTATTTTTGTTGAAACACAGATTTTTTTTACAGAGAAAGGGATATAAAGATCTTCCATCTTCTGGTTCATTCTCCAAGTGGGTGCAATGGCTGGAGCCGAGCTGATCTGAAGCCATGAACCAGAAGCTTCCTCTTGGTTGCCCACATGAATACACGGTTCCAAGACCTTGGGTCATCCTTGGTTGCTTTCCCAGACCACAAGCAGGGAGCTGGAGGGGAAGTGGAGCATCTGCAACACAAATGGGCACCCATATGCAATCCCAATGCATGCAAAAGTTATCCTTTATATAGCTACCCAACTTCGTAGGTTTGAGAGGATATCAGTGACTTTTAATAGGTAATGAAGAGATAGTGATGTATAGATAGATGAAGAAAAATGTCAGGTATTTTTGTTTTTAGTAAGGCAATCTGTCAGTGATTTTTGAAATACATATTATTAGAAAAATTGTTAAGATGTCCACATACTACATAAAGATATCTAATTCCTGGTTTAAGCTTTGTAACAAAAATAGTCATCTTACTTTACTTGAAACCCAGAGATTTCCCATCTGCGGCTTCACATGCCCAATGGCTGCCACAACAGCCAGAGCTGGACTGGCCTGAAACTAGGAGCAGGAGTTTCTTCTGCTGCTTTCCATGACCAATAACAGAAGCTGAATTGAAAGTGGAGTAAAGGGTACTTGAAAGAGCATCCATTTGGTACACTGGTACCGCAGCTGGAGAATTAGGCCACAAGACTCCTGACCCCTGTTGATTTGAGCTCTTAAATGCATTGTCGTGCAATTTAGACCCCAGTAGGTAACAATGATGGGTCAAATAATCTGGTTTCTGCCACCCTGTGGGAGGCCTGGGCTATAATCCTGGCTTCAGGTTCTAACACTCACCCAATTCCAACTGCTGTGAGCACTGAGGAGTTAGCCAACGGATAGGGACTCCCTTTGTCTATTGATTGTCTTTCATATAAATGGATGGTTTGTAAAAAGGACAAATATATGCTAGCAAGGGAAGTCTGCTATGCTAACGTTTAAATTGATTAGACTTTGTAAAACTCTGTTTGGAAGACTAATGTCCAATGTCATAATTTCTGATATTTGGTCATGTGTTTCAGATTTCCTGTACTGCCAATCTTTCAGTTTCTTGTGTTCTACTTTTACATACCACCTGAATCTTAAGGTGCAGTACAGCTCTTTCTCCACATTTTTAAACATCACTCTCCCAAGTCACTTGCATTTGTAAGGACAATCATTCCTTTCATGGTGCAAGAAGCAGTGTGGTTAAATTATAGACTTAAGATCTCATCTTTGTATATAAGAAGGTTTTGAATGAAAACGATTCTTTCTGCAAGAATTCTGATGACAGTTGTTAATGTTAGAATTATCAATTTTCACCTATGTAAACATCCTACCTCCTGTGACTAAACTTACTTACCAGTTTTCACTCCTCTTTGCTTCTCAGTGCTCCCTCCTATCTGTTCACTTATATCCTTAAAGATGTCCCTTCCATAACACTTCCTTTTAAAAAAAATTTATCTATTTGAAAGTTGGAGTTACAAAGAGGGAGAGGCAGACAAAGGCAGAGACCTTCTGTCTTCTGATCCACTCCCCCAGTGTCTGCAAACACCATGGCCGGGCCAGGCTGAAGGCAGAAACCGTGAGCTTCATCCGGGTCTCCCATACACGTGTATGAGCCCTGGTACCATCCTCCTCTGCTTTCCCAGGCACATTAGCAAAGAGTTGGAACAGAAGGGGAGCAGCTGGAACTGAAAAAATTGCCCATATGAGATGCCAGAGCTGCAGGTGGTAGCTTAAGTCACTACATCACGGTAAGTGACCCTAACAGGATACCTCTTTGCATGTTCGTGGCTCACAACTTATAATTGCCGCCAGAATCATTTCAGTAGCTCTTTGCTGGGAATCTTTAGAGCTTTCTCCCCTCAGCCCTCGATTGTACAATATTTAGCTGCTTTTTTTTTAACTCTAATCATTATAAAGGTACTTCTATATGTCAGCTAGAACAAATTCACTAATGCATTTATATTTGTTTTTCAGAATTTATAATGTACATGGAAGAATAAATAAAGACCACTCATGATTTTAACTAGATAAAACTTTAATGTAGCAAAATACTGAGGTACCTGGTTATAGTTTTCCTTAAATATAAACTTCGCTAAATTAAAGTTCTTCGTGCAGCAGGAAGTTGCCATTTCGATCCAATTTGCCGTAACTCTCTTTCCTTGTTGTAATTCTGTTTCATTTAAAATAGTTATCATTCACTGAAAAAAATCTTGAAATTAATCAGTGCCCTTTCCATGTTGTTCCCCCTTTTGATGACAACATACAGTCCTTTTTCAAGAGCTTTGTAATCTAACTCCTGTAGGTCTTCCAGAAATCTACTTAATTCCTTCCATGTTTCAGCAACTCTACTCAGTACCTTGCTCTCACAGTATCTTTACTGTATCTTTACCCAGATGGATGCAGACAGTTGCATATCTACACTCTAGTACTCAGCTTTGTATCTCCAAAAATCCGTTTCACATGATAGGTTCACAATATATGCTAGAGGGAAGTTAGCAAGCAATAAGACAAGAAAAATTTTCACAATTCCTAATCACACTTAATCTTAGCCAAAAGGCCAAGAAGCAATGCACACAATTCCTAATCAGACTTCTACCAGTAAGAGAGCTTCTGAAGGGAGCAAGATTCCCTGGATGTATAAATAACCCATAAACATAAAAGTAAATCATGTTTGTTAATTTCTTAGAGATATATCAATAACCTGAGAAGTTTCATCTTCCCGCACCCAGCCAAACATTATTCCAATTTTATATTGTCCAAGCATATATCCTAAAGTTTGTTTTTTTAAAAGCTTCTGTATTTTCTACTCAAGCCTATCTGTTACTGAAATTTTGGGGAATATTGTTAAAGAGAGTAAGTAATCCTATTAATCTTTTTCATCATCAGGTGAAGACAAAAGAGCATGGTATTTTATAGGACATGATATAGGTGTCCTTGGCTCAATCACTGTCCATAAGATGGACTGAATGTTCCAGCTCTGTATTTTTCATGATTACTTCTATAACAGCAGCCTTACATGAAAGACTATCACAATGGAGGAAGCACAATATGCCATATGCAACATCATATTATCAACAAGAAAGGCAAATCAGAGGTAGCATAGGAAAGGCATTCAGTTGAAGAGGGATAACATCCTTGGAAAGTGTAGGCCCTCAGTGCATGATCATTAATGCAATAAAATATGTCTATCAATGAAAATGCTAGACAAGTCATTTTATAAATTATATACTTCATTGCCAAGCCAACTCAAGGAAAGATGATGATGGTTGTGATGGTGGTGAACCCTCTAGAGAGGTAAAGAAACTAATTTATTCAGGGTCACATAGTTACTGAGTAATGGGTTAAAATTCAAATCCATCAAGACAGATGGTGAAGGTTTCATGTTAGCTTATTTCTACTGCCGTATGTGTTATATGGGGCTGGATTAGAAAATGACGAATTATTTACCAATAAAAGCATATTGGCATGGTAACTCAAATGTAGAAACAAGTATGCACATTACTTAAAAATTCACTTAGATCTCTGTAGTAAAGTTTTAGTTCACTACTGTGATATGCTTAGCCAAGAGGTTGGCCTTTCTTTTGTGTAAGTCTATAACTTGTGGTCTCAGGCATATGTTGTTAGAAACATTGTGAGCAGTTCTTCACAGTAAATGTACAACAGCTAGGCTGACATGAGGCAATGCCTACTAACCAAGGTAGACACAGATGCTTGGCTCAGGAACGTTCAATGAGGGTTAAAGGACTCTTGCAACTCCAGCAAATTATTGTGCCCTCTGGTAGTGTAAGAATCTATGCATCACTCATTCAGTTCTCTAAAGAATATAAGACAAAAAACTGGAAACATTACAGAATCAACAGTCAAAACAGCCAGGAGATAGAGCAGCATTTCTTTCTGGGATGCACTCACACAAATATCAAATAGCATGTGGTTCTATGTGATTAATTTGCTTTGAAATTCTACATACTTGCTCCATACATTTAAAGGTATCAGTGCAGTGAAGCCTGGGCAGCACCCAGCTGCTGGACAGATCCATTACTCAGCAAGCCTTCACAATTCCTGGCAATAATGGAATGGTGGATTCAGCTTGGGACACCAAGACATACTCATGCACTACCCAATGAGAATCTTTCCTCTTCTAAGAAGTTATCAATTAATGTCTTACATCACTACTAAAGCATGACTACCATGTGTGAAGATTCCACTGCTGGTTTTCCAAAGCTAGAAACCATATGAAACTCTGATTAACGGATGCTAATCAACCTTAAACACAGCAGAATGAATATCTCCTCTAATATGCTCAAATCAGTCAGCACGTGCTCTATTACACATATAATTAGTCTCAATTAAAGTATTCTTCTTATTTCTTGTGTGCTTGTGTCTTCTAAGTATTTCAATTTCCCTAACTCTTCAACACATACGTAAGAAAAGAAAAAAGAACATGGAACTGATGGTCTACTGAGTTGTTTCTTTCTGAAGAGCGAAGTATGCTAATCCAAATATGTGGGGAAAAAAATGAAAGAGGTTTCATTCCTATGTCTGTACCAAAACAGAACAAGGTGACAGAATATAAAGATAATTCACATTTTTTTAGGGAATGCATTTTAATAATGTAGTGTTCTTAGGATTAATGTCACATTGGATTTATATACATATACATAACATCTTCAAAAAGAATCAGGAAAATAGTGATTTTTCTCTATCAACTTTTCCCAAATAGTTTTTTTTTATGCTTTAAGATCAAAAGTATCAATTATATACAAAATCTAAGGCCTGCAGTAAAGTTTATGAATGTTAGTCATACAAATAAGATAAAATTTTTGAGAAATTAGCATTTAAAATATTATAGTTTCTGATATTATTTAAACTGGGTATAAAATTTTAAAAAATCATTCCCTTTAAAAGTACTGAGTATTTTTATAAATTTAAAACAAATCAAAAGTACTCAGGGCCATTCTGAGCTATTGAAAGGAGCAGGTGTATTCAGAGGTCCTGTGTTCCTCAAGCATTGTGGATACCAGACTGGTAGTTTATAATATGTAACTGGTACAAGTTTCCAAATTGTTTGGCTTCTATATTGAAGCTGACAATGATAAGAAACTTCAATGGGGGTAGATAAAAACAAGGAATTATCTACTAGGATCTGTATAGATTTGACCTGATTGGCTTAATGTTCTATTAGTGACAAAGTCAAAAGTGATCTGAAGGTTAGAATATGGGGGAAATGTGAGCTATTAAGATGACAATGTCATACTGTCAGAGATTATATGCTGGGACACATGTGTGAATTATACAAACCTTTTCTATATTTTAATTATTTCCATGAAAACAGGTAAATTCCAGCTAGCCAGTAAATGCATAAAAAATGGAATGAAGAATGTGCCTCTAACTGGCAGAAATCCATATAGATTTTATAGTATAATTAATAGCTTTAAAATGTAATACAAGCTATCCAGAGCAACATAGTTTTAATCTACTATCTAAAAATATGAGGTTAATTGAAGATTATATTATACTAGAAAATAGATAATTTGAAATAGTTTCACTTATTAACAAATTGTAGATAGTTTAATTGATAACTCAAATCTGTCTCATAATTCTTAGTAATGAAGAATGTAAATGAAACTCAATCTTCAAATAATTCCCCACTATTCTTCCTACTTTATGTTTGAAAGTTATATCGCTAAATGCATATCTGTATACATATTTGGGAAAAATAAAATAATG
Source organism: Ochotona curzoniae (assembly GCF_017591425.1). Lineage (NCBI taxonomy): Eukaryota > Metazoa > Chordata > Mammalia > Lagomorpha > Ochotonidae > Ochotona > Ochotona curzoniae. The sequence continues at coordinate 27,140,986 of NW_024465369.1, forward strand.
TAAAAAACACAACAACACGTCAGGTCAATTTTTTTCCTAATATTTAATTTTAATGAATGAACTTTAAATGGTATATGTACTATCAATCCAAGTCTTTGCTTATTTGTAATGCACAACTATTTCTTTTTAACTTGTGGATGAATTACATTCTTTTGCTCATGGGTAACATGTTCACCCTTACTTAAGGTCTTGTTCTTTTACTTTTCTTCTTAAGTCCTTTTTTCCTTCAATAGTTTCACAGGTCACTTCTGGTTTGTCTAAATAACAATCCTAGCACAATAATGCTTCAACTTGCAAGGAAGAACACCTTTATTGAGCTGATAGAACTCCACCAACTGAATCAGATCTGTAAATCTTGTGTGTCCATCATCTAGTGTATGGAACATTGCACCGTTGTCTTCAACCTGCAGGAGGAAATTTAATAAGGTGGTCACAATTTGGTTAAGTTACCTAGCAGGCCATCCTATTCCATTCCATCCATATCCTTCCTATGCAAAAAGTGGTAAGTTAATATAACTGAAAGACACTGAAAAGGATGTATAGCAAGTCCAGTTCTTGGAATTGCATTTAAAAATATATAATCTGATCCTCACTGAAAGCTGTGTAGTTCTACTTTATGACCTATAATTACTCCAAACTTCTGTGTAGTTGGGGAAATGTGACTGTTTTGAATCAATGAACAGTGAGAAAGCTATAGTACTCAGATAAAAGTAAACAGAACAGTTTAATGCCTCCACTTACAGAAATTAATTTCCATTTCTAAATGTGGTCTACTTAACAGCCTCACTTAGTATATTTAAAATGAATATTCACATAATTTCCATCAGCAAATTGATTCTGAGGCAATCAAATATTATACTAATGGAATGTCAATTGTCTTCTTTTTGGCACTAAAGTAGTTTAGCTTTAAACAATTTATACTTGCTGGGGACATTGATCACATACTCAATGAAGAAGAGAATATATTTATATACTCTCTGGATAATTACCAAAAGGAAAAAAAATCAAAAGTAAGCATGAACAATTCAATAATCTTAAGAAATTCTTTCCTGAAAAATAGACTATATCTTCCAAAAGGTAGTTCCACAGACAGACACAGACAGACACACACACACACACATACGAGCAATAACCACATCAGCAACAATAAATGTAAAACAATACCAAAGAAAACTTTCATCTGTAACAGAATTACAGAAAAATTCTAAATGTCCTCAGAATAGTTTCAATGTCCAGCAGTTTCATAGCACCTAAATTTTTATCCATAATGATTAAAAACAAAACAACAATGAAAAATCAATTTTAAGAAAATGGAAGAGAAAGAGCCTTAAAATAATGTTTTCTAAAGACCCATTAGTAGAATCCAGGAGAATGTATCTTTAGTGGCCTTTTAACAATAGGTGGCATGGGGTCTATACAATATTGCTAAATCACATTTCATGGAAAAAGGGAAATTTAATTTTTACAATTCCTGTATTTCTTGTATTAATTCAGGCTCATAAAACCATTTCTGCCAAACTTAACTTTAGTCAAAGCACAAGCTCCCAAATTATATTTAATAAAAAGAACAAAAGAAAACTAAAGTTTCCAAAAGCTTATGCATTAAGATCATCTCTAATATACGAATGTAAAATCACAAATTACTTACTGGTATAATTTGAAAGTGCTTTATTTTTTGTCCATGACTCATTGACAGTACAAAAGTTTTGGGGTTACTCTGACTATCTCGTACCAAGAAAACTCTACAAAAAGAAAAAAGGTATTTCAATGTTTCTGCATTTACTCATGGATTTCACAGAATTACAATGTATGAGCTGTGGACCCTTAACTGAGTATGCAATGGGTATGGCTACTCAACCAACTCAACCAGTAAATGATATGGCATAATGTAAAACACCATCTTATATTATAAAACTTGCCTTGGTGTTAATGTAGTTTCAACAGAATATAAACCTATTATATTATTTGCTTCCAATAACCAATATAATAACATGCTGGCATCAATAATTAGTTCTTTGTCCCTTTTCCACAGGAAAAATGGATATACATGTATAATTTTTTTACTCAAAAAACAAATCATTAGTGTATTATTATTTTATAGCTTCTGGGTCACATTAAGCCCCTCTCTTCAAACGAGCTAATGGCTTATTATTAAATCATTTTTATACTTTCTTTTACACTGGATGCTCTTTCTTCATTTAAGTTTGATTTCTAATGTTACACACATACACAAAGAAAGCAAGAAAAGAATATAGTCTGAACAATCAATCCTGAAATCATTTATTAAGTGTTTAAACACAAATGTTTTCAGTAAAAGAAATGCCCAAATAGCATGCACTTTAATTTGGAAGAATGCAGTGCAAAAGCCCAATAATGTCGGGCTAGACAAATCAGACATAGCCTAATGGCCTAAGAGAAAAAAAGGCTGCCAGACACGTATTCTTATTTACTGGCAAGGCAGTATAGAATCAGTCATGCACTTATTATTGGCAAATGCACTGTGTAAACACTCCCCACTGGTGCTTACAATACTAATTTCACTGTGCCTAGACCAAGAGGAACCAAATTTGAAGGATCACAGAAGACTGGGATATTATCCACTCCCCTTGTGCTGTGTGAGATTCTGACATTGCACCAGTAGGAGTTAGGACAAAAGGGCATTTCTCCAGCAAAATTGATCCATAATTCTCTCCCCATTCTCAAAACAGATCATCACTACCACCTAGTGGACCACTTCACACTACCTTTCCAAAGGAATATGATTAAGAAATAAACATTTAAAAGATCATGTTATTCTTCATAATATTATTTTATTCAATTTACACAAATGGGGCTCAGGAGCAAAGGAAATGAAAACTCTCCAAACACTTCCATTATTCTATGTCATTTATTTGCTTGGTCTCAATAGATTGTGGTTTTGCTGCTGTTCAAATTTATACCCCAAAAGACTGCATTCCATGGAGAGAAGCATATTAAAATCTCTCATACAGAGTCTGGTGAAATGCTGAATTGCTGTTAATAACCTTTCATGAGAAGAAACATTTTTATCCAAATGTCAGTATTAAATTGTTTCAAATCCCTGTCATCTTAAGCCAACTTTGAAGATAATAGAGCCCATCACCACTTGTTTATAAACTGATATTGCTTTCACTTCTCAACCAAACTGCAATACAACCTTCCATATTTATGTGCATGTGGAAAGGAAATTTAGTAGATATTATGAAAAACAACTGAAATATTGAGCAATCTATGAAAGGAAATAATTTTTCAGAAAATAAATATTCCATAACACATTTAACATTTCTCTTGAATATCCTGTTAGTGATAACAGCAGAAAGAGAAAAAAAAAAAACCACTATTCTCTTAGACTTGTGCTATTTTATTCATGTTATTCAGTCAATTTATGTTAAAATTTAAGATAAAGTAAACAGAAAAAATGTTCATTATAGATATACACATACATACCTAAAAACAAATACAAGATAAAATCATGACATGAAACATATTTCGGAATTATAATTACATATTTCACTCAAAATGGTGACATTCAAAACAATTTCAGTTTTCCCCTCACCAGTTAATATAGGAGATGCTACAAATGGCATAAAATTGTGACACTGGTGGAGAACAAAGCATCCTGTTTTGTGTTATCTGTTCATTTATACACAAATGCTAGGCACACGCTATGTTAAAGTATTATAAAGACACTTATGAAATACAAGAGCAACAATTTTTATAAAAAATCTCTTTTGCATTACAATGAGCCCAAACTGAAATCCTCTATGTGCATGTCGTGCTGAACAAATAAATACCATGTACAGGATTCTGTCAAGACTAAAAACATCAAACATACCCATCTACAGATCCTTGCTGAATAATCAGTCGTTGAGCTTCCTCTCTAGAAATTCTGTGGTGAAACCATGGTTGGGAGCGGTGGATAGCTGAAGAAATAAAATGCATGAGTGCAAAGCTTTGAAGTGATCACAATTACACTGCATGTACTTTGAACCACGTCCACTCGGTAACTATACCTACAGGCCCATTGATCCAACAGTTCAGTCACAACAACTACCAACAGACATACCCAAGGTTGCGGCTGAACTCTGCAGAGAAGCAGTGGGACTACCATGGATGCCCAGGCGTAAGCATCCTTTTTTCTGAGCAAGAAAGAGAAAACAAATATCAACTTTCTAGACAAGACTAACTCAAATTGTAGATGTTTTAGAGAAAGTGATGCTATATGTACCCTCCAAGCCAGTCCTTCTTCGACTGCAACAGAAAGGGCTTCTGTCGGGTTTTCTATAACTCTGCTTTTCTGACCTGAGAAGTCCATGGCTACCAGGGAATTCTCTGATATACTTCTCTGGAAAAAGGAAACATATTTGAACCATAAACATGTTTCTTAAAATTATCATTTAATGCTTTGTTTAAAAATACATTTTCATTCTAGGATGGGATTTCAAATGTGGCAAGCAAGAAATCAATAAGTTAAAATGCTATAGTAAATTTAGGAAAAAATATGGTGCTTTTATAACTCTTTCACTAAATAAATTACACAGTTATTTGTTAAGGTCATTGAGTTAAGTGTAGAAAAATGTTTTAAAGGCTTTCCTTAAAACATGTATCTTACTTCTAGAACAACTGTATCTTAATATTCTGTAGTACAATAGGAAGACTTTAAATAAATCTTTTCCAAGGTTGAAAACAATCATTACTTCTAAGTTCATCTACTAAATTTTTGTATATATCAATTACCAACAAAATGTCAATCCACCTAGTTATGAAGCATGAGAATCATCATGCACAAAAACCATAACCTAGAGTGACTTGTAACATCTCTGTAGAAATAATACTCTTATTTAATATTGGAGCAAACTATAATACATATTTTGAAAGCTTATCACATCAATTTTCACCATATATAGAGAATAAAATTTGTGTGTAATAGCTTGATAATTCTATATTAAGATTTCAGTGGTTTAACAAGAGAGCATTTTTATTTTTTAAAGATTTACTTGTAAAAACACAGAATCATACAGAAAGAGCTAGTCCACTCCCTGAAAGCCTGCCACAGCAGAGCCTGACCAGACCAAAGCCATGGAGTCAGGAACTCCATTAGGATCTCCCTGTGAGTGGTACAGGATTCAAGTTTTTGAGCTGTCGCTTAGGAACTTTCAGGGTGTACAATAGAAGGAAGCTTGATCAAAAATGGAGCTGAAACTGCATCCCAGGCACGCCAATTTGAGTTTTGTGTGTCCTTAGCGGTGAGTGGCTTACATCACCATGTCACCAATGCCTGCCCACCTGAAAAAATTATGTCTAAATGATGAAATGATAGGAAACAATGCATTTTAATCAAATATAATTTAAATAAATAATAAAGTTATTGATTGATTCACTCATTACTTTTTGCACTTACATTCTCTCGGATAAAAATAAAATATTCAAAACCTGGCTCTTATTTTTTTGTTTGTTTAGGGCTATACTTGACAGACATATTCTACAAAATTTACTACCATAAAACGAGTCATGAATACTATAAATAAAAATAGACAACTGTCAGAATATCTAATTAGGAATCTCACTCAATTTATATGATGTGAGGAAAAATTAAAACTCCTGAGGAGGAAAAAAAATTAAACCTATGAAAAATTATTTAATAGTTATTCTCTGCTAATTTATGCAGGAGTGAATTCAAAAGTGGAATTACAATGGCAAAGTATGGATCATTCTGCATTGAGGAACTCACGGCTTCAGTTGTTTCATATTTACATGGATTCAGTCATTTTTGCATTTGTAACTACAGGTCAAACGTAGGTTTCAAACAAAGCTTCAACCACACACACACAAAAGAAATTTAGAGTCCTTTATCACTGCATCACACATCCCACTTGCTACTATTTCTTATTTTCTCTCCAAACCATGCTGGAATGCCCCAGAATCTTATTATGGTTCATCTATATGTCTAGAGATCTGGCATGCAATCTCTCATTTGTTACAGGAGCTTTTATAACTGACAGCTGCTCTTTCAGACAGATGCTGTCTCTGTAATCTCTATTTGCTGTCACACCTTCGTTTGCCCTTCTCACCCCATGATCTTCTGTGCAGGGCTGTGGACTGGTTGGATACACTTTTGCTTTGCCAACATTAATGAAAAGCGTCCACCTGCCCCAAGCACAGTTACTAGCCTCAGTTGTAGTGATCGCTTTATCCTTTGAATCTCTCTAGCTCCACACGCCAAGATGGATTCTGTAATCTGAAGTTTCTGATAGCATAAAAATGCGGTTAGGACAGAAAAATAAATAGCATCAGCTATTCCTTTTTACAATGTCTCATTCAGTACAAAATGTAAAACAGGGTTCCATGTTCTATAATTATGTGACATGTATAGGGAAACCACACTACAAAGGAAAAATATTCTGATTTGTTACCTTAACTACACTAAAGGAAAAACACAGGAATAAGGCAAGTGTTTTCTACTGAATGGCAGCTGGTAGATGAAAAATTAATAGCTTACCTTTTGTGGACAAAGAAATGGAAGTAAAGCAGAGTCTGACTTAAAACTCAAAAGGTCATTGTCAGCTCAATTTCTTTCTCATAGGAAAGTAATTTGGTTGGACTTCAGAACCGCTTGTATTTCTCAAATATTTGTCCCTTTTTCTAGCACTCTCAGGGAAAAAATAGGACAGAACCAAAATAAAAGAATCCATGATTTCGAAGGCCTGGCTTTCCCCCTAAGACGGAGGCTCTAGTATACCCTGTGTTACCCAGGCTACACGATGAGGTTACATCTATTCATTCTCAGTGAGGTATACAAGTAAAACATCTACTCTGATGGCAACTAGTATCCAACCACACACGCTGCCATCTTTTCTGAAGGATCTAGATAAGCTTATAAAGCTGTCATCTGCAGAAAAGAACAGGACTCCAAAGATAAAATGCACTCTAGAGATTATGAGACCATTCCTCTGTTCATCCTGCAGGGCGCCAGTGGCTTGACTAAGGTGTCACACACAGCTTGTGGTAAAGAAGTAACACATAAGAAACTGCAGCTAAGAACGTCTGTGCCTGATTACGAAGGGCTATGCTATTGTAATGTAATGCTATTGTAATAGGGAAAATAAATGTGAGAGGGTGGGAATTTGGGGAAGGGAAGGGAAATCCCACATCCTGTGGAACTGCATCATAAAATCATAAAATAAATAAATTCAATATTAAAAATGACTACTCCAGGGTCAAAAATGAAGGAAAAAACATGACTGATCTTTGCCCTATCTTCTAAGTCCAGCTTCAGGGCCATATTAACAGCACCTAACCCATGGCTGTATTAAAAGATGGTACTATAAATGAAAGTTTTTTCCTCATTTTGAATGCTGATAATCGTGGCTGCTATGTGCTATACAGGGTTATGATGTTCATTACCATATAGGAATGTCATCTTTATTTTTCTCCTCAAAAGAATTATCTATGAAAATGTGAGAGACATCATTGTTCCTTTAAATAGCTAACTATAATAGATGAGTTTTCTTTGTTGCTCACTGAAAACGGTCCCTCCCTAGTGACTGGGGCAGGTAGGGTACTGGGATCTACCAGATCATTAGTTCTTCCACATTAGTCTAGAGGAGTATAAACTCTGTAGACACCAAAGCAAAGACAAACACCTTAAAGAATGCCTGAGTTGTTTTCAGGGACATTCAGAGGAGCAGAGATGTAAATCTCAAACACCATCCTCTCTGATCATTAAAACCCCCCCAGAGGACAGGTCTTGACCACAAAGGCACTGGATGCTTTTCTGTGATAGTCCCTATTCCAGCGAGATTCTCTCAGGGAATGACTTTTGGTACCACAACAACCCAACTGTCATGCACGTGTGAGCAGCAGCAGCCCCCTCTCCATGGAATATGGCAAGACCACACCTGTGTGCCAACAAAGTGATGCCAACAGAAAGCACTCTATCGGATGCCTAGTCGTGATTAGTAAGTTCACTCTAAAAGTATAGAATTTGAAAAAAATTTGGAGGGATTTAGGAAAGGATTAAGATAATAAAATCTACTATTCTTTCTACATAATTAGGGATTGAAAAACAAGGAAGCCGGCAAATTATAGAAATATTCACCTTAGAATGCTTTTATAAAAATTCATTACATTTCTTAGTTTCTTATTGTAGGACTTAAAAGCAATGATACAAAGATGAGAAGTTGCAAATTTAAAGTACCATAATGATAAAATTGGAGTTGCTTTTCTCTCTAGTTTATCAGCTTTCATAATCAACATTATTTCATGCCTCATTCCTAGAACTGAGTATTTCATCTGCTACATTACATGTAGGGTAAATGTGCCTTCCTTGGCCACAGCCATGAAGAGCATATTTTTAACCTCAGTGGAAATGCAGTTTTCAAAAATACACATGAGCTGATTTGTAACACAGGCACATACATCTGAATTTCCAATATACTCAATATTAACAAGTGTAGCAAAAATAGTGGAACACAAACTAAAAGTTCAGAAATAAAGTCCTTGTGGTAATGCATGGGAAATTAAAGTTAGAACCAAAAGAAGGGAAAAGATAAATCAGAGTGTGTCTGCAAGTAAATATCCAAGTTACATTTAGCATAAATCTGAGAAGCAGCACTGGAGTTAATGCAATGTACGACCTATGTTTTGTCTTGCAGTTTTTGGGTCTCCTGGAAAGCAGTCTGTTTTATAAGAGCCTAGAACTTAAAAAAAAAAAAAAGAAAAGAATTGCTGTTAGATAGCCAGAAGGCAGAAAAGCTCATACGTGTACATACTGCCGCTTTTAGCCTTCCGAGTCACTGGCAGCTCTCCACTAGGGTATGACAGTTTCAGAATCAATATTAAAATAAATGAACCCACCATCAAAACTAATCACTAAGAAAACATACTCTTCAGTGACTAGGAAATATTCTACAAACCACCTACTTAAGATCAAAGACTCATACATCGCAATAATAGAGAATAACACACAAAATAATTCTATATAAGTATAAAATTATTAATGTAGAATGTTATGCACATCAATGAAAAACATCCACTGTGATTTTTATCACACAAGCTAAAAACACAAAACTCAAGGATTAAAAATTTCAATATAACATCACACAAAAATGTTTTCAGTTACTCTAATGTATAAAAAGGAAAGAATAATGTATCATAATGTACATTGATAATTACAAGTCGATATTCTACAACTATAAGATACGGCATACGTTCCAAGACACAGTGCTTACCAGGGGTGACAGACTCTGAGAGCTGCAGCCACTTCTACCTTGAAATGGATGTATGTAATTCTGGTAGAGCTGCATGCCATACTGCAGAGGAAACAGATAAAAACACATTCCCACCACTTTTACTGCACTGGTAATCTACAAAAATCAACATAGTCATAAATTACATATTAACAGTACAAGAAAGAATTATGAGCTTTCCATAAGGAAAATAAAATGACAATAATTTTTAAACATAGTTTGATGCCCTGAAATAACATATTGAAAAAGAAATTTATTTTTTTTACTTGGATCCACAAGTTAAGGTCTAGTTCACCACTATTAAAATCAAGCAACTGGTATTTCTACTCATTATGCATAGCAGCAAATAGTACCACAACCAACTGGAGTTACTCAGTGACAAGACAGTTCACACAAAAACAGTGTCACCCATTGTGGTACAAAAATAAGTATGAATTATAAATACATTATTAGAGAAACACTGAGTTTGCCACACTTTTCAAGGAGGCATTTCTAACTGAAGTTGGAAACTACTTTCTTACATTGGAGCCATTTCACACAAAAGAAAGCAACATATAGGTAACCCCCTCCTAACACACGCACACACATACACAGATCCTTCAACTACTGGCAATCCTCAAACACTGGCTCGCTCTTCAAATGCCTGTAATAGGGCTGAGCAAATCCAAAGCTTGGGAACCAGGAACTCATTCTCTGTTTCCCACAGAGGAGGGAAGAACTCAGCTACTTGAGCCATCCCTGCTTCCATCTCCCTTGGCATGCTTTAGCAAGAAGCTGGAACACAGAATGCAGGCCGGAACAAGAGCCCATGCACTCCAACCAAGAATGTAGGCCCATCTATTAAAATTCACCTTAGTGAGTTTTTAGATCCTAGAGGTAAGCATTTAGGCTACAGCTTTAAGACACCAGCAGTCCACATTGGGTTGGAGTCTGAAACTCCTGATCCACTTTTCTGCTAATGCAGAAACAAGGGCATGTGGTAGGGGTAGGGAGTAGTAATGGTTCAGATGATTGGATTTTTGCCAGACCCATGGGATAACATATGATTCCTGGCACCCAGTTTCAGTCTGGTCCAGTTACACACATTGAGAACATTTAGGGGAGTAAACCAGCGGAAGGAAACTCTATTTGTGCTTCCCCAACTCCCACTCTCTACCTCACCAGTAAATAAGTAAGCATAAAAACTTCAGGAAGTTCCATGTCCAGTTCCCTGTCTCCACCTCTGCTCAGAGCTTATACATGGTACAGGTGTATGTGTTACATTTTGGACCTTGCAGCTCAAGCCAGCAACTGGAACCTATGTATTACTAAGGGTATATGTATAGAAGGCAAGAATGAGACCCTTCGGGAAGTAGAATACACCACCATCAACCCCATGTCAGACCGTGTTAACTCTTTTCTATGGCACCTGCAGAATTCCTGATGCTACAAGCAGCAGGGATTTGAGTAGCAGACATGCCTTTTCCCCCAGCATCAGTTCTGAGAGCCTCTGGTGCTATCAGACCCCACTCCAAACCCATCTCTCTGGACCAGATTCTGCCCTAGGGCTTAGGCCTGCCTGATACCTTCTCCAGAGTAGGCTGCCTTCAGTCTGCCTGGGCCATGGGGAGGCTCTCCCTTGACCAGCCCTTATTTCCCAAATCCTCTACTGAAACCAGTTGTCAGTCTATGTTCCACACACTTTTTTGCCCAATTACTGAGTGCCTAATTCCTTGGTACTACCTACTCAACCTTGAATGTTCATATTAAACGTAAGTTTTCTTGCTCACTGTCAAAATTAAGTTAGGTCTGATGTATACAAAGGCAGATACCTAGGAATCAAATCTCAACCAAAGGATGAATTTTCTTTAAACATTCAAACAGAACTATTTTATCTACTAAGAACTATTTCCTTAAAATCAGTTCCAGCAAAGTGGATATATTTGGTAATTAAGCAGGAAAAAAAATCAGAGGGGTTCTCAGGGTGTCACTGTTTTTAAGATTTTGCTTTTAACACGAATACAAACTCACATTCAATAAAAATTCTCTGTGCTGACTTTTTTATTCAATTATTTCCCAACTTCTAAAAATTATTTTTTAATTTAAGGTTTGATTGACATTAATGGGACTAAATGAAATTTGCCTAAATCAACTCTAAACATACAGTAAGTTTATAAAGAAGACAGAGTAGTTTAATTCCTAGACAAGCCCATTTTAGAGAATTTATAATTAACTCAAGCCAACACTTTCACAAAAATATTCTGTTTAGCTACCTTTTATTTATCTGCACTGAAACACGTTCTATCTACTATTAAGACTGTTTTCTTCAAAGAGGTGTTGCCCCCAGTACCTGTGGGTTGGAAAGCTGCCTCTGTATTGCTGGAGGTGGTTAGCAGGTATTTAACCCTGGCAGACAAACATAGCATGGGTCACCTTCACATTTCCCTAGCTTTAGGAGGGGCAAATAAAGCACCATAAATGCTAGAAAGAAGTTGGCAGGCTTCAAAAGGAAGGGGAGGAAGATAACGTAGGACTAGGACACTACACATGAGTAAATCTCCCAATTTATGTCTCAGGCTTTTCATAATTCTATCTGTAACTGGATCTCCAGAGGGAAAAAAAGATGCTTCCAATAGCCTACCGGAGAAATCTCCTTATGCATGTGAAAAAGAAAAGGAATAAAGCATTAAGCCATAAAATAGCAAGTTTAGTGTAATGAAATTGAGGATATTTCTGGTCTGGTCAATATAATATAGACTACCTCCCTGCTCCTCTCCGCTAAAAACAATGACAATGGATGGAAATAACACAGCAGATGAACAAAAAAGGTGTTAAGGACACTTCTTACACAAGGGGAATCCAGCTGCATGAGCGTAGTGGCCAATGAGTGCCCACTTTCTCCTTTTATAGAGCATGACTGAGTTGGGCCTGCCCAGCCCACAGCAAGCCCTGGTCAACTGTGACCCGAGTATGCTAAAGCATAAAGAAGAGAGCATAACTTCCCTGTTTGGTTTCTCACAGGCTCCAGGGGAAAGGTTCTCATGGCCACCCACCTCCCTGTCTCATCTGAAAAGCTGTGCTAACACTGAAATGCACAGGGGACATGGATGCAGTAGGCAGAATAGCACTTTCCAAAAGTCATCCACACCTTCATCCCCAAAACCTACACATATAAAGGGGCTACAGGGCAAAGGGGAATGAAAACTTCCAGGTGAGATGGAGTTGATTATGCTCGATTGTTTAGTCAGGCACAATTTAATCACAAGGGCCTTTCTTCCAACATCAGTGTTGCTATAAGTTTAGAGACTGAAATCACTGTACATTGCTGGTAGGAGTGTAAATGGTTCAGCCACTGTGGATAATACATGTCAGTTCCTCAAAGAGCAAAACATAGACTTGCTGAATATCCAGTAATTCCCTTTTTATAAATTTACACATCACACCTCACCTCCCCGAAAACTGATACTCCAACCAGAGTATGTTCACACTATGTTCATACTAGCAGTTTCACAAAAGCCAAATGGTAAAACAACCAAAATGTTGATCAAGAATAAATGCATAAGCAGACTGTTTATTCAAATGGATATAAAAATGTATAAATAGAATATTATATGGTCACTGTAAGGAACAAAAGCTGATACAAGCTACACTGCAGGTGAACCATAAAACACTATGCTCAGTAAAGGTCAGATCCTACAGGCCACAAGCTATATGGTTCCATTTATACGTGGGCATTAAGAACAGGCCAATCCATGGAGAAAGAATGCAGCCTGGTGCTGGCCAGGGAACTGGGCAAAGGGTTCAAAGTTTTCTCTGGAGCTAATGATAATGTTTTGGAATGAGATGAAGGTGGTAGCTAGAAAACATCTTAAATGCCTAAGTGCCATGATTCTACATTATTATGAGAATTTCATGCCAATTAAAAAAAATACAAAATAAGTCTTTCCTCTAATCTTTGAAAGATACTTAAAAAGTCTGCTCTTCTTATCCTTCTTTAGCATGCTCTCTGTCTTTCACTCCGATGGCAGTACATGTTAACAAGTTATAGGAGAGGAGAAAAAACACAATGATAGAATGAAAAAAGTGAACCTTGAAAAATGAACAGGCACAGTCAATTAAAAAGTCTACTACATTCCTTTCTTCAGGCTAAAAGATACAGCAAAATCCAAAGATTTAACAAGACTCTACTGGTCCTGGCTGTTATCTCTAAACACATCAGAAAGTTAGTTTTAAGACATACAACATTGATAATCAGAATCTTTCTATGGCAATAAGTGAATCATGTATATAACATATTCATGCTATGTACACACTGGCAATTTTACATCAGTGCTCAGGCTTGAATCTTAAAGAGCACCTTGGGAAATGCGGACAAACTGTTTTGTTTATTTATTTATTTATTTATTTTGAGGAATGTCCGCTTTATTATGCACAGGTTACAAATTTTAAAGGGTGAGGAAGGGGAGGGCAGAAGGGAGCCTTCTGGCCGACCCCACACCTACCAAAGACGCTGCAATTGGCTGTATGACATGTCTATTTCTCTGGATCTTCTGGTCATGTCAGAGGTCATGTTCCAGGTGTACCACCCTTGACCTTGTAGCCATGTTGGAGGTCACACTCCACCATTCCACCCATAAACCTGAAGGCTGTGCCTCAGACCAAGGGGAGGCTAGGCTTAAGCTACACCCACTAGGCAGCAGGGCAGGAGCCTGGGGCGATCACCCACATCTCTCCCCTCTGCTTTTGGAACAAATTCTACCACAAAGACTTCCGCCATAAGGGCAGTCATAAGTCCTGTGATTCTAGGATGTCGGTGGAGACATTTGAGGGCAATAGTTAGCATATACCATCACACCGCAGGCAGAATGCCTACCACAGCAATGTTGAATGTCCTTGATATTAAGTCCAATACACTGTAGAAATTACAAGGTAACTTCACCAGGGACTGGAGACCCCAACTGCCTATTACCCATCTGGCTCCTCATATCCACTCAGGAGAATGGACCCTAGCTGCTGCCAGGAACAAAGGATGACGACTCTGGCTTCTTCATGCGGACAAGCTATTTTAAGCCAAAGTTTTCATGGTTATGTTTCATGTATTGTGCTGACTTCAGCAGCAGTGATGCTGACAATAAAATGAATAAACACTCTTTGGATTTCAATTTTCAATATAATTTTCCTATTTGCAACTACCAGAGAATTCTTTTAAAATGGAAATAGTTAAATTTTAGCAAATTTAAAATTGTATTAAATTTACTGGAATACATGTGTTTCCTTTCCATTCTGGAAGAAATTAATTTTGTGTTTTTATTCATTTCAAAATGCTCACCCTCAAATTACACTTCTGGAAGTTGCAGTGTCTGCTGAGCACAAAATTAGCTGTTTTGAAAATATATTCACAGTGTCCTGTGAACATATGCAGAAATTTACATCATGCTTACTAATTTGGAAAGAAAAATTATGAAACACTTAAATAGAAGATAAAACAATTGTATTACACATAGTCAGGTAGGTACATATTAAATATACTTGATTGCTGGCAATGTTTGAAAAAATGCAACTGTTGTGGATAACAGTCATTTCCTTCAGTTATAACTAGGCATTACATGTAATAATCTTACAAAAATGAAAATCAGAAACTTTCTAGCAATGGAATATCTATTCCAAATACAAAAGATAAATTAGATAATGCCACTCTACAAATGTTTACCCTTTAGATTGAGAAACACACACACACACATACTTGGTAGCACTTTCGTTCTTTGTTACACCACCACACAGATTCATAGTAAGTACTCTCATTTGAAAACACAGATATTTTACAACTTTCATGGTGCCCATAGCATTTAATAGAAATTGACACCTGGAACAGGATTACCTTAAGCAATCTAATCGCAGTCACCCAGCACGTCCTACTCTGCTCTCCTTCTGCACAGAGCATTTTCAGGTCTCGGGGCCCTCCTGCTTTGTTAGGCTAGAAGGCCACAGCACATGGTTTATCGTTAATGCATATCTTGAAGGTAATACCTGTTGAAATAAAAGCCACTAAAATTCTATATAGAAGAAAAAGCTACCTCTTTTCAAAAAGAAATGAAAAGAAACCCACTCTTACCTAAAAAGCTGAGACTTGCTTTATTCATCTATCAAAGTATTAAGCCTGTACCTTAAAGCAGAATCCGTAGTTAGTTGGTGCTCCGTGTTTTTTTTTGCCTGCCAGTGACACATATATATCACTATTGCCAAATTCGCTGAAAAATTGCAAATGTCGGGGTTCCTTCAAAAAGAAAAAAAGAGAATCACATATGAGGGTTGAATTAGATAAATTTTTTTTAAAGATTTTATTTATTTTTATTGGAAAGGCAGATATACAGAGAGGAGGAGAGACAGAGAGGAAGATCTTCTGTTCAATGATTCACTCCCCAAGTGACCACAACAGCCGGTTCTGTGCCAATCAGGAGCCAAGAGCCTCCTCCAGGTTTCCCACGTGGGTTCAGGGTTTCAAGGCTTTGTGCCGTCCTCAACTGCTTTCCCAGGCCACAAGCAGGGAGCTGGATGGGAAGTAGAGCTGCTGGGATTAGAACCGGCACCCTTATGGAATCCCAGCACATTCAAGGTGAGGACTTTAGCCACTAGGCTATTGCGCAAGGCCCAATAAGTATTTTTGCATTCTCTTTTTATGATTCTACTACATTGTATATTTTATACCTCAGACAAAAATTATTTTTAAAAATATTTTAAGCACAATGTCACAAAAAAGGAAAAGAAATTATAACACAACTGTCCTGACCCAATCAAGAATTAGACAACATTTTATTATTTAGTATTGAAAAACTGGAAGTCTTTGATATAACATATTTTTTCATTCTTATTTTAAACTTCCTGTTCTCTTTGCCATTTCAAAGAATCTGAGAGGGAAAAATACAGTAAGAATTGTTTTTTTTTTTTTTTTTTTTTTTTTTTTTTTTTTTTTTTTTTTTTTTTTTTTTTTTTTTTTTTTTTTTTTTTTTTTTTTTTTTTTTTTTATTATTGTTGCTTACATTGTATTGTGTAGTACAGTTTCATAGGCGCTGGGGATTCCCCCCACCCCTCCCATACCCCTCCCCCCATGGTGGATTCCTCCACCTTGTTGCATAACCATAGTTCAAGTTCGGTTGAGATTCATTGCTTGCAGACACATGCCTAGCATAAAGTTCAGCGTCTTATTGTCCAGATAAGTTCAGTGGCCTCTTGGGGAGACCTTCTATGGTCTGAAAATAGGTCTAACAGAGTAAAGATCCAGTCAGTTAAAAGCCCCAACGAGGCCACAGTATCAATATACAACATTATGGAATTAATTGACATAGTATTGGGTAAACAATATGTTAAAAATAATGCAAGTTCCCTTCTTCGAAACATCTGGGTTGAGACAGTATCAATGACAGGTTCAAAAAAAAAAAATAACAAACAACCAAACAAAAAATTACAGGTTAAATCAAGGCAAACATGTGGTATCTAATCTTTTGGGATTCGCTCATTTCCCTTAGCATTATAGTTTCCAGTTGTGCCCATTTAGCCACAAAGAACTGCATTTTGTTTTTTTTAATAGCTGAGTAGTATTCCATGGAGTAGATGAACCAAAGCTTTCTTATCCAATCTTCTGCTGATGGGCATTTCGGTTGCTTCCATGTTTTTGCAATTACTGATTGTGCTGCAATGAACATAGGGATGCATGTTGGTTTGTCGTAAAACAGGTGTTTTGGATATATTCCTAGGAGTGCTATTGCTGGGTCATATGGTATGCAGATTTTGAGTTGTTTGAGTGTTCTCCAGACTGATTTCCATAAAGGCTGTACCAATTTGCAGCTCCACCAGCAGTGGAGTAGGGTTCCCTTTTCCCCGCATCCTCGCCAGCAAGCGTCGTTGGTGTTCTTGTTTATGTGGGCCAATCTTACTGGTGTTAGGTGGTACCTCATCGATGTTTTAATTTGGATTTCCCTTATTGCTAGGGAGCTGGAACATTTTTTCATATGTTTGTTTGCCATTTGGACTTGTTCCTTTGTGAAATGTTTGCCCATTTCCCGTGCCCATTTCTTGAGTGGCTTGTTTGTTTTGGTTTTTTGGTTGTTTTGAAGTTCTTTATATATCCTGGAAATTAGCCCCCTATCGCCTATATCGTGTGCAAAGATCTTCTCCCACTCTGTGGGTTGCTTTTTTACTTTGTTGATTGTTTCCCTTGCTGTACAGAAGCTTCTTAGTTTGATGAGGTCCCATTTGTTTATTCTGTTCTCAACTGCTATTGCTTTTGGTGTCCTTCTTAGAAAGTCGGGACCTACTCCTAGGTCTTGCAGGGTATTTCCTACATTTTCTTGCAAGAGTTTGAAGGTTTCTGGATGTAGGTTTAGGTCTTTTATCCATGTAGATTGGATCTTAGTGTATGGTGATAGATGTGGGTCTATTTTTTTGTTTCTACAGGCTATCAGCCAGTTGTCCCAACAACATTTACCAAAGAGGCCTTCCCACTTGCTTGAGCTGTCATTGGTCTTTTTGTCAAAGATTAATTGGCTGTATTTGTGTGGGTTCCCTTTTGGTGCTTCTATTCTATTCCATTGATCTTCCTTTCTGTCTTTGTGCCAGTACCAGGCTGTTTTGATAACCACTGCTCTATAGTATGTCCAGAGGTCCGGGATTGTGATTCCCCCTGCTGACTTCTTATTTTTCAGGATGGTTCTAGCTATTCGTGGTTTTTTGTGCTTCCAGATGAACTTTTGAATCATTGTATCCAGTTCCGTGAAGAATGTTTTGGGCAATTTGATTGGAATTGCATTGAAAATGTATATTGCTTGTGGTAGTATAGACATTTTAATGATATTGATTTTGCCTATCCAGGAGCACGGGATGTTATTCCATCTTTTGAGGTTTTGTTCAATTTCCTTTTTAAATAGTTTGTAGTTTTCTTCGAATAGGTCTCCTACGCTTTTGGTTAGATTTATTCCCAAATACTTCATACTTCTCTCTGCTATTTTGAATGGTATCCTGTTGGTTAGATCTTCTTCCATCTTGGTGTTATTTGCGTACACTATGGCTGTTGATTTTCGTTCGTTAATTTTGTACCCCGCCACTCTGCCAAACTCTCGTATAAGTTCTAGCAGTTTCTGTATTGAGTCTCCTGGTTTTTCTATGTATAGGATTATGTCATCTGCATATAGTGAAAGCTTGACTTCTTCGTTTCCTATACGTATGCCTTTGATTTCTTTTTCTTGTCTTATGGCCTCTGCAAGTACCTCTAGGACTATGTTGAATAGCAGTGGTGATAGCGGGCACCCTTGTCTTGTTCCAGATCTCAGTGGGAAGGGTTCTAGCTTTTCTCCATTCAGTATGATACTGGCGTTGGGTTTTTCATAAATTGCTTTGATTATGTTGTGGATTTTCCCATCTATGCCTACTTTGGCTAGAGTTTTTAGCATGAAGAGGTGTTGGATTTTGTCGAAAGCTTTTTCTGCATCTATTGAAACTATTATGTGGTTCTTGTTTTGCTGTTTTTGGATATGGTTTATAACATTTATGGATTTCCGAATGTTGAACCATCCCTGCATCCCAGGGATGAATCCTACTTGATCCGGATGAATGATCTGTCTGATGATTTTTTGAATTCTATTGGCTAGGATTTTGTTGAGAATTTTAGCATCAATGTTCATCAGAGAAATAGGTCTGTAGTTTTCCTTCTCTGATGGTTCTCTGTCCGGTTTTGGGATTAAGGTGATGTTGGCTTCATAGAATGAGTTTGGGAGGGTTGCTTCCTCCTCTATTGTTTTGAAGAGCTTGTAGAGGATTGGGGTTAGTTCTGTTCGGAATGTTTTGTAGAATTCTGTAGTGAAGCCGTCTGGGCCTGGGCTTTTTTTCGTTGGGAGATCCTTGATGACTGTTTCAATCTCTACCTCGGTTATGGGTTTATTTAATTCTGCAGTTGCCTCCGGACTGAGTTTTGGTAAGTGGTGGGAGTCCAAGAACTTTTCTATTTCTTGGTGGTCCTCAAATTTGTGGGAGTACAGTTCTTTGTAGTAATTTCTAATTATTTTCTTAATGATTGCAGTGTCTGTTGTTATGTTGCCTTTTTCATCTTTAATGCTATTAATTCTCACTTTCTCTTGTTTTTTTTTGGTCAATCGGGCCAGTGGAGTGTCTATTTTGTTTATTTTCTCAAAAAACCAACTTTTTGATTTGTTGATTTTATGTATAGTTTTTTTGATTTCTATTTGGTTTATCTCCTCCCTTGTTTTGATGATTTCTTGTTTCCTATTGTGCGTGGGACTCTTCTGCTGCTGTTTTTCCAGATCCTGGAGGTGTGAGGTTAGTTCCTGTATTTGGCGTCTTTCTTGGGCCTTGACATGCGCTCCGATTGCGATGAATCTACCTCGTAGCACTGCTTTGGCGGTGTCCCACAAGTTTTGGAATGTTGTATCAGAGTTTTCATTGGTTTCCATAAATTTTTTGATCTCATCTTTGATTTCTTCTCTGACCCAATGTTCGTTTAATAGCATATTGTTCAATTTCCAAGAGTGCGTATACTTCTTGGGGAGTTTTGAGTTGTTGATTTCCAGTTTCATCCCATGGTGGTCTGAGAGGGTACATGGTATGATACTAATGTTTTGGAAGTTGTTTAGATTCGCTTTATGTCCTATCATGTGGTCGATTCTGGAGAAGGTGCCATGCACCGCTGAGAAGAATGTATAGTCTGTGGCCTTAGGATAAAAAGTTCTATATATGTCTACTAAGTCCAGTTGTTCTATTGTTTGTGTGAGCTCTGTTGTTTCTTTGTTGAGTTTTTGTTTCGTAGACCGGTCCATTGTTGTTAGAGGTGTGTTGAGATCGCCTACAAGAATTGTGCGGGTGTCTATGTCTTCCCTTAAGTCTGTAAGTAATTGCTTTACGTAACTAGGTGCATTAAGATTCGGTGCATAAACATTAATGATGGTGATTGCTTCTTGATGGATCATTCCTTTCACCAGTATAAAATGGCCTTCCCTGTCTCTTTTGATGTTAGTTAGAATGAAATCTATCTCGTCTGAAATTAGGATAGCTACCCCAGCTTTTTTTTCTCGTCCATTAGCGTGAAATATCTTTTTCCATCCCTTCACTTTCAGTTTCTTTGCATCCTTTCTGGTTAGATGCGTTTCTTGTAGGCAACAGATGGTTGGGTCTTGTTTGATGATCCATTCTATTAATCTCTGTCTTTTGATTGGTGAATTTAGACCATTTGTGTTGAGAGTTAAAATTGAGAGGTTGCAATTTTGCCCTGCCATGTGTTTGTGTTGTGTATGTGTTGTTGCCTATGTAGTTGTCTTGTTTGTGCGGCCTTTAGTTTGGAGACCTTCTTATTTGCCAACTTTGTTTGTGATTTGCCTCCTTTTTGTCCGGGACTAGCGCATTTCTAAGGAGACTTTGCAGGGCTGGTTTTGTGTAGACATATTCTTCTAGTTTTTCTTTGCTATTGAAGTATCTGATTTCGTTCTCAAATACAAATGAGATCTTTGCTGGGTAGATTATTTTTGGTTGACAGTTGTTTTGTTTCAGGACTTGGAAGATCTTTGTCCATTCTCTCCTTGCTTGTAGGGTCTCTTCGGAGAAGTCAGCAGTAATTCTGATGGGTTTTCCCCTGTATGTGATCTTTTCTCTACTTCGTACTTGTCTCAGGATTCCTTCTTTGTCTTCATTGGAGTAGAACTTGAGCACCGTGTGTCTGGGTGAAGATCTCTTTGGATCATGTCTGTTGGGAGTTCTCTGTCCATCCTGTATGCGGGGTGGATTCGTGTTCCAAGTGTTTTGGAAGTTTTCCTGTATAATTTCATCAAGCACTGCTTGCATCCCAGATTCTCTTTCTACTCCCTCGGGGAGGCCGATGATCCGAATATTCAATTTTCTAAGGTAATCCTTCATCTCTTGCATCATTTTATTAGTTTTGCTGAGGTTTGTCTCTAGCTGTTTAATTCGCTGGGCACTTTCATTTTGTGTGTCTTCTGTTTCAGAGATCCTTTCCTCTGCCGCATTTATTCTGTTGATGAGGCTTTCAATTTTATTCTCTTGGGCATCCAGTTTGGTTTTGATTTGTTGTATTTCGGTGATTATGCGGTTCTGGTAGTCTTCCAGCTTTGTGTCCACGTCTCTGAGAAATTTTAGCATTATTTTCATCAATTCCTTTGCTGGTAACACGTCCATGTCTTCATCTCGCATCGCCGATATTGATAATGGCTTTTGGCCCATGTTTGGTGGGGTGCTGGCTCTTTCATCTGGAGCACAGCTCTTTCTAGTGGTTTTTCCCATTGCGTTGGTGTATTCTGGTAAGGCAAATGGACCCGTGTGTTGAGGGGCTGTCAGGTGCTTTCCTGTAGAGATTGGAGCCTGCAAGCGTGGTGTTGCCGGGCGTGGTAATTTTCAAGGCACCGTTGGTGCGTTCTCAGGGCCCGGGGCTGTAGAGCACCACCTTGGGGGCCCAGTGGATTCCAGGCACACTCTGGGCACCTCTTCTACAGGTGTGCCACCGCAGGGCGTGGAGGGATGGAGGCGCTCTCTGGGCGCGCCCCCTGCACGGGAATCCACAGGACGTAGAAGGTTTTATGTGCTTTCTCCCTGCGTTCTCCTTGTCAGGGACTGCAGGGTTTTTCAGAGCCCGCCTGGTGTGTCTCCCACACACAAGACTGTGGTTGAGGCACTTTCTGGGCGTGGCTCTTGTGCAGTGATTCCACCACTCGTGGTGTGTGTGTGGCTCCTCCTCACAGGACCGTAGAGGAGGTGTGACCCAGGCGCCTTGTTAAAATAACTTCTCAGCGGGATCGCACAGTGCCAGTGTGGCACAGGAGATTTCAGAGCTCTCCCGGTGTGTCGCCTACACTCAGGACTGCGGGGTGGGAGGCGAGGAATGGACAGTTCACACTATGGGAGTGGCATCTGCGTGTCAGGGACACACAGCGCTACACTTCCCAGTTCAGCACCCTCCTGACTCCTGCGCTACGGAGGCGGCTGCTGCAGGCGGGACCGCCTAGCCCAGCCCGGCGCGGCGCTCAGAGTCCTCCTGGTGCTGTCGCCCACCCACAGGGTTTCAGGGTGTCGGGGATTCCAGACTCCCACCAGCAGCCTCCGCGCGCTGAGATGCACTGGCCCACTTAGCGCAGGAAGATCTGAGGCGCTTTCCCGGGACCTTTTCAGCCACCAACACGCACCGCTGTTCCCAAGGCACAGACCTGACAGTTTCAGGTTGCGCCCCTTGTGTTCTCAGAGGCTGGAGCCTCAGCAGGGGGTGGGGAATGCGGAGGCTGCCACGTTAATCCCCAGCTCACCAAGGTCCGGCTGCTGCAGTCTGCTTCTGCTGTTGTTGAAGAATTCCGCCGGCGACGATCCCTCCGATTTCCCTGTCTCCAAGCTGGCCGCGTCTCCCGTCAGGCCGCTCTCAAAGGTGACTCAGCAGGTCTGGAGTGGGATGTCGGCTTCTCTACCTTTGCCCTGCTCCGTTCTCGTTGTTCTTCCGAGTTGTGTGGAACTTTTTGGCTCCACACTGTCCCAGGGAGTTTCACGGACCTCTCCCTACGGTTTCCTGCCGCTCCTCTTCGCTGCCTCTGCAGCACTCTAACCTTCTCTCACTGAACTCTCCCTCATAGCCTTTCTCCTACGTCGGCCATCTTCCCTTCTCTCAAGAATTGTTTTTAAAAACTATTTTCCTTATCTAGTTTTCAAATGATAGTTCCACAGAGGGATGAAAGTTTGTTTCTACCGCCACAGAAGTTAAAGAAGTTGTGGCAATAATACCTTTTCCTTTGGATACAACCTTTTGAACATCTGAACTACATAACATGCACAGGAAGCACTGAGTTCAGCTACACGACTTTCTGGCCTTACAAAAAGAAGGGGGCCTACACAGATACTTTCAGATATATTATCTGGAAGCGCAATGTGCCTGATTTTCAAGGCAAAGTGGAGTCATCAATGGTTATTTGTTTGGGAAATTCAGGAGCTTTAGAATTGGTCCTGGGAAATCACTGGGTCATACTACTCTTTGACAGGTTAATAACTTGGAGAAGCTCTTAAGTCTGAGGTTGGATATGTAATCAAAACTGGCCAAAATGTATTTGTTCTCCAAAACCTTGTTCCAAGGAGTGTGGTCTCAAGCCAGCAGCACCAGCAACAAGACCAGGGAGCCTATGAGAAATGCAAAAATCTCAGGGCCCACCAGAGAACTACTGAATCAATATCTGCATTTTTAACAAGAGCCCAGGTGATATGCATGCACTAAAAGTTGAGAAGAGGTACTCAAAAAAAGAAAACAATCACAGGTCGTTCAGCATTATAAGCAAACTATTCAAATCCAAAGAAGTGCACTATCTCTGATAACTTTAGAGTAATATTTCTGTGTGTGTCACTCGGTCTAAGCATTTTAACGAAATGAATCACTGAGGTTCCTTATTTCACTGAAAATAAGGCAGATGGGATAAAGCATAAAGCATCCAGCTTAGGACCCTTGGAACAAAAGGGGAGGAAGCAGAAATATATTCAATATATTCTTACTGATATGGTCTTTTTAACACTTGACTCCTTGACAGAAACTAATGCTAGCAAGAAGTTTGACTTCTATGAAGCTGAAATAAAACCACTCTAAGAGAGGGTTCCATAGTGCAATGCTTAACACTCTGGACTCTGAAATAAAACCACTCCTCTCCACTGATAGAATGTTGAATGAATATTTAAAACCTATATGTGGGGTTTTTTTTGCTTTTGTTTTTGCAAAATAGCCTTTTTCCAGAACCCTTTGAAAATCCTTCATACTACAGAAGTCATTTGAAAGGCAGCTTGAGAAACACTGGAAGGTAAAGAAACATGATCAGTCTCGTCTCTTGGTGTGTTTCTATTCTGCAATGACATACCTGAATTGTTTACAGCAGGGCAAGACTATAACTGTGACTTGGCATTGCTTTAGCAAAGTCTAACCATGCGTTTGTTTCTGGAGTTGGGAGGAAGAGAGTGGTGGTGGAGAGGATGGTACTAGGAGGCTCCTCTGTAAATGTAAGTCAGAGCCACATCCATAAGAACTGCAGCTCCCATACAGCCCAGATATTTTTGGAAAACAGACATCAAGACCTTATAGAAAAAAGAATGAAAGTGGCTTTCTTGCCAACTATTAAAGCCATAGAAGACATCAGACAACCTGCTTAATGTATATTAAGGTCATAAACATTGAGGGAACCTAATAGCCTTAATGTTTTTCTTTGAGAAGGGGGAATTAAAATCATTTCCACATGTAGAATGTGGAGCATATCACTGGGGAAGGCATACTTCTCTTACGATGCTGCAGAGATCTACATTACAAGAACAGAAATTTGATGCTCATTGTTCTACCAAGGGAGAGTGCATTGCAGGGACAAGAATGTGGATCCAGGAGAGGAATGAGGAGGCATTTTTGTAAAAAGAAAGAGTAGCAGGGAAAGGAAGAAAAGAATTAAACACAACTAGGATGGACAGTGGATTTTAATGACAAAAATCCTAAAGAAAAAAGTTCAGGAGTTTAAAAGATTTCATTACATCTTACAGTGAAGACACTCTGGGATGAGGATGAGATAAGCATGATTTAGGGATATATAAATTAGTTTGATATTAAAAATTTTTTAAAGTTCCAGCACATTTTATTTTTCAAACACTATAAATGGTAGTTTATACACTAAGAACACTTGGGAAAGAATAATGTCATTAAAATAATTAAGTTTAAAACCTTAATAGCAAAGATGGATAACCACTCACACAAACATTTATAATAGAAAATTGTGGGAACTAGCCTGAATGCTTAAGAAATAGTATGATGGAACACTAGTAGCCAATATACAATTTGCCTATTACTAAAGGATTATACTAAAAAGATTTCTTCCAGGCAATTGTCACAAAAATAGCTGATCCAGGTTCCATGAAACATCATACCTCAAGGAAATACAGACACAGATACACCATATGCACATCTGTGCAAAAAACCCAGCAAAAAAAAGTAAAACTACATATAACAGAAAGAAGTGTTATTAACTGATCATCAGAAACTTAGACATGGTCAAGATCTGTCATCTGATCTAAGGAAAAGAAGAAAAGACACAAACCATATCATAGCCAAAATCTCTGACTAGGATAAGGTGTAGGAAGAATGAACATTAGATGTGGTACTGAAACAAGAGCATACAGATCCCATCAGAGACTTCCCTAAGCAACAGATGGCCCCCCACCAGCGTCATCTCTGCCTCACCCCAGCACAATGGCTACAGCATGGGTTTTCCTACTTGTCCATTTCTACCCAACAATAGAAAAAAACAAAATGACCCAAACTTTAATTCTATGCTTAGGATCATCATTACCCTATTCAATGCCATCTGTGCTCCCACTCAAAAAGACATTACAAAGTGCTACATTTCCACTTCAAGCCAATGAGGATTAAAAATAGATACTATTGACATTCAAGAACGACACTTGCATTTCCCCACATCTGT
The DNA here is from genome assembly GCF_017591425.1 of Ochotona curzoniae. Taxonomy (NCBI): domain Eukaryota; kingdom Metazoa; phylum Chordata; class Mammalia; order Lagomorpha; family Ochotonidae; genus Ochotona; species Ochotona curzoniae. The sequence continues at coordinate 27,166,718 of NW_024465369.1, forward strand.
ACATATGCACTTGTCAAAGCCTAATTATTTTATATACTCTGCCCTATTACCCACATGTTCTTTTGATGAGCAAGATGGCCATAAGACAAGTGTTAAATAAAGTGAATACTTAGTTTAAAACGATTACAGAGAACATATGGAATCCCCTAAAAACTACCCAGTCTTCATATCAACCAATTAATAGGGTAGCATACAGCTTACTTTAAATTCACAGCTAATATGTCATTTAAAACACATCATAAATTTTTCGGTTTACCTTTGATGTCCCTTTAGTAGAAAAATATAAACCAGATCTTCTTAACAGGAAGTAAACCTTTTTCCAGGACTTCTTTCCCTGTTCTTTTGCATGTAAGAAGCCATGGATTTCAGGATATGTGCTTGAACTCAGAAACATCTAGAAAAAAATCCAACCCTTATCATATCAGTGAGACAGTGATACCATAGCTTTAAACTAATCATGTTACAATTTCAAGTATAAATGTGTAAGATCAAATAGCATCCACAATATTACAGAAATCATAATGTATATACAATCAGAAGTATAGCTTTAGGGGGCAAATGCAGCGGCATATCAGGTTAACTTTCCATCTGTGGTGCCAGCATCCTACATGAGCATCTGTTTTAGTCCTGGCTATTCAACTTCTCATCCAGCTCCCTGCTTATGGGGTGGAAAGGGAGTGAAGACCTTGCTTCCACATGGGAGACTTGGAAGTTCCTGGCTATTGGCTTTGGATGTGTCCAGCTCTGGCACAGGTGGCCACTTGTAAAATGAATCAGTAGATGGAAGCTCTCTATTTCTGGCTTTCCTTCTCTCTCTCTGTAATTCTAAACTTCAAGTAAAGGAAATAAATCTTTAAAAAAAATACGTCTTTCAAAAACTCAAAGCAGGTTGCAAAAGAAAACATGTACATAAAATGTACATTCCTAGCAATCAATACTGAAGCAACCATCAAAAGTATAATCTATTCTAATATCCATACAAAATTTGGTAACATCTAAGTGTTACAATGTACTGGTGCTTTTCAATCTTTTTTGTGGCTTCCTCTCTGAATATAGGCTTACTTTACAATCTCACTATGGTAAAAGAAAGACTGCAATCCAAACTTGGATTGTTAAACAGGAAATTAAGGCAAGTTCACCTCCTTGATGAGAGTTAATACTCTTGTTCATCTTCTATGGTTTCCCTGTGATATTGAGCAGAGCAGCTTTTGTTTACTAAAGAGAACTAAAACAGTACATCCAGTCTACCTGCTCTTGCACAAAGTAATCTTGATCCTGAATCATGGCATGCTTGAGTTTGGGCAAGCCTGGCACTGCTTTGACCAACACATACGCTAGAAGTGAAGCTTTGTGAGTTCTGGATGTAGCACTTCTTCATCCTAACGGCTTCCAAGGATGATTCTTGGAAGTTTGCTCTCACATAAAAGAAATGTGGCTACCCTGAGTCCACCTTGGGTGAGCAGCAACTGGAGAAGGTACTCTGTAATGAGACACCATATGAGAAAAAGAGGGGCTCAGGACCACTGAGGCACACTTAGAGAAAAAGCTATCTCAGAACAGTGCCCAGCCACTGACGCAACAGGAGTCAGAGACGACTCACCCAGCTAATAATTTTCTAAAATTCCTGCCCCACAGAATTAGTCACAGCATGTAAATGGGCACCTAAAGCCCATAAGGTTTGAAATCCTTTTTCCTATAGGAATAATTGAGACAGTGAGCTTGTGATGGTCAAAAACACAAGAATGAAAAGGCTAGGACGCAGTCTAGAGTGGGTGTGCTTGGTGCCTGGAATCAGGCAATGGGGATGCATTAGTGTCTCACCGAAAGAAACAGGAAAGCATACGAATAAACAAATGCAAAATGGAAAAACCAAATGAGAAAATTATTAACTAAAACAACGCAACGTACTTTAAAAGGCTACTCCAGGAAATGCTGATAGTAGATATTTACATTTTTTAAAGTAAATTATTACATTTTTTAAATTTAATGAGCCATGGATATTAATTAATTGACATGCAAAACAGGCAAGTAGGTTTTCTAGTTTGAGTGCTTTCCAAGTTATTAAACCAAACCAATTAAATTTTAAAAAGAGAGTCACAGAGGTCACACGAGAAAAAGAAGAAACCTTTTAAAAAGTGGAAACATCGCCTCAGTGGGGAGAAGAGGCTAAGGGCACACGCAGGGCTGGCTGCTTCCAAAGCCTACCATTTCTCTTGTTTTTATAATTTAACATTAAAGCAATATAACCATGTTATAGGAAGATCTGGGAAAGGAGGCAGAAAAGAAAAAAGAATATTCCAAACCACTCCAGTGTATTAATAAAGTGAGAGGCATCCTGACTAAATCTGGGGTCTGGGGATACAGTTGCTGCTGTCATTCACCCCAGATTCTGAAAACTCTGCTCTGGGACTAATCACTTTTCTAAAAATAGTCTGAATAGTGACAATTAAATACAGTCTATTCAAAAGCTCACGGAAAGCAAATCTGCAAAAGACAAACCCATTTAACATAGTCATAGATATGTAAGAAATATTGAAATTTGCTTGTATTAAAGATTAGAGATTACTGAGCAGGACAAGGGGTGGGGGATTGCTCAAGTAGCAGCATTCTAAAGACACTGTTGAATATCAACCTGTGAAGAAAAAAATTCAGAGCTTATGATATAAAATCTGTGCATCAGAATAAAAAAAAATCCCGACATGTTATAATGACTGTGTGTTATAAAATGACTATCTCAAGCCACTCACTAACCACTTGGAAGAAATGAGCTCAACAGACATAAAGCTAGGGATTTTTTTAGCAGAAAAACTAATCTCAATTCAGCTCCTAGTTTTATACAATTATATGCACGAATTTTAGAGCATTAAACAGGTAATAGTGTAGAAATATACTCAATCAATTTTTCCCTATAATGCCTAATATTTTCAACATTAAGAACTGCAGATGTTAATTATGAAAGACAATAGTAAATACATTTTTAAAGGTTTATTTTATTTTTATTGGAAATCCAGATATACAGAGAGGAGGAGACAAAGAGGAAGATCTTTTGTCTGCTGATTCAATCTCCAAGCAGCCGCAATGGCCCAGAGCTATGCTGATCCAAAGCCAGGAGCCTGGAGCCTCTTCAGGGTCTCCCAGGTGGCACAGGTTCCCCCAGGTGCTATAGGTTCCCCCAGGTGGTACAGGTTCCCAAGGCTTTGGGCCACAAGCAAAGAGATGGATTGAAGTAGGGCCACTGGGATTAGAACCGGTATACATATGGGATCCCAGTGCATGCAAGACAAGGAATTTGGCCAACAGGCTACTGCACCTATTTGCAGTTTACAGGAGAGTTAAAAAAAATTGTTAAGAATACTAACATCTTTATACACAGTACAGGATAAAACACTGCAATATGCTTTTCATGAAGCATTCTATGTTTAAAATCTCTCGACAACTGACCAGAATTAGGAAAAGGAATATTGATCCGGCTTTACGAATCTAGAGCAATTTTTACCCAGGTAATTTTCCTATATTAAAATGTAGTCATTCAAGGTATTAAATTTCAAAGTCTGGGCAGGCATCCATATGTTCCTCATACATGCCTTATATTATGTTATTTCTTACGTATTTAACATTACCTGCAAAATCTGTGTGGGGGAAATTTCACCATTGGTTTCAGTTGCAAAAGACACCATATGTTCTGGAAAAAAATACTGACAAAAAGATACAGGTTAAATTATCCCTAAACTCACTTCAGCAAAGAGTCAGTATGATCAATCACCTTTAAGCTGCTCTAAAATTCATTCAAAGTGCTTTTGAAAAGCCTATCCCACGACTCTAACCTCTGGCATCTTCATGATGATGCCTGGAATTGAGCCCAAATGTTATCAAGTATACCCCCAGATGATGCTGATGCAGGGAGTTACAAACCACTGCAGTAGTATGGACAATGTGCTGAGACCCACCTCACTCACATCCTGACACCATTAGACCATTTCCTAAATCAGGCTAACCTCAGGCTCATTAAACAGCAGAAGGTATGCAATGATCACAGCCCACCAACGCAGGAATGAATAATCAATACTGGCCTGGAGAGCTTCAAGTCCCAATTATAAAGCTCATCCAAACCAATTGTTTAAAATCAGTAAGTCTTGGTCCTCATTCCAGAGGTTTTTTTCATTCAGTAGTTCTGGGTAGATAGATCCTGGATTTTGTGTTTTTAACAGGCACTGGGACAGCCGTTGGAAGTTTTATGACCAGATAAGTTTGGGGAAAATCTTTTCTAACATACTTCCTTGAGGACACAGATTCTCAATAACTTTCAATGAACTTTGCTATGAATAAGTTTTGGTCTAAAACTTCTGTGTTTTGTTCATTAGAGCATGGCTGCTAGCATTCCTATCTTCTTTCCACCAAGCTGCCTAGGTTGTGACAACACAAACATCCCCAACCCTCAGTGAAAAAACATTGTTTGGTGTCTATAAAACAAATTTCTGACATTGTTTGATTAAAAAATAAAACCAAAAGTTTGCTATGAAGATATTTCTTAAATGTAATCTTTAAGCTCTTGTTTTTAATAGACTTACAAGAAGATGCTTTCCCTTTAAATCATAACTCTATTTAATTTTTATAAGAACTCCCATTTTCTTTGTCAAAGATTATCCCATTATGTTTCTATTTATAGGTTAAAATAAAAGAGAGCCTAAGAGGTCTGTCAGGGTTTGAAAATATTCTATTATGGTACATATTATATATTTTTTCATAAAGCATCATTTCAATCCAATTATTCAAAACTAAGTGTAAAAATATACTACAGTTGCAGAGACAAAAACAATTTAAAATAATGAGCCCAAAGGCAATTCTGACTCCTCAAGATTCCTAGTCTTCATTAGAATGTGACATATGTTTATTTTCTTTTAAAGAGAACTATAATGAAAGCAGTATTTACTTGATAAAGCACTGGTCTTTATCTTATTTCCACTTAGCTTGGGGATTATTGCTCTGAAAACAAAATAATTTGAAAGAGCAAGATCTATGTCAATCTCGAATTCCAGGCTAAATTAAATAGTCCAATCATCCAACCCTTACTTTATAAGGGTTTTCATCTAAATTTCCTAAATTCTATCAAAAGTGTTAAGCTATAATATTTTAGAATCCTTCTGAAAATCTGTAATAATCAGTTTCTCAAACATGCATTTTTTTCTAAAAACACAAGAGAAAAAAGCAATGGTTCCCCAAAACCAGTTTGTATGTATGTTTGTTTGTTTTTTGCATTCATTCTAAAATGAATCAAATTTGTGTGAATTCAGACTTAATCAGTTTGACTAAGAAACAGTTCCTGAGTTTATGCTTTATTGTCTGGTTATTGCTAGAACAGGGAGAAATGTCACCATAATTTTAAAGAAACCAGAATCATTACCCACAATTTACCAAATAGGATGATTTCATGTATTGTGACTTCTGTTTACATAAAATTTCACCAATTCATGTATTTTTTCCATAACGTTTCATGAAAATTTAACTTACCATTGGGTTTTTAAAGAATTCATATTTGGCATAATTTTTTCTAAAGAACAACTTATTGTCTTCGTCCATTCCCCAGTTAGATAGCACTTCGGTCACTAGTTCATGGTCTTCTATTATTCTTTCTGAAAACCATAGTGAGAATTTTGACAGATATAAAATCATACACAAAAGACTTCAGAAAGTTCATGGCAAAATGGAAATAAAGACAATGTTCGTTTTTTTTTAAGACAATGCTAACTTTTCTTAAACTTTTAAAATTTCATTCATTCATATATCACATCTACATATATTCCCATACAAAATACAAAATATGTTTTGTCTTTAGTCAACATGAAAACTCAATTAAATCCTGAAATAGCCAATGCTGAATCAGTAATGCTGAGCTTATTACCAAGTAGATTCTTACCTGAAAGTACAAATACATTAAAATGTCACAATGAACTTTTTGCCAATTCTTGATCTCATTTGGTTACTCTCTAAATTATCATTTAAGTTTGACAACAAGCCTGCAGTAAATATATGGGAAGTAGTTTTTTCCTTAACTCATCATGGTGTCAAAATTAAAATATTCGTTTCAAGGTTGAATGATTCACCTCATTAAGAGATGGAGAATATTGACAGGTTCAATCTGCATTTTAAATGTATACCTTGGATCCTTTAAAAAGGATGAACGCTTTACAAGGAAAACTTTAGCAAAGGCAGAAACAGTTTGGGAAGGAACACAATTCCTCTTACATTTCATATTTCTAAAATTAATATTAAGGAAAATAGGTAGGATGAAGGGCACTTAAATGAAGTAAGCAAGGGTAGCTCTAAAGCAGTAAAAATAACATGAAAAATTTCAATTTAAATAAGAAATTGTGATAATGTTCATAGCAGTACTATTAATAATAAATCTAAACTGGAAATTACCTTAGTACTTCTAGACACAGAAATGAATAAATGACATAAAAGCACACATTGGAATATACACTACCATGACCTATAACAGTATGCATGAATTTCACAAGTGCAATGTTAAAGGAAAAGTCAGACACAAATAGTACATATTGTGTGAATCCTCTTACCTAACATTCAAAACAGAGAAACTGCACCTTCATAGAAACATTGGGTAAGTAGCAAGATGAAAGGGATTTCTAGAGTAATGGTAACACTGCAGTTTTTAAACTGGGTGTTGGATATTTAGCATAGGCAATATTTGAGAATTCACTAAGTTGTCCACATATGTTTTGCTCAAGTTTTGCTGTATAAAATGTCATATTTCAGTAACACATAAAAAAAATTGTAAAATTATCAATGCACAAGAAGAAATGGGAAATAACCAAAAAAGGAATATGGAAATTTTCTGCATTTTTAGTGTGTCTAGGACCTCTCAAAAAAGTATCTGTGTCTCAGAAATTCAACACTTGCTAATGATCTGTGACCTTCAACCCCCAAACCCTTGAAAGTAATGCCACACTTTAAAAGAAGCTTATTCATCTGGAAGGAAGTTCTTGTAAGAGTGCTCAATGAATATGGATGAGTGTGAGTTCAGAGTGCACCAACACTTGGGTTCTGTTCCTAAGTCTGATCACTCCTTTTCTGTCTCATTGACTGGCTCCCCTCACTCCTCTCTTAAGACTCAGTCCTTGGCTCAACTGCTTCCATCCCCTTTGTCTTAACCACTTCAACCTCTTCAGTCGCCACATCTGTTGAAATGCTGGTGTAAATCATTTAGCTAACATTTCTTTCACTCCTGGATCATTGCTAAGAGATTCTCTGGTTGCTCAGTTTGTCTAAAATCAATGTTAGAATGGAAATTCTTCAAAATAGTAAAACAGAGAATTCCCATGACACAGTCAGTCTCATTTCTCAGTATATACTCCAAAGAAGTGACAGCCAAGATTGGGTGAAATACCTGCAAACCTATGCTCACAGCAGTATTATTCACAGCAGGAAAACCTGGAAGCAACACAACCATCAATATTGAATGAATAAACAAAATACATTCACACAATGGAGAATGCAGGCTTAAAATGGAAATTCTTTCATGTGCTTCAATACGGATAAATCTTAAAGTTGACGTGTAAGTAAATACGGCAGATACAAATGGCAAATACTGAATGACTCCATTTAGTTGAGGTAATTACAATCATTTAATGAATAGAGGCAATGAAGGAGAAAACAGTAGTTGAGGATAAAGAGAAACAGGAGTTATTGTTTAAGGGGCACAGAATGTCAGTTTGGAAGACAAAGTTCTAGCAACAACCGGTGACTGTGATATAGCGATGTAAACAATGTCACTGAATAGCACCCTTAAAAATAGATGAAATGGTAGGTTTTATGTTATGTACATTTACCAAAATGAATAAATAAATAAATAAAAGAACTTTAAACATAACAAGGCCATTTCATTTTTTTCTCAAACTGTTTTTTCCATTAAATTTTCTGAACTCTATGTCTCTTAATGTTATTTTCAGCACGCCCTTTTAAACAACATAGAGTTAAGACTACTGCATTTTCTCCATTTCTGATTCCTGTCACCTCAAGGTATCAGACATTCTCCTTTCCAAGGTCTCTCAACCAGCGCACAACCCCATTCCCTAATTTCCTGTTTCAGTTGACAATTTCACTTTTTCTTCTATAGCCTCTAATGAGTTTGACTCATACCCTCAAATATAAGAATACCAAAAGATCAAAACTCTTGAAGTTTACAATCCCTCAAGTCCAAAATCCTGAAAATTTATTCCAGCATAAATAATTGTTAAAGTCTTTAAAAGATCTTGTTCACATCTCTAAAGAAAGATTAATTTGAGAAACATAAAAATATGACAGAACACTTCATAGCCACTTTATCCAACAAAACCTACAAAAATATATATTTTAGCAGGTATAAAACTCAGGTACAATAATTACAGGTGAGCCATATTCATTAAGAAATTGAGCAAAAAGTGAATTGTACAAATGTGTTATTATTAGTTATGTGCCTCCAGCTTTCTAAACCAGATGATGGAACATCAAAGCCTTGTGAAAGTACTGATGAAAAGTGAGGATACATAAGCATCATACCTCATGTGCATGTATGTACACATGAACTTAATGTATGCAACTGTCCAAAACCCAAATCCTTAAATATCATTTCCTTAATAAACAAAGTTTCACTTTTCAATGCACATACAGAATACTCACCCATGAAATCAATATTGTGAAAGTGATCAGGCATTTTCACAGTTAAATTTATAAAAGGCGCATGAAACCAATTAAAACTTTCTAAAGACCAAAAAAAAATGTATCCCTCTAGTATTAATCAGAATACAGAGATGAATGCACAGTACAGGGAAATGCAAAGAACAATGCTACCAGCCACCCAGGAAACACTCAACAGATACATTCAAAATGACTGTTACAAGGTTTCTGGGAGTTTTGTTCCAGCTAACATGATGCAGCTACTTGCAAATAACTAAAAACTCACCAATTCCTCCCAGAAATGATCTTTAAATCTCTGTTCTGCAACCTGCTTTAATAAGAATGTGGCTTTCAGGATTTCAACATTCAATATTGTAGCCTCTGAGGATTGTGACTTTTATGAGTTTTAACTTTTACAGATATTTAATTGCTTGACCGCACAATATTCAGGATTAGCTAGCTTTTGTCCCTGTGGTGGACTGTACCTAAGGGGATTAATAAAGGAAGTGTAGCAGAAATTAATATGCTTATAGGTAGAAACAGAGAGAAGTATGGCCCCAATGCATGCATCACAAGGATGGAATTAGTGAGTGAAGTGGCTGCTAATTTCCTACTTTGTTGGAAGACACCTCAGTGGGAGCAAGATGGACTTGTGAAATTCTCCAAAGACACCTATTGTAAGACTGGAGGGAAGGAAAACTGGGGAGGGGAGGGGAATTGGGGAGGAGAAAGGGAGACCCCAGTGCCTACGAAACTGTGTCATAAAGCAATAAAAATAATAAAAAAAAAAAAGAAAGAAAAAGGCTCTAAGGTTTGGAACTCATTAAGATCATTTAGTAAGTTATTTAAATTAACTGGGGGATGTGGGGTTGAGATAACATAGTTTAGAGGCTTCATAGCAAAAACATTAAGAGTGGCAGGAGTTTCCAGAAAATTAAAAAAAAAAAGTTTGGCAAGAGTTAAATAAAAACCTCTCTTTTGACTTACATTTCCCAACAGGATGTTGAGGGTCTGACTGTAGGTCTAAATTCTCACCTAGGAATAGTATGCCTATATGAAACTCACAGATAGAAACTGAAATGATTAATTACCTCAACTAAGAACAATCCAAGGCACAAATAATAGGAGATTAAAACATTTGCAATACAAAAGACAGGAGACTCAAAGCAAAGAAATGCATTCAAGTTACAGTTACCTCTGCATGTCTCAATCCCAAGGCTATCTTATTCTTTTACTAAATTTGGGTAATATCGGGAATAGGCTGAATAACAGCCCTCAAGTTACAAGAGCCCCATCTCTGGAATCTTTAATTGTAATATTATATGACAAAGTCTTCACAGATAACTTTTTTAAAAAATATATTCAATAATTTGAAATTTGTATTGCTGAGAGGTAAGTCTTCAATCCAATGTTTTCCCAAGTGGCTGTAACAGCCAGGGGTGGGTCAGATCAAAGTAAGAGCAAGGCACTTCCTTCACATCTCCCACATGGGTAGCATGGGCGCAAACATTTACCACTGCTTTTCCTAGGAGCAGAAGAGGAACATCAAGGACACGGACCAGAGCCCACCTGGAATGCCAGCAACTCATTCAGTGGATTTACACACTACGCCACAATGCCCGAACCCAAATCAAGGCTGCTGAAGCAAGGAAATTTTCCTGGGTTAACCAGGTGGTTCCTAAATCCAACCACAAGCATTCTTTTTTTTTAAATTTTTATTATATAGTTCCACAGGCTCAGGGATTTTTCCTTCTACTGTCCCTTTCTCCTCCCTACCTTCCACTGTTTTCCCCTATTTTATTACAATAGTATAGTCCTTCAACAAAAGGCACAACTCCAACACTTTGCTACTTATGCATTCTTATAAGAGTGAGGAAGAAACAGATTTGATACAGACAAAAGAGTAAACAGCAATGAGATCCTGGAGGCCAGAATTCAAGTTGGGCAACCACAAGCTGAAGAACAGTAGCAGTCACCAGAAGCTGGGAGTGGCAAGCACCACATTCCTCCAGAGTTTCCAGAAGGAGGGAGACACTTTACAACCAAGTAAAGAATGCATTTCCATTTGTTCACTTCCCTTCTGTCATTACAGAATGGTAATTCCCTTTAAAAAATCAATCTGTGTTTATCTGGAATGAAGACACACACACACACACACACACACACACACACACACACACACACACGGGGTGGTGGGAAGAGGGGTGTGAGAGAGAGGAGAGTCCGTTCATTGCACAATCTGTTGGTTAACTCCTCCAACACCAGGAGCTGGGCCAAGTTAATGCCTCCAACACCAGGAGCTGGGCCAGGGAAAACCAGGAGTCCCACAGAGGTGTCAATGACTCAAGTTATTATCTGCTGCCTCATGGAATATACATTAGCAGGAAGCTTCAATGGGAAGCAGAACCCAGAACCAAAGCCAGGCATTCTAGTATGGGATATAGGTAATTCAAGCCACGTCTTTTAGCCACTAGGTTACAAGAAATGATCTATTTCTTCTACTGAAGCTACAAAGCTTCTGATAATTTGTTATTGTGTCCACAGGAAATTAACATATTATCAAGTAGGCAAATTATATTTTCATCTTACAGATAGAAACTGAAGTTTAGAAAGGCCAATATGCCCAGGTGGAATGTCAGCTTTGTATTGATGCTCTCTCACTAGCACAACATCCATTCTGCCTTTATAAACATCCCCACCTGCCAGGCATCTCCTGTCCCTCTGCTGGCTCTGTTTCCATCCCACGCATTCTCTCTATATCAGCCAACATCATTTCATCATGTTCTTGTAGTTCTCATGTTTCAGTTTCATCAATTTCTTTTATTCCAAAATGTGTTAATAAATGGTTCCTAGTTAATTGAAAATAAAAACCACATTTTGAATATAACAAAATAATAGGCCAGCTTTTAATTTTATCATACTTATTATTTCATGAAAGTAACACAAACCATTTTAATTTGGATTTTTTTCATGAAAGTAACATAAATCATTTTAGTTTGGATTTTGTCGGAAAAGAAAATATAAATAGTGTTGCAGAAGCAAGCTGTATTTGAAAAGCCGGGTACTCTAATATATGTGGTCATAAAGAAGTGAATCCAGTAAGGGGTTCTGCTGAAACCTGCAAATGAAAGGATGTCAATCTAGAAAGAAAAAATAAGGAATAAAACATTTAGAGAATATTTTACAGAATTAGAATATTAAATGTTTAAACTATGAAATTATTAACATAAAGAGAATATTCTGATGACCTTAAGAAGAAATATGTCTTTATAAATATATAAAGGCATGAACACTCGATACAGTTCTTAGTTACTCTTGCGATGTCCACTTTGATTTTACCTGCCCTACTTCCTATCCAGACTCTTGCTGATGCACACTTTGGTAAACAATAAATGATGGCTCAAGTACTTGGGTCCATGTTACCAATAACTAAAGAAACCCAAATACAGTCCAGACTCCTGGCTTGAGCCTGGCCAGCTCAGTCTTTTGGAAACTGAACCAGAAAATGGAAGATGTCTGTCTGTTTTCTGCCTCCCTGCCTTTTAGGCATAAGTAAGAGAAAAGCAAAATATCAAAAACCAGAGCATTTGTGAGAATGTAAACAGCAGATGTTCCATTCCTTCAAAAAAATCCTCTGGCATTATTTTATTGAAAATTCAGATAGCATACATCGGCAGCAAATAAAAGTCCAGAGGACCAAATGTAGCTATAGTTTTTCTTTTTTACCTTAAGCACTGGCTTAATAATGGGGATCAGATTTGATTATCACATGTCTTTTAAAAAATTGTATTAGCTATTCTTTGTAAATTTATGTATCATAATCCAAACTTAGGTGTACTGTCATACATCATCTCCTAAACAAGCTCATTATGTTAAAGAATTAATGGTACCACAATCCAAACAATCCTGGAAGGGTATATAACTGATCACAAGTCAATCACATCTTATAAACAAAGTTGTTTTTTTTTAATGCAGATGGTTTATTAAATATAAACCTTAGCAGACAAAGTTTAACAGGAAGAGACAATCTAGGTAGATGGATTACCTCGAAAGGAAAAAGAAGAATGCTCAAAAAGGAGGTAAAACATCACTGAAGACTCTTATTTTTGCCCAAGCATAGTTATAAAACACCATTACCAAGACCCAATAAAGCAAAACACCTAACACCAAGCCCCACAGCCCAGTAAACGTTCCTTGACTCTTCTCCTTTAGCTTCACCCTATAATCAAGCAAATTTTAGCCAACAAGGTAATTCTATTGAAGTATTTATAACATGTATTTTTAAACACGTAAAAGACACCATGATCAATCCTGCAACTAGGAGCTTTTGGTTGCAATGCTCAAAGCCCAAAATGAACACAATTTTGGAGTTAGCATCTTGGAAATGACCCCAGGTAGTCTTCACATAAATTCATCATCATTATTTTTAAAGACATTATTTATTTTTACTTTATATAATCTATCCAAAACACTAGATTAAATGCACTAATAAAATGTTACAGGAACAAATATAGTTTAAAAAGCTTTCTGAAAATGAATTATTATTCTCAAATGCCACTGTAACATAAGTAAAAATAACAATCAAGAATTGGGGAAAAGAGAAAACAAGCTTCAAAATGACTTTCTAATGCTTTTGAAAAACAAAATAACATATTGCTTAAGTTTTATTTTTGTTGCTAATGGAATGGTAAGGTCTTACAGCAATAAAAAATATTACCAAATAACGATAAATATCTCTAATTTAATTTTCTATTAAATGTTCAGGAACTTCTTCTTTAAAAGAGAAAAAAAAACAAGAGAAAAAGAAGAAAAGTTTCTTCTGAAACTGTTGATTTAACTTCAAAGTCTTTTTAAAAACCTCAATCCTCCAAGAATGGAAAGTGCTCACCTGTGACCTTCTGCTTGGATTTCTTGGCTGAATCTACTGAAAGTACAGCATAGGGCTCAAATAGAAACCTGAGTCCCTACTCTTCTCATCACTTGATAAGAGAAGAAACAAAAGTGGCTTTTACCTCTAATTCACCCAGAAAACAATTCTTTGTATGCCTTTGTTACAGGAAACTCCAGGAGACAAATGGTCCTTGTACTACTCTGTGCTGGGTAGAAACTACATACATTTTGTCAATCTTATTTTCAGATAAAAATGAACAGCTTCTGACCAAGCAAAACAAAGAGCGCAGAAGCAAAGAATAAAACAGGGCTCAATTTCTAAAAGGTTCCTTAACCTAAGAATACTACTTAATGCCAGCAGGATCCCCCAGAAAATTGCCACTGCCAGATTCAACTCCCCTAGTGCAATAATAGGAAAATAGTGACACTTCAGGGTGATGGTGATAAAAGCCTTGCAGTTCATTCTTCAGCAAATCCAGTCTTTGTATTAGCTCTAATCCAACAATAACAAATTATTTTCATAGAAAGCCTTATTTTTTTGCACAACAATGTTTGCATTTAGATGATTATAGGCAGGCTGGGTAAGTATCTGAAGAGTTTAGAAGCAGCTTATGTAATTTTCAAATTACTCTATGCATCCTTTAAAGACTCAGAATAAAATTCCATCTGGGATGGAATTTTAACAAGTCACTAGCAAGTGACTTGTTACTTTGCTTCCAAGTCTTTTCCTTCTGTGTACTTTATAATTCATTCAAGAATAACTTGAAAACTTCTTCAAAATTCAGCACATCTTAGTTACAAACATACTTATTTGTCTTAAACCCTAGTAAGCAGGGTCCTGTTGTCATGGGACTGCTGCTTGATTTTGGCAATGCAGTCATTATTAACAAGGCTATAGATAATGTTATGGAAACGAACAAAAAAGGGAGACATTTTAGACCCAAAAAAGACTTCAGAAAAATCATCTGATTTAGAACAGTTTTATATATTGACCTTACTGCTTTTTTCTCTGATTACTAAAATAATGTTTCCGTTAGAGAAAATTTTACCACTGATAATATATTAAACTTTCCAAACAGGAATAAGTATCCAATTTTTTTGTATATCCCTTTCATGCCTGTTTCTGTGGGTCTACTCATGCCTATGCGTATACAATGCTCCTGGAATTTAGGAAATGTTGTACCTGCTTAGTCATTGTGACTATGCAAGTATCATCATCAATTTCATGTATTTGTTTCTATCAGTCTTCAGAGGAAACACTTAGGAGAGCAAGAGCTGCGTAACACAACATTCTACTGATGACCCATAATTTCTAGTACTCTCCTGTTATACATTAGGATTTTCTTTTGTAACTAAACCATACTATATTCAACCTGCTTTACAAATTCCTATATTCAATGCCTGCTTAAACTAATTATTTGCTGCACCACCTGCAGCATATCTCATGGGAGCATCACACAGCAAGGTACAATTCTTTGCTAACACTTTCTTTGTCTCCTGCACTTCTCTGTGGCCTTCAGGCAAGGGATACCTGTATAAGAACAGGTGTTACCAGCAAGTATCCTGATCATCCCAAGAAACAGCTTCAGAAGCAATATTCTGCACCAAAGGGCTGGCATACGGAAGAGGCAGATGCATTTCCAATCCTCCCCTCACATGGAAAATGCACAAAGATTAATATGGGATACCTTCAAAACAATCCACCTGCAGAAAGACGAATGTGGGATGTCTCCAATGGCTTTTCTATCTCAACTCTCCCCACACAGTGGTACTTGGCCAGCTATTACTCAACTTAGGCAGCCGAGACATCTCATCTTTATTCTGTTTTCATTGGTATTTTCAAGAAATGTCTAGGGAATACATCTTCCTACTATTTTTTTTATAAATGATAACCAGCATTCTTCTTTAAATTTTTTTATTATTATTATTTTTTTATTGGAAAGGCGGATATACAGAGAGGAGAGGCAGAGAGGAAGATCTTCCGTCCCATCATTCACTCCCCAAGTGAGCGCAACGGCCAATGCTATGCCGATCCGAAGCCAGGAGCCTCTTCCAGGTCTCCCACGCGGGTGCAGGGTCCCAAGGCTTCAGGCCGTCCTCTGCTGCTCTCCCGGGCCACAGGCAGGGAGCAGAAAGGGAAGTGGGGCCGCAGGGATAGAACCGGTGCCCATATGGGATCCCGGGCGTGCAAGGTGAGGACCTTAACCACTTGCGCCACCGCGCCGGGCCCCTTCCTACTATTTTAACATCACAATAATTGGGCCTAGCACAATGGCACAGTAGTTAAATCTTCAGCTTGCAAACACTGGGATCCCATATGGGTTCTGGTTCGTGTCTCGGCTGCTTCCATCCAGCTCCTGCTTATTGTGGTCTGGGAGAGCAGCACAGAAGGGCCCCAAATCATAGGATCCTGCACCCGCAAGGGAGACCTGGAAGAAGCTCCTGGCTCCTGGCTTCAAATCAGCTCAGCTTCGGATCAACTAAGCTCTGGCCTTTGCAGTCATTTGAGGATGGGAACCAATGAATGGAAGGTCTTTCTGCCTCTCCTCTGTGTAAATATGCCTTTCCAATAAAAACAAACAAATCAAAAAAAAAAAGCTTCAATAACTAAGCCTTGGAAAATGCACTGTAGTTAGCAAGGCAAAAAAAGGACAGGAAATGGATTCTTGAAAATCTTAACTGAGATGTATAGAAGAATCTGTGGACAGCTGCCTGATGTATAAACAAGAGCAGAGGCACTAAGAGGAGTGAAATCAGGAAGCTAATTTGCAGGCCACAGGGTGTTACAAGCTCCACACAGGATCATGAACCTGCAAGGAGAGCCAGGTCTGCACTCAGAATAACCTTGCAATGGTTGGAGGCAAGAGGACCCCTTGCAATGCTAAGTAATTCTAGAGGAGAGAAATGATGGGATCTGAACTCAGACCATGGAGGATATGAGAATAGATGGGTGGAAAAATCAGTTGAATAAATAGATAAAAGTAGTTATGGGTACTTCTCAAACTGCTGACTAATCAGTACCCATTTCCAGTGGCTATGCCACCAGGATCCTGGCACAGGAGCTCCTGGAAAGAAGTAAGCACAGTGCTACTTGTCCCCAAAACATCACAATTATTTTAACTGTCAACGAGGGTTGTCACTACTCTGAAGACTGCGTGGCTATAAACAGCACAGAATTTGCCATTATAGATCAGCTTCAGAAAAAAGGAAAAACATGTGTGTCTCACTGGCTTATAAAAAGGAGACAGAAAGAAACCATTTCAAAGCAGAAGGCAGTAAACGGGTCCCATGCTGACCCGTATGTTGCTTTGCTTTTAAAGAGAACTTGTGGATATAGCAGCATACATGAAAACGGTTTCATTAAAAGCCTCCAGTCATTCATTTTGCTTATTAAAGTCACTCCAGAAGGATACTCACAATGGAAATCTCTGCTGTCCCTAACAATGAAACTAAAATGCAATTAATTCCTCTTCCCAAGCAGTCTATAGGTATGTGCTGGAGGTACTGTGTTAATTGCCACTGCCTCATACCATGCTTTCAATTAGCAATCAAAATGGGAGCAAGACAAACATAGATCTCAAAGTTCCAGGGGACTCACGCTGAAGTTCTCTGCCCCAACTTTCTTTTTCATTGACCCTAATAACAGACGATTCCATCTGGGGAGCTACAGTGACACCCAGTGGCTGTGAAAGAAGGCACACGAGTTACAAAACCAGTATCAAAGAATGAGCAATAATTGTAGAGATGCTGACATATCGTATCCAGCGATTATTAAACAGCCTGGACAACCAGGACCATGTTATCCCAAGTCAAAATGTTCGAAGGTGGTTAACAAAATCAGTGTATTATTAGCTGCTTGGAATGATTTACTCTGTTAAAATTCTGAGTAGTATATGTTCATATTTCTGGGAATAGGATATGGAATTTTAACTATATTGAAAGGTGCATAACATGACATTTGCTGTGTGCAAGTTCAAGAACATGTTATTTCTAGATGACCCTTTTACTTGGTCAAAATAAATATGAGAGTATTGAAAATTTTATAGAAATGGAATTAACAGCAATTTGGGGGGGCTATCATTATGCTTCAGATGGCTAAATGTCTGGCATCCCAGATAAATACAGTTTGGGTCCCAGTAGCACCACCTTCTATTAAGTTCCCTGCTAATTAATCTGGGACGACAGTGCAAGACAGTCAAGTAGTTGGGTATTTGCCACCCATGTGGGAGATTCAGATGGAGCTCCAGGCTCCTTGCCTCGGCTTGACCCTTCATGGCCTGGCTAGGATACAGCAGCCATTTGTTGAGTGAACCAGAAAATGAAAGATCTCTATTTCTCTCTCTCTCTCTCTCTCTCTCTCTCTCTCTCTCTCTCTCCCCTGTGTGTGTGTGTGTGTTTTCCTCCTTCTCTGTGTTGCAATGAAATAAATATTTTTAAAAGGCAAATTTTGTACAAGAAGCATTTGAAATTCATAGAAAACTCTCTGAGAGTCACTATAATGTACTTTATTTTTTAAAAAAAAATTATTTGAGAGGAAGAAAAAAAGCAGGATCCTCATTCACTGCCAAATGCCAAAAACAGTCAGCTGTGACTGCGTAAGGCTGGAGCCAGTGACCAACATGTCAAACAGATCTCCCAAGATCGAGGAAGGAAGCCCACTACTTGAGCCATTACTGCTGCCTTCCCAGGTCTGCACTGGCAAGAAGCTAGAGCCAGGAGCTACAACTGTGGACTCCAAAGTGGGATGCTGGCATCTCAACTGCTAGATTAAATGCCTGCTCAGAGTCCAGGAATACTTTTTTTTTTTCATTTGAAATGCAGAAAGACAAAAAGAGACAAAGATCTTCCACCCATTATTTGCCCAAATGCCCACAGTAGCCAAGAGCTGACTCAGGCCAAAGTCAGGAGCCTGAATTTAATATTCCCCTTCCATACAGACAAAAATCCCAGAACTTGATCTGTCACTTGCTGCCTCATGAGATGTGGGTTAGCATGGGAGCTACGCGTGAAGTTGAGTGGGAACTCAAACTCGGCACTCCAATACAGGACGTAGGTTTTCCAAGAGATGTCTCAACGCTTGTGTCAAATGTCTGACCCTATAAATACTGTTTTTCTTTTATTATATACTACCCCCTTTCCTTTAAGAATTCTATTCTCTGAAAATTTATAGTTGTGGCCAAGGACATTAGGAATGTCTCCTAAACAATGCATAGAGCTGAGTGTCTGGTCCCCTTGGTTCTTGGCATCTTCAGAACTCGAGGAGGTCAGTGACAGTGGTCCCTTCTACAGACACAGGGCATCTGCAACCAGATGTCATATTTAAAAGGAAAAAAGTACTGGTACTTTTCATTTAAGACACAAATGGAAAAAGTTACCTCACAGCACAGATACTGAAGATATACTATAAATATTATTAATAAACAATGCGAAATTTGTCGAGGACACGTCTGTTTCTATGATGCTGAGTCACAGCACTTCAGTGGTGGCTATTTTGTGAAGGTATTATATGGAAGCACTGTAGGCTGTTCAACCTATCACTGTCAGAATTGGAGTGCATTCTGTCTATAACTTTTCTATTTACATAATGATCCAAATGTAACAGAAGAAGAAAATGAACATGGGAAAGCTGTGAAGTTAAAACTTAACCTCATAAGCTTCAGCTGAATGCATGGTTAATTATGACTTGGGACAATATTCTCAAACATTTGATTTTATTTCCGCTGTTTCCACAAAATATAGTGATGGAGAAATGCACGTTTTTTTGAATATTGTTTTTTATACTTAGCAGTTAATAGTATTCAAGCAAGATTTTACAGAACTTTGTGCGTTTTAGGGTTATCAAAACAGTTTCATAACTTTAACAAGCCACATATTAACAATTGAAGAGTAGAAAAGTCTTAGGCAGGTAAGCAGAGAAATCCCCAATAGAAAATTGCACTTGAATGACTATTTGATGCCTACATTTAATTATATTTCTCAAATTAATCCTCAGTGTTCCATTTTAAATTTTTATTTCAAAAGTCTTGTCCGTTCCATTTCTTAATGTAAGTGACACATTCTCACTGAAAAGCATTGCTGGATTTATAGGGCAAGTTTTTATTCTTAAAGATCAAAAGTGTTTCTCACAGGTAAATTATAGTGACTATAACAAAAACAACAACCAAAAAAATTTAAGCTCCCCACCTCCCCCAAATATTGGGGGTATAAAATGCTGTTATTTTATCTTACACTAATCAATAAACAGCTATATTTCTGCTACCATAAGTAAATGAATAATTTTCTCAGACATCTGAGCAATTAAGGATCATGAGCAGACATTAAATTAATCTCAAATGCATGTAGAGCTTAGCCTGCCCCAGGAGGATGGTTCGGCACGTCACACAGGCCAGCATGGCACACCTTCAGAACTCAGATTTTCTCGGCATCAGGCTACTGTGTCTGCTTGCCTGTCACCATCAGCCGGCACCACTTTGCTCAGCAGCTGTCCGCTGGGGAGCTGCTCAGGTTCAGCATCCCTGTGGAGACGGGGGAATGATTCTAGCTTTGTTTCCACAGGCTTCCCCTTCTCCTCCCTGAGGCTCTGACAAGTTCTAGGACAGCAGTCATCAAATTAGACGCATACCACACTATCTAAAGGCCCAGGGAATGCAGGCAGTGTTAAGCAAAACCACTTTCCAGGATCTTTTCAAAATGAATCCTCATAAGAAAACACTCTTTCTGCCAACATCATGTTTTTTTTTTACTCCACTTCATGGGGAAAAAAAAAAACTTCTTATCTAGACCAAACCTTGCTCTTGCACATTGCTCTGGGACGTAAACCCTCAAATGCATCAAACAAAGGAACAATTTTCTAAGTCTGTATTGGCAGCTATGTGAGAAAACAATGGACTAATGGCTAGGCATGAAATCATTTTGCAATGTTTTTTAAACAAGTTGAAGAAACTAACTGAGTTGCTACTGATAAATTAAAGTGAATTTGATGACTTATTACTAAAAATTTAAGCATATAGTACAAAGGAATTTGTGGCAGGCTGAATAGCAATCCCTAAAAGTCAGCCACATTTTAATTTCTGGAATCTGAATATTATATTCTATGGTTCCCCAAACAAAAACAAACAAAAAAGTGGAGAGTCTTTGCAGATATGATTAAGAATTGGAAACAGAATTGTTTTGGATTACTTAAGTGATCCCTGAGTGTTACTGTTTTCTTCAGGAAGGAAGCTGGCCAGACCAGAGGGCAGAGACCTGAGTGGCACAGCCCCATGCCAAGGAATGCTGGCAGCCACCACAAACTGGCGAAGGCAAGGATTGAAGTCTCCCCTGAATCCTTCGGGAAAATCCTATCCCCACGCATGCCTGATTTCAACACAGCAATGATGATGGCAGACTTCTGGCCTTCAGAGTTACAAGAGAACCAACTTCTTGGTTAAGCCACAAAGTGCATGGTAGTTTGTAACAGCAACCAAAGAAGAGTAACACAGAGTTCAAAGGATCAAATGGCATTGCCATAGAAGCCACCTTCTTTGTTATCTACTTATCTGTGAGAATGTTTTCTATCTCTAATATCTGTAAAAGAAGGAAGGCAAAGAATAAAAATCGATGCAGAATCCTGCCTCATTCTAGTGGAGGGATGAATCCTTTACAACATTAAAAAAAATCTTTGAAAACTGCTGCACAGTTCACAAAACAGAGGTGCATTTCAATTTCAACTTTTTAAAAGGTTAATATATATGTGCGTACATTTGTTTTAATATATTGTTTATATATATTTAAACTATACATTTATATATATTTCGTCAAGAAAAAGTATAGGGTGCACTCTCCCATAAAGAGAATCACCATTTTGGGTACTTGTGCTTCAACCAATCCCCAACATAGTCCTAGGTTAAAAAAAAAAAGTGTTTATTTTAGTAAATATTCAGTTTTCATTGTACTAGAAAAAGTCTAGGAAAAGTGTTAGGAAATTTATATATCCATTTGAGCTCTATGTTTTAGTTCCCAAATTATCATGTACCATGGAATGACATGAAAAGAGGTAGGAAATATATAATATTTCTATCCTTGTTTGTATTTGTGCCCCTCTGTGTCTCAACCAACAAGGAGAAATAAAAAAAGTAAAGAAAATAATTACGCATAATTCCCTTCCAGCTGTATTCATCAGGGGATTTTTTTTGTCCAATGATTAATATTATATGAGATGGAATGACAATGATGTGAAACCAGGATGCTGCGTTCTTACCTACACCTATGTGAGGTAGGTGCTCAAAAAGTGTCCAGCTGTGGTCATCAACACAATGACTCCTCAGGATCAACAACTGGCAAACGTCTCTGGCTGTTATGTCATTGGGAACCTCAAGGGCCCTGCTAGTCTCATCTTCACTGTATACTTTAATCACCTGTGTAGGTAGAAACAACAACAACAAAAAAACACTTAATATTGTGCTTTGCTTTGGTTTTACAACAAAGTTTACTGTAAAAATTTAAGGTATTCAATGCATTCTCTGACTCACCTAAATAATTATTTTTGCGTTACCAGATCAACTAAACTTAACCGATTTAACAAAAATGCCAATTATAATACAATAACTTGGGCCTGGTTCATTGGTTCAGTAGCTAAATCCTCGCCTTGCACGCACCGAGATCCCATATGGGTGCTGCTCCACTTCCAATCCACCTCCTAGCATACGTCCTGGGAAAGCAGCAGAGAATGGCCAAAAGGCTTGGGACCCTGCACCCACACAGGAAACCTGGAAGAAACTCCTGGCTTCAGAGAGGCTCAGCTCTGGCTTTTGCAGCCATCTGGGAAGTTAACAGAGGATAATGCTCTCCATCTCTCCTTCTCTATAAATCTGCCTTTTCAATAAAAAATAATACAACAACCTACACTACACATACTGTATATTAAATCTTTAGATTTGTTTTTCCTACATATCTACTCATTTGTGTCCTTTGACCCGTATCCTCACATTTACTTCCACACATCTCCCTGACCCTTGAAGCTATAGTTTTCTGCTCTCTCTCTGTTTATTGGACTTTTTAAAAGAGTACATGGGTTAGGTCATGCATGCAATATTTTTCTTTTGGTATCTGGTAATTTCATTTAGCATATTTCTAAATTAACCATGCTGTAGTAAACAGCAAGGTGAGCCCCCCCCCTTTTTTGGTTTACTAATATTTCATTGCATGTGTATGTATGCCATAGAATACACACACACACACACAGATCTCACTTTATTTATTCATTCATCTATCCATAACTATTTACACTGTTTGTATGCCTTGGCTATTGTGAATAATGCTGCAATGAACATGGGAGTGCAGATATCTTTATCAATTCTATTTCGAATTTTTAAAGCATTCTCCTGATTTCAATAATGGTTTTAACAGTTTACATTACCATTAATAGTGTATAAGGGTATCTCTTCCCATTATAGCCTCAGTAATATTTGTTATTTCTTGTCTTTTTAGTAACAGACTTCTCAACAGCTTTAATGTGAAACCTCAGTCTTTCAACTTGCATTTCCTTAATGATTAGTGATATTGAACACCTCTTCATTTATCCGTTGTTTGCTTTTATATCCTTAGAGGAACATTTATTCAAATCCATTATTCATTTTTAATTGTTTTTCTACCATTCAGTAGTATGAACTCTTTACAAATCTTTTTATCAATCATTATCATACATTTGGCTTTATTATCTTTCATGCAGTTCACAAGTAGAATTTTCATTAAAATATAATTTCATTAAGTTGACAAACTTATATGTTTAGTTAAGCATAAGTCCTTTATGCAAGGAAAATGTGAAACATTCAGAGAAAAATACAATCAGAAGAGAAGCTGAGGAACAGGTATTCGAGCAGGTGCACACCCAACATTGGAATAACTAGGCACCATTTCTGGCTCCAGCTTCTTGCCAATGTCAATCCACATGGGCAAGAGGGAAGCTAGATATGGAGGAGCAGATCGAGTTCCAGACTCCTGCTCTGACTTCCCTACTCCCAGTGGACATCTGGAAAGGGAACCAATAAATGGATGCACATTCTTTCTGTCTCTCAAATGAATAAATGCTACAAGAAAATATGTTTGGTGCAAGAAACTTTTTAAATATGCATTTTTTTCATAAACTATGTTTCAATGTAATTTCTGAGGATTTCTCACATACCTTCCACTTTCAAGTTTCTTATACATTAAATGAAGACTACCTAGACAATATTTACATATCAAAGCCACTTTGACCAACAGCTTTCACTAAAGGGCATTCCATGATTATTCAATACGAACTGAAATAAAGGGCATTCCATGATTATTCAATATCATTTTCCCACCACTATGGTTCTGTTACAAAGCTATATAATTTATCAATAATTTATAAATTTAATTGTTTGATAGAACTGAAATTCCAACTGACAGAGAGGGAGAGTCAGAAAGGTCTTCCATTCAAAAGGATTACTCCCTAAATATTCCCAGCAAACAGGATTGGTTCAGACTGAAGCCAGTAGCCAGGAACTCTATTGAGGGTAAAGCACATGGGTGTCAGGGATCCAAGAACTTAAGCCATGATCTGCTGTCTTCTCAGACACATTGGCAGGGAGCAAGCTGAGAATCAGAAATGCCTGGACTTGTATGACACTTGATATCAGATGCTGGTGTTGCAAGTGGTGGCTTTACCTGTTGTTCCACAATATCCATGACTCATCAATATTCTAAATTTTCCTATCCATATTTAAATCCTGTAAATGATCCAAATGACAGTGATGATTTATTCCCAGGTTCATATCAGAAGTCAAAGCTAGGAACAGAATCAGACTATACAAAAATATCTCTCCATTTCAGCTATGGAAGTTTGGGTAAAGACTGGCTAGCTGTTAATGAAATCTGATGAATTTTAGTCAATGGAATGTAAGCACACAGAATGTTTTGATCCAGGATCAGCTCAAAAAAAGTTTCTTACACATCATATTTCATTCTTTACCCATTCTCTTGCTGAATAAAAACAATAAGTATCCACAGGAAAGAGGAATCTTGTGATAAAATAAATGTTTGTCCCTAAGTGACCATATAAATGATTCCTAACTAGGAAACTAATAGGGTACTGTGACATGAACTAGTAATGAACTTCAATCATGTTAACTCACTATGGTCTAGGACACATCTACCCACTGTTACTGCTAATTGGACAGAATTAGAGTTTCACAATAAACACACCCCTCAACATTTATCAAGCTATGCTGTATGTTAGATTTTCCATTATTATGTTATGAATTATGTAAGTTACTGAAGAAAGATAAACATCTCTCACAATGGTAGAGAGACCAATACAATACAATGCTCTAGAAAGTTCTCCAAGGCTTTGTAATATGCCCCTTGCTGTAACCTCATTTTTCACTTTTCAGTTTGCATGTCTCCCTCTTCAACTATAATATCAAGATTTTTAAAGTCTATTTTCCAGTTTCATTGCATCATCAGGACCTAATCCAGTCAGAACTTGACAGAGTGAGCCTCACACATTCTGCAAGATCATTTAATACAGTGATTTGCACATCATACACACTCAACATGTATTTGTACAAAAGACTCTAGAAATGTTTTCAGACAAGAACTATGTACTTAAATTCTAGTGCTCAATAAATTAAAATTATTGTGAATAAGCAACAGGTATACAATTTTTCATCACAAAAAATCACGGATAAAACTAAAATAGTATGGCAGCTCAGGAGTCACTGAGATAGCATAAGGGCACAAAAGGAAAGTCATGAAAAATGCACCATCAAAATCAGATAATCTTCTCTGAAATTTTCTCTTCAGCTCCTCTTGATTAAGACATATATGTTGTTCACTTTGATGCCACTTCCATTGGATAGGCAGCATTGTTTTTGCCAAAGGCATTTGGGTATTTATAACATCAACTAAATTATCAACTTAAAAACTGGTCTGCTAAGGACTTGGCGAATTTTGAGTCTGATCTGCGGTTGCCTTGGCAGAGCCAGACAATATTTTCACAATACTTATATGGCCTGTGGACCAGACATTCTCCACGTCTCATTTAAAGTCTCAGTACTCTGCTGTACCCACATCTTAGTACATTTTTCTTCTTCAGGGCATGCTTTCAATATTTGTCTCTGTGCTAGAAAATTAGTTGAATTCTAAGGATGCCTTCCCTTACATAGCCCTGCTGCTGTGCTTCCAGCTAGGAGGATCAAGTACCAGTGGCTGCTCCTGGAACTTTTCCTCCACATGCGTGCAATGATGAGTCATTCTTTCAGCTCTCTGCTGTACATACCAGAACAGGACATGGGGATAGAGTAGTGGAAAAAAAAAATGACCGGTGGCTACTTAGAAGGCTTCCTGTACCTCTGTACAACTGCTTTTTAAAAATAAAACAGTAAAGCAAAACAAAACTGTATGGGGCTGCACTGCTGAATGTTAAGCTGCTGCCTGCGATACCAGCATCTAGTAAGAGCACTGCTTCAGCTTCTGACTCCTCTGCCTCTGTTCCATTTCCTGGCTAATGCTCCTGGGAGGCCGAGGATGGTGTGGGTACTTTAGCCCCTGTCATCCGAGTGCTGGACACAGTTTCAGGCTCCTGATTTCTGCCTGGTGCAACCTTGACAGTTGTGGTCATTTGCAGAATCAATCATTGGATGGAAGATCAATCTCTCGCTCTCAACTCTGCTTTTAAACTAAATAGATAAATCTTTTTTTTTTAAAGAAAAATAGAATGAAAAATAGGAGATGTTCCCATATCTATGCTACAAATTCAAAACAACGAAAGAATACAACAATAGGCAAAGTTAGAAAAAAGGGAAAAGGAAAAATTAACCAATTGTCAAATACCGTTATATCATTCAGATTAAGTCACGGCACATTAGAAACAAAGACTGGAATAGATGTGTTTACTCAGTTTTTAAAATAAACACCTGCTGAGAGAAAACATTTTGAACTCCATTTCAACTAGTTACATTTTTAAAAATCTATTTAATTCAGACATTGGTACAAAATATACATTCATCCATGAGTGATACTTTCTAGCAGTAAATTCGTGTCAACTTCTAGATCTGTTTTGTATTATGAAACTTTCTTCCTTTACCAATGGAGTGCCTTTGTTCTTTTTATTTCTTTCTTTCCTTAAAACATATGGAAAAGGAAGAAAAACTAATTTAACCTTTAACTCTCTTATTAGTACTGAACAAGCTTCCTGCCAAAAAACGATGCTTTCACTAAACACTCCCACATAAGAAAAAAATGTCAACCTACTACAAAAGTGACATGATTAGTGTGGATTAAAACTAAGTGAAAGACTTGTGATCATGTAGATATCAAATAACAGAACTGTTCTTCAGAGTCATTACATTTTAACAAAATATTGGCATCCTGTTTCCTCTACATAGGAATAGTTAATGACGCTATTTAACAAAGGAATATCGTATCTTTCTGATTCAGTGAACAAAATCTCCACTTCGCTTTATAAAGGGGGACAACTGGGGTAATAATATTATTATTATCCATTTACCTTCAAGATCATTTGAAATTGTATGCAACAGTAATAATTCCTGCCTGAGGACATAAGAAAAGGAATAAGCTCTTCTTCATCAGAGACCTGAAAGTTGACCTGCCAGGGCTATAGGCCACTGATAAGTCTCTACACCAGCCCAGCTGCAGAAACAAAGAGAAGGCTAAGCTTGTACACACTGGCTGGGTTGGAAGCCCTTTCGGGGACACTGTATTCCTAACAATCAGAACAGCCTTGGCCTTTGGAGGAGTTTATGCCTTCAAACATTTGCCCTCACAGCAAATGGCATCTCACAAAGCAAATTTAATACATGGTCACAGTTACCTCAGTAGGGTTCTGCTGAAATGTGAGTGGAGCAATTCTCTGGCCAACATCCTATCAACCCATGTTTACACACTTTTTCCATCAACTCCTCCCCTGCACTATCCTCCTTAAAAAGTTAAGTGGGGGAAAGGGACTGAAAATTAATAGAATCCATTTTAAAGGAGTAGACACAACAATGTTAAAATTCAGACAACAAAGCATGGTAATTTTCAGGATAAAAGTTTGAGAACACTAAAGCTTTTAGCCTAAGAGACAAAATATTTAAAATGGAAGCTCAGGCTAATCTTATATTCTTGTGTATATATATTAAATATATACTATATATTACATTATATATATTGTATATGTTCTTATGTGTATTAGTGTATATACACAAGAATATACAAGGATATAGAAATTGAAAGTCAACTCAACATGTGTCAGCATTCCTCCAAAACACACACAGAATTTCTCAGCAATAATTCCCCAAAGTCAGGTCTAACAGCACACTCTTTTAAAAAGTCCCAAGAATACTTGGAGCGAAGACGATACGCTTAGCCTACTTCCTCCTTGCCACTGGCCTGAGGGATTGGGAAGGCAATGGATAGATAGCCAGGTCCTTTTCCAATCTGGATTCACATTAGAATATCTGAAACAAGTCCAGGGTTTGTTAACTGTAACGGCTCTGCCACAGTGCCACCACAACTGGAAAGCAATTAGTTACTCCGTAGATGTGCTCCATTTACCCTTTGTTTCTTCCAAGAAGGAAATGGAGAAATGAGATTCTCCTTCAGCAGGTAAAACAATGAGTACAGGTTAAGCGTATATGAATAAGCAAGAATACAGAGGATGAAGTGAAGGCAAGCACACAAAAAGAGTACAGGAAGTTATTTTCGGTGCTAATGTCTGAATTTTGGGAAAATTTAAATTCAATTTTAAATAAATAAAAATTAAATATTTGCTCTAAAATAATTTAAACACCATGGTAAGTATGATATTATTGTGATTAAAAGCACGTTTAAGCAGAACCAAATTTATTAACATATCTTCTATTACTCACACATTAAAATTCATATAATATATCACTCAACAGGCTAATCCTCTACCTTCAAGTATAAGCAAACAATATGGGGGCTGGTTCTTGTCCCAGGTGCTCCACTTCCAATGCAGCTCACTGTTCATGACCTCGGAAAGCAGTGGAGAATGGCCCAAGTCCTTGGGACTCTGCAGCCACGTGGGAGACCAAGGGGAAGCTCTTGATTCCTGGCTTTGAATAGGCTTAGCTCTGACCATGGTAGCCATTTGGTGAGAGAACTAGCAGATGGGAAATCTTTTCCTCCCTGGCTCTTCTTCCCTCTGTGAATCTGCCTTTCAAGTAAAAATAAACAAATCTTTAAAAAAATCATATAACTATTGCATATATTACATAAGATAGAATTAAGTGTATTATTGACATGTAACTAATAGAAAATAGGAAACATAACCAGTTTGCTGTGAACCAGGTTCAAAAGTGAAGCTTATTTCTATAATTCTTCAAAAGTTCACCACTGAACTACAGTATAATTACAAAACATCTTTAAATGTTTCAAAATTTCTTAATTATTTGCAATAGATAGGCACGTTATCCAAGTCATGTGGAATTTTTTTTTTATCGAGGTCACAAAGTAGCCCTGAATTTTTACATTCTTCTAAATAGGAATGCAGTGTTTTAAGATAAGAAGAGACATTCTCAGATATTTTGAATTAGGCAACTCAACACATTCCCTTGAAGCGAATGTGAAATACTTTATTCATCATTTCCCATCCCAAACTCTAACAGCAATTATAAAATGATGCATTTACAAAACTTAACTGTTCCAAAAGTCTTTACACCACTCTGGAAAAGCTGCTGCTTTCTTAGTTCAACCCTGAATCATTTTGCTATATGTTAAATACTAAGATGAAACAGTATACAGTTTAAAGAAATCAGGTATCAGAGAAGTCTAAAATTACTTCCATTCAGAGGGATGTTTTTAACGCACCTACCTAGTTGCTTTTTTTTTAAAGGCAAGAGTCATCGAGATACAGAAAAAGAAAGAGCCATTTCCTATCCCCTTGTTCACTCCCCAGATGCTCACCACAGCCATAGCTGAGCCAGCAAAAGCCAGAAATCCAGACTTCACGTCAGGCGCCCCACCTGGGCAGCAGGAGCCCACGTCCCTAAGCTACCAACTTGCTGTCTCCACTGGTGCACATCAGCAGGAAGTCACAATTGGAAGCAGAGCCAGTACTTGAACCCAGGTACCCTGACACAAACCGTGGGCATCCCAATTGGTCTGTACCAGATGCCTGTTCCTCAAAACTGTTCTTCAGCAACATATTTTACTTGATCATGTATGTCTATTTAACTAAAAGACACTAACTGAAAAAAGATTGTGCAGCCAGTAACAGAATTACATGAATTCATTGAGCTCCTGACCAAATTTGTTCTCTTGAAATCTCTCCCTTAGTGTCTGGGTCCACATACTGTTTTCCCCACTCAGTTGTTTTTTGTTCTGTATTGATGAAGCTGTGCTCCTTATATACACAGGAAGATTTCACTCCTGGGCTTTCTGTGAACATGGTGTCCCTACCATCTAGTGCTGCTCCTCTAGAACAGACAAACCACTGTTTGGAGAAGCTTTCCATGACTCTCCTCTCATTGGTAATTTGGTGTCTATTTCACAGCTGAGATTTTGTCAAATTCACAAAAAGAAGTAGGTAAACATCAAAGTGAGACAGATGTTACAAACAAAGCTCACAAGTTGGATCAACCTCACATTATTAATTTCTACAGGAACACTGTACAGCTTGCCTGGATAAAAGAGAACTCATTCAGAATCATAGGAGCTACACTACTAGGGAGGGAGAGAGTGCTCATAGAGAGCTTCCAGGAGGCCAGGACGTGCATTCAGAATGCACAGAGGAAGCTTCAAAACATGTCCACCAGATCTGTTTCCTGGGTCACGGTAAAGAGGCCCAGGGCAGACTCGCCTCAGGAAATGCCCTCGACTTGGCATAGAAAGCATCTCAGCATGGCCACACCTGACAGCATGGATCAGTGACACTGCAGAGTCACGCCTTGTCTAGACTTCCAACCAAGAGATGACAGGCAGCCTGTAGCAAGAGCAGGCCGAAAATATCTCCTTACGGCTCCTGTACTCTGAGTCCACACCTGTTCCTCCCCCTTTCTGTCTGTTGCGTTCCCACCCAAGAACGCTGCTGGTTCCCTTCCCACCCAGGATTAGAAGCAAGCCCCTTGTTTAACAGGAGGCTCAAGTCCACAGAGAGAAACATGTAATTCTCTTAGTTTATTCTCTTATGTGGAAGAAAGGGAAAAACAAAAGAAGCTGCGCCAATTTCATTATAAAAGGAAGGAAAATATTAAAACCTAATTTATAAAATACCTTACAATCCCACAAACATGTTTCTGATACTTTATTAGCACTTAAATTCAAAATAATTTAGAGTAGGTCAAACCAAAACAATATTACATCAATGCTTCTCTAAGAATATTTATTTTTAATTTATTTATAAAAGTTATACACAAAGAGAGGAAAGAAAGAGAGAGATCTTCCATTTGCTCATTCACTCCCTAGATGGCACAACAAGGGCTGGGCCAGTCAAAAGCCAGGAGTTTCATCTAGGACTCACACACACATAGCATGGGCACAAACACTTAGACCATCTTCCACTGCTCTTCTCAGGCAAATTTGTGGAGAAGTAGATTAGGAGCAGAACAACTGAGACATGAACCACCATGCCTAACACCAGCCACAATAATGTTTCTAATGATTTCACCTACCAGGTATTCTCTGATGCTTCCATGTTTTTAAAATTCATGTAATTTTTGCTAAGATTCTGAAGCTGAATAATTCATATTTGAAGTGAAAACCTTCAAAATGCTAATGTGCATTCATATTTAAATCATAAAATGATAAGTCTTGCTTATGTTGGAATTAATATTTTTGTCTTGTGTTTCACTTGAGTCTTTAAGCAATATTTTATTCCAGAATAAGCATTTCTAAATGCTGGCTCATTCAGTGAGAAAAAGAACAAGTCGGAGAGAGGTGAAGGGAGAAGTGTTAGAATAGAGACAGGGAAAACAAAAGAAGAGGAAAGATAATGCTATTCATTAGACCCAGGGAATATCAGAATTTATTTCAATTATTCACCTGTTTGGTATCAACTGAAGCACTTTTATTGGACTAAATTATTTCACTGATTTTTAAATGTGCAACAAAATAATGATGTTTGTTATGATTTAATATACCACACGGTCAATCACAGATGCTATGTCCAGTATTTCTATGATATTTGGGTTATCATTTTACAAACTTAATTAGCATATAAAAAGTAATTATTTATTTAAATCCTAACACTCTCACATTATGACAGCAGTAGGAATAATTAACGCATCAAATTTTAATTTTTTTTCGTTTTTCTAAATATTTGTTTTACATCAATGGAAAATCTGTACAAAGAATAAAGTAGTTCTGTCAAGGAAATGGACTCAAAGTTGTTAAAATACAAAACAATTATCCTTTAGTGTCCCAGTTTATCCAATTCTGATTAACTAACATACCTGGGATAGCAGCAAAAGACGGCGCACATGTTTGGGCCACTGAAGCCCCATGGGAAACCTGGAAGAAGCTCCTGCCTTCTGCCTTTAGCCTGGCGCGACCCCAGCCATTGTGCACATTTGAGGAATGAACCAGGGGGTGGAAGCTGGAATCAATCAATCTTTCTGTCTCTCTCCTCAGGGGATGGAAGATTCTCTCTCTCTCTCTCTCTCTCTCTCTCTCTCTCTCTCTCTCTGTACATGCATAACTCTGCCTTTCAAAAATTAAATAGATCTATTTTTTACAAAATCTTAATACAGGTAAGAATGCATTTACGAGCAACACCCATTTCTCTTGTCTTATAATGAAGAAGCTGAGACTGCAGAGATAGCCTTGTCTACTGGCCTCAGGCATGCCCTCTAGAACTAGCCAGGCATCCCATCTCAGTTAAAACCTGAAGCTCAGTTCCTTCTAAATCATCTTGTCCAAACTTTGTGATGACTTCAGCTTCTGCTTTTATGCAACATACTGTTAAAAAATCTAATAACTAAACATGAGAACATAAGTATATATGCATGTCCCCAGTCGACCTAACTTTTTGGATGCCAAAATAAGTTGCATTTCTTAGGGATTTTTTTTTTTCTCATCATTTTGCTAGAAAAATTGCAAATCCTGAATCAGCCAGGAGAGGGAGCTTTTATCTCTCAGTTGACAGAAACAGAAAAAAAAAAATTGGTTTGAAAATTAGAACCATAACATTGTTAACACTGTGGAGTTTCTACTTGATATAACTGTAAGCATGTAATAGCGTTTACGTCTATTTGAAGAGCTCTCAATTTCATGAATATTTATGGCAAATAAATTTTACATCTTAAATTACAATAACGAGATTATATGTATGTGAGAGTACTTCAAATATTTATGGAAAATGCAATTGAAAGTATTAATGTATTTTGTTGTAAAGAAATTGTGGTCCCCTAAATATTGTGTAATACATAAAAAAACACATAGTGTAACATGCATTTAAAAATTCACTGGTATTTAGATTGTAAATGCCAAACTTTTTCTTAAATTTTTGATAGGACTAACCATGCTATTTTGACTATTGAAACTATAAAACAATATTCCTGAACCATTTCAAACACAAATATATGTCCTAGTTGCATGTCAGATTAGGAGGTGATGAACACTTTCTGACAACTTTTTTTTTGGTTGTTGTTGTTGTTTGTTCAAAACAATTCTCAGATTCTCATCTTGGAACTATCTTAGGAGCAAGCATTGTAAATATCTGACAGGGATGGAAAACTTTTATCTTTTCTAGCGGGCTAGTATTTGAAATTTCCAGAAGTCTTTTTTTTTTTTTCTTTTCTCTGCCAAAAAGAGACTCTTGTTTTCAAGATTTGGCTTAGGGTGCTGGGGCAGGGCCAGGACGGCCTGCCTTACAGACTGCCCCAAGCAAAAGTCTCAGACTGTTCATCAGCGGGGCTATTTTTAATCTGCTTTCCCTGCCAAGCATGTATCATGCATTGTAATTTACCAAACAGAATGAGGCCCAGCATCTGTTCTCATGAAGGTTCAGTCCAGGTGCCTACAGTAGCTGGGACTCTGGAGTCTGCTCTACGAGCGGTTTATTGTCAGTTACAAGTCATAGATGGCTCATGCTGTAAAATGGGAAAAATGCTGGCCAACTGATATCTGACAGTGGAAGTTGGTGGTTATTACTGTACTTTTTAAAAAGATTTATTTATTTTGATTGGAAAGGCAAATTTACAAACACAAGAGAGAGGGAAAGATCTTCTGTCTTCTGTTTCACTCCCCAAGTGGCCGCAACAGATGGAGCTAAACCGATCTGAAGCCAGGAGCTAGGAGCGTGTTCCAGGCCTGCCATACATGTGCAGGGTACCAAGGTTTTGGGCCATTATCTATGGCCTTCCCAGACCATAACCAGGGAGCTAGATTGGAAGTGGAGCAGCCAGGATGTGAACCAGTGTCCCTATGGGATCCAGCACGTGTGAGGCAAGCATTTAGTCACTGAAACATCATGCCTGGCCCATCACTGTAATTTTTGAAAGTAAAATATAATATGTAAGGAGTGAATTCCAAGTGATCCCAAGAATCCTGCTGAATGCTAAGGAACTCTAACACATTGATTTATTCACTACACCATGGAGGAAAGACTGAGCACAGCAAAGGAAAACAACTCAGAGGAGAAAAGGCAGAATGGCACAGAAGTGAAATACGTACCTGAACCCGCCTGCAGGGCCAAGGAGAAGGCACTGCAGCTGCACTGTGAGAGACGGCTCTGCAGTGCATGGGGCCCAGTGATTTTTGCAGGTAGAATTCTGAGTTGCATGGAATTGAAACATGGGCTCCTGTCCGTTCTTTGTCAATTGTTAAGGAAGACATCTAACCCCTCCAACCCAATTCTCCTCTTCCTAAAATGGGTTTGGCCACCTTCCTTGTAGGGCTCAATGAGAATTAAAGAGAATGTATAATCAGTACTGAACCTAATCTAATTACTTTCTATTTTCAGTGGTCTGTGTGGGTGGCTGTGAGTATACAAAATTGCCCACACACATACGATGGCTCCAGATGATGATAATGAAAAGACTTGAGTATGTAGTTTTTCACCCCCTTGTAAATGAAACTTGGGAATAAACAAAAGAAAAGCAACAGAGAGACAAATAATAAGAATGAACTATCAAAGTTAGTTCATTGTTTAAAGAGCTCAATCTCATTTTCTTAAAAACCCTGTTTATCACATAATTGTAACTACAAGTTGAGTGTCCCTTATCCAATATACTTAAAACTAAAAGTGCTTTCCTTCTCTTTATAACTCTGACTTTTGAATAAAAATAGATAAATTACTTTTTAAGAAATTGAGAGATAAATATTTATTCAATGCCTGGTGAGTTTAAGGCACTTGTGGTGGAAGTGGCTAATGACCCCACAGTAGTCACTCCTCCCCACTTCCTTTGTAATGAATCTGGAGAGCGAGCAATGTCCTGAGCATGAGGTCTGTGTCTTCTGGCTTCCTTCACGTGACACCAGGGTATGATGGAAGACAAAGCTCCTGTTTATTCAGAGTGCCATGTTAACAAAGTAACCTAGTCAGCTTGCCCTAGGTGCCAACAATGTGAGCAGAATGACATAAATTTGCATATATCTTTCCATAAAAAGGTAACAGGACTCATATCAGGAA
Source organism: Ochotona curzoniae (assembly GCF_017591425.1). Classification (NCBI taxonomy): domain Eukaryota; kingdom Metazoa; phylum Chordata; class Mammalia; order Lagomorpha; family Ochotonidae; genus Ochotona; species Ochotona curzoniae. The sequence continues at coordinate 27,201,876 of NW_024465369.1, forward strand.
AATACAGTTGAAAGCAAGGAGTTTGGTTGCCTGAAGACGATACGGGACTGCGCCAATGGTTTTGGACTAATCTTGCTTGCAAACTATAAGGAAAATAATTCCCTTCCCTGCTAATTCTACTGTACTTCAAATTTTTTGCTTATGTGAAATTGAATTTTTGACAATAGATGACAAAAACAGCATTTTACTGAATGAATATATAAAATAATATAAAAAGATACAGAGATAATCACCTCATAAATTTGAAAACCCAAGAAATAAAGCATACACTTACAGGTAGGTAGAAAGGTTTACACAATATAAAAAGTAAAAATAAACAGTAAATGAAAAGTAATTGAAAAAGTAAAATAGTATAAAAAGAAAAATAAAACTGATGTGACAGGGTATTAGCTGCCGACCTGACAAATGAGTAACAAAGATTTGTGCGGTAGCACTGAATCAAGACTCTGAGAAGATAAATGTATAGGGATAGCCTCAGAAGGCTTTGGGAGGAGACCACAGCCTGGGCTGAGGCTTTGACAAGTGGAGGAAGGTGCTGGTGGAGACCACAGAGTGTGACTCTGGGAGCAAGAGAACAGAGACATGGGCATGTAAATCTATTACAAGATGCACTCATGAAAGGGGTGCTCCAGCAGAGAGTTCCTGTGAAACTACTGGAACCATGGGCCATGCAGGCCCACACCATACTGCAGGCTAGGCACTCTGGGACTCCAAATGTGGAAAAGTTTCTAGGAAAAATAGAGATCTGGTGATCTGCACTCTTTCTACAAGATCATTTTCAGATAAGCACCAAGGACTTTCAAAGGATGAGTATATGTGGGAATTGTATTTTTTAAAGATTATAAATTTTAAGAAAAAATCTGTTGTCATGTCATGCTTCTTTTTCATTGAGATTGCTTCAAGTTTGTGTGTGCTTAGGAACATGTCAAATTGTCATGTAGACAATGGATGTGAACATTCTTGCAAACAATTTGAAGAACATTGTTAACCAGAAGCAGTCTGGAGGGATTACACACGCAGACCCACAAAATCGGGAATACATGCCACTGACTGCAGTTTTCCTGAAACAGTATCAATTTTAATTTTTATGTAATTCAGATATAACAATGCTTTTGAGTCTTTCGATAGCTTCCAGGATCCTTACAATGTTTTCTTGATATATCGTGACAATCCAGGGATTCCGGTGTAAATTAGCTTTCCATTAGGTTGTATACACACACACGCACACACGCACACACAGAGCTGCTTACAGTTGCTTTCTGAATAAAATGTTTGCTATGCTAGAACATATGGGAGTTGGTGGAGATGCAGAGGAAGATGAAAGGATTTGCCTAAGCTAATTCCAGACTTGGAGTTGAATGGCAATTATACACACCATACGGCAATTTCATTAACATACTAATTTCAGGAGGTAACACATATCCAGAAGAAACACACTGGAAGTCATAAGACCTAGATTCTATTTCTAGCTCTGCATTGACCTTCTGGGTGACCTTGCTTAAGTCACTCAACACCCAATAGACTCAGTCTTCTCATCTGCAGAAAGAAAGAAAAAGAAACAGAGAGGGGAAGAGAGGGAGAGGGAGAAAAAGGGAAGGAGAGAGAAGGAGAGAAGGAAATAAGGAAGGAGGGAAGGAAGGAAGGAAAGAAAGAAACAAGCAAGGAAAGAAACAGGAAAAAGCAAAGGTACGACCCAATAGGTATCTGAGAAGAACACTATGAATAAAGGATTCATTCTGAATGATTGCTAAGGAAGTGATCACTTCTGAGCGACACAACTTAACTCTCCCTGCTACAAGTCTAATGCACTGCAGTCAGGGAAGTCCAATCCTAATAGAATTAAAAGCGAAAAACTGAGTGACAGTCTAACGAAATGCCCTGCTCATCAAAGACCAAAACTGACCCTACCACATTGAGGACCATGTATAACCAGTTCCTAAACACTCCCAGGAGAAGTGAGACACCTATAGGTAAAAAACAACTCAGTCACATGAATGTGCCATTGTAGAAACGCATTCAACCATTCAAATGGTTAGGATCTCAGCCGGTAAACTGCCTGGGAAAAGCATGGTTCAAGGCGCAGGCGCTCCTTCAATTATCCACCTTCAAGCGCCACAATCCCATATGTGCACCAGCTGCTCCTCTTCCAAAACAGCTCACTGCTTGTGGCTCAGAAAAGCAGTATGGATGTCCCCAAGCCCTGGGACCCTGCACACTCATGTAGGAGACCAGAAGAGGCTTCTGACTTTGGGTTGACTCAGCTCTGGCCACTGGAGAGACTTGGGAAGTGAATCAGTGGATGGAAGATCTTCCTCTTTGTTGTTCCTTCTCTCTGTAAATCTCTTTAGCATTAAAAATAAATAAAGCTTTATAAAAAAAAAAACAGCTTCGAGATGAGCAAGCTTTATACCAAATTGTGGAAAAAACACCCGTGTTGCTGGTAAACGAGAATTTACCACTGAAATACCTAAGAACTGGTTGTACTATTTCTAAGATGTTTTTAAACACATGGTAATTGTATAAGTAGAGAAATTTCCTATCTTGAATAAGAATAAAACTTGTTTTTTATATGACCAGATAATACTAATATTTTAGTAAGGAAAATTCAATTACTTGAGCACAAGAAAGATACTGAGATTTTCAGAGAAATTTAATAGACAAATAGCTCCTCCATAAATTAAAATGTTAAGAGAAAGAAATAGTAAATATGCTATTTCAGTAAATAATAGAGTACAAAATTATATGAGCATTCATCTTGTGAACTTGTTGCAAAGGAATAACTTGATTTGGGCTTAATGTATTTTGATAGTCCCTAAAAATGATAGCACCCTTAAAAAACATTTTATTTTGTATCTAAAAATGACCTAGCATTTCAGTTTGGCCATAGAGTATAAAATACATTATCTGATTTTTACAATTACAGACACAACTAAGACTGACTAAATGATTTTTTGAAAACTCCTCAGCTATTGTTGAACAAGCAATAACTTGATCAAGTGAGGAACCAATGACTCCTGGAGGTTAAATCATTTCACAAGGCCACACGGCGAATACACAGAGTCTAAATGCTATGCTTTCCACTAGACCAATATGTCATCCAAAACAAACGAAATACTTAGTTTCTTGGTCAGTCTTAACTGCAATATTACCTAGATAAAGTAGAATTCAAACCCACAAAAAAGTGTTTGACATAGGTTAACAAACTTATTTCACATGCCCCAAATGAGTCAGACAAACTAGACTGCCATTTTTCTAGCATTCTTAATTCCAATTCAAAATCAAGATTTAAGTTTGTAGCAAAATAATTAAATTTTCTTAAGCTGAGAGAAGGGCAATAAGATAATAAACACATGTTGAGTAAATTCTCATATAACTATCCTGGGTAGTAAATGGTCAACTGGTTTTAAAAAAAAAGCAGCAGCAGAAAACCTAAATATTAAAGACAACACACACACACACACACAAAAATGCTCCTTTAAAAGATATTTTATTCGTTGGATTTTGTCATGTTTCAAAGAAACAACTTCACCCCTGACTTAAAGGAATGCACTAATAGCTAACAATTAACCATTAACAGGTTAGGGCAGAAATAAACATTACAGTTTCTACTGCCACCCATACAGAAACCATATCGCACAAAACAGCTTTCCGTACTTTCCTTCCCTCCATGCAAGAGATTTGACTGTTTGAAGAGAATGTTTATATTTAGTGCACTTATAATGGAAATTTAGCTACATTATGAGGTGTATTTAACATTTAGTAAAAAGCAATGTCACAAGTAAGACATAAAAATATTTATAACATTAACTACATCTAATAAATATTTTCATACACATGATTGATCACATTAATAATTAACAGAAATCCTTTCAGAGAAGAATTTAATGCAAAGTTATTTTTTTAAGACAAAGAGAAAAGTCAGTAGAAATGGATTGAAACTTGAGAATAATGAACTGGTGACATTTAAACAATAAAATAACTAGACAGTCTATTCAACAATGAAGAGATGGATGTATTATGAATTATACTGAAACAAACCACTCCACAGTAACAAATTTAAAACATAACAGCTAGCAGATTTTCTATTTAGCTACAGGAAGAGGCCTAAAGTCACAGAAGAAGAAGGGGAAAAAAGCCAAAAGCCACAAAGCTTCTTCATGGTTTCTAAATCACAATAATCTGAAATTTAGAACTAACTAGTTTTTACATGCAGTTTCTTTTTTTCTCTTTCCACTTTAGCCATGTCCCAGTGAAGCATTTGTCCTGTTCAATACCTATATACATCTTTTGGTTACTTATAGCCTCAGTGAAGTACACAGTCTCTCTCAAGAATACGTCACTAAAACGTCTAATGTATTAACAAACACACAGTAGCAAAAAAGTAAGAAAAGTGAAAGAGAAAAAGTGGAAAGAAGTCACATACCCTGTTCTGCAGAACTACTGGCGTGACTGCAGGCAGAGTCACTCTTCTTGCACTTAAACTCATGCCTGCCTCCCTTAGCATGATTTCCCCTTGCAGGTCATGGACGAAATGAAAGAATCTGTAACGGTCACTCCTTGGGAACTTCAGGACTCAGTGCAAAGGAGCAACCAGGGAAGTAATAAATGTCACCCTGTTTATGTGATTCCCATCCACCCCAAGCCAATTAAGGATGGCCGTGGGACAGGACAAGGCAGCAACCAATCAAAGCCCGGAAAATTCCGTCTTTGTCCTTGGAAACACATTCTGATACTTTTGTTTATGATATTTAAAGAAGCAGATTAGCAGGCATCTAGTTTGCTTAACTTTTTTTTTCCAAAACAGTGCAATTCAATGCCATCTTGGTTGATGAGGCAGTTTTGTCTATAATAAACATTTCAACATATGGTGGATAAGCAACTGTCCACATAGGCCTGCTTAAAGCTTAAAGATATATAAATGAGCCAAATTTATTCTGTTCATAAACTGATAAATGCATACTTGACACATAATACACGAGGCACAATAAGGAAAGCTAAGGTGCTGACTTTAATTTTTACGATATAATAAAAGAACTTAAGGTATATTCATTCATTTTATCTCCTCAACAGATAAAATTTTTGCACTGTAGATTTTAAGGCTATCCTTGAGGTCTTGTACTGCCAAAATCGACCCATTAATTATCACTTTAAAAATCAACTAAAATAAGGATGTTAAATATAAAGAGGAAGAAATTAAACTATAACATAGGCATTTTAAGACCTTACATTATTAAAGAGCACAGATATGTGTGACTTACTATTTTATTCCATTAAAGTAACTCTAATAATAGACACTTCTCACTGAATGTATCTCAAAATTTGAATAACCATTTTGGATTTTGTTACAATACCTAAAAGCTTCACTATAATGTTTTTGGGGAGTTGATGGAGGTTCACGACTAAAAATATTCATGGTCAACAAGAAAATTTTCAAACTAAAAATAGCCAAAATGAAAAAAAAAAGTGTTTCAATGTTAACATTAGTCAAGTTTGACAAAGGGAAAGTCCCTTCAGAGTACACAACACCTTGACAAGCTGCACTAAACCTCGTAAGTGCTCCTCAGTCATGACTCACCCCAATGACCCTCAGTCTTTGGCAGAAGAGGAATTTCTCATAATTCTACCCGACAGCATGATTGTTGTGGTAACAAGGAAAGACAGATATTCTCAGCAACCTGGATCCAAATTTTCCATTTCATTATCTAGACTGCTTCCAGGCAGGGCTCATTTTACTGCTTCCCACTTGAACATGTTTTATACACCTACCAAGCTTGTATTTCTTGAGAGAGGGGGCAGAAAGAGAAAATACAACTCCATGTTTCCCTACTTTGAATTCCAAAACCTCCAAACACTCAATCTCTCGGAATAGAACCTGCAGGCAGCAGGTATATACAAAACACAAACATGTATTAATACATTTAATATTTGCACCTTATCTAGTTATGTCTATCATGGTCTTTTAAAAAAAAAAGTACCAATAAAATTCTATGAATGCAGGCATGGGGATACCATTTGTGCAGTGTAAGATTCTGCTCTACTTAGAGCCATTTTTTGGCAAATCAACAATTGCAAAGCCCATGAAAATTACGTAATTTTTAAGAAAATCATCCATATTATTTGGGTTTTTTCTTTTTTGCTCTTATTTCCTCAGTTTAGAAAAAGTGTTATCTTTTGTTTCAAAGACCCTATTTGGTCTCCTTTCACTAAATCATAAAGCATAAAGTATATACTACATCCCGAATACCATTGGTTACGATGTGGTCACTATTTCCATAAGCTGGGCTGAGCTCAGTGGTGATGAAAATACAAGTATTCAGCATTCACCAAGGTTGAAGAAACTCCACATTAATGATGAAATCAGGGTAGACTTCAAGGAAGAGTTGATATTTTCTTTAAAAAGTTACTGAAGAAAAGAATACGCAGACCTTGGAAACTGATGCAGATATACGATGCAGGTCTCAAATCTGACTGTTTGAAATCTAAGCAACTATCATACAAACAGGCCTGCTGAATACTGGACTAAATCCTTCATAACAAAACACTGTCCAATTCCTGTATTAATTACAGCGAAATATGCCTGCTCTGGAAGTATTCAAAACACACTTGGCAGACAACTAACTGTTTAAGTGGAATAGTTCATCTCCTTGGAACACTCGAAAATTGAAGTTTCCAGATTTTCTGTGAAAATCATGAAGAACAAAATTCAGTATTCTGTGACTCTATATGGCTATAAAAGATGCCAAAAATGAATCATACACTTCTCATAGTCAACAGAATAAGAAACTAATGAAATGGCATGTGTAGTTAGAATGGGGGAAGGGTATCTCCTATTCCAGTAATCCATTTTGGGTGTCCCATTGACTATGCTTTACTGTGCTTTGAAACTAGGTTAGACACTCATTCAAAATTCTTGAGCCTATCTTTTTATCATCAGAAGTTACGCTATCCCTCACTTTACCTTGTCAACTGAGTGCAATTTCTTCAGATACATAATGGAAACAAAAAATTTGACTAACACGAAATTATTGTAGGTATCAAGAAAATCAAGCCTGCATAAGGCCTGCAACAGCTCAAGGAAGATGTTGAAGAAAGTAAAGGGCTCTGTTCAATTATTTCAGAGAATCAGGTCTAAGACTTATTCTTTGATGTAGGTCTTTTATCTCCAAAAAGGAAATTTTCACATTAGAGGTATTTTTATGTGACAGGACCAATAATGAAGTAATACATAACAGCACTGTATATTTTTTAGATTATTCCTCAATATTTTGGTAGAACAAAATTCAATTTTGTTGCTAAAATATATGTATATGTTCACACATGTGAAGAACAACAAAAATAGTTTATCACTATGAAAAATAAATGCTGGTAATCAGACAAAAGAGGACCCATAATCGATTGGGGACGTGTTAACTAACACAGCCATTATGGAAAAGAGCCTGGAGCCCTTCTTCCAAAACAAAAACTCGGAAGGCCAGAATTGTGGCACAGCAAGTTAAATTGCTGCCAGGATGCTAGCATCCCATATCCGAATGCCTGATTTAAATCACAGCTGCTCTGTTTCTGATGCAACTCTCTGCTAACGCATCTGAAAGGGCAGTGGAAGAACGCCCTACACTTGGCCCTGGCCACACACGTGGGACCAACATGGAGCTCCTCACCCCCGGCTTCAGCCTATTCCAGTCCTAACCATTGCAACCTTTGGTGAATGAGACATTGAACGGAATATCTTTCTCTTTGTCTTTTACTCTATGTCTGTCGCTCAGCCTTCCAAATAAATAAAATCAATTTTGACAAAAATAGAACAAAATAACAACAAAATTAGGGCTACCATATGATTCAGTCATCCCAATCATAGGTATATATTTAAGGAAAAAAAAATTAACGAACCTCCTGGAGGCATCTGCACTCCTACATGTATCATGTCACTATTCACAACAGCCAAGACATGGAAACAAGAAGTATTCATTAATGTGTGAATGGATAAAGCAACTGCAAATACACAATAAAATATTATTCAGCCATAAAAAGAATGAAGTCTTTTCATTTGTGACTATATATCTAACTGCAGAACATCAATATAAAGTGTAATAAGCCAGGCACATAAATAAATAATGTATGCTTTTCATTCATATGCAGAAGCTAAAAGGCTGATTTCATAGTAGAAACAGGTAGAGTAGTTACTAGAGGCTATTAAACATAGGGCAGAAGGAGACAAAGGTTGAATTACGTGTATCAAAATACAATAACATAGGAGGAATAACTACTAGTATCGAGGGCAGCATTGTTGCACAGTGAACTATGCCATCGCTTGGGCTGTCTGCATCTCAAACTAGAATTCTGGGTCAAATCTCAGATCCTTTATTTCCAGTCCAGCTTCTTACAGAAAGGTAGTATATGGTAGCTCAAATATTTAAGTCCCTGACATCAGAAAGGCAATTCACAACAGCTCAAGTATTGAAGCCCCTGACATTCATGTTGCAGACCAAGACAGCATCCCTCAGCCATGGATTTGTTCAGGTCTAGCCCTGGCTGTTGTGTAAGGGAACAGTGGATAGATCTAGTCTGCCTCTCCTCTCTCTTCCAATTTGCCTTTCAAATAAATAAATCTTTATAAGAAACAATACAAAATTTACAAACGTTAATTGTCCTGATTTGACCATTGCAAACTGTGTGTGTGTGTGTATATATATATATATATATATATCACAACATATCCCATAAATATATGTAATTTTAAAAATCATAATTCTGAACAAAAAATGTTGTTTTATTCTAACAACTCTGTAAAATCTGAATTATTTAATTCCATTTACAGATTCGAACAAAAGCCACTCTTTTTATACTATCACTTTACTATTTGTCAAATACTAGTCTAACCCAGCTTCAGCAACAGGGTATGTATTTCACATTGTTCAGAAAGTAGGCTCCATGAGTGCAGAAATATGTGTAAGCTCTCATTAAACAACATGGTAATTCACCCAGAAACTTTATGCAGAAAACAAAACCCTCAAAGTAGAAAAACATGTTTGGATATTTTCTAAGTCCTAAAAATTCTCTTTCAGACAAGTAGTTTCTTGTTTTACACAAGACGCACCTGCTTTGTCCCTTCATCTCCCCAACTATTTGTCAGAATCCATTCAGCCAGGAAGTCATTCCTGCACCTACATTATAGCATTCTTTGTTTTGCCTATTTTCAGGATTTTTGGCTTTCTGTTTGTCACATCTTACCCTTTACTTACTAATGTATTGCCTTTCTTAAATCCTTTTATTGGGTCTACTGTTACTGCACCCCACCTCCTCTGCCAAAGCAGCCTTGAGGGGAGACCTAGGCTCTTATTTCTCCTGCTTCTCCCAGGATACTAAGTAGAGTGCTCTCTGCACACAGTTAGGCATTATGTTCTAGTACAATCAACGTGGAAAGACTAGCCACTCCTGTTACATGGCAGACAAGCCTCCTTTCTCATCCTAACAATTCTTAGCCTCATAATTTAGTCTGAACAAAAACACACAGTCTCTTTGTAGCAACATTTGGATATTCTTTCACTGACACAGTTCTATTAATGGTTGACAGTGTGAATATAGTCCTGGGAACTCCTGTGTCAGGAAAACCTAAAAATACTTTGTTATGCAATTAATATGTACTCTAAATTCATAGAACTATAATCAGAACCTCTACTTCAACTCATCTCACTTCATAAGACCCATCACTTCCTTGAGTGTGTGTCATAGTATCAGTTTCTCCACATTTGATGAGCTACATCTGATTTATCGCCATCCCATTTTCAACCTCTGCTCTAACAGTTCTCTCATACAATTATGAAAGTCTAGGATTTTCACTAATGTAAACTTTACTATAAGTTATTTTCTTTTAAATACTGCTTAGTGATCTGGAAACTCAAGTGAAAACAAATAGTACCAAATACTACAGTTCATTTAAGTGTTTCAAAATGGACCTATCTACTGTATACTTCAAGCTATTTTCTAAAATTTTTATCCCTGCCTAACAACCAACTGAAGTACCCCCAGAGAATACTCAAAACCTCAGATGCTCTAGTTCCCTGTATAAAATGGCACAGTGTTTCAACATAACCTATGTATATACTCTTCAGCACTTGAAATTACAATTGCTAATACAGGAAAAATGCTATGTAAATATTTGTTAAACTCTACTGTTTAGAAATAACAAGGGAAAAAAGTATATGCATCCTCATAGAAAACACAAATTTTTTCCAAATATCTTTTGATCTGTGATTGACTGAATCTGCAGATGCAGAAGGAGACGTAAAGTGCCAACCATATCATGGAGAGGACAGCAGGCAGGCACTTACACACATTTACAAGAGACGGAGCCTGCAACCTCATGGTGAAGACAACTACAGTCAACTGCATGCCCCTGGATTAACCCTCAGGTCTGACTCCTGATTCCAGTTATCTCCTATTGCACGGTCTGACAGGTGATGATGATGGCTCAAGCAATTGGAGTCCTGACATTCATGAGGAAAATGTGAACTGTGTTCCATCCTGCCTCTAGCACTGGTACAGCCCCAGACTAGCCATGCCCAGCATTAGCCACTATGGGGTCTAGGGGAGTGAATCAGCAAATGAGAGTAGGGGAAGGAATCTATCTCCACTGCAGTTGACATCTCTGTTTCTTCTTCTCTACCTTTACTTGTATATGTGTCTCCATCTCGCTCTGTCCTTTTGTCGAATTAATAAGTGTTTTACAACAACATGATAAGGTTTAAAATTGTCTATAAATAAGGAAAAATTTTAAAAATTAAAAAAGAAAGAGCTTAACTTCTTTGTGAGATATCTGGTAAAAACCTCACAGATTCTTTTATTATTATTATTACTTTTGATTTTATAACACAGTTTCATAGGCTCTGGGATTCCCCCAACCCCTCCCTGTACCCATCCCACATGGTGGATTTCTCCACATAGTTGCAGTATTAAAGTTCAAATCCAATCATAATTTGTTCATTACAAGCATGCACTTTGCATAGTGTCCAGCATCTTATTGTCCAGATAAATTCAACAGTTTCTTGGGGAGACCATCTCTGGTCTGAAGGCAGAGCTGGCAGAATATCATCCTGACCAATTAAAAGCCACAACATAACATCAACAACTGTTTACAACCTTATGGAGTTAAATGACATGGTATTGAGTGGCCAATATATTAGAAAACGCAAGTTTTCTAACCACATCCTGTGCTTACTTCATTGACATTTCAATTTTCGTTTATACACAACTGGCTGCTATACACCTTAAAAGGCTATAGGGTACTATTCAGCTGTCTCATGTCTAGTTTCATTTTTGAAGTAGTAGTTTATACTGTTGAAGCACAATTTTTACTGAACTTGGTGGATTTGGGAATAGTCCATGTTGGCTTACAGCTCTAACAAGGCATATGTCAACAACTGAGGTGCAGAACAGTTTTAGGAGGGGTGTGCAGAAAAATCTTCAATAACTTAGTGAGGAGTAACTTATGTTCATGTCCCACCTAGTAAGGTATATGTGAGTTGAGGCTAACTGTTTCTGTTTCCTGTTTAACCCCACAGATTCTTAAGTGATACTAATTTCAACTTAAAAATAAACAAAAATATGGTATGCAGATTTTGAGTTGTTTGAGTGTTCTCCAGACTGATTTCCATAAAGGCTGTACCAATTTGCAGCTCCACCAGCAGTGGAGTAGGGTTCCCTTTTCCCCGCATCCTCACCAGCAAGCGTCGTTGGTGTTCTTGTTTATGTGGGCCAATCTTACTGGTGTTAGGTGGTACCTCATCGATGTTTTAATTTGGATTTCCCTTATTGCTAGGGAGCTGGAACATTTTTTCATATGTTTGTTTGCCATTTGGACTTGTTCCTTTGTGAAATGTTTGCCCATCAGCAGAAGATTGGATAAGAAAGCTTTGGTTCATCTACTCCATGGAATACTACTCAGCTATTAAAAAAAACAAAATGCAGTTCTTTGTGGCTAAATGGGCACAACTGGAAACTATAATGCTAAGGGAAATGAGCGAATCCCAAAAGATTAGATACCACATGTTTGCCTTGATTTAACCTGTAATTTTTTGTTTGGTTGTTTGTTATTTTTTGAACCTGTCATTGATACTGTCTCAACCCAGATGTTTCGAAGAAGGGAACTTGCATTATTTTTAACATATTGTTTACCCAATACTATGTCAATTAATTCCATAATGTTGTATATTGATACTGAGGCCTTGTTGGGGCTTTTAACTGACCGGATCTTTACTCTGTTAGACCTATCTTCAGACCATAGAAGGTCTCCCCAAGAGGCCACTGAACTTATCTGGACAATAAGACGCTGAACTTTATGCTAGGCATGTGTTTGCAAGCAATGAATCTCAACTGAACTTGAACTATGGTTATGCAACAAGGTGGAGGAATCCACCATGGGGGGAGGGGTATGGGAGGGGTGGGGGGAATCCCCAGCGCCTATAAAACTGTACTACATAATACAATGTAAGCAACAATAAAAAAAAAAAAGAAATGCATCTACATTCCAAAATTCTTCCTAATAAAAATTTAACTTCTGATACTCAAGAGAATCTGAATAAATAAAAAATATATTTAAATTAAAAAAATATATATATACACAAAGGTGAATGTGGAAACAAAGAAAGGAAAAAAACAGGGTTTACATAGTCATTCTACATTGTGCTAAGGGGCTGGACCTCGTCCTTAAGGGCAGAGATATTTGAGCATGAAATGAATTTCATCCCAGTATGGAAGATAAACTGTCTTGTTTCTAAGAATCCTGCACAAAATGCAATAATCATCAAGAACACATGAGAGAGGCTAAGGGAGACACTGCAGTTATAGGAAGAGGAATAGGGCCAAAGATGCCAGGGGGTAGACCTTGTACAAGCAATTACTCAAGTACACATTAAAGCCATAAAAATTGTTTTTTCTTTATACAATAATGCAACTTAAAATTACAGGCCAGAATAACATAATTATGACTACATATTCTTTAAATTTCACATGCATTAGATATGATCTTTTAAAATTTAATTTCTTAAGAATTATTTTTATTTGAAAGATTTACAAAGAGAGGAGTGCTGGCTCATTCCCCAAATGGCCACAACGGCCGAAGCCAGCATACAAGAACTTCTTCTGGGTCTCTCACATGCGTGCAGGGTCCCAAGGCTTTAGACCATGCTCAACTGCTTTTCCAAGCCACAAGCATGGAGTTGGAAGGGAAGTGGAGCAGCTGGGATACAAACTGGTGCCCAAATGGGATCCTGGGTGCATGCAAGGCAAGAACTTTAGCCACTAGGCTATCGTACTGGGCCCTAAATCTATCCTTAGGAAAAACAGCCTTTCTTCATTAACCATTGACTTTCTTTATAATCACCTGCTTAAGATCAAACTGATAAGATAAAAAAAAGAAGAGAGGGGAATGGGAGAATAATTTGCTTGCTGAAAAAAGATGATATTCTCTTCTTTTCATACAGAACTACGATAAGATAGACACTTTCAGTAGAACATAAAGCAAAAAAGACTTCTAGAAGCTACAAAGTCTGTGGGACTAGGCTGATAAAAACATATGAAATGACAGACTCTATAAACAAGCAAAATGATAGAACGGAGAGATTAAAAATAAAAAGAAAAATAATATGAGAGAGAGAACTACATGAGAAAGAGGAGGGTGGAGAGGTGGAAGTCTCCAATACTCTGAAATCCCAGGATTAAAGTTCTTACACCCTGCTAAGACTCATCACAGTGTGTCTTATAGGGAGATATAAGATACAAGAATGCAGAGGCTGAGGTCATCCAGAACCTGGGAAAAGATTACCCCTAAAATATAAGTAATCCCACACTGATAAAAATAGTAGGCAATAAGAGGAGATCAAACATCAGCTGCCAGAGTACAAGAGATTTAACTGCTCTACTCTGAACTGTAGAGTGCAAGTAAACAGAAAACAAGAGTAAGAAAACCAGTCAATGTGAGAAGGAAAAACACTTTAAACTGAAGAAGCATCAGACCACAACAGAGATACAAAAACAGGTACAGGAAATCTAAATCCATGTAACTGGGGTACTCACAAAAGGAAAACAATCAACACGCAGGACAAAATGTAAGAAAATTTTTTGTAATAAAGGACTTATTGAAAGATCATTCAGTTTCCCAGAGAAAGTCAACACTGAGACTTCCTAGTGAAAGCCCTGGAGTCCTCTGCACAGCAAGACAAAAACCTTCCAGTAGCTTATCAGGGATGCATGTAGGGAGAGCAGCTCCAGTTCTCCATAGGTAATTTCACAACAGGGGGCAATCACAGCTTTCTCTTTACTCCTCTGATCAAGGAGGCTCAACAAAGGCTCCCAAATCATTGAAGAAAGAAAACAGCCAGGAGATGTGTAACCCAGCCAGATTCAGTGACCACAAAGGTCTCATGGGGTCTTTTTCAAAGATAGCTCTAAGAGATGGCTAGAAAAACTAGGGAAAGAAGTAGAACAAGTACTGAAACCAACTATGAAACTAAATTTCAATAAAGCACATGATTATGAAGTTATAATAAAATATAAAGTAACTTAAGTCACTGTAATAAAAACACGAGAAAAGGTTGATAAAAAAATATGTAACACATAAATAGTGAAACATACATAGAAGTGGAAGAATCATGGAGGGAGGGAAAAATATCAATGTATAAAACCAGAAATAATTCCAGAAAAAAAATGAAGAATAAATTGAGGGAATCATAAGAAACGACATTCTTCAGTCTTATCCAAATAAAACTTAATTAAATGGATAATTTTCTAGGGCAAAAGAGTTTGCACAAATTGACCCCAGAAATTGAAAATTTCAAGGGGACTAGCTACCACAGAAGACACAGGATGCTGTTAAAGATGCACTCCCCTGAAGATGACACAGTACTAGATAGGTTAATTTACAAAGAAAGTACATATAGGGCCCGGCACGGTGGCACAGTGGTTAAGGTCCTCGCCTTGCACGCCTGGGATCCCATATGGGCGCCGGTTCTATCCCAGCAGCCCCGCTTCCCTTCCAGCTCCCTGCCTGTGGCCTGGGAAAGCAGTTGAGGACGGCCCAAAGCTTTGGGACCCTGCACCCGCGTGGGAGACCCGGAAGAGGCTCCTGGCTTCGGATCGGCATAGTGTCGGCCATTGCGCTCACTTGGGGAGTGAATCATCAGACGGAAGATCTTCCTCTCTGTCTCTCCTCTCTGTATATCCGCCTTTCCAATACAAAAATAATAAAAATAAATCTTAAAAAAAAAAGCATCCAGAGTGCTTCAAAGAAAGTATGAATATAGCTAAGAAAACTAAACAAACAAGATCAATGAGGAGAGTTTTTACAAACCTGATAAGCTAGCATACAATAAAACCAGAGTCACCAAAGTTTGTTTTTATAAAGAACTGATAGACTCATGTGTGTTTGTGTGTGTGTGTGCATGTGTGTGTTACTAAAAACAAATGGAGGGAGGATTAAACGAAGATCTGTCTCTTCCCTCCCTCTCTCTGTCATTCTGCTTTTCAATTAATTAATCAGTTTAAACAGTAACTCGCCTTTATTATTTGAGAAAAACTTAAATGCCTTGATGACTTGCATTGGAGGTTTGAATGCCGGTCAGAGTGCAATTCTCCATACTGTTCAAAGAAATATGAACGGGGATAAACTTCTTGCGGTGAATTTGGCAGTATCTGTAAAAATCTTGAGAAGGTACAGCCTTTAACACAATCACACCTTTTCCCAAAAGTATAAACTAAACTGTAGACAAACCAGCATAAATATGTGCAATGACACTAACAGCAGATGGCTTTACCCAGTATGCCACAATACTAGCCCTAACAATTTATTTTGGTTAGTTAAAAGGCAATGAAAGAAAGATAGGAAAAAAAAAGAAATCTTTCATCCAATCGGTCACACTTCAAATGGCTTCAATAGCCAGGGCTACCCCAGGCTGAAGTCAGAGCCTTGAAAGTCCATCCCGGTCTCTCACCTCGGCGACAGGGTCTCAAGTACTTGAGTCATCTTCTGCTGCTTCCCCATGCACATTTACAGGGAGCTGGATCAGAATTAGAGCATCCAGGACTCAAACCAGCACTCCAATATAAAATGCTGGCATTGCAGGCAGTGGTTTAACCTACTATACCACAATCCCAGCTCCACAATTTTATTTATAAACAAAATATAATAAAATTGCTCTCTACCCAAAATCCTTTTTTACTCTCTTTAACCAAGCAATCTGCTTAAACTACAATCTAACATCTCTACAGAAAAAGCTTTAATCCAGCCCTTTTATCTGCAATCTCCATAAAGCTAAATGAAATGGACCTCATCATCCTTCATTATATTTGCCTTCAGCAGTATACTGACGCTCTTGGCTATCCTCTTATTTGGCCAACTTATTCATGCCCAAGCTTTCGCAACTACTTTACAGATAGACACTCACAAATGTTGATCACCTGTGTGGATACAGATCTGTGAAGCAACAGACTTACGTAAGGTGTGTGTAAGTGGAGGACTTTAGCCACTAGGCTACTGCATTGGGGCCAGAGTATTTTTTTTTAAGTTGGATTTATTTTTATGTGAAAGGAGAATTTACACAGAGAAGGAGAGAGATTGAAAGAGCAGTATATTCCATTTGTGGGTTCACTCTCCAAATGTCATACCAGCCAGAGTTGAGCCATGCCCAAACCAGCAGCCAAGAGCTTCTTCCAGGTCTCCCATGTGGATGTAAGGTCCCAAGGATTTGTTTCATCCTTCATTGCTTTCACAGGCCATAAGCAAGCAGCGAGACTGGAAGTTGAGTAGCCAGGACACAAACTGGTGCCCATATGGGACACCGGCACTGCAGGAGGAGGATTAGCCTATAAGCCGCAAAGCAGACCCCTAGGAATCATTCTTATATGCACCAATATCCATATCCATTATATCATCAAATCAATCAAGTTATTTGCATCTCATACTGTATACTCAGGAATGAAGTGAAACCTCACTATCTCCATGATCACAGACTTCCCCTGGCCACCACACTGCCATTAACACAGCTAAGAGAATACAGAGCTCTTTCATGTCAGTGGGAAGATTGTTCTTCCTTCCTTTCAGTTGTATCAGAGCTATGCTTTGGTTTCCTTACAGTAACAGTAAAGAATATGTTATGTGTACACACACACACATACACACACAGAGTGCCTAACTTGCCTCATTTATAATGATTTGACTTAAAATATTTTGAACTTTATAATGCTGCTCTTTTCTTTTCATCCAGTAATCAGTTATCCACTAAACCACATACTGAACACATAACACAGGTGTGTTACAGTTAATATGACACAATTCCTATGAAAAGTTACATCAGTGCAGCAAGCTAAGTAATTTAAAAGTTGCACAAATTATGTGCATTCAAAGACATCAGAATGTGGAACTACAGAGATCAGTGAAGACAAGTTTAAAGAAAATTATTTGAAAGAGTTACCAAGAAAGAAGGAGAGACAGACAGAACTATCCCCATAGGTCCACTCCCCAAGAGGTCTCAAAGGACTTAAGTCACCCTGAAGCCAGGAGCCAGAAGCTCCATACAGTTCTCCTATATGGGTGGCAGGAGCCTAAACACTTGGGCCATCTTCCACTGCTTTTCCCATGCCATTAGCAGGGAGCTAGATCAGAGTGAAACAGCTGGAGCAGGAACCAGCACCCACATGAGATGTCAACGTTGCAGGTGATGGCTTCAACCTCTATACCATAATGCCAGTGACAGTCCTGACAAAGGCTTTTTAAATAAGAAGTCACAAATCTGGAGCTTAAAAAGAAATTTTCATTAGTAGAAATGGGAATCAGACAGGACTTCAGTGAACAGAAGGGATTTTCTCTGGGAAGCACAAGTAAGCCACTTGGATAAGCCAAAGGAATATCTCATTGGAACCAATCTTTTTAGCAATTTGAAAATTAAGCTGAGAGAACTGAATGTTAATTTTGTAGGCAAAGAGTAGCTAATGAAGGCTATTTTAAAAGATTTATTTGCTTATTTAAAAGGTAGAGTTGCAGAGAAAGAGAGAAAGAAGTCCTGCATCTGCTGGCTTATTCCCCTACTAGCCACAACATCCAGGGTTGAACCAGACCGATGCGAAGAGCTCTATCCAGGTCATCCACATGGATGTAGAGGCCCAAGGACCTAGGTATCTCTCACTGCTTTCCCAGGTGCATTAGCAGGCAGGTGAATAGGAAATGGAGCAATTAGCATAGACCCATATCCATATGGGATGCTAGCATTGCAGGTGGCAGTTATGCTCATCGTGCCACAATGCCAGCCTCATCAATGAAGGTTTTTGAGGAGTAATTGGATATGACCAGAGGTGTTCTTTGGGAAAGATAAATCCAGAAGTTATTTATCAGATGAATCCATAGAGAAGTACTACAGATAGCACAAATTTCTTTTAAAGACTACATTAAAGCAAACTCTAAGAATCACTGCTACTTAACATCCTCTTGTTGCTATATATGCTTTGACACTTTTCTATATTCTGAATCTGTCATATAACACAAGCTATACAGCATCCAGAGAAGCTTTCAGAAATGAAGCAGTGCTACCATGAAACAGAGTCATGTCCAGTAACCTTCATGCTAAAAACAGCCTAGACATCACTTTAAGTGCCAGAAATCTATATTTAGATTCAAGTGCCTTGATCAAAACGATAAGCTTAAAGGAACAAGGTATCTGAAGGAGAGAAAATAATTGCTATGTTTGGCACTGGCCTCCTGGGGACCATAATTTCCAGTTTATAATGCAATTGATGATCAAAGATGTTAAAGGTTAACGTACTCAAAGCCACAAGCCTGACATCAGCTTGGCAAAATTTGGACCCAGAAGGGGAAAACAGAAGAGAGAAAATAATGAAACACATAACGTTCTCTTAGCTGAATAAAAGACTGCAAGCCTCAGAATAAATGAGCTTACCAAGAACAAAGCAGGGATAATTTTCTTTAAAAAGATGATTTTAAAAATAGTTTAATGAGATATCAAACTCCTAACAATAAGGGAACAACTACAAGGTGCCCCAAGGGAAGATGAAAAACTAATAATTGGAAAAGTAAATAAGTAAATAAATAAATAAACGTCTTACTTGCAAATAAGCAAGAATCAGATTACAAGCTTTTCATCGGCAAAATTAGATGCTGGATGACAACAGTACCACAATACATTCAAAAATTTGAGAATCAAACTGTTTTGAACTTAGAATTCAAAGTACAGACCAATCATTAAACAAGGCAAGAGTCAAATGAAGAAATTCTTTACAGAAAGAGTTCCCGACGGATGAACATCCTTTCTGTGTCAAAAATAGTGGCTGGCCTTCCATTAGCTCAGGTGGATTCCTCTGTTCAATACAGCTACACTGCTAAGAAAGTTGTCTTTTTGGTTACTGTCAACAAAAAATTCCCTTTTTTGAATGCTATAGTACCAAAACATGTTTAACAGCAATATCTGGACAATAACTTATTAAATATAGGAATGGTCTTTAACATGAGCACTGACACAATAATCTTTTATGCCTACATCTGCCAATTCTCACATTATGACTAACAAATAACATTATTGCCAATAAATTAGGAGGAAATCAGGCCACCAATTAGTTTAATCTCCAATAAAGAAAGCATGACAAGTATGTTCACTGACTTCTATTTTCCCAATTCTAAGTTAGCTCACCTTAGTGACTAGAAAACGGCATTTACCATTACCAACCAAAGCAATGTTCCATTCCAGAAATTAGGACAAATGAAAAGGACATCACTGGACATCAAAACATACAAGATTATGATCAAGTGGAATCAATGTCCTAGACCCCAGAGGCAGTGAGCAGCAAGGGTATTTAAAAGACAGTGTTCATCATGGTGGCTTATGAAAGAAACATTCAGTCGCAAAGATCCTCTGCTTCCTTATGACTTCCAACATACTCCGTCCTATTCTTCCACAGCAGAGCCCTGGTGATCACTCAAATTATTTTGTAGCCAAATATGATTATTGATATCTCATCCACTGTTAATAGGTAAATCCGCATTCCCAACTTGTAAATCTCTACAGGTAACCAGACTTAAACAGAGTCCTTTCTTGAAAATGTAAATGTCACCTGGGGAAAATATAATATGTGAATTACTGACATAATTGTTCAATGGTTCTGTAAAGATAAGAACACTAACACCCATGCTCAGCCATGGGCAGTCAAGAAATACATAAAAAGCTGCCAATGTACCTCATCTTAACAGTAGCATCCTTATGTTCTGTCATTAGACTCTCCTGAGCAGATTGGCTAGAACTACTGAATTAAATAAGGGCCAAAGAATTTCTCTACTCAAATCAACAGACCATCTGCTCTGCTCTGCTGCTTCTGCCAGTGGTCACAGCAGAGACTTTGAAAACACAAATGCGGACATCATTACAGAGTTGTATGTAGGTGGAAAGAGAAAAGTATTCTTAACTGCAATTAAGGAAACACGCATTTTTTAACCTTAAGTTCAAATATTTATGAACTGTGACTATGTGATAATGATATTGATTTAACAAGTATACCAGAAAATACAAATGGAGTAAATCTTTCAAAAAGTGACTGTCTCAGAAGTTATTAAGCTAGGCCTCATTATACAGAGCTCCATTATAAAGTACTTAAAATAAGCCTATATTCTTATCTTCAGCCTCCTTTATATACTTGATGGCTTAATCACAAAGGAGAGACTAGTATTTTCCAGCATAAATGGGAAGGAGTTGAAATCTATTCTTAGCAACATGGTTCTGAAATCAATACAGCAGTTTGGAATGCTCGGTTTGCTGTGGGGGAGACTGGGGAAGATTTGGGTTCCATTTAAACCTTTAAATTTCTGTGTATTGGCTCCAAGTTAGAATTCTCAGGTAGAATTATTCTCCTCGTACATTGAATGTACACATCACAGTACACAGAAGTTTCTCCTGCAGACAATGAGTCATCCGGACATTTTATAAGTGCTAAAATGCAGGGTGAGTAAAACATAACTGCTATTTTCTAGAGAGTTACATCACTATATTTTCACTTTCAAGAAACTGTCCTACTAGGGATGCATTTAATTCAAATTACAACTACAATCATTCTTACCCATTGAAACAATATTAGCAATTTTCAAAATGTTCCACTCTGCAATTTAACGGAAAACCTCAAGAGTTTTAGATTTAGTCCAGCAATGTCTCCAACAGAATCAGTTTGGAATACTATAGCAGGACACCAGTAGTGGCATCCAACCACAAAAGAATGTTATTTCTCATTGCTGCTGAGGTTGCAAGTGCAAAACTAGGATGGGTTCTGATGTTCTGATAGGACCCCTCATTCTGGCTACAAATGGCCAGCTTTTCACTGGGCCTTCATGTGGTGCAAACAGAGCTCCCTTTATCCACAGGCCTTATTTTAACAAGGACACAAATCTTATGTAGGAGGGCTCTCTCCACTATGTCATAATTAGCTCCCAAAGATCCTGCTTCCTAATACTGCCACATTACAAGTTAGGATTTCAATATAGGAATCTGGGTCCATGGGAGGGACTGAGGAGGACCAAGTATTCAACCTGCACAGTTTATGTTGTCATGGATTTAAGATCAATCATCAAATTGTTCAAAGACTGTTGTCAATATTTAAAAATAAACTTCCGTTTTCAAAATCATAAAGCAAAAACAGTATAATATAAGCCACAATCAAATACAGCAGGTGTGAGAATTTGGAGGAAAGAAAGCAACAAAAGCATTATTCAGATTATGTAATCTATTACAAATCAACACTAAATTTATGCCCTATATACAGCACAAGGCACTCTGACAGGGAATGAATTCTTTAAAACTAAACATTTCTCCTCCACAGTATTCAGTATCTGAATTAAAGACTGGGTTTCCTTTAATACTGCTGCGTAGAATAGCTTCAACTTCTTAAAATTATAAACAAGACACAGTCAGGAATTTCACTCTATAAACAGAAAATTGTTGCTATTATTTTGATATTAAACCTCTCACTATACTAGTACACATTTGCAATGTGTACACATTTGCTGAACTATTTTAAAAGGCAGCTACATCACATGTGTTGTAAATGCCAATACTCAGCTGCAATCCTAAATCAATTATGCTATTAACATAGCAAAATTACTTGTGGTCTCACAAATTTCTATCAGACCAACGAACTGCCTTCTATCCTAATTATCAAATTGGTTGGAGACATTGTATAGCAATTTCTGCCTGGATTTAGGAGAAACTTTCTCTGCATCTCAGAAGCTAAATAGAGAAACTGGAAGTCAAAAGTACTCTTTCACATCAATCTTCTGTGCAAAAATGTGAAGACTTTTTTAGAGAGTGAGCACAAAGGAAGAGGACATCAGCGTTTCCTTCTACTGCCACCAAATAACCCAGACACCGTCCACCTCGGTCCATTAAATGAGGGCTTCTGCCCAGACCTCAAGACTGAAGTGTTCATCCAGTGACAAAGTCTCCAGACGCTTCACAGCTCAAAGAAAATTTAATACAGCTTACCCAATTCCTCAGTGAATAACATTCCACACAGGACCTCTGGTTCAAGTGTCATAAACAGACTTGTAAAGATCTATTTGTTCATTTATTTTCTTTTTTTTTCTCTTTATTGATTACATGTGTTTATAAGACATTGTTCCGTAGGTAATGGGATTCCCAAGGGATTCCCCTCATCCTCCCCCAATCCTCCCACCTTGGTGGATACCTCCACCTTGTTGTGTAACCACAGTTTAAGTTCAGTTGAGATTCCCTCAATGCGAGCATATACCAAGCCTAGAGTCCAGTGTCTTATTGTCCAGATAAGTACAATGTCTTCTGTGGGAGACCTCTTTGATCTGACGGTAAAGCCAAAATAGTAAAATCCCGATTAACATTTTGGAACCAATTGACCTAGTGCTGAATAAACAATATGTTGGAATTACATGTACACTCTTAACATCTTGCGACCATTTCAATGACTTTTTGACAATTGAGGTGCCATACTGCTTTGGGTGGGGTATGCAGAGAAATCCTTACTTTAATTTACTTTCATTTTTATTTGAAAGAAAGACAGAGGCAGACAGAAATAGAACAATACCAAAGGAAAGTCTATTCTGTTAAGGCCCAACTGGATTCTGAAATACTGTCCTGTCGTTCTGCAGAGTCTCGGAGGGGAGATTCAAGGAGTCAGAGTCTTCCGGAACTGCTGTTCCGTAGATCACAGGCTTCCAATGATGTTGGGGCAGTTTACTTCCCTAGCATTCCTCTTTAATCCTCATGAACTATTTCCTGAATCCACCGCCTTCTCCAAAACAGTACTTACTGTTCTGGGAAGCTGAGCAGACGCATTTGGTAAAGTTGGCCAAGAACCTCTGCCTCATACACTACTAATCTCAGTGAAACCTTTGGGACAGAGCCCCGGACAAGCTAGCTCTGATCTGAAGGCTCTGCTTCTCGGATGCCAGCAGCCCAAGATGCAAGCACACAGCAAG
Source organism: Ochotona curzoniae (assembly GCF_017591425.1). Classification (NCBI taxonomy): domain Eukaryota; kingdom Metazoa; phylum Chordata; class Mammalia; order Lagomorpha; family Ochotonidae; genus Ochotona; species Ochotona curzoniae. The sequence continues at coordinate 27,225,364 of NW_024465369.1, forward strand.
TGTCAGCTTCTAGACACACTGCATTCACACAGTCTCTGTCTTCATAGTCTGAAATCATGTGAGTGGCAACTTACTCACAAACTGGAAAACTAAAAGAATAAGACCTGAACTTAATGACACTATGAAACAACCAACTCCCTTCGATCCGCTCACTTTGTAAGTGCCTTATATAGCTCATCACATTACACAGATGATTTTCCTATATGTAGAAATACTCCATAGTTGATAAATATTAGTCTAACCACCCACTTTCAGTTTTCTTAATTCTTTTTATCTTCTTTTCATGTTTCTCTTGTGATATCTCCACTCAGCCTCCATACCTTTACTCCTTTGTTCTATTATTAGCAAGAGTTTGCATGTCCCCATGACAGGAGTTGTGTTCCATAAATATGTGATTGCAAGGGCCTAAGAATCAATCTTAAATATAAATTGACACAAATAACCTTATGGTATATAATATTCTACAGTTTTTAAAAGATTTATTTTCATTGAAAGTCAGACATACAGAGAGGAGAGACAGAGGAAGATCTTCCATCTGATGATTCACTCCCCAAGCAGCCGCAATGGCCAGAGTTGTGGTAATCCGAAGCCAGGAGCCTGGAGCCTCCTCAGGGTACAGGGTCCCAAGGCCTTGGGTTGTCCTCGATTGCTTTCCCAGGTTACAAGCAGGGAGCTGGATGGGAAGCAGGGCCACCAGAATTAGAACTGGAGCCCACATGGGATCCCAACATGTACAAGGAAGGACCCTAGCCACTAGGCTACCACACCAGGCCCAGTGTTCTACGTTTTTTAAACTGCTTTCAAGTTATTGAAAAACTATTAAGTTCAGAGACAAAGCAAATAGAACATGTCTATAACAAATACATCTTCATGGCTATTAATATACAAAATACACATGAGGATGCATAAAAGACATTGATGAAAGTGAATCTGTACAAGGACTGAGTATGGACTAATGAAATCAAAAATAGGAGTAAAATTCCTTTATGAATAATTTAAAACTTTTAGTATTGAAAACTACATGCAATCCTAGATAGTATGAAGAATACAAGTAAAATCAAATGAATAAATGCATTTTTATTGATTTTAAAGTTTCAAGATGAATAAATAATCAATATATTTTAATTCTTCCTGTTAAATTTATGCAAAGTGAATATAACATCAAAGAAAAAGAGTAATGGCAGGCACTGTGGCCAATGGGTTAAAATACAGCTTGGCACTTCTAGTTTCAGCCTCAGATATTCGGCATCTTGTAAGCTCTCTGCTACCATGTCCATAAAGTAGCACACAATGGCTCAAGTTATTTGATTTGTCACCGTCCACATGGGAGACCCAAATGGAATCGCTTATTTCTGGCTTCGGTCTTGCTTAAACCTGGTTGTTCTGATCACTGGGGCAGTGAAGATCTCTCTTCTCCACAACCCTCCTCCCTGCCACTCTCTCAAGTAAGTAAAGTAATTAATTAAAAACGGTAAAAACAAGAAGAAACCATTTATAAAAAGATAAGCAACAGATTTAACTATGAAATTCACATGAAAACATAAAGTGGATGGAAGAATGATAAATATTTATGAGAACAGAGAGAGTTCAAACTCAAGAGCAAAAGCAATGAACCACAACAATTCACCAATGTCCTAAAAAGCCCCAAAGTACTAAGGAACTAGACTACAGCTTTAAAAAGGCATTGGCATAAGTGACTGACCAATGGGTCTTTAAAATCCTGTTGCTCATACCCCACAAAGTAAGACCACTGCTACCACCACCACCCAAGACATATAAAATCTTGAGGAAAACAGAGCTGGAACGGTTCCAGGGTCGGGGAGATTATAAATCTACATTCCAAATACCAAGATAGCCACACCCCAAGCACACTGTCCTCACCTAGTTCCCACACATTAAATCTCCAGATTCATATTCACCAGCAACACACTGGAGGAGCCACATGTAGAAAAACTCCACAGCCTCAGAGAAACAAATGCAGATAGTCTCCTGTGGATTCCCAATAAGCTTGATTAACACGGCTCTGCCATGTAGGACATAAGCAAAAAGCAAAGCTTTCAATCATCCTTTTATGACCTCATTTTGAAACATGAATGGACAGCCAGAAGCCAACAACTGTTGAGTATCTCCATCAAAGAAATAAGAGAGTACAAATATCAGATATATAGCATACAGATAGCAATCAGGCATAATGAATAAGACAGATAGCAATCAGACATAATGAATAACATAGATGACTTCAAAGCAACCATAAATAATCTAAGTTGGCAGATAAACATCATGATTACTATAAAAAATTTAAAGCAATATTTAGAAATCAAAATTCTTATATATTAAGCATAATTCCTGAAACAAAAAAAATAATTTCAGAATGAAAACATAAATTGAAAAAAAAACATTCAGTGAGTATAAAAAGCAAGGATGAAAGGAAAACAAGAAAATGAGCTCTGATACAAGTAAGTCTAAAGCAAGTTTGTCACTCTGCCTGTCAATTTTTTTAAAGATGACATTAAAAGCGTTAAGAATGGGTAAAGGCATGTTGCAGAGTATTTAAATTGTTAATTAATTGAAACTGTTAATAATTCATAAATAAAAGTCAATAAATAAATGCTTTCAAAAGAAAGAGAAAAGGGAAAGAACTCTATTCAGCAAAACTATTGCTAAATTGTATGCTTACTATGAAGATATTTTCATAGTTGTGAATACCCAAATTTGTACATTACTACAGAGAGAGGAAAGGACAGAGAGAAGACTGAAAAAACAGGGAACACAATACAAGAGAAAGAAAAAGAAATTCTCAGAATAAAGAGAGAAAAATTCCAAATGGCAGTTTTGAAGAGTAACCTTTCTAGACAGCACCAAAATAGAAGTAGAAAAACAGAAAATTCCAGAAGAAATGCCCCATTACTGATCTCTTAGGAAGGATGACAAAATTTAATTGTAAAATCAGGGAGATCTGGCTAACTTTCCAAATGGCTTCAATGGTCAAGGCTGGACCAGATGGAAATCAGGAGACAGGAACTCCATCTAGGGCTCCAATATGAGTTGCATGTCCGAAGTATTTGGGCCATCTTCCACTGCTTTCCTAGGCACACTAGGAGGGAGCTGGATAAGAAGTGGACCAGCCAGGACTCAAACTGGTACCCATGTGGGTTATAAGTAAGACAGCTGTATCTGTAACAGCACAATACCACACCCTTCCATGAACTATAATCATACCTTCATATTACTGACAACATAAAATACCTGCTGATGACCGAAGTTATCCAGTTAATGTACGTAAGAACATATGTATAGCTATCTTACCTCTTTCCCAGATGATGCTGACAGATTTTCAGGACATGCAAATAAATCTATATTTACATGATAAAATGCAAATTAAGAGTTTCAAGTTCATCCCAGCTGTAGGCAACTGCCTAGATTGTCTTATACCTAGGCAAGAGTTACATTGCTATGAGAAAAGCTTGTGGGCATTCTTGGCCTGGTTAATGCCAAATCTGTGTTAACTATATCAGTAATCAACACAGTTGCTTATTTTTCTTTTTCTGTCTTTGTTTTAAGATAAAACAAAGGGGAAGAAGAGGAACACCAGGCTAGCACATGCCACCCCAGTGCCCAGGATGGGGGTGGAGTAGGGGATAGCTGCAGACTGCCCAGGAAAGGGATTCCAGGGACATGTTGGAGGGGGAGTAGCTAGAAGCATACCCGACAGGGAAGGAATAATTTCTGAGGTCTTCCACTGACCTGGCCACTGCACTCACAAGTAAACAACAGAGCTGAGATACAGTAGTTCAGAAGAGTAACCAGAGTGCATGTCTGGGTCAAGCCATGGTACCCTACCGCGTGGAAGACCTGGGCTGGACTAAATAGCATCACTCAGCACCCGCTGACACTCTCAAAACCTGGCCCTCACAAAAGCTGGCTGTACTAGGCAACAGTACCTCCCTATATGTGTCAGAGCAAGGGGTGGGTCATATCAGGCTGGATCACAGCACCCACCAGAATGTGAGAGAACCAGATTTGGGGTTAGATGCTATAAGGGACTTGTACGCTTGCCTCTGCTGGACTACAGCACCCAGCAGTTTACATGGAGAGCTAGATGTGATGACTGGCCAGTCCAGGCTGAACGACAGAACTAACCTGACAGGAACACATCTGACACTTGTTGGGGCAGGGATAAGGCCAAACGGGGCCAGACTGCAGCATCTGCCTGCAAATGGAAGGGCTAGGACTGAGGGAAGACCATGTGAAGCAGAGCCACTGTCCCCAATGGCAGTATGTGAGATCCAGGACTGGAAGCTGGTCTGGTAGGGAAACTTGGGGAATTCTCCTAATAGGCTGCAGTTCTCACTGGGAAGAACAACAGCTAGAGCTGGGGACAGGCTATCCCAGGTAAGTCTGTAGCACTCATCAGCATTTGTGTGGGCCAGGTCTGGAGACAGGCCAGGCTGAGCCAAGCCACAGCACTCACTACCATGCACAAGAGCCAAGACAGCATGTAGGCCATGCCCAGCTGGACTAAGCTGCAACACCAACTAGAGCTAACACTGAAACAGAAAATGCCATGCTGGGTCAAAGAAACTTTCAGCACATAGAAGATTTAGAGCTGGGAACAGGCATGATAGGGGAATTCTGGAGACTCCTCTATTGGACTGCAGCTCCCACTCATGAATGAGAGAGCTGGGGCTGTTGGTAAACAAGGCTGGACAAGGCTGTAGCACCCATTGGAATGTGTGTGGGCTGGGTCTGTGGGGAAGACCAGACTGGACCAAGCTCTAGCACATACTGGTGATCGCAAGAGCCAGAATGGGTGTGAGGCAAGCTAGGCTAGGTCATGGCATGCTGAGTCACATGACAGCTAGGTCTGAGAGGTGCAGGCTAGGCTAGGCTGTAGCACTGATTGATGATAGAATGGGTTTGGGCCAGTCAGGCTAGGCCACAATACACACCAGTGAGTGCCAGGATTCAGGGCAGGCCATGTCATTCTGAATAGTAGCACCCACTGGTACACACAAGATCCATTGCTGGAGGTAGTCCTGGTATGGAACTTGGCGAAATCCCTTGCTATGTACATCTGCTACTGGTGCAGGCTGAAGAAGGCTGAGTCATAGCACCCATTGGCATATGTGTTGGTGAGCTCTGGGAAAAGGCTAGGAAGGGTCAGTTCACAGCATACACTGTCATGAGTGTGAGTCAGGACAAGGTGCAAGCCAGGCTGGGATGGACCACAAGCTCCACCAGTTCACATGTGGTCTAAGTGTGGGCACACTTAGCCAAGCTCCTGTACTTGGTGAGAGCTGGAACTGATGGTGGGCTGGGCTGAACCAAGCTGTAGCACCTGCTGGCAAATGACAAGGCTAAGGGTGAATCATCTCAGACTGGGCCACAGTACCTGATGTACACACAAAATTCAGAGCTGGGAGCAAGCCTAGTTGGAGAACTTTTAAGTCCTAGTTGCTGGGCTGCTGCTTCCACTATGAGCATGAAAGCTGGGACTGGATGTAGCCCAGGCTGGGCTAGGCTACCATATCCAGTGGTGAGCACAAGAACCAGAATGAGTGTAGGCCAGCTGGGCTAGACTGCAGCACAAGCTGGCAATCCAGGGATTGAGTGCAAATCATTTCAGGCTGGACTGCAGTATTCCCTGGCCAGCATAAGATTTGGGGCTGAGAAATGCCTGGCCAGGAAACTGTGGGTACTCCCCTGTTAGTCTGTACCTATCACTGCTGAGCACAAGAACCAGGGCTGGCATCAGGCCAGGCTCGACATGGGGAAGGTACCTATTGGCATATGTGAGGGCTGGGTCTTGGGGTGGGGCAGGCTGGGTCACAGCATCCATCAGTTCATGTGAGATATGAGGCTGGGATGGAACTAACCAGGCGACTGTATCCACTTGTATATGCATTGGCTGCTGGGAATGACAGACCAGACCTTACCCTGTCCTGGCAGGTGCACACAGGAGTCAAGTTTGAGTTCACCACAGACAAGGTTTCTTGGGGGATTCCCAGACTAGACCATCAGACTCAACCCTGATTGGTCACAGGGAAAATTACAGGGTATGTGTTCTATCCTTAGAGTGCATGTATCGGGACAGGACCTCCTCAGTTGTTGAAGTCTGTGCAGTGGACAGCATGTACAGAAGCACAAGAGAGACAAAATAACCAGCTCAACTAGGCCAACAGAGGACATAACTGCCACATCAGAGAATGGAAAGCAAACAAAAGGATATTAACTGCCATAGCAGAGGATGGACAATTCTCTTGACCAAACTTTGCTCCTGGGTCTATAGATAAACTGAAGTAGATTTTATCAACCAACAGACCTTGGAAATATTTTTTAACACTGGAGCAATGAAACCAACAACTTCTCAGAACTATCAAAACCACTCAAGTAACATCCTCAGAATGCTCTTTTCCACATCAGGATTTCTACAACCTTCATCAAATGACTGTCCCCCATCCCCAGATGCTGATGTATTTTGATAGCTGGAGCAAATCCCACTCTCCTCCCCTGCAGATACAAAAAAAGAAAACTGAAACATATGTCCTACTCACCTTCATCCAAATCCAACCTCCCCATCCTAACAAGAGGTCTACATGGGTATGCATCCCTCTCAACAATGTAAATAATATTAAAAATAAAACTTGTAAAAACCTAGAAAAAAAAGCTTCAAGTTTAGCAAAGCTATTCATTATTTCATCAAACAAACATTCTTTAAACCATGCAGTGCCAAAGGCTCCTCTGCAAGAATGAGTAAATCAAGATGCCCATTCTCAAGAATGTAAAACCCTCAATTCAGTGTTTGAGAGAAGACAGAACAGCTTTGAGCATACACATGTTACACACCCTGTGAGAACAAATGCAGTGGGCACAGCAGAGGCCCAGGGAGAGCATTGTCTTTTTCACCCCAAAACATGAGAATGTGCACTCTGACATGGTAAACTACTTGGAGGTGTGGAGAAATGAGACTGTATGCTAGGGACAGTGGTTTAGCAGTCAGATCCCAAATGAACTTTGAAAGGAACAGAAAAAAGCTAAGGCTCCACTCTCTAAGTCATGGGAGCCACCCAAGAATTAGCGTAGATAAAAGTAATGTTCAGATTTGTGGCTTTATGAATAATACTTTAGCAATAATAAACAAAAAGAGTATGATCCCGGATACCAGTTGAAGATACTTAGAGACTATTGGAATAGCACATAAATAAGATCTTGAGTAGAACTAGAATATTCTCAGTTGAAAAATGCAAACAAAAGTGGTATTATATTTTTATCTAAGTATAACTCCCTATTTAGAATGTACTCTAGGAATTCTACTCCATATACAATTTAAAATGAGGTTTTTTTTTTTTTTTCCCAAACATAAATGACTAAGCAGTGGTAAATGGGTCAGAACAAGGTTTTTACTTATAGTAAAATCTGTAACTGAAATAAATCAAGTTTCAATAAAGTGAAAAGACGTGTTTTGTCTTTTTAAATGCTAAATTTCTAAAAAATAAGCATATCAATGAGAGTATGACCAATATTGAACCTTAACATAATATTATTGCATAATAAGAAAGTAATTAATATCTCCTAAAAAAATGCTAGCATTCCTTTTAATGAGGGTGAGGGGAGGAGTGGAGGAAATAAAAAACAAAATCTTTAACAAAGGCTTCCTTATATTATTATTCTAAATTTCCCTTGATATTATTATCTGGGAGTCTCAGATAGCTGTGTTTTCCTTGATGACTAGAGGAATTATTTAAAGTACATTTTGTCTAAGAAGATAAAAATAGCAAATAGTTTGGAATGGCTAGGTCAAAAAACTGATAAATACACAAAGATATCGTGTTGTAGAATAACTTGTTCTTCATGTAGGAGCTTCTTGGCATCTTCTCTTCACTCTTCAAATGAGGCTCAAGGTAACACAAAACTCCAAATTACCTTGAACTTTTTCAGAACAATTTTGTTTTATCCTTGGGGTAACTTGGAACTACACAGCCAATTATTCTGTTTTATTAAATAATAGTAGTTTTTTTTTATCAAAATAGCTGACTGGAAAAAATAATTACTAAACCTAGTCTTTAATAACCTAGACTTTGAAATATCCTACCAGTGGGCCTCAGGACGGGGTGTCTTGCTCGGATTCCGACTCCAGCCTCCATGTGCACGTGGTGAGCTGTCCCTAGGTTGGCTTGAGTGCGGGGGTTGCTCTCTTCGGGATGAGTACACTGAGCGGGGAGGTCTTCGTGACTGGGTAGGTCCGGGGCCTACCTACTGCCCTCAATGGGGGGTGAATGGGATTGGGGAGGGGCGCAACCTTGGGCCTGGGGGTTTAAACTTCCAGCAGCCTCCTGACTGCTGGTGGGCCTCAGGACAGGGTGGTCTTGCTCGGATCCCGACTCCAGCCACCACGTGCATGTGGTGAGCTGTCCCCAGGCATCCAGCGTGCCATTTGGAGCCAGGCTCTGCCTGCTGGACACCCGGCCGGGGAGCTCTGGGGTTTTGGTTCTTTGAATCGCTGCTTAGGTAGCTCCAGGTTGATCCCACTGTGCTTCTAGGATGTGAGTCAATCCTAAAGATTCCCAATGACAGTAACTCTTCCTTTGAAGAACTTGTAATCACTTAACAATGCTGAGCACCCAACACTAGTTCATGCAAAAGCTAAGGGTTGGGGCTTTTCCAACAAGATACCCTATTACCTGACATGATGATGGATCAGCAGATGGGTCACATTAGGCAGTGCCAACATTAACTAGCACTCGAGAACCATATTAAGGGGTAGATTCTGTGGGCGATGTGTGGGTCACACCCTGTGGAAATTCTAGCCCCATTGGTTAGCTCAAGAGTTTGGGTGGTGATGAACTAAGCTAAGTGTGACCAAGGAGCCTGCCATCAATCAGAGGTAAAGGAACCCACAACAGTCTGGACTGGTCAAAACAGGAGCACCCGAATGTGCATCCTGAACAGGGTGTGGGGTGGGCCAGGCTGCAACATTCACCAGCTCATACATGGCCAAATGGAAGGCCAGAATGCACTGGGCACTGGCCTAAAACCCACTGGCATGTATGAGAACTGGGTCTGGGAGTGGATCAAGTGGAGGAACTTGGGAAACTCGACTGGCGAGTCATAGCTCCCACTGGTGAACATGTGGTCCAAACCTGGGGGTCGGACAAGCTGGGCAAGTAGCTCCAACAGTTGGCCTAATGTGTAAATTGGTAATAGAACGGGGTGTACTGGGCAGGACTGAGCAAACCTTATCCTACAAGCAAAAGTAGAAACCAGCAAGGAGCAAAGTCATGCTGAGCTAGGCTCTTACACCTACTGGTCTGTGAGAGTCAGGGACGCTAAGCCACATTGCCTAAGGCAGAGGCCGGGACAGGTGAGGTGATGAGCTAAGCTAAGTCAGAGCAACCACTGGCCTGCATGTGATCTATGGCTGGGAACAGGCTCAGTTGGGGAGCTAAGGGGACACCCTAACTGGGTTGAGGTTCCCACCAAGGGGCACATGTGCTGGAATGGGGGTTGTGTTCTAATCAGGAAACGGTTGTAGTCTCCCTTGGCACTAGTGTGGGCTGGGACCGGATGCACCGAGCCAGGCCAGACCCCCACACCCTCTGGTGTCCTGGAGGACCAGGGTAGACATGGGACAGACTAAGCTAGGTCTCAACCCCTACTGAGCCATAAGTGAGCCGTATGTGGGTATGGACGAGCTATGGCTAGGCTGAAACATCCAACAGCAAGAACCAGATTGGGTTGAAGGCCAGTAAGGAAAAGCCACTGTTCCTGCTAGGACAGGAAGTGAACTGAGTAATGATGGCTCATGGACCCCCTGGTATGTGCAAAATCTGGCATTGGGAAAGGTTCTGGTGGAGGAGCCTGGGCAACTTCTCTGGCAGGACACAGACCCTGCAGGTAAGCGCAAGGAGCATGATAGGAAACAGCCCAGACTAGGCCATGGAAAGTTTCCCACTGGCATACATTTGGCATGGGTCAGGGGCAGACTAGGCTGAATCAGTTCACGTCATCCACTGGGAAATCCAAACACCAGAACAGAGTGTGGGCCGGGCCAGGTTCGGTTGCAACAAAAACCAGTGCTCAATACAGAATGCCAAGGTGAGGTTGCCTGTACCGGATGTGAACGCAGCCACCCAGCCTGCACACATGAGAATGAGGAAGGAAGGGGGCAGAGCCGGCAGGGGGAATATGGGGCATCCCCTTGCCAGACATCTACTCCCACTGGAGAGCATGGGCTGGGATGGAGACAGACCAAATTAAGCAGGGCTACAACACCTGGACGCCTCATGCGGACTAGATCAGGGAAAAGCCAGGCTGGGCTGATTATTCCTACTGGTGCAAGCATAAATTAGAGTGGGTGAGGGTTGGTTGGGCTTAGCCGCAGCATCAGCTGGCAGAAGCTAGCACTGGGGCCTAATTCTGTCAAGTCAAACCACAGAACCACCTGAAGAGTGCATAAACCAGGAGTGAGATACCTGGGAGGAAAATAGTGGGCTCTTCCCTCTTGGGTTACCACTCCCACAGGAGGGCACTAAAACTAGGATGGTGGCTGGGGTGGCTAGACAGAGAGGCAATCAACAATATCCGTGAGGGCTGGATAGTTGAGCTGGTTAGATGGAACTAAGCTTTCAATACCCATTGGCATGTACGAGAGCCAAATGGGATGTGGGACAAAGTGGTCTAGTCTGCTACATATACTGGCAAACCAGGGTAGGGGGCGGGCCTGGTGTGGATTATTGTGGGTCGCCCTGACAGGGGCTGCAGCTCCCACTGGTTTATGTGAGGGTTGAGTATGTGCTGGGCAGAACCAGGCTGGACTGCAACACCCATTGGTTACAGTGGAAGTTGGGACTGAACACAGAACCAACCCAGCAATTGCAACCACCAGCTGATCGGGGAGATGGACTGTGCCGGGCCCTGTGCTTGCTAGAATACACAAGAATCTGGTCTGGGAATACCTCAAAGTTTCTTTGGAGATCTCCCCAATCAAAATGCCAGATGCAGAACCCTAACCAAGAAAAGACAGAAGACAGAACAAGTCAATCAACCACCTCAGCTATATATTGGCAATGAAATACTGGGCAAATGGAGACTCTATGATGGACTGTGTCAATCAGTGGATTCTTCAATGACCTCATCATTCTCAGAGTGGCGAGACTGGCAGCGATTCATAACTGGTGAACTATCAAAACCACTTGAGCAAGTATCTCAGAGCATTCCTCACATCTGGGACTTGGGGTGGGTGGGAAACTGGGTGAGGCTTTTCCCTCAATATTCCACTTTACCTCAGATACATGAAGGAAACAATATGGAAATAATAGTCTTACCCACTTCCCTATAGCCCTTGAACATTTTTACCCTAATTATGTAAAGATTGTCAAAAATATAATAAAAAATAAATTTAAGAAAAGAAATATCCTACCAAACCTTGATCTATTTAATCTGACACTAAATAATGGAAATATTTAATGTCACATATTCCTTAATATAAGTTAATTAATTACATCAATCTATTCCATTGCAAAGTTCCACTGTTAGATGGTGTCCTAGCAAGACAATCAAGTCCTATCAAGTGAAAAACATCGAGAGTCAAAAATAAACATGAAAGAGAAAACTAAAGGCAAAATTTTAAATAGCAACAGGCATTCAGAGGGACATCTAAGGAGTCTGCAAACTGCACCCACTCCTGATTCCAGCTTCTTTCTTATGTACACTCTCAGAAGCAAGAGGTGACAACTTAGGCAGCTAAGTCTCTGCCACCTACATGGGACATCTGGATATCCTGAATCTGTTCTGAGCTCCTGCTTGGAATCTGTGACATTCATTGGCCTTGTAACAATTTTGGTAGCGGACTAATACAGGGAAGATCTCTGTCTCAATCTCTCTCTCTTTCTCTCTCTCTCTTCCCTTTCTCTTCCCTTCCCTTCCCTTGCCTTCCTTTCCTTTACTCCCTGCATCCTGTCTTTCAAATAAAATAATAAAATAAATGAAAATAAAAAATCTCACAGACCCTAGTCTTACAGGCAGGCTAGAAATAAAGGACAATAGAATGTTTTAGAATGTTAAAATAATTTTTAGTGCATCTTACCCTCTCATGGCATACATTCATAAAAAATGAACAGCTGTGATCTCTAAACTTTATCCATTTAAGCAGCAAATTTTGTCAAAACTTTCAGTTATATGATGTCAATTATAAAAGCAAAACAGATGCAGTCCCTCTTCTCCAGCATTCGTTATCAAGTTGAAATACTTAGAATTAGTCTTAGATGTAAAAGCAGGAGGTACATGGCATTGCCACTAACCTCTCCTAATTCTAAAAGTGAACTGAGGAATTTAGTTAATGCTACAATTAACTACCAGCTCTACCAATCACATGACATAGAAGAAACTGAAATGACCTCAAGAGAAATAAGACAATAAATAGGTGAAGAGGAACAAGAGAGTAAAGGAAGAGAGGCAGGAGGGGGAACAAAGGAAAAGAGAAGACAAAAGAGAAATTAACAATAAAGGAAAGAAAAAAACCACCTTAAATACTGAGAACTGTATGACTTGGTCTGTTGTTTACTGAGCGTAAGAATTGATACCAGGCCTGGCACAGTTGCCTAGTGGCTAAATTCTTTGCCTCGCACGCTTTGGGATCCCAAAAGCTACCCCACTTCCCATCTAGCTCCTTGCTTGTGGCCCGGGAAAACAGTCAAGAATGGTCCAAATGGGAGACCTGGAAGAAGCTCCTGGCTCCCAGCTTTGGATCAGTTCATCTCCAGCAGTTGTGGCCAGTTGGGAAATGAACCAACAGATGGAAGATCTTTTTCTCTGTCCTCTCTGTACATCTGACTTTTCAGTAAAATAAAATAGTAAGATTTAAAAAAAAAAAAAGGAATTGATATCTTGTAAAGCAGAAACTACTAGAAAAGGTGGAAAGGAAAGCAATTAAACCAGTCCCTAACATACTTAAAACTGGAGGGAAGGAAAAGTACCAGGCACTGGCCTGAACTAGCAAATTTAATCAGCATGAGTCCTGAGCCCTGCCGTTACACCCTTTCTTCTCCCTCTTCAACAAGCACAGCACACTCTCCCACTGTCTGAAGTCCACAGGATTCTCTTTTGCTTCATCCTGAGGATTAAGAAGGCCCAACAGCCACCAGTTGGTGCCTGCAGCAAAGTGAGGCACTCGCCTCTAAGCACTCAATGAACAATAAGTTCTGCCAAATTCAAAGTCAAACAAAGTGACAAACTGGACTGGCTGGTTCAGATACCAAGCTGGAATTGGGAACACAATTTTCCTGAGACAGTTGATAAATGTGATTATTTTAATCACTATATTTTAGGTTTGTTACATGTTAAATTGAATTGTGAATGTCACCATTTCCACAATAGGATGAACTCCAAGTTTCCCAATTTACCAAAAAATTTTGGAGTAGAAACTGCATAAAAGTAGAAACTGTCCACATATGATATGAGTATACATTATTTGTGCATATGCCTTTTCTTCAGTATTTGTTATATTAGTTAATGAAACATAATTACACTGGAATATCATGTTTTATACTAGTGCTTAAATAGAATAGAGTTGTTGGAGTGGTTTTGTTTGGTTTGGTTTTGTTTGGTTTGTTTGAAATTGCATAGGTTTTTCTTTATCATGATAGTTCTACAAGTATGTCCAGGCTAAATCCATATGTCTTTTTGTGAAAAACAGTTAACCTTTAAAAGATCTATGTATCTAAAAAGCAAAGAAAGTGATAAAGAGAAATATCCACCTTCTGTGTCATTCCCCACATGAATGCTATGGTTGGAGGTGGGCCAAGCTGAAGCCAGGAATTCCATCTGGGTCTCCCAGCTAGATAGCAGAGATTCAAGTGGTTGAACAAGCATGTGCTCATTCCCTGGCTGGATGAAAAATGGAATACCAACAAGGTCTGTACAAGTCCTGGATGGCAACTTGAGACAATACCACAATGGCTGCTGCACATCTACAGGTCTCTATTAACAAATCATAAGATACATACAGTCTTATATATAACGGTATATAACAGCAAGGATAACAGATTGAGATTGGGGTCCTGCCAGAGACTACACTGTTTAGATGACGTTGAGCATTTTATTTCATCTCTTTGCAATATAGTTTCTCCCTCCAAAATGAAGAAGCTAAATAATCTACTGCTGCCTCCATTTCCTCTTCTCTCAAGTCCTTAGCCTGTTTTATTGCTGTATAACAAATGACCCCTGAGACACAGTGACTTACAACAACACTCCTAAATGGGAGGGCAGGGATTATGTGAGAGATTCTTCTATTCTCCACAGTGTTGATAAAGGTTGCAAAGACTTCAGGCAATGGATGCGCTGGTCTGAAGAATTCATAACTGCCTCACTGTCCTAACAGTCAGCAGGGATGCCTAAACAACTGGGCTCGGCTAAGAATACTGACCAGAGAACTGCTATGTGGCCTCTCCAGCAAGGTGCTCTCCATACAGCACAACAAGGTTCAGAGAGGCAATCGAGAGTTGTAAGAAACTGGAAATGGAAGCTAGAGTCTCTCAAAGCCTCAGATGATAAACTGTTTCACTGCCACGTCCACTGTGTTCTAGCCACGAAATAATCAGAGCCCTTCACACTTCTAGAGCATCAAAGCCATCCGTCACTCACATGGTGTGTATCTAGGACCTGGAGCCAATGGTATGCTTCTGAATCCGGAGTTCACAGTAAAAGTCAAAGAAATAAAAAAGAAGGAACAGTTTCAACCTCCAAAAACATGTTGACTATTTAAGCAGAAGAACAACAGAGAGGGAATTCCTTTTCTGCCTAGGTTAATTCAAAGCTGATTAAGTCAATGGCAACTCACAGAAAATTGATGATAGCATATTTAAGGAAATACTATATTATAATAACACCAAATGATAAACAAATATCTGCAAAGAAACTACATTTTGGAAGGAGGGGAGCAAATGGCGTAATACAAGAGGGTTTCAAAATCTTCGTGCAAAAATAAAAAAGGAATTAACACAAATTTTCTACAGATTCTTCAAATCCCTCTTGTGCAGTATGAATGAAATAAACCTTTAATTCTTAGATGAACATTATGACATTTTACTCAAGAACTAACCTATAAGAGATGCCTGCCATTGTCTAAGTATTTGACTTCAGAATCAACATCTACAACAAAAATACTTCAACCCGGAAGAGATCTAGTTGCTGGCACTTTTCATAAATTCACACACACACACACACACACACACACACACTTAAAACAAGCCAGAATTGTTTAAATACAGGTTTGAAAATATATTTCTTTAATTAACTTACAAGCACTTAACATTGTTCTACCTCAAACAGATCTTCATTTTCAATGAAGGATAGTTCTCTAACAGTCTAAATGAAATGAATTAATAACACAATTTAGAATAATGGAACTTAAAACTCTCAGGTATCAGCTGCTTGTATCATTTAAAGCATGTTTCTTCTGCTCTAAATCTTTGGAAGGCTTCACAGTCAAAAATGCACTTAAACAGCGCCCCCCTGTGTAAGCTACTTCAGCAGCAACTTTAGGAATCCAGGAGTCATAATTCCCATGGAGGTAGTTCTTCAGCAATAAACTTTGTTTTTCATTTTAAAGACATCGCAGTAAAAAAAAACCTTTTTTCAACCAAAAGCTAGTCAATACTGATAGAAAAATATATTTCCACAAGGTCCACTCTTGAAAGAAAATATCACCACAAAAAGTGAAGCAGTAATAACACTTGAGGCGAGATGACAGATCCCCCTTTTCTTTGCTCTGTGGGGAAACATACTGTTGTTCCAAATTCTGAATCAATAAATCTTCAAACGTGGTCTACAATTGGCACCAGAATTATCACAACCTCCTGGCAAGATATTTTTTAGAAGTCCTCATTCCATGACCTGTGAAATTAGACTCTCCAAGGACGACTCAGGAATACGCGCTTTTATCAGCTGCTCTAATTGCATCCCCTCAAGTTTGAGAATTCCCATGCTGAGGCATTACATACAAAACAGCATTTCTACGACTGAAGGATAATTTTATTGAGAGCTGAAAGAATGTCAATTTCATTTTTTACATGGAACTTAATCCATTGTCTAAATACTTGAATCATCAGTATTCTCAGCACTGAGATTTATAGTCCCATGTGTGTTCTAATGATGAGTATTTGACAGGTACAAGGCCAAATCATTCCTCTCAGCAGGTGACTTGGGTTCTGCCCAGTGAGGAAAAAAGGACTGGGAGAAGCCCATTCCTCTCCAAGTCATCCACCATGGCCACTAGTTCTCTAGGCCACAGGGCAAGATTTTTACTGGCTTAAACCTCGATTAACCAGGCAAGAAGCAGTCACTGAAAATTTATTTATTCAGCACCCCACAAGTTTTTTTTTCAGCCAGAATACATCCTGAGCTTAGAATGATTCAATTACTCTAGAAATCTCCAAAATTTTTTGAAAAATCTTTGAAAAAAAATTCAAAATCTACAACACAAAAAAGAAAAATAAGATTAAAGATATGACAATTACTTAAATGATAAGAGGGTTCTTTTAATATATTCCTTGAAGGCAGCCTGACAATTACATACAAAAGTCACTATGGAAGTAGAGGGGGAATCAGAATATATTAAGGTTGAGTTTCATCTATGTTTTAAACAATGATCCTTTTATTATTGTTTCAACCTATATTTCACTCAATGAGCAACTCCAATACAGAAAACACAGAGAATATATTTTTGATGTGGTTTACCCTCAAATGTCTACCTACTAATTTTGCATGAAGTAACAAGTCTTGGGGTTGAAATCATGAAAACTTGGTCTTAACTCCTGGCTATAAAGCACCTACTGTGTGATTTAACCCTTGTACTTTAGCCTTATTTTTTATTTGTAAAACAGGAATAACACTAAATATTCTATTCACTACAATCAGACAATATAACCATAACAATTGGAATATCTCTCAAGGTATCGTGTAAATGGTGTCATTATTGTAACATGATAACCTTTTTAAAAATTTTTTTGCATATCTATTATTTATTATTATTATTATTATTATCATTTTATGATACAGTTCCATAGGCTCCTGGTATTTCCTTTATCCCAGCCCCAATTCCCTCCTCTCCCCACCTAGTTGCTCTATATCATTACTAAAGCATAGTTCCTCATACACAGTCATATGTCCATCACTGCGGGCATGGACAATGGCAGACAGTCCAGCACCCTATTGTCATGATATAGTAAACAGTTTCATTGTGAGTCCATCTTTGTCTGGAGTAGAAATGCATACATATTACATTGTATCCTCACATTTGGATATGTTAGTCTCCATTTCACAGTTACTGTACATCCCCTCAAATGAAAAGTCATAATACAAAATCAACAATAGAAAGAAAAATAGAAATTTGCAATATCATGAAACTAAATAACATGTTACTAGATATGACAGTCTCCATTACACAGTTACTATACATCCTCTTAAATGAAAAGCCACAAAACAAAATCAACATCAGGAAGAAAAAAGAAATTAACAACATCATGAAGTTAAAGAACATGCTACTAAATGACTAACGTGTCGCTGAAGAAATGAAAATCAAGAACCTCCTTGAGGAAAATGATGTTACTCTATGATCTATGAGTCATTGAAGAATTTAGTCAGAAGAAAGTGTTTTGAAGAGATGAAACTAACAGAAAACATCAAAACCCATGTGATATAGTTTCCGCTGACTTTTGTTGGTAAAGTGTGTCTCTTCTAGACAACAAATAGATAGGCTTTGTTTTTTAATCCAGTCTACTGATCTATGATGTTTGATTGTGCTTAAGCCATTTACACTCAGGGTTAATATGTATGAGTGGTAATTTGGCCCTGTCATTTTAAAAATGGGTTGTTCATTGATTTAGTCATCTGTTGTTATTTTACTGGGATGTTCTTCACATTTGCCTTTGGTTTTGTTGGATGCTATTCCTCCTCTCCATCAAGAGAACATCTTTAAGTATCATTTGTAGGACAGATTTAGAAGAGGCAAATTCTTTTAACTTTTCCTCACTGTGGAAAAATTGTATTTCATTTTCAAAGACAAATGAAAACTTTGCTGGATGTTATCCTGGGCCAACAATTTTTTTCTTTTAGAATCTGGAATATGTTGCTCCATTCTCTTCTGCCTTGTAGTTTCCTGTGAGAGGTCTCCTGTGAGTTTAATTGGCATTCCTTTATATATCAATTGATTTTTTTCACATGCACATTTAAGGTTCTTTTCCTTTGTTCAGCTGAAGAGAGCTTGATGATCATGTGTCTTGGTGAAGATCACTTTTGATCAAGCCTTTTGGGAGTTCTGTGCCCCTCCTGGATTTTGTTTCCCAATTCTTTCTCCAGATTAGGGAAAGTTTCCTTTACCATTTCATTAAATATATTTGTAAAACCAGTTTCCCTTTCTGCACCTTCTGGGACTCCCATAACTCTTACATTTTGCTTTTTACTAGTGTCTTTCAATTCTTGAATATACATTTTTGTTTTTGGCTTGATCCAGCTCTGCTTCTAGCTTTTTCTTTGCTTCCCCCTGGTGACAGGAAATATATTCCAATTCTGAGATTCTTTGTTCTTCTTGCTTCATTCTATTTCAGAGACTCTCCACTGTACTTTTAATTTGCTCTACTGTGTTCTTAATTTCTGATATATCAGCTTTGATTTGCTTTACTGCTGCTATTGCTTGTGTAAAATATTCCTTAAAATATTTGAACTCTTGTATGTGATCAGAAGCTTTAAAATGAGTTTTCTGAATTTTGTGTCCCCCATTTTCTCGATGTCTTCCTCAGTTAACTCTGAGGTTGGCAAAGGGTTTTGCTCCTTTGCAGGGAAGTTTTCAGTAATATTTATTGTTCCTTTCTCTCGTCTTTTGCTCTTGCTCACTGTACTTCTGGTTAGCAAAGTCTTTTCCTTGGGGCAGGTTTCTAAGTTGTGTCACTCACAGGTCTAAAGTTTGATTTTACTTATCGCAGTTGATACACAACTTTTTGTTTGCAGCCAATAATGCCACTCCCTCCAGCAAGTCCCAGGTTTTCACATTAGATTCACAGTCTGGGTTTTCACATTAGATTTCCACGAAGAACTCCGTAGTCCCAACTCCTGGCTCACCAATCTCCACCTTCTGTGATGCCGTGCTGTGGCTGCACCGTTGTCTGTACAACCTTTTTCCCACTTCCGGTTGGAGCAGGACCCAGAATTAGGGAGACACCAAGTGTCCTATATAGCTAGGTTGTTTGTGGCTCTGATCTTGCAGGAACCTGTCGAACGTTAGGTCTGGGTGCCACACAGATCTATTTTGACCAATACAATGCCACAGTCGGTATTATTTTCCTTTGGGACCAGTACAATCCATGGAACTCATTGAGTTCTCGTGAGCTCAGCACATGCACAGTTTACTGTTGTCTCCTGCAGTCCCAAAGCTTTTGCCACAGCGTACAAAATGGCGCCTGATATACCACGACTACAGTTCTTATCTGTTGGCCATTAGGTCCGAGGGCTACCCAGACCTGTCTTGGGTGGAACCTGTAGAATGCCACGTTGATGCAGTTTACTGAGTCAGAAAAGAGTTCACTCCCGGCTCAGCGTATGCTCAGTCCTTTCCTTTGCCTTTGCCTCCTTATGCAAAATGGCACCCAATTCAGCTCTAGGAGGGTGACTGGGCAGTGGAATCCACCCTGTTCTCACACTGCCCATCTGGGATCTGCTGCTCTGTCTCTGTTCCTCGTCAAATTAAACGGACCAGCAGGATGGACAGTTCTTTGTCTGGGTTCACCTCCCAAGCTCCCAGTGAAAGTCCCTTCCCACCTGGTTGCTGGTGGAGTTCCGGCTGCTGGTGGAGTTCAGATGGCCGTTAGCTGAATGCCTCTGGAGTACCAGTCACTGCAACACCACACCATTGTGTCTGCTGCTTTACTGTGTCTGTCAGTCTCCAGGTACCCCTCTGCTGTTGTTCTGTCCTCTCCTATTTCCTGTAATGTGACCTCTCTGCTTCATCCTGATTAAATGTTTCTCTGTCTGTTTAAATGTGTCCTTACCCTATTCCACCATCTTGATTCTCCAACCGCAGCACGATAATCTTATTAGTTGATATAACCAAAAGGAAGTAACGTTGCTTTATACTGTACAACCTTTTCAATTCAGGATATTATCTTAATAGTTTTGAAAAAAATTCCTCAAAGAAGTAACAAACATTTCTGCATTTAAATTTTTATTATGATGACTTATATTCCATGAATAAACCAACCAAGTCCGAGCAAATACTGGAGGAAAGGAGCCCATGGCTAAGTCTGAAGTTATCAACCACTTTGTGTGACAATGTGAAAAATGTGGCTCAGCAAATATCTTCCTGAGAATTCTACTCTGCAGTAGCCTACTTAAACGCTTTTTCCAAAGTTTTTTAAGGAGAAAGAAGCAGGACGGGTGGAAAGAAGAGAACAAGAGAGAAACAGATTGATTGAGAGAATGATGAAAATATGATTTGAACCTCTGTTCATTAGGCAAATATTTAGAGAGAACCTACACTATGCTCAACACAGCAAGAAAGCCCAGAAATACATTGCTTCCTGAGGCAGACATGATTTCTGCTGCCCCCAGATAGTTACCTGAGTCATAAAACACTGAGAAGTAAACAGACAGACACTTCAGTGTAACTCACTTGCCAAGCCCAGTCACCCAAAGAATGTGACAACAGAAGAGAAGCCTCTCCACTAATTCTTTAAAAGGACCTAATTGAACAAGTTACTTTAAGACTGACAGGCAAAAGAAAACTTAACATCTGTCTCATGAACAGACCTCATCCTCATTAGGTCAGCTAAGACAAAGAAAGACATGGTAAAAAAAAAAAAAAAAAAACAAAAGAAGTTTAATATAGAATCAAAGCGCAGTAGTTGAGGAAGAAATACAGAGAAAAAGGTGTAGCAAGGTGGTACAAATATTTCCTTTAATAGAATCCTCAGACTCTCAGATTCTATTAAAGGAAGAATTTGAAAAGTAAAAAGAACCATGGAAGAGTTGTAAGAGAAGAATGATATACATAAGCCATTCAAAAGTATTAGTTTCACCTAAAATAAAGGACATGATGAAAGAGATTTCTTTTTTTAATCCTGAAATAATAAGTAGTGGTTGCATGAATGAACCATTGTGGCTATTCATTTGAAAAAACAAATGATTCCTATATATGCCATGTTATACTAAAGACACAAGTGTAAGAAGTAAAATGCTAAAATAAGCTAAAATACATTCATGATGTGGAGGGGGAAAAAAATCTTCAAAACATATATAAGGATACAACAAAACCGGATTAAAATAGTCTATAATTAAATGAGCTCTAAACAAAGTTAATGCTAGTAATAATAACTGAGAAACAAAATTGTAATGCTTATAATCACATATGGATTATTATCAATATGATAAAGAATGGTGGCAAATCATCTTTAAAAGATAATGTAAAAATTGGCCTTAGAGTGGATGTTTTTCTAACCATTAAGATACCCAACACATGTCCAATATCAGCATTCCAAGGTTCAATTGCCAGCTCTGCTGGCCTCTGAATTTGGCTTTCTGCTAAAACAATTCTAGGAGGCAGCAGTGATGACGCAGTGATTGCATTTCTGTCACCCACATAGGTCCCTACATTATGTTCCCACCTCCCAGCTTTGTACCTGACCCTGTTCTGGCCATTGCATGTATTTAGATAGTGAACAATTAAATGTTTCTGTTTCTTTCCTCTTCTCTCTTCTCCTCTTCTCTCTTCTCCTCTTCTCTCCTTTCTTCTCTCTCTCTCCTCCCCCCTCATATTTTTTCCTCCAGTCCTCCAACAAATAAATAAATAAAGTACATACAGATAAATCAAAGAGAAGAACAATTAAGGTAAAAACCAAACGAAAAATATGTTCTACCTTACAAGTAATCAAAGTAACACAAATTAACATAGTAACTAAATTTTATTACACTCACCACATTGGCAAAATGTAAAATTCTGAAAAATACCAGCTGTTGATGAGAAAGTGTGGAAATGGAGACACATATAGTGGGTACAATTGCTATGGAGAGCAATTTGGCAAAATCTAGCAAGACTGAATGTGCACCTGCTCAACAGCACTTCCACTCCCAAATACATATGGTAGAAAAATCCTTGAAACAGTCACAAGAGCAAGGGTTCTTAGTATGGGATTTTTTTTTCAGTTGAGAATTAAAACATTATGATATATATCCACAGCAATATACCATTGAAATGAACTGAATCTACATCATTTAATAAAGGTTAAGCAAAAATGTCCAATGAAAACAGCATGCTGCAGAAATGCATACAAAAAATATTGTTACAAATGTCACTGAAATGTGCTAGGGTACGTATGTTGGGAAAGCATAAAAACGTAGCAAGAAAGGATGCTCAGCAACTTCAGAACAGTGGTTCCCTAACTAGAAGGAGAAGCGATGCCAAACTGGAATGAGAACAAAGGCAGAAACAAACAGTGATGACACACTAGATGAACAACCAGCTCTGAAAAGGGGGGAAAGGTAGTTACTTCTCTACATGTTTAGAATGGCTGCATGTTGAGATGCATCTTGGTACATGCTACGATATGGATGAACTTCAAAACAAGGCTACATAGAAGAACCTAGACACAAAAAGTTACACAATGGATACTCAATTTTTAGGAAACATACAGAACAGGTCAATGCATAGAAACAGAATGTAGATTAGTGGTTGCCAGCAGCTAAGAGGAAAAGGAGTTTGGGGAGTAACTGCTTAATGTGTACTGTTTCCCCTTCTGCTTATGACAATTTTGAAACTAGATAAAGGTCATGGTGGCAGAAATTATAAATGTATGAAATGCCAATGAATTTTAAAATGCCTAATTTTACAATTTGTGAAATTTACCTCCTTATTAAGAAGAGTTTTTAATATAATATTATACTTCTAAGAGTAGAAGACAAAGTAGAGTAATCAATGAAGAGAGTTTCAAAGAAGCTAGGAAGGAGATGACTTGGCCTCATTAGTGCCTTGGCAAAGAGTTTATGAAAAGCAGGTAAATCCAACAGTTGTTTTTCTGAGAGGACCTGGTAACCAAGTGGATGAGGACAGAAAGGAATGAAGAGATACCATCAGTAAAGTAAGATGCTGAGTTTCTGCTATGAGCAGAGCACTCTATTCCCAATCAAGGAAAACATTAGAGAAGGCACAAGTTCAGAGTAAAAACAATAAATCAGTTTGAAATATGTGCAGCTTGAAATGCCAATAGCTATGTAAGCAAAGACTTCCAGTAGACAGTCCAAGATAAAAATCTAGCCTAGACTGTAGGCATGTATTATAATTGAGGCCATGGAAACAGAAACAATTGGCAGTAAAATGAAAGCAACAAGCTCCAGGATGAAACCCTAATAAACATCAACACTGAAGTTCCACAACAGAGATCTATAGAAGGTAGAAGTCAGTTATTTCAAGAAGGAAACAGTGGTCCAACATGTCCAGTACTATTGAGACATAAAGGCAAGATTAAAAAGTGGCAATAAGGTGGTCTTCGGTGAGAGCAATTTCCTGCAAGATGCAAGAAATAGAAGACACTTGAATAAAAAAAAAAAAAAAAAACGTATCCAATAGCCTCAATATCAATGATTCTGGGTCCAGTGAAATCAGAGAACCTCCAGAGACAAATTACATAGTTAGCAACTATATGAGAGGAAAGTTGATCAATGACTCTCCTAGTAGTTACCAAGACAGATTTCTCAGAGCACTGAAAACCACATGAGTGATTCTCACATGCTCCTGCCAGAATCACCAAGACATAAGGAAGTAATTAAACATCTTGCCATCTTGGACTAGGCAATAATATTAGGCAATTTAGTTTCTCCGGAAATTTCATGTAGGAAGGAGTACTTGGCAATAGCACTGAAGGCACCACTTGAGACATCTGCATACTATATCATTGTGCCTGGGTTCGAGTTCCCACTCTGCTCCCCAATCCAGCTTCCTGCAAATGATTATGGCTCAAGTACCATTTAGAAAACCTAGACTGAATTTTAGATACCTTTGTTAGTCCTGGCCAAGCCAAAGGCACTGTAAGAATTTAGGGAGTGAATGAGTGGATAGGACAAAGTGTTCCTCTCTCTCTCTCATAAAATTAAAAAAGAAAAACTTAAAAATTCACCTAAATTATGTTCAGTGCTAATCATGCAACTTCCCAGAAGGCCTTTCAACAGTCCTCACACACTTACCATCATACTTGTAAAATGTCACTTTGATAAATATATAGGAGGTCTTCATTCCTTAATAATGGGAGTAATAATTCCTTAATAATGCATTCAGAAATGATGGGACATCTCTCCAGAAAACATCTCCTACAGAACACGACCCATAAACTACTGCACAATCTGTAAACACTTCTTCATTTCATTTTTCTTAAAACTACACCCTTCAGGCTTCAAAGCAATTTCATATAACATGGAACTTGGCAACTAAAACCCATGCTAAGGAGACTTTAATGAGGTCTCCTGGTCCATAAATTCCCACTAAGCATCATCTTTATTAAGTACACCAAGTGTGGCGCTTGACCCAGTATTTTTAAATATTCAGTCATTTGTTTTTCTCCCTGGGTCTCTCCACATTTCTCCTGAGATGCAATCATGGCTTTGTAAAGGGCCCTTATTCCTTTGGGACAAAGGCAGGTTCAGCCTAAATGAGGTCATTAAAACAAAACATGAAATTCCCAGTGCCCTAAGATTCCAACCCAATGACCTACAGTGTGTTCCAGCTGATCTTAATTTCTTTGGCAGAGCACAGTAAGAGTACTGTAATATAATGCAAAATGGCTCTAAAGAGAAACTAGATACTGGACTGAGTCTTGCCAATACACAGTTAAATAATACCAAAGTAGCCCTTTCATCTGAACACTGTGCTTGACACACATAAGCCACCCTTCCCAAGAATTAAGGTCATCTTCCACTGTAAATGTGACCTGATTGAAGGGCCTTTACTGGAAATCTCATGAAGCATATATTTCTTTTCATTGGTATGCGAGCACTGGTAAGACTGAAAATGCTTACAAGGGAGACAAAGCACAGAACTAATTTGGAGCAAGGGTAATCCAAACTTAGATGTGCTTAGACTGAACGATCCTTCAACACCACTGAATAAAGTAGGATCTCCTATATGATGACTGAAGATGAACTCAGGGTCCGTAGTTGGCACAAAGACCTGTGTTCCACATAGTGCTTGAGGGATTATCTTGCCTCAACCCTCAATTCCAGCTGCCTGCTTGACAGGTACCCTAAGTGGTAAAGATTGAATGAGACACCCAAATGGAGTTCCAAGCTCCTGACTTGAGGCTTGCCCAGCTTCAGCTCTTGTGGGCATTTGGGTAGTGAACCAGGATAGGCAATCTCCTCTCCCTGAAAGCTCTGCCCCACTTAAAAACAACAAACAAGTAAAAATATTATTTTAAGTACAGAAATCAAGTTGAAAACCACCTCCTTAAAAAGTATTTGTTATCCAATTAAATCAACAAAGCTTTTCCATTAATGATTTATTTCTCTTTCCCCTAAATGTACTTTGTTCACACTCAGAAAAACGTGGGTTTATTTTATTTATTTATCCATCACAAAATGACCAAATCAACACACTCATATGATTTTGGCCTGATTTTTCTTTTTTTTCACAAAACGACTTTATCTCAAAATACATTATGAATCTACTCTCATCAAAAGTTTAAGATCTTGGGGCCCGATGAGGTAGCCCATGCCACGGCAAAAGTCCTCGCACTGAACGTGCCAAGATCCAATATGGGCACAGGTTCTAATACTGGTGGCCCTGCTTCCCATCCAGCTCCGTGCTTGTGGCCTGGGAAAGTAGAGGAAGACAGCCCATGCCTTGGGACCCTGCACCACCTAGGAAACCCATAAGAGACTCCTGGCTCCTTGATCCTGACTTCAGCTCAGCTCAGCTCAGCTCAGCTCAGCTTCGACTGTTGTGACCACTTGGGGAGTGAATCCTCGGACAGAAGACCTTTCTCTCTGTCTGTCCTCCTCTGTGTATACCTGACTTTGCAATAAAAATAAATAAATCTTTAAAAACAGATTAAGGTCTCAGATTTAGCTTATTAAATGTAAGGGAAATGTCAACCGTGCAAGCTGAAGTTGGTTCTTAGTCTCAAAGCAATCAGCCAAAGCAGATTTTTATTCTCTCAGATAAAATCTTACTTTATTTTACAATTGAAACTGAGGTATAAATATACAATTCTAAGTAAAAATATTTTAAATCAGGGGAAAATGATATATTTTATCTTACAAGAAAAATAACTGAATTCAGACAGAAGTAATACAGAACTAAAGATTCTGGGGAGTATAAGGGAGAGGTAGGGCAAGCATACAGAATTATTTTGGTAATTCTATGAGTATGCATTTCCATCTCTGGATTTCAGCTGAATCTCATTAAACAAAAACCAAGTATAAAATTAGAACTATCCGCCTTAAATGTAGTATTCATCAAGATAAAAAATTGCTTATGTTTTTAATGAAAGCAAATGGCATACATTTAAAAAACTACCCCAGCAGCCAACATATAATTTTTTAGGAAGTGGAAAATATTAAAACATCTGAGGGTGAAACAGAATGGAAATTGACTGGACTTAGAGAGTAAATAGTTCATAATATGATTTGCTGAAATATATTTAACCACAATATCAAATCACATACACTAAATTTGAAAGAAGTAACGTACGAGCTTTCTCTTCCAGTTTTGTTCAGATTATCTTGGACACTTCCAAACTCCCAACAAAGATTTCTGCTGAAGAATCGGGCCCTAACTGTAGCAAGTCAAGCCAATCCACCCATCACAGCTAAAACACTGGGTCACCCAGGGACTGAGTTTCAGTCATGAAGAACCTAGGACTGAGACTCTGAAACCCACAGCACTCCACTAAACAGAGGAGCCCTGCCACAGGTCATACATTTCCCAGGCAGTTTAACTGCCCTCATACAAGTCTACAGAGCCATTCCAGCTCCCGAGTTCCTATGGGATGAATTAATGCTAGCTTGGAGAGGCTTCTCTTCCCTCTGGCCATTCCTATGGGTTTTTTTTTTTTAAAGATTTAAGACAGATATACAGAGAGGAGGAGAGGCTGAGAAGATTTTCCATCTGTTGATTCACTCCCTAAGTGGTCACAACAGCCAACGTTGAGCCAATCTGAAGCCAGGAGCTTCTTCATGGGTTTCCCGTGTAGGTGCAGGATCCCAAGGTTTTGGGCTGCCCTTAACTGCTTTCCCAGGCCACAAGCAGGGAGCTGGATGGGAAGTGGGGCTGCCGGGATTAGAACTGGCGCCCATATGGGATCCCAGCACCTTTAAGGCGAGGATTTTAGCTGCTAGGCTACTGCGCCCATGGCTGTTCTTCCTAAGGGCTCTCCTAATAAAACGTCCTGAAGCCAAACATATCTCTGTTCCAAAGTCAGCTTCCCAGCAAACCTCATCTGCTGCACCAGCCTACATATTATATTAGAATCAGCATGTGCATTTCCTTCCAGCTATTTATATATTCTGTAAAAACTTATTGAGAATCATGAAAAATGCCTTTTCATAAATAACAAAAGAATACTTCCGACATTTACTATTTCTGATAACCTCTTTGATTCATCCTCACAAACCCCCCACAAGTATTTTATGCCATATTTTCCAACAATAGGCCATGAAAGAAATGAAGTCAGAAATTAAAAATCGGAGTGTCTGGCATTGTAATCTAGCTACTGAAGTCCTCAACTTGCATGCACCATCATCCAACATGGGCGCTGGTTCTTATCCCAGCGTCCCTGCTTCCCATCCAGCTCCCTGCGAACCCTGCACCCACGTGGGAAACCCAGAAGAGGCTCTAGGCTCCTGGCTTTGGATCAACTGATTGCAGCTCTGGCCGTTGTGGCTATTTGGAGATTGAATCAACAGGCAGATCTTCCTCTCTGTGTATTTGACTTTCCAACAAAAATAAAATAAATGTTTTAAAAAAAGAAATTGAAAATTGGGAAGTGGAGATTTAAACTTTTAAGACATCTGCATCCCATATCAGAGTAGTACATTTTGACTTCAACTTCCTACCAATGCATGCTGGGGAGACAACAGTAATGCCTTCAATAATAGATTCCCAATATCAACATGGGAGACCTAGATTGCTTATCCCACTCCTGGCTCCAGACTGTTCCAGTTCTTGCCATTATAGGTCTTGGGGAAGTGAACCAGTAGACGGATACTCTCTCTAAAATAATTTTTTTAAATTAAGATGTTTATTACTCGCATCACAGCATCATATATCCAAACACAGAATGTTTCAGCACCAGCCAAAATGATCATTCCAAGCTACAGTTATCCTTTCTAGAATTAAGTAAGACGTAAACAGAAAAAAAAATCCCTTATGATTTTCACTGCTTAATTTAACCACTGAAGGAAGCTTTCCCTTTGAACGATGCCCTAAAGGTTTCAATGTTCCAGGGTAATACACCAGATGAGAAGTCCATGGTGAAACAGAGGCCTTCTCAGAATAGTAAGTTTTAGGAAAACATACACATGGAAGTTGAAGATTCCCATAAATCTTTAAGTTTGAGCACCTCTTGTAACATCTTTGTGTATATTTAAGGGGTAAGTCTCACCATTTGTAGGTGGTGGTCTAACTCACAAATAACATTAATACCTAATAATTAAGACATCTGCCAGCATTTATTCATTGTTCTTTGAGTCTCATATAAACCCCACTGACATTTCCACTTTAGATTTTCTAAAGAGGTGGGTTTCATAACATAAAGCAAGCTAGAAAAAAGCAATGCAGTGAGCCCTTTTCACAAGCACACTAAAACAGTAATAAAATAAAAAACATGACCACTAACTTTATTATGCATGATAAAAACTTCCTGTGCTTGAAATGAAACCAAAAGATGCATACTGCTAAATCCAATTTGTCTAGGAGCTCACCACATAAGTTAATTTTTGTGAACAGACTCTAATACTAGAATTAAAAATAATTTTTAAGAATTTGATGAAGATGAAAGACCACGATTACAAAAGGTCACAATCTAATTTGGCAGAATTGATCTTAAATATTTATCATATTTATTTATTTATTTGTTTGTTTATTTATTTATTTTGAAAGTTGGAGTTACAGAGAGACAGAGAGAGAAATAGAAGAGGGTCAGATAAAGAAAAAGAGAGAGCAAGAGGTGTGTCCTTGTCCTGGCCATCGTGGCCATTTAGAGAGTGAACCAGTAGATGAATATTTTTTTCTCTCCCTCCTGCTCTTTCTATGTGACTCTGCCTTACAAATAAATTTCTAGTACAAAATCATGTCAGCCTAAAATTCTAAGATAAAAATAAAATAGATTGCCAAGTTCACACACACACACACACACACACACAAGGATAGAATGCAGATCAAGTTTAAAAAGATAGGAGCCACACCATACAGAGACCTGTAGACCAAACAAGTCACAGATTTTATTCTAGACTATCAGAAGTTTTTTGTTTTTTGTTTTTTATTTTTTCAGGGAGGCAGTTATATGGAATATTCTAATTCCATAAACTATGAGGATAATAGACCAAGATAGGCTAATGGAGAAGAAAGGAGGCCAGCATATGCCAGCATATGGCTCCTAAAAGTAAGAATACAGCAGCTGAAATTAAAATGGCTGCATGAAGGAGAAAGTCAAAAGGCTCAAGTCTATTTGGATGAAACACATGGTAAAACTTTATAAGATCAGAAGATGTTCTTTGTGACTTTAGGCTTGAGCAACCAAATAGATGATTTGAGGGTGGAACATGAAGAATTTAGAAAATGACAGAGGCTAGGCCTACCCCACACCCTCCAAGGCAAGCACAGCCAAATGCACATTGGAAGTATGCCAGCTTCAAATAAATTTTCATCTTAAGTCTCATATTCTTATTTCTTAAGTATTTGCTTTTGTACTTCAACTTCAGCACTCAATTTGGCTCCTTTTAGATCTGACGCCTTCTTTGATTTTTTTCTAATATTTGAAACTTGACTTTGATGCACAATTTGTAGTTTAACCAGACTTTGCTATCAACCATCATCTCCGCTGATATGCTATGCTATGCTCTTGCCCTGTACAATCCAGATGCACTTGTTGATAACTGAGTGTGTGAATAGAGGCTGGGAAGGAGCATGTGGGAACAGTAGATCCAAACAAACTCCCCTTCCCTTGACTTTCCCTTTCTTCTCCACCAACTCCCCACACCAATCCAGCACTTACTGCACAGGAATCTTGGTGCTACAAGAGCTATCAGGCAACCTTCTCCATGAATAGAACAAAATCACAAAATTCTAAGTGCCAAAAAGTGTGGACCAGGGCTAAGATCAAATCAAACATCAGCAGCCGAATCAGACTTGAAAACCGGATTTGATTATTTCAATCAGTATCTTTAAATCATATCCTATTGACTTACATTTTCCATAATAACAGTAATAAAAATTGTATGGGGATATTGAAAATACATTATTCTTTGGAGTTCTGATGGGTTTAGAAACTTTAATATTACCACCTAACTATCACATCTATGAAAAAATGAATCTGAGTAAGCAGTCAAGTTTTTAATGATCTTTTGGAAAATAAGCATTTGGAAACTGGTTAAGAAGATTAAATCTATTATTGTTTTTTTTTCCTTCTGATCCTTGAAAAAACATTAAGTAGGCCAAAGGCAAGAACAATATACCAGTTATTTGATTTTTTTCTCTAAATAAATTCATTTCTATTTCTCCTTTGCATTGTCAAAGGCTGTGGCCACTCTCTAGCATCTTCCTTGAGTTGTTCTCTATCCAAAATGCCAAAAAGATGATTCTCATGCTTGCCTATCTCCATTAAAAATATATGTAACCACATACTTGTAGAACAGAATTTCTTACTATTCCATCCCTGCTGACATTTTTCGAAGTAATATCCATGACTGTAGAAACATTTTTTATATGAAATAAGATCCACATTTATATGGAAGCATGAATGACTCCAGTTTTCCATCTCTTAATAGAACATAAAGCATGCCCCTAGGGAAGAGCAGACTAAAAGCTGAGTTTCCAGGAAAGTGAAAAATAAAACCCATGTTATAGATAAGGACTTGACAGCAAATGTTCCCAGGATATTAACCAAAAATTACAGGCTGCCTTCAAACAGGAAATACAACCTCAACAAAGAACAACTGCTAGGGGATTAGAGTGTTAGAGTACAGACAGCTGTCTGCTGCTGCAAATGAAGGTAACTAGCATGAGGCCAGGAGTATTCGGGGCTGCTATCGTCTACCCTCTCAGCTAAGTGACCTCACAAATGTAAGCCCAGGACAAAGGCCAAGGAAGCTGAATACACTGAGGGATGACAGAAGGGAAAAACACACTTACTGAAAAGTATGTTCAGACAGAAGAACTGGACACCACTGAACAGCTTCGGCTAAGTCACACAAAATGATCAATAGCTCATCACAGACATGCTAAGACTTAGTTTTTCGTCTGAGATTTTTTTTTCCCACTGGGACATGATCTGTCCACCATTTCCTTCCCTGTCCTCCATACGACACATACATGCCTTTCTCACAAAATCTATCTCCACAGCCTTGCTTAATGAGTGGGGATTCAGGTCTCTCATCGCTTTACCATAACTGATTGAACAAGTGCTGGGAACACCAGACTAAATACCTCCTCCAGAAAGAGACTCCAATCAGTTACCTTCACAAGAAAACTCAGTTTGGCCATTCAGGGCCACAGGGGCTGACATGAAGGCAGGGCCAGCAGAACTACTGAGAAATATCAGAAAGCAAAGCTGAGTAGCCAGAAGAAACAGTGCTTCTGAGCTATACAAGTAGAAAGAACAAAAGGGGCGAATATGGGTAGGCATGGTGATGCAGCAAGCTAATCCTCAGCCTGTGGCACCGGAGTCCCATATGGATGCCAGTTCAAATCCTGGCCACTCCACTTCTAATCCAGACCTCTGCTAATGAATGGCCTGGGAAAGAAGCAGAAAATGGCCCAAGTCCTTGAGACCCTGCACCCACACGTGAGACCCAAAAGAAGCTGCTCACTCTGACTCGGACTGGCAGCCTTTTGCAGCCACTTCAGGGGAGTACCAGGGAATAGAAGATCTCTGCCTCTCCCTTTCTCTGTAATTGTGATTTCTAAATATAATAACAATAATAATAATAATAATAATAATAATAATAATAATAATAATAAGAGTGAATAGAGAAAGTGGCTGCTTTGATTTTTGCGGACTTTCTGGTTCCAACCAGTTCCAATCCTCCTTGAGAGCAGCGAATTTCTGGTCTACAAGCTCTAAAACACCATCTTTCAGCTTTCATTGAAAGCTCTTTGTTGCAAACACTCAATACTAACTAATGTCTACCTGTGACACTCCCCCTCCTCTTAATTAAGTAAGGTGCTAACAATTTTGAAAGATCACAAAGTTTAAGTATGAAAGTGGTGAGCACAAGAGTAGCCCAGAGTTTGTATATATCTCAAGGGAAAAAAATGTTGAATGATTGTGTCCTTCCCAGATTATTATTTGGTGGAATCTGCAAGAGGTCTAACTCCTCTCTGGACCTGGTTTTCTGACCACATTTCCAGAAGTATGGCTTAGCCTGCCTGCTCCAACCCTGCTATGACGATGTGCATGCTTCAAAGTCTCCCCCTCAAAAAATGATATTCATCAAGTGTCAGCATGAAAAAGTAGCAAATGGCTGTAGGACAAGGTCCTTTCTATTATTCTTTCTGCATATATATTCATGTTTCATTTCACATTAAATGGAGTCTTGTAAAATAGCTTGGAGGGCCAAAATACAATTTGTGATGTTGTTTCCATCTGAAAATGAATTCAAACTTCCAAAAAGCTAATTTGCAATCTTTTGAAACATAACCAGTATGTAATTTGAGTATTTTATGTGCCATTCCAACAGAGAAAATTTGATTATGGATGGTTTTAGACAAAACCAAGGAATTATTGTTATTTTCATTAGAGAATAATGATATTTAGGTTGTTTAAGAAAACAACATTTTTCAGAGATGCAAATAAAGCCAGGTAGGGATTCGATGACAGACTTTCCAAATGTATTTCAAGTGGCTTCAGGAAAGAAAGAAAGCATTTTATAAAGGGAATAAATAAAGTAAATGAAGTGAAATCTTGACCTTTTAAGTCTGTAAAGATGAAAATATGGGGGCAGAGTTTTCTTATTTCCACTCTGAGTACATTAGGGAAATGAGCATATGAGAGTTCAATTAATGTGGCAGCCACACAGGATTCCCACAGGATCCCAACTGCTATACATGTTCAGCACATACAAGCTGACATAATTACCACAAAAGAATCACACAAGAGAGGCCCTTAAATTTGGGAGACAGAGCTCTACTTGCCCTTGGAAAGTTCCTAACATAGTGGCGGCAGGGTGGAGATCACAGATACAATAGAAAAATTACTGCTTAATTACTTGGAAGATACATTTTTATTTTTCTAAGATATAGAAAGACTAGAAGGAGATTGGAATAGATATAGTATGGTAAGGGGCAAAGCACCCTGAGACACGATCTTCCTTTTGATCTTCCTTTAACTGTAATTGCATGAGCAGGACAAGGACAGGGTTTCTCTTAATCTTTTCTAAATCTTAAATTGTGGTCGACACACTCACTTCCCGGTGGACTTCTGAAGTAACACCCTAAGGATTATAAACTACATAGAAAAGTTGGCTGCTAATGATAGTAATAAATTGCATATGATGACATAACCAATGATTTCATCATTTTTATCCCAAGTTGGGAGGAAATGGAAAAGAAAGTAGAAATAAACAACAAAGTTACATTTCAGGACAGCAGAAAAAGAGAGACTCTTGAGTCCTTAGATTCATCCTTACAATGCCATCAACAACCCTACTCTTCCATTCGGGGCCAAGTTTTACCTACTGACACCGATACATTTATCACTGGTACTACTTGATATTGTGAGCTTCCTAAATAGCAACTGGCAAAGTTTTCAGAAACTTGCCATGGGTCCCAGCTGTGCCCCTGTCAGCCATAAAAGTTTTGCTTGCACTGAGTTTAAACATCTATTTAAAAGACTACTACACCGAATAATCTCAAAAATAGCTCCCAACTCAAATATCCTATGACACAGTTTTGCACAACTACTTGTAATCTTTAGGATCTTCAGAGTGTTTATTTTGGATTAGTTATATTTCATAGTCCCGGGAAGCAGTTAACACTATGTCCATCTATGTAAACTTCCTCTATGTAGACAACGGTGAGACAAAAACTGATTCAGCTGCAAGAATTAAAAATATATTACTCTTTCCTTCTCAACAAATTTTAGATGCTTGGGGCTTATCGTTAAAGGAAATTTCCCAGTAAATTTCTATCTTAAACTAGTATATAAAAAGACATTAAGTACATAACTTGCCACCTTTATCACTGGCTATTCTTATAAGCCATATACAAATAAAGGAAGGTAACACTTTAAATCTGCTTTACTGGTAAATTTAAGAAAATGGGGCTAGAGAACATTTCCGGCCAACAAAACAGTAACAGGAGAACTAAGGAGTATGTCTTCTCTCTCATTTAAACTCTCAACTGAAATAATAACTAAGATCCAACAATGCTACCTACTTTGGGACACTCTACTTGTGAAAACAGAAAAACCATATCCTACATTTTGCTTCAATATGCTTTATCACTCATGCACTATACTTTAAAATAACTTTGGATCATGATTTTGAATGCCAGATGAGATATAACATATGAAATTTCTGGTCATTTACTTGTAAATAAAAAACATAAATTTTCACTTTCTCCCTGAGGAATCTGCTCTAGATGCAAAATCAAGGTGGAGGAAAAAAGGGAAAGAAAGTGAACAGAAACCTTCCTCTTCCCCAGCCTTGGGACTTCTCTTCACAGACTCCAACCCTTGGGCCAAGGAAGAGTTCCTGAAGAATGGCCTTGTAAAGTGGACACAACCCCCAGGGAATGGCCCTTAGAAGCAAGGCTGAGACCCTCTACTCATGAAGCAGCACAACCATCTCTGTAGGTATATCTCACTGCCTGAGAAACGCACAGGATATGAAGCCAGAGCAGAAAAGTACTGAAGTCCATAGCAACATCTTACCATTTTCCCCTGTTCCTCTTTGCTAAATATGATCTGAGGAAATGTTCTCTTTCCCTATGATGTTTCCTCTAGGCTAATGAGTGTCCTCTTTCGGGCATACTCTGATGTGACCCCAACTTCTCACCCACTCTCTTTTTTCCTGTATTGACATAGTTCAATCAACACAGCACATGTTCTCACCGTCTATTCAAAACAAACCCTGTCCTATTAAGTGTACCCACAGGCATTCTGTTAACATGCCCAAGGAAAAGTAAGGTGAGGGTCATCCTACATCTCTCCCTCTACATCTCTTACCAGCCATTTCCCTTTCCCTACTTCAATCTGATAAAATGCCACTTCAGCAAATATTCCTTGAATTGGGTATTTTCACTTACCAAGGTGCCATGCGCCTAAAATGTTGCAAATACCATAGCAGGCACTCTATATTTGGCAAAAAATTATCTACTGAATCCCCCCAAGTGACTATTAAGTCATTATTAGATATTTCCTTTTCTCACTACAATCTACAATCAGGTCTATCATCTCACATTACAACTTACATCCTAACCCAAAAGGAAAATCTCACACAGTTTAAGACAGTAGGACTGTACCCCAAGTCATGCTCTGCCTATACTATCTGATTTAAACTTCCTCACAATAGCAAAAGAATCTCTTTGTCAACCTTCCCAAAGTCACAGTCCCAACAGCTAAGGGTTTGCCTCCTCCTTTTGAACATCCTAATTCAGAAAATGTCTCTGCTCTTGGCAGATTTACCGAAGTCCACCTTGTAACCATCACTTACACATCACCTGTCCTCTCCACCCAGGGATTCCAAACTGAGGAATTCAATGAAATGAAGAAAACAGGTGCAATCCTAAACTCCATCGACCTTGTGTCATTATTCATAGTATCACTCTGCTTTAGCAGTGAGATTGATTCTGGTTGAAAATACAGACAATTAAAGAGGAAGGCAGAGGAACGAATCAGTCCCCTGTTGTCCCCACTTCCACTGCCTCACTGCCTCCCAAGCCTAGACTTTAAACTGGCAATCTATTCTCACTTGGAACTCTCCCACTTATTCAGCAAATGACAATATCTCCTAGCCACCATACCTGCTCTACACTCACATTCTCTCTTTTAGTCAACCCCAAGACCTCAAGAGGTTAACTTTTAGCAATTCCATTATACAACAGAGAAAACTGAGGCCCAAAAAGGAAAAAGCAAACTGAAGGACTGTCAGTCAGGAATAATTTAACTTAGGCCATGAAAATCCTTTGTTAATGTTGTAACTGACGGGAAAATCTTTGCAGATCATACGGTTTACCACACCTAAAGTATTTTGACTTAAAGATGCAGAAATGCATACCTGTTTTTTCCTTGAATTTGCTTTGGGAAAGAGGCCTGCTGACAACACAGATGTAAACGGAGAACAGCACAGCTCAGGAAAAGGGTTGGGAATGGATGGCATTTCCAGAGCATCAAGATCTTTCTTTTTTCTCCTACACCAAGAGAACAGAGCATATAATTTACATAAACAGAATGTAAAAGATAAACGCTATCAGGATTTAAAAGTACATTAAGGCTGACACAGAGCACCCTGGGACATTTCAAATATTGCATATAAAGCATACAGAAGAGTTTCCTGCTGTACTTTCTGAGGATAAAAATAAAGTATGTTAATTGATGCGAATAAAACTCATCTAGAACTCTGTCTCATTTAGGGAAATGGGGTGGGGGGGCCTTTGGAAAAGTCACCAAACAAGGAATCTCCATTTTCAGCACTTTCGTTAGTTTTTCTGAGGAAGAAATATGGACTGGGGAATTCCTAATGCAAAAATCCTCCTGATGAGGTCAACCTTGCTGTGCACCCGTTAAATCAACCAAGTCCCTACATTACACTGAGGGAGTTCATCGCTGTCATGTTTTACTAATGACTTCTGGAAGTGATGATCTATTAATGTTAGCTGTAGTTCATCTCACTTGAAATTCCATTCACAATGTAGCCCACACACAGTCTGTTGATTTTTGAAGTGACTAGAGATACTCAACGGCAAGGCAGGGCTTCTGAGGAGGTGAGTTAATAGAACTTGCTGCTACGAATGTACTCCAGTCCACTAGAGTCACTGTGACTTCACTGAAGTTGGAGCACTTCAAAAATCTGGGGTGAGGAGGAAGAAAATGCATGAATACAAAGACTCTGGATTTCGCTATTATTGGAGTCGATTTTCTTGCCTGAAGTATGCTCAACTCCGAAGCCACTTAGTGCTAAATGACATGAGGATGGGGAAACCTTTTAAAACCTCCATTCTTTTCTGCTTAACTGCAAGACTGCTTAAATGTGAATCCATGCTTTGCTTCTCTGGGGTCATTATAAGACTCTATTGTAAACTCACATATGCCACTGCTTCTTTTTTTCTTTCTTTCTTTTAAATAAAGGGGATTTCTTTAAAATGCACAGGGGGCATGAAGAAGGGACAGAGGGTGACTGACCCGGAATATGGGCCTCATTCCCCGCCCGCCCGCTCCTGGCACTGCACAACTCCCTCCAGGTCACACCGTTAAGCAAAGGCAAGGGAGACCGCCAACTCGCAACGAAACGGTGATGCTATTTATAAGGCGCGGTGAGAGCACAATGTCCTGTTGATCCGGCGGGAGCCAGCTCCGCGGGAATTGTCTTCCGAGACTTTTTCAAACTTGGCCCAGCTCCGGGCACATGGCTCACCCCCTAGGACCGCCTCCACATCCCCTCGCGGGCCGCCACGCCAGGACACTCCCCCGCGCCCGCCCAGGGCTGCCTGCCTACCTGTCGGCCGCCCAGCCGCGGGTCGCGTCCGCAGGGGGCAGCCTGGACGCCGGCGCGGGGTCGTGGGCGTCGCCCCTCCCCTGGGCAGCGCCGTCCACCTGGGCGGCCAGCGGCGAGTCGCGGGCAGCCGCCCTGTCGGCGGCGCTCAGCCCATCTTGCAGGGAAGTGGTCATCGTGGCCGGCCGCGGGGCTCGGGCGTCATGGGAGGCCCGGCGTGTGAGGAGCAGCTTCTCAGGCGGCGGGAAGCTGGTGGGGTGCAGGGGCGTGTGTGTGTGGAGCGGCTCGGCTGCACGGGCGCCCTGCAGGTGCGGTGGCCTGGCCGCTCGCGCTCCCGCCACGGCGCCTCAGCAGCGCGGCCGAGCAGTCTGTGAGGCGGCGGGGGAGGGGAGGGGGCGGAGGAGCGGAGGGAGGGGAGAGGGGAGGAGCGGCCGGTGGGTGGGGGCGCGGGCGAGCGGGCGAGGCGCGCGGGGGGCGGGCAGGGCGCGCGAGCGGCGGGCGGGCCCCCACAGCGCGCTCCGGGGACGCCGGCCTCGCTCCCCGGGCGCCCGCCCCGGCACCTCAGCTGCGGGCCGCCTGCTCCCCCGGCCGGCACCGTCGCCTCTCCAGGTGGGCGCCCGAGCGCAGGGCTGAACTCGGGTCAGGGCGGGCCCAGCGCCGCTGGAGGCAGGCTCGGAGCCGAGCCGGTGCTCCCGCCGGGATCTGCCGTGGCAGGGGTCCCGGCAGCGCTGACTCTCAGACTCTTTCTTCCATTCTTTCAGCTCTGAGATCACCTAAGCTCGTCGCTGGGCCGCCATGACAGGCCCTACCGGGCCAGGAGGCCAGGGGTCCTTGGGGGCCAGGTTGGCCCTGGTCCTGCTCCAAGTGCCTCTTTCACCACTGTGCGGCCGAGGATTGGGGCGCCGACCTGGGAACGGGGGTGGGGCGGGGGGGATGAGAGCAGGAAGCAGGATCAGAGAAAACTCCTGAGATTTTGAGAATTGGCAGTAAGGCATGCGGAAACCTCTAGCTGTCTGGAACTGCAAAGCTTATTTTGTTTTAATGAAAACAGCTTTAATTCACTGAGTCCCTACTCTGCCTTTTCCCATTCCACCTTCACCACAGCCCCCTAAATTAGTAATTTGCCTCATTTTACACATCAGGAAGTGGGGGCTCCCCACAGCACTCAAAATTGCAACCCGGAAGCGACTTTCCCTAAGACGTGGACTGTCAGAAAGTAATGACATCATGCTTAGCCTGGGAGACACAGCAGCCCTCCTGGGAAGTTCTGGGCTTCCCACACCTGTCTGTGTACCCCATGCACTGTTGTGCATTTCCAAATGGTTTATACACTATGTTCTTTGACCAAATTAAGTAACCTCTGTCCCCTGCATCCACTTAGCCAATTTTTCTTCATCTGTGTCAACCTCTGCCCAGGAAAAGATAAACACTGCCTGCTGATGGGATGGCACGCCCCAATCCCATCTCCATGTACCTTTCCCCACTGGGACACCGACCATTGGCTGTATCCAGGCAGTGCTAAAGTTTCAGCTGGTCAAAACAAAACACGTTTAATTCAGGGAGCAGATGATAATCATTTTTTCCCCCAAAAAAGTCAAAGTGCAAGCCCAGAATGTGTCATCTCTCAGATGCATTTTTATGGTGCAGTGGCCAAGCCAGGACACCACCACCCTCAGTGGTCCAGTTCATACTGATCACAGATATAGCTACCTTTTCGGATGCTATTTGTCAGGCAAAGCTCTCATTTACATTCAGTGCTTCCATTATGGTCTGCATTCCACATACAGGTTTTAAATAAGCTTGATGTGAAAAATAAGTAATTATATTGAGGTCATTCTAGCAAAATAAAGGGGAGATGCGTATTTGCACATGTTCTCAACTAAAGAAAACTTTATTTACCTTCATTATCCCCATTTTATCTAAAACTGCCCAAATAGCTCTTTATCCTAAAAATGGGTTTATCTTCAGTTGAGATGTTCTGAGAGCAGGGTGAGAAAATGGTTCAAAATGGATCCTTCTTCACTCTTCACAACTGCTTCTCTTTTCCCCTTCCCTTCCCCCACACATGTACTCAAGGCAGGCTCTGAGTTTTGTTGCAGAGAAGGACCAGTGGACACTGCAGGTGCTTTCAGCCACTGGCCATACTGTCTCCCAACAGCTTGTCCTGCCCCACTTCCCAGCGTGATTTCTAACTCTT
Source organism: Ochotona curzoniae (assembly GCF_017591425.1). Lineage (NCBI taxonomy): Eukaryota > Metazoa > Chordata > Mammalia > Lagomorpha > Ochotonidae > Ochotona > Ochotona curzoniae. Next base: position 27,265,460 of record NW_024465369.1, read on the forward strand.
AAGGAAGAGCTGGGCATTTCAACTACTGATCTTTCTGGGCATTTCAACTACAGATCATTCAGGCATGATCCATTTGCAAACTCTTTCTCTAACCCCATCGGTAAAATGTATAGTTCCTGTTCCTGCACTTATCAGTTTCAAGTAGTAAAAGAACAGATTCCCAAGAATAGATTTTTTTTAATCTTTAGATTGACGATAAATGTAGAATTTATTGCCAGTCATACCTTGAACAGCTATACCAAGGATTATTAGAATTATTAGAATTAGCCCCTTCAGTGATAGGTGTTGGGCATTGTGGTTAAGATACTGGTTGGGACGTTCATGTCCCATAACACTGGCTGAATTCAAGGCCAGACTCCACTTCCAATCCAGCTTCCTGTTAGTCTGCACCCTGGGAGGCAGTGGGTTGATGACTCACACACTTCTTTCCCATTCAGTGTGACAGGTGTGAAATAGAGGTAGCCCTCTTGCAAACCAGGGAAACAGGCAGTTTTTATGAAAAGGAAGTTAATGCGGGAGATCTTCCTCCCTGCAACTGACAAAAGAGTTCTAGAACAATAAAGCAGATATGTTGGTACCAGAGAGCAGTACCAATCCCTGGTGGCCGTCATCCCTTTGGATTGGCATTTGTAAAGTTGCAAAGGGAGCAGTTTGTTTCTTGGCGCATTCCCCATGGTCTATGCTTTCTGCCCTTTTGCATTCATCCTACTGCTTCTATTCTGGAACCTGAGACTTAAACCGCTTCAGGAATAATGCCTTTCCTTGTTTTCTTGTTTCTCTTTGTTTACCAAATCAAATTTCCTGGTGTGTGTGTGTGTGTGTGTGTGTGTGTGTGTGTGTGTGTATGTGTGTTTAAAGAGAGAGGAAAAGATGGAGACCTTCATCTGCTGGTTTACTCTTCAAATGACTACAACTGTGGGAGCTGGGCTGAGCCAAAGCCAAAAGCCAAGAGCTTCTTCCAAATCTCCCACATGAATATCAGGGACCCCTAAGTCTTGGGTCATCTTCCAATGCTTTGCTTAGGCCTTTACAGGGAGTTGGATTGGAAGTAGCAGCCTAGACAGGAATTGGTGCCAGTAGAGAATACTATCATTGTAGTTTTTATCCACTTTCCACAAAGGTGATTCCCAAATCAAATTTCTTAACTCTTTGTTTTGGTAAAGACAACACACATACAGGAAAAATTTCATTTAAAAAAATGTTACGATGTGGAGCCAGCCTTATTGTGCAGCATATTCAGCCAATGTCATTCCAAAAAAGAGCCCCCTTTGAAGTCCTGACTGTTCCTCTTCTTCTTTTTTTTTTTTAAAGATTTATTTTATTTTTATTGGAAAGGCAGATATACAGAGAGGAGAGACAAAGAGGAAGATCTTCCGTCCGATGATTCACTCCTCAAGTGAGCACAACAGCCAATGCTATGCCAATCTGAAGCCAGGAGCCTCTTCTGGGTCTCCCACGTGGGTGCAGGGTCCCAAAGCTTTGGGCCGTCCTTGACTGCTTTCCCGGGCCACAGGCAGGGAGCTGGATGGGAAGCAGGGCTGCTGGAATTAGAACTGGCACCCATATGGGATCCTGGGGTGTGCAAGGTGAGGACCTTAACCACTTGCACCATCGCGCCGGGTCCGACTGTTCCTCTTCTAATCTAATTCCCAGCCAATGTGCCTTGGAAGGCTACAGGTGACCCAAGAACTTGGATCTCTGCCACCTACATGGAAAATAAGTATAGAGTTCCTGGCTCTTGGCATCGGCCAGGTCCAGACCTATCTGTTGCAGCCATTTGCGTAGTGCACCAACAGGGTACTTCTCCAATAGAATGTTTCTCTCTTTCTCTCAATCTCTCTCCCTTTAAGATAAATAAGTAAATCTTAAAAAAAAAAAAAAGATGATTGCTTATTACAAGGAAAATACTGATGCCTCATCATGAAATGCCTTATTGTCTTCTATAGATCTTCTATAGATCTTCTCTTGCCCTCTGTCCAAGGCAGCTTTTCCTAGAAATCAAATCCCTTTTATTTGCAGTTTAACTATCTAAATATTCATGCCTAAACACAATTGAATAGGTTTTTTTGGATCTGATCATAATAGGAATGGAATCCTACTGTATGATCCTTTATTACTTGGCCCCTAATATTAAATTTATGATGTTCTTCTGGGCCTACAGTATCTATTCATGGTTCCTTCTATTGCTTGTAAATAAAATAATGAATTTATTCATTCTATTAAAAGTAGATCACTATTTTCTCTTTATTATTTACATTGCTACTCTGTATTTTGTGCAATTAGTGCATATGCACATGTACTGCTAGGTGGTATATATGACTTTGTAAGGCCGTGGCCTATACACACTTCTGTAGAAAATTCCAGCTTTCCAAATTTATTGTACCAATTTTCATATCAAAAGCAATATATAATGCATTTTTTCCCAGTGGTCCACATCCTTGACAATTAGTGTTTTATTAGGATTTTCACAGTAGACATTCTAATAAACACAAAGTAGAATCTTGCATTAGTCAGCTTTTGTTACTTTAATGAAATTCCTTGGGAAGGAAAAGGTTTATTGCAGCTGTTTAGAGGTCACATTTCAGGATCAGGCAACTACACAGACTGAGATCTGGAGGAAGCTGGCAATGGTGGAGTGGGTCTGCATTCCAGTCACTTCCCAAAGAGTCCAAATGAGCCCTGTTCATTCTTTTTTAATCAATATACTTGCTAATATTTTGTTTGTAAGTTTTTACGACTATATTCATGAATTAGATCAGGTTTCTACCTTATTAACATGAGACTTTAGGGAACAAATGCCTGAATTCTGGGGGACATATTTGCTGTATTTATGATGAATTATTCATTATTTTCTTTTTAATTCCTATGATTTTCACATTCTTTCTAGCTCTGGGTTGATAATAGGTTTCTGAGTATCTTTTCTTTTCCAGTATTTCTTATTTTAGAACTCTTTTTTTTTTTAAAGATTTATTTTATTTTTATTGGAAAGGCAGATATATAGAGAGGAGAGACAAAGAGGAAGATCTTCTGTCCAATGATTCACTCCCCAAGTGAGTGCAATGACCAATGCTATGCCGGTCTGAAGCCAGGAGCCTCTTCCGGGTCTCCCACGCGGGTGCAGGGTCCCAAAGCTTTGGGCCGTCCTTGACTGCTCTCCTGGGCCACAGGCAGGGAGCTGGAAGGGAAGTGGGGCTGCTGGAATTAGAACTGGCGCCCATATGGGATCCCGGGGTGTGCAAGGTGAGGACCTTAACCACTGCGCCATCGCGCTGGGCCCATTTTAGAACTCTTAATGGTGCCATAAACAAATTCTTAGAATATCAAATGATTATCTTTTAATATCCGGAGTATCAATTTTCCCTATAAAGTCTTGAAATTTATCATTTTCCTTTCATATTTAAATCTGTGGCCAACCTTAGATTGATTTTTCTTTTGATATGAAGTTCTACAAGTTATTTTTTTCTACATAATATCACAAATTCATTTGTTAAAATGATTATTTTTGCTCACAACTACACACCTCTATTTTTGTTATAATTCAATTGCCAACTGTCCATAGGTTTTTTTTTTATGGCGTTATTGATCAGATCTATGTCTATGTCACTTTGTTAATTATTCTAATTATAAAATTTAATTTTTAGTAGAGCACAGCTTTTCATTCTCTCCTTCAAGACCATGTTACTAATTTTAGGCTTAACTTCTGAAGTCATATAAAGGTCTGCTTGGATTTTGGTTATATGGGATTGAACCTGTAAAGCAACATGGGGAGAAATAATATTTTTTAAAAATAGGGTCCCATGAAATTACTGTTTCGTTCCATTACTTATCTCTTTAACTCATTGCAATTATGTTTTATACTTGTCTTCATAAAATACCTAGCATATCTCCTGTTAGAAACACTGTGAACAATTTGATATTTTATGCTAAGTTGAATTCATTTAAAATTTTTATTTTCTATCATTTGTTGTAAAGAAGAAAACAGTTAAACTTTTTCTCATGATGCTTTTATCCACATAATTGCTTTTGCACATTAATCTTAAAAAAAAACTCACCCGTAAACATTTTTAAGTTTTCTGCAGTTGAAGCTATGTTATCTGTGAATGATGAGCTTTATTAATCCTTTTAACTCTTATTTATGTATTTTCTGTGTTTTTATGATGTTATCACATTGTCTACACATTTGAGTACAATGCTAAAAGTAAATGTCAATGGCGTCTTAATCTTAACCTCAAAGGGACAGATACTAACCGTATGGATATCATTTATTAAGGAGAAAGGTGCCTTCATCCTCTCTATTTGCTGATAGTTTTTGTCACAATGTGGAGTAAACATTATTAACCTGTCTTTCTGCCTCTTATGGATTGGTTATGTGGCTTTTATTCTCTCTCTTGAATATGTTGAATTTTTAAATGATTATTTTAACTGGCATTCACAAAAAATGACCTCTATTCGTTTTTTTATACGTTTTAGTAATTTTACTAGTATTTTGTTTACAAGTATTTATACTTAAATCCATGAATCAAATTTCTCTGTAACATGGATAGCATCAAAATACTTCCTTGTTCCCTGACTTCTAGTTGTGTTGATTCAAGGGAAGCATCCAGGATAAGATATAACAATTATGTGGCACCGATTTCATTGGACAGTCCCTACTCTGCCACACAGTCCACTCATGTGCAGGTGTTAGCTGCCTCTCTTCATTTTATCCAATAGAAAGGAAAGCCTGGAAATTTGATTTGGTGGTAATAGGCTCGATACTGCTATTTCTGTGTATGATAAAACTATTCTTTGCTTTGACTTAGTAGTCTTGTACCTTCTGAACTGCAGTAATACCATCATCTGGCAAGGTGAATAAAGTCTCAGACCCTTCAGCATTCTTGATAACATTTTTTTCGTTTTATTTTGTTCTATTTTCTTTAAATTTTCCCATATATTCATAGAGTGGTGCTTTGTTTAAACTCCTTAAATTATTCAGCTCAAGTGTGCTGTTTTCTGTTATCTTGAAAGTTATTCACATCTTCACTGTTATTTTGATAATCACATCAGAAATTACAGCATATAACATTGACTTATCAAAAGACACTTATTAGCAATTTGACCATACTTCCAGATAATGTGAGGACCTTAACTTCATTCTCTTCCTTGCAGAAGGGTGTTCTATTGTGTTTCTGTACATTTTGTTTAATCCATTTATCTGTTGTTTTCATATTTTGTGAACTTGTGTCCAAGTTTGTTTAGACTCATGTTTTCGTTTTTCCTTAAAATTAGTGAGTTGCAAGTCGTCTCCATCTTCAATTATTGAAGGAACTGCCAGAGTACTTTCCAAAGTACTTGATTCATGTTAATTTTCCAACATCAATACATTTGCTTTCCATATCCTGACAATTATTATTGTCTTTTTAAATTGTAAGCCTTCTACCAAGAACAAATCAGTATCTCATTATGGATTTATCTTGTTATGGTTTAAGTTGTATTTCCCAACTGGTCAGTTTATACTGAGAATGTTTTCTTTTTTAAAGATTTAATTATTTTAAATATTTTTTAAAGATTTATTTATTTTAAAGATTTGTGTCTTTAAAAAGATGTAATAATATCTTATTGGAAAGGCAGATCAGGTTTACAAAGAGAAGGAGAGACAGTGGTCATAAGGATCGGCTGATCTGAAGCCAAGAGCCAGGAGCTTTTTCTGGGTCTCCCACATAGGTGCAGGGTCCCAAGGTTTTGGGCCATCCTCAACTGCTTTCTCAAGCTACAAGCAAGGAGCTGGAAGGGAAGTGGAGGAGCCAGGACACAAACTGAGCTCATATGGGATCCTGATACATGCAAGGTAAGGATTTAGCCACTAGGCTGTTGTGCTGGACTCCTGAGAATGTTTTCATGTACGTGTTGATCACTGGTGTGTCTTGTCTAGGGGAATGTTAATTCTGACTCTTTGCTTTTCAGTTGAGCTATTTGTCCTTTTATTATTGGCTTTCAGGATTATTTACCTACCATATACAGAAATCCTTATCAGACTCCTTGGATGCAAATATTCCCCTTTCAAACCCGTCCACTTTCTTGATGGTATCTTTGAGTCAATAAAACTTTAATTTTGATAAAGTATGGTTACTTTTTTCTTTTCACACATGTGATTTCCATGTCACATCTTAGGTGACTTCCCCTAAGCCAAGTTCCAAACTTTACCCCCTCTTTTTTCTCAAACAATGTCACAGTTTTAGTTAACAATACATTTCAAGTTACCATTTGCATATGCTGTGGTGAAGTCCACTTCCTTCTTTTTCCATGATTATATATGGTTGCCCAGCATCAGATCTAGAAAGCAATTTTCTTTTCCCACTGAATCGTCTTGGCATCTTTATCAAAAGTCAATTGGCCACAAATAGGACGATTTATTAAAAAAAAAAAACTCTATATGTACAGTTCTTCTTTTGCTGTAACATTCTACTTGAATACTGTAACCTTGTAATAAGCTTAGAAATTTTGAAATTATCACATGAATTTTCTCACTTTGTTCTTTTTCAAACATTTTAAGTGATTATCAGCCCTTTAAATTTTCACATAAGTTTTCAGGCTGTCTTATCAGTAAATGCAAAGAAGTCAGAGGGAGTTTTGATAGGGAGTGCATTGAATCTGTGGTTTAAGTAGCAGAGCAGTTTTCTTCTAATACCATTAATCTTTCCAAATTATGAATAAGGAATGCTATCACTTAATTATGTTTTTTAGTTTCTTCCAACGTTTTGTATATTGCACATTGTAAATGTTGAATCATTCTTAAAGATTTATTTAGCTTTAATTGGAAAGGCAGATTTACAGAGAGAAGGAGAGACAGAGAGATCTTCCATCTGCTGGTTCACTCCCCAAGTAATCACAATGGCCAGAACTGAGCTGATCCAAAGCCAGGAGCCAGGAGCTTCTTATGGCCTCCAACATGGGTGCAGGCTCCCAAGGTGTTTTACCAGCCTCTGCTGCTTTCCCAAACACTTGGGAGCCTGCATCCATGTGGAAAACCCATCAGAAGCTGCTGTTTCCTGGCTTTGGATCATCTGGCCATTTTGACCACTTGGGGAGTGAACCAGCTGGGGCATGAACTGTTGCCTATATGAGATCCCAGGCATGCAAGACGAGGACTTTATCCACTGAGCCACTGTGCCAAATCTAAATTACTTTGCCTAAATCTATGCCTAAATACTGTGTGTGCTTGTTGTTGTTGTTGTTGTTGTTGTTAATGGAAGTTTTTAATCTCATTTTTATTCATTCCTAGGCCATCAAAATAAAATTGGTCTTTGTATATTAATCTTAGATCCTGCAATCTTTCTAACTCCATTTTTGATTATTAGCTTTAATTGTTTGTGGCTGCTTTTAGTGTACTCCTGAGGGTTTTGTATATACAAGAACATGTTATCTGCAAATGAAAAAATTAGTTCTTCATTTCATCCTAGGTGTCATTTACTTGGTTGCTTGTTCATTTTTCTGATTTCCCAGGTTAGAACAAGGGAATAGAAGTGGTGAGAACAGATACTCATGTGTTGTTTCTAATCTTGGTCAGAAAATACTCAACATTTTAGATTTAGGAATGAATTTAGCCACTGTTTTTCATAAATGCCCTTTGTTCAGTGAGCTCCCAGTTTGTTGAGGTTGTGATGATGATGAAGAGGTGCTAGATTTTTTTGTTGACATTTGTATTTAAAGAATGGTTTTGTTGACTACAGAAATATTGGCTGGTGTTACTTTATTTCAACACTTTTAAAACACATTCTTCTATTGCTCTGACTTAATTGTTTATATTGAGAGATAAAGTTCAGTCTCTTATTTGTTTTGAAAGTAACTTTTCCTGCTTTCTACAATGCTTTTAGTTTCCTCTTTTTCTTGGGTTCCAGCAGACTTGCTTTAATATATGCAGGGAAAGATTTCTTTTTTGTTTGTTTTGTTTTTCTTTGTGTCCTGTGGTTTACAAGCAGTCTTGAATCTGTGCCTTAATTTTTGTTAATTTACAAATGTCTTCACCATTCTTTCCAAATAGCATTTCCCCCCTCACTCTTTCTTCTGCTTTCCCCACAGTTTTTAGTGATATATAAAATACGTATATAAAATGTATGTAATCTTATCATTGTTCCTCCCATTGTTTTGCCATTTCTCATGTATTACCGAATTTTTCACCACACTTTATTCTATGTATTTTTTCCAACATTTTTTTTTTCTTTTTATTCCTTTAAGCCTTTTTTTTTTTTTTTCATTTATTTGTAAAGCAGAGAGGTGGTGGGGCAAGGGAAGATGAACAGATATCTGCCATGTGCTTGGAGGTCCCAGGGCTGGGCCAGATGTAAGCCAAAGGCCAGGAAATCAGTCCAAGTCTCCTAGGTCAATGTCAGTGACCCGGCCACATTTGCCGTCACTGTTGCCTCCCAGGTTATGCCCTTGCAGTATGCTGGAACTTGGGTTAGAGTCAGGAGTTGAGCCCAGTCACTGTGTTATGGGATTTAACTATCTGAAAAGGGTAGCTTGCCAAGCACCTGCCCCTCTCATACAAAACCTTTCCTCAGCTGAATCTCAGATATTCATAAGACTGTTTATTAGTGCATAATTTTTATGGCTCTTTTTAAATTTCTAAGAGCTGCTGACATTTTTACTTTTATCTCTTATATCCTTGAAAATAATAGCTTTATTTAGAAAATAGGTATGATATTTTAAGCCCTCGTAGGTATCTTGCTATTTTTTGCTCTGTTGGCAAGACTTCATTCATGCCATGTTATCTATTTAGACACCAAATTATTTATTTTTAGTTATTGCCTAACACTGATTTGCAAACCAACTTTTAGAAATACTTGGAGGCCCTGGCACTGTGCTATAGGTAGTAGAGCTTCTGCCTAAGACACCAGCATTCCACATGATGCTAGTTTATGTTCTGGAAGCTCTGCTTCCCATACATCTCCCTGTTAGTGCCCTCAGGAAGGCAGAGGAAGAAGATGGCCAAGGTGTTTGCCTTGCCTATGCAGAGATGAATGCCTCTTCCGTCTTCTCTTCTCTCTCTATTTCTCCCTCTCTTTCTCTCTCCTTCTTCTATTTCTCTCTCTCTCTCTCTTTCTGTGTCTGTGTGTGTGTAATGCTAATCTTCAAAATAAATAAATGAATCTTAAGAAAAATACTGGGTGGCCTGAGATAGATACAGTTTATTTTTTTAAGTTTTATTTGAGAGTAAAAGAGAGGAAGAATGTGTGTGTGTGCGTGGAGAAAGAGAAAGAGAACGAGAGAGAGCTGCCATCTTCTAGTTCACTCCCCAAATGCCCACGTCACCTGGAGATAAGCCAGACCAAAGACCTACACCAGGAATTAAATCTAATTCTGTGTGATTAGCAGGGATCCAACTACTACAGCCATTAGCCATTCTTAAGACCATTCCTGTTAGCGAGAAGCTGTCATTGTATGGGTAGGACTCAACACCGGTGCTCCAATATGGGCTGCAAGCTTCACAACTTGGTGGTACAACTTTTGTGCCAATCACCTGCCCTAGTGCTAGCTCCCTTTATAAAGGATTCTATTTTCTCTTGTCTGGCTCCTGGAAGCCCTGGCAATCTGCAGTTACCTTGTATGGAGAAGGCTCAGACCTCAGGTCTTGGTCCTCTAAATACTTAGCTCTCTCCTTTTCACCATTATTCCCAGATCACGAACCATTAGCCAGGGCCTTCCTGTATGTTGGTCTGTCCTCACTTTACAGCCTCCACAGGACATAAAAATAATTATTCAACCTTTTAGCCACTCCCTGGAGTTGGCAAATGTTCCTAGGGTGAGGCTGGGAAGCTTCAGTAAATCTTCTCTTAGAGTACATTTTATCCCCCCTAACTTCTTTAGTTTCCTTGGTGATGGCTGCCTTGTCTAGCAAATAATTGTGAGGATTCCGTAAGCATCTTGTATCTGATTCAAGAATCATGTTTTTGAGCGGTAAAATCCACTCCTGAGTAATATAAAGAATATGAGAAAATTAGGAACAATTTAATATTTAGAGGAATAGTGTTGTTGCAAACTGGCTATGTCCTTATTTTATAGGACAATTTGTGTGAGGTCTCATTAGTTATACTTTTTAAAGTTTCCCTCTTCCATTAATATCCACTTAAAAAAATCTTTGAGCCTAATTAAAAGTGAAACTTCAAGAAGAAACAATGGGTTGAGAGAGTTGCCTGCATTTTATTTCTTAATTTCTCTCACACCAACATCAATTTCTCTGACTTGTTTATGTAAAAATTTTTGTACCATGAATTCCTATAATGTCCCAGTTATGTCTTTTAATTCATGCTAATGCCAAATGTGCTTCAGCCCATTTATAATACTCCTGCCTGTGCTACTCTTGCTCTGTGAGAAGAAATTCCAGGTTCCATGCCTGCCAGCCTGATGTTTTTATGAGCTACATTCAGTAGGATATCATTTTTTCAAGTGCAAAAGGAAGCCACAACTGTGCTCCAGGGAGTGTGCTATATTCTACCGCTGTAGAGGCACAACTTTCAGGGAGTGCCTCTCAGCACATCTGTGCATGCCTGCTCTATTAGACCAAAATGCACATGCTCTTAGACCTCTGAGCTCCATGTGGCCCTCAGTGATCCTGCCACCAACCTTTAATATAAAAGTGTAACATATGGTTATTTTATATTCTTTTATTTCTTTCAAAGTCTGCATGTCATTCTCATTGCTATTTTTTGAGGTATGAACAAATTAGTTATCTCTTATTTTAAACAGGGATGCTAATAAATACAAGGATTGGCCTTTACAAGAATGTCTTAAAGGCACACCAGGATTGGGTTTTTAAAACAGACAGGAAGAAATAGTGAAAGGATTAAAACAGTGGCAAGATTAAAATTGAAATGAAAATTCTTTTATGAGACACGCTTCTGCTGTTGCAGAGTCCCATATAACAGTTTTCAAATAGTGATGTACCTGTGTTAGACCTAAGGAAATAGGACACTATAACCTCAGAAATGCTAATGTATCCCTTCTTCCCTACAGATTTTCTCTTGGCTTTATATTCTAAGAATCTTGGGATTTTCAAAGGAATCAAATGTACTTGTACAGCAAAGATCGATTGCTTGGTAAGAAGCTCTATATCACTACTCTATCCCAATTATTGCAAGTAAGTCAATCTCTAAATCTTGTATTATGTAGATGAGAAAAATTCTTGCCTTTAGTTTCCTTTCCTTGTTCTCAGCATAGACTTTGACTTCCCTCTGTATACTTTCTGCTGGTGGTGTCACTTACCATTATTTTGCTGCTTTTGTGCAAGCCACCCTGAATCCTTTTTATAATAAGCTTCGTAGCAGATAGATGCACATAAAAGAAAAACAATTAATGGCTTATAACAGTCACAACATAGTCTACAATTTCACAATAGGCTCCGTGACTTGTATAATTAGTGTGGACAAAGCTGAAGAAACATTTTTATTAAGACTGTCCTAATGGCACTTTGGTTTCTGCTTAGCATCAGTCAATAGGTCTTGGGAATTTCTCTCTTACTGGATACTTCACTACCAAAACAATGGGATCATAATCATGATAAAAATTTCGTCCTCCCTTCAGGTGCCAACCTAGTACTATTTAAATCGTTTGCTATCGATGGCCTGTATTTCGTATGCCACGTTCCAATCCTTCAACGTGTCTCTCATAAGGTTCTTATCCAATGTATAGATGCTTTTCAGATAAGATGTACCCTCTTAATTTAATGATAAAAATTGTCATTTCTTTCTTTCTCAAGCTCTACTTCAAGGTGTGTTATTTATAGATCATGTTCTAATAGAAAGCCTTATTTCAGTTGTTCAGAAGTTTCAATAATATATTGACAAACATAAACTTTAATAGAAATGAAATACAAAATTTAAGGATAGATGTTAAGGAGTGAATGTTTCATATGTCAATCAAGTTGCCACTTGAAATGCCTACATTGCATTTAGCAGCATTTAAGTTCAAGTCCCAGTTCTGCTTCCACTCCAATGTTAAGCTAATGCCTTGGGGGGAAGCAGGTGGCTCAAGTTGAGTCCCTGCTTTCCACATAGGATATCTGGACTCAGTCCCTGGCTCCTATCAGTGGCTTGGAATAGCTTCAGCTCTTAGAGCAACTGAGAGATTTCTCTCTCTTTCCATTCCTCTGCCTTTCAAATAAATACATTTAGTTAATTATTTAAATAACTGACTTTTATTTCTTGCCATTGGACTGCTACTTTGCCTGATACAAGATTCTGAATTAACTTGAATCTCTCTTATTTATAGATTTTTCTTTGTCACATAAAGAGGCAAAAAAAAAACAATCCTGCTAAAATTAATTTGAGGTTCCATCTCTTCCTCTCAACAACACCTTCAGACTCACTTTGAGATAAAATCATCCACAGAGATTATGGAAAGTATTTCCTTCTTTACACTTATTATATTTGGAAAAAAATTTTGGCAAATCCTTCAGTAAGTGAAGGAAAAAAGAGGAAAATTATTTCAGGGTTTATTAGATCTTATTGGCTGGATGCTCTCTCTCTATTATCATGGTTTTTTTTCTTTTTTTTTTTGTAATTGTTTTATGATATAGTTCCATAGGCTCTAGGGTTTCCCCTCCATTCTTCCCAAACTCCCCCACTGGATCCCCCAATATTATTATAATAGTATAATCCTTCATAAACAGTAATAAGTTCATCATTCTGTTATTTAAGTGTATTCTAACATTGAAGTGTGGACAATCACAGAGAGTCCAACATCCTATTATCAAAATATATTTAACAGTTTCATTTAGAATCCATCTTTGATTTGAAAGTAGAGATGCATACTGCATTGTATCTTCACATCTGATATGAAACTCTGTATTACACAGTGACAATACATCCTCTTAAATGAAAAGCTATCAAACAAAATCAACAACAGAAAGAAAAATGAAAAACTTGCAACATGAAGTTAAATAATATGCTACTGAATGACCAGTGTGTCTCTGAAGAAATGAAAAAGAAAATAAAAACCTTCTTGGAGAAAGCGATGTTCCTGTATAACCCATGTGTTACTGAAGAAATTAATAAGAAAAAAAATTGAAGAAATGAAAAAAAAAATACCAAAACTCATGGATGTGGCTATAACAGTAATGAGAGGCACATTTCTTTTTTTTTTTTTTTCAAGATTCATTTATTCTTTTTGCCAAGTCAGATATACAGAGAGGAGGAGAGACAAATCTTCTATCTGATGATTCACTCCCCAAGTGGCCACAATGGCCAGTGCTGAAGCCAGGAGCCAGGAACTTCTTCCGGGTCTCCCACATGGGTGCAGGGTCCCAATGCTCTGGGCCGCCCTCGACTGCTTTCCCAGGCCCCAAGCAGAGAACTGGATGGGAAGTAGAGCTGCCAGGATTAGAAGCGGTGCCCACATGGGATCCTGGCATGTTCAAGCCTAGGACTTTAGCCGCTAGGCCACGCCGCCAGGCCCAAGAGGTACATTTCTAATATCAGGTGCTTGCAAACACTAGAAATATCTCAAATAAATGATCTAATCATGCATCTCAAGGACTTATTAAAAAAATTTAAATGAACAGAAAGCAAGAAATTATAAAAGTCACAGCAAAAAAAAAAAAAAAATGGAATTGAAACCGAAAAACTACAGATTGCAACAAGGAAGAGCAATTTCTAAGAAGCTGAGCAGACCAAACTTTCAGCCATTTTAGCAAAGAAAAGCAAGCGAGAAAAACCAAGTAAAATTATAGATGGAAAAGAAAACATCCTAAGAAACTAGTAAGGTGAATTATTTTTGCTGAATGGATCCTTTGGTAATTATGTGGTATCCTTCTTCATCTCTTAATATTTTTCACATCAAAGTCTATATTATCTGATATAAGAATGGATACATCAGCTCATTTTTCTTTTCCATTACCCTGGAATATCTTTTTCCATCCCTTCAGTTTTTGCCTATCTTAGTTGGTGAGATGTGTCTCCTGTAGGCAACAAGTGGATGGGATGGATAGGTAGTAATTTGGACCTGTCATTTTAGCAATGGGTTGTTCATTGTTTAGTTTAGTCTTCTTTTGTTGTTTTATTGGGACTTTCCCCATGTTAACCTTTGTTTTGATGCTATTCATTTACTCTGTCAACAGAAAATCTTTAAATACCTTTTGTAGGACAAGTCTAGTGGAGGCAAATTCTTTGAGCCTTTCTTTACTGTGGAAGAAGTTTATTTCAAAAATTTCAAAGACAAAGGACAGCTTTGCTGGGTAAGTTATTCTGGGCTGACCATTTTTGCTTTTAGAATCTGGAATATGTCACTCTACTCTCTTCTGGCCTGTAGAGTTTCCCTTGAGAGGTCAGCAGTGAGTTCAGTTGGGGTTCAGCTTGCATGTGATTCTTGTTGTTACTAAGAAGCTTTATAAGTATTTGAAATTCTTTACCCCCCATTTCCTTGATGTCTTCCTCAGTTAACTCTGACATTGCAAAGGCTTTTGCACCTTTGTGGGGGAGGCATCAGTAATATTCATCATGCTTCTGTCTCTTGCTCTTGGTCATTGCTGTTCTGGTTAGCAGATTCCTCTCCTTAGGATATGCTTTAAGAATGAACATCTTTCTGTTTTAGAGATGGGTTTATGTGGCAATTTTAGCCATTGAAGGTTTAAACCGTTTTCCCTTCTCATTCTGACTTCTATGGCTACCCGCTAAGACCAACCCTGAAGGATCAGATTGATTGACAATTAAATCATCAGTGTAAATAAGAAATTGTTATTCTAGTTTCATATTCCAGTCTCAAGGGTTACTTGCACAAGAAATGCATCCATTGATATAATTCATTCTAAGTCAAGTTATGAGTTAGCAAAGGACTGGCCTCTGAGTTGTGATGAATTGACACCCTAAAGACTGTTAGCTCCAAAAAGGCAAAACTGTGATTATCTTGTCTGTTACTCTTTAAGGTTCCTGATTCATAGAGGGAAATTTCTGTATCTATGGCTAACTATTCTACTATCTGGCTTCTTGAATGTCATTCTACCAGCTTTTCTTAGTGACATCAATTACATTACACAGAACTTCTTTTCAAATTATGGGTGAACTCTATTGTTACTGTTTTATCGATGATAAGATAACAATATAAATTAGTTAGACAGCATTTCTATAATCCCAAAGCTAAAAGAATGACTTTGAAATTCCAAAACCAATGCTCTTTCTATTACTTCTTGGTGCCCATCAAAAGAGATCAAAACTAGCTGGAACTACCAGCTAAAGCTCACGGAGCTGGCTGAATGTGACCTAAGTTTTGAATCTCATGTATACTTCAACCTGTAGTCCAGATACATGGCCTCAGTCATATATGAAGGGAGCATAATATCAATACTTACGTTTGGAAAAATATTTAGTATAGTAATAAAGTTCAATTGTAAGTATATTAAAAATCATGAAGCAATGGTGAAAAACCTTGCAAAGTCTGGCAGATTTTTAAATATCTGAATGCCAGTTTGAGAAATTTGGTCATTCTTCTACAAAGAATCAGAAGCAAATATAAGTTTTAAAGAATATATGAAGAGAAATCTACCATGCTGTGGAATAATGACTCAATTCAATATATCCTCATTTGGCAGTAAGGACACTATCTAAGAAGTTATTGAGGGGTTTGGTTTTGTGGCATAGTAGATTAAGCTATGCGTCTAACACTAGCATCTCAAATACATCCCAGTTTGAGTCCTGATTGCTCGACTTCTGATCCAGCTCCCTGGTGACGCACCTGGAAAGGCAAAGACTTTGACCCAAGTGCTTGGACCCATTTCACTCATGGGGAAGACCTGGATGGAATTTTAGGATTCTGGCTTTGTCTGCCTTAGTTCTGGCCATTGTGGCCATGTGTGAAGTGAACCAACAGATGGAAGTTCTCTGTACTTGTCTCCCTCTGTTTCTGCAATTTTAATTTCAAATAATTAAGTAGAAAAAATCTTTAACAAAAGAAGAGATATGAAAAGCCCAGCATATGTGCTTATATTGAGCATGGGGCAAAAGGAATAAAGAAGTTCAGAAACCTTCAAAGTTCAGCACCAGAAGTATTGATGAAAATGAAGAAATTAAATTGCCTGTGTAGGGAGATCATGCTTTGGTTTTGTATATGTTAGGCCCACATTGCAGTTTCTCTGAATGAACGACAGGAAATTGCAATGTGAGACTGTAGTTTTGAAACTTTCAGAATTACCCATTGAGATTCTTCCCTAGAGTGGAAATAACTAAAATTATAGAGTAAGAATATCAGAGACAGGGGTATGAAAAGTAAAGTCTTGGACAAACCTCAGGCAGAAATATTTAGGGTACAGAAAGAAGAAAAAGCCTCAAAGTGGTCAGAGAAGGCGTAGTCGGAAAGGCAGGTAGTCATTACTTCCCCCAGGGAGTTATTTCTGGGAGTTTTAAGACTGAGAAGTACTGTCTCCCTTTAATGATAGAAGATGATGGAAACAGTCAGATGGAAGTAACTTGGTAAATATGGATTAGGCCAAGGCAAATTTGATGAGCTGAATAGAATATTCTGTGATCAGTGACTTTGAAACCTTCCTTACAATGCTGCTTAAAATCTGATATAATTTCACAGACAATTTTCCCTTATATGGCAAAACAAACTGTGGGCAAACATGGTGAACACTGGATTTCTTATAAATTATTACTATGAAACATTTTAGGTGTAACTTCCAAGCCAAATTTCAATTTGCTTTAAGTGTAAATTGAATTACAAGTCGTTGAGAAGTGTGATAGATGTCAACTGCATCACTTCAAATCAGCTATTAAAGTGCTTTTATTTTTCTTGCATAATCAGGTAGAAGTTGCTGTTTTTTTAAACTTTGGAATGGCATGAAAGAGACAAACATTTAGTATAAATCATACTTTGAATTTGAATTTTGATCTTTTCCCTGGCTAGCAGTGTATAACAGATGCTCTCTCATGATGCTGGTCACCGTGTCTGTGAGTCAGACATACAGTGATGAGGATAAACTGCTGACCATGTACAATAACTTGTATTATCAAGCTATGATGTTTGATAGGTTGAGTATATTACATGCAGTCTGAATTTGTGAATGAAATTTTCCATTAATGAAGTTTCTTGAAATATAAGCTCATGGTAAATCAAGGACAATGTGTGCTTAAAATTATATTTCATGATTGGCTTAGTAGTCACATGATGATATTACCTGTTTTCTTCAACCTAAAAGCTCATTTTCTCTTCTGATTTTAAAAGAAATTGACATATATTGGAGAGCGCCTATAAGTATTGTGAGGCTTTCTGTTCCGAGTGGATAAGTGTCACCTGGCATGAAGATAATAACCAAGTATGTAAAGCTTCAAAAGGCACATCACTTTTCTCATCCTCATATTTAGCTTTCAGTTTGACAACCAGTACACTATGCTTGTAAGATAGTCTCATGTTTACAAGATACATTTATGCAGAATGGCTAATGTCTTCAAGTTTGCATTTTTTCTCCAAATACATTAAATTTTCCTGTTTGAAAACTGGTGGATTTGTCAGAGTAGCAGTTACAAGAATAATGAACCTAAAGTTCTGACTTGGAACAGGCAGAGCATGAAGGCATTATGTGCATAGGTAATACCTTTGTCTCTAAAGCAGACAACAAGTCATTCATTTTTCACTTCAATTCAACCCAGACCCCTTGCCATAGCCTACAGTTTTGCCCCACCCCTGTCACTTCTCTTGCCATACTCCTACCCTTATTTTTCTTCACATGCTGGTCTTCACACTATGCCTGAGATGCAAAAACAAGGTGCTTACCCGAGCCTTAAGCCTGTGCCCAGATCCACTCTCCACATCAGAGCTGTGTCCTTTAGGCTCCTCAACACTTGTGGGTGTGCCACCTCCCCACAGTCTTTCCTCAATAATCTTCCCTTATCTGCCTGGTTTCGCACCCTGTTTTGTTTTTCTTCATAGCATTTCCCATTGCCTGAAGTTAACCTGGTTATTCATTCATTTGTTTAGTGCCTATCTCACCAAACTGAATACACTTTCTATGGTTGTAGAGAACAAATCTATCAGGTATATCTGCATCTGCTCAGTACCTAAAATAGTGCCTCGTATTCAAGAAACACTTAAATGAATAAACCGAGCCCATTAAACCGTTCCATTCCCTGGCCACCACCTTCTCAAGCTGTTCAGTTCATGGCTTGGCTCTACTGTAGCACCTTTCAAATTCAGGAACATCAAAGAATAATCTTAACATTATCCATGATATTGTTTTTCAGCTAGGAATAAAATTTACCCCAATATTTTAATTCTATTTTAACTTATTCATCCAAAGGCACTTCACATGAGTGTGTATCACATAATTAACAAATTGACACACCATGGTTGCACACAACCTCTCCGTGCTGCATCCATCTGTAGCATGGGAGACACTTTGGGTGAAATGACAAAACACAAATCAGCTTGTGATCATCAATCTGCTCTTCAAAAGTGGAAGAAACAACAGAGAATTCAGTACTTGATGAATGATATCATTTATAAAGCCTCCTTCTCACACATGGTACGGTTCCAAGGAGGAAAGTTTTTCTAGTACCTCATTATATATTTCCATACTATATGGGGCAGTTGTATTGAAGTAGCTATGAATTGGTAATACTAATGGCCAATAATTGGTAATACTCAGCCTTACAGGAAAAAAAATGATTTTTCAATTCCCTCTGCCTTCTGTGACTGATATGCACTTCAAATCACTTCCATTTTTTCTTTTCCCCGTGCTCACACTATATTATTCATCCATCTCTGCACGTTTCCAAACCAGTCAGCCGGGAAGTGTTCATCTACAGCTACTGGTGTATGCAGGGCTCTTCCTGAGCTTAGGAGATACAGAGGTGGAGTATAAGGAAAGGTCCCCTTGCTCCTCAAGAGCATTCAGATCAAATAAACAGACAAAGTAACCAGGCACTACAGAAGAAAATATGAGAGGACAAAAGAACTGCAGGAAACAGACTCCAAATTTTCTCTCCAATTAAAGAGAAGAGGGCATTTCAGGTGAATGGATAAAACAAAGAATAAATAGAATTTATTTGTGGACTTTGAGAAGACAAATAACTGGAGCCTAGGTTGGGAAAAAGTGGCAAGTGAAGTACATTAGTAAATGAGAATGTGTCATCAAGAAACTGAATGGTAGGGCCAAGCATCTGAATTTGAGCAGAAAACTTAGATTTGAATTTATTTTCACCTTTCTTTCCACATTACAATTTTTTCTTTTCTTTTGTTTTTTACAGAAAATAAGACAGAATTTTTGTCTTTTACTTTCTGTAAAAGGAAGACTCTTTCACGAAAGACTTTTATTTGTTGCAAGAAGAGTGAAACCCCTTGAAGTTATGTTAAGAACAGTGACTGAAACCTCAAGTTCAGATTTTTAGCATTTACATATTTTTATAATGTTCTTTTGCTATTTTTAAACTTAGTTTGGCTTGGAGAAAAGAGAAATGATCTTTAATGAGAGGTGACTTTTTCTCAAAAATTGACGTTCCATGTCAGCCCTCCATAGGACACAGAGACTCTCACAGCTGCTGTAGGAACTTTTGATTTGTTTCAGAATCCAGAATAAGAGTATTTTTTATTTATAACTGTTTCCTATAACCTTGTGACTTAAATTATTGATAAAAGGAAGGGAAAAATCAACATTTGTAGAACATGTTTTATGAAGAAGTATATTACTTAAGACATACTAAGATAAGATGCTGTCAAAAGTTTACCTGCAACCTTAATGCCTTCACAAAACAAAGATCTGTCCCCACCGGGCATCAGCAAATGTCCCGTCCCACATCAATGCTCTGGGATCCCAGGTGACTGGAATGTTATCATCTGCAACCTGACCATTTAGGACATACAGTCTCCGTGGTCCCTGCATCAGGGGAGGGAAATATGAAAAACTGCACCCTGGCTCTTTTTCATGAGCTTTAACATATTAACCAGAACTAGTAACTTAACTGCCAGGAGGGATCTGAGCAGTGGTTTTCAGGAAAAAGAGGAAGACCGGCTATTGCACTAGTAAGGTTTAATGTGCCAAGACATCTGGACAATGTGCTTCATCTTCTCATCCTCCACAAAAGCTTCAGTAAGTAACATTATCCTTACTTCATCAGTGAAAAACAAAACAAAACAAAGCTGTGTGGTATCACATATCTTGGGTTTGAATCTCAGTTCTATTATGTACTATTCAGAACAAATCAGCTTGTTTAATTACTCTCGAAATGGTTTTCAGAGCTCTTGATGTTGGCGATATCACAGTTAAGTGTTATAGTTACTGTTACAACAGCCAAAGTTTGGAGGAAAAGGACTAGTCCTTCACAGTAATTTTATCCATTGTGCTCAATTCAGTAACTGGTACCTCTTAAGTACTTAATGTTAAATGAACAAATAAATTCAAATATTTAACTTTCTGGTCATCAATGGATTTAGAAATCAAAACATAATGATAGTAGCAGTAACACTGCACACTTTGCTATATTACAGAAAAACATAGCCAAAGATTTTATAACTTCTTGGACTACCTAAAATTCTATGATGGTGGGCCCAGTGCGATAGCGTAGTGGCTAAAGTCCTTGCCTTGAACACACCAGGATCCCATATGGGTGCCAGTTCTAATCACAGAAGCCCTGCTTCCTATCCAGCTCCCTGCCTGTGACCTGGGAAAGCAGTTGAGGATGGTCCAAATGGGAGACCTGGAAGAAGCTCCTGGCTTCCAGGTTGGGATCATTTGCCACTTTTTCCCAACCTAGGCTCCAGTTATTTGTCTTCTTAAAGTCCACAAATAAATTCTATTTATTCTTTGTTTTATCCATTCACCTGAAATGCCCTCTGGTTAACAATTATATAATGTGATCCTAATGGCATTATCATAGTTTCAGTATAACTGCAAAGACCCTATTGCCAAATAAAGTTATACTTACAGATATTGGGGGTTAAGTCTTTTTTTAAAAGATTTATTTTATTTTTATTGGAAACTCAGATATATAGAGAGGAGGAGACAGAGAGGAAGATCTTCCAGCTGATGATTCACTTCCTAAGCGGCTGCAATGGCTGGAGTTAAGCCAGTCTGGAGCCAGGAGCCCAGAACTTCTTCTGGGTCTCCCACAGGGGTGCAGGGTTCCAAGACCTTTGACCATCCTCAACTGTTTTCCCAGGTCACATGCAAGGAGCTGGATGGGAAGCAGGGCTGCCAGGATTAGAACTGGTGCACATATGGTATCCCGGTGGATTAGTAGTATAGCAGTCAGAACACAAACTGGAACCATATGGGATGTTGGCCCTAATTTTAATCACGTTTAAAGTGCACAGTTCAGTCAGTGGTAGCAAGCACATGTTGTGCACCGTCACCACTATTCCTCTTCAGAACACTTTGCATCTTGCAAGCGTGAAAATCTGAACCCATTGACAGTAATTTCCTGTCCTCTCTCCATTCCCTAGCAATCCCATTATTTTATCATGTTTCTTAAAGATTAAACATTTTAAATACCTCTGATAACTGAGTTTATGCATCTTTTTTGTGGCTAGTTTATTTCATCTGCCTTAGTGTCCATATTGTGGTATATATGAGAATTTATTTTTCTAAAAGTCAAATAATAGTCCATTATAAATACTGTGTGCACCATATTTATTTTTCATTCATACCTTTGTAGACATTGGGCTACTTCCACTTCTTGGCACCCATGAATAAAGCTACAATGGACAATTTTAAAAAATCAATGAAAAGATAGATTCATTTTGGTTCAAAAATATTGAAATCCAGACACAATTTTTTCATAATAAGCAATTTCCATGAACTTTTTGAAAACATGTGGTATATCTTTGGGATTCTGGTTTTTAAAACTTGTGTGTGTTTACTTGGGAGTGCTGGATTACAGGTTAATTTTAATTTTTTTTTTGACAAAACCTCATGTTGATTTTCATAGTAACTAGTAGTTTTCGATTCCAACTAGTGAGGCACAAGGTTTACAAATTCTGCACTGCCTTGACAGTGATATTTTACTGCTTTGTAAATGGCCATCTAATTCGTGAGATTTTATATTTTATTTGGTTTTGATTTGCAGTTCCCACATAATTAGTATGTGGAGCATCTAGTCCCAAGCTTGTGGGTTAGTTTGTCACTTCTTCGGATAACTGTCCTATTCAAAGCTGTTTCTGGTTTTCCCATTTTTAGATTTGGGGTATTTATTTTTGCTTTGGGTAGTAGGAATTTTCTATGCATCTTGCATATTACGCCCTCATCAGTATAAGGGTTACAGACATTTTTTTTCCCCATACCGTAGGTCACTGTTTCAGTTTGCTAAATATTTCTTTTGCCGCAACATCTTTAAAAAATTTCTAATTTCCATTGTTACTTCTTCCTTAACCCATTGATTGTTCAGGAAAATTGTTTAATTTCTGTGTTCCTTTAAGATTTTCCCATCTTTCCTTTGCTATGGATTTTTGGGTTTAGTCTGTTGTGGTCAAGAATGAGACCTTGTATTATTACAACTTCTTAAATTTTTTCAGATGAACTTTGTGGTTTCACATGTGATCTATCTTGGGTATTGCTTCATGTATACTTGGGATATATGTATGTAATGTATTCTGTTTTGGTTTGGAGAAATGTTCCATATATATCTGCTAGATCCAATTGGCCCAGAGTCTGTTCAAGTTCTCTCTTTCCTTGCTGATCTTCAGTACACTTGAACTACTCCTTATTGAAAGTGGCCTATTGACATTTCTCACCATTATTTTGTTGCTGCTATTTCATACTTTGATGCTTTCAATGTTTCTTTGATATATGTAAGTGCTCTTCTGTTAATACATCATACACTTACATGTTTCTAAGTGTTATGTATGTCAGGTGAACAGACCCTTCAGCAAATTATGTGATATTGCTTTTTTTTTTTGCCTCCATGATAATGTTGTTTGCTTAGCATCTATTTTGCCCAGTAAAGAATGACCATCTCTGATCTCTTTCAATTTCAATTTGTATAAAATATATTCCTCCATTCTTTCAGTTCCATATTGTATATGCCCTTGCATCTAAAGTTGGATTCTTACACACCACAAGTAGTTGGAACTTTTAAAAAGTATTTATCTGAAAAAACGAGCTATGGAGAGAGAAAAAGAGCTAGAGAGACAGAGAGAGAGATGTTCCAGTTAGGCTGAACCCAGAAGCTTCTTCTGGGTTTCCTACATGTGTGACAGGGCCACAAATACTTTTACTATTCTCTACTGCTTTCCTAGGCACATTAACAGGGAGCTGTATTGAAAGAGGGACATGAAATAGCATCCATGGGGGATACCAGGATGCAGGAGGTGGCTTAACATACTACACTATTATGCTAGTCCCTAGTTCTTGTTTTTCAATCCATTCAGCCATACTATGTCTTTTGAATGGAAAATGTAATCCATATATAATTAAAATAATTATTGAAGGAAATATGAAGTACAAGGATTTAATACTTTTCAGTAATTATCCCCATGCAGAAATATCAGTTTGAACAACTATCCACATGTAAATAGAACTGCATCATAAGTAAGGTGATGTATCACATTACCTAGACATAACCTACTTTTAAAAAAAGATTTGTTTTTATTTTTATTGCAAATTCAGATATACAGAAAGGAGTAGAGACAGAGAGGAAGATCTTCTGTCCAATGATTCACTCCCTATGTGGCCGCTATGGCCAGAGCTGAGCCGATCCAAAGCCAGGAGCCAGGAGCTTCTTCCACGTCTCCCTCATGGGTGCAGAGTCCCAAGGCTTTTGGCTGTCCTTGACTGCTTTCCAAGGCCACAAGCAGGGAGCTGGATGGGAAGTGGAGCTTCTGGGATTAGAACCAGCGCCCACATGGGATTCCAGCATGTTCAAGGCTAGGACATTAGCCATTAGGCTACTGTGCCAGGCCCATTACCGACTTTTAATTTTTAAAAAGCACATTTAATAAGAGGGGAGGGAGGTCAGTTTCATACTATATGCATCACCTCTTCCCCAGCTTTAGGAAGCAATGCGCAGAGACAGACATGGCTAACCTAAGGAAAGGAAAGGGAATTACATTTATGATTTTGTCTTTGAAGCCAGTAAAACAGCACTGAGCAGAGTGGCTTGCTCCTGACACATGTACCATCTAGTACCCACAGATAGCACTTCAAAACCTGGCCACTGCAAGAATGGCAACCCATGGCCCACATGGGACAGATCACTGCCAGCTCTCTATAGTGTTCTTAGTCAAATGAGCATCAGTGGCATGAAGGCATAGTGTGGGAAAAGCCTTGGTGCTATGCTGTTCTGCAGCAATGGATATCAGGTTCAATCCACTGCTTTTCCAGTCTCCGTAGCCCAGACTTCCCAAGAAGGCAATCCCAGACTGTGACAGTTAAAGTGGTCATAGGCTTAGAGAGCTAACTAGAAACTTGGGAATAGAGCAGTTACACAATGCATACCACAAAGGTAAATGGTGTCATGCACAATAACTTAACACAGGCAAGCCAAACATGAACTTATATATATATATAAAGTTTAGGGAGAATATATTTGACTAAACTTTGTAGGGGGTGCTTACAAAATAATAGCAGTTTTGTAGGAGTGGAGAAGAGGCATAGGTGCTAAGAATCCAAGAAAGAGTTATGTGTTAGATAAAACAGATAAAACACAATTTATCTGTTTAAAACATTATCATTAGATAAAATACATAAAACACTATTTATTTATTTATTTATTTATTTATTTAGTAAAGAGGCAGAGAGTGGCTATGTAGCTAATCCCATGAGCTCGTGAGGAAAATACCTAAAGACCTGAGGGCAAACTTGAGTTCCATTTCTGGCAAGTTGTACTTGCTGTACGTTGGCAATGTGACTGAAGTTTTTTGGGGGTACCTTAGTTTTCTCCTCTAGGAAGTAGATACAATAAAAATCTGTCTACCATAAAACTAACATAGGCTATTTCATTGTTATGCTGTTCATTCTGTGCTTGGCCCCATATAAAGAATTTCAATGCACTAAATTCATTAAATAAGTTATTGTTACTGGTCTCTTCAGCTTTGTATTTTTCAATTTTGGTGAACAAGTTTCAAGTAACATAAAATCACTCACAAAATTTACTGACTATTTGTAGTAAATCTGCAACTAATCAGTGTTCTTTAATTGTGCCTGTGTGATACAATACAAACATTGGTGGAATTAATATGGGACGTTAATGTGGCTGGTTGAAGAAAAAGCAACTCATGAATATATATCCCTGTTGTCTGAGTGTCCCTGAAATCATGAAGCCGCTCCCACAGCATTCAGTCCTCAGTGAATGAAGCCCTGTTTTCATCTGATGTTGGTTGGAACAGATTGGAACAGACTCAGTGGTCACACCCAAATCTCTTGGGAATTTCCCTTTAATACATATTTGACTCAGAAGAGTAAATAAAACCCCAAATACCCAAGTGTGGGAAATTTCATATTATTGAATTAACAGATATTTCTTAATGCCTACTTGCATTGTTCAACTTAATGCTCATAATTCCTCTTGGGGATTTAGATTGTAATGAGCACATTTTGGCAAAAGCCTCATGCTTCTCTGAGCTCCCAAGACAGCACTTTATTATGAAAATTCTGTCCCATTCACATAGGAGGACTGTGGGAGACACTGGGATTAAAATTTTGGGAACACTGAGTCTTGGTTCAATATTTGCTGCCAAGAGATGGATCAGAGAGAAATCCTTGTAAGAATTTCACTTGGGAATTTCCACAAAAGATAACACTGTGAAAGAGAAAACCAGACAAGTCTGGAGTGCCATCAGCTTTTCCTCTACTAGCAGTTGTGGTCTTCCCAAATATGGAGAGAAAAAGAATTCATGTTTAAAAATTTGCATCGTCTTCAGAGGTGATATCTAGGCCATGGAAGGAATGACTCATATGAGGTGAATTTAAGGAAAAATCCCGAAAGCTCTTCATTAAGAAACTTTCTGTACCAAGGCTTCCCCTTTTCTTAGGAAGGATGTATCCCAAACTTGCTGTTCCCTAGTCTATGGGTTATTCTAGAAAATGAAGCTGTGTTGAAGTTAAAAAAAAAAAAAAAAGACTATGTCTAAAAATATCCCCAAATTTTTTGCTCACATAATGAAAGATTAGATATGAAGTCATTCAGTTTAACCAGCTTTATATGGTGTTTTATAATGATGACTGTTTATATACACACATAAAACAACCCACTGGACTTCAAAAAAGTCAACTGTGTTCATTAAGAGTTTCTTTACTTGTGCAGTGGGTACTGCCAAGTTCTAGACATACGGCCCCACCATGTGGATGAGCCTTTCCAAATAGTGGTAACGACAACTTTATAAAAAGAAAAAGAAGTTAGAAGTTAAATTTTAATGGAAAACAGAGGTCTAAGGTCAAACTCTTATTTTATTTGTGACAGCAAACCTGGAGAGGTTAAATGATTTACTCAGAGTTAATGCCAGGGATCAAACCTTGAGCTATTTTTATGGAGATACTTGCTTGAACTAATTCCTATTTCTGATGCACTCATGTAATCTTGTTAATTATCAAATAATCAAAGCAAATATGCCTAATGTGTATTTGCTATACCTTGCCCACACATAATTTAAACCTCTTTTCATTTTGGGAACTATTTTGTTGTGTAAAGGGAGTGAATCAAAGGAACCTTTGATTCTAAGGAATCTTCTCTCTAAAGAACCTTCACTCAAAGGAACCTCACGTCTCTCTAAGGAAACTTCACTCAAACTTCTTATCACCCTAGAAGCTTAGTAGCAGGTATGTCTCTCAGGTTTGGTCAATGGGATGCTATGTGCAGAGACAGTTAGAAGCTGTCTGGAGGCAAAACAGCATGGTAAGCATGGTAGTGATAAGTGTTCCTGTCACCAGCAGCAGCAATAGCAGTGAGGATCCATTGCTGCACTGCCACTGGCAAGGTCCTATGGCATTGTTCCTGATAAGGAGCTTACATGAAGTTTTTGCCTCCTAATCTCTACATAAGCCCATTTACTGAGCTTGTTTCTTTAGCTCTCCCATAGACTATCTGAGCCAAACCATATTCTCTCACTGTTATCCTTTTCTGGCTTGTGGACCAGAGTTTATTTTTGTGTGTGCGCAATCAGGAGGCTGATTTGAATATAAACTGCTGCAATTGGTGGGTTGCCCTACTGAATCTTACAGGATCTTACTGAAGTTAGCAGAATTCAAAGTTTTTATCTGGCCTTGATGAGGCTCAAGGAATTTCAAATCCTAGTGGTTTCAGGGCTGCAGTTTGGACTTGTCTGATCCTACTCGGCAAAATTGAAATAACTGCTGAAATTATTTCCTGTTTTCACCCAGAATGCTATGCAACCACCTTATACTTGTCATATCACGTGATTGCTAAGAGAGATTATGTGTAGATGCACAGAGTTCTCATCTCTCAGTCAACTCAGTTTAGCTACCGGAGCTTTCACTTAGTCACATCTCACAGTCTTTCAATCTTTCTTAGGCGTCATGGCTTCCTAGCCAACCTCAAAGATGTCATAGAACAGATCAGATATTTCCACTGTGTCACCTCAATTCCTTATCTACAAAATCTATGATAACAAAATAGCGGTTCTAAGAACTAATTTAAGTGTTAATTCTTTATGCAGCAAAGAAAATCAATGGAAAGTTATAGCAACTCAGTGGCTAATTTAATAGAAGAATGGTTGATTATTTGGAAGCAATAAAATTACAGGACTGTTGAGGAAGTTTAGGGAAAGTGTGCTTTGAAGGTATATAAATTCTCACAATGAATCCAAACTATTGTTATAATTCTTGGAAAAATCATATGAGCATACTTCAAAATGTTAACAGCAAATGGAATGAAGACGTAAGTTTACTTTGGTGCAAATATTCTTATGAAATAAGGTATAGTTTTTCCTTCATGTGCATTTCCCACAAAGTTGTTGAAAATTTTTGATTTAATACAGATATTTTAAGCATATTCAAATATTTGCAGGTAAATTAATGATTATGTATTAGGGTACTAGATTTAGCAGTATATGGTTGATTCATGCAGAAATCACAGATGTTTCACTGTGTATTAGTATATAAGCCATAAATATTTTCATGAGGTTTAGCACCGTAAATTAGCTTCAGTATGCCATTTTAAATATTGAAATAGGGGTAGGCAACTAGCCTTATGCCACAGATGTTCATATCGCACATTGGGGTAGTTGGGCAATGCCAGGCTCTAGCTCCTGACTCCAGCTTCTTGGGGCTGCAGGTCCTGGGAGAAGGCAGAGTGGTTCAAGGAATTGAGATCCTGAACCTGGCATGGCGACCTGCACTGTGTTTCTGGCTTCACCCCAGGCCTAGCCTCTACCATTGTTGCCCTTTGACGAATGAGCTAGCATATGGAGAATACCTCTTTATGTTTCTCTGCTCTCAAATAAGTATACTTTTTTAAAAGTTTGAAAGTTATGAAAGTGTCATATCCTTTTTATACAGATATACACACCGAGATTTAGTTTATAAGCAAATGAATTACCTCAAATACAACCCTAAGTTAAAATTGCATCATTTTTGCATGCTAGCTCCTTGTTTATATCAATGTGAGGAATAGTGTGTGTTCACAAATCATGCTATTTTAATGGTTTCTGCTTTTCTGTTCCAGCGTAATAACTAAGGAATTGCCTGCTTCATAATTTTAGTCTTTTGTGCTCCCTAATGATTATGCAAATTATGTAGTCTTTATTTGTAGTCCAGTATGCACTACATGTAATTTAGGGTATATTTCTGATTTTTAACATAGGAAGGTTTTTAAACATTTAAAGCATTTTTAAGCATTTCAAAACAAATTAAATGAAAAATAAGAATGGAAAAGCTAGATAGAGTTAACATCTGAAACGTATATGCTTGCTAGTGATGAACTACAAATTTGGCTTCAAGTACTCTAGCAGCCAGATATTCCTGAAATAGCTTGAGGCTAACTTTGCACAGAAGCCAAAAACTAGTTTGACTGACCTTGAGGCTGTTCAGCCTTGCTTAATAAAGTATAAGAAGATTACAAATATATTGTGCTTTACACAACAGACTTTGTTACTCAGAAATTGTGGAAATACAAGTTTTGCATATGGAATCATGCATTAGTGGAGGAATCACTATGGTGTTTAAAGAAAAGCTGCAAATGACATGTGTGTGACATGAACCTAATAAGCTTACTTCTTATGAGTTTAGAAGTTTTAATATTGAGTTTTTCTAAAGAGTCACATTATTGGAGCACCCTCTCATTCCACCATCATGGTAGTAGGAATATCCAGTATTTGCCTTGAAGCTTTCAGGGCCTGATTTCCGTACAGATGTAAAAACCTTCCACTTCTGTTTTAGTTTATTATTCAGTCATAGTCTATAACAGTAAACTTCAAATGTCAAAGCATAAGTCACTTACACATGTCTGTCTTGAAAACATCTTTCTGTTTTTACCACAATGTGGTATCCTTTATGTTTTTTAATATATAAAATAATCATCTTTATTGTGGACTTATATTAACACCTAGAAGTGGTTTAGAAATGAAGAATCCTCATATTCCAGAGCAGAAAAGCAGAGAGTGATAAAGGTAAGATTTTGCTTTCTGTAGTATTCCAACTGAGAATTGTTCAATGAAGAGCAAAACGTTTTCATGTTTTTGCATGACAGTGCTGCTGGAGCAGTCCCCTGTCACAGCTAAGCAGGCATGAGTGACACATCACCCTTAAACAGAAGGAACATCCCATGGTCTTACACTCCCATTTGGAGAAGCATGCATTTCTGTGCTAAGATTGTATTTTTAGAGTTAAATGTCCAAATTTGAAAGAATAAAATTATATCCCTTGTCCATTATCAAGACTTTAGAATAAAATAAAAATCCATTTGATAATATTTATTAATATCAGAAGCACCTTAGGCACTGACCCACTTCGTAATGGAAAAATTTGCAAATGAATGACAAAAAATGAGTGACTAGCATTAATGCAAAGTGGATACCTTACTGTTTTACTTCAACACAACAGAAAAATATAAATACTGTTCAACTGTAAGATCCCACTATGCAAAGTAAATGACAAGAACTCTTATGAACAGGTAGGTGGAAAATAACAGTTAATTTCCCCAGGAACCATCTACTTAAACTATATAATTATACGGACATTCAAAGCCTATCTTCTGTTTGCAACAGAAAATTTGAAAGCAAGATGAGAATAATTAGAAGATATTCTTAGTGACACAGAGCCATTATCATTTAGTGCTTCTCAGAAATTCAGCAACTAAAATGCTGCTTAAAATCAGCATTGAGTTAGTCTTCTGTTCTGTACTAACAACGAAAATATAACTAGTTAGCCATGGTATCTTTAAGTGACACAAAACAGGATGAGAGAAAAGGTGCATTGTGCATTAGAGAATCAGCTCTGGATAACAAACAACAAAGAGAAAAAATTAATAGCTGAACAGCTAACAAAATGGGAGACAGAAAGTTCTTGATCATCAAGGTCAGCTGGTGCCGAGGAAAGAGAGGGGCTGTAGTGTCTACTGTGGTGCTTTGTCTTCTTTTTCAAGACATGGCATAACCTAATTTTTTAAAAAGTTTTATTTAATTTATTGGAAAGGCAGATGTACAGAGAGGAGGTCAGAGAGAACGATATTCCATCTGATGATTCACTCCCCAAGCAGCCACATTGGCTGGTGGTGCGCCCATCCGAAGCCAGGAGCCAGGAACTTCTTTCCGGGTCTCCCAGGTGGGTGCAGGGTCCCAAAGCTTTGGGCTGTCCTCAGCTGCTTTCCCAGGCCACAGGCAGGGAGCTGGATGGGAAGTGGAGCTGCCATCGTTAGAACCAGCGCCCATATGGGATTCCAGCACGTTCAAGGTGAGGACCTTACCATTACGCTATCGTGCCAGGCCCATAACCTAATTTTTGAAGTAAAATATTCCTATAAATTGAAGACCTTACTCCAGAATCTCATCTACAATCTCTTTTCTCAGTTGGTGACTAACTCATATGTATGTCCTAAGCAAATCCCTCCTTGGCAAACTGGCACTTTGTCTTCGAAGGAGGGGAAAGGAAGGCTTACCTGCTCCTCTCAAGACAAAGAAGTCACTTTTTTTCATATATTCTTCTTGTTTATAATTGTGCTACATTTCCCAAGTGACACTCAAGGAAATAAAAGAAGAAAAAAATATAGAGAACATATTTATTTACTTATTTTTTATGATGCAGTTGCAGAGTAGGTTCAGGGATTTCCCCTCCATGCTCTCCATTCCCTACCCCACTGATTTCCCCTATACTGTTACAACAGTATAGTTCTTCAGTCACAGGTCTGTCACTCTACCAGTTAAGTGTATCCTGGCATTGTAGGTGTAGACAATGGTAGAAAGTCCAGCATGGTGTTGTCAAACT
Source organism: Ochotona curzoniae (assembly GCF_017591425.1). NCBI lineage: Eukaryota > Metazoa > Chordata > Mammalia > Lagomorpha > Ochotonidae > Ochotona > Ochotona curzoniae. Next base: position 27,296,790 of record NW_024465369.1, read on the forward strand.
TTTAACACCGTGACTTCCAAAGTGTTCTGCTTTTAGCTTTTTAATTTTATATGCTATATATAGCTCATGTTTATAATTTCTTGAAGGAGCAAGATATTGAGCAGGTACCTATTTATTCAGTTGTGTATTGTTGAACAATCAGTTTGCTCCTGAGGATTCAGTTGTAATTAACAGTACATTTGAATTCTTGCAACATTTATATATGTTTTCTCTTTAATTATTGTCTCAGGATAAAATCCCAGGGATGGGAGAACTGTGCCAAATGGTAGGACATTTATAGTACATTTTGTTAGTATTGCCAAATTGTTTTCTAAAAGAAACATACTAATTTACACTTTCCTTGGCAATGTATATGAACATAGCCATTTTCCTTAAAACTTTGCAGCAATTAGTTATGTCGTTTGCCCACCCCATGGTTTTTTAGAGCCTTTTCTTCATCCACCTTTCTCCCCTCACTGTTTAACAATGGATGAGTAGACCAACTCGGATAACATGGAACCACCCTCTTATTCAATTGGGAATAGAGAGGATCTTGTTTATTTCAATAGTATTATTACATTAACTCAATGGAATATCATGTGGAAATAAAGATAAAAATGAATGCTAGATTTCAACACATAAAACATATTCTGGAATTCATTTCAAAGGAAAAAGAAGACTTAAAAGGTTTGGCTTATCTAGTTATGTTTTCAAACCCACACCAGCCTTGTTTTATGCCAAAGATATTTCTTACAACACACTCTGTTTCCAAGAGTCAGAAAGGATTATTTTTCCTAGAACACTGCTGGCTGCCCAACCACTTCCAGTTACCTAGAAAAAGTTCAGAAGAAATGGAAAGAGTGTGAGGTCCTGTAACTTTGCTGACTGGGCATAAATCACCAATTGGGAACATTGTGAAACATTTTATTTTCTACTTTTCTCTTGTTAGTTATCTATCTAGCCCTTTTATAGTTAATTATTGATGACCTCAGAATATCTGGCTTTAACCATAAGATCTACGCATATGCTTGCTACATATTAATGTCTCCTGTAACCACTTAGAAAAATGGACATCCCAGATGTGCCACTCAGCTTAGACTTTACTTGTGACTTAATCTGATTTTCCCTTGTGTTTGCCATCTATAAAATAAGAACAATAGGGCCTGGCGCGATGGCGCAATGGTTAAGGTCCTCGCCTTGCACGCCCGGGAAAGCAGCCCAGGACAGCCCAAAGCTTTGGGACCCTGCACCCATGTGGGAGACCCAGAAGAGGCTCCTGGCTTCGGATCGGCATAGCATCGGCCGTTGCGCTCACTTGGGGAGTGAATCATGGGACAGAAGATCTTCCTCTCTGTCTCTCCTCTCTGTATATCCGCCTTTCCAATAAAAAAAAAATAATAAATGTTAAAAAAAAAGAACAATAATAATAGTAGTAACTGTGTCATAGGTTTGTCTCATAAGAATTAAATAAGTTATGGCATCATAGTGGCTGGGACTACACTGTAAATATGAAGTAGTCAATGCTACTGTTAAGTAAAAATGTGTTGCCTTCTTTATTATATGGACTCCATTAGCCCAGGAAGCAACAAAGTACTTATAACTTTCATCTCTTCTGGTACTCCTATTTTCCATTAAAAATACAATACAAATAACAGCAGTAGCAGTATTGGACCTGACCAAAATCTTACAATGTATCCTGTACAGTAAAAGGAATTTATATGCATTAGTTTTCTAATCTTCATGGTAACTCCATGAAGGTGGTAGTAGTTTACAGATACAGTGACAAAGAAATTAAACAACTTGCTAAAAAATTAGCAAGTGACAGCACTTGGACTTGAAAGCAGTCCTGTCAAATGTGCAGAAAAAAAAATCAAAATGTATCTGGATGTTATCAATGGCTGCCTCTGGATAACAGAGTTCTGAGTTATAGCTTATGTATCTCTACATTTATTTATTTTATCTAGGTAAACATGCTTGTTTAATTGAAATATATTCTAGGTACTACAGACAGTAGTGTCTTCTACTGAACAGTAAATGATAGTCTTCCTTCTTACTTCCATGAAATAAAATGTAGTCAATCTTTGAATCAATTTTGTATCCTTTGCACGAAGTTTACAATGGCCTAGTAAACTGAATGTAGTGTTTTACAACTTGAGTTCCATCTACTTTTCTTTAGCAAAAATATAACTTGTACTGATTTGTAGAAATTCAAATTGAACACCAAATAGCAGCTTTAAGCTGCCATTAGAAGGGCTCCTTGCTCTTGCAGTCCCTTTTCCTCTGCCCAATTGACTTATACGGTAGAGACAAAATCTGGTGACACTCGGGCCCCGCATGGTAGCCTAGCATCTAAAGTCCTCACCTTGAAAGCATCTGGGATCCCATATGGGCACTGGTTCTGTACCTGGCAGCCCTGCTTCCCATCCAGCTCCTGCTGGTGGCCTTGGAAAGCAGCCAGGGACGGCCCAAAGCCTTGGGATCTTGGGACGGCCCAAAGCCTTGGGAGACCCAGAAGAAGCTCCTGGCTTCGGATGGGCTCACACCAGCTGTAGCAGACACTTGGGGAGTGAATCATCAGATGGAAGATCTTTCTCTCTGTCTCTCCTCCTCTCTGTATATCTGCCTTTCCAATAAAACAAAATAAATCTTAAAAAAAATGTAGTGACATTCACAAGAGGTAGGTTTGTCTTGCCCTCAGTCATTTCTGAGAACTTACAAGAAACAGAAACAAGGAAAGACAGCATGTGACAGATAAGATTCACAGCCAACTAACATTTATTTTCAGGCCTCTAGCTCCCAAATGATTTTACCAATATTACACAATTTTGTCTTCCGAAACTAATGTGAAATAAATATTGTGAATCCTTCCTTACAGGTGACGGTAATGAAGCCCAGCGATCAAGTAGTTTCCTGGAACCCACATGACTGGTAAGTTATAGACAGAGTTGATATGCTATTCCACAAATCTCCTACTCTCTTCTCCATAGCACTAACACACCCATCATCCCCAGTTTCCAGAGGCAAAAGGCAGGTTGTCATCCACTATTAAAAGCAGCCATAAGTTGGAGTGCTAAACACGAAACAGGCAGGAAAGCGGTTTGGGCCCATTTGTGACTGGTTTTGCACTTCTTTTTATGGAAGAACCAATTTTTGGATTGTGTTTTAGCTCAGGATAATGTTTCCAAATCCATAGTTCTTGCTCTGAAGTGCAAAACAAGAGTTCATTTAATGAGCCATGTTAGTGGGACTTACTACTGAAACTCAGATCATTAAAGTATACAACAGGTTTGTTAAGTTTTGTTTTCTACAAGCTCTCTCGTAATAGCCATGTCTGTGGGCCATTTCTAAGGCTCTCATCATCATCTTTGACATGGCCCCCCATTTATTACTATATATACATACATATATATACACACACACACACTTCATAGATATACATTTATATACATATATACTTTAATAAATACTTTATATATATCAATATGGAGATTAAACAGAGGAGAGTATGGACATAAACTACTCTCAGAACTTTATGAGGAAAAGAACATTTAGACAAGAATAAGTTACTGAAGCCTGGTACAGAGATTTTTTTTCTTTTTTTCAAGAGGCCGAGCTGTCATTTGCCTGGAATGGTTTAGGACAGTTCTGCCTGGAGGCAGGACTATGGATTCATTAACCTCCTAGCCCTGCAACTCTGTCAATCTCAATTCCTGCCACGGTTTCAATCAGATCCAGCTGCCTCTACTTTCACTCTGGTTGGTTAAGTATGGCTGTGTGCTCCTGCAATTTTCTGTATTGCGGGCAGAAAAGACATCTTCAATAAACATCTCTGGCCGTTCACAGGACAGTGTGTGTAGTGGATCTTTCCTTACAGATAGATTCAGCATAAACTGTATCGATGAATGCACTGATATAGAGAAAAGCACCATGTGCCAAATACAGAAGATTCTTATTATTTCTCTTTGCATACAGATGAACACACAGCTGCTGCGACGCTCTCAAGAGGCCCACAAGTCGACTTCATCCAAAGGAATGACTGTGCTATTTTTGCTCTTTCCCTCACATTATTTCCCAAGGCTTGAGGGAATTTAAATGTGACTTACTTGGCAGTGACAAGCCTCTGTCCCCTTGGTGCCTCCCGAATGAGATCATTTACACAAGTCACTTCACCATAGCTCATTCTATTTCTTCATAGAGAGATAGTATCACTTAAATGGAATCTGGATATTGAGAAAGGAGAGTTATTTTTCTCCTTAAAATGACTGTATTAGAACAATTCACTGATATTTGTAATATTGGTATGATTGGTCCTTCACATCCATGCATAAGCAGAATCTTCCTAAAGTTCATGAAAATGCATATAATAGAAAAACTGCACACATTTTAAAATTTTTTTACAGAATAATAAAATTATTTCTCCCTTCCTTTCCTTTCCCCCGCAACATTCTGTTTGACATACCCTCATATGTTAAGACACCAAACCTTTGAAAAAGGAACTTAGTATTGGAAATGAAGAACTTGACACTCTTGAGAAGAAAACTTCTGGAATCACCAGAATTTGAATGCAGCTCTTTGCTGTCTTGGTTCAGAGTGTAATCCCTTCCCTCCCTGTGCTCCTCAAGATCCTCTGCCTTAATGAGTGAAACCAAAAGCAACAACACATCTTATACATTACTATATTTTATTATGTAGTAGAATGTTGAGACAAGCTATTGTATTATAATCATACACAATTAATGTCTTGTATTTCTATAAGATTTATAAGATTTTATAAGGTTTATATCATTAATGAAACAGTAAAATTTGCCAGTTTCCTGCAGAAATCTCTTAAACAGAAACAATAATCAAACAAAGCTTAAAATACATGATGAATACAAATTCAGAGAATGTTGTCAGAGTTATCTGCCTCCATAGACAGGGTAATAAAGACCCAAGGAGGAGGTGTAGTTATCTAAAAGCCAGAATTCCATATGTGGACACTGGATGAAGACTTTCAAAAAATCCATTAAGAAAGTCATTCATAGGAATTTCTCAGTTTGAAATCATCTTTTATTAACACTAAGTAAATATTCCATATTTTCCAATATTTTGTGTGAATTTACAGTAAAATGTGTTTAACTAGAAACTATGACAATTTTAACCAAATTGAATCTGAACAGCAAAAATTTCTTTGAGGTCTTCTTAGAAATTCTACAATACTTATGTGAAGCTTGACTGTTGGCTACCACCATTTTCATACAACATTGTTAGAGAAATCTGAGTGGCATTTTTAGAGATAATACAGAGGAAGAATTCAAATGATCTCTCATTTAGTCAAGATAAAAAAACATAAATCCACGTATTATTATTATTATTTCAAGAAGCAGTTATTATACAACTAATATGAAAGGCAAGATGTAAAGATGAAAAATTTTAGTGTCTGGAATCACATTTTGGTTTTCTGCTTGATAAGTATATGATAAATTTTGTCTAAGACTCCTCTTTTGTAATATTACTCATGGTTACTATGCATTAATTAATTAGTCACCATAATAAATTACAAGAGCGTATAGGTAAGGGTAGACACCATTAATGCCACAATAATAAATTGATTATCGACAACGGATTAAGATTAAAGGTAGATATGGTCTGTATACTCATGGAGAATAAAATCAATAGGGAAATAATCATTAATTAAACAATTGAACAGAAAATTTTCCAACTACTATACCTAGGGGAGATGCAATATGAGAAATGTAACATTGATCTAAGATTTCTCTAAACACTCATGTGGAGTTTTCTCCCAGTATTTCAACCAATGGAAGCCACACTGACCATTCCTACCCCACATCCTGGTGACTGAGTCTAGACGCCTTTTGTACAAGTAGAACTTCATATTAGGAACATGTGTCGGACAGGCATCTTTGGAATCATTTAGTTTTTCCTTTTTCATTTCACTTATTTATGATCACTTAAAATGTTGAGAAAGCAATCGAATTGTCATTTTGCTACAATCTTTAAAGCACAACTCTCCGTGAGCCTCAAGGGTCCTGTGTTCTGATAACAAATACTACTGGGAAAAACATCAAAAGACAAATGTGCAAGTGCTTGTCAGAGGCAGGCTCTGTTATCCCTTGCAGGGTGCAAAAGATGACTTTGATGGACATCCCCATTCACGCTACAACCACTGTCTCATTCCAGCATGCCATCTTTCAGCCTTCTACAGTGAGCTGATTGGATTAATTTGTAAGAATATTAAGAAAATTAACACAGTACTCATCGACACACTTGGCATTTGGTCCCAAACCATGCTGATGGCCCATACTTTAATCTCAACTTAAATGAACATAGGTTTTTTGTGCAAGCAGCTCACATAGACCAGGATGTATAAAAGAAGAGGCTGTCAAAGAATTTTCAAACAGTAAACCTTTTCTCTGATTCTTTTTTTCAAAAAATTAGATAAAGCGATTTTAGGATCCCATTCAAGACTATCTAAAGAGTAAGCCAAAACCCAGGGTTATGAAAATGATTATGTTATCTTTAGCATGAGTATGAAATGTATTATCTTATTTTAGACATGGTTTTTAAGATATTTTCTAAAATGTAAATGTAGTAAAATATTTTATTGCCAATTTCCTACTCTTGACTACATGGATTTTTCTTTAATGACAGGTGAAGTAGGAAACTCTGGATCAAACATTACATTCAAAGACACAGATCACCCAATCACTGGTCACTTACTGACCAATGCAACTTACTGGAAAGGTGTAGCCTGGGTCCACTGTAGTTATATAGTAAAGTGTTAAAGCATTTCCATGGTGTAGTACTTGAGTGTACTAAAAATAGACAACCCTGAACTATACTGCAGTTGAAGGACAAGATAAAAATAGACAATATACTTGAAAAATAATTGTATAAATAGAGTACTGGGATTAGCAACTCAATCCTCAGGACTGAAATCATTAATGATGGGTAATTTTTTATTAAATGCAGGAAATAGAATACTATTTAAATATTTAAGGGAAGTGTTGATTAGCACAGTGTATTCTGAATTTAAGGGTGATTTATATTCAAGATGTGATTTAAATCACTAGGATTTGAAGTGCAGTTTCTTTAGTACTACTACTACAACGACTACACACACACACACACGGATAATATCAGCTATAATGCCTGCAAGGGGATTTCAAAATGCTCAGGGAAGCAAAGTATGTTTTCCATGACCTTTTTGAGAAGCTAATATTACAATTAAAGATGTATCTAATGTCCAACCATTATCTGAAAAGTAATAGCTTTGTTCTCATATTCAATTGCTAGTTCACAGTAAGCACGGGGAAGAGCTCCCCTCCCCAACCCCCAAATGACGGCACTTTGAATTGTTTAACATGAATGTAGCTATTATGGGTATTGTGTGAAATGGCTTATAGTTCTTCACATTACCTTAAAAGGTTATAGTTGAAATGTTTAAGAAAATCTGAGATGGAAAAATCTCTTGGATTTTTAAGTCCTCTCTTGTTTATGCCTTCTGTGCTTCTACAAAGAACGGCATCAGTTTTTAACTCAGCTTCTCTTTCCTTTGCAACATCCCTATCATCACTTCATCAGCTAATACTCAAATTTTGGAAAATGAACCAGAAGCTTCTGAATTTACTCGTTTGTTCACTCTTGGCACATTCACTTCTATTAACCGTTAGATCTTTTTCCCCCTTTTTATTACTTAGAGGATAAGTTTTCTCAGCCTGGAATTCTACTCTCTATGTCTGATTCAGTTAATAGTAGAACCCAAAGAAAAGGCACAATGCAAGGGAATACGATGAAGGAAGTAAGTGTGAAAGAACCAGCTTCCAAAAACACAGAGAAGGGTGGATACAGATGGGAACCAGGTCTAGAAAGCTAAAGAGTGGCAAATGTTGAATCTCATTGGATTTCATTTTGTTTTCAAACAGTTTGCAACACTCACTATTCCTGCCAGCAGTGTTTCACATTACATAGAACTATATCCTCTCCAACACTTCATACTACCGGACTTTGGGATTTTTGGCAATACAGTCATCTAGTATCTCCTTGGGTCTTCATTTATATTCTTTGGTTTTTAAAGGTCCAGCTATTTTTCATGTTTACTAGTCAGATACATTAACTCTTCTGAAAAAATGCCAGTCGTATACTATGAATCGTAAGTTTATTGACAGAAGAGTAAAGAGCCAAGACATTTTTGAAAGAGATGAAAAGGAGTGACCTTTATTCAACATATCAAGGAATACTATAAGGAATATTATAAGACAGTTTATGATGTGTAGTCTTCAAGGACCTGTGATAGTCATGTATCCCCCATTTTTCCATGAATGTGTGGAAGTACCCTTGCAATATTAGTTTACTTATAAAGGTACTGACTAATGGAAGAGTAAGGGCCTCCAAAGTAACTTATACATTTGGGGGTTACCGAATATGTCAGATCCCTGAGGGGAAAAGGAGATGGGAAATAGGGTGCAAAAAAGAAAATGAATTGTTACCTCACATCACAGAAAAATCCTACTTCAGATGGGTTCGGATTTTAAATTTAATAAAGAAATCCTTGCGGTTTTCAAAATACGAGTGAATACTTACTTTCTCTAACCTCAGGACAGAGAGTTATTTCTTAAATAAGACACGTGAGTTTTAGTCACAGCAGAGAACATTTGTGTATTGCCATGTTAACATGAATTTTTCATTAAAGGAAAACTTAGATTCATACATGAAAAAGAAATATGCCATGTATACAGATAATGAACCAACATCAAAAGCTTTCAAAAATTGAGAAAAGACAAATGACCTAATGGAATAATGGGCAACTTAACATTTCTAGCATAATTTTCTTTTAGCCAGCATTCTAAGAACCTTTGCTAGTTTATAATCCATGGAGAATTTGAATTCTGTTTTAGTTACGTTTGTTCCGTTAGCATCCAACGCAATTCATTATGGAAGGAAAATGATCAACATATGTTCATTGAATAAATAAACTTGCCACTCCAAAACACCTGTCCTCTAATAGTCATGTTGGAGCCTTCTACCCATACATCCTTAACATTTCAGATTATATCCCTGTTCACTAGATGGTCCTTGGTGGCATTTCATGCCTAACTGAAGCTTAATTCATATTTCAACATCCATTTCCTCTCTCTCTCTGACTTTGATTCTAAACTTACAGGACAGAGTTATTCCTCTAAGGACTCAAGTAAACTTCCAAGAGATAGTTAATTACTATTTATTGGGATTTGGCAAATGATCAAGTACAAATAATCAATCTTCATCAAGTTTCAACATAGAGTAACTGGTCTGAAGAAAAGTACTGTGATCTGAGTCCATGCTTTGCTCCAAGTACAGAATACCACTCTCTAGGGATTTGCAAAGAACGGAAGCTTATTTGGCTAATGGATCCAGAGACTGGGAAGTTCCAGAGCATGCGTGTTTGAATCTGGCAAGGGTCTTCACAACACATTATCCCATGGTGGAATGGTAAGTGAACTTTGGAGACACACAGAAAAAGGAACCAGATCCATTCTTTTTAGGATGAACTTTTCCTTCTGATACCTATTCCTGGAATAATGGCTTTAATCTGTTCACAGTGACTGTGCTGTTAATCAAATCACCTCTTCATGGTCCTACCTGCTAGGACTGTTAATAGCAATTAAAATTGAACTTGAGCTTTGCAGGGGACATTCAAGCCACAACACATATTTTCTTTTTGATTTTTTCCCCCAAGTTTAGGTCACAGAGATCAGGTTAGGAAAGTTAGCAGTGTGATCCATTACAGATACTTAGTACAAAGAATTGAGAAGTGTTTTGAAGGTTGACTGTTCAAGCATTCACTTATGACAGGAATAAGGCAGTGAAAAATGTGAAGGGAAATGGGTCCGGGTATCAGCAGCTGTCTCTGGTGCCAGTACCACCCAAGTGAGGCAGCTGTGTAAAATAGCAAAGTGAACCTGAGAGAGGAAGGAGTGGACAGCTGGTCCATGCCCAACTTTATTCTCCTTACCTTTCCCTTCTCTCTTGAAAGTGTTGGTTTTGATCATGTCTAGGACTGCATTATTAACAGTCAAGATGGAACCTTAACAGGTTTCAATACATTTTGCTAACAGTGGAACGTTTTTGTGAAATTCTATTTGCCACACATCATGTACCCTAACTTGACTCATGTTTTTAATCGGTGGAAATGGATCCAGTGATCGTCTCTACTCACAAGTATATAGTGCAGCTGGTCAGGAAGGTAGGAATCATCAGGAAGGTAGGAAGTGTTGCAGTCATCTATTTGCTGACTTCATTATGAACAGACTCACAAAGAACTAAAACCATATACAGTTATAACCCTTACACAGATCACCGAGACTTTGCTAGTTATAATTAGTATAATAATTATGCATTTAATAAGGACATTACCAGAATGACTTATATCTTTTTCTGGTGACTTGAAGGCATCTTAAGCACAGCAACAGTTGGCATCCGAAGGGTTTTCTCACTGTGAACTTTTGAACAATTTGGTTTCCATTGACTGAGGATTTATCTGATTATAAGTCATGGAATACAAAGGTTGGGCTATGCTCATCCAAAGAGTCACCAGATGCTTTCTTTTTAAAAGGTTATTTTGATTATTTTTACCTTTTTCATTTTTATTGGAAAGGCAGATATACAGAGGAGGAGAGACAGACAGAAAGATCTTCTGTCCACTCATTCACTTCCCAGGCAGCCACAATGGCCAGAGCTGTGCTGATTCGAAGCCAGGAGCCTGGAGTCTTTTCCAGGTATCCCACATGGGTGCAGGGTCCCTGGGCTTTGAGCCATCCTTGACTGCTTTCCCAGGCTACAGGCAGGGAGCTGGATGGAAAGTGGAACCGCTAGGACACGAACTGATGCCCATATGGGATCCCGGTTTGTGCAAGGTGAGGACTTTAATTGTGAGGCTACCGCACCGGGTCCACCTATTGACTTCTTGGCTTAGCTGATACTGGCCCTACACTTTGCCATATGAGAAATGCATTTGCTTATTTTATTTCTTCTGGATATTCAGTGACATTACATGGGTGTCAGATTTAACACACAATAGCAAATGTCAAGTTAGTTTTTAAGAATACAGTTTATTTTTATTATTATTTTTTCATTGGAAAGGCGGATATACAGAGAGGAGAGACAGAGAGGAAGATCTTCCATCCGATGATTCACTCCCCAAGTGAGCGCAACGGGCCGATACTATGCCGATCCGAAGCCAGGAGCCTCTTCCGGGTCTCCCACGTGGGTGCAGGGTCCCAAAGCTTTGGGCCGTCCTCGACTGCTTTCCCGGGCCACAGGCAGGGAGCTGGAAGGGAAGCGGGGCTGCCGGGATTAGAACCGGCGCCCATATGGGATCCCAGGGCGTGCAAGGCGAGGACCTTTAACCACTTGCGCCACCGCGCCGGGCCCTAAGAATACAGTTGTATTAATACTTACAAATATCTTCATTTTGCATCTGCTTCAAAGGCAAAATGAAAGTGGCAGATAGGAAGAGAGAGGGCACTTTCATCTGGTGGTTCATTTTCCAAATGCCTGGAACAGCGAGGATTAGGTCAGGCCAAAGCCAGGCACCCATAGCTCCATCTGCTTCTCCCACATAGGGGGCATGGACACAAATAATTGAATCACCATCCTCTACCTCCCAGGAAGCATTAGCAGAAAACTGGATCAGAAGTGGAGGAGCCAGGACTAAAAGTGGTAGTACAATACTGGATGTGGTCATTTCAATAGGAAACGTAATCAGTTGATCCACAATGTCCCACCCATAATTTTTAAATGCCAGTATTCCTAATTGAAATTTTATTCAGTATCCTGTATTTTTTCAACCCTCTGAAGCAGACAAGCTCAAGGTATTTTTGAGAGGACTACAGATGCTTACATATATGTGGGATCACATGTATCTGTTTTCTAAAGATAAAGTGAGAGAGGTTGATGTAAAGATTTTTTTTTTTTGTCTTAACTGACAAAAGAATACTAAGAGTTGCTTTTTGCTGCTTGGGAGCTGCACAAGAGATCTGAGATACATTTGTGCTGGATTTGGAAAACTTGTGAAACTTTGACAGAGCGTATATGGAATTGAATATATTGAATTTATGTTTAGAATTAATCATAGATGGAAGGAGAGGTAAAGAACTGAAAACATCATTTAATCTACCACAAGGGGCAAGGTAGGAACATAAGAAAAAAGATGAAACGGTCCCGCATTGTAGCCTAATGGCTAAAGACTTCTTGCACACCAGGATCCCATATGAGCACTGGTTCTAATCCTGGTGTACCCACTTCCCATCCAGCTCCCTGCCTGTGGCCTGGGAAAGCAGTGGAGGACGTCCCAAAGCCTTGGGACCCTGCACCCATGTGGGAGATCTGAAGGAGCTCAGCTCTGGCCATTGTGGCTGCCTGGGAAGTGAATCAACAGACGGAGGATGTTTCTGTCTGTGTCTCCTTCTCTCTGTATATCTGCCTTTTCAATAAAAGTAAATAAATCTTTAAAAAAGAGGAAAAAACTCCTCTTTGGAAAATGATAAGATATGCTGCAACAGTTAAAACTTTTCCCTCTGCAAGAAGTGTTTTATCCCAAGTCTAGGTCCAATAATGTAAAAGCCCTGTGCAAACACCAACATGCAAATAAATATTAGCTATTTTTACAAGCAAAAATAATCTGAGAAACCAATCTGACTACACCTTCATTGTAACAAGTAGCAGCCACATTCCTTTCTCTTTCATTTATCAAAATCAGAAAAATGAGTTTGGTTTTCGCATCTTTTATATTTATCCACTTGTAGTGGGCAGAAAATGAGCTGGCTTTCTAGACTCAGTTTCAAGGTTAAGCAACTGTCAGCTCAGTAAAAAGACTGGACTTATTTCAAGAACTTGGATCCAAGGGCAGAGTGTGGCTGCCGTTGCCAGTGCCTGGTGGCCGCAGCCGGGTCTGACAGTACATGGAGTGGTGGAGATAAGTGAGCTTAACAAACTTTGTGGGTCAGAATTTAATCCTTACACTTCTCCTACAACACTATGTTTAGTTCAATGTTTTACTTTGTTGGAGGTTAGGCCTGTGATTTTCAAGTGAGTAGAAAGTTTGTCATTGTACAAAAGAAAAAAGGAGGTGGGAGGATAGGGTAAGAAGCATCACTATGTTTCTAAACATATGTGACACACATGAAATTTATTCACCTTCAATAAATGAAAAATTGAATTTTCTAAAGAAAAATCAGAGTTCAGTAATCTCCCAAAGCTTCTGTAGCTTGTAACGGGCAGACCCATTATGTGAGCCCAAATGCCTTGACTTCAGTCAGGACTATGTACCGCAGCAAGAAACAAACAACTGGAGAGTGGTTATGTGAAATGCCATAGAGCTGTATGTGTTAAAAGAATGCTACTTGAGAATATGATCCTATAACAGATGCTAATTAGTATTAGTATGGCTTTTTGTTAATAAAAAGGCAAAAATGCAAAAACTCAAATAAAGTGTATAAATACATACCTGACATATTTGTTGAGATTCACATCAAAATGCAGGAAGGCTTCAAAAAGTGTGTGGAAAATAGAATTAAGTATGTTCATGCAAATTTTTTAAATCCATGCACAGATATCTTATAATACCCATTTTCTATGAACATTCTAAAGACTGTTCTGTATTGATTTGAATTTCAAAACTTTTTCCACTCACTGAACTTTGTGAGGCAGTATCATGTTGACAACCGCTATCTCTGGAGATAAGAACGGAATATTGGAGACAATGGATGGTATTTAATAACGTTTAATTTATAGGAAATTTTAACAATTATAAAACATGTTTTTCGAAATAACCTGATTGGAGAGGAAGAGCAGAATGTGTAGCAGTTAAGCAGAATATGAAACCAACAGCCACAAACCGCCCTGTTACTTCTGCTGCTATGTGAGGATCTGACAGCTGGAAACTGCTTGTTAACAAATTTCTTAAGAGCACTGCCTGTGTTCTTCTTAAACATCATGGAGAAGGTAACACTTTATGTCACATGTATACAAATGGTTCATAGAGGATAGTAGTTCAAAAATTTATACAAGATACAAGGTACTAAACTGTGTGAATACTTTATGGAATTTGAAATTTTTTCATACTACTCTTTTTGAAGATACCTCTTCTGGATTTCAATATTTTTTCCACCAAAATAAGCTTATCTTTTAATTCCATTTCCATTAACCTTTTTAAAAATTTATTTGTTTTTAGTTTATTATTCAGTCATAGTCTATAACAGTAAACTTCAAATGTCAAAGCATAAGTCACTTAAACATATACAGAGAGGAGTAGGGACAGAGAGGATGATCTTCTGTCTGATGATTCACTCCCCAAGAGGATTCAAGGGCTGGAGCTTAGCCAATCCGGAGCCAGGAGCCAGGAGTTCCTCTGGGTCTCCCACGCGGTACAGGGTCCCAAGGCTTTGGGCCGTCCTCGACTGCCTTCCCAGGCCACAAGCAGGGAGCTGGATGGGAAGCAGGGCTGCTGGGATTAGAACCAGCACCCACATAGGATCCCGGCAGGTTCAAGGCAAGGACTTTAACTGCTACACTATTATGCTGGGCCTGATTACCATTAACTTTTAAAACATACTCATATACAGCCCACTGAGTCCTATTTAGCCTATAAGACATCAAATATAAACTGTTTTCCAAGTATACTAGAATCAAGTACAAAAATCTCAATTTTACATTCCCTCTTGGTTCTCAGAGATATCTGGCAGTAAATGTACTTTTTCTGCATGTACATTCATAATCTACATTATTGCTTAACTTCTATAACTTACATAACTGGTACCATAAAACTTTGTGCTGTACATAGCTGCTATCACTCTGCAGTTCTGAGATGTATCCCTGCTGAAACGCATGAAACGCCGTTGCTTGTTCATTTTGACTGTTAAACAGAAGTCTGTGATATGGATGTCTGAATTGGACAGAATCCTTGTCAAGATTCCTTTTCTGCTTTAACACAGGCTGCCATGAACATTTCCTATGTCTTCCTATTCACACGCATTTATACTTAAACATAACATGGGAGGAACATTTAGTGGTACTTGATACTGCAAAATCGATGGTTATGCCAGTCGTTTTAGTCCCTAAATACAAGTTGCCACTGTTTCATGTTTATGACAACACCTGCAATTTTGAAAGTTAGATTTTTCCACAAGTGCTATGAAATTTCCTGTTTTTTACTTCTATTACTCCCATATCAGTGAAAAATATTTTTCATGTTTGTTGAGCTTGAGATTTCCTTAAGTTGTTTTTTCAAGGTGTTCATATTTGAACTAAGTAGTTTTCCTGAGTTATAGTAATTTTTACACTTTCATAATTTAAGACTTATATATATTGAAAACATCCTATGATTTTTCTTGCTTTACTTATATATACAGAATAAATTTTAAAATAAATTCAAATCTTAATGTTTGTCTTGGTTGTTTTTATTTAAACCTGTTTTTGATGATTTATTATTACATGAAAACAGAATACAGAGAGAAGAGACAAAGAGAAAGGGCCTTTCAATAGCTGGTTCATTCCAAAATGGTCCCCATCACCAGAGCTGAGCTGATCTGGAGCCAGGAGCCAGGAGCCAGGAGCCAGGAGCCAGGAGCCAGGAGCTTCTTCTGAGTCTCCCATGCAGGCGCAGGGACCAGGACGTGTGCAATCCTTTATTGCTTTCCCAGGCCATCAGCATAGAGCTGGATCGGAATTGGAGCAGCTGGGGCAAAAACTGGTGTCCATATGGGGATGCTGACACTTGCAGGGGGACGATTAGCCTAATTAGCCACTGCAGTGGCTCCTCGACTGCACTTTTAATTCAGGTTCCTGCTAACGCTCTTGGGAGGCAGCAGATGACTGTTCAAGTACTTCATTTCCTGCCACCCACAGAGAACTGTCTAGCCAGCGTGTCCCTGCCTGTCGTGTGCGCTGGGCTTGCGACGCAGCACATCAAATCTCTCCCATTCTGTTTTTCTAATCAATCAATACCTACTATTTAATAAAAATAAGTCTTTAGTCCAAATATTCTGGTTTCTGCCTTGAGGCTAGAGTTATTTATTTTTTGAACCAGTTAATCAATTACTCAAACACAATTTTCAAAATTCCAATCCTCTCCTTACTGGTTTCTGATGATGTAACTTAAGCATCAAAGGTCTGTGCTTCTAAGACGAAGGGAAGCAGCGGCAGCGGGTGGCACTGCAGATGACCTGGTCACGTGTCAGGGCCCGGCTACGCACACCGTGTGATCAGACAAGGTGTCTGGAATTGGGGCTTATGAAACCTGGTGGCTCCGACTGCTTGTTTGTTCAAGGGCTCACAGAAATATGTTCAACAGGCGAGTTTCACAACTATGTTGTTTGACACTACCTAATTAAAAAAAACACCTCAAATATGTAACTTTCTTTTATTAAAGAGGCAGATATCTCAGTAGGTTTATTGCAAACAATTTAATTTTTGCTTATGTAAATAAAGTTCTCAGAAAAGGTAAGCAAGGAAACATTCTCAGTATAGGAACAGGACACCAGAATATTCTACGGCCAGGAGCGTTACAAGTGAACAGAACAAGCTGGGTGCTGGGTTTGCTTAACAGTGTTAGCTTCCATGTAATACATGCTATGATCTTTAAACTACATTAATGGCTATTTTATGATCCTGGGATTTCCAAACACTCTTTCAGACTTTCCAATGTGCATGTAAATCAACCGCCATTGCTCTCTATACATCAAATGTGAAGTGACTGTCACAGTAATTCACATTTTCACAGGAAGTTTTTAAGGCTTCTGGCACAGAAAATCTGTATGTGGAATGATAGTGCTCTAAGTATATACAGAAAATATTTCCAATTCTTGTGCAACTTAAGCTCTAAAGATTACAAAATATTCAATGTTAATAAAATATTAAAAGACTATGAATTTCCCATAAATTTGACACTGATTTATAATTAAATAAAAATGCATAAGCTACGTCTTGCACACTGATTCATCATAAAAATAATTACAAACTGAATACACTTATTTGATATCAGTAGTTTTCTAGATTTATTCAACACAAGATAGGCTTGAATATAACTTATAAATGTTTTTCAATAAAACTGTAACATTGAGACAACAAATGTCAGACCTCGGTTTACTTAGCAACATATACGTCAACTATCTGTCTAGGAATCTTAATTTATCCTTTTGTCTAAGAGACTGTGTTTGTAAGTAAAATAAATCAATAAAGGTGATTACTTCTGATTTGAATAAGTCTTAAAGTTCCAAAGCAGCATATCCGATTCAAGACAAAAAAAGACCAAAAAATTATTATAAATTATAAATTCTGATATTTCCTTTGGCATCAAAGCATCTACTTTGATAGAGAATATATTAGTGTACATCTGAATATACATTTTCAAATGTTGTCCGTTGGCGTGTGGCTGGTGTGTGTAACCGAAGTAGCGAAGCGTAGTACGACAGAGTGGCACTTAACAGCTGTGCTGGGCGTCAGGGGACATGGGCTGACCAAGTCCAGACCTTCCATTCACAGATATCGTATTTGATGGAACAGTAACCTAAGAGAAAGAACCCGTCAGTTTAAAATGGGACAGCTGTCTCATTTTCAATTTTCAACAGTTACATTTTAACCTCCAGTCAATTGTAAATGAGAAAACACAGTATTGATTTGTCATTAAATTTCAAATAACAAAGAATAAATGATCATGCTGACAAGAAATTAGGAGCTGTTATTTCACAACAAACAAGCTAAATAGTCCATTAACACATCTTAGTCTTTACAAAAATACCATATCAACCACAGAGGACAAGAGCACAGACAGACTACAGGCCAAGCTGTTCAGCACATGTTGAGCTAGACTAATCCTGGCTCCCCAAAAATGCTTGCAGAATGTTAAAAAAACAAACACCAAAGTGATGGATTTTCATAAATGAATCTCCATAATTTTTGTGTTGGTGGTCTACACAACCTGATATCTTCCCCATCTTCAAACCCCCATGGTCATTTATTTATTAAAAATAAAAGCTAACACAGTAAAAAACAAAATCCAGCCTTTGGTGTGTAAAGCACATTCATATTAAGGACCTAAAAATAGTTAAATCTGTGACTACTATACCAAAACAACAGCAAAACAAAAAATTTTACTTCTACTAGTAAAGCCTTTTATTGGTATTGAAAAACTCCTGGTGAATAAAAAACACTGAACAAGAATATCCTAAATAGCCTGAAATTTGCACTTTGAAAGAATGTAAAATAATCTGAATCTTGAACTGTAAATGTATACAGTAATTTGAAATGCTAGAAAAATGTTAAGGAACATGACATAAAAGCATAAAACTATTTTGTGAAAAATTCTATCAGTAGACTATAATTTGTAATCAAACACTGTGAACGCTGTCAAATGCATACAATAATAGAGCTAAAATACAAATAGCTACATAGTCTGCCTGCCTATTACCAGATTAAGCAAGGTGAAATTGACAAATTTAGTTTGGGTGTGATTTCCTTGTGCCTTTCATTCTCTTCATATGGTCATCTATCTTAATGAATTTTCTTGGTGTCAAATGAACATAGGACGGAGCAGCATGACCGACACAACACACCTGAAATAAAACACTTGAGAAGAAATCATGCTGCTGAAATAACTCCTATGTATCTTTTTAAGTAGTCATGGGAAATTTCTTCTCAAGTATACTCAACAAAAGATAGGTAAGGACTTTTCATTGCGTGACCATAACCCAAAAGTTTGTGAAAAGAGTTGTTTAACTAATTCATGTAAAAATTGCAGTTCTAATAAGTTTTTGTAAAGTAGAAGAGAAAATTCTTTTTAGGTGCATCAAAAGCATCTGATGGCTCTAGATAACTGCAAGTGAAAGCATGCTCTCTGTAATGCCATCTATAGGATACAGCCAAATGTCCACTTGGTAGTCCATGCTCTCAATGCTACGTAACTTAAAAAGAACAGGATACATGTATGTGACAAGATGGAAGGCTTCAGATAAACAGTTCAGGAATTAGTTGCAGAGAGCTAATTTTTTTTATGAATTAAAAAAAATATTCATTCTACAAAAGCAGTCGGAAAGATTATACAGCAACCTATCCAAAGTGTAGTTTGGGAGAAAAATTTCATCTCCTTGGATCTTAAAATTTTTTTCTACTAAACTTTTAAACTCTGAGAATATATCATTAGAATGCTATTCTGTAAATTCTCGAGCAGAGAAATATTTTAATGCCACACTATTCTAATTATTTAATTGTTCAATATGTATTTATTAAGATATGAAAACTATTTGTTAAAAAGTCTCACTTTTTTATCAATGAGGATTATAATAATCAAAATGCTTTAAACATAACATTTAAGAATTTACAGTGATGAATATCCATCTACCTGTGATTTTTTTAATCCTCAAAGTTTAAAGAATTTGTAAGAATACTTTCATAGCTTTCTTATTTACATATGAAACATAACTATAAAACTATGTGATTTTTTATTTTAAATATACATAGAAAGAGCTGCCAACTGGAAAGTCTTTGGTTACTCAAATTCTAGCCAAGGAAATATTAATAAAAAAACAAGACCACCCCCCCCCCTCAAAACAAAACACAAATCAGCAAGATTCTGGGTGACTTAGCCAGTTTTTTCCTTCCCTCCAGGCTCTTATCTAGCCAAAGATAAATTTGATGTAGTGAAGAAACACTTAATATCAACTACTAAACACCATTCATCAGTTTACTTTCCAACCTTAATTTTAAAAACCTACATACTATTTATAAAAGTGTAATAGCCTTATCATTAATAACTTAATGCATCATTAAATACTGAAAGCACCAAAAGAGAAATTCTTGTGTAAACACAGGACATGATAATGGATTATTTAATCTGCCTTATTCTCTGTAAATAATGTTATTTGTATTTAAATCTTAATATAATTTAAATAGTACACAGCGAGAAAACTGAGTCTTTATATGAAGATCAGGCTAATTTCTGAGAATCCATGGAGACTGAGTGGGGATAGAAACAGGAAAGCCCTTAAGAAGCATCAAAAACCTCTTTCATCACTAAAGCAATCAACTAGATAATTGTTCTAATGTGAATAAACCAATGTAATGAAGGCTAATTTCTCAGGTACTAACCAGAGCCATAAGGCAGGTTGGTGCCTGGAGTTAAATTGAACAGTTGTGTGCCAAGATAAAAGCAAACACAGAGCCAACTTTCTGATGAGCCATTTAAACCCACTGTCAAAATCACTGGAGATTTTTTTTGGCAGTGTAATTGTTGTGCTATAAAAGAAATGTCAGAATTTAAGAGAAGGAAGAACTCTTCAACACAGAAACATGTGACTTAACAACAATCACAAGAAATGAGGTGCCCACCTTTATGGTTTTCACCTTTCGCAATAAGCCACCACCTGTAAGAGGTGGAAGATCTGCACACACCTGAGGATGGTACCTTTCTTTGTACTTTTTTTTCCTTCTACCGTGTACTTTTCTATTCATTTGGATATTTACAATACACTGCGGTAAGATAATACTTATACTTGATTACTTCAGTTTTTATTTCCCCTGTAAATTTTGTGCCTGTCTACTGCATTAAGCCCTTAACAACTGTTTTACTTTTCCCAGTGAAAGTAAAACAGTGACTATTTAGTAATTAATTCTTGTTTTCAAAAAGAATTATCACCTAAGTATGCATCACAAAATGATACAGCTTTGAATGCTATCAAACTTGACCTATATGTATTTTTGTGCACTTTTATTTACTGTCTGGTTTGGCAGGACTTGTGTCCATTTTACTGCTGTACAATGATTCATTCTTTGTATATCATGCTATTTATTCTACTATTTTGGGGAACTAAGGTTATGTTTATTCTACACTATTAAACATTATTCCAGGGGCATTCTTAACTGGAGTCCCAGTACATAAAAACATAATTTTTAGAGTACTTAATTGGAAATAAACATGTTAGACATAGACTATTAATATCATGAAATTGACTGTATACAATTTTAGTGAAATAAAATGAACTATTTTTAAAGTTTTAATTTGAAAAAACCTCAGGAGTTGGCAATACAGATTCAGAACTATCAATAACTTCCTACACAGAGACATTGTATATTCAATGGAACCTAACGTAATGAGCTTTAAATAGGACACAATTACAGGATCATCACTGAAGCCTGCCTTCTGTATTGATTCATATCCAGCTCATTCCAGAAACAATGACCTTCTTCCATGTGAAGCGACTGCCAAAACAGAGACCATAACACACAGAGAATAAAGCTGTTGGCCTGTATAATTCTGTTGGCCCAAAAGCCATGTTCAATCTAATGCACAGTCTTCTATAATCAGTTCACTGAAAGTGATTAACATATTCACTGACTTAGTACAATGGCACTGTGATCAGTTTTGGTTTGGATAGCTGGTTCTCCCTGGGGTCTCCAAGTAGCACTGCCTCCAAGAACCAAGCTGTAAAAGTATGAAGACTTCATTTGATTCATCCTTGTACCCATGCAAAATGGTGAAATTGATATGCTTAAAAAATATGTGTCAAATTAAATGAATTAAGAATGCTTTAAATTGGTAATCATGGCTTGAAACAGACGCTCAACTTGCAAAATTCAAAAAAATTTTTCACAAATGAGAATGTGTATTTTATAAACATGAATGGCTTTCCCCCTCAAAAGTACAAATTGATTATGACTTGTGAAATAGCAATTTCAGTAATCAAAACTAACCCAAGCTTATATGTTTCTTATCACTTAAATACACACTCTCACACTCTCTAAAATTCAGACCAAACCTCCAAATTATTCCTTCCTGCTTCCTTCATCCTGAGAGCACTCAATATTTTGCCTTGGCTCCATGGCCTCTGGGAGCAAAAGAAAAATGCTGTCATTTTTGGCTCCATAAAAACATACCAAAGAAATCAGCTTGCTAAATTCAGTCAGTTAGAATACTGCTTTATTTGTAATGCTTCCTCTTCCCCTCCCCCCATCCTAGCAGCATTCTGATTCCTTAGCAGATTTCCCTTCTTGTGAGTTAAGTGTTGTATTCAACAGGTCTCTTGGTAAAATGAGGTGCCTGGGTACTCAGTGGAAGAACAGATGTGTATACTCCCTTGACTGCAGAGGCTTTTCCCGCAACGACCATGAAGGGAGAGCAGGTGAAGACTGCCTCTGGGAAATCCAAGTGATGCGGGTTTGCTTAAAGCTTCCTCAAACCTTTTCCAGAGGATGAAGAAGACACAAGGGGGGAAATCGTGTGCAAAGCACTCCCTGCAACAACCATGTGGTGTTTGCCACGAAAAGGAACTGCCTTCTCTCTCAGCACTCTTTCCTTGCAGCAAGAAGCTCCACATCTTTCGTAGGAAAGACATGAAACTTTGCATCAGGCCTTATGCACATCTCTTTAACTTTTTCTCTCCGCTTTCCTTTTCAGCTTCAGATACAAAGCTCCCTGACACTTCACATGTGAAAGTCACTTAGGTCACTGTCAGATCTATAACTGAAAACATGTAGGTTCATATCACCAGTCTACTGTTTCCAGAATATAGAGAGGTATTTAAAAAATTTTTTTTTTCAACTGTGCTAACGTAATTCCTTAAAATAAGAGTTCAGGACACTTGTTATATATAGAGTTATAAAATAATGTACTAAACCTGTGTTCTACACCTAGCCCAGCAAGTGTAAAATAGACCTGACATATTTTCAACTATGTGAAACACTCTGGACTCTTTCAGCTTAACTTCAAAAATGACCCTTGACACAAAAGAGAAACTTCTGGCATCTTCCCTACTTAGAATTAAATTCTAGGGGAAAAAAATACATTTTCCCTGAGTATTAGTTTGGCAATGTTAAAAATAAGTCCACACTCACTCATCTGATCAGCAGAACTTACCCGCTTCAGCCTGGCCGCAGCCTCCCCAGTACGGATCGCAGTCAGCAAACTCTGTCGGATCTGTTCTGGGTCAGAGCTTTGCAACGTCAAAGAGCTTTGTCTCTTAAGGGTGAAGGATGGGCTGTCAGCTGCAGTTGGTTCTTTGGAATTTTGCTCATTATGGGCAGATTTATTTTCCTACAAAAGTAGATGCAAAATATTTATATGAATACAAAGACAGAATGGACTGTTTTTGCAAAGCATGTTCAACCAACGGTGCTTTAAAAATCATCATCATTTTCCACATCAGCGTTTCAGCATTTCAGATACAACAATGATTCCTCCTCCACTGAACTATCTTTGCTGCCAGAGCTAAGCTGAGGGTTGTGGGCACTCCCTTCCCTTCTCATGAACTCAGGGAGCTAAGGAAGAAAAACGGTATCCAGTTCATGAATTCAAAAGTAGTTTTATCGTGCTTGAGTATAGTAAGGATGGGCTTTTCAACATATGGTGTTATGGTTTGCATATTGACTTGGGTATTCTCAAAAAAATCTATAATTAAAGACTCTGTCCCAATGGTAGCATTGTTGGGAGATGATCCCCTTGGGAATATGCCCTGGGAAAGGATATGGGAGATGCCACCTACTCTTTGTTCTTAGTTTAAGACGTGACCCATCACTCTGAAATTGCTGCTGCCATTGCTACCTATGCCGTGAGCTGATGTGGCCATGGGCAGTCCTTGCCCAGCCTGCATTATGCTCTTTTGTACACTGAACTTGAATAATTAAACTTTTTTTTTCTTAAAAGTTAGCTTGTGTCCGGCAGCTCATTGACTTCATACAAATGGAATTGACTAGAAGAATGAAACAAATTATCAAACTCACAAAATGAAAAGCCAAACATTTTCATGGTTCTAACATATTAGGCTATGAAATTATTATCTTTAAATGTACAGCACTATCAAATACTGGTTATTTCATGCTGATTGGATCTACCATATCCTTTAATAGGAGAATATTAATTAATAACTAAACCTAATAACTTATTTTATAATTCTGGAGGTCATGGTGATTAAGTGCCAATTAAGCATTTTTTACATTTTTTCATGGTTCTAAAAATAAAGATTAACAACTTCCAAACTGAACAATCAGAAACTTAGTTAAACTGTTTAGGAAGGGATATTTAGTAACTAATTTAACTGACTAACATTATCAAGTAATGTTCCAAAAAATGTTTTTTCCAAAATGTTGAACAAATATCTTTACAAAGAATGAGCTGCATACAGAGGGCTCCAGCAATGACTGAAAAATTGCATTATCTAAATCAAGCTTCCATATTTTTAGGGAATGGCATTCCATTTCAGGAAAAAAATACAGGATTTTTCTCAAATAAAGAATTATTCTCTTAATCATATATCTCTTTCTGATGCTACATCAAGATTACAAATATATATATATGCTGAAATAATTTTCAACATAAATATTGATTTAAAAGTCATGTAAAAATCTTTACTTGGCAATGAGGATAAAGTTCTCTTCCTTTAGGAATGTTTGAAAAGTAGGATAAAATATTTCTGGAACCATCATACAAATATAAAAGTACTCTTGAAACACCATCAGAGTAAGAGTATACAAAGTATTTCTTTAAAAATGCACATGGATTAACAAGATTTAGATTGTGAATTTCACCCTTTCCTTTCCTTATCTGGATCTAGCCAAATACAAGATTTATTTGACTACATACTAGGTCAACAGCATTTCTTTTGGGTATATTATTAAACAGTGGTTCAATGATGTTTTGGTTAGCATCATGCAGCTGAGAAAGTTGGTGCTGAATTAACAAAATAAGGCCAATTAATAAAATTACAATTAAAACTTTAGCTCTCAACTTAATATGGCAAAGTTTTGGGGGAAGCCATGCTTGAAGAAACATAATGGAAAATGCATAGCTAATATAGTTATTTTATTTAGTCTTCGACACTGTTTATATTTCTTTATCATAAGCTTATTTATTTTGCAATTATATAGTAATAAAAAGTTGAAGAAAATAATTCAGAGCTTTCAGAACAGCTGAAAACAAGTTACGATCAGTTAAAATTATAAACCAGCACATTTTACAAATTTACAAAGAGACTTTAAACCCTTTGTTAATGACATAATGTAAACTTTATAATGCTCGACATCAGGTCATATGAACTATAGTTATCAGAGTAAATGATCAGATTCCATGTCTTATCACTCTGTCATATAAGAGCATGATATCAAACTAATGAATTCAGAGAAAGGTAATGCATGAACATATTAACAAGCTGGTTAACCTCCAAACTAAGATGCTTGAATCAAAGTCCTTATTTTTAAAGTGGTAACATTTACCTTATCAACCACATCAAGTTGTGCGGTATCCTCAACTATATTTGCAGAACAAAATGCGCCTTCCCTGGAGTCAGCTGGCGGTGGGGCAGACACATTATCACTGCAAGACTCAGCACGCTCCCTGTTGAAGGACTGGGACCTTTTCACTACCGCGAGAGCAAACGGCGAAGGAGCAGAACTGGAGAAAGGTCGGGGGGCACCAAAAGTTTTCAAAGTCTTCAGATTTAGTGCTGCTGCCTGACTAGCTGGAAGAGACACAGGTTTTGGAGCCACAGGAGGAGGATGAGGAGGAAGGGAAGTTTCAGTAGGCTTCTGACTGATGATGTCACCATCGGGATTTATCAGCTGGGGCTGTGGGGCAGAGAGTGTTGCATTGCTTAAAGGAGAAAGAGCCGGCTCTGGAGGAGGCAGCGCATCCCTTTCCACCTCTTTATTGGCTAGTTCTTTGGGGGTGGGGGTAGGAGTAGCAGGAACACTTTTGGCAGCTGCAGAAGTCACGTATTGACCTGAAGCTCTCTTCTGCATCTGCAAGAAAAAGGAACTTGGTTTGGCCTGGGGATTTGAAATCCGAGGTTTAAATTTTGTCTCCAAAATATTGTGTATATCCTCCAAATTTGGTGCAAAAGGAGCAAGACCAGAGTCTCTAGTCATTCTGGGAGGTTTCAGAGGATTCGCTGTGGCCCCAACAGGGGAGTTCACAGCCCTGGGCACCTGATGTTCTGCTTTCAAGCTTGGCTTTGGTTTGAGATCTGGAGGTGGCGCCTTCGGGCCTTCAGAAATAACTAAGCCTTCTGTTTGAATGGCAGTTTCTTTCACATTCTCATTCACATGTCTTTTGTCTAATTTAGGTAGCTTTTGATCATCTTTATATCCAATGGTTTCTGATTCCCAATCTTTCGATATTTCCAGGGATTTGGGAGGTACTATTTTATAAGTAGTCATTCCAATTTTGGGGATATACTCTCTTGTGATTTCATTTGAAGGTTTTGGCTTGGGATTATAGTCCTGTCTGTAGAGTGGAGGATTCTTTAGGGAGGAAGCTGGTGAACTTTTAACATTTTCGTTTGTGAGCAACAAATGATCCTCATTGTTGTGTGCAGAAACTGGAACTTTCATGGCTTGTTCACCTTCTGAATGTTTAGCTAGGGTATCCTGATTCCTGAATTCATTTGAGATATCAGCAGAATCGTGTGGACTTAAGGCCAAGTGCTGAGTTGATCTGCTATTTGAAGTTTGTACAATTTCATCGACTTTGAAGGTTGACAAATTTTGATCTTGGTGATTCTCGGTGAAGTTGCTACAAGAAGGGGCTGTCTGAATAGCTGCATCTTGCATTGTTGTCTTTTCTGCAGTAGGTTGACTTGGCTTTTGACCTGGGGATGCTGCAAGGTCATTTTCCTTGGAACTTAGAGCACTGTGACTTTTAAATCCTGGATGGTCTGGTTGTCTGTTGACTTCCATGTCTACATCTTTACTTTTGTCAACACTTCCCACACTGTTTTCTCTTTTTTTAATATTATCTTCTATATTTGTTGCAAAGACAGCCACTCCATTGGGAACTACTGAGAGAAAAAATATCAGATTGAAAATATTAAAAAGGTGGAAGAATTCACACTTTTTAACACTTACCCAGCCAGAAATAGGCTGGATTGAAATCTATGAATAATTTTTACTTCATGAAACATTAAAAGTCTTGAAGTTGCACACAAAGACATTATCATGGGCTTGGATTCACAGAATTGAATATGACTACAAAATGTTAATGCAAGCCTTCAAACCTCAGTTCTAATAGATATAACATAGTGAACACCCATATTTTACATAGACTTTATGTTACACTTTTGGCAGGAAGTGTTATTGCCCAAACCAGCACCCAATAGAAGGTAGTTTATGTTCCTTCTTGCAAGGAAAGGTTTCAGTTTTCAGGCATCAATAATGACAAAATAAACTGATGAATTAAGAAAACTGGTTTTTCTTTTTTGCATTTTGACTTTATCTAATCTTCTAGTTATTCACACTTTAAAACCAACATTAGAAGAAAAATAATATCTGTAAATGTTGTCAGTCTTCATTATGTTCCCCTTTAGTTTATGAAGTGAAAACTGAATCCAAGGTACTATCTTGTTAATTGGTTGTTCTCACTAGAGACCTGGAGAGGACATGGGGTTTGAGGCACGACATGGGTGATTTCAAACTATGTAAAAATGATCATGCAGATCTGGATTTCTCTCTGTGGGAAAAAGGTATCCTTAATCTTCTAGAGTCACAACCCAAACACAGAAACCAGATTCCCTCTACCCTGAAAATGAAAATAATGTGCCAGTATCTAGGGCAACGAGGCAATAACTTCCAGTCAACAACATGACAAAGGTCTAGACTGAGGTGCTGGTTGGAAGCCCTGATTTGTGAATACACAGCACATGCCACACACCTAATCCTGAACCAACAGACTCACAGGAGTGCTGCTTCAGTCAAACACCTTACATGAGGTGTCACCACTGGTGCTTGCCTCCAGGGAAATGCAGGTATTGTGAATAAACAGTAAAGGATATCAAGTATCTATTTAAACTGTATTCACTGGCATATCTATAACAGGAGAGGATCAAGTATATTGCCTAAATGTTAAGGGGCACATATTATACATCTGCATTAAAAAAGAACATATATGTAGGTATGGAGGGTAAAGGGATGTTACCAGGCAAACTTGATTATAATTAAAAAAGAAATCTACAGATTTCTCATTTTGTCTGTTGCTTATAGCAATATCTATATTGTGTAGTAAGATTCAAATCAACCTCACAGGATCTAATGTCATCGGAACAACACCTGGGAACCCTGAGCGGTCCTCAGAAACAACAGTAAACTTCCTTCAGGACTCGGGAGCTTTCTCTGGTCCTTACTTAGTGCCAACTTTGGATCCCCACCCTCTCTTGCAATGACCATCATAGTTGCTCTGGACCACACCCTCTGGAAAAAAATGTTTGATTAGATAGACAGAGTCCAATAAGGAAAGTTTAGAACAGACAGGAAACGGTCAGCTTGGACTCACATATACCTTACTAGGCAGGACACAAAGATTAGGTACACCTCACTAAGGTATTGAAGATTTCTCTGCACACCCTTCCTAAAACTGTTCTGCACCTCAAGTGTTAACATATGCCTTGTCAGAGCTATAAGCCTGTTTGAACTATCCTAAAATTAGCAAAGTTCAGTAAAAATCATACTTCAATACTATAAACTGCTAAATATAAAAATAAAAATAGACACGAAACAGCTGAATAGTACCCTATAACCATTTTAAAGTGTATAGCAGCTGGTTGTGTATAAGCTAAAATTGAAATGTTAATGAAGTAGTCACAGGATGTGGTTAAGAACGTGCATTTTCTAACATACTGGTCACTTAATACCATGTCAATTAACTCCATAATGTTGTAAATTGTTGTTGATGTTATGTTGTGGCCTTTCATTGGAGGGGATGATATTTTGCCAGCTCTACTTTCAGATCAGGAATGGTCTCTCAAGGAAATTGTTGAACTTATCTGGACAATGAGACGCTGGACTCTATGCATGGTACATGCTTGCAATGACGGAATGATTGGATATGAACTGTAATACTGCAACAAGGTGGAAGTCCACCATTGGGAGAGGGCATGGGGAAGGGTTGGGGGAATCCCAGAGTCTATGGAACTGTGTCATAAAATGAAATAAAAAAGAAAGAAAGAATGAAAGAAAGAAAAGTGAAAAAACAAAAACGAATTTTTTTTCACAAATAAATGCAACTGATGATCAGAAGACTCATCATCAATGTGACTTGTTTTGTGATTTATGAAATTAAGAGCACATATGATGAGGAACTGTGTAATATGCTCAAGTGTGCTTCCTCTTCCATCTCATCTGGTTTCTAAGTATTTTTAATGTTTATATAAAACTATATGTTTAAGATTTATATAAACATTGTTAGGAGTACAGAAGAATTTAAGAAATGCTCCCTTACAACAGGAGATGAATATAAAAACATATTATTTTCCTATGTCTCATTTTACAAAGATTAGAGGTATTTCTCAGTTTACACAGCAAAAAAATTTCCCAAAGGATATAAATCAATGTTAATTTATTTTCAAAATCAAGTTCCTCTATAATTAATTCAAACTGTTTGGTTTTAGAACTCTAAATTTGTTCTTCCTATTTTTAGTCAGTAGCATTTATTTACCCATTGCCTGACTTTGAATTCCTCTTTCATATTTCATCATTATTCCTAATAATGGTCAGGCCTAGAAATTTGGAATAACCACTGAATGGCTTATTGGTTAATAACCACTGAATGGCTTATTGGTTAATTCCCCCTCATTCCAAACTGGCAATGACACTAACCAGGTGTGTATGAATGTTCTGATGTTGGCCAGTAGAGGGAGAAGGTAGCGTTCCCATTTCCTACCCTTCTCCAGTTAAAA
Organism: Ochotona curzoniae; assembly: GCF_017591425.1. Taxonomy (NCBI): domain Eukaryota; kingdom Metazoa; phylum Chordata; class Mammalia; order Lagomorpha; family Ochotonidae; genus Ochotona; species Ochotona curzoniae. Next base: position 27,326,456 of record NW_024465369.1, read on the forward strand.
CCTGTCACTGGTTATAGGCAAGTAAAAAGGTAAACAGAAGAAATTGCGTTAAGGATAACAAAAATTATTTTAAAAATCACCGAGGGTTGAAAGAGGTTAATACAAACTACCCACAAGTCAAATATTATGTAAATGTACTCAGGACCTTAGTACTCATCTGAAGCCAAAGTTTTAGTGAAAAATAAGCTGTTATTTTGAAAAGAAATGTTTAAATAATTCCTCAATAGAAATGTTACTGTCATCATAAATTTATACTATGGAAACAGCAGCAGGAAAATTAAAGAAATGATTTAATGTTAGACTTTCTCAGTGAGGTATCTCAGATTGATAATAAACTAGAAGAAAATGAATTAGAGATATGCATAATCATATTAACCAAAACATACCACATATGTAAAACAGACATACAAGAGGACTTCAAAGGTTCATGGAAAAATGGAAATTAGAATGCAAATTTATTTTGACCAAAAAAATTTGACATTCATACACATTATATTTCATAATACATATTCATCCATGAACTTAAAAATACCCTAATATGAACATATGATATTCAAATCCATGTGTTATCAAAATAAGAATATTGTATTTTTATGTTTTCAAAGAACCTTAATTTTGTGTAGTATTATATCATGCAAATTCATAGCCAGTTTCTTATTCCCTTTACACATCATTGAATGTTATTTGAGTCTTCTACTGTAAGAAATATTTTTCTGAAATTCAATCCTAAGGATATAAAGAACATCTCAGTGTGTTTTTTGGTACAGGCGAAATTCAAAGGATAAGATTAGTTTTTTCTCAGATCCAAGAGTGTCCAATTGAGTTAAGGAATCAGGAAGATAGAACTATATGGCTGCTGGTAAACAAGTAGCAGGACAAATGGAATGATGTGATTCAGCTGGAGACTTCTGAATAGGGGATTTTGGTGGAAAACAAACAAAAAACAGGTCTCCAAGCAAACACAGTATAAGTACATTGAGTGAACTAAAACGTGAAGAAAAGAAATAGTTTAGATTTGGCAATAGGGATTTAGAAATGATAAATATGGTCACAATATAAAAAGGCTGAGGCATTGAAATTGCAAACGTTTCTTATGTTTGCTTTTTTTGCAGAGAGAGGACAAGACAGTAGGAGAGAATGATCTTCCACCTGCTGGTTCACTTTCCAAATGGCTGCCATGGTCAGAGCTGGGCGGATCTGAACCTGGAAGCCAAAAGCTTCTTCAGGTCTCCACAGGAGTACAGAGGCCCAAAGACTTGAGCCATCTTCTGCAGCTTTGCTAGACACATTAGCAGGGAGCTGGATTGGAATTGAAGCAGCTGGGACTTGAACACACCCATGGGATACTAGCTTTGCAGGTGGAGACTTAATCTAGTATGCCGTTGATCAGCCAGAAAATTACAAAAATTTAAATTAAGGTACAACATCTAGGCAACAGAATAGGCTGGGCTAGAGTTAGATGAATAAAAAGAAAAGGAATCACAAACAGATGCATCTATTGAACACAACTTCAAGTGTTCTACTTAGACATGCTCCAAGATTTAGCAACTAAGGTGTTATACAGGGTATTTAAGGGCACACTTTGGAGCAATACTGATGGAATTCAATCCAGGGAGCCATCACTTACAAGTGTAGCTGGATTAACATTTTTGTAGCTCAATCATTTGTAAACTGGGCCCCAAAATAACAGCATCCATAACACTCATGTTTGTTAAGCGAGTCAACAAATAAGATTAATTGATTTAATAACTGTTAAGAATGATCTTTGTCACATCACAAGGCTATGCAAGTTAGGTTAACAGGATTTATATAACTCACCATTTTCTTGATTTGGGCCCAGTGACTTCAAGTTTGTTACAGTGTCCATGGCTATCCCTCCATTGCTTGTGTCATGTACAATAGTGTGTGACTCTCTGGAAGACATGATATTGTATGTCCATAATTCTCAAATAACACATACACATGATGAGAAAACAGACAACAATTTCCAAAGACAGATGGACTGAAATAATCATCTTTTTCTGCCAGATACTGAAAATTTCAAAGCAAAAGGAGAAACACAACTGGGAAGAAACTGCAGCCATGAAACATCATCTTTCGAATGGTGATCCTATTCCAAACAAAACAAAACAAAACAAAACAAAACAAAACAAATGTAAGAAGCTTAGTAAGAACCTTAATAAAGTGGACATTTTTCCAAAGTACTGTTATTCAGCTGCTTACCTTTAAAGAAAAAGGAAATTAAATGGAACATTTTTATTTTGTGTATGGAAAAGTAATCATATAAATCAGGGTGTAGATGACTGTTTTTTGTGTAATATTTAATTTTGAGATAAGCCCAGGCAAATCATAGCAAATTCTTAAGGAAGATGGTTTATTTTGTTTAGCTAATTTCATTTTTATTGACGGTGCTACATTTCAAACGAAATTTGAGTGGAATGTGGGTTTCAATTCTTCAGACCACTTATGAAGTGCATCTCGGCACAGGGTGAATTGTAATAGGATATAGTGGTGATTTCAACATCACACTGAACAATGCAAAATCACAATCACACACCAACCAGTGAAAACCTTCGAGGAATGTTTGGTGAGAATTGAAAATTAAATGTAACATTTAGGTCAAACAGGTAATAGGCAAAACAACTTTTTCTTTTAATTTTTGAGCTGAACAATTAACTGATTAAATAAATTTGAAAAATTTATGTGTAAGTTATGCAACAGGGTTACAAGTAGCATTGGATTTTACTGTCTTTGAGAGCAATTCTATGGAAACATTTGCTTTATCAAAACAAATTTTGTCTTGATGGTGAAAGGGAGAGAGACTAAACCAAAAGCCAACTAGATTTGTGTTTAAAATATTAGATTTATACTTCAGAAGTCTTTCATGAATTGAACTGCCACCATCACTTCTGGCACTCGAACTACTTACTGTCCATCAGTGGTTCCGGTTTTTTGTTTTTCTTCCTTGTCATTTTGCAAGGACTCTTGTCGCTCATTGCCAGGGGTTGAGTCAGGATCATTTTTCAGTGCATTTATTACATCAGTAGATACAACAGAACTATCTGGTGACTTCAGAGAAATATTTTCAGCTTCATCTTTAGGCACTTCTCTCAGTTCTTCCTTTTCATCTATCTCTTCAAGGCTATAATCAGAGCTTATTCCAGCTACAAAGAAATGTAGATACAGTCCTAAATATTAATTTGCCTCATTCATCACACATAATGCTAACATCGATGGAATCTTAAAAATAACAATTAGCTGCAGTATTTTAAAATCTAGTTCAGAAACAGTAAAAATTTTCTAATTATGAATAATCACATAAACATAATTAGATTATCTGAGATCGCTATAATCATAAAAAACAATTGCTAACACTGTAGGTTTTATCCACAGGTTAATTTAATCTGATTTCATGAACTTCCAACTAAATATTTAAGAATATATATTTCAATTTAGTCATATAGCACTACATGCAAAATTTAATGCTAATTAATTTACTTAAAGGTATTTTTGTACTGTCTACAAGGGTAGCATAAAATTTGACTCAGTAGCTATCAGCACTAACAATATTTAAGAAATCTCTGTGAGCCTGGCAAATAACCTAGTGGCTAAATCCTTGCCTTGTGCGCACTGGGATCCCATGTGGGTGCCAGTTCGTATCCTGATTGCTCCACTTCTCTCCCAGCTCCCTGCTTGTGGCCTGGGACAGCAGTAGAAGATGGCCATAGCCTTGGGACCTTATACCCATGTGGAAGACGCTGAAGAAGCTCCTGGCTCCTGGCTTTTGATTAGCTCAGCTCTAGTGCTATGGTCACCTGGGGAGTGAACCAGCAGTCGGAAGATCTTTCTCTCTATAGATCTGACTTTCCAATAAAAATAATAAATAAACCTTTAAAAAAAGAACTCCCTGACCCATCTTTAAAAATACATTTACAACCTACTCTACACCTGCTTAATCAGAATCTCTGAAGCGTGGGAGACAAGAACTTATAAAGATTTGTAGATGATTCTAATGTACAATCAGGTATGAAAAAGGAGCCATTAATCTAAATGCTTAAGTAATGGGAAATGAACAAGTATTAAAGTTTTTCTTCCCCTGCAGTTTGACACTCAGACACAAGTTCCACTAGCAATCAATATTCCCTGTGCATTATTAGGAAACACATGTGCATACATAAGCTGACACCCAAGTTCAAACATTTCCTTTCCTTAATTTTTGGCTAGTTTATTTAATTCTAAGTGGAAGCATACTATACCTAATGTTTTCCACCTAGCTTTTCTTTACTCCATTTACTTAATCTTAGTGTCCCATATAATTCTCTGTATGCATGGATATTATTCCTTTCAAAAACCGTGACCAAAATTTTGCTGTCTAAATATACATTTTATTTTTTAGTGACAAAAATCAAGGTAAAAGCAGACACATCTTCAGAAGTTACAATCCATACTCAATGTCAAAATTTAAACTAAAGCGGTCAGCACTGTGCTGCACAAAGTTAAGCTGCCACAGGAGTGCTGGTTCCAGTTGGCTATTTTATTTCCAATCCATTTTCCTGCTAATGCCCCAGGGACAGCAGTGGAAGATGACCCAAGGCCTTAGTACGTTCCTGCTACCAATTGGGTAGACCAAGATGGAGCTTCTGGCTTCTGCCTGGGCCAACCCCAACATTTGGAGCCATTTGTGGAGTAAACTAAATGATGGACACATTTTCATTTTCTACCTTTTTCCCTTCTACCTTTCTACCCTGCTTACTTCCTGACCCCTTTCCTTTGTCACTCTATTTAACTGTCCTTCAACAATAATAGTAATAATAATAAATATTTATATCAACAGCAAGTCTTTAGACTTTTGCTTAAGTAAAATTTAAACATTTCTATTTCTACAATAACATTTCTATGAAGTTTAATTTTACCCTGAGTGGTGTGTGTGTGTGTGTGTGTGTGGTAGGAGAATAAGACTAATATAGCACCAAATTATATTGATTTACCATCACCTGCAAAATCCAACATAAGTAACACACTTAAAGAGTATTTAATGTACTTAAAAGACAGCTCTCTAATGTTAATCTCAGGCATGCGGACAAAAAAGTATCATTTTTTTCTCTAATATTAAAATGATGGAAAATTGTAATGAGATTTTTATAGTTAATAATAACCACTTCATAGAAAAAAACACTAAGTAGCAGCTTAGTTTAAGTGACCTTTCAAATCTACACATTTTGGCAAATGCTGCTCTATTACAATGTATAGTAATCACAATACCAATGTAGACAATTGTATCTATCACAGAACACAATACTGAGGTATGTACACATTTTGCAAGTTGTATCCTGAGAACAATGAAAGCACATAGTCATTCAAACACATGAGATTTTCTATGTAACTCCTCGGTGTGTGAACATATGAAGGCTCTGGGAATATTACATTAACTGAAGCAGCATTATTCAAATTATTGCACCTTGTCTCTATTTCTCTTATGGCAAGTATTTAAAAGGCGTATCTTTAAGTAGGGGATTGTAAGAACTGGTCTCAACAAAAAAGGAAAAATAACTATAGATTCTTTTTTAAAATTATTTTTCTGTTTTTGTAGCTTGGTAATTATAAGCACACTATAGGCTTGCGTGCATAGGTTTTTTTTTTCTTTTTTTTTTTTTTTTTAGCTAGGGAAGCATTCATATTATTAAAAGCTTTAGAAAAGGCAGTGACTAGAAAATTTCTAATCATTCAGGGGAATCTTCAGACTGAAAAGAACAGATGTTCCCTAAGCTTTGAAAATGTTACATCAACTTTGCTTTGTATATGTTGGCCAAATTTTAGTACTGTGATGAAAAAAGACACTAAAGAAGGTACTTTGGACAATGAATAAGTTTCACAAATGTAGTATTTACAACTGTCATATTTCAGATTCATAAGCACTACAGGGAGTATATTCATGTTCAAAGAAGAGAGTACCCCAAAATCTTGGAGCTGTTTTAAGATTTAAACAACTTATGCAGTATAATATAGCTCTTACAAAATCTGTTTGAAAATATAATTACTGAAATTTTATTTACACATACATTTTTTTAGATAATGTTAATAATTCAATTTTTCAGTCCCACTGAAGGCAGAAAATGACTGAAACAAAAATAAAATTTTTCTTCCAATATAATTCATAAAATGTGAAACACATAAAAGAAATATAAATAACTTTTCAAAAGACATTTTTACAGAATGTAGCATTTTTAAAAAAAGATTTATTATTTTTATTGGCAAGGCAGATATACAGAGAGGAGGAGAGACAGAAAGGAAGATCTTCCATCCAATGGTTCACTCCCCAAGTGATTGCAACGGCTGATGCTGAGCCAATCTGAAGCCAGGAGCCAGGAACTTCATCCAAGTCTGCCATGTGGGTGCAGGATCCCAAGGCTTTGGCCGGTCCTCAACTGCTTTCCAAGGCCACTAGCAGGGAGCTGGATGGGAAGCAGGGCTGCTGGGATTAGAACCAGCACCCATAAGGGATCCTAGCATATTCAAGGCAAGGACTTTAGCCACTCGGCCAATGCGCTGGGTCCACAGAAGTGTAGCATTTTATCTGTGAGGTTATTAAAGCTTAAGATTTCATGAGGACTTAGATATCTTGTGTATTTTTTCTAGAAATCATCAAAGTGGCAAAATCGCCTGACAAACATTATTCTTTGCTGAAAGATAATTGTATTAAATTAAATCTCTTCATATACACTACCTTTCTTCTCGTTTGTTCCTCAAAATAATTCTTGTCAGATCATACATTATCGTAGCTTCTGTCAGAACCTTTTTCTTTTGACAATGACAGACACTATTTCTCCCCAGCAAACTCTACCTTTGGAAGATAATTTTTGTAGCTTTGACAGACATATATAAATAATAAAAATACTATGTATAAATACGTAAATACTATCACAGTCAGGACACAGAAAATGTCCACTAACTCCCTGTAGTCATTTAATTCCTCCAGTAGTCAGCAGTCACCTTAACATGAGCCTCTGTTTACTATCATCCTACAGTTTTGCCTTTGCTAGAATGTTACACAAATGCAAATATTCAAGCCATTGCAAGTTGGCTTCCTCATATCAATGACATATTTGAAATTCTGTCTAGTTGCAACAACAATCAATTATTTGTTCTTTTTGATGGTCAGGTGTAGTGCCGCCTTCTGGTTAGGGGGTGGACAACAGATTGTTTATCTGATCCTCATTCTAGAGACATTTTGATTGTTTCTCATTTTGGCAATTAGAACAGAACCTCGATAATTAACATGCAGGTCCGTTATCAAGTCATGTGTGCAACTGCCAATGAAGCAACCTGCCAAATTGGTTATTAGGTGGCCACAAAATTTTGCACTCCCACAAACAGTATGGGATGGCACACAAATGATAAGCAACAGGTTTGAAGCAATAAGACTCTCTCAGTCACTCATAAAAACTAGGTGAAACTATGAAAAAGCTTAAAGTGTTGCTCAATTATGAAATTTAATTATACTTCTGATATTTTTCAATATTTGGGGCCAGCACTGTGGCATAGCAGGTTCAGTTGCCACGACTGATGTAGGCATCCTATATAAGCCCCGGTTCCGGTACTGGCCAGCTGTTCTATTTCCCATCCAGCTCCCTACTGATACACTGAGAAAGCAGCAGATAATGTAAGTGCTCGGGTCCTTGCCACCCACTTGAGACCCAGGTGAAGTTCAGGCTCCTGGTTTTGGCCTGGGCCAGCTCCAACCATGGTGGACATGTGAGGAGTGAACCAGTGGATGGATGAAAGCTCTCTCTTTCTCTCTCTTCTGAAATTTGTCTTTCAGTTAAAACTTTAACATATTTAAAATTCCAAAGACCTTAAAAATTAGAATGAAAGCAATGTGGCAGAAAATAAGCCATATATAACAAAAGAACTCAATAAAGAATAAATCTAAATATTAATTATGTATATATATATATATATATCTTGAAATTACAAAGCTCAGTTTCTCCTCAAAAGCAGAAAATCAAACAGAAGAGAAATGGTAATCCCGTAGAATCACTGATTTCATTCACCTCATACGTTGTCATATTTATCTATATGATTAGATAAAAACAGCAAACTCCAAGTATGAATGAAGCTTTAACTGAAAATAGGGAACTTCTATTTATTTAGGAAAAACTGGTACCCCAAGGTTCAACAAGTCATCAGATTTGTATTTGTGAGCATCTTAATCTGCATGAAACACAAGCCAGGAAAGGCCTGACCACCTACAGGTCAACGATGCTACCGAGGGCACAGCTGCCTCAGGTGTTCCAGGGCCCTCAGAGAGGGTGGGCTCCTCCATCAGTGTGGGTGTGGTGCACTGCTCCTGGCGGGGGGATGCGGGGCCCAGCGAGGCTCCTGCCGAAGAAGCAGAATCCGTGGAAACGGCACTTAGACAATGGGATAAAGGCAGAGACCAGAAAATACTGGGGAAAAAAATCAGATTTCCTATCTCACAGTTACCCATGCCATTAACAAGAGATCAAAGAACAAAGAGAAATAGCTTCAAATGAAGTCTGAAAAGCATGCACATACTGTCCTAACGCTTCAGAGTCTGCTAATTTTTCTATCCTGTTAATGCTATTCACTAAGTTTCCTTATGGAATAAAATAATGTCATTGATATATTTCTGTTATCAGTTACCTATCAAAAATGTTTTAAATCACAAACAGGAGTGGTGAATTCTTACATATATATTCAAATTTCAAATTTTAAAATACCAGTTAAAATGAAAGAATCAAGTGTATGTGGTTGTTCATAAATGTTACTGATATTGATGAATATAAACATGATAAAAATCAGATAAAGTTTTAAATAATTAATTTTCATAATTATCAGCATAGCAGCATCCTGCTTTTGTACATTACTGGTTTGTCATATCTTTTTTTTTTGTCTAATTTTAACACTAAGAATTAAGAGACTTTATCATACTTATTTCTATTGCAACTACTAGAGAACTATTATTGAAAAAATATTTGAAATACTTTATTTTTTCACTAGAATGTCATTTCTTCTGGAAGTATCTAAAATAAGAGCCACATGACAGAAAAATTTTCATTGTAACATTTTTGCAACTAGTGTTAAATACCCTGTACTCACAGTCCCATCAGGAAACTGCCTTCACACTTTCATGTAAGTTTTCTTCTAAACACACCGAAGAACATTTCTAACTATGAGGTGTCATTACTCTTGGGAAACAGGTTAATATATGTTAACCTGACAATGCCTAAGGAAAAAACCAGAAGGTGAGGAGAGTTCTCAAACCATCATTCTGGAACTTAACTTGTGCTCTCTGCCACCAGCATGGTCTACACTGTAATACCAGATGGGAGAAGCGTTAATTCGTTGATGGCATAAAATTTGGGAAAGGAGGCCAAAGAGTCCATTTCTCTTTCATATTCATTTCTCTATTGTCATGAAAGTTCTTTTTTAGGAATTAAACATTGCCAGTGGAGGTGCCATACCTGGGCTGGACAGCGCTGCTGGGGAGCTGGCTTCTGAGGCACTGTCTGCAGGAACTCCATCCTCTGATTGCGGGACTAGAATAAACAACACAACTCATGGCTTGCACATGCACAAATGACACAGCTACTTCGTGGTTGAATTAATGCTATGGAATTCAAAAAGCACTAAATCCTAACTTTGTTAGAAGATATTTTACCAACCGGCTGTGAAGCAACAAAGCTTCAATTAGATTCTCATTCCTACACGTAGTCAATATTGGAATAGCAGTATCTTTTTGAATAAATTTGTGAATCAATAAATTTGTGAATTAAAATGTTTTAGGATCATGCAGCGGGAATAATTTTTAAAAGAGTTGAGTGAGAATAAACAGGACTATTTATAAACCTTAAGTGTTAGTCGCAGTTTTTAATCAAAAGACCTAATGTCTACTGCCAATATTAAACAAAACATAGCCCTAATCAAACGTCAACGGGAAAAGGAACATTACCAGTTACAGTGCTATTCTCGACACTCTGTTGAGAGGGAATTTTGGAGGGAGGGGAAGGTGCTTTTCGTTTCATCCTTTTCAAAGATGAATTCCCTGTGGATGTACTACTGAGTGAACCTGTCCTCATGATGTCTGCTCCACCAGGACTCTGCAGAAAACAAAATGACCAGACATAGTCCTATATTTAGAAATTAGTAGCAACCTTTAGGGTGACACTGAACTTTGTCACACACATCATATACCAAAATGGAACATAACAGACATCTATTCAAGAAAACATTTATAGAACATCTGCTGTGTGTGGAAGCTGAGCTATGGGATGGACACACAAGAGAAATAAAATGTGGCCCTTCACATAATCTTAGCCTATGATGGGAGACAGACATGCAAATAAATAACTAAAATATAAAGGTTTTATATATAATACTGTTTTAAAAAACCTGCAAATAAATCCTGGAAAAATACTATATATAAAGTAAGATGGAAAAGGTTAAGATTATGTATACAATATTAGCTTGCCTGAGCCATCCATCTCTTTTCAACACCTCTGTATCATTGAAAAACACAAAGTCTCTCTATCTGCTGGAGGCACTGTCCTTTGAGGTCACCAATCAGACATGTACTGCTCTCTCTCACAGCAGGGGGCTGTCAGCACACTCTCAGACCATTCTGTCTCAGCAGCTGGTCGGTGCCTCCTAGCCAGTGGCCATGTCAGCTTGCTCTTTCTCTGAACAACAAAACTGCTTAACAGCAGTGTTTGTGTCTCCCCCCTCCCCCACTTTGGCCTTTCCAATTAGACTTCTTATCACCTGGTTCATTAACATTAATCCTACCAAAATCATCAATAAACTTGACCATGAACAAATGCATAGTTATTTCTCAGAACTAATTTATTTGCCCTGTTAGCACCATTAAACACAGCAAAATTGTTGTCTTTTTTCCCCTTTCTTCTTTCTTCTCCACTCAGCTGTACTCTTGCTCTTCAGCTTTCTTTTTGCTTTTTTAAAATACCTCTTCACTAATGCTGGTATAACCCAGCCCTAAGACACACTCTTGAACACTTATGGTCATTCTCATGATGCAAATTAATATAAAGTTCCTCCTTCCACCCTTTTGTGATTTGCCTTTAATGTCTAAGGCTAACTCAATGGAGCATTATTAAAAGTGAGGTCTTGATAGTCCCGTTTCTCCAACCTCCACTACCATAAGATCTTACAATCTTCTCTAGCTCTGGCGCAGCAGGACATCCTTCTATTTGCTGTGTTTCACTCTTTCTCAGCCCACATCAGTTCCATGCTCCTAGTTCCTCCCTTTCAAGAGATCCAGCTTGGCTACAACCACAAACCCCAAGAACCTTCTCATTGGCCTCTGCTTCTATATTGCCTTCCTATAGTCCACTTTCAGAACAGCAATACAAAGGATCTGACTCAAATATAAGTCACATTAGACTGTTTAGAGCCTGCTAATGGTTTCCCAGCTGGTAAAGAGAAACCAAATTTTTCAGAGGGACTTACGAGGTCAGGGACAACCAGATGTTTCCATTGCTTTTCTCATTCCACTGCAAAGGCCTTCTTCCTGTCTCTTCAATGCACAAGAAGCACATCTCATGCTAGTTTCCTGTGCCTGGAATGCTCTTTCTTGTGGTTATTCAATATTTATCTAATTTGATTGAGGTCAATACACACATCATGTTTGCAATGAACTTATCCAGGACTCCCAGTACTTCTGGTGCCCTTCCTATATCTACTTTTATAATTAGCATTTAAAACCCTCTCAAAAAGACTTGTTAGTTTATTTCTTGTCCATTCCCATTAGGATTGACTAGAATGGCACGGATTTTCCCTCATCCTATTTTTTTTAAAGATACTTAAATTTTTTATTGGAAAGTTAGATATATAGAGAGGAGGAGAAACAGAGGGAAAGATCTTCCATCCAATGATCCAATCCCCAAGCAGCTGTAACAGCAGAGCTGCACCAATCTGAAGCCAGGAGCCAAGAGCTTCTTCTAGGTCTTCCACACAGGCGCAGGGTCCCAAGGCTTTGGGTCATCCTTGACTGCTTTCCCAGGCCACCAGCATGGAAATGGATGGGAAGTTGGGCGACCGGGATTAGTACCAGGGCTCATATGGGATCCTGGAGCATGCAAGGTGAGGACTTTAGCTGCTAAGCTACCAGGCTCCGCTCCATCCCATTTTTACCACTGCCACAAACTTTAGAGCAGTATTTGGCTGATAGAAGCTTTGCAATAAATATTTGTGGAGTGAATGAAAATGGAATAATGCAATGCCTGAATTCATGAGAACTCTTTTGGTCTTTACACATTGCTATACACAAAGAGAACAAACTTAGTATTTTATACTTTTTCTGCCAGAGTAAAGGAAGCCACTCACAGTGTGAGGAGGGTGAGTCACCTTACAGGGACAGAGCAATAGTTAGGTCTGTTCTGGCAACTGCTTAACTGGGCAGATCTCTAAATACATCTAAGAAAAGTGGACATTATAATTTTACAAGTAGTTGAAGTATTAAATTCCTCCCATACCAAGTCAATAAACTGCTGCAGTCAAACTTCTCCCTGTCCCCTCGCTTTGACTGCTTTTATAAATCATATAATAATTTTTTTCACCTTTAGGTCAAATTCTCAATCATTTATCCATTTTTTTCATTACCATAAATATAGTCATGACATGAGTTTCTCAAGCAATAACATCTGTTAAGGGGTTAAAGTCAAATTTTCTCTATAATGAAGCAGACATCATAGACGCTAAAAGAATTTGTACATGCAGACTGAAAACCTTATGTGAACCTATTCATGATTCAAAGATACAATATACCTTGATTTTATTTATCAGCCTAGAAGTCTTAAAATAAGCTTCTATTTTATAGGACATTTAAACTTCCATGTATAAAGAATTTTTAACTAGTCTAGATAAAGAAACTTGAAATTTATAAATGCTACAATTATTTAAATAGTAATTAACTATAAACAATTGGGGCAACATACAAAGGAAGGACAGAGCCACGAGCATTTGTGGAGGTATTATATTTATTAAACATATTCTGGAAGATTCACTTAGCTTGCTCTGTTCTGCAGGTACTGTGTGATGGTAAATGATGTGCAATTTCTTCAAGCACAATTTGGATCAAAGAGATGAAGAATAATGTTATTAAAAGAGAACATGGTATTTACTGAATGATTTGTAGTGGCCTTATGCATTCTGTCATAACTTAATTTCATTCTGTGTTTATTTAAACTTACTAGATCAGTTAAAACTTAAACTCAATTCTTGCTTTAGAAATAGTCTAAAGGCAACGGGTTTTAATAGTAAAAACAGGAACTTTAGACAATCAGCAGGAATTTAGGTTTTGTTTTGAGATGGGAGTGATATCTGTGTTAGCTAGCACTCAAGGAGAGGGCTTAATACATGTTTTGTTCTACAATGCAAAGTCAAGAATTCTTTCCTTTAATAAAGAAACATTGAAAATTTTTAAAAATCTAAGAAATATCCAAAGGTAAACAAAAATCATATATGATGCTATTTTGTGTTAACTGAAGTATTACTATTAAAACAAATGGAGGAACCCGGAGCCTTGTAGGAGACATATTCTATGCTAGTACTATAAAAAGTTCACTGGGGAGGTGAATATTTGGTGTGTGGCAGCCATGCTGCTTGAGGTTCCCACATCCCAGCTCAGAACGCCTGAGTGAAGGGGCAGCCACGTTCTGACGCAGCTTCCAGCATGTGCACTTCCTGGGAGCAGGTGAGTCCCTGGTACACATGTGGGAGAACCGGATGGAGAGTGGGAATCCTGATCTCAGCCAGGCCCAGGACCAAATCAGCTGTTGTGGGGAACCGAGAAGTCAAGCAGGAGATGGGAACTCTGTTTTTCAAATAAATATAAGTCTTTCAAAAGTTCATGGAAAATAGAAATAAAAATGATTAGTTGATACAAAGTTTTGAAATTCATGAGTAGTTTCTATCATAATACTACTTTCTGTGAACTTTGAGAGACACAGAGAGAATTTGCAGTAAATGATTCATTCCCAAAAGCCCAGCCTGGAGCCAGGCAGATCTCAGTTCTGGTTTCCCACGTGAGAGGCAAGGCGCAGTCACTTGAGCCTCACTGGTTGCCTGCAGGTGTGCGCATGAGCAAGGATGGAATTGGGAGTGCATATGGGACTAGTACCCAGTCACTCTGATACAAAGGCATTCTAACTGGCATCTCCAGCACTAGCTTAAATGTTCACAGCTGTAATGGATATTTTACAAGTCCCTTACATCCAATGATTTCATTTTTGCACTAAAATAAACTTATCCTTCTATTTTATTTTCTATCAATTTTGTTAGTTTTCTTTGTATGTGTACTGCAAACATCCTTTTCTTTGAGGAATTTCTGTAGGAAAAGGTAGGGTATCTAAGTTGGAAGACTTAGATATTTCTAAATAGATAGTCATGCAGAAAAATTGGCATGTGGTGTTGGATATACAGAGAATAGACAGGTCTAACACAGAAGACTGGAAAGGATTAAAACCCAAGCATGACTAATGTTATAAAGCAGACTCTTTACTCTATGGTGGTTACTGAGGTAATATAAACCATACTTGCCCATTCAGAATATTTAAAAATAAGAAACACTGGAGAGGCCAGTGATGCCAAAACAGCAACATTCTTCAACTTCGTGTGGGAGTGTATGCACCCTTCATACATACATTCCTCCCAAGAGTCTTCGAATAGATTCTGAAATTAAACTACCCAGTGCTTTTGAATATGAATTTGCGTTATTTGCCAAGAGGCTTTTGGAAGGTTTGTAAGTTGGAAGGCAGCCTGCCATGACAGTTAGCAATGAAATGGACATTCTGTTCAACACAAAAAGATTGGCCCAAGACACAAGTCATTTGTTGTCTTTAACCTCTGCCTCTTCATGTATGAAAGGAGAACCAGGGATGTCCTTAGAAGGAGGGGAAAGCACTGAACACAGCATCCAGCATACTGTTATACTCCATAGAAACCTGCCGGCATTATTACAGGTAATAAACCTGCTAAATAATGTGAAAGTTTTCTATAAATAAAAATAAGAAAATGAGAATTCCTTATGCTAAAATTAAAAGAATGTCTAAAGGGAAGTATTTAAGACTATATTTTGTCTTTGGTGACAGTGATGCTGGGGATTCTATTGGAATTAATCTCAACATAACCAGTCTTACACCATATCAGTATCTAAAGGTCAGGAACTTCTTAGTCCACTGCAGAATTTTGTTGTGTGTCTAAAGTCCTCTACAAGTATGTCACCTCAGGTCACTTCATCAAACCTAAAGAGTTTTACTATAAGGCCAGTCTATTAAATTTGGTGATGAGCAAACATTTTAATTATTGTATATAAAATTAAACAGTTCTTCAGTAAATTTCAGGAGAATTACAACTAAAGGTCCCCTCCTAACCCCTTTTAGCTTTATCACCTAGATGCAATTTCTTTTTTACAATATGTTTTTTATCACTTCTCGGCCTTTTGGCTAAGATCAAGTGTATAACATGTTTTTCAGTAGAGTTTGAGCTAAAATTATTTTTCACAAAATGATAAAAAACAGTCTCTAGTTAATAGGAGACATTGCTTTGGTTTAATCATTAGAGATATTCAATGATTTGCTTTAGTTCAGTCAATCACTGATAAGTCGACCTGCAAACAGAGAAACTTGCTTCTCTAACAGGAATGCACATCGCCAAATTTTATGGTCTGTGAAAGGGAAATAGGACAAGGAAAACCAGAATACACAAACCAAAGAGACAAGGCCAGCTTAAAGTCACTCCAGGGAGATCTGATCCGGAGAACTCCCGCTCACATCCGAATGCACTGGCTCAAGCAAATGCAATGAAATGGCATTCAACAGAATCAGAGCTCCAGTTCTGTATTAATCAGTGGACCACTTTTTAATCACGAATGAGTATCAAGACATTAGGCACTGAAATCAACATCTTGCATAAAAGAATGAAATACAAAAAGAAAAATAAGATAAAACTGCATTAATGGGTATGAACAGAATATACAACCTCAAGAATGTGGTGAAATGTTTCTATTAGAAATCTTGGAGTCACTTCTGGTTAAAATGTGTTTTGTACAAGTGTAGAAGGGTGAGGTTAGTGACAGAACATAAAGAATCCTTCACCATTTTTTTTTAAGAGTGAGTGTTAGGGTGCAGGGGCCATGCTGTTCTGTGGGATGCCTGCCTCTGGGAGGCAGCACGGGATGGCCCAGGACTTGGATTCCTGTCTCCCAGGAGCTCCTGGCTCCTGGCTGGCCCAGCCTTGACAGATGCAGGGATTTGTTGAGTTAACCAGGAGATGACAGATAACTCTCCTTTTCCTTGCCTCCCTCCCTCTCCTGCTCTTCTTTTTCTCTCTCTCTCCCTCCGTTCCTCCTCAGCTCCTTCTTCCTCCCTACTTCATCTTAAACTTGATATGATGTTTACTCAAATTTATTATAACTATGAATTATGTTTCAATGACTAAAATTTTTGTGATGCGAAGATAAAGGTTTTACCTTTGATGGAGGACTATTTAAAGCATTTTATAGCTTAGACAATAAAAGTAAGTTAGCTGCTATGGAGTTTTAAAAGTAAAATGCTATCTTTTAATGGGACCATGGAAGCTTATTTCTCATGCTCTGAGTCTCCTTGTTGTAATAATGGTACTTTTTCTCTTTGTGGGGCAATTTCTCCACATTTCTGAAAAATCTGGGACTTATATATTCTATTTTCTTATTCTCTGTAGAAACCTGACTTAAGATTTTCATTGATATACTGAAAGACTTTGGTTATCTAGGTCAACTTCATCTAAGAATAATTCTTTCACATCAAAGTGAAAGAATGTGAAATACAGAAGTTGGGTGTCACGTACCAGACACCTATAATTAGGGGAAGGGAAAGTGGGATGGTAGTACCGGGGCATGGAGCTTCTCAGTCGCTCTATAGAAGCAGTCGTCTGCTCTGCCTAGCTCTGCTGCTGTTAATCTACTGCAAGAAATACTATGAGAGGAAGCAAGGAGAACTGGTTTCACTACAGGTGTCCTAAATATCACCACCACCATTAGCTTGTACCTTTTTAGGACCCCACTAAAATTAAACCTACTCACAGGATTCTGAGTGTTCAACTTCAGAACTGTATTTCTAATTCATTCCATTTAAAAATCATTATTAGTCAATGGTAACATTTAAAAATCATTATTAGTCAATGGTAACATTTGTATACTCTGCTTAACAAACTCAATACATTGAGGTTAATTTAGCCCAGGACCAAAGCAGCAATCAAGGAAAGAAACAGAGGCCAACTCACTTCATCCCAGACAGGGTCAAAGGTTGTTTGGCAGGCTTTATCACAGTGACACTGTATGCTTATCACTATGGCTCTAGGAGAGGCTCACACGCTTCCCTGGCCTCTATAACCCCATCTGTCACCATGACATTCCAAGCATCACGGTGGGAAGGAGGCTAAGCTCACTGCACACAATGAGCTCTGGGGCAGGAAGTCTCCCAGCACTATTATCAATGCTGCTGTATTAATTTTGAATGCAGCTTCAGAAAGGTACAGATAAGAAGGGAAATTCACGTTAATTCCACAAATGACCAACTGTTCTTAGAACTTTGTTTTGCTTTGAAATTTAACAACTTTAGAGTGAACACAGTTCTTTGATAGGAGGTAAAATCGTCAGGAATCTAAAACATGGGTATCCAAATTGTGGTACAGCAAGTTCCATCATGGCCTGAAACGCCAGCATCCCACATGGGTGTTGGTTTAAGCCCTAGCTGCTCCACTTCTGATCCAGCTCCCTGCTCACATGCCTGGGAAAGCAGTCTAAGCTAGACGAAGAGCACGGGCTCCTGCACACCGGAGAGGCCTGGCTGAAGCTTTTGGCTTCCATTCGGCCTGCTCCGGCCATTGGAGTCATTTCAGCAGTGAATCAGAAGGCAAAAGATCTCTATACTTCTCCCTAACTCTGCCTTTCAAGGTAAATAAATTCATCTTTTAAAAAATCTAAAACATAATGGAGAAGATTTATATAAAGAATAAAGAAGTAATATGCTTAGAACTCCCACCTAGAACAAAAACATAAAATGCAGCATTCACTCCACTGCTTTTGCTAGCGTAAATATGATCCTTTGTAAATATGATGACAACTATAATGCTAAGTATGCACTTTAGCTGGGAAGGCCTTAAACAGAAAAGCATATTTAATATTATATTGTGCTGGTACATTTCTCCACTGAATGAAAGCAGTCATATTTTTGGAAATACAGATAGCTGTATTCTGTATATCAACTAAAAATGCCATGGTAACCACTGTTTCTAGGCAATTGTAGAATTCTATGTGTATGCGGTCCACTTTCTATATTATAATAAGAGAGTGGAATGGAAAATAAATACTATGCAAAACAATCTGAATAAAAAACTAAAAAGAAGTGTGTGTTTATATGTATATGTATTTATACATACACACATGTGTACATAATAAAATAGCAATATAATCTTAATTATTCTGTATGAAGTAACTAGGTTTAAACCACATTATGTAAAAATAAGAACATTTATTTGCAAATGTCATAAACATGCCAATAAATCATCTGCTTGTAAACCACAATACATAAACCATAATATATGCAAAAAATTGGATAAAAAGTCAAAAATGTAAAACTTTTTTTTAAAAAAATCAGCCAGATATTATACTTTTGATATTAAATTTCACTTGCATAATACCAGATGGCAAAAATATTGCGATTTCTCAACATTTGAGTGCTTGTCTGCAGCAGGATGCAAAATCAGACCGAGGAAACATTCCTCACCGGAATGTGTTTTCAGCTGCAATCTGATGCCCTAAAGGAAATAATGTGCCACGCTATGAGCCAGGGGAAGAGTGACATGATGCTGTCTCACACGATTCCAAGAAGCAAGGCCACTCCGACGAGCCAACTGTCAAATTTTCCAAACAGCTTTCTGTTTAGTTCTGTGGTCAAGATCTCCCATAACTGTTATCCAATTCTCCTTCCTCTTGCTGAAATGCAGAACAGACTCAAGAGGCTTCTTGGTCACCACGACTAATGTCCTTTGGCTTCTGACTAAATGTGCTCTCCATAGAGCACAATGGTCAGTGGTCAGCAGCCACAGTGCACAATGTACGCTGAAGGACTTAGCTTCGACTTCAGAATTGTACATCACTTTTAGTTTTATGTCAATACCATTTCACCTCCTACTTTCTGCTTCAAAATGACAGTCTTATGGTGAATAATTACTTATATGCTATATAGTAATGCATGTTAATCACAAGATGACCTGACTTAACGTATCTCGTTGTGTGATGCTGTAAGTCATCAGCAAGTATCTTGTTCTCAAAATGCCTAAGAGGTACCGAGAACAACTTCCAGAATATTTTCTATTGGAACACTTTCAAATGAAACCTACCAAAAAATTGCAGAAAAATATTTACTTACTTACAAATCAGAGTTATATGGAGGGGGGAGATGGACAAAGGGAGATGGATGGGAGAGAGAGACCAAAATTGAGATCTACTATCTGCTGGCTCACTCCCTAAACTGCCTCAACAGCCAGTCTAGGGCAGAGCTAAAGCCAGTAGCCAGCAACTTCGCTCAGGTCTCCTGAGCAGGTGCAGGTGCCTGAGCCCTTGGGCCTTCCTCTGCTGCACACTCAGGCACATTTGCAAGGAGTTAAATGAGAAAGCAGAATCAGCAGGGACTTGAAGCAAGTATCACAGATGGAGACTTCCCCAGCTATACCCAAGGCCAGCTCCAGGATATTAAAATACCACAGCACCAGTCCCTAGCTTGGGTCTTATTGAAACCACTCTTGAAACTGCACAACTAAGTCAGAAAATCAAGAACCTTATTAAAACTATTTCCAGAACAAGCTCAAAAATCACTACCCAAATATTTTAATGTGCTGGCATTAGGAAATGTCTCAGAGGAACGAGGCAAGTTATTAAATGGGGACTGCCAGACAGTATCAAATTCCAGATGAAGTCACTTATCAGTATGCCTTGACTAAGACAAACAGATCACTATGTCCTTAAAAGAATATCTGAAAGAAAATCAAAAGTTCAAAATGAGGAAAACTGCTTTTTGTATAAATTAGTCATGTACCGCTGATATTTATGTTGTCAGCTCTATATAACCTTGCCTATAAGAATTAAACATTTTCTACTTTAATATATTGAATATACCTCCAAAAATTTATTTCTGCTTAATTGACAGAAGCTTTGGGGGAAAAAAATTGAAAAATCAGACTGCTGTACATCTGTTAAACAGTGCACCCTTGTGGTCCACTTTTGCATTACAACTTCATAATTTGTGTTTTGTAAATTTAAAATCAATAAAAAAATATTCCTCAAAAGCAAACAGAAATTAAAGGGATAAAAGCATATACACAGTTATTCATGTCCTTACACAGTTATTTGGTCAGACTTTTACGTTACTTATATTTTTCTCAATAAAATCTCATTTAGATCACTAAGTAATTAACTTTCTGAAATTTTAAAATCAAAAAGTTTTCAATCAGCTATAATATGTTTACAATAACTATCTCTGATTTTTCAGTTTAAAACAACTAAGCAGTAAAATTCACCCAAAAAATCTGTTTTGCATAATTTGCTCAGTATCTACATCTGATTATACTAACAATTTCAATTCAAGAATGAACTACAATTTCTCATATGTAACTAACACATTATTGTTTAGCCATACAATTTCAACAGATCCAGCTCTTCTATAAATGCTTAGGGAATATCTTTCTTTGTGCTTTTGCTCTCTATGTCACCATCCCATCCACACCGATCCTTCTCTTCTGCGTTTCCTTTTCCTATAAGGACACCAGCCACTGGGTTGGGGTCCAACTGAAAGCTAAGACGATCTCATCTCCATTTCCTTGCCTTGTGTGTCAAACACTTTCTAAGAAGGTCACTTTCACTGATCTTTGGGGCTAGGACTTACAAGCATTTTGAGAGTTCAGGAACTCAATACAGAATAGATGTGTTCTCAGACAGACTGTAGGAAATACGGGAAAACACCTTGGTTTCAGCTACTGCCAAGACCAGACAAAGGAAGTGGTATCATGCAAAAACAACCAACCACAAAAAACCCAAGATTCCAAAACCAAAAGGGGCAATAAGAACTATCTCTAGACTAAAAAGAAGATAAAACAACACCAAGGGTGGCTGATCAAACACGACTAAACCCTTAAGGAAATTCAAGCTGGGATGCCCAGACTGTCACGTGATGCACACACACACACACACACACAGTTAACCACAGTCATAATTAAGAATTTTTGTAATGAATAATTTAAAAAAATGTTCTTTGGGTCTGGCGCCATAGCCTGTTGGCTAAATTCTCACCTTGCATGCCTGGGATCCCATATGGGTGTTGGTTAAGGTCCCGGTAACTCCACTTCCCATCCAGCTCCCTACTTGTGGTCTGGGAATGCAGTTGAGGATGGTCCAAATCTTTGGAACCCTGCACCCACATGGGAGACCCAGAAGAAGCTCCTTGTTTCTGGCTTCAGATCTGCTCAACTCGGGTCATTGTGGCCACTTAGGGAGTGAACCAGTGGACAGAAGATCCTTCTGTCTGTCCTTCTCTTAGTAGATCTGATTTTTAAATAAAAATAAATCAATCTTTTTAAAGTTTTTCATCTTTTCTCAGGAAAAACAAGTAATTCTGGGTCTCACTGCACAATACATCAAAGAACCATCCAGATGTCCAGATCAAAAGGAAACCATAATTAGCAAAATTCTATTAAGATGTGTAGTTTGCCAAAGGCAACATATTTAAAAAAGAAAAGAATGAAGGAAAGAGGATTCCTTCACACACGGGGCACCAGCTGGTCACAGCACAGAGGGTAAGAACCCAAAGCAGCAGCTCTCAGTGAGGTCACTGGGAGCACAGCAGACTACCGAACAGACAGAGGAAAGCTCCAGGGCCCAGAGCACAGAGCAAGCTCACTGCAAAAGACTGCATGAGGACAGCTGGGTTACACAGTCGTGAGCAGGGGCCAAGAGTTCTCTCTACACAAAGAAAAACAAGTCCTTTTGGTAGTTACTCAAGAACATAATAATTTCTATTCTTAAAACATAGTTTTGCAGTGCTTAAGAATATATAACACTTCTGGAAATGGTATTTTACACCGTGAAGGAATACTCCTAAAACATTTTACAGTACTTAGGAATATCCAACAACTGTGAACATGTAACCGACAGGAGGAAGGCTGTAACAGAGCTACAAGGATGGAAGGTTTGGACCTCTGACTCGGCCCTGCCTCCTTCACTTAGTCTGGTCTCTGTTTCCTGCCTGTGCCCAGATGCACAGAATCTTCACATCTGAGAGTGTAAACAGGAAATGCCTAATAACTTATATGGGGACAAGACTGATGCTTTTAGCATCTGAAAAAAGATCTTCCTGATTTTTGAGATGAGTTTAATATCATAGACAAGAAAATCTTAGAATTAAGACAATTCAGTAGATGACTTTCCAGGTAACTCTCAGTGGCCATCCTATTAATCATAGCTAACAGTAATTATTAATCCACTGGAGCATTGACTTTCCAAGTTTCAAAGAGGAAAATTTAATTCTTCAACTAAATTTTAAAAATATTATTGGTGTTCCAAACATTACAAAATGTTTATATGGTCTCAGGTTCAATCACATTTATTTTCAAAAGCATTTATATTCTACAAGAGTAAAGCAAGAAATGTACACTTTGTGTAGCCATGAAAGTACTTGGCAATTGGATCCCTATAAATGGTATACTCAGAAAAATCTGGCATTAAAGGGGAGTAACAACAACTCTAAGACAAAGACCCAGCTAGAACAATGCTTTGAACATGGTAAGTAAATATAATTCACTGTGTGCAAAAGTATTTTTTTAATTGGACATTATTTGTATACCAGACAACAGGATTCTCCCCAAAGAAACTCATGCAGGGGAAAATACATGCATTTAGAAATCTATGAACACAGCATAAAGACTGAACTGGTTTTTGGAAAATTGTTCAAAACCTAAGCACTGCGTGGTCCCTTACGGCCACATGGGCCCCAAGGAGTTCCAGGCTCCTGCCTTGAGTGTGGCCCAGCCTCAGTGTTTTGAGTGCTTGGGGACTGAACCATAGGACAAAAGTCATTCTCTTTTTCTATTCTTTCCCCTCCCCTTTGTCTTTCAAATATAAGGAAAGTTAATAAAAAAGCTTTCAGTATGACCGTTTCCAAATTTATGCATCAAGTTCTCCAGGATGAGCTTCAGTAAAACAGGCCTTGACATATACAGATATAGGATTTGCTTGAATATAAAAGCTACTTAAAATAGACACTTCTTTTGTACTGCATCAGAGAAATGTTCAAACAGAAAGACTCTTCCAATCCCAATTCCATTAGCAATTACTTATTCCTCCTATTAAACCCTGTAACCACTACTAACCTTCTATGGATTTTCTGTTAAAAAAAGTCACAAGTGGGAAAACAGAATACACCAGATATTCCCCATCCTCGAACGACAGCACCGCTACACACCTTATCATTTTCATCCACACTCGTGGACTTCACCATGCGGGAAGCTGGCCTCTCCTGGATGCGTGCCAGGTCGTGCGGCTCGCTCTGAGATGCTGGCATGGGTGGCAACGGAGCCCGCCTCTTCTTGGGTGCCTCTGAAGGCAGCGTGTTTGAGATGTATGGCTTGGAAATGGTGTTGGACCTTGCAAAAGTTGGGCGGTGTTTATTTATCAGAGGGGTGGCCGGGGCACTTGCAGTCTAAGGGAAGAATTGAGAGGTAATAATTACGTGTGATTTGAAGATTACAAAACACAATTTGAAACAGGATTTGAAGACTCTTGCAAATGCTTCAGAAGAGAATACTTACTTGCTCTCGCTTCTTCTTGCTGCGTTGGAAAAAACTGAAAAACCCCTTATTTTCCTTCTCCTTCATGAAGTCCAGGTTTTGTGGTATTTGGCAGGACTCTAAAATAGAATAACATATTACTTCACAAATGGGGATGAATGCTCACTCCTGAGGTTTTCTTACACTGCCTTCCCTTTAAGGAAACACTTAGTGATTAAAGGGTCTAACTAAAGTGAGTTAGAAGCCAGGCACCTTAAATCTTATTAAATTCTCAAAGTAACAAGCAGATACTGTTCCAATTTCACAGCAGAAGACTAAGATACACACAGGAGCAACAACCAGAAAATGACAAAGCAAAGATAATGAACTCAATGCACCGTAACCGAGTCTGTGTCTTGCACATAATTACCAACACTTCAAGGACAGAAGTAAAAGGCTTGTTTCAAATTCCATGTTATGAAGCTGCTGCCATACTGTTTGTCCCTTTGTCTGATTAATGTAATTTCAGCCTTTACTATCATGAATTTTTTTTTAAATGTCAGTTATATTTTGTTTGTCTCCTACATCTGTGTTTCTCATTTTTAGATTCGACCATCCTTGGCATTTGAAAAAGCAATTGCATCTGTAATCACCACACACAGGCCTCTGTTGTCATTCCCTCCAGGGGTGGGGGCAATGTCTGGCCTGTTGTGTATCATGTAAGGTCTTCCTGTGAAATCCTTTGGTCTGATCCTACCAAGGCAACCACAGGCAGGATTCGAAAATCTGTAACTCTACAATACAACACGCTAATTTTAAGTTGGTAATCTTGTAAGGGCTGTGAGTACTGATATGGACATCTAAATGGGCCTTGGCAGAAAATACTTCCCCATCCCTGCAATAGAGTATAACAGCTATGTACATATCATGTGAATATTATCAGATATTATAATAATCTAGAGATGGTAGAAAACACACGGGTGAATACTCACTGGCTATTGAGTATCTGTACAATATTTAAACCGTGGGGGTTCCTAGACAGCTTCCTACAGTCCTAAAGTGAAGACTGTATCTAGCTCTTTGTAAAATGCTTCAAACACGTTGCCTCTTTAATCTACTGTTCTTCACGAGGACATCTGACAGTGTCTTGGGAACATCTTCACCGTCAAGACTGGGGATGAGTTTGGGAGGATCTGCTGTGGCATCTAGGGGTAAAGGCTACTGATGGTGTAGGCCAGTTCTGCACTTACGACAGTCCTCCTTACCCAAGAATTCTTGGCACCTTCGATGAGAAGCCTCACTTCAAGCAGAATAATAAATGCAAAAACACTGAGGCTGCACGTGCAGTATTTCTTTAAAATTCCGCAGAAAGTATTCAGTGTCAACTGAACGGGCCTATAGACTGACAATCCAATAGAGCAAAGCTGCCACGGCCCAGACTGCATTTCTCAGTATTAGGAACCATGAGTGCTTGAGAATGGTTGAATCTTTGTTGGGTCAAGGAACACACAAGATGAATTTGGAACTCCTAGATACAGCAGAGAGCAAGCCATCCAAGACCCTTGGAGTCATGCTTGAAGGATACAGGACCTAGCCTGATATAGTTCTTATTAACAAGAAAGCAGGACACTTTGGGCATCATTAGAATAATTCAGGGGGCTGGTACTGTGGCAAAGTACGTAAAGACTCTGTCAGCAGTGCTGGCAATGCAAATCAGTACCTGTTTAAGTTTTAGTTATTCCACTTCTGATCCAGCAGCCTGCTAATGTACCTGAGAAAGTAGTGTAGTATGGGCCAAGTCCTTAAGTACCAGCACCCACACGAGACCCAGAAGTAGCTCCTTGACTCAAGCTTGGCCCCACCCTGGCCACTGAAGCCATCTGTGCAATCAAACAGCAGATGAAACATCTTTCTCCTCTCTCTGTAACTAAATCTCTCTCTCTCATACACACACACACACACACACATGCTTCTATTATAGTTATTATGATTCAATTCCATCTTGACAGTCAAATGGCTGAAATTGGGAGGTTTCCATTTTTTTGGGGGGGAACATCTCAGCTAATAAGTAAAAAAATATTGCATCAAAATAGCACCCATTTCTGACTCATAATGAACAAGATACAATGACAATAGAGGGCTAACATCAGAAAAAAAATCTGGGAATACATAACACACCTATAATGTATTCTTGCAAAACATCTCACCTAGAGACCTGATCAAGTCTCTCAAACAATCAATTTACAGGAAATAAAGGGGGCGGGGAAGAAACATGTTAAGTGACACCACGGGATGCAATTAACAAAATTACTGCTGTGATAACTCTAAGACAAATGATGTGGCTTCTTAAAATTTAAAAAAATGTAAATTTTTCTTTGCAGAGAAATTTTTCTTCTGCAGAGAAACATGGGCTTTATGGCAAATTATGTAACTTCAATGACACTGGAAACAAAGCACTGTGTGTCAACATCTGACAAATTCTAATTTTGGAATAAATACATGTTCTTATTGCTTTCACTTAAAGTAAGTGTGTAGGGGCTTGTGTCATGATACAGTAGGCTAAGTATCTGGCTGCAGCATCAGGGTCCCATTTGGGTACAGGTTTGTATTCCAGTTGCTCCATTTCCCACCCAGCTCCCTGATTATGGCCTGGAAAAATAGCAGAAGATGGTCCAAGTCCTTGGGTACACTCGGGAGACCCATTGTTTATAAATATCTTACTTTTCTGCTGACCTTTATCTGTGTCTCTTCGCTGGATTCTTTCTCACACAAAGAATCCACAAGAAGCTGGACAAAACCTAGCAAAGGCCACCGCCACAACACTCACACTAGTTAACTTCTAAATCTGCACCCAGCTCTAACTGGGAATTACTACAAACCAGAGTTCAGTCTGAGACAGCAAAGGCTTACTTAGAAGAGCAACTCAAACATCGTATTTCCTATTTCTAAAAGAGAGGCTAGAAGCAACTGCATGCAATGTTCTCTGATACCAGAAAAGTAGGGGGGCTAAGAGGAGTTACTCTATGATAGTACTTGGAATGACCTTTTGGATGCTGATGCTGTGAAAGACACTCCTTAATTTTATTATTCCATTCTCTATAGCTCACAACATAAAAGCCTCAATAAAACACACAGCTCCATGAATGGATGAGATATTAGAAATCAAAGCATTTAATACTCTGAATGAGTCCAAAAGTGAATGGAGACTTTAAGGTTGACTATGTCAGCCAATGGACATTGAAAGTGTCCTTGGCCACGGGGAAATGGTGTGCCTTCAGAGGCCAAGAACTCTGAGGTTACCCACCCCCATTTGGATCTAACACTTGGGATGCAAGAAGCCCAAATCCTGCCCTGCAGGATCCAAGGTCATCGGAACGACCACCAGGAGCACTGAGCGGTCCGCAGAAACAGAAGGACAGTAAACTTCCTTCGGAACTAGGAAGAGGAGCTTTCTCTGGTCCTTGTCTGGTTCCGACTTTGGGTCCCAACCTTCACTGGCAATGATCATCAGCATCGCTCCAGAAACCCCTCAAAACTGACAAACAAACAAATAAACAAACAAAAAAAAAACTAGAACAGACAGAGAACAACAAGGAAAGCTTAGAAACAGAAAGGAAACTGTCAGTAGGGATGCACTTATATCTCACTAGGTGGGAGACAAAGATTAGTTACTCCTCACTAGGGTATTGAAGATTTCTCTGCACACCCCTCCTAAAACTGTTCATCTAAACTGTTGACATGTCTTGTTATAGAGTTAGACTACCTGAAAAACAGCCAGGTTCAGCAAAATCATGCTTCAACGCTATAAACTGCTAAATACTAAAATTAAAATAGACATGAGACAGCTGAATAGTAATCCATAGCCATTTTAAGGTGTATAGAAACCAGTTATATATAAACTAATAATTGAAATCTCAATGTAGAAGTTACAGGATGTGGTTCAGAACTTGCATTCTTTTTTTTCCTCTCTCTTTTAACATATTGGTTACTCAATACCATGTCAACTAATTCCATAACATTATAAGATGTTACTGATGTAATGTCGGGGCTTTTAATGATCGGGATGATACTCTGCTGGCTCTACCTTCAGACCAGAAATGGTCTCCCCAAGAAACGAATGAACTTATCTGGACAATAAGATGCTGGACTTTATACTTGGTAGATGCTTGCAATGAAAGAATCTCAACTGAATTTGGACTGTGGTAATGCAACAACATGGAGGAATCCACCGGGGGAAGGGAAATCCCAGTGCTACAAAACTGTGTCACATAATGCAATGTAATCAATAAAAAAATAGTGTCCTTGGATCAGTAAGACCAACATTTCAGAACTATAGAAACCACATGGGCAGAATCCTCAAAGCATGTGCCACAGTCATGACCCTGGGTTAATACTGGGTGTTCATTCCCCAACCCCGGTACTGAGGTTATTGGATGGCTGGGTGTGGCTTCTTCCCTTATCTCCTCCTTCCACCAGATACAGGAAGAAGAAATAGAAAAGTTGGAATGCCTTTCTGGGGCTCAGCACTGTGCCACAACAGGTAAAGCAGCCAGCTGTTTCTTCTCCTAGCTGCTCTGTTTCCAATCTAGCTCCCTGATAATGTACCTAGGAAAGTGGCAGAAGATGATCCAAGTGCTTGGGGCCCTGTAATCTCATGGGAGACCCAGAAAAAGGTCCTTATACCTGGTTTCTAACCAGTCCATCTCCAGCCCTCAGGGCCATTTGGAGAGTGAATCAGCAATGGAGTATTATCTCTCTCTTCTCTCTTCCTGCCTCCCTTTCTTTCTATAACCAATCAAATCAATTTTTAAACCAAAAAATTAAAATGCCTCTTCTGTTTTGTAGCTAGGATCCACATTGAGATCATAAAAATTTTCAACTTTCTTCATTTGGCAATTTTTATGCTAGCCACTGATTATAGAGAATCATGCTATTTAAATTTATGCAGGTTTAAGTTTCGGAATGCAGTGTATCAATAAGGTTCAAAAACTAGCAAAGACAGGATTCCAAAAATGTATAATATATATATATATTTGTAAAGTTTACTAAAGTTTTTATTTAAAGTAGGACAGTAATTATTACTGTAATCAATTATCTGAACACATCCTTTTTCAAAAGGAAAAGTTTTAGACTTTATTATCAAAAATCTTAATAAAGCTTTTCTACATGAAAGCAATAATGACCGTTATAGAATTTCATCATATAAATATGGGAAAGTTACTTTCACTGTTAGTTTCCAAAGGTTTTTATATATGCTTTCATATGTAAGTTCTTTAAAGGTTTTATATATTAAGTTTTTACATATAAGTTCATTAAAAATGAGATTCAAATGAAATGTTCATTTTGCTTGAACTTTCTGAACCCCTCTCCTATTTCTTCCCAGATTATTACACAGAAGATGTTTTTCCACATACTATATTAAACACATTATTACGCTTTAAAAGTTGGTGTTAGCATAAGCGTTTTCCATGACGCTACAGAATGTTCTTGAGTTCAGGGCTGCAAAGCTTCCTTGTGATGAACATGTCATCACCATTCTGCATAATCATTGGATGAAAATTCGATATCCTTCCACACCATGTGGAACATCTACCAAATAAAGATTTCAACAAAGTCATTTTTCTTGCTTGAGAAAAATACAGCTTTGCTATGATCTCAGGATCATATGGTTTTTTTAAACATTTACTGAAATAAAATTATTTTAATTCAATTCAGAAAACGAGAGGAGGGCCTACAAATTAAGGAAATTAAAACCAGTTTTTCTAAGCTAAAATTTCTTACAGGACATATGGATTAGTAACGTTAAAAAACAAAACAGGTTAAAGTAGATGCTTATTTTTGTGATTTACCCAATTTTATGCTATAATTTCTTTGTATTAATGTACATCTTACCTTGTAAAGATGATTTATTGAAGGCAGTAGCAGAAGCAGCTACAGAAGGAGGGGGTAAAAGAGGGTAAATGGACTGTAAAGACATTGCTGATGTAGTCTACAGATTACAAAATACCACAACCTGTGAAAAACAACTCCAGCTTTCGAAGCACTGAATATGTAACTGTCCCCTTCACCAAACTTTCACTTCTTTCAGCAAAAGAGATTTATATTAAATCAACACATTTGCATATTTTATGAGATCATATAAATCAACATTATCTAAGATCACCAAAATTTAATATTTCTGTAGATGAATACTGCAAGCTATTTTACAAATTTTGGGAGTTAGATCAATTTCATACGCCAGTTTACTTTGGGGCTAACCTTTTACAGAAATTTGGCAAGCAACATTCAAACTTAAATAATTGACTCAGATGAAACTACAGTGAATCTGTAGTAACTTACCCCTAAAAAGAACAATGAATTTATGCATAAAAACTTAGTTTCTGTCAAACCTCAAAGTCATAAAGAATTTAAATGTCACTAAAAAAACCTGTGGGCAGAAAACCATAAAATCTAGATGAAAGCTAAAAAGACATGTTTTCATTCTAATTTCAATCACTGAATTTAACTTGATTTGTAATTTTTTTCTCTTCTCTCTATATATATATATATTTACTTCTCTCAGTAGGATTCATGGACTTTCCATCTTGAACTTGAGAACACCTCTGTGTAAGAACAATGCCCATTTATACATCCTGGTAAATGAATCAACAGACCTCACTTACCTCTGCTGATGTCCATGGCATATAATTCTCTTAGTCCCAGGTCATTGAGAGATCTTGTTAAGTCGAGAGGCTCCTGAGACTGGTAATCTTTGAGCAACAGTGTGTGTGATGGATCAAAGTCACACTTGCTACAGATGATAGGGGTGAGCTCCTGGAGCGGCGCATGCGGGTTCACTCTCACTATTGCCTTCTGGGTTTTTTTAAAATTGATGACTACTCTCACAGTTTTCTGAAACACAATAGAGCCATACGGTCACCTTGATTTACTACTATGACATTTTCAACAATGAAGCAATATACAATTAAGTATTCATATCATAAACAGTAATGTTCTATTTTTGGTGAAGTTCTCTTCTTCTTCGTGTTTCATAAGTCCAAAGCAGATTCTTAGAAATAAATATGAGTTTGCTGATAAGACAATCCAGGTTAAATTCACAATGTTAGTATAGGAAAATATTATGTAGATGTCAGTCCAAAAGGGAAAAAGACTCAGTATTTTTAAATTAAACTTTATTTTTTTTTATTGGAAAGTCAGATTTACAGTGAGGAGGAGAGACAGAGAGGAAGATCTTCGATCTGATGAATCACTCCCCAAGTGGCCGCAATGGCCAGAGTCGAGCCAATTCGAAGGCAGGAGCCTAGAGCTTCTTCTGGGTCTCCTACATAGAGAAAGTGTCCCAAGGCTTTGGGCTCTTTACTGCCTTCCCAGGCCACAAGCAGGGAACTGGATGGGAAGTGGGTCTGCGGGGATTAGAACCGGTGCCCATATGGAATCCCAGTGTGAACAAGGTAAGGACTTTAGCTGCTAGTCTGCTGCCCCGGGCCCAAAACTTAGTATTTCATTCCTCGAAACATTTACTTCATAATTACTAAATAACAATACAGAATCACACATGTTCTCTCTCACATGGTTTGTAAATCACTGAAATTAGAGAGGGAGTTTTTTTTTAACCACTAATATTTCTGTGTTCTTCTCAATTCAAGATGCAGTAAGATCATCCATGAAAATAGATTTGGTAACTGGTCATAGTGCTTAATCAGTAAATGAATATTAGCTATTATAACTATTCTTTATGGCTGTTTTTATGATAATTATGGTGTCATTTAAAATATCAGTAAAATCATTACATGTTCTTTATTCAGGTATCTGCAAATAATTCAAAATAACTGCCAGATTTGAAGCATCTAATCATTTTGATATAACTGATTAAATTTTGAGTCAAATGAAACTCAACTACATGGGCTCATGCTAAGTAAACTCTACAGTTTGTAGATTTTCAGACATTTGCTCCCAAAATGAAAATCTCATTTCACAACAAAATAAAGCTATTTGCAAGTAGATAAACAATGTGAACATGCAATAATGATATGCCTATACAGAAAGCAGCCTAATAGGCTAATATTTAATATTCAATCCTATATTACAGAAAGTCATTCAGCAATTGTAGGCTCCTCTCTAGGTTGCCTTGTACCTAGGAAAGTGTTCCATTGCTGGGAGAAAAGCAGCCAAAAGATGGCAGGCACTCTGGGCTAACATAATGCCAACTTTGTGTTAACTATACCAGTACCAGCATAGTTGCCTATTCTTCCTCCTTTATTATTATTATTTTTAAGCTGTGTGGTGGGTAAGACAGGGAATATTGGGCTGGGACACACCACTCTGGCCCCCAAGCAGGGGCATGGTAAACTGCCTGGGAAAGGGAATCTGCAGACATGTTGGAGTGGGAGCAGTTAAGGGCATGTTTGACAGGGCAGGAATGACTTCCAGGGGCTCCCACAGAGACAGGGTGAATTAGAGCAGAAAGACTGGAGAGCATATCTAGGTCAGGGCAAGGCACCCTCCCATGTGGGAGACCCAGGATGGGCTAAAGAGCATGAACCACCATCCACTGGTGCTCTCAAAAGCTCGAGCTGGAGGGCATACGAGGCTGGGCAAGGCAGCAGTGCCCACTGAATGTGTCAGAGTTGGCAGGGGACATGTAAGGCTGGATCGCAGCACTTACAAGAACATGGGAGAAACGCATCTGGGGGAAGATTCTGTAGGGGACTTGTGGGCTCACCTCAACGTGACAGCAGTACCTGGTGACAGGCCAAGCTAGGCTAGACCTTGGAATTTACCTGACAGGAACCCACCTGATGCTTGGGGCTGGGATGAGAAGGCTGGACAAGGCTGCAACACCCACTGGCACATACAAAAGTTGGGACTGAGAGTAGACCATGTCACTTAGAACCACAGCACCTGAGATCCAAAGCTAGGAGCAGGTCTGGTAGGAGAACTTGGAAAACTTCCCTACTAGGCAACGGCTCCCTCTGCATAGCACAAGAGCCTGAGCTGGGGGTGGGCCAGGCCAGGTCAGGTCAGACTACAGCATTTGTAGGCATTTCTGTGAGCCAGGACTGGAGACAGGCTGGGTTGGGCCAGGTTCCAGCACCCACCAGCATGCACGACAGCCAGGACAGGGTTTGGGCTGCATCTGGCAGGGCTAAAGAGCAACACCTGCCAGCAGGAGCTGAGACTGCAGGTAGACCATGCCAAGCTGATTTGAAGTATTCACGAGTACATGCAAGAGAAACAGGTCTGGGAACAGGCCTGCTAGGGAAGTTTGGTGGACTCCTCTGCTAGGCTGTAGCTACCACTGCTGAGTTTAGGAACCAGGACTGTGGGAAAACCAGCTGGGCTGCAGCTCCTGATGGTGAAAGTGAGCATGAGTGCCAGGGCTTGGGGGCAGAACAGATTGCTCAAGGTAGTGCCTGTGAGCCTGTGCCTGTGGGGTAGATCTGAAGGCAGGGTGGGCTAAGCTAAGCTCCAGCACCCATGGGTGAACCTGAAAGCTGATGAGATGTGAACTGGACCAGGCTAGGATACAGCACATGCCAGCAAACACAAAAGCTCTGGCTGAAGGTAGGCCTGGTGGGGCTTGGGGTGGGGCACGTCACACTGAGTAGGTAGTACCCATCAGTTAGTGAGATTTGGGGCTGGAGGTGGAACTGACCAGGTAGCTGAATCCACTGGTATGTGTGTTGGCTGGTGCAGGTAAGGGACTGAATCTGACCCTGCACAAGCTGGCACACTCTAAAGTCTGAGGCCACCCTCCAGGCAAGGCTTCTCCCCAAGCAGATCTCTGGATTCAAATCCTGGCCACAGGGAAAATCAGAATATAGGTGGTCTGACATTAGAGTGCATCTACGGAATCTAGTCCTCCTCAGTTGCTGATGTCTGTGTGGTGAACTACCTGCCCAGATGCACACAGCGGACATGACAGCCAGCTCATCTAGGTTGGCAGAGGACATTGAGTGCCTCATCAGAGGATGGAAAAAAGAACAGGTTGGACAACTCTTGTGGCCAT
Organism: Ochotona curzoniae; assembly: GCF_017591425.1. NCBI lineage: Eukaryota > Metazoa > Chordata > Mammalia > Lagomorpha > Ochotonidae > Ochotona > Ochotona curzoniae. The sequence continues at coordinate 27,360,300 of NW_024465369.1, forward strand.
GCTTTGCAGTAAGTGTCTCTGCCTGTGTATGCACACTGAGGTGGGCATTAGTCAGATGGTAGACCACGGAAAGATTTTCGCAACTCTGGTGCAATGAAGCCGACAATGTCTCAGAGATCTCAAAAACATTCAAGTAACACTTTAGAACATTCTTCCCCACATCAGGGTCTCTAAGGCATCATCAAATGACTGTCCCCATCCAGGGATGTGGATGTAGTTTGACAAAAGGAGAGGAAAATCCTCTCCTATCCCCCAGCCAACCAGCAAAATAAAAAAAAACTGAAATATTTGTCCCATCCACCTTCCTTCACACCTGACCCTCCCCACTCTAATTAGAGGCCCACATGGGCATGTATCCCGCTTAAATATGTAAACAATATTAAAAATAAAAATAAAAAATTTACCTCCATGCACCCTCAGAAAGTTATTAAATTTCAATATTGTTTTTAAAACTTTGTCAATGTTTGATTAAAATCTTCATGAAAAGGTGAGAATGTGTAGAGAAGTCATATAAATTACCTATATATTTAACATGCAAGCATTTCTATGTTTTCATAAGTGAAAAATGGTTGGTGTTCATAATAAAAGCCTATTTCTTAATATCTATATATTTCTGCAATTTTGCTAAGATTCAAACATTAAACCAAAGCATTGTATGCCATCAATTAATAATACAGACATTAAGTTGCAAGTGATTTTTTTTTCAAGTATATAGAATCTAAGAAAGTACATTAAGCAACACTTACAGGGACTTTCATTTAAAATTCTAATGCTTTCCTGTAAGTCTAAAAAAATTAAGAGCAGCTTAAAATACAGATCACTAATATATTTCAGAAGCTTCATGGATCATTTTAAAGCATCTAGAGTCTGAAGTGCGTATCTAAAGTCTAGTTACGCATCAATACCAACTGGATCCTCAAGAAAGTATCATCAGAAAACATAACAGCTTTATTCACATCCAATTCGCTCAGAAAGTCAAGTTTTGTTTCATTTTTACTATGAGTTATAGATAAATGAAAAACAAACTTAATATTTCAGCCATAAGACTCCAAAATCTGCAGTGAATCTCTTACCTCTGGTATTATAGGTGTAGGTTTCTTCTTATCCAAAACTTTTGGCTTTAAAACCACCTTTTCTGCCTCCAACATTCCTATCGGTGTGTTTGGCTTAAATTTAATGGGATTCTTTTCAGCTGACAGCAGATCAATTGTGTAACTTGATGGATTTAAGTGATACTGTGCACAGAGGAATATCAACAAGTCCATCATAGGCTTACTGTAAAACAAGAAGAATGCTTATTATAAAAGTACACAAATCAATTTTGTAAGATGTGAACGTTAGCATTTTCAGGTACTCAGTTCAACAGGCATTCCTTCAACATACTGTTTGCAACTGAGGCAGTGCTTCACTTAGAACCAGTTATATCTCAAAGTTCTAGGAAAATGCAGCATTTGGAAAGACAATGATTTTCTTTTTGGCTTTACAGAGCAGACGGCAAATATCTACATGAGCAAGCCCACACAAGCCGTAAGACTGAAGTAGAAGTTTTCAATCCATTCAAAAAAAAAAAAAAACCATTTAATGTTTCCCAGCCTAATAACCTCAATGCAAAGTCTGACAGCATACCTATTCCTATAGGATCTCTCCTTAGATGGACCAGACCAAGCATGAGCAGACAGTGACCTATAGGTCATTTTTTTTGTAAAGAAGGTTTTGTGGAAAGACAGTCATGCCCATTTGTTGTCCAATTCCAGGCAGCTTTTATGTTATAATATCACAGTGCAATAGATATGAGTTAGACTGTATGATTCATGCAGCCTACTATTGTTACCTCTGAGCCCTTGGCAGAATAAGTCCTTGAGTTCTTGTGACAGACAATTAAAAAAAAGTAACCACAAAAAGGCCTCAAATGATTTCAAGTAGTGATTGTTCAATAATTAATACAGGGACAATCTGTATATAAATTTGCATACCTAACTTGAGATTCAGAAAAATTGCCCAATTTTTTGCTTCCCTTTCCAACAAACTCCAATTCTAGATACAGATTGTTTTTAATTCACACTATTAAGAACAATGTCTTCATTATCCACCTGAAGAAAGTAACCGAGAAAACATTTATTATCACATACTTCCTCAAATGTTTAGTGGTCTTGTTAGTTCATACTCAAGAACAGGACATTGAAAAACCATTATTCCCACGGGTGAAGTGTGGGATTAAGGACTTGGTGTAACCACATGCTCATATTCTCCCTCACCTCCTCATCCACCAATGAAATGCAAGTATCAGCAAAAAAATGATTCTCTAATTTTTACCTTGATACTGGCTTACAGGCCATTTTCTACTCATTATATCTTTCGTTTTGATACCTCAAATGTACTCTTCCTAAGTACAGTTGCCAAGTCTGACACCTTTCTTACTCAGTTTTTCCAGAAAAATAATCTCCTGTACAAGTTAGAGGAATTGGTTGTCTGACACTGTGGTCTTAAGAAATAGCACATTAGGCCCAGCGGCATGGCCTAGCGGCTAAAGTCCTCGCCTTGAACGCACTGGGATCCCATATGGGCGCTGGTTCTAATCCCGGCAGCTCCACTTCCCATCCAGCTCCCTGCCTGTGGCCTGGGAAAGCGGTCGAGGACGGCCCAAAGCTTTGGGACCCTGCACCCATGCGGGAAACCCGGAAGAAGTTCCTATATCCTGGCTTCGGATAGGCATAGCATGGGCCGTTACAGCTCACTTGGGGAGTGAATCATCAGACAGAAGATCTTCCTCTCTGTCTCTCCGCTCTGTATATCTGCCTTTCCAATAAATAAATAAATCTTTTTAAAAAAAAAGAAATAGCACATTATATAGATTTTCACACCAGTCTCCTACCTCTCCCTTATTTTCGGTAGTTGTGATCTATTCCATTCTTTATAGGATCAAGAAATGTTTTCCTATGCTCCCTTACTTCCCTTCTCCTTCTCACATAGCTATAACTTCACTTCTTTATGTACAAAGAAAAACAAACAAACAAACAAACCAAGGATGCTCAGTCTTTCAAGAGACTCTTCTCTGGAATTGCTTTCATTCTTCAAAATACATACTGCAATGTCTTTATTAGTTTCATGGAAGCACATTTTGGGGGCAATATCTATTTGATGGCAGCCCTTTGGAGGTACATATTCCAGTTCTGGATTTAGAAATGATAATCTATTTGATAGTAAATAAAGAAGGATTAACATCACAAATGGAGTTAAAGTGGAAGAAGAGAGAACTTTCATTGCCAACAACATGGAGAGTCGTTGTTTACCATCTGTGAATGGACAGAGCATGCTTCTTCCTTCTCTAACTGTCAACTAATAATTGTGAAACATTAAAACTTTACTTGAAATATCTCTTCTTAAATGTAAAGGTCTTTTAAATCTCTGCCAGAAATATACAGTAAACTAATAAAGAAGAAACAGTAATTCTGATTTCTTCTTATTGCCATTTTATGTCACATTTTTAACCTGTGAAGCACAAATATATGAACATATTTGTAAAAACTGAAGTTCCATGATGAAAAGGTTTTTAAAAAATTGAACTCTATATCACCTTTAGATATTCCTTACTTGTATTTCTATGTGTGATGCATTAATTTTCTAATTTAATCATTGCTGAGAATATTAAAATAAATTTTCTTATTTATAACCTTTACACATTGCGCCAGGTTTCAAAAGGTATGTGGCGAATGGCAACTGCATTGCACAGAACATTTCTGGCACTTGGGGTCAGCAAGTGTGACACACAGGTCAGTAGCATTAGAGAAATGTGTTGGAAACAGTTTCTCAAGCCCCAGGTCACAGCTCAGGACTTTGCAGCGACTCTGGGCCTGGGGCATAGCACTTCAGCCCATTCCAATGCAAGCTACAGTTCGCAAAACACTGTTCCAGAGAGAATAAGATAGAGAAACAAATATATAGAATACCCGAGAGTGGAAAACGTTATGATAAAGAAAATAAGGAAAAGTGGCCAAGTAATGTTTTAACTGAAAGATGACATTAGAAGAGAGAATTGAAAGGAACAGGATATCAGGGCAATTGCATTTGTCAACTTAGCCAGGAATGCAAAAGCCTGAGGTAGGAATAAGCTGTACCTGCTTTAGAAAAATCAGAACCAGTCTGCTAGGGTGAAAATAGCCACGAACGAAGAGACAGTGATAACCCTGTAGCATTTAAAGACCTTTTGGTGAAGATCTGAGACATTATGGAGCTAACAAGTCACTGAAGAGTTCCATGCAGTAATATGGATTTGCAAAGAATGATACTCTAACTGCTAGAATTCAGAGCAGCCTGGGGGAATAGTTACAAGGCTACTGCAAAGATGTAGGAGGGTGGTAGCTTTATCTTAGACTAGTCAGAGTGCAGACAGAATTTATAGGGGGCTGATAGAATTGAAGCCAATGCAGAAAGAAGGAACCAGAGACAAAAGGCAGCATCAGTCAGCAGAAACAGGCCAGAGTTTTCAGGGAGACTGCTTAGTGGCAGGGCTCTGCCAAAGGGAGCCAGAGGCCCCAAATACCCATGTAAGCAGTTTGCCATATGAAAGCTTACTTGTCTTTCTTGGTGACTGGGAAACCATTACTAAGGCAATGGAAGTTTTGGGAGCAGTTAAGTCAAAAAGATACTTGTAGGGCCCAGCGCGGTGGTGCAGAGGTTAAGGTCCTCACCTTGCACGCCCGGGATCCCATATGGGCGCCGGTTCTATCCCCGGCAGCCCTGCTTCCCTTCCAGCTCCCTGCCTGTGGGCCGGGAAAGCAGTCAAGGACGGCCCAAAGCTTTGGGAACCTGCACCCGCGTGGGAGACCCAGAAGAGGCTCTTGGCTTTGGATCGGCATAGCATTGGCCATTGCGCTCACTTGGGGAGTGAATCATCAGACAGAAGATCTTCCTCTCTGTCTCTCCTCTCTGTATATCCGCCTTTCCAATAAAAAAATAATAAAAATAAATCTTTAAAAAAAAAAGATACTTGTGAAGGCATTTTCAAATTGCAGACTAAGAATTTAAGATAAAATGATCAGAGCCATTGGAGTGGGCGGTGTGGGGTGCTATTAATAGAAAAATATTGGAGCATTTACAATAAAATCACAAAGATCAAATTTTTCACATCAAGAGGAATAGGAATTCAGGTCAACCTTCCTTAGGTTTTAAGGAGCAGAGACCTGAGGCAGAGATGTGAAGTATCTGGGTTCACATCTTAGCGATTTTATTTGTAGGATTTAATACAATGTCAGGCATATCACAAAGTCAGAGGAATGATGGATGTGACGGAACCTGTGATTGTTTTACATAATTCTGCTTGAACAAACAAACAGTCAGGGTCAGCGCTGTGGTATAAAGGATTAAATTTCTGCCTAGAGCACCAGCATCCCCTGTGGGCTCCAGTTGAAGTCCCAGCTGTCAAACTCCTAGTCCAGTTCTCTGCTTATATGCCAGGGAAATCAGTGGAGGATGGCCCAGGTGTTTGGACCACTCCACTGAGGATGGAGTTCCAGGCTCCCGCCTTCAGCTTGGCCCAGACCTGGTTGTTGCAGCCATTAGGGTGGTGAACAAGCAGATGGAGGATAACTCTCTCTGTGGTCTATCCCTCTCTCTTCGTAACTCTGTCATACAAATTATAAATTATATTACATTAATTATAAAATTATATTAATTATAAAATGAGAAAGAAAAAAAATCATTCAATACTGCATAGAGTGCTTAACCCATGAGAGAATACAGTGGTTTCAAGGAGATCAATATGTTTTAAATAAAGTTATACTGTAGAAGTTCTGTTTTTGCTTTTTCTAAAATAATAATGATAATAATACAAACTTCACTGTGTCAAAAGCCATGCTGTCTTCACACACAGCTTGGACGTGGGTGTCAAGGAGGGCTATCTTGCAAACACGGCCTCAGACAAATAAAATGTTGAACTGATTCCTCATCACTTGAGAGTGAGCTCGAGAAGAGGTGACATGGATTACCAGCAAGTGTAACATGATAAAAACGAGGCACTAAGATTTAAGCAGATTCGGTACTCAGTGGTACTGCTGTGGGTATGAACTTGCCACAAGGTGCATCCACAGAAAAAAAACCATTTCTTCAATAAAGTTGCTTAGAATCCTCTACCAGGCTGCCAAACCTTTGCCAGGGACATCAATTATGAGATAATGCACCTGACAGCATTTGGTGAGCAGGATCTGTTATTGGCATTGTCTGGGGAGAGCGGTCTTTGTATCCTCAAGCAGAACGCCCATGTTTGGTTCTTCTGAAACCTTAGCAAAATGTGAGACCTGGAAAAGCACTAGGTGAACCCAATCAGCATCATTTAATTCAAAAACTTTTGGTCTTCTGCTGTATCTTACAAAATACCTGATATTTGGGTTTATTATGTTACCTAATTGAGTATTCTTTGTCACAATATTATGGATTTTTCTTTAATGGTTTCCAGAAGACAGTTTTGTTTCACTCTATAAAAATTCTTCTTTGAAGCTGGGGTTACGGCATAGTAGTTAAAGCCACCCACTGTTGCAGCGCCAGCATGCCATATGGGTGCCGGTTCATGCCCAGCTGCTCTACTTCCCATCCAGCCTCTCCTAGGGACCTAGAATAAGCAGTGGGAAGCATCCCTAGTACCCCTGCCCTTGTCATCATGTAGGCGACCCAGAAGAAACTCCTGGTTCCTTGCTTCAGCCAGGTCTATCCTCGGGCCTTTGTGACCATGTGGAGAGTGAAGAGTGAACCACCAGCTGGAATATATCTCTCAGTCTCTTTCCTTCTAACTCTGTCAAATAAATAAATCTTAAAAAAATTCATCAAAACTGAGCATCAAACTGTTAAGATGAATTAATTGTTTCTTTACTTTATAAATGCACTCAAACAACCCAATGGAGTTTCTCAATATAGAATCTAGAAAGTAGTATTCTCAACCATTACAAATGCTTACTCATTTCATGCTAATCCACCTGAGTCAGTAGCAAGTTCAGGAATGAAGCAATCTGCAAACCATGCATATGTTTAAGAAATGAAGTGCATCATATATATAAAAACAAATCTAATCTCAAGTGAGGAATTGTTATTGGGCCATGCACCAAAAACATGCTGAAGAAAGTAATACCTAGAGTTAGGATTTGAAGAATTAATCACAGATCAGATGGCTATTGAAATTAGAAGTTCATATATCAAATGTTAAACAGATATCACTAAGATTAAAAGAAAATTGTTTTTGAAAGTCACTACTATAAATTGAACTCAATCTGTCATTATTCTTGCATATATATTTAGAGCTAATTACAAATATTTACCTTCCTAAAAATGCCTGCGATTTAAGTGTAAACCTATAAACCACACACATCCCTTGTACAAACAAATACTTAAATACTCCAAAAAGAAAATCTCACTGCAACCAAGGCAAACTAAAAATGGACAAAAGATACTATTCCATGGACAGCAAAGTCAGAAATGTTTGACTGAAAGAATTTGGTAACAAGACACTGAGCCACATCATAGATCTGTGAGCCCCTACACATGCACAGGAATAAATGCTGAGATACCACAGTGCTGGTAGAACATGTCCGCCTAATAATGACAGTGTATGTAAACTTTTTATCTATCTTTTCTAACTTTATAAAATAATTATTGCACTGTAATAATAAAACTTTAAAACAATACTGAAAAGGGTCATTATTATGTTATACATGTGGAAAACAGTGGTCCCCTAGGAGCAAGTGTCAGGGAGACACCCGTGGGTACTTTCACCACTGTCCTTAGCGGAGTGCCGGCAGTGCACACAGGAAGTCTTGCTACCTAGCTTGGGGGTGTTGGGGATGACAGGGCAGTGCTAGAGCCTTGAGCTCCTTTTTCCAGGTCCAGCAACTAAAGATTCAAGCAGTGTTCTTAGGTTAGCTTATAGAAAAGGCATCATGTGAAAAGTCATGCATCAATTCCAAAAATGTTTATGAAAACGCTTAATACCTAATTCAATTTTCTCTGAACTTTTAAAATCCCTAAACGTGAAGGTTTAATTTTTTTCTAAGTAGCCACTGCTGAATGAAAATCTCAACCAAAACTTATACTGTGCTATGTAACTTTAGTGATACTTATTTTTTTTTTTAAGATTTGTTTATTTTTATTGGAAAGGCAGATTTACAACGAGAAGGATAGACAGAGAGATGGATCTTTCCTGGAGCTGAGTGGATCTGAAGCCAAGAGATTCTTCCCAGTCTCCCACAAAGGTGTAGGGTTTCAAGGCTTTGGGCCATCCCCTACTGGTTTCCTAGGCCACAAGCAGGGTTTTGTTGAAGGGGAGCAGCCAAGACATGAACCGGTGCCCACATAAAATTCTGTGCTTGAAGTGGGAGGATTTTAGCTAACTGAGCCATTGCACCAGGCCAAATGTTTATTAATAATAAACTGTTCTATAAATGTGCTGACAATCTTCATCATTCAAGAAGTCAAAGTATGAAGTGAATTTAAGAAATTCTGGCCTTACCCTTCGAACAAAATAACCCATATTAATCTAGTACTGTCCTTTTCTGCCATTTTTCCAATAGGTGGCGCTGTACTCCATGTAAAAGGGACTAGAGTTCTGAGGCCGACCCATCCATCAGGTGCCAGTACAACATGGGAGTGATCTCCACATACCCTCTAGAAGCGGGTGCTGCAGGACAGCAAAATCAAGCCACATATCATGTGCAATCTGTCCCTCAGTCATTTCTAGTTGGGACTTGAAGCTTGATGTTCTATGGTTCATATTCACAATATCCTCAAATTTGCCGAATGTAAATTGCTGGGCCTGGCACGGTAGCCTAGTTCCTAAAGTTCTCGCCTTGTATGCGCCCATATGGGTGCCAGTTCACGTCTCAGCTGCTCCACATCCCATCCTGCTCCCTGTTGGTGGCCAAGGAAAGCAACAGAGGATGGCCCAAGTCCTTGAGTCCCTGAATCCATGTGGGAGACCCAGAGGAAGCTCCTGGCTCTGGCTTTAGATCAGCTCAGCTCTGGCTATTGCGGCCACTTGGAGAGTGAATCAGCAAATGGAAGACGTGTCTCTCCTTTCTGCAAATCTGCCTTTCCACTAAAAAAATTTAAAAAATGGATATTTAGAAAAAAAAGTAAATTGCTGTTTTAGTTTAAAGATGTAAAAAGAGAAATGTCCTCCTATATTATAAATCACACTGACTCCTTCCTATAACATGTTAGCCAAGAATGTTCTGGTAGCCTTACAAAGAGGCTTAATGTCAATCTTTTACTAAATATTCCAGACTGACTCTCACATCAAAGAATACCTCAAAGATAAAAAAGAGGAAAAGGGAAATCACACACAATGACTGATAACTATGTTTGGAGCAGACATTGCCGTCGAAGACAAGGGCTTCTAAGATTATACCAGTGTCCCCACACATATTTCCTTGTTGTATATCATCTGACAGGCTATACACCCATTTTCAATAAAAATGAATAACAAGAACCAATTACTTGGTTGTGTAAGCGTGGCACTATTCAGGGTGGGCTGGCTGGCAACAGCCTCTGGTATCATCAAAATGCTTTAATGTTCCTGGACAGCAGGACACGGAGATGTCTTGCCTGGTAAAAAAAATTGCAGTTGACTCCACACTGGGTATATATGCACACACGCACATCTATGTATGTATACGTATGATCTTGCACATATCTCTAACATGTTAAATATAAGTGCAATACTGGAATTCTTCCTTCCTGCAAGTCAGTCATCCCTGACATCAGGGCAGACAGAATGTTCCCTTGCACCTGCCCTCAGTGTGCACACAGATCACAGAAGCAAGCAGCAGGGGCAGCTTTCAGTCATTACAAAGGCAGTGTCACTGAGCTCTGACACCAAACGTTCTTGAGCTAGCACAGCGCCACCTAGTCAGGATGAGAAGTGTTTGCCTTCCGTCTAAGCAAAAAGGCTGCTGCCACTTCCAACTTCGTTGTGCTCCCTAAATCTGAGAAAGCTCTTTGAAAAAAATCAAATCACAAACAAGCTTATTATTCTGAAGATAAAGTTGTATACTCACAGTTCCATAAATGGAACGTTCTGGACATAAATGTGCAGGAGATAGCTGGGAAAGCAGGGGATGCTTTGAAAATTCTCCCCGAGAAAATATCCTGGAGAAGGCTATTTCTAAAATGCTAAACAAAGTATTTAGATTTTCTAAGTAGGACAATGTGTTGATACTTTAAAATAACATATATTAAGACAAAGAGAATGGGCTTAAAAAGCATATTAGAATTGCTTTAGGGTGTATGATTTATCTAAGAAATCTTCAAATTCTAAGTTTATGTAAAATTACATTTTCTAGTCCTCTAAAAAGTCTTTGATCACTCAAACTGCCTCTTTCTTTCATAGTCACATCATCATTTAGATTTCATCTTTGTCATTGAATCTTCACAACAAACAATGTGTTTCAAACCAGAACTTTGGGCCCGGCAGTGTGGCCTAGAGGCTAAAGTCCTCGCCTTGAATGCACCGGGATCCCATATGGGCACTGGTTCTAATCCCAGCAGCTCCACATCCCATCCAGCTCCCTGCTTGTGGCCTGGGAAAGCAGTCAAGGATGGCCCAAAGCCTTGGGACCCTGCACCCATGTGGGAGACAAGGAGGAAGTTCCTGGCTCCTGGCTCCGGATCGGCACAGCACCGGCCGTTGCAGCTCACTTGGGGAGTGAATCATTGGACGGAAGATCTTCCTCTCTGTCTCTCCTCTCTGTATATCTGACTTAATAATAAAAATAAACAAATCTTAACAAAAACAAAAACAGAAAAAAGCAAAAACAGAGCTTTTTTTGTATTTGAATGTTTGCTTTATGTTGTTACATTTTTGAGTGGAAACAACAGACAAGCAATAGCCATAACACTCAAGATAATCCTAACTACAGTCGTAAAATATCCTAAAATCACATTCCTAAAATATCCCAAATCACATTCCTTAGATTATCTAAATCACATTCTTAAAATATCCCAGAATCATACGCCTAAGATATTCAAGTTCATATTATTATTATCATCAGAAACACTTACTACAAAAAAAAAAATACAGAAGGACATTTGGCCTAAGAGTTAAGCAGTAGCTTGAGATGTCTTGGTTCCTAGCGCAGAGCCTAGATTTCAATGTCACTGTGGCTGTAAAAATTGTAGTTGACTCCACACTGGGTATATATGCACACACTTCAGCTTCCAGCTTCCTGTTAACGCGCACCTGGGAGGCAGCATGGAGATCTGGATTGAACTGCAGGCTCAGTGCAGTCACAGTACCATGGGCACTTCTCCCTGCCTCTCAAATAACAAAATTTATCTGACTACCATAAAGTCCCTAAACCAAGTCTCTACTAAACACACTCAAATGAAGTTCTATTCTTAAGAAAATTTTTCAGCCCTAAAGAAAAATTTTAAAAGCAATCAGAACCTGAATTATTTCATATTCCCCAAAGCTGAACTATTTTGTCTTCACCTATTTTCACTAATCTATGAAGATAGTCATAATTTTGAATATAAATCTTGAAAATAAGGTTATCTTACATGAGTTTTCTAGACAAAACCACACTGTAAGAAAGCAACACCCTTACTTACTCTTATTTTCTGCATATACACTTGTACACACACACACACACACACACACACACACACATATACTCTATATATTAAGGTTAAAATAACATTTCTCCACAGCACATAAGGATCAGAAACAAGCAAACAAAGGCAGATAGGAGAACAAGATCAAGAAAACAAATCATGTAACTTTCCGCTTCAGAATGAAATGGAAAGTTACACTTGGCTTTGCTCCATTTTTCCAACTTTTATGCAGGTACTTAAAACTGTCTCATATATCACATCTTTACACCTTGCTGGGCTACAGTCTGATCTTACATTTCCATGTAGTTTATCCACATTTTAAGTAAACTAAACAATGAGGTTTTTAGATTAATTCTACTAATTTTTACAAACAGATATATCTCTTTCAATATATAAGAGTATATCATATTTTGGGTAGTGACACCTTCTTAAAACTCAAATTCACAGAGTTGAAAGTAGGACACGTCACAAGGAAAAGGAAACACTGCTGGGTTTGTAAGCTTACTAAATCAGTATCACTCTGAGCATTCCTCTAAGAAAGCCTATTTAAAAAAAAATATATATATATATAGAATAACCAGTCATGAAATAGTTTCAAATTTTAACTCTCTTCACTAGCATGGTGGCACTGAAAGCACCAGATTCACAACACTGATGGAAAAGCTTTCATTCCTTTTCAGCAGTTAAAAAAAAAAACAGATAAGTAACTGAAAGATGAAGTATTTTCTCTAAGAAAAAATATAAAGGGCTATGTCACAGAGATTAGCAGTGGTGCAAAAAGAAAGGGAAGTTGCAGGATTTCAGTCCCTCCAAGGCATACCTGCCATGAACAGTAGCAGATTTGATAACATCCCCAGGAAGAACCACCGAGAGTTCAATGTCTCGGTCTATCATGTTTTCTTTCTGTTCCATGATGAAAGAAGCCGACTCTACAGAATCCTCAGCTGAAGAGACTTCGACATTTTTAGTGTCAGTTGGTGGGAGTGGTGCCTTTGCTTTCGGTCTTCTCCTGAAACGGGAATAAGAAAGTAAATATATACATATTACCATATGCATAGGCAATTTTCTAACATGACTTAATTCCATAAAAATGTGTAATATATTAAGAAGAATTTGTCACATTCAGGCAAATTTGTCACATTTTCTTTGATAAATTACAAAAATCTTTAAAGTCTTAGGATGAAATTAATATCTTGCTCTCACAAATGGCTCTTGCTTCTAGCTCCTTCATTTTATTTCCAATCTAGTATATTCTGACTTTCCACCCAGACAATTCCCACCTCTCATAGAGAATTCCCACACTCAGAGAATTTCTTCTGTTTTTCCCCGCTTGTCACCAACTTTATCTCTTTCCCTTTATTTATGACTCTGCAGGAATGCTATAGATGGCATTCCTAATATACCTGGTAATGAATCATGAACTGTTTGATTATTTGATAAACTACATATCCGTTTCAAAGAAAAGCTATCTAAATGGCTATTCTGATAAATAATTTTCAGTATCACTAAAATAATCCCTTAGCTAATTGATGGTAAAAATAGTAGACATCCTGAAAAAATCGTATCACTGCAGGGTAGGAAAAGTTGGGTTATCCTGAAACACATGTGACAAAGAAAACCTCTACAATCAGAGCAGATATTCAACAGTCAAACCGTAAAACAAGCGACATTATATCATTGCTTACATAAATTAGGGCTTCGTTTCCTAAAATTGTCTTAATATAGAATTAAATTCATTTTTGTGCGATAATTATGGCATAATTTCACACATTAAAACAATCCATTTTGAAAATATCAAAAACTTATTTTAAAATTCTGTTAGCATTCTTCTCTTAGTTCCACTGGCCTTTTTAAAATCATTTTTGTGATTTGCATGGCACTTCAAAATTATGCTCCTTGCAATCATTACTTCCATTACTAAGATTATCCTTGCCCTTAAAAACAGATTTTAAAGAGAATAAAGGGAATTCCAAAAAAACAACAGAATTTAAATCAAATCTCTCGTCTTGATTTCAAATAAAAACTTTAAATACTATGTGAGATATATTTAAATTATTAATAAGCTTCTTAAATCCAATGGGATCTCATTTGCTTGCTACACTGAACACAATTTGATGTGTTCTTATAGATTCTGAGAAGTACTATACAAAAATACAGTTTCAGTATTAACACATGCAAACATGAATTATAAGTCTTACAATAATAACCTTTGAAAGTATTCTAGTCTAAAGACCACAAAATCATTCCACAGGCAGCCTGTTTCAGCACACACAGAGGGCTATGTAACACTCAGTTCACAGCAGTAACCACCGAAGAGGCACCTTGTAAAACCTTCAATGTCTGAATGGCCCTTAAAATTCTCACTTCAAATGTAAAGTGATGATTATATTTCCCAAACAATTTCTCAGTTTCTCTGTCTGGGTGTAACAACTAAAATTTGTTCCAAGGTGGACACAACATTGAATAAACTTCGTTCCCTTTCCTTGAAAATGCCTAATTTCAAGTAGGCTGTGAATATCAAAGTAGCCTCAAAAGAAAGGCAACAATGAAAACACAAGGAATTACATGAGCCCTGATAGGTATTTTTCTGGCTGGATCACCAATGACTTTCAGGGATCCAAATCCAATAGACCATTACCTGCTTCATTCCCTCGCCTCGGTCAACCCCCAAACCATCTCTGCTGGGATTTCTCCTCTCTGAACTTCTGGATTTACTTTTTCCTTCTTTCTTCACTGCTAAATTCAGTTTATAATCCTCTCATTACCTTTGGAAGTTGGAAAATCCTGGGGACCATTCTCTGCCCTCTTTCCAAATCAGCACCTTAGGGAATTTCTCCAAACCACATATTTTTAAACATTCTCTGTCAGCTCCTCTCTCATTCACAATTCCAACCCTCATCTGTTTATTGAACTCTCACATTTATATTTAGTAATTTCAGTCATCTCCATTTGAATGCCCCACAGATAGCTCAAGACTTAGACTGCCAAAATTGTTGATTCTCCTCTGGATGCCCCATTGTCATTTTCACCCTCAAGTTTCTCCACTTATCCTTAAGTGAAAATTCTAGCTAAAATCCTGAACATATTTTTGATTATTCTTAATCCATACCCCCTACTTACAATCTATTACAAAGATGCATAGGCTATGTCTGAAATATATCCTGAATCTGTATACTTTTTGCCAGTCCTTCTACTATCACCATTTTCATTAAATCATCATCTCTTACTTGGACTGTTTCAAGGGTCTTCTGATTATTCCATTTCTCCTCCTGTACGTTAAAGCTGTTCCTATTTTGTAGTAGCCAGAACTTAAAATATGCAAGTCATATCTAGTGCCTGATCCTTCACTAATTAGAAATGCATTGATTGATAGTGAAACCCAAATTTTGTTCCTTGACTTGCCTCTCAATAGCCTTAAGAAGAGCCAGGTAAATCCTGATATTTGCATAAAAATGCAGGTGCCAGATGTGTCCATACCAGGCCCAACCACACCAACAGATGTTACATCTCCTGGTGGGATTGTATTGAGCAGTAAAAGGCCCAGGAATAACTTGCCTGCCGCTGTGTTACCTTATTTCTATACAAGCCACTTCATTTTTTCTGGACCTCTACTTGCTCATTTCCAAATTAAGAACTACATAAAGCCACATCCCTTCACCTCTATCATATAGAGATCTGCAGAATGAATTTGGAGATCTAGCATGGTCAAAAAATCATCAGTACTGGAATCAGGGCCTGCCGGCTGAGGAAGTCTACAAACACTGGCTGAAAGAGTGACAAGGACAGGATGCCCATTCCCAGGGAGCTTTGCCCATTTGCAGAACACTTCTGGTCCTGGTCAGGAAAGGATCTCCTATGAGGCTCATAGCAAATGAAAGCCTGGAAAATGAGTTCCATTTCCAAAGTGACTTTCTGTTGGCACACACACTAGGAAAAAATTAACAGAGTGACAAACACAGGAAATGTTAAGACACTTCTGGCTTTGGTCTCCCACACTCAATCTTTTATGTGTTAACACCTAGAATAGCCTTGACAGTGAGGCATTCTCCACTTCAGAGTTGCTGCCCAATACGACAGAGCTCCAGAACCCACAGTCATCACACCTCATTTTTCTGCCATCTTAAATCTTTCTGTCCTGGACATATATATACACAATGTAAATATATTCATTTTGTACACTGATATATATCCATATAGTCATTAATACCTTTATATCTATATGTACATATATCCATCACACATATGTAATTAGACTTCCTTGTGTCTTTATTTCCCTTTCATTTTGCAGACCAACTTGTAAAACTTTGCTGTTCAAAATGGTAGTCACTGAACACTTGAACAAATGAATATTTGAAAATGACTAATGTGACTGACAAACTACATTTTTAGCTTTTTAAATTTCAATTTAAGAATTGAGCCTTGATTCAGTTACTGGAAAATGTTTCAGTACCGTTGGAACAACCTGAGTATGTAAATCTGTTTTTCAACTATGAATTTTATGGCATCTAAGTACAGATCAGATATTTCTAAGAAAAACACGACATTTGAACTGAAATGGTCTATAAGAGATTTAATATAAAATATTAAACACATATTAATAATTCTGTATATTTTACTAATACTTTACATGCCAGGTTAGATAAAACATTACTACCAAACACAGCCTCTACAAAGGCTCCCAATGAGCTCCTTGTATATATCCTTCCCTTTGTTAGTGGACTCAGTGATTGACTCAGTTTCAATAAATAGAGGCAACAAATGATGATGACATGTCATTTTTTCCGGGAATTAATGAGACCCTGGCGTCTGTTGGAGGGAAATAGGCTGCTATGCTGGAAGTTGCTCTATGGAGAGGTTCATGTTGCTTCTGATATCTCTGGCTACCAACCCCAAGAGTAAGCAACTCCGGTGGGAAAAGGAGCTGGGTCAGCCTTCAGCACAGCAGTGAAGATGCCACCTGGGACACCTGCATCCTTTAGTGCGGGTTTGAATCCTCACCCTGCTGTCTGTTCCATGCTTCCTGCTAATGAGCATGAGGGGAGGTAGCAGGTAATGGGTCATGGGTCTGGATCCCTCTCACCCATATGGGAGTCCCAGACCGTGTTCTAAAATCCCTGGACAAGGCCTGGCTGTTGTATTTGGGGGAGGGAACCAGCATACAGCGGCACTCGCTAACATTTCCTTCTCCACACTGCATCACTCTGCCTTTCCAAAAACAAAGCAGAGTAAGGATGATAGCAGATCCCAAACCTGCGAAAATTTCACACGGAGGACTGTAACACAACGTAAATCTATTTCACATGTTCTCTGCCCTCCTGGCTGTGCTTTAAAGCACCCACTGCACTTACAGGTCCTGTTCTTTGAAACCAACCAATGAAACCCCTAAGTATCACAACCATCAAGAACCTTTAATATTTTGCACATAGAAGTTCTTCTATTCTGTGTTCCTTCAGTTTTTTATTCATATTTTTAGGACACAGCATACAATCTTAAGGGAAAAAAAAAAAGCTAGGGTAATCGGCCACACACATCAATGCATAGATTAAGTGACAGAATGCAAACACAAGGTACAAACATTCCTCAAAACCAACAAGCAGACATCTGAATGTAAGATTGATATTTCTGATTCATCTATTGCCTTTTCCAGAGTATGGTCAATTATTCCTTAAACAATGAATCTATTTCAATGCAGTTTCCATTATGTTTATTCACTTTTTTCTTGTTGTATTGCAGCCATCTCAAATTTTTCCTTTCAATTTATTTTAGGAACACAGCAATGATATAAAGTGGGTCACAGAAACACAGAATTTCTTCAGACCAGTAGGCCTTTAAGAGTGGGGTTAGCAAATAGATGCAGCTGCTTTGTAATTGAGTTGCCATTTACCTAGAAAGATAGAACCTGCTCTGCATTCTAATTCATATGAAAATGGGTCATGTAAGTAAAGCCAGAATTTTTTAAAGTTAAGTTAGACCTCAGGTCAAAAGATGGTATATCTTAAACCAAATCTGATAGTTGCTCTGAAATACCCAATCTTCTTAAGTCATGCCAATAGACAGTATGTCTTATTCTGCCATACTTCTCATGTATTCATAGAAATCACCACATGGTGCAAAGGTAGCTACTAAAAACATCTCATAAACTGATCTGGCTCATGCTTATCCATTTCATGTCTTTAATATACATAGGGCCTTATCCTCAATATAATCTACACACACACACATACAAACACACACACATCTGTACGAGTATTTCACATTCTGGGAAAGTCAACAGGCTAATAATTTATTCTTGAATGTTTGCTATGTGCATAAGCTCTAACTAAAATATCTTTTTAAATATATGCTTTATATTTTATATATTTTATATATATATACACACACTCATTCCATGGCTTTCATTTCTTAAGTTTTAATTAATTAATTAATTTTAATTATATTTGAAAATCTTTACACAGTTAATTAGGGTTAGTAGGGTAAAAACGTTAAAGGGCTACAGGAAAATGGGTAAGACTATTATTTCCATATTGTTTCTTTCATATCATTCCATGGCTTTCACTTCTTTCTAGTGATTGTACCTGGGTGATATACTCGGATGAAAACAAAAATATTTAGCTCATTAAACATATATACTATTATCTTCCAGCAATATTTAGACACAGTAGACAGCTGAAATTAATAGAAAAATATATATTTACAATTACTAAGGAAAAAATTTTTAAAAATTGAGATATCTTGCTTATGATCAGTGCCTGCATATATTGTTTGGTCATTTAATCTCACTGGACCTTTAATTACAAAGCTGGACAACACCTCCTAATGCACAGGGTTTGCTGAGAGGGTTCAACGAGTGGGCAGGCACTATCTCCCACAGTGCTTCTAAACATGGCTATCCAATGAACTCATCTGATTAGTTCACAAAATGAGACCCAGATTCCACTTTCAGAAATTCAGCTTTAACTGGCTTGTGGGGATTTTTTTAATCTCCTCCAGGTTATTAAAAATTACAGCCAAGGCGGAGAGCCACCAGTTTTACCTAACACCTAACAGAGTAAACACTCAAAGGAAATTAAAGATACTCTCATTAGAACCTTGTCAACTCCGAAATGTATCGTCTCAACGCCAGCACCTAGGCCAAGCAACCACATCCATGTACATTCAAGATATCAGAAACATAAACAACCTTAAAAGCAGTCCAGGCACTGCTAGCACTGTAGTCTAACACTTAAACTACCATATGCAATGCTGAAATACGGGTGCCAGTTTGAGTCCCAGCTATTCCACTTCTGATCCAGCTCCCTGCTAATATGCCTGGGAAAGGAGGGCAAGATGGCCCAGGTGTTTGGGCCTCTGAAAGAACATGGAGACCTGGATGAAGCTGCATGTTTCTGGCTTTGGTCGGGACCAGCCCCTGCCAGAGTGGCCATCTGGGAGGTGAAATCAGCAGATACGTCATCTCCCTATCTTTACCCCATCCCTCTCTGTGTAACGCAACACGGTCGGCTAAATAAAATAAATCTTTGAAAAAAAAAAGTCTAAAAAACAGTAACAACTTTCAGAAAAAAACAGCATCCAATAACTGAATGCTTAGCTAACTGTGGAAACTGTGCCACATGTTTTTCATCTAACCATTACCTGACATTATTCTATTTTGAATAGTACCTTAAGATAATTCATAAACATTTTTTTAAAAATAGCAATTTCTCTTGACGGTAGGCTGAAGCTATGTTTCCATTATTGCTCTCTGTTCCACTGACTTCTTCAACAGCTTCCTTCCCCGGAGCACATTTCAGTAGCTCCTGATGTCAACATCATCTACCATAAGATCTTGTGCACTTGATGCTTGCCGCCATGCTATTCGCAGAAGCGGATATGTGAAATAGGGAAATGAGTTCAACAAAGCTAATACAATTGAAATAGTATAATTCAGATTTGTTTTAAATTAACAAAGTGAGAAAAATTACGCAACCCGTGGAACTCTTTATTTGGCAAGTGAAAGTATAAGTATTATAAACATGATAAACCTTGTTGTAAGTAGGCATTTACACTTTGTCAAAAGTCTTGATTCAAAATAAGCACAGAAAAATTACTAAGTAAAATAAATTACCCACAGCTCGTTTTATCTTACATTCTCTGAAACAATAAAATACCAATCTGGAGAAGTCCTCACTCTCCCTCCATTAAAAAAAAGAAAATGTCGGTTGAATTTTTTTTTTTAACTTTCAAAAGTATGCTAGGTGAGGAAGTAGAGACACAGGAATCCTAATGATTAACATATATTGCTCATACACAAATTAAATACTGGGAGTGCACACTGGATTAGCCAAGCAAGAACATTCATAAACGAACCAAATTTTACTAAGTCATTAATTTCTGTTAATGTTTTAAATCTGTGTTGGAACAAACAAGCATAATACCCACTCTTTACAGATAAAAGCATCTGAATTGAAAAACTTCACAGAATAACTGTTAGCTACAGGTTTTGCCAAATATTATCTAGAACATTTGGACATAGCTTCTCAGAGCTTGAAAGAATAAAACTGTAAGGACCATAGTACATATATAAAAAAGTTACCTAAATGTCAAACATAAAGTTTGGTTTAGATGGTTTAGATGGTAACACAGGAGCAAAATGTCTATCAGACTGAGGCCAACATTGTGAAATAGCAGATTAAGCTGTTACCTGCAACGCCATCATTCCACATGGCTGGGTCAAGTCCCAGCTAGCCCAGTTCTAATTCAGCTACCCCAGTTCTAGTTCAGCTACCTGTTAGTGGATTGCATAAAAGCAGTAAAGACAGCCCAAGTGTTTAGGCCTCTGTAATTATATGGGAGAACCTGGCAGTGGTGATCATCTGTGGAGTAAATGAAAG
The DNA here is from genome assembly GCF_017591425.1 of Ochotona curzoniae. Lineage (NCBI taxonomy): Eukaryota > Metazoa > Chordata > Mammalia > Lagomorpha > Ochotonidae > Ochotona > Ochotona curzoniae. The sequence continues at coordinate 27,380,762 of NW_024465369.1, forward strand.
ATCTCTTTCTCTCCTCCTCTCCTCTCTGTGCAACTCTTCCAAATAAATAAACAAATTTAAAATAAAGTCTGTTGGACAGGTTTCTCATTCATGATTCCAAAGAAACAATCATAAAATGTTTTTGAAATCAAATGTTTTGTTTCAATAGATTTCATCAAAAATTAAAATTTATGTCAAAGTGTCTATTAAACATATAAAAGACAAGCTACAGACAGAAAATATTTACAAGTCAGATGTTCAACAAGACACATCTACATCATACAGTGAACCTTCTAAAAAGATTAAAAATAAAAAGAGTTCCGTTTTAAAACTATACATAGAAACTGCAAACGGCAAATACACACAGAAATGAATTCAATGCTATTCTCTCTAGGGGAAATGCAAAGCAAAGCTTTGGTACAACATCATCATATGTTCAAATTCACCAGATCTAAATGAAGGTCACTTTCTGTTTTTCATATATAACATAAGAGGCTGTATCAGAATATCTTTGAATTTCTGTTGATGTTAATATTACTTATAAATGTTTTAAATAAGCCAAATTCACTTTTATTCTAACATCCTGCTCTAACTCTAACCCACACAGCCCAAGACTGTAACTAATGCACTTTCTACGTCTACGATTGTAAATATGGCTTACAGTAAAAATCATACAATATGGGTTTTACGTCTGATTTCTGCTCCCGAGCATAATGCAGTTGAGGTTCATCAATGTGGTAGCACATACCCACTATTTGTTACTTTCTATTACTTGCAGTAAGCCAATGTATAAACACACATTTTAACTACTCACCGACTAATGAAAGGTTGTATTGTTTCAAATTTCTGGCTACAGTGTTTGGACGTTCACCCACAAATCTTTGTATATCTCTTTTCTTGGTATGTCATTCCTGTATGCCTTCACAACAGATTCCGTATGCAAAGGACATCCATTCATTTATTTTACCCAATTTAACTGTACCCTGCTAGCCTTAAAGCCCAACAACCTCTACAGTATCACCAGACTCAGCACTGCTGGACAACTGTGAGACATACACTGAGAAATCCTTAAGAAATTAGGGCACACAACTTCATTTTTTTGGTCCATCTAGTCTTCTATACGCCAAGCAGTATCTCTTCATGTAGTACACAGTAAGAAGGGTAGGGGAAAAAACAGAGCCTTGTGGATTGGATTACATATCACAGAAATTATACTAGTAATTCTTATCAGAATTATGGCTAAGTAAAATAAAGATGTAAATGCAGAAGCATAGCTTTCCAGTTACCATCACTTTAACTCTTCTGTAGCAATTATTCTCCTATATGTGAAAGGAATGCTCAGAAAGTGTAATTTTTTTTAAATCGATTTTTTAAAAAGATTTATTTATTTATTGGAAAGGCGGATATACAGAGAGGAGGAGAGACAGAGAGCAAGATCTTCTGTCCAATGATTCACTCCCCAAGTGAGCTGTAACGGCCCATGCTATGCCTATCCGAAGCCAGGATCCAGGAATTTCTTCCGGGTATCCCACACGGGTGCAGGGTCCCAAAGCTTTGGGCCGTCCTCGACTGCTTTCCCAGGCCACAGGCAGGGAGCTGGATGGGAAGTGGAGCTGCTGGGATGCGAACCAGCGCCCATATGGGATCCCGGTACGTTCAAGGTGAGGACTTTAGCCGCTAGGCCACGCTCCCAGGCCCCAGAAAGCATAAATTTTTTTTAATTAAAAGCTTTCATACCTATCATCTATAGTCATGAAATAGGGAATCACCTAATACAAAATTTTAAAATATTGTACATAAATTTTGGTATCATCAGAAATGAAGCATCACAACAAAATGAAGAACCAAATATGGGCTGGAAAATAGCTACCCAAAGAGTTCTTAGGAAGTGTTGTGCTCCTTACCCTCTAGCTGTAGGCATTTATTGCAGGTACATAATGGTTTTTTAAGCAAAGAACTGTTAACACTCTCCATTTGTACAATATACAAAAGGTAGCTTGTAAATGTTCACAATTCTGCAAAGTGAGTTATTCAGATGAATGAAAGCTCACTGCGTCCAGGTACTTTAACTCTCTGAATCCCTGTGATACCCAGAAGCATGAATACTACTGGTTTATGGTTTCATCTACACCATTTTCAATGCAGATGCTCAATAAAATACTGCTGAATCAATTTTTATCTTTAGATATATACATGAGTCATATGTTTCCTTATTTTTTAAAGTATAATTTCTCCAATGCATCTGAGAGAGTATGTTTTAATGTTTTTAATATCAAATGGCAGGTACTCATGTATTATTTTCTATTATTTTCCCCTGATTCTTAGGAAGCCAGGAATCCTGCTCAAGGAAAAAAATTATTGCTAGCTGTCCAGCAGACTACTTGTCTGTAAGCTATATATATATAAAATCAGTAATGAAGATTTCGTATCTAAATCTCATAAATACTTTTTCTTCTTCTATCTGTTGCAAGGAATCATTAATCTTTATTAAAATGACAGTATGTCAAATCATTGTAGAAGAATGGAATTAAAAGGTGAGTTTACCTTGGTGCAAAGGTTTTGAAATTCTTGCATTGTTTTCACCTTACACTTATCTCCACGAATTTTTTTAAGACCCCTTGAACTTTCACATTGTTGCTTTAAAAACTATCACAAAGATATAATATAGAGCCCTCCCTAGTTATCAACAAATAAAATTTTATAGTATTGTTATAAAAAAAGGGTTACGATATGTAGTAAGTAAACTGAGCTAATTTAAGAGAAATTGCATAGAGTTAAATGTATGTGGGAAAGAACTCTGATTCAGGGTTGAAAACTCACATTTTGCTACATACCCTTCCTAAGTATATGTTAAGCACCTCTGTGAAGGAAAATAAACATTACAGCTCACGCATTCAAAGAATATTTATCATTTTACAATATATATTCCCCATAAAAAGTCACCAAAGGTACTTGGTTACACCTTTCACTTTAGATAGCAATCAGTGAGCACTGCCAAAGCATCCCTGAAAATCTACCATCAACAGCAGACAATGTAGGCATCCGCCTATTACACAACCCTGTGAGTTGCTGTGCCTACATATTACACAATAAGAAACACATTCCTGAGAGAGGAGTTACCTTTTCTTCAGCCACAAATCTCAGTTTTTAAGCTCAGTGCAGTTCATTCTCAAAGCTCCTTCCCTTTCTGCCCCACCACTGTGTTACCATACCCCCTACTTTCTGTAGCCACCACTAGTGAAAAACCATTTTAAGATCTTAAAACTCTGAGAAGACTTCATTTAGCTCATGAAAAATGAGGAAATTGGGAAAATAAAACCTGTTCAGACAACTAGTCCTCAAAAAATTGATGTAAAACTTGTATCATAAAAAAAAAACTATGCATGAATTACCAACCAATGAATATTGTACCAAAATCACCATATCATTTAATTTTATGTTCCATGAACTTCTTGAAGATCCTCATGTTCAAAGTGACAGACTGAAAAACCAAAGTCAGATTATATGTACCTATCCCCAAGAATCTATTTTTATTTTCTCTGGAGTGACACCTCACCAGAAGAAAGAGATGAGCCATGTGCACACTAAAGATTGACTCATTGGAACCACGATCTACAAAATTCAAACTAAGCAAAACAATCAGTCTAAAGAGGAAAGCTTTGTTCCCGTCAGCCTACTTTAAATATACTGAAACACTATCGTAGCCCCCCCCACCTGCCCTATAATTTAATTCCACAGAAAGTCAACTATTATAGATATCATAAAATCCATTGCAACTCCACCTCCCTTGAAACAAGAAAAGGAAATGACAAATCCACAGGCATCTCTTTTATACAAACTCTCCCTGAGGAAATAGGTGGATCTACAGACAAAGGCATTTGTAGCAAGTGGCAGTGGTGGTCAGCACAGCTCAAAGAATTTGTTCAAAAATAGCTCTTACATATCAAAACCATTTGTAAAACAATTTTTTTTTGAGTACAAAAATTCTGCTATAATAGGTGTGGTTCAGTTATTCTGAATAGGAGCTAAGACAGCAACTGAAACATTGGCTTTGTGATCTTAAAATAACTGGACGTATTTATTGTAACGATCATATAAAAGGATCAGTACACTCTATATCTTGCATTTTTAACTTCATAAACACCATTCATGTTATCTTTACTATATATTTTTAAAGATTTTATTTTAATTTTTATTGGAAAGGCAGATACACAGAGAGGAGAGACCGAGAGGAAGATCTTCCAGCTACTGGTTCACTTCCCAAGTGGTCACAATGACCAGAACTAAGCCCATCCGAAGCCAGGAGTCAGGAGCTTCTTCTAGGTCTCCCATGTGGGTGCAGGGTCCCAAGGCTTTGAGCCATCTTCTACTGCTTTCTCAGACCACAAGCAGGGAGCTGAATGGGAAGTTGGAACAGTCAGAATATGAACCAGTGCACATACGGGATCCAAGGCATGCAAGGTGAGGATTTAGCTACTAGACTACTCCACTGGGCCCTACTACATTGTTTTAAATCTCTCACTCAGAAAATTTTTAAAATAAAAAAGTGTTATTTCAAAAGCAAAACTAATTAATCCCTTTCCTAAATATTTTTGAATGATTATTACTTCCATGTATTTGGTGAGACACCAACAACACAAAGAACTGATACCAAAAAAGTTTGTTGATTTCCAAAAACTATCCAAAAATCTGTCTGTTGTTTAAACAATAATACACTGTTTGCGAAGTTACTCAGAAAAAAACCAAAGCCTATAGTTTTATTTCAATTCATGCACTACAGAAGAGCATTATGAACATCTTTTATAACAAAAAGTTGAGCTCAAAGACATCCTTCTTTGCAAACCAGAACTGTTACCCCACAACATTATAAGTGGACTTATTCATATGATCGGGAATTTCACGACTAAACTGACAAGAGGCTGACACTAAAAAAGTGTTATAAAAGACATGAAATAGGTTTAGAAAGAGTTTCTAATTAAACATCTCCATATATATGGCTTCTGCATAAATTACTATGGATTTTTCTTTTTACAAGGTTAAAAAGTGACAGGAAGGCATCTAAACATCCCAGTTACAGTTAGAGCTATATAACTCTAAAATTAAGATATAAAAAAAGATAAGATTTAAGAAAGAATGTGCAATTATTTCAAACAGAAAGTTACAATACTCCTAATACTAATGTGTTAATTTGTGTTAAACAGTTACATTACTCACAGTTGGTTTTTCCTTTTTCTGTAAGGTTTGATAAGGAGCTTTCTAAGGAATGTATACTTAGTGGGAGTAAACAAGACAAACAGGGGTACATTCTCATCTTATCAATGAGTCACTAAGTCGGCCTATGTATAGCCAAGGCCATCTGATCTTATGGCCTATGTGAATAAACGGATTTGGTTGGTTGTGTGCTTAAACAGCAATTAACCAGTGAGATAGCAACTTGATACTCTGACATCTTAAAAAACACAAACACTGTACTTTGTTTTGATCTACACAGATTTTAAATGTGAAAAAAATCCTTTATAAGCAAAATTTGCAAATTACAAATCAGATATATTTATTTCTACGGGAAAATTAAATTTGAATTATGTTGTCATATTTCCACAATGTATTCAGAAACAACCCTATTTTCAATAATGTAACCATGTTGTTTCTACTGAGTAATTATTTTCCAGATTTTAGATATCTAAAATAGCAAGTAAATTTCTAACTTGAATATCTAGAACTTTTCCTAAGAAGGTTTTTATTATTTTATTCCTGCCAAGACAATGTCCTTAGTAATAAGCTATGTTTTAAAAAATACTTCACATCATAACACTAGCCAACTTATTTTCTCCTTTTTTTTTTTTGTTTAATTCATCAAATCATCAGTGAAAACCAGCTTGAGTTTAAAGGGAACATTTTCACTACCTGTTATTCTATGCCCAGCCTATATCACACCCAAGACTCATTTGTACATTCATCTAGTATACATAATGCCAGGCATCTATTGAAAGAGATGAGCTTAGTGTGTTCTTTAAAAGAAAGGGATATTTCCTGATAACATTAGCACAGAAGCACAGCGCTTTCAACATCCAGGCTGCACGCTTCAGTTAGTTTACTAAAGTCATGTGTAATCATCAGCCAAGGCACAGCTTCCAGGACACACCACCTTGTCAAGGTTCATTCTAACAGAGTTAATATTGCACTCAAGAACCAAAACAGTCTTGCAGTAGCATTTTATGAAGTCAGACAAATTCAACCAAGTGCATTTTTTAATTACTGTAGAGTGATTAAATTATACAACTACGTGCCTTCTTAATCACCTTACAGGGTGACCCAGGCCAGGACAGTCTATGAAAAAAAGTGCCATAGGACCATTAGTTCACTAACACTGATCTGTCAAAATGCTCAATTCTAGTCCTCTTTGAATTTCTCTGCCAAATTCAGTTTAGTCATTTACCCACAAAAAAGGACAGTGATTATGTATTCTAAAAGTTAAAGCTCTAGATAAGAGTAACTTATCATACAATTGCTAGAGATGTTGACCATAATTCGAAAGAAATCATACCATGCCTTAAAACAAAGTTTTAAGTAATGACTAGTGACAGTTCTGTATGCAATTTAATGATTGCACTTAAAAATTAACAAGCATAAATTACATCATCACATGTGGACTGCCTTGAGACAAATGAACCATAATAAACCAATTCACAAAAACATATATTTTTAGTTCTTTTTCAAAATGCTGAGAGTCCTCAGATACATTAAAATTAAACTACTAATAGTTTAAAGGAAACTATTACATGTTTTTACAGCAGATGATTTGACAATGCTAAACCATTTAAAAAGTATGGCAAATAATATATACTTACAATTTTCCCAGAAAGTCTCTATGAAATGGTAATGTTCATTTAGCTATTTACTTTTAGAGAATGCTAAACCAGCTGTCCTGCCCAGTTCTAAGTCTACTGTTTATCATGTGTTTGTAAGTGCCAGGCACTTCTTAACTTTGGCAAATATGTTTAAAAAAAAAATCACTGGTCTTACAAAATCATTCCAGGAATGATTTAACATTTTCAAAGGCCCCTTTTTTTTTCTTAAGGGAATGTAATTTACACAGTAATTTTTAAAAGCAACTCCACATTAGACAATTAAAAAACCGGAACATTCACTACTTTTGACCCCTTTATAAAAAAGACAAAGTTTGCAATTTCTCAACATACACAAAATTTACTCAGAATTCCTAAGCAACACCCCCAAGTCACTTTAGTTTACCAGTTTAGAAAACTTTTTAAAATTATTTGTAGGGTAGTAGTTAAAAAAAAAATTTTAAAGCTAGCTGTGTGATGCTAAAATTCAGAGAAAAAGAGCAAGCATTTAAAATTGTAAAAAGGAAAATGAAACTGGTAATTTCCTGGACAATGTCCCAAGATTTCTCCCAAATAATTTAGGGCAAATACCATTCCGCTCCAAGGAAAATTCAATACAGACAACGGAAACCGCTGCTGGACTTTTATAGCCTCATGAGTATACAGTCCCTGATATGAAATACAGTGGAACCTGAAAAGCCAGATTTTACTGTCATTCCATTCATGAATAAGAAAATAGTGTAGCAATAATTCAGATCATTCCAGGATGTTCAAAATCAAATGCAGACTATTTAAATAAGAGCCACAGAAACCATTACACAAAATCAAGTGCTCCATTATTGTCATTACAGAAGCACTGACTTTCACATGTGAAATACTGACTCGCATAAAGTAATAGTCTTTATGAGAACATGAGCTCCCACTAGGAGTTCCACTGTGACCGAGCTGGACCTGGAGGCTGTCTCAAACAGCTCTACCTACTTTTTTGTAGCTTACTAAAGCCAAATACCTAAGAATATATCTCTATTTTTCTTTCTCTAGCTTCCCATATTCAATTCAAAACAGATGTTCAATCCAGAACTTCTACATTACAAACAGCCCTGTTCAACCCACCATTCATGTTTGTTACACCACCACAGCAGCCTCCCTTCCTCCACTCTCATATTGCAATTCAATCTTCTTTTACATAAATGCTACACTGATCATTTAAAGAAAGAAACTCCACCACTTTACTCTGGGTGCTAAAATCTCCAAAGGCTCCTGCAGCTACTGTAAATAATCCCAAACTCCTCATCCTGGTAAAGGAAGCTCAACAAGAGAGAAAGCTATCAACACACAGGCCTTCTCTGGCTGAGAACCCAGGATACTAGCTTTAGTATGGCTGATATCCCTTGATCTTGGTCTTAGAGATCTTGCTATTGCTTGGGCTTGGAATTCTCTTCCCTTGAGCTTGCCTCATCTTTCAGGTCTTCATTTACATACTACCTGCTCATAAAGAGTCTCAGGGATCTTATCTAAGTAGCAAAGACAGTTGCTATCATATCACACTCCCTTTTATTTCTCTTCACTGCATTTATCATTGTCCCTATCAGAATCTAAACTGAGAATACATACCTTGTCAAATAGATGAGTCAGCTGTGAGAAAATTTTTTTTCCCGTTAACTGTACCAGTTTAAATTCTTAAATAAATTATAATTAAATGTCTTTGGGAAAATCTTGGGATTAATTTACATATAAAAAAGAGCAATGTTTGGGCTGATGCTGGTTCAAGTTCCAGCAGTTTCACTGCTACTATCCCTAGACAGGAAGTGGAAGTACCACCTACTTAGGAGACCCAGATAGTTTCTTGCTCCTGTTTTTGATCTTGTCCAGTTGTGGCTTTTTGGGGAATGAACCAGCAGATGGAAAACCTCTCTCCAGCTCATGTGCGTTCTCTCTCTGTCTTATAAACAAATAAGTCATTAAAAAAAAAAAAAGGAAATGCTATTAACCATTAAAATACTAAAGGATAGGAGTACTGTGGCCTATTAAGTTTTTCAAAAACAGCGTTATGGAGTACTTTCAGATTTGTAGGATAGTTATAAAACTTGCAAAGATTGTTCGATGTAAGCCTGAGCCAATTACCCTTGAAGTTAGCAGTTAGCGTGTTATGTGTCAATATACCTCTGTCAAAACTAATAAATTAAAATGTATAATTATTAAACTCTTGACTATAATGGGATTCCAGTTTGTCTACAAATGCCAATGTCTGTTTCATGATCGAATTCAGAATATCACACGGCATCAATATTCCAATTTGAACTCCAATTTTTGAAATCCAATTTGTATCTTTTCTAATTTTAAGCATGTGATTTTTTTTTTAAAGATTTATTTATTTTCATTACAAAGTCAGATATACAGAGAGGAAGAGAGACAGAGAGGAAGATCTTCTGCCCGATGATTCACTCCCCAAGCAGCCACAATGGCCAATGCTATGCCTATCCAAAGCCAGGATCCAGGAACTTCTTCCAGGTCTCCCATGCGGGTGCAGGGTCCCAAGGCTTTGGGCTGTCCTCAGCTGCTTTCCCAGGCCACAAGCAGGGAGCTGGATGGGAAGTGGAGCTGCTGGGATTAGAACCGGTACCCATATGGAATCCTGGGGCATTCAAGGCGAGGACTTTGGCCTCTAGGCCACGCCGCTGGGCCCATGCATGTATGTTTTTAAAAAGGTTTTATTTTGCTTGAAAGTCAATTATGGGGTTGGGGGGGCAACGAGTGGAAAAAGAGAGACAGCTTTCATTTGTTGGTTCACACTCCCAAATGGCTGCAACAGTCTGAGTAGGGCCAGTCGGAAGCTGCGAACCCAGAGGTTCTTCTAGGGTCTGTCAGAGGGACTCAAGGGTTCAAAGCTTTAGGCCATCTTCCACTGCTTTCCCAGGTCATCAGGACTCTAGACCAGAAGTGCAACAGTTAGGACTTGAACTGGCATCCATACATGATGCCAGCACTGTTCGTGGAGGATTAGCTTTCTATGCTACCATGTTAACCCTCAGGATAGTCTTTCTCAAAAGACTGATTGCTTGGTTATTTGTTTTATTTATTTGCAAAAGTGAGAGAGAATGAACAGATCGCTTCTGTTTCCTGGTTCACTTTCCAAATGGCTGCTACATCTAGGGCTTGGCCAGAAAGACACCAGGAGCCAGGAACTCCCATGTGAGTCTTCTATATGGATGGCAGGAGCTCAAAGACTTGACACTCATCATCTGCTGCTTCCCAGAAAACTTAGCTGACACTCTGAAGTAGGTTTTGTGCACCTGAATGGGGCAGCCTACTCTGTTACACTAGAAATCTGGCCCCTAAAAAATACTTTTGACCTTAACTTCCTTAAAAAATAAGTAATTCAATCCAGTATGAAAGACATATCAGGAAAGAGAAAAAGTTAATAAATTAATAGTTTGACACACATGTACATATACTACTGTTTAAAAGCGATTCATCCAAGATGCCACTGCTTAACCTAAGGTAATTTAATTTTAAACTTTCTTGCATGCTTTCCTAAGGAAGTTGAGCAGCTTTCTCCTGAAACATTTTGTACATGTACCCAAGGATTGCACAGAGCATTAAAGGACAGGCAGACAGAAATATTGCTATGTATTTGAATGTAGACAATAGTAAGAATGCTTATAATGGTCAAGCTTAAGAAATGTGAGACAGGGCCCGGCGCAGTGGCGCAAGTGGTTAAGGTCCTCACCTTGCACGCCCGGGATCCCATATGGGCGCCAGTTCTAATCCCGGCAGCCCCGCTTCCCTTCCAGCTCCCTGCCTGTGGCCCAGGAAAGCAGTCGAGGACGGCCCAAAGCTTTGGGACCCTGCACCCGTGTGGGAGACCCGGAAGAGGTTCCTGGCTTTGGATCAGCATAGCATCGGCCGTTGCGCTCACTTGGGGAGTGAATCATCGGATGGAAGATCTTCCTCTCTGTCTCTCCTCTCTGTATATCTGCCTTTCCAATAAATAAAATAATAAAAATAAATCTTTAAAAAAAAAAAAAAGAAATGTGAGACATACTCTTCTAAATAAGTGAGCTCAACAAAGCTGTAGAAATGAATTTCTAAAGCAACTGTTCATAAACTTAAAAAAGGTGATCCAGAGGCAGAAAAAGTGAGAAAGAGTGATCAAACTGTCATTGTTGCTGGCTCAGTCACCCAAATGCTCACAGTGGCCAGGTTAAACCAGGACCTGGGAACCCAAGTCAGTTCTACCACGCGAGTTGAATTCAACCACATGAGCCATAGTCTCTGCCTCCCCATTAGCAGGAAACTGGAGCTGGATCCGGGAATCAACTCAAGTACTACTATATGGAACCACAGTATCTCAACCAATAATTAAGCCAATAGTTCAAATTCCTGCTCCCTAGAGCAGTCTGTAAATGGCATAGAACAAATTCCTTAACAAACGGGTCAACAAGGCACAGAAACAGAAGTGAAATGGGCTAAATGTTAAAAAAAACAAAAAAAAAAAATTACTGACCCCAGGGGTCCTACAGCTATTTGGAGAGAAGGTCCATGATAACAGATACCAAGATCCAACTTAATCAAACTCAGAATCAGAAATGAGCGTCAGCATCACCAAACTTCCCAAGTTTTCTGAAGAAATAAGAGCTCTGGGTTCTTGTTTGAAATGTTCTAAGCTTTCAACACCGTCAAACAATTTGTTTCACCTAGCCATACACTCTGTGTGGTCCTAGAAAAAGAACAGAAAATTCTAAACCAGTGGCCAAATTCAACTGCTGTAAACTGTTCTCACAATTAGTGACCAAGAGTTGTCAATAACTGGAACCTCAAATAGGACATCAACAACAAGGAGACTCAAATACATGGGATGAGCTGGCAGAGAAATGAGGGAAAACTTATTGAACATTAATTCAGCCCTTACATTATGGGAGACAGCAAGGCACTGAATGAACAACATGGGACAGCAACAGCAAAAAGCAACAACAAAAAAACAGCAAGAGGTTTCTCAAAGGTCATAGGTAATGGTAAGGAATTTAGACTTTATCTTATAGATGATTCAGAGTCTGTAAATCGGGAAAGTAATGCGATCAGATTTGCTTCTGGAAATACTATCATGAAAACAAAAGGGACTGACAAGCGACATCAGTCAATGGGAATAAATCAAGTGCAAAATGCCAGGCCCTGCCCTGGTAGCACTGACATAAGAAAGAAGAAAGGGGTGAGGAGACTTTTTAAAAGTTTATGGACTTATTTGAGGGACAGAGACACAGAAAGAAAGAAAGCGGGAGGAAACAAAGCGTGAGGGAGGGTAGGGAGGAGGGAGAGCCAGAGACCTTCTATCTTTTGAGTCATCCCTCAAATGCCTACAAATCCAAACAGACCAGGCCAATGCCGGGAGACAGGAACTCAATCTGGGTCTACCATGTGAGTGACAGGGACACAAGTACTTGCACCATCATGGTGCAAACCATGACAGAGACAGCCTTTTTTGCTCAGAGAACTTTTACTTACAACTGTTTTGCTTTATTTATGTTCACACCTTGAGGGCATCCCAATCTTTTTTTTTTTCTGGATAAGATAAGCCAAGGACATTCCATTCCCCACTCCTTTCAACCTTAACAATATTAAAGAGCCCTTACTGAGACCAGTGAAGTCTGAAATCCCTCAGAGCAGAGTAGCTGAGACACAGGAGGGATTCATTCACTTCTGCTTCCTTGTCCTTCTAAAACAACCAACCCGCATTCACCCCTTGGGAGAGCTCCAGACCGGAAAAGACCCTTCAGTGATTACAGAAGGGACCACCCAGTCTAGGATCTTCACTCCAAGAGCACAGAAAAGAGCTAAAATGATACAGTACACAAGCTGTGAGGCAAAACCAAAGGGAATGTGAAATGGGGGCCAGTCAAGTGATTCTTGGTCAGGTGCCCAAGGAGAAAGAGATTTCCCTCATGATTTTTTTTCCCCCAAATCTTAAAACATGACTTACTTTTCTTCCTTGTACAGGCTAGATACATAATTTCAACATCATTCTAATTCCACAGTTCAAACTAAGCTCTGCTTTCCTTAAACAAGAAAGTCTGCTAGGATAGAGCCTACTGCCCTGACTTGAGTCACCTTGAAAGAAACCTAGGTTGAGTTTTTGGCTCCTGTCTTCAGCCTGACAAAGTTTTGGCTGTTGCAGTCATTTAGAGACTGAGTTGGCTGATGGAAGATCTTTCTCTCTCTCTGTCTCTCTCTCTCTCTGTCTCTCAAAAAATAAAATGAATCTGTACAGAAAGAAAGAAGAGAGAGAGAGAAAAGGAAAGGAGGGAAGGAGGGAGGGAGGGAGGGAGGGAGGAAGAGAGGGAGGGAGGAAGGAAGGAAGGAAGAAAGGAAGGAAGGAAGGAAGGAAGGAAGGAAGGAAGGAAGGAAGGAAGGAAGGAAGAGGGACAACGACAGAAAGTGTTGCTTCAACACCATTTCCCCCCTAAAGTCCAAAGGAACAGCTGTTTCCCTTTTGGACAGATGAAAGTGAGGCTGCATTAAGAGCTTCCCTCTTAAGCCATGCATGGTAGCCTAGCGGCCAAAGTCCTCACCTTGCAAGCACCAGAATCCCATGTGGGCACCGGTTCTAATTCCAACAGCCCCTCTTCCCTTCCAGCTCCCTGCTTGTGACCTGGGAAAGCAGAAGAAGATGTTCCAAGCCTTTGGACCCTGCACCCATGTAAGAAGCTCCTGCTCCTGACTTCAGATTGGCTCAGTTCCAGTCATTGTGGCCACTTAGGAAGAGAATTCTCAGACTGATTCCATGCATTTTATTTAAAAGGTTTAAATCTAAAAGTGATTGGCCAAAGATACATCCTATGTTTATCTTTTCAAAGGCTTCTGAGTCAGCTATATGAAAAAGCTTTAACATTTTCCATGAGAACTTTACACTATTTGTTTAAGCGCAGCTTCCTCTTGGAAAATAATGAATAATTAAATAGTAATTAAAAATCTAATTTTCTTAGCTCTCAGGATATTGGATTCTAAGCTCCATAAAAACAGAAATTAAAATTAATTAAAATCATTATCCTTCTAAAGGATGGGCTAGAGCTGTAGTACTCCTGTTTATGCAGCAACCACTCCACTTTTGTGTATTTTCAGCTTTGAGCCTTATTTAGAAACCAAGTGTTTGCCCTGGGTGGTGCCGGCTGTGTGTCTGACTGGCTAAGGAGAAATCTAAAAAGCAGGGCTAAGCAGCAGACACAGCGCAGATGCTGTGTTTTCAGGGAGACACACCTTCATGTTGTGAGGTCTTGGGCAAGGAGTAAACACAATCCCCAGTCAGTAATTTACTTTCCCTTAGTCAGGCTTCAGGGCAGACACCGCTACAGAATGCCCTGCTTGTGGCATGCACATTCTTCCCTGGGCGTTCCCTCAATCGTACGATTTAAGTACACACATATCCCTCCAGAATTTCACCAGAGTGAGTAATGTGTTTCCCTCTTAGTGTGAATTCCAGCAAATATTTTGATAGAAAAAGTCATTTTTACACCTTAAAATGAAAAGTACAAAAATAAGGTTCACTATCTTTTACATAGATCACAATGATTAACACATGGAAAAACACACTTCCTTTTACTGATTTATTAGGCTTCAGTGAAGACTTATTGTTAGGTGTTTACAATAAAAGCACGATAAAGGTCCATGTCTTTCCCCTACCCCCAACAAAGTATATTAATATGATAGAAAGAAGTTAGAACAGTTTTGTAAAGCCAATTAAAAGTAAAATTGATACTGATGTCAACCACAGAATATTGGGTAAATGATTTGTTTCATAGAATCACAGAATATTGGGCGACAGATATATTTCATCTATCTGAAAGACAAAGTTACACAGAGGTAGAGAAGCTGAAGGGAAAGGAAGAAGGGAGACAGAACGAAGGAGAGTAGGAGAAGAGTATGTCTGTCTTTGGTTCACTCCCCAGAAGGCAACAATTGGCAGGGCTGGCCCAGGCCAAAGCCAGGAGCCAGGAGCTTCATTAGGATCTCCTATGTGGGCAGCCGGGACCCCAGCACTTGGGCCATCTTCTATTGCTTTCCCATGCACATTAGCTGGGAACTGGTAGAAGTGATAGATTGGGGACTTGAATCAGAGTCATCATGGGACACCAGCACTGAAGGTGGTGGCTTAATCCACTATGCAGCAGCGCTAGCCCCTGGGTTAGTATTTAATTTTTAGATTAAAGAAAGCTTTGGAATCATCATCTTATGTACCAGCTGATGTTCAGCGTGTACTTCAGTGTACACCAGGTGCTTCATAAAGCACTTCTCAGGTACTTCTCCTCACAACAACTCTACAAACAGGCACTCTGCTTACTTGCAAAACACTTAAGGATATCGCAGGACAAGAACCACGTTTCTAGGGATTTCTGTAGATATCAAAATCTGCAGAAGCCCAGGTCTGTTATATAAGATTGCAGAATATTTGCATATAACTCATTCATGTAATTCCATATATTTAAAATCATGATTTTTTAAATAATTAAAACAATATAAATATTACACAAATAATTATTTTTAGGAAATAATGGCAAGTACAGTAGTTTTTCCTGAACAGTTTTAATTAAACCACAGATGAGAACAGGTCAATTGTATTTATTTAGGGGTCAGCTCCAGAGGTAATACATCTAGGGGCGGGATTTGAACCTGGATAGTTTCACTCCAGAACTGACATTTTAACTACTCAACTGAAGCCAAGCTTAATTTCAAACATGTTCCAAATGTAATGATCCAGCCTTGTTTCAATAGTTTTATCTGTAAAAGTGCTTAAATTGAAAAATAAATCATACAAAAACCACACAAACATAAAACAGACAATAGATCTATTTTCAACACATCTCAAGGTCAAACTCAGATATTCAAACCTCACTCTGTAGTTTTATACAGAAACTCTAAGCAACCTTCCTTAAATGATAACATTATTAATGATTTGTAAATACGAAACAAAGCGACTGTATCACTTTAAAAAAGGATTTATTTATTTTACTCTTGAAAGAGTCAGAGAGAGAGACAGAGACAGAGAATCCTAACACTGGAGCATCCTTTGAGTCTCCCATGTGGGTGCAGGGGTTCAAGGATTTGATCCATCTTCTGCTGCTTTCCCAGGCCATCGGCAGGGAGCTGGATTGTAAATGGAGCAGCGTGGACTCGAACCAGTGTTCATATGGTATGCCAGTGCCATTGGCTGAGGATTAGTGTGCTGAACTACCATGTAGGCCCCCAACTGCTGCACTATTTTTAAAGGAGATTTTTTTTCTTTAGCTGAAAGAAAAGTTCAATAGAAAAAAAAAGTTTTGCCCTTGTAATGTTGTATATTTTCCTTTTACACTATACTTATTCCTGTAATTTTGAATTATCCTTTACTTATATATTTTATGTTTAGAATTCCACAGATTTCAAAAATGAAAACTTAATGTCTATATTGACTCCTCTTGTTAATATTCAATATTGAAAATTGCAGAATGCCTGGACTTTATTCCATGAATATGTTTTAATCTTGAGTTTCTTTTATTGAATCAGTGAAACTGCCCATGACTTAATACTAAATAAAAATTTTGGAAGCAGATCCGTTCACTCTCAAATTAAGCTTCTCAATTGAAAAGTTTTTAAAAACTCACTTGAGTGAAAAACCAAATGGATACAAAATAATTATTATAAACTGACTGATAAAGTTTAATCCAGTTTATAAACTAGGCAACAAACATCAAACCAGCTTATCCCCATTATTGTGCAACCTTGATTTCAAAGTATTCACCTAGAAATCAAACAGAAAACAGATTGCTAGTTGCCAAGAATTAGGCCAGGAGGGAATGGAGAGCAACTGCTTAAGGTACAGGTTCCCTTTAGGGACAATCAAAGGTTGTGGAGTGGGTGAGCAGTTATACTAAACTGTATACTGTAGTTATACTAAACACTACCGCACTGTGCACAAAATGATACACTTTATGTTGTACATGTTTTGCTATAATTAAAATAGTGAGGCTTTGAGGCTGCTATTAATATCACAAATAGATTTCTGGTCAAATATTTGTATTTTCTAATAACAATTAGGAAATAAAAATTGCATGCCCAGCAGCGTGACCTAGCAGCTAAAAGTCCTTGCCTCGAACGCGCCGGGATCCCTTATGGACACTGGTTCTAATCCCGGCAGCTCCACTTTCCATCCAGCTCCCTGCTCATGGCCTGGGAAAGCAGTCGAGGACAGCCCAAAGCTTTGGGACCCTGCACCCTTGCGGGAAATCTGGAAGAGGCTCCTGGTTCCCGGCTTCCAGCTTCAGATAGGCGCAGCATGGGCCGTTACAGCTCACTTGGGGAGTGAATCATCGGATGGAAGATCTTCCTTTCTGTCTCTCTTCCTCTCTGTATATCTGACTTTGTAATGAAAAAAAATCTTAAAAAAAAAAATTGCATGCCATTAATACTTCACTGATTCAATGATATTTAACAAAATGTTCATGTTTGAGATGTCAAGAAAACCCACTGCACGTATAATATTATCTCTGGAATACTTGGAACTTCCCTATGGTGTGTTTAAAATGGTTATACTTAAAGTGTTGAAATATCAGTAGTTCAGTAG
Organism: Ochotona curzoniae; assembly: GCF_017591425.1. Taxonomy (NCBI): domain Eukaryota; kingdom Metazoa; phylum Chordata; class Mammalia; order Lagomorpha; family Ochotonidae; genus Ochotona; species Ochotona curzoniae. The sequence goes on from NW_024465369.1 coordinate 27,398,177, forward strand.
CTTGTCTAACTCCCAGCATTAGGAATATGAAGTTTTCCTAATGTGATTATAATGTACATATTTTGGGACTTGCACAGCAATAATCCAAGAAGAAATGCCTGGCTCACAGAACACTCAGAAAGCAAGTTGCAGGCGCTCAGCCTCTGGACTGTGGCCCTGACAAAGGCAGTCCAGACGATCAGCGTGGTCACAACTCATGTTCCTGTCTGAGCTGGCCAGAACCAAACACTATAACCTCCTCCATCCCAGACATTGAATCACATCCAGGATTCAGCAGCAATGGCTTCAGATGCTTTGTTACTGTAAGTAAGCAGTAAGAATGGGGTTGAATGATCCAGTATTTCCAAAGGGAGGCAAGGATCATCATGCTACTCCTGGAGGTGCAGAGCAAGGCCATGGGGTGCAGGTGAGCTGACCAGAGTGCAGGAAGGAGAAGCAGCAGGTCTGAGCAGACCATGGCCATCTTCACTCCTTCCTTCCTTCCTTAGGGTACTTTCTCTCACTGCACAGCATTCACTACACTTAACTTTAACTCCATTCACATGATTTTATCAATGTGCTAAAATGCTATTTTTACTTATGTATATTATGGATTCCCTTATAGGGAGTGACTACAGTGCACAGCATACAAAAACAGTCTTTACACACTTGCCAGGTATACAATTCCAGATTTTATTTGAATTTTGTTTCAGCATTTTATATCTCTAACTAAATATTAAGTTCCTTTCTTGAAGGCCTCCTAGCTATTTCCCAAGTCTTCCAACTTCCTTTCGTGTTTCTGAAATGTAACAGCAGGAGTCAGATCTACAGATCTAATTTTTTTATTTAGCTGCTTCCAAATTCCACGGTTATGCTGCATATCCATCTTATTGTCCAGGAAGCCAGATTTCCTCTGGAAGGGTCAGTTCTAATGTTAACTGCCCTGAGAAGACATCCCTGATTCCTGCTCCTTCACCCCATTTGTGCACTCTGGCTCCCTATTCTTTGTTCGCTAAGCACTTGGAGGCAGGCCATGGTGGGTAATCAGAGCACAAAAATGCTAAGTGACACTTCCTTACATATGTATCTATTTCTCTCCCTTCCCACATTGCAGATTTCGTTTGGTAAATAAACTTACTTTCATTTTTTAATTTTGTTGATACAGGAAGAGCTAATAAATAATTTTTCAAATGCTCAATAAGGATCTAAAAGCAAAATGCCATGGTTTACATGTGTCCTCCCAAAACTCATGTGTAAGAGTCCCCAGGGCTACCATGTCGGCAGGTAGGTCATGAGGGCTCCATTGGTTTGAACAAGGCTTGAGGTTGTAAGTTCATTCTCTGGTCCTGCAGCTTTCTGCCATCTTGAGGACACAGCAAAGGCCCTTGTCAGATGCCAGCACCCAGATCTTGGGCTAGCCTCCAACACAGTGAGAAGATAGTAGTGTTCTTTACAATCAGCCAGTGCTTGGAAATGCCACAGCAGCACAAATAGATTAAGACCAAAAGATATTTTGGACATTCAGAAGAAACTTCTGCAGAACTCCATGATGCAATAGAAATGGTCAACATTTGGAGCTGGATTTGGCTTATTTGATTTTGGCTTTTTTAAAGCAACAACAACAACAACAACAAAAAGGCACTACCTCATAAGCAGCCAGAGGCAGGGCCATAACTTTCTGCAGAGGGGTTAACACAGGAAATTACACCAAACATTTTCATAGGAAATGGGAGTTCCCAAAGTGAGACACAATGAAACCACAGGTGGTTGCTATGGAAACACAAAATAAACCTTGCACAGTTATCATCTAATTATCCTTTCTGTTCCTGGGGGTTTTCTGGGGAGTCTGAGTCCAAGAAAGGTAAAAAGAAAATATTTTTAAAAAGTGAAGCTTATCCTCAAAAAAAAAAAAAAAAAAACACTAGGAAACGGAATCAGGTTCTAGGTTATAGCCAACACATATTTGATGAAAAAATAAATGGATAGAAGAGATCCTCTTCCCCCCTCCCAAAGGACAGATATTTGCCATCCACCAAACAGGTTTAAAACAGGCAGCCAAAGGTAACAGAAAAAATCTGAAATGAAGCAGTGTTGTTAAAGAAAGTCAATTTTGTTTGTTGTCATTTGATAAAGTTTCCTATTCCTGATTCAACAAGGAGCTCCTATGGTAATGATGTGCAGTGTGAAGAGGCTGGAATGCTGGACAGGATGCTGAAGGCAGCAGCAGTCTGAGTACTAACAGTGGTGATGAGGATATAATCCTTGCCTTTCCTGGAGGGTTGTCTCAGACCTCTGCCTAGATCTCTCCTGCTTTACTTGGCATGGTTTTCAGATGCTTTGCACCTATTTTGTGTGTGTTTATGCAAGGACTGCATATCTCACACATTTCTTGCGCTGTTTGGTAAGATGCCTTCTGGAATACGAGCTGTCGGGAATACTCCAAAAACAATATAGAGAAAGCTCTGTGGATTTGTAGACTTTTGGTCACTATGTTGAGATGTTCCTCATTTTTTCTTATACAAAGTAGTCAGCTTTTGCTTTAAAAAGCTATAAATTTAGGGTTGTTGAGAAAGCTTAAATGGTTTCATCAAAAACACTCAAAAGGAGCCGGTCCGGTGGCACAGCCAGTTAAGCCTCTTCTGTGGCAGCAGCATCCTATATAGGTGCCTGTTCAAGTTCTGGCTGTTCCACTTCTAATCCAGCTCCTTGCTAACATGCTGGGAAAACAGGACATGAAAGCATCATGTCCTCAGCAGACTTCTGTAGACATGAGGAGGACTCAGAAGAAGACCCTGGCTTTCACTGGGCCCAGCCCTTCTTGTGCCACTGGAGATGAATATCTCTTTATCTCCATCTTTCTCTCTGTGTGTAAATCTGCCTTTCTGATAAGTAAAATAAATCTTTGAAAAAAAAAAAAAAACAAAGAAATTCAACAATTAGCATCCATTCTTAGAAGATAACATAGTTTTTCCACATATCCATCCTCTATACTATGACCCTGTTCCTTAAATACCCTACTAGCCTCAATGACATGCCATCCACCACAGGCTACTGGTTGAACCACCTGAGCTATCCATTCCCTTACAACCTCAATTACTTTCCATTCCCAATCTTTTGGCTTGCACGGTTCATAAACCTAACTTGCAAGTGCTGTTCTCAGAGAGGAATAATAAACCCTGAAGAGGAGAATAAACCCTGAAGTGATTCTAGTACTGGGTTCATGATATATTCTGTTTACAATTGGGTTTTCTAAATTTCCATGACCAAACCTGCAAAATAACTTAGAATCTGAAAAGATAAGGTTTTAGACTGAGTAAAATTATCAGCCGCTCTAACAGACCCTTGCCAATTGCTTTAGAAGCATACAATTCATACTTCCTGTGCAACTGAGCAGTCCTGGTGACTAATCTACAGAAGCAGGTTGCAACCTGCCTAAACCAATTAGCAAGGTCTCACAACTTTACTACTGATTGGCAGTAACCCAAGCCCTAACTGCCTACAGACCAGCATTACTCTGGTCAGAGCAATTTTTGTTGGGACTGACATGAGGCTGGTCCAGACAGAGTCAAGAACCTGTGTTAGACAATTAGAAAAATGACTTCTCTTTCTCTAAGATAGATCAAGCACTGATATGACTTTTGAAACTGCTACTTCTGCCATGCCCTATGCGTCAGAAAGCCAGAGTTCAAATCTAACTCTGAACTCTTGGTTGGCAGCATGTTTGGGAAAGGTTTGTCTAAATGGAAGAAAATACTTGAAACTGAATCAAATGGCCTTGAAATTTGACCACTATAGAGAAATACATGGAAATCCAGTTACTGTATATATTTAATATTCAAGAGATGTTGAACATTGTAGAAAGAGTCTAGAATGAAAGAGTAATGCAAATTTATACAGTATGATGTTTGAATTTATCATTGCACAAGCATGAAAATTATATAAGACATGAAGATTTGAAAACACATACATTAGCACAGAAAAACAGCCACTTGTCTCATTTTTAAGGATCACAGTAACAGGTAAGACAAAACTAAATAAAAGTAAAAAAAGCCATGCAAAATTTAGGCAGGGAATGAGGAGGCTGTGGAGGGCAGCTAAACTGCTGATCAGGACCAGGCACCATGATGCAGTGGGTTAAATCAAGGCTATTACACCAGCATCTCACGCTGGAGTGCTCATCCAAGTGTTCCAATTGTTTACTGTTAATGTTCCTGACAAGGCAGTAAATGATTGCCCAAGTATATGGACCCCTACCACCCATGTTACAGACCTAGCTGGATTTCCTAATTTCTGGTAGTTCTGGCTATTATAGCTATTTGGGGAATGAACAAACAGATAGAAAGTCCCCTGTCTCCTCTGTCATGCTGCTTTTCAAATAAATAAATAAATTCATTTCAAAAATAATTGACTAGTGGCTAAAGTTCTCGTCTTACACGTATCAGCATCCCATATGGTTGCTGGTTTATGTCCCAGTGGACCCATTTCCCATTCAGCTCCCTGCTTGTGGCCTGGGAAAGCAGTCGAGGATGGCCCAAACCTTGGGACCCTGCACCCATGTGGGAGACCTGGAAAAGGGTCCTGGCTTCGGATAGGCACAGCTCCAGCCATTTTGGCCACCCTTGGAAAGTGAATCAGCGGAGGGAATATACTTTTCTCTGTCTCTCCTTCTCTCTGTATATCTGACTTTCCAATAAAAATAAAATAAACTAAAAGAAGTACAAATTCAGAGCACTTAGGATCATATTGAGATTCTCTTGCTCACTATAAAACCTAGAGCAGATTACATAACTTCCAAGCCTCAAAGTCTCAAACATTCAAATTCAGTAAAAATCAGTGTCTATATTAAATTATACATATAAAGTTTCGCAAATGTTAGATGTCCTGAGTGAGAAAGTCAACTACTGTCTTCACTTCTCAAGCCCTGCTTAACCATCCAGTACTACTGAACACAGAACCTTTGCTGTGTGCTCTGCCAAGGGAGACCTTTGAGCACTCCCCTGCTGAGATGCATACCTTAAACAAGTTTGTGTAAAAACCAAGATTTGGAAAGACAAAGTGACCAAATCTGCTGCACCCCAGGATAAATTCCTTCCTTGGTCCACTCAATCCTGGAATCTTGAAGTGAACATTCCACTGGGAGACACACCCTGCAGGTTCTACCCATGAACATTCCTCCCACAGAAGTCCATTCATCCTCCAGTCCAGGATCCAGGATCACCACAAAGATAAGGACAAGCTTATCTTTTGTGTTTTACTTTCAAAGCAGTTCTGAGATTACCAGCCCTGAGAATCCTACCAAACAAAACAAACTTACCCTAGTGGACTATGCCCCTCAAAAGAATATAATTCTGCTATAGGAAATATGCAATTCATTCCTTCTACCCTTTTCTTAACAAAAAACTTATTTGGGGGGAGGGGGGTACAGAGGCAACTTACTTGAAAAATGGAAGAACTTGAGATTGTCTTAGATTTTCGGCACTACCAAAAGTGACCTTTTCACAAATTTGATAAATGTAGTTACAACTTGATTTTAAGTATTTCCCGAGTTACTCTGACATGGATTTTGCTTGGTTGAAAAATATTAGAGGCAAACAAGACTATTATGATAATGCTGTGCCTTGATCTATGTCCTTACTTTAGATACTTATCACTTGCTTTCAAACGTGAGATCAGTCGTCTGTAAAATCACTGATGATCTGAATATACTTTCCACTTTGTTACATTCCACGTTAAGTTCTATGTGAATTCCTTTCCAGTATTAATAGAACTAGATAGGACAAGAACATACTTAAAAAGTCACATCCTGGCATATAACAGAAAAAGAGAGGAGCCACTCAACAATTGGAAATAAAGCATAAACACCCATTTTAGAGCAAGTTGCTAAGACTAAAAGTATATACCTTTATAAATTAGTATGAAGTATGTAAATCACTGGTGTCACTTAAAAATTGTTTCTCAATTGCAGATCGGAGAGTGTTATATATGTTCAACAATGCATGCAATGGAAAGCTTTACCAGATGATTAAAACAACCTTTACTACCCACAAGCACAAGGTCATGCATACTTTGAAAAGGCAGAGGGACTTTGAGAAGTCATAGCAGTATTCCCTTTGATAAGCAAAACTGTGCCTTTCTAATTTGACAGGAAAAGCCCAACCCTCAGACCTGAAGGGTAAAGTCAAGCACAGCCCAGGTGCAGCTTGCTGCACCAGGTCCTGCTCTTAACAGTGTTAGTGTAAGGTTCCAGCCATACAAACCAGAAGTCACTCCACAGATATTAAAAAGAAAAACAAAGAAAAGAAAACTGCATTTGTCCAAATGCTATGCTATGTATAAAGCAAACACTTGAGTTTGAGATGTTTATTATATCTGGTTAAAGGTCTGCTAAAAAGTTTTCAAAAATATATAAATTAAAAGTTCATTTCAGGTTATCAAAGGAAAGAAGTGCAGGATGCAATGAAGAAGGTATAATAAACAAAAATCAGGTGAGAGAAAACATAGGCATAACTCTGAGTTAATACCATCTTTAAAATTCTGACATTTCAGTGATCCTTTGGCACACTGATGACCCAGCAACTTTCACAATGTTTGGCTAATTCCAGTGTTCAGTCAGGTGCACATCCTGAACAAAGCAGGTGGAGGAAAAGGAAACAGATGAAGCAGGACTAACCAGTGTCCAGTACATGTGCAACAGCAGAAGTTACTTCCCAAGAATCACTGGGCAACTCATCATCCCCACACCCCTACACAGACCCCAGGGCTCTGGGATGCTTTAGTGTCTTTCAATTAAATCAATGCCAACAGTGTGAGCCAATGAAAACAAAAGTTAATTTTGAGAAATACTTATCACAATTGCCTATCTTCACTAAATCTACTTCCTTCTAGGTCTCTTCTCCATCTCTAGGGGAAGTTTGTTCTACATATAAAATATTCAACGTTTATTTCAAGAGGGAAACTATTCTAAACATCCCTTTTAAAGTTATGGTTTTATAACAGCATTTTAATAGGAGATGCTTCAGTATTTTTAAGATATTCTGAAGTATTCACAAGACCAGGATACAAAAGGAAGTGTACTGATAATTTTTCAAAAAATTGTGTAGCTTCAAGGTTAAGTAATTTCAGGGCCCAGCACAATAGTTTAATGGCTAAGTCTTTACCTTGCATGCCAGGATTCCATATTGGCACTGGCTCATACCTTAACTGCTCCATTTCCTATCCATCTCCCTGCCTGTGGCCTGGAAAAGCAAAGAAGACAGCCCCAAAGCCTTGGGACTCTGCAACCACATGGGAAAACTGGAGGAAGCTCCTGGCTTCATGTTGGCTCAGCTCAGGCAATTGCAGCCATTTGAGGAGTGAATAAGTGGATAGAAGATCTGTCTCTTCTTCTCTCCATAAATTTGATCTGCCTTTCCAATAAAAATAAATCTTAAAAGGAAAAATTAAGTAATTCCAATGTAGCATTTAAAACTAACTTTGAAGGGAAACATCTAGGGTTTTTATTACACCAAAAATCATATTTTTCAACATTTCATAATCCCAAATGTAAGAAATTATTATACTGATTTAGCTAGCAGTACTGGGTGAATGAATGAATGGTAGCACCTCTGGATACTGTGCCCACAGCGACATGTTATGACATACATGACGTGGACTACAACATGTCCCAATAAAAGCTGTTTAACTGGAGTCTATTTTGCCTGGATGTTAACTTTTCCATATGCTGGGATTTAGGAATTAATACCATGTAAGAAAACACCATATAATTTAAGAGTTGCAACTAGTGGAGTCTTATTAAAATCAGAGTCATGGTGGACATTATCCTAGGTGTATGAGAGAGACAGAAAGCAAAGTCTCACTTAGAACCTAGTTAAGTTTAAATGTTAATGTTTTGCAGGCTATTGCAGCAACTTAAGAATGGACTTTGTAAATGCGAGGATGGGAGAAAAGACTTGCACAAGATGAAATGAATCAACATGAAAAGGTAAAGAATGTTTGCATAAAAAATAAGTTCTTAAATATCATAACCAAAATAGTTTTCCATTTTTTAAAAACAAATGGATGTGGAAATAAAACTAAAATTTTACAACTGATATGCTTTGTTTAACTTAAGATCATCAATACTTCTAAACTCCCATTGTGGATGTATGCTATTTAGAATCAGGTAGTAATATAAATTCATTAAAGTTAATAAAAACCTGTGAAGGCAACCAACATGAAATTTTATGGCACATAATGACCCTTGGGATTGCTGGACCTCCAGAGTAAGAAGAGAAAGGTGCCATGCATTGTCTGACAAGAAAATATTAACTGAAGGCCTTTCACATTTAATGTTGCCTGTGAAGATTTCACAACTTGGTGCAACTCACAAGCCTGGAGGAAAATGAGGTATTATTCAAGAAAGTGTGTTGAAGTCTTCAGGTAGAACTAAAATATCAATATGATTGAAAGTTGTCTCATGTAGACATTGCCAGACTAGACAGCGCTGGGCATGCCTGCTAGCTCAAAACTGCTGAAATGGGCCGAGAGTAGAAGGGAAAAGGAAGAGTAAGAGAGACAGGAGAATCCTCTCCCCTTAGACTACAAAGCACTGCCTGCCATTCAGACCATCAGCAGTAGCCTGGAATCAGATATTGCAAGCCTAAACAGCTTACAGCAGACTTACAGGATGTCATAATGTTCAGCAAGTCTTTTGTGCCCATCACCATGATTTGAGTTCTCATAAGTTCTACAATTCTCACATAATGGATATGAAGCTTACAATTTGCAGTTTCTAGGTTTTCTAAATGAAAAGATGCTGCGTGATTTGACGACTTACTGCTTCACAGTTCCAAATGTGTCCATTGATGTATTCCTTATGAGAAAAAATGGTGCTGAATTCCCTTTAAGCATTGCTCCTTTAAAATATTGCAATGCTAAGCCTTCTGTTTGATGGCCATATAGGAACACTGCAGAGGAAGGGGCTTTCTGGGGGGTGAAGGGTATGGAAATGAAGACACCTGGCAGAACCTGCTCAAGTCATGGGACATAAGGTTCCTCCATGACTTGGAAGCTACCACTAGGAACAATCTTTCTATTTCACTCTGACACTAAACTCATTGCCACCACACAGATTAAAATCTCTGAAGGCCTCCTGCATTTGCTGCACCAAATAGTAGCCAATTCAGGCTTACTGTTTTAATAATTACTTTATTATTACACAGGAGAGAAAGGGAGGGACAGAGATAACTTCCATGCACTGGTTCACTACTCAAATGGCAACAACAGCCCAGCTGCACCAAACTTAAGCCAGAAACTAGGAGATTTACACAGGTATACCACATGGTATCAAGGGAACAAACACTTGGGCCATCTTTTGCCACTTTTCTCAGGCCATTTCCTGGGAGTTGGATCAGAAGTGGAAAACCAAGCAAAACAAACCAGAGCCCATATGAGATGTCAATGTCACAGGCATAGCCTTAACTTGATATGCCACAGTGTCAGTCCCCTAGTAATAGCTATTCATACCACACACACACACACACACACACTCACTCACTCATCCCTCCTCGTCCTTACCATTAAGGGTACTGAAAAGAATTGCTGCCCAACTCTAAAGCTCTCCCACTGTAGATTACATCCACACCCTTGGCTCAGCACTGCTTGTTCAAATCTGATGTACAAGAGAGTTGCCCATTTGCCCAAACAGCAGCTTTTCTGGCTAAGATAGTCAACTTGGAGTGGGCTGACCCATACTGCTTGCAAGGTAGTCTGAAATGTGCTCATATTTGATCTGCCTTGGTAACTTGCCTTAGCCCTAAAGTATCATGGTTGCTTACATATGAGTATAGTACTTACTTTAACCATAGTTTTAATAAATATTTTTTCAGTTTCCTGCTTAACCCCTCTTATGGTCTATGTATCAGTAATGGATTGATACTGCCACAGATGCCAAATAACAGTAAGTTTTCTTGGGAGCACATGATGAGAAATCCATGTAATTACCATATGGTCTATTACTAGCTATTTTCTATTTCTATAATCAATCCAATGCCTTCATAAACTCATCCTAGAGACTAGAATGTCCAAATAAATCCTGTCTAGGCTTGTAATGATGTTATCAAATGATACAGATGAGATGGGGCCTAAAACATTTTGTCACTTTATGACAACCTTCATATACATCAAATGAGAAAAGTTAAAGGGAAATAGGGAGCAAACGAAGGCTGCTAGACCTTAGATAAGGAGCACTGCCTTAACTAAGCCTCACTTTAAATCCACTGTTATTTGGTATCTCAGCTTTAAGGACATGTAATCAGACCTATGCCCACTAACCAAAAACTATCCACCATATTAGGCAAGCTAATTAGTAGTCTTGCAGCACTATCAAGGTTGAACAGTAGTAAATGATCTTTCTGAAGCTCTCAACTACGGCTTGGTATTTGACTTAGCAATATATCACCAGTTAGGATGCCCTTGTCCCACGTCAGAAAGCCTTGGTGTGATACCTAGGTTCAATCTCCATCTCTAGCTCTCCAATCTAGCTTCTTGCTCTTGTGGACCCACGCGGGTGGCAGTAATGGCTCCTGTGGTTGAGTTCTTGCCACCCATTGGCGAGACCTGAAATGAATTTCTGGCTTCCAACTTCAGCCCTTCTGGTTCCTGCAGGCAGGCATTTGGGGAGTAAATAGCGGGCGGAAGCTCTATGTATGTGTCATATTATCTCTGTCTCTCATAATTAAGGAAATAAATACTAAGCTACTTTTACTCTTTGGCTCTGGCTCCTGCATAATGAATGCAACGTTTCTCAATGACAATTCCATTGCATTCCTTGATGAACATTCTCATTGAATTCACAAAACAAACCCATGAACTGACTAGGTAAATATCTCATACTTAAGAGAAGACTAAAGAAACATAGCCCTCATCTTAATGAAAGCTTAGATTAAAGCCCAGATACTATGACCCAAGTCTATGCTCCTTCACTTTATCATCATCAGGCATCATTCATCCCATCAGATTCCTTTTTTTCATAAAAATGAGGTTTATTGAAATACTAATCCATTGGTCATCCCTGGAAGTTCTAATTCCATACTTTTGGACTGTGATCTATTTTCTTTTTTACACAAACTTAACATTTTCTTTTTCCTTACACAAAGACTTCTTTTTCCTTACAGCAAAAACACAACTTCACCCAAATATTACTAAATATTTTCAGTTAAGGGGAAATTAGAATAGACAGAAAACTATAGAACTCTTTCTCTGCATTATATACTTGGCTGGAATATGATGAAAGTTTACATTGAATAATCTATTATTATGGGAAATTGGGTCAGAAATCCAAGATTTATTATTTGTGCTTGGCAAGCTTAAAATCAACTGGAAATAGCAGTAGCCATTATTTATTTTTCTCCTCTCTAAAGCATGCTAAAGTTGCCCTCAGTGGCAGTAACAAATAACTTCACACAGTTGCTCAGACACTACAAGTTCTTTAAGAAAAACTGTCGCAGACACATTACTCTGACATAATATAGTCATTTACAACTATTCAAGTTATACTTGCTATGTTTTTCCATAATAACTATTTTAATAAAGCAATGAATAAGAGCCAGATAACATAGCTGAAAGAGAAACTGCACTATAATTTACCTAATCAGGAGAAAACAAGGCCTCAACATAGAGAATGGGATTAAATGCTAACAGCAAACAAAATTTAAAATATTCTTAGAATTGCAATCAATCACAGCAAGATTGTTCCAGTCTCAGAAAAGGTGGGATAAGCATACCTTACCCTGTCTCTCCAATAGAATGCAGTGACAAAAATCATACAGAAGCAATGAAGCAACAATTCCAAGTATTTATGTAAAAGTAAACTAGAATAATAGAATTAAATGGTCTTTGTTCCTTTACCCTGGCTGGACTCAAGGTAGCCCAAAATTACAGGCAAACTGGCAAAGGAATAATTCAAAGACTAAGTTGTCCCAAACCAAGAAATAAGTGACACAGTGTCAATGTTAAATGAACCTTCTTTTTCTGAAGAGCAACACTGGCACTTCAGGCAGGGATACAGATTATAATACAGACTTTTCATTCAGATTTTTAAATTTTTGAATTTTATGGTATAAAATATTACCTTAAATATAAGGAAATATGCGTTTCCTAGAGCCTTAGCAATATTTTGAACAATAACTTTGATCAAGCACCCAAACTTGTGGAAAAGGGAAGTAACCATTTTAAGTTACTGCATATTTCTCTGCCTCTCAATATATTCTAGTAATATATGATAACTTTAAAGTGCTCAAGTAACCATAAAAGAAGTAACTAAGTTTGTCAAGCAAAACCTTTATTTGTTCTAATCTTGTATCTAATACCTTGTAGGATAAACTAGCTTGTAATAATCTATTTTTCTGTCAAATTAACATTGTACACATTTCCTTATGCCACACATAATTTTCCTCCTAAAAAAGGGTTTCAGTCAATTTATCTGATCAGAAATAAGCACTGCACATATGAAGACAGTCATGGTGAATCTCAGAGACGACAGGTGACTGCTACAGTGGAGATGAGTAACTTCTGGAACCACCCTTTAATGAAGCAGCTAACATTTCCTTTCCCATGCCAGTGCATTACTTCACGGTATACCTCCTGGTTCTGCAGAGCCTACCTGTCAAGAAAGCAGATGCTTCCGACTTAAGGGGCAAAGGTACAGATTCTCTCAAATTATTTTTTAATGAGATCTTAAAAATTATTTTAGAGTTCTCTTTCCCTGTACTCTTTGCCCCTATTTCTACATGCATATGCAGTTTCTGCTGTTATATGCATTTTTTATGATTATGATGCATTTCTTACTATTGAACAATATGATATGTTTCATCACTATTAACTAAAACTCACAGGTTCCATTCAATTTGATAGGTTTAGAAAAACGTATATAAAGACACGTTATGTTTACTTATTATGTCAGACATATTAGTGCCATTGTTTGAAAAACTCCATAATTCATTTATTTGCTCTTCCCTTCTTCAAACTAAGCCCCTGGAAACTGATACTTTTGCTGTATTCAAAGTTTAATTTTTCCAAATGCTTATTGTTTGGTGCACATAAAAGGTAGCATCTTCAGTCCGGCTTCTTTCACTTAGTGTTACATATTTAAAGTTTCTCCACATTTGTGACTTATTTTTTAATTATGAATGATGATGCACTGAATAGTGTTTGCCACAGTTTGCATGGTTACTTTATTATGGGACATTTTGGTTGTTTTCAATTTTTACTAATTATAAACAAAGCTGTTACAAAATCTTCGTGTAAGCTTTTGTGCAGATAGAATTTTTAATTCATCTTGGTAAACATTAAGCACAACTGCTAGTTCATATAAAAGAAGATTCAAGGTAAAAAACCTGGTATAGCAGGAAAGACATTTGAGATGCCTGCATTCTACAATGGTGCCTTGGTTCAGGTCCCAGCTCCGGTTCTGATTCCAGCTCCTAGTTTCTAATGCATACCTGGGAGGCAGCAGGTGACAGTTCAAAGACTTGGGTCCTTGCCACTCACATGAGAACCTCCTGCTTGCCCACTCACCCCCACCTCCTCCCTACCCCAAAATGCCATCTCTCAAATAAACAAACACTGTTCAGCATTGCTGCTCAGGGGATTTAGGCTGCCACCGGAAACACTGCCATGCTGGAGTCCTAGTGATTCTGTTTCCAATCTAGCTCCCAGTTAAATGCACCAGAATTTGGTGGTGTTCCTGATTCAAATTTCAACCTTTCTAATAATTACATGCATGCTAACTTTCATATTCAGACAATATTCTAGATATCTCCCTTTGATTCCCCTATGTTGTTAGGTGTTTATCTCTGTGGAGATGGGGAGGAGAAATCCATTTTTTTCCTCTAGGGGCAGTGACCAGAACTTTGTGGGGGTCGGGGAAATGGGCAATAAGTGATGGAAACTGGGCACTCCTGTCTGCTTTCAATGATAAATCTGCTAATATGTCATGGTTAATTATAACCTTTGTTATTGATTTAATATTCATATTGTTTAAACAATCATTTACTCAACATCTCTGTTTCTAAATTTCTAAAATTTTCATTGCCAGGCCAGAATTTGTCTCTAGAGAACTCAATTATGTGTCACTGTATGTATCTACACAAGCATACATGGGTGTTTGGTTTCACTGAAAATGGAATTTAAAAATTTAACCAATTTTTGGGTTAAAACTTTTCAGTCTGTGAATATGGAAGGTTTTCAAAAGATCATGGCAAACATAAATTAGAGGAGAAAATACCATGATTTCATACTTTCTGACACTAAGATTTATCCTTTAATGCCATTTTTTCATGCATTTTTTAAAATGCCATGAAATAACTATTTATGAAAACATACTACTCAGTTCCTGAACAATGCTGTCACTAACAAAACTGCCCTATTATGTCATAGATATTTCCCAGCATTTCCTTTTGAGGTATCTTCCTTATTGGTATATTATTATTTTTATATGTATAATACATTAGTCAACTTTTTATTTTAAACAGTAACAAGCCACTGAATGGACCTTTATTATAATGCACTAAAATAAAAATGGTCATTCAATGAGATAAAATGCACTCTTGGCCATAGCTCATGACAATGCTGAAAGGACTGGCAGGAAATTTCCAGTCAGGACTTCCCTCTCCCGAGCTACCTCCCCACTGGCACGGTGGATGGTTCAGGGTTGATGCCTCGCAGAGGTCAGACACGGAACAGAAAGCCAGGCACTCAAGGGCTGGCCTGAGAGCTCCTTTCTTGGAGTCATTTCAACACGAGTGAGAGGAACAGTTACTGCAAACAGGTAGGAATGGCAGACTTCTGACAGCAGGCTAGGATAAACACTGTAAGTCACAGAAGGAAATTTCAGTGGCTGCCCAGAAATGGGAACTGATTATATGTGCATCATGAAGTTGACTTTGAAATGTGGTCCTGCTTCCTAACACACTATGGAAACTCAAATATTATTTTGCTTTGATTAGTACACGTGAGTAGTTTTCTACTAACTTAGCCATTCTTGAATTCTTGTACTAATTCTATTTACCAATAGAGTAATTTTATTGTGGACTGTTGCAATCACACCCAGAAGGTTTTTGGTTTTTTTTTTTTTTTTCATTTTGTGCAACTTACCTGTGAAATGTCAAAAATGTACTCACCATGCAAAATAAACTCAAATTTTCTTCCTCAATGCTTTGTAAAGCCAAAAAGAATGTATAATATATTTCCTAAAATAAGTTGGCCTCTATAAATGGGTGCATAGAT
Source organism: Ochotona curzoniae (assembly GCF_017591425.1). Classification (NCBI taxonomy): domain Eukaryota; kingdom Metazoa; phylum Chordata; class Mammalia; order Lagomorpha; family Ochotonidae; genus Ochotona; species Ochotona curzoniae. The sequence continues at coordinate 27,413,420 of NW_024465369.1, forward strand.
ATTTTGGAAGAGTCATCTGAGAAACTTTTTCACAGCTTTCTTTTTATTTTTCTTTTTATTACTGATTCAACAGTACTGATTTCTTAATATAATTTACTTTGTTTTCTAGAAAGGCAGTAATTTAATGTTATTTATAAACTATTTCCTCAGATTTTTCTAGTATATTGAAGTAAAAGGTATTTAAATCCAATGAAATAGGGCCCGGCGGCGGCCCGGCGGCATGGCCTAGTGGCTAAAGTCTTTGCCTTGAACGCCCCGGGATCCCATATGGGCGCTGGTTCTAATCCCAGCAGCTCCACTTCCCATCCAGCTCCCTGCTTGTGGCCTGGGAGAGCAGTCAAGGACGGCCCAACGCTTTGGGACCCTGCACCCACATGGGATACCCAGAAGAGGTTCCTGGATCCTGGCTTCAGATCAGCATAGCATTGGCCGTTGTGCTCACTTGTGCTCACTTGGGAAGTGAATCATCGGACGGAAGATCTTCCTCTCTATCTCTCCTCCTCTCTGTATATCTGCCTTTCCAATAAATCAAAAAATCTTTTAAAACAAACAAATAAATAAATAAATCCAATGAAATAATTGTATCCTTTCTTATAACTTTTAAGGTGTCTGCATTGTCCTTCCATAGGAATGTCTTCAGCTTAATTCTGTATTTACTAACTCTTTTAATTCTCACTTATATTGTATTATGACTCTTGTTTTCCTTGAATTTATCAATCTCAAATTCCTGTATGTTTCCATTTTCCTTCCTAATTAATAAAATTCCACATATATGCATATTTGCCTCTTAGCTTAGTCTATGGCTATTAGGATTATTTTCATAGTTTATAACAGCAATTTTGGTTTTTTCCTTTCTATTGCAAGTGCTCAAAGTTGATTAATTCCAACTGGGTGAATTTATTTGAAATGTAAACATCTTAGGTAAAGAACATCTCCATATAATTCATTCTTACAGAAATGAATTATGTTTTCCTTCAGGCACGGAAAATAATCAGGTTTTCAAGCTTCATAAATGTGCTAAGCACATTGTACCTTCGTGTCAAGCATTATGATCTTTTCTGACTTGGTAAGACTATGTCCTTGCTGGATTACATGACAAAACAGGAATGTACTGACACATACAGATCTTGATGGCACGATTTGTGGAGTTTGAGTGCACCTGCAATGGTTCTTCTGTCTCTCCAGCCATCCCTGCGGGTGTTAGAACATCAGGTATGGAGCTGTGCATCTCAACTAGTAAAGACTACTATCAACTACTACAAAAACAAAAAGCAACTGCTTTTGCTCTTGAAAACAAGCAGCCACTTCTTGCTAGGATTAAATATTAACACTGATAAGGCTTGGGCGAGGAATCTGTTAGTGCCCTTTAGGGAAAATGACCGAGCTCATTTTCCTTACCTTAGCTACTCTGACCTTGTATTTACTTGGTTCTCTATCTTCCGAGTTCAGTTTTCCAAGGTACAGTCTAACTTGAACTAGTTTTGCTCATATGGAACAAAAATTTAAATACCCTGCACTTTACTCAGAAAAGCTTAAAATTTTGTTGTAAGTACATAATACAAAACTTCAGTGTTTTATAATGTTTTCTATAGCACTACATTTGAAAAAGTGATGATCGGTAAAAGTGGTTCCAACCAGAAATAACTGGTTTGTTACACCATTCACAGTCTTAACACAGTAAGAACAATGTTTCTTTTATAGCTAAACAATGCAGTGCTTTTTCCAACATTCTCTAAATAGTCTCAGTGTACATTAGCGAGCAGCACTAAACCAGCACTGGGAATCCTGTGATCTCCAACTATGTCATCTTCAAAAGAAACTGAAATATTCTAGTCTAAAACAGCATTTTCTCAGTTTGGAGGATCAATTCTATCATTTGATTACATAGGAATAAAATTTGTACTTGATGTATCTTGAGAAAAAAAACATTAACCTCGCCAATTTATTTCTATAAAACCAGAGATGAAAACTTTATATAGTTCATACACCTTGATATTCTGGTATATAGGTTTAATACAGTCATATATACTATTTTAAATGGCTTTAGTATAAGTGAAATGAATACTCGTTTAATATCAAATTTGATGAATTCTTATCTCTACATATTATAATAAAATGTGTCTAGATAGCAAAATGATCATTTCTGAAGTCATTTCTGCTGACTGCTACTTCTCACTATAAAATGCAGGCTCTGCTTTGATTCCAGCCTCAGCTGCTGGTTAATGTGTACCCTGGGCAGCAGCGGGAGACGACTCAAGCACTTGGGTCCCAGCCATCCATGTGAGAGATCAGGACTGAGCTCCCGACTCCTGGCTTTGGGCTTGGTACAAGCCCAGATGTCAGGGGAAACTGAACCAGATGATGCGAGCTCATGTTCATTCTCCCTTCTCCTGTCAACCCCCCCGCAAAAAAAAAAAAAAAAAAAGTGTTTCAAAGCAGACATTTGTCATTTACCCATTTAAAACAGAAGCATATTCATGTACTTATAACAGGACATGATGTATTATTTACTTGTGAGGCACAGAGAGGGTTCCCAAATACTAATTCACTCTTGAAATTCCTGCAACAGGCCCTGCTCGGAACTCAATCCAGAACCCTAGTGCAGGTGGCAGGAACCCAATCAATGAGCCACTGCTGCAGCCTCCCGGAGTCTGCTGCAGTCAGCATGGAGCCTGGCACCAAATCCCGTTACCCTGACATGGAATGCATGTGTCCTAACTGGTGGATTAACTGCAAGGATGAACATTCAACACTTAACCGTTTTTTGTAAATCACCTAAATTAAATCATTCAGTGTAGATGCTTACAATTCTCAATAATTTTCACTAGACACACCACAGAATTATTGCCTAAAACACTCAGATTCAGCATTTTACCCTGATGATGATAATCTTTCAAGCATAAACTTTTCATGTATATTAAGCTCAAGATTTTATACAATATGTTTGTATATTAATATGGGAGAAAATGTTGCAGGAACAAAGAGGGAAGAAGGAACAAAAGGAGAGGGAGAAAATCCCTATACCTACAAAATTGTACCATGAAAAATAATAACAATAAAAACAAAAAATAATGTAAAATAGGAAAATACTTACATTTTAAAAGCTATGTAATCACAGAATTGCAAATGGACTGACAAATAATTTTAACAAAATAAACCCTCTTTACAGTAGATGCCAAATGCTCATTAAAAATCATCTATTGCGTTTTACTTCTAAAATTTTCACTTTGGAACCTGTCTTCAAAGTAAAATAAATTATCATTAACTCTACTTCTACTAACATAGAATAAAGAAGTTATGAGAGGGTCCGGCGGCGTGGCCTAGGGGCTAAGGTCCTGCCTTGAACGCACCGGGATCCCATATGGGCACCGGTTCTAATTCCAGCAGCTCCACTTCCCATCCAGCTCCCTGCTTGTGGCCTGGGAAAGCAGTCAAGGGCATTTGAGGACAACCCAATGCTTTGGGATCCTGCACCTGTGTGGGAGACCTGGAGGAAATTCCTGGCTCCTGGCTTCAGACAGACGCAGCACTGGCCGTTGTGCTCACTTGGGGAGTGAATCATCTCTGTCTCTCCTCCTCTCTGTATATCTGACTTTGTAATAAAAATAATAAATAAATCTTTAAAACAAAAAGAAGTTATGAGAAAAATGGACTTTTTTTGAGTTTCACAAGCTTAGTGTACATATCTCAATTACATAGTCATCTTACGATGGTGAGATTTTATTATCAATATGTCTCTTAGAACACACGTGCATTCTTGCGTATTGAGTTTCTTTTCTGATATTTGAGATAGCACATTAAAAAAATATTTCCCTAAAGTAAGAGGTATGCTCAAATTGAATTAAAGCCAGTGAGGTATTTTCCAAAACCATAAATGTGTATCAAATACTATGCTTTACAATAAATGGCCACCAGAAAAAGTATTTTTTAAAAAGTTTGCTTTCTAAAAGGTCACACTTTAAAATAATGTAAAACTACATATGTAAGCATGTGACTCATAAAAGTAAACTATGTAGATATTATGAAGATGTTACATTTTTACAATTTTGATGAACACTGTAACAATATAGAAATGTTTACATTGCTCATAAATCCAGAATTCAAAATACTGAAACAGACACTCTAAAATTAAAATAACCAATTCTTTTCAGATATAATATTGTAATTTTTGTTTATACCATGATTTCAAGAACAGTATTATCTAAATTACTTGAGAATTTTTTCTGATAAATTTCGTTCAACTCTATTATAATGCAGAAGTCAGAGGTCCATTTTACAGTGGAAACTTTGTGAACATTACATCCTTAACAAAAGTTGTTAGAAAAGAAACGTTAAGGAAAATGAAGAAATAATGCTTTTAAGTATCAATTTATCAGACTTCTTGCTGATGTTCAACAAAAACTATTTGACTTCCAAGGACAAGTTACTCAATTGAGACAAAAAACAAAATCAAGAACTGGTCAAATAAAAAAAAAAACTGAGTAGTGTAATCCACTTGCAAGAATGTCCCAAGGACAACCATAGAGCATTACTGATTGCAAAACTCTTGCATCTCCCACATTCTTCCCTGCGCAAAGGACAAGGCTCAATGAGACGATATGGTCACTGGCAACTGGGAATTGCAAAGGAAAGCAGAACTAAATATAAAGTTTGAGAAATATCTTAAGGCTATTTGTTTATGTATTTCTCTTCAGTGATTTTGTAAGATATTATGAAAGTGTGGCAAATTTAAAATACCTTTCAACTACACTAAATGTAACCTAACCAAGTAGTATTGCACTGTGCGTGGAATTGTACTGTATCTCATCTGTAATGGTGGTATTTTGACAGCATGCACTTGCTAAAATTTGTGAAACTATATTTAAATTGATCAAATTACACCATTTTTAAGTGAATAGAAGTCTTTGGAAGCTCTATATGTCTGTCTTTTAGTGGCATAACAAATCAATTTGATGGTGTCTTAGGTTCAATGAAATATAGTTTATCTAAAAATTAACTATGTATGTTGCTGAAGAACTATATATCATAATAATATGGGGGGGATAAAGTAGGGAGAATGGGGAGGGAGGTAGAGTAAGTGGAAGGAGAATCTCTATACCTATAGAACGTACATAGCCAATGTAAAGAACTAAAATCCCATCATCTGTGATCAACATTTTATATCAAGTTAGACGCTTCATATTCAAATGTAATAATGTACATTAGTTTCTCTCAATTCCCTTGACTTAAGGAATAGATTTTAAGAAGCTCTCGTGGGGCCTGGCGTTGTGGCCTAGTGGCTAGAGTCCTCGCTTTGAATGTGCCAGAATACATATGGGCGCAGTTCTAATCCCTGCAGCTCCACTTCCCAAACAGCTCCCTGTTTGTGGCCTGGGAAAGCAGTCGAGGACGGCCCAAAGCCTTGGGACCCTGCACCCGCGTAGGAGACCTGGAGGAAAGTTCCTGGATCCTGGCTTCGGATTGGTGCAGCGCCAAATATTGCAGTCACTTGGGGAGTGAATCATCGGATGGAAGATCTTCCTGTCTCTCCTCCTCTCTGTATATCTGACTTTGTAATAAAAATGAACAAATCTTTTTTTTTTAAAAGAAGGTATTGTGACATCCAGAAACATTAGCTTCATTTTTCAAAAATCTCTACCCGAAAGTCATGAAGGAAGGAGTCAACAAGAAATAAATGAAAACATGGCACACCCAAACACTGCATCCAGGTGTCCGTCAAGTTACGACTAGAAATAAATCATGAACCTGAAGACAATCTGTAGAAGTTCAAGGAAGAAAATGCTTTCACTTACATTCTCCAAATTCAATTCCAGAAGCTTCTAGACACAGCTGGCCAAATTTACACTCCTCAGTGGTAGCATTTTTGCCGAGGTTCAACAGTTCATAAGTAAGCCTGATATGCCAAGACATGTTCGGTTGGATCCTCAAACTAAAATTATGATAACAAGCTCTTTGTCTTGAATACCACAGTTGCTAGATATAGAATCACAGCACCCATCTCAAACTACAACTCTGGAAAAGCTTTCTGTTCTGACATCACACCATGACACACAGATTGAGGTACTCTGAGATATATCCTATTTTCACCAACACCTAGCACCAGAAGAAAAGAGAACAACTGACACATGTTAGGCCAGTCAACCAGGAATATTAGAATCCAGATAGCTTGTTTTACAGAAAAAATAGAAAATGTATTACATGTAAAGTTTTGTCTGCATTATAAACCTACAAAACATTAACTGATTCAATTTTTAAGAATCAATAATTGCCCAAAGTATGTTAAGTATTTGTGATTCCTGTCTTCTTAAAACTTTACAATATGCACTGTATATCCTTATTAGCTATTAATTCATATTTCAGAACAAACATGAAATACAAATGAAGTAAATATAGCATTTTGGGGATCCTAAATAGGCAATGACACACCACCTGAATGAGAAAGGTTCTAGGTTGTTCCCCTTCACCAGCACCTTCCAGATACATAAATCTGGCAAGAACTCACATTTCTCTGCCTAATCTTTTCTAGTTGTAAAACAAGTTGTTACAGAAGTAAACATTAGGTGCTTGGTACAATGCCTGGTATATAATAAGCATTTGGCAATAACTGGGTAATTTTTAGAGCCCTCAATCTACTTTAACATAGAATGAAACTATGAAAATAGCTGTTTTAAGCATGATACCATTACAAAACCCACTGTATACCAGTATAGGACTTAGTAAGACTTCTTTGTAATTTCCTCAGAAATATGGTATAAGCAGATGGATTTCATGTATACAAACTAAAGGTGATTATTCACTCAAAAATTTCACTGCTGACTTCCTTACAGCAATTTCCAAAACTTAAAAAAACTGATTTTAAACTTTTCCAGACTGTGATTTTAGAAAGTGATACATATCTAATTATAATGAAGACTGGTATAGCTGGTTCAGCAAAATGGATTAGCATATGGAAATGTTGACACTAATACAGTATTATGAACCTTCAGTGTGTACAGTTTTTATTTTAGTTATAATTCTTTTTACCACAGCTAAACAGAACAATATGCTAAAGAAAATCCAGTGTCATATGGCATCTTTGTTTAACCAGAGATTTCAAAGTCATGCATTTACTTAACCATTGAACAAACAACCATATACCCTTCAAAAGACCTCATGGGGATAACCAAATGGTACAAAGGTTATAAAATGAAACTAGGCATTCAAAAAAGTTATCAGTGAAAAAAGATGTCTTGCTCATAGCTGCTTAGTTTGCTAAAGAAACAGTACCATCTCTATTATGTAGTATCATAACATCATCATCCAAATGAAATATCACCAGTTTGCCTGACTCTAGAGATGATTTTCAAGCATTGAATTAGCAAAAAGCATGAGCTAATTATGAAATTAGCATCTCCATCCGTCTTAGAATTGAACAACAAAACGGCAAAGTAACTTAGGGCCTCCAAGTTCGACTTGGATTTTACTCTTCAGAGTCACAACTAAAGCTACTAGACGGTTGGAATTCCTCAGGTTAAAAAGAACACTGCCATGAGCAAACCAGAAAAGTCAGCACAACCTTTTCCAATTACACAGTTTTCTCAAAGGATTTTATGGCAAACTTAAAAAAAAAAAAAAAAAAGAACAGGAAAAGGAACTCAATGTTTAGTGCCTTACCACCAAGGGTTTCATACTAACAGCAAAATGTGTTTTATTTTCTTTTTAAAAAAATTTCATTTATAGGGAAAAGTAGAAGTACAGAGAGAAGGGTGAGAGAAAATTTTTCATTCACTAATTTACTCCCTAAATGGTCACAACTGGCTGTGGCTTGTCCAAGCCAAAGTCCAGGAGGCAGGAACTTCATCTGGATCTCACCTGTGGCGTGTGGGGACCTAAGTGCTGCTTTCCTAGGAATATTAGCAGCAAGCTGGATCAGCAGCAAGACAACCAGGTCTGGAGTCAGCATTCATTATGAGAAGTCAGCATTCAAATTGTGGTTTATTCTGTTGTGCTACTTACTGACTAACTTTAATTCCCATTTAATATTTAAAGGAAGAAAGCTCTGAGAATTTAACTTCCCAAAGATCAACCAACAAGAAATGGGCACATCATTTACTCACACTTGGTGGTGTGACAAACTCAAAGCACGCAGAAACCCCATGCTTCTTAGAAAAAAGTTTAGGGGGCCCAGTACAGTACACTAGCAGCTAAATCCTCATTTTGCTTACACCAAGATCCCTAGTGGATGCTGGTTCATGTTTTGGCTGCTCCACTTCCCTTCCAGCTCCCTGTTTGTGGCCTGGGAAAGCAGCTGAAAATGGCCCAAAGCCTTGGACCCTGCACCCTTATGGGAGACCCAGAAGAAGCTCCTGGTTCCTGACTTTGGATTGGATCAGCTCAGCTCAGCTCTCGCGGTTGCGGCCACTGGCGAGTGATCAAGCAGATGAAAGATCTTTCTGTCTCTCCTCCTCTCTGTATATCTGCCTTTCCAATAAAAATGAAACTTTTTAAAATAATCATCTCATGTAGTATATTGTAAAATAATACATACTTAGGGAAAATGGATCTCAATAGGAAGAAATCACATGCGGACTGCTCTTAAGAAGTAGCTTCTTCTTTTACTATTTCAGATATTTTCTTTATCTGATAAATACACACAAATAAAAGAATAACCTTCATGCAAGGGTGTAAGGGTAAAATACTCAAATACTTAACGTAAGACATTGCATTTGATGAGGCGTTAATAATTATTGGTCAAATTTTACAACAGTCATTGGCTGGGGCTACCAACACGGAGCAGATGAAGTCACTGCTTGTAGTCAGAGCACATGGTCAAGTCCTGGCTGCTACACTTCCCACTCACCCACCATGTTCCTGTCCACGCATCCAGGAAAGCAGTGGAAAACGGCTGCAGCACTTGGGCCTCTGCATCCTCATGGAATACAGGGGCTCCTGGCTCCAGCCTGGCCCAGTTCTACCTGTTCCATCTATTCGGGAAATGAACCACTGGGTAGATCTCTCCTACTACTTCACTTTTCAAATAAAGCAAACCACTAAAAATTGTCTCATAATCATTGCCTGTATGATTTAAAACACTTCATTCACTTTGTGCTCAACAGACACTGAATTTTAGAATTTTCATTCACGTTTATCTCCATATGTCTATACAGATTAAAATTATCAAGTATTCTTTTTGCTGCACTTTTTCTCACAATGATATATTGATTTAAATGTCTTCTGAGAACAAAAAATGTTCCACAGGATGTCCTACTTAATTACAAAAAAAAAAAAATAGAATTTACCTCCCATATTTAAAAAAATCAGGCAGGTATGCATGTAAAATGAAAATGCTCTAATGAGATTTTTTCATCTGAAAATAAACTACCCTTAACTCTACAGAAATGTGTAAATTTTCATTGTCCTCATATACCTTGCAACAATAAATTTTCTTAACCATCTGTCTCCTTATTAAAAAATAAATAAACATGAGAGCCTAAGCCAGGTCTTAATTGGTTAATTTGCTGATAAAGCTGATATAAATTTCTCCAGATAAACATCTGCCATTTTATCCTGTTTAATACTGAGACTGATAGAATCATCTGTGATGGCTTCAGCTTCAGTTTTCTAGAAACAGTGTGAAGAGCACATGCTGAAATTATTTGTGATCTTCAAGCTGATTTTGATTTAATCTTTGGGGAGCAGGGAGGGAGATCCCTTGTGATCTTGAAATGGACTTCAATCTGATCTTTGATAGGGACATGGAGTGAGAAACACACGCTCCACAAAGGTTTCAGCAAAGCCAGCGCGCACAGGAATGAAGAGCACGAGCTTTGAAATCAGACAGAATCGGCATGAGAACGTTGCTCTACCCCTTACTTAACCAACAAGAAAACCATGTGAACATCTATTTCCTTCTGCCTACATGAAGCCTATGGGCTACTGGAAGGATTAGATGAGCCAACACACGTGAGTATAAAAAATGCTGCCAGTCTGCTTTTATATCTAAATCCAGTGCTGTGGTGCTGCGGGTTAAGCTGCCATAGCAGTACCAGCACCACATATAGACAATGGTTCAAGTTCCAGGTGCTCCATTTTTGGCCCAGCTTCCTGTTAACGCACCTGACAAAGCAACAGATCAGATTCCAAGTGTTTTAGCCCTTGCTACCTTTAAGACAGAGCCCTGTCAAACCTACAAGCACCTGGCTTTGGCCTGGCACAGCCCTGGCCATTGCGACCATTCATGTAGTGAGCCAGCAGATGAAAGACTTCTCTATCTCCTCTGTAACTTTGTTTTTCAAAGAAATAAATATTTTTAAAATAAACAAAATATTAACATATAACAGGAATTATGGCTAATTTTAGAGCAAAGCATTATAACCACCCTGATTGGTAAAGGTGTATAGGGATTGTTCTGCCTAAATTATACCTCATCTTAGCCCAAAGGTCGAGAAGCAATGTTCTACCTAAACTATTCCTTTTCACATAGCTTCAGACACTCACCTAGATTCCTCTGCCTGATGTTCCAAAGAAAAAGCCAAGAAAGATAGAGCATCTGTTTGAAAAAACACAAATTCTCCAATTGAGCCTATCTTTTCTAGGACATCAAAATTATAATTATGGACAAAGCAATTTTGTAAAGTACATTGTGGACCACACATTGTAAAGGGCTACCATGATAAAAAGATGAACAAGTCTTGCTGTTAAGGACTTAATAATTTTGTAGAAAAAGTATGATCTTAAGGAAAATAAAACTGGAAGACAATATCTACAGTAACAGATTTAGAGGCAGAAGTACCTTGAAAGAAAAAAAATACAGACCCTTCCAGGTTCTGTAAAAGCTTCAAGGAGGCGGAATCTGGAACTAGATCTTGCCAGACATAGAACAGTACTCTATCATTTGGCTATTTTCAATTCCCCATTATAGACTGTGTAAGAATCATCAACGTATTAGTCATCACTTCATGATCATTTTTTAGTCCACTTTCTAGCATAAAGTAATTTACTAAGACCTTGAATAAAATACACTGTTTTCAGGTTCTTAGTAGCTGATCAAGTGTTATGTATATATGTATGTGTGTATTTACTTTTGCATTTTAATCTTCATCATGTGAATTAAGATATTAATCCTTACTTAACTTATATTTCAGTTACTTATGAAATATCCATTTACAACTAAAAAAACACGGCAGAAAGTGTTTTGTTTCTTTTTTAAAAAGTTTGTATTTTACTTTCAATGACTACTGTAATAATCCTGCATACAACCTCACCCAGGAATTGATTGTTTTCTATCATAGCTGGCTTCTGTGTGTCTGCCTGTCTCCAAGGTGCCCTGAGGACTTACAGCACTGAGACTCACTATTTTATGCTGTTCTTGACATTATCGATTGAAAGGATGCAGCACCATTGTCCTCTGTCCCAGCTCCCTTAAGATTGCATACCACTTCAGCTCTCTTACCAGAAGCATTGAAAAGATAGTACTAGCTACCAAGTATCTGTAGCCTTCATTCACAGATTATTCTTATAACAGCCCACATTACAGATAAGGACATCACAGCTTAAAATGAGCTATTCGAAATTATACTGCAACAAAGGGGCAAACTGGGATCTTCTTGTCACCCCTAAGCTTATACCCTATTCACTCTACTTGTGCTTCTGAATCTTGAACCTAGAGAGCTTACTGTATACAGTTGCTGAACAGCCCCTCAGACTTTCTGATTAAGTGTACCTAGAATGAGTGTGAGAATCTGCATTTCCACAAAGTTCTCCACTGATATGGATACACAGGGACCAAATTTTTAGAATCATTTAAAAACACTGTAATGACAAAATACATCACTTTATTTTAGGCATCTGGTTAGTGTGATTGTAAGGACGACTGACTCACAACAGAGACACTATGAAGAAATACCTCCTTAAATGTAAAATTCAGTATTTTATGCAAAGAGATGAGACATCTGGTGGAGAAAACAGTGCTGGGACATATCCCTAAATGAGAAAATTCAATACAGTAGAAATACCAGCTTCCCACATGTTTATATGGAAATTGGATGCAACTAACTCTAATTTCCAATTCTAAATTTTACTTGGACATCCAAATGCCTGAGAACAGCCAAGAAAGTTAGTTAAAAGAATGTTGACCATTATGACTTGCCCTATCAAGTGATTGAAATGTATTATAAACACATCACAAGTAAAATATTTTTGATTGACAAGGCAAAGTATAAAAATCAGTGACGCTCAATGGACAGGTCACCAGCAAACATGTGACTAAAACTAAACTTAATATATAATAAAGGTACTATTATGAGATAACATTGACAATTACCTTTAAAAAATAGAATTTATCTCATTCCAAAAGAAAAACCCTTCGCCTTTTCCTTTAAAATATTTAGTCCACTGTAAACTTAAGATAAAGTTTAAAGATAAAGCTTTAAAGATAAAGTATTTTAAAGACTTAGATAATTTACAGATTTTTAAACAAGACAAAAGTAAGTGGGATGATCTAAATACCAGTGAAAACTACAATGCTAAAAATGCTTCTACAAACAAAGTGTTAGGACAAATGCTAAAACTGTGGAAAACTTAAATTCAAAATCACCAGTAAATTTTACATATTCAAGAACTTTAAAAGAATCAATGAGAAGGATGCATACATAAACATAAAAGAAAAAGCATATAAAATGAATTTAATTCATTTGAGAAACATTAGTGAACATTAAATATTTTATGTTTTCAAATGTCACAAAATGTTTAGGACACACAAAGATAGATATTACCCTTTATTAGACTGGAAAACAGCAAAATTTGAGAATATATATATAAATCAAACTGAAAAGGAGAAAAACATGACGAATGTTTAGTGGTATCAGGAAATGTGTTAAACTATCAAACTAAGTGAATGTGAAGGTAAGAAAAATACAATTGTTCAGAAACTCATTATGCTTTTATTTTTGTAATCTTGAAACTCCATGCTTTCACTGACTCATTTAAAGTCATCCTTAAATAAAATCTTGGAAAAAAAATTTTTTTTAATGTTTCAGAGGGGAGAAATAAAGAAACAACTAGTTTAGCTACTTTTTTTTTTCCTTATGAATTCTAAATTCTTCCTCTTTCCATAGCAGTTTATTATAGGTGGCAAAAAGCTCTTATATTTGTCAAATATATAATTACTCTCAGAAAACATCAATGTCAAAAAGTGATGTTGGGCAGATTTCTAAAATCACCTAGTTCTCTAAAATCAGAAAACAGTAAAGTGTGATAAGCATTAAAGCTGTCCAAAGCAAACAAACAAAAACCCACTGATTTTAATCAGAGTGGCTACATTTATGAGAAAATATACCATTTCAATGTGTGAACACATTTTAATGTGCTTCTCAGTTACCTGATCATATCTTCCTTTCCAAGACTTTGAGGTTCTCACCAATATTCAGTCATTTATGATTAGTAGTAACCTGGTTACATTTCCTTAAGTAAGAACAAAAAAAAAAAAAGGAAAAGTGCTGTCTCCTTTGTTATCAAAATAGTAGCATGCCTTCAGGAATGCTGTTGACAGTTTTTAATTAGATAAGAATTCAAGTGGAAACAAATCTGAGCTGACTTGCAGTGGGGACCACAAGGCTCAAGGAGACAGAACAGCCTCATACAGGTGTTCTATCGCTCCACAACCAAGAGAATTCTCTAAATTCATTCAAGAATTCAGAGAAGAAAGCATAGCTTATTAAGACAAGACCATTTTGTTTCAAGATATGTATAATCGACAGTCAGTAAATGGCTCTCAGAAACTGTTAATAACGTAAAGAAGCTATTTCTAGTTTACAGACATGAAAATGATGTGACCAAGTAGAAATCAGGCAGTGAGCGACTTACAGTCTGTGTACAATGAATGGAGGCCTAGACATGACTGGGGAGGCAGAAAACAAAATCTATCCCATACTAAGGGGGAACTGTCTTGTCAGAAACAAGGTCTTATATGACTGAGTATGAAGAACTATATGTTAGTAATGATATAAAGGAACTGGGGGGGAGGGAACTGGGGAGGGGATAAGGGAATATGGAATTATATCGTAAAATGATAGCAATAATAATAAAATGTGAAAAATAAATTAATTAATTAATTTAAAAAAACACCAAAAAAAAAAAAAAAAGAAACAAGGTCTTTTCATCAGCAACCACTGGCAACAATAAAGTCCAGTGACAGAATATAATTGGTTTGTTAATTTTTTTCTACTAGAGGTAATTAAATTTTATAATGTACACGTTGTGTGTTCACTATCTCCACATCTTGCCAGGTACTGCCTTATCTAATGACTGTATTCTTCTAATGAGTGCTTAGGTCTGGGGAACCTCCTTACAGAGAATCACATGCCATGAATTAATGGGTTACAATACATCCTTATTTATATTTGGGGAAATACTGATCCTAGGCCAAGGATCAAATCAACCATAAACTGACTGAAGAGAAACAGAGTAGGCAACTTAACCAGTCTTGTGAACCTTCTGAATGAATGACATTCACAAGTTATAATGTAGATACAGACATCTAGTTTTAAAACCATGCTCAATGAGTTACTTCTTTCTCAGTTTTTAATAGTTTTACATGTGTGTGCTTCCCAATAATTTTAAGTTTGACTGTACAGGATAGTTAGCTTATCCTCAATTAAAATGGAAACAAAACAAAACGATGCAAAGGGGATAAGTTTACAAAATCTCCTAAACTGTTCAGTGACAGAGCCTGGATCCAATACCATGTCTCCCCGAAATGCCACAGCTGTATCACTTACGCTATTCTCAGTCTCTTGTCACTCCACATAGTCAAGCCTAAGTTGAAGATTTCAACAGTAACTTCCTGAGCTAGAGCTGATGAAGAATAATCTCCCTTACCATTTGATATCTAACTATCTGCTCTGACCCAGCCCCAGCTGAGCTGGAGAAACCTGGGAGAGCCAAGCAGGATCACAATAGGCAAAAGCCAACCACCTCTCAGAACCACACAGTAAGGATCCTCATTCTTGGTTCTAGCTAATAACAGTCAAACTAACTGCCCAGGGACTAATAAGAAGACTGCATCTCAGAGAACATTTCAGTGTGGTTTGGCAGAGGGCATATGGCATTTACATGTTCTATATTCATGTAAACTTTCTAAAAAGGTTAAATTCTATTAGGACCAGACATAATGTTACCAAAGGCAGAAAAATAAAAGGTATTTGAAACTGCATTAGAGTTGGCATCTCAGAGTTTGCACTTTCCTCATTTTGAAACAAAGAAAGTATTGTTTACACTCCTTGGGAGTTATTCAAAGTTGTGTATTTTTAATAAGACTGAGTCATGTTTTCATTCCAGCTAAAGTGATTTGATTCCATGAAAATAATTTCCACATACTGTATAATAGTCTCAATACAATTAGCTGTTAGTGCCCAGCCCAATGTCTGCCACATAGTTGACTTTCAATAAGTATCAATTAATGTAGAAAATAAGTTAATAAACTGCTGATTCAATCAGCAACATTTCTTTCCTTGTTGTTACAATAGGTTATCTATTGAAAAACTTCAAACCCAATTCTATCTAATCCAAATTTAAATATCCCACTTACATCCTTTTTTGTCTAGAGGCCCAAATTCTTCACCCCAACCACTTCACTCTTCTTCACCTCAATAAAGATTAAGAATGAGAATTCCTTTTGACCTAATTTTCCCCAGTATTTCTGGGAGGAAACCAAGTCCAAGCTTGGGGACTCATAGGTTGTACTTGTGAAATGCATCCCCTGGAACCAACCAGGTGATTACACATGCAAGCAGCTCACTTTCTACCTTATTTCAACAGTTGATTTTTCCTAATTTACCTCTAAAAATGCCTTACCTGGTGCATCTGTTTCCTGATGGTAAATCACAGCGCCATGCTACACAATGCTTTCACAATGTCAACTTAAATAATAAACACTGAGACTAGTTTCCTAAACCACTGCAGACTTTTCTGTCTTTCAGTTCAACAATCCCTTCATCCAGAGTAAAGCTCACATCCTTTCCCAGTTAATGATTTTATTGGAAAGACCCAAATGTTCAACAGAATAATGTCACCAAAATGTAAAAGAATACTGTCACCAAAGACATATACATAGTTTGCAATACAACTATTTCAGAAAACATCTCTAAATGAACTTTAAGTAGCTAAAATAACCTACAACATAAATCTACATTAAAGGGATGAAAAAGACTATGCAGAGTTAGCAATCTATGAAATCTAGAAGAATATGTTCTACTTATAGCATCACCTAAACTAACAGAACACTAATTTCAAGACATACATTTGTATTCTTTTGATAAACTTGGAAATAGGACTTAGATTTCTATTTTAGAATCTTAATCATCCAGATTAGCATATTAAAAGACCTTCAAAGAAGGTTGTAATTTAACTTCATTTAGCCCAGACTTTAATAAAATTGAAAGTTGTTTTTACAGAAAATAAGTTAACCTGTACCTTGATCAGCACATTTTTGGAAAAAATAAAACCTACGTTTCTTTTTTTGTTTTGTTTTGTTTTGTTTTTTATTGTTGCTTACATTGTATTATGTAGTACAGTTTTATAGGCACTGAAACCTACGTTTCTAGTGATACTACTGCTAGACATCAAAGGCAGTGGTTAGCTTCCCCTGCAACTTCTATTTCTTTCAAGTATTCCGTGATAAGCATGTTAATACTATGATTAAAAAATACAACCTAGGAAGCAAACAGCAAGTATTTAGTCTCATTTAAGATTCTTCTTTCTATTCCTCACTATACTGATGTTGTTATTCTTGGAAGTTCTTAGAAGCAGAATGCCAGGCGACTCCAAACCCCCTGAGGCTAATTCTGCACATGCTCATCCTCCCTGTGAATGATGCAATCACAGGACCCTGCAGAGGTCAAGGGTTACTAGGTACTCCTTGCTCTTTTCAATCGTTAAAATCATACCTTATGGCAATTGTGGCAAAGTGTAATGCCTTAACTTCCTGCTTATAGAAGGAAAGCAGACATGAATTGAATATAAAAATAAAAGTATCTGTGTATGATAAACCAGATTTAAATTGAATATAAAAATAAAATAATCTTCATGTGTGACAACCTACAAGTACAATAGTTGTCCCAGGTTCCCACTGCTCAGGCTAAGATGGACTTGTTCATGGTTTTATTGCAGAAAATTGTCCTCAATGCAAAGCAGTGTTAACACAAAGACACACATACTCTCATCTTACAGAGAAGAAAAATGACATACTGAAAGACAACTCCTCCACAACGGGAAAGTGAGCGAACAATAGAAATTAGTCACCTATGTAGCATATTTCTCATCTTATGGAGGTATTTTCCTCCTCTAGGAAATGCATGTTCATTAAGGATAACACTCATTTTGCATTCAGAACAGGATCCCTTCATCTGGCATGGAGACTTCCACTGTCGACTTCATAATCATTAACAGGGGCCAGGGCTGTGGCCTATATAGTTATGTCACTGCTGGGAGCATTTGGATCCAATATGGAGTCCTGGCTACTTCACTTCTGATCCAGTTCCCCGATAATGTGCTTGGCAAAGCAGCAGAGAATGGCCCAAATACCTAGGCCCCTGCACTCAAGTCAGACACCCAGTGGAGCTCTTCACTTCAGCCTGGCCCAGTCCTGGTTATTATGGCCATTTAGGGCATGAATGAGTGTTTGGAAGATCTGTCTCTGCCTACCCCTCTCTGTAACTGCCCTTCAAATAAATAAATAAAGCTTAAAATAAATAAACACACACTAACCTACCCCACCTTCCACTTCCTGAGACAGGGAAATCAGAGCAAGGAGTGCCACGTTCCTCTTTAGCTTTGAATTAGTACAACAATGCCATCCCCATAACAGGTTATTAGCAACAGATAATATTCAAAATTAAATCATATGCCTGCTTTACACTGGTGTTATTTCTTAAACTTCCAGTTTCATCCTATAAATATCATCTCTCACCATCAAGAAACTGAGGGTGGGCAAGGGAGGAACAAGTGCTCGTTCCAGCCAATAAGATGCAAAGTAGAGATTCACGTTTAGGGCTTCTTTTTCAGAGCCCACTCTACAATAGGTGCCTGCCAAGTACTGTCCGACTTCTGGCTGGACCAGTTTTGACTGAAACAAAATCCAATGCTGTTAAATGTGAGAGAGCCGAGAGCATTGGTTCACCGCATCAGGCAATACAAGGCAGGTGGCAGAGTTAAATGAAGAGCATTCAGCTTAGTTAAAATGCTTTCTAGAATGCCCTGTCATCTGTTCATTATTATTATTATTTAAGCTGTTATTATTTAAGATTTTTAAAAAGATAATGTGCAGCTTAGAATTTGTCTGATTTGGGGACAATGAGAAGTATCAACTTGTTGGCCAAAAATATTCTTAGAGAATAACTGAACAAGTCTTCTTTCTATATAATATTTACAGTGTCACACACATTTTAAAGTGTAACACTTGATAACACTGGTATAATTTTTCTTACCTATCTATTTGAAAATTTAATTTGCTACACTCACAATACCACTACAATTTCTGTGTCTTCTTTCATCAACTAAAAGGACACAGCTTTCATTACTTGCTTTTCCTTATTATTTGCTTATTATTCTTTACAACAAAAGGCTTATTTCCCCCACAAGCAAGGGTCCTGAATCAAAATAACAGACTGCTGAAAGTTCAGATTTCAGGGAATTGATACAAATCATTAAGAATTATTATGTATTCATTAATAATATAATTATTAATTCACTTTCAAAATTTATATATAAATATACTGCATAAATCAAATATTCTACTATCAATCAAATATAAATATTTAGGCCTTAAATAATAAAACCTGTGCGTTTTGTGAAACAAGCTTGGCCAGGATGGTTAAGATCTTGTTTTTATTAAGTCTAAAATGGAAACATTACTCAGAATTTTCACTTACAGTAATGAAGATATAAATGCTTGTTTCAAAAATATCACTGCAGGGAATAATACCAAAATAGACTCTCCTAGAAGGATGGGTTACAATAACAGAAACCTTTAAAGCAACCATTTGCATGGCATAGCATTTGATGGTCTCTTAGCAATTCATTGGCTAATGGCTATAAAAATGAATATTAGTCAATTCAAAACATTGCATAACTGAGTTCTACCACTTCAATGAACAATTTCCTTCTCATCTCTATCTCCTACTGTAATACATACAACATGTATTGCAAGTAATATATATGCACTAATCAGTAATTATATACACAGATATGAGTGGGAAATTAAATAATGTACACAAAAGAGGTCAAGAATATGGCCTCAGGGCCAGCACTGCGGCACAGTGGGTAAGTCATTGCCTGTGACACCAACCTCCCATATATGGGCACCAGTTCATTTCCCTGATGCTCCACTTGGGAAAAGCAGCAAAAGATGTCCCAAGTGTTTGGGTCCATAACATCTACAGGAAAGACCCAGAAGAAGCTCCTGGCTCTGGCCAGATTTAGTTCTGGCAACTGTAGCCATCAAGTGAGAGGACTAGCAGATGAAGGAGATCTCTTTCTTGATCTCTCTCCCTCTCTGCCCACACTCCTCCTCTCATATCTTCCCTCTCCCACACCTCTCTCCATCTTTGTAACTGATTTTCAAGGAAATAAATCTTCAAAAAAACTTAAACATATGGCCTCTGCCTCTTCAGTTCCACAGTGAAATGTAAACTACAGAAAGGATGCTAAAATGCTAACTTCCTACCCAGGGTACGTAAAGCTAACTTGCATTGGAAGGATTAGCCAACTGGGCCCTCATGCTGGGCCCATATGTCTTGTCTTATATGTGGAAGCTAATATAGAACAAGTATAGCAATGAATTGGTCACTTAGGAATATAATTGTCACTTTTTAGCCTGTGTTTATATTCCAAAAGAAATGTGGTCTTACAAGCTTTTAACCTGTTTTACTATTATTTTAGGCAAATTAAGCCAGTGAATAATAACTAGACTAAAATTATGTCTGCAAATATTGTTCAAGAAGAGGAAGAAGCAGCGAGTGAGGACGTATTACTATCTTTAAGACTGTACCAATGGAAAGCATAAAAACTATTTTCTTTATATTAATAAAAAAGCACAATACAAAAAGTGGGAAAACAGAGCCATAATAATAATAATTGTGTTATATGCTATTAATCTTAGAAATGTGCTTCCTAGAAAATTTTAATTGCATTGGAAGCATGTATTTTCATTGGGCAACAACAACACAGATTATTCTACCTGAATAAAAAGAACTAGTAACAGATTGTTTCATGGAAGAAGGTACTGGGTGACAGAAACAAAGGGCGTTAAGGTGAATTTCTTTTTTCTTTTTTTAAGATTTATTTATTTTCATTACAAAGTCAGATATACAGAGAGGAGGAGAGACAGAGAGGAAGATCTTCCGTCTGATGATTCACTCCCCAAGTGAGCTGCAACGGACAGTGCTGTGTTGATCTGGGAACCTCCTCCAGGTCTCCCACATGAATACAGGAGCCCAAGGTCTTGGGCCATCCTTGACTGCTTTCCCAGGCCACAAGCAGGGAGCTGGATGGGAAGTGGAGCTGCCGGGATTAGAACCGGTGCCCATATGGGATCCTGGCGCATTTAAGGCAAGGACTTTGGCCACTAGGCCACACTGCTGGGCTCTAGGGTGAATTTTCATTGTTATGATTTTCCTTTAAATTTTTCCTATGAGAAGGTATCACCAATAGAGAAATCACAAAGGGGGCCTGGCACACTGGCTCGATGGCTAAATCCTCACCTTGTAAGTGTCAGGATCCCATATGGATACCAGCTCATGTCCTAGATGCTCTACTTCCCATCCAGCTCCCTGCTTGTAGCCTGGGAAAGCATTAGAGGATGGTCCAAAGCCTTGGGACCCTGTACCCACGTGGGAGACGTGGAAGAAGCTCCTGGCTCCTGGCTTCAGAATAGCTTAGCTCTCTGCGCTGCAGCTGCTTGAGGAGTGAACTAGCAGATGGAAAGTCTATCTCTCCTTCTGTCTACTCAATAAAAATAAAAAATCTTTAATTCAGAATGAAAGACTCACACTGTGTTGGACTCAAAATGCTTCCTAATAACCCAACATCACAGAAGTGTTTCACAACCAGTACCAGTTACAAGGTAAACAGCAAGGATCAAAGCCCTCAAACCTCAAACTGTGTTCAGTAGCAAGCGCAGTCTAGCACTAGCACCAGTGCCTCTCATCCCCCATCGGAAACTCCTTGTTTTTATTTTTGGATTCACTGAATACATTTTGTAATTTCTTGGTCTTCCTCTTGATCTTCAAATGCAGATTCAATTATCATTAAAATTCTCCAAGCTTTGTGCTCCCATGTCATTGCAAAAAAAAAAAAAAAAAAAAAAAAAAACCTTCGATTTTTTTTACATAAAGTACCTAGTTGCTTTCTTGGAATGACAAATAACACATTTTATGTGGGAGTAAAATGCAAGAAGAACCTACTCCTACAATGGGAGAACACCAGGCTCACTTTTGCGGTCAATAATAACAGAATAAGAACTGCCACACACCAGGAAACACAAATACCAACTCATAAGATGGTAACCTTTTTTCATTCTTAATTGTGTTTAAGCAGTGATACAGCAAGTGACTCACAGGCATGAAAGAAAGGATTGCTCTCAAGTACTCCATTTTGGCACAAAGGATTAAATAAGTTTAATAGCTAGCAATTATCGTATATACTACTGATCAACAGGTCTAGAGACCATGGCATACCCATCCAGCCTGGGAATGGTAGTAGGTAGCGTTTTAGCACTGAGCAGTCCAATTTCCTGTTTTTCAAGCAATTTGAACTGATACCCAAGTGTAGCAGCTGTTCAAACTTTGGCTCCCACCACCACTACTCCCCTAGGACTCATCTAATACTTCTTTAGTTCTCTTTCTCCAGAATAATAGTACATGGGCAGAGTAAGAGATGGAAATCCTTGCTGATGAGTGATAAATTTCTCAACCAGATTTGAGTTTCTCAACTCTGCTTCCTGACAATTATACTACGCCTTAACTGCAGAACCTGTGGTATCCGGCTATTAAACAAAATAATGTATTTTAACAAACTCATTAGCATGCATAACAATTGCTTGGTGCTAATCTCTCAAAATGATCTGAGAAGCAAGGTACCTTTTGCAAGCATGTTATCATTTCAAAGACATATTTTGATGCCTCTGTTCTTGAGTTCTACATAAAGTCAACACACAACATACACACATACCCCCCCACACACACACCCACACATACAAATCAGAATCATTACTATATCATCACAGCCTTATCTTGAACCGAAACTCTCAACCACATATCAGAGACTGGCCTCTTAAACACACTATCTTCAAATACATGTCTCCCCCAAAATGAAATTTTCTTTAAGTGTGAAGTAATTACAAATGAAATTGGGAAATTAAGCAGAGAAAAAGGAAACTGAAGGACAGGAAAGCAAGAGAATCAGAGGGAGGTCTTCCCACTCACCTAGTACCTCCACTCCATCTCACAGCCACACACTACACTACTGTTCCTAGAGAGTGGGTAGAACTGAGCTGATCCATTTCTTCGGGGCACTGTTTCCTCCTCCTCAAGTTCCTGAAGGCCTGCCTTGTAGCTGTATCCCTGAGGAGGTTAAATGAGCAGGGAAAGGCACAAATGTAATCAGGATATTCCCCAGACAGGATGCCACAAGCATTAAGGACCCACAGAACTTATTTTATTACCTGCCAAACTTGGCTGTTGTTGATCTTTGTAAGAGTCTATAAATGGCTACAATTCACTGAAAGCTACAAATACAATTAAATTTTCAACTGTCCATACATTGAGCTTAACAGGCTTTTCTTCCTGCCTTTACAATCTTCATTGTATTAACACTGAGCTGGCCATCCCAGTGGAAAAAATTTTGTTAAAACACTAAAATTTCAAACTTCAGAACTTTACATTTCAAGTGAAGCAATAGCTTCAAAAACAGCTGAACCTATAGGGTGTTGTGAACTTTAACTCTAGAACAGAAACAAAAATCCAAGCTGGTTTTAGCCTTATGCTAAAGACTAGCCAGTCTTTCTGAGCCTCTTCCGTGGGATTTATTCCTCAGACATGAACTTTGTATGCAAAATTGATGACATTTGGCTCTTTATAAATAGTCATGGGAAAATACTGTCTCCCATACTCTTAGTTTGTTTTTACTGTAACAGATGGGAAAAAGTTAACCAAGACATAAAAATATGCCTCATAACTATAATAGTAGTGTTGGAATGCTAAAGGCTTAATGGAAGGAAATATTTTATCAATAATAACACTTGCTAAGTAATTATGAAGAAAGTAGTTAACTTGTAAAATAGATATATACTCAAATAACTAAATAGGAACTCCTTTTATCTCTGGGTCATTTCTTCCTAGACACCATTGTTTTTCAACATCACAACAGTTATATTTTGTGAAAATTTTTCTAGCATAGTAATTTGATATAGTCTGATACCTGATAATGTTACAGCTCTAAAATATCTATAAAGGACCCAAGCCTTTTTTTTTAATAAGAGTAATTAATTAGAAATGCAGACTTACGGAGAGGCAGAGATCTTATTGGTTCACTCCCTAAATGTCTGCAATGGGAAGAGCTGGACCAGTGTGATGCCAGGAGCCTATAGTCTCCCACAAAGTGTGGAGAAGAAATTTCTCCCACAGGAGTTCAGGGGCCAAAGAATTTAGGCCATTCTCTGCTGCTTTCCCAGGCACATTAGCAGCCAGCTGGGTTGGAAGAACAGCAGCCAGGTATTTTTGTTTGTTTGTTTAAGGATCTATTTATTTTTATTGGTAAGGCAGATGGACAGAGAGAAAGAGTAAGAGAGTAAGCTCTTCCATCTCTGGTTCACTTCCTAAATGGCAGTAATACCCAGAGCTGAGCTGATCCAAAGCCAGAAGTCAGGAGTTTCTTCAAGTCTCCCACATGGATGCATGGTTGGCCCAAGGTTTCAGCCATCCTATACTGCTTTCCCAGGCCATACACAGGGAGCTGGATCAGAAGCGGAGCAGCCAGTACACAAATTGACACCCATACTGGATGCTGGTAGTTACAGGCAGAGGATTGCTCAGTTGAGTTATTGTGTCAGCCCCAGCAGTCAGCTTTTAAACAAATGTCCTCATGGGATGCCAGCCCCATTGCACCAGTCCCACTGTCTTTCTGTAAAATTTCTTATTAAAATCTTATTTTATGTGCAGATAACATAATTTCAATATATAGAAATCTCCTGTTGTAAATGAACTACTTCATTTAATAACTTTTTAACTTCAGGGGGCCAGAAAATTTTCTCTATAAAGTCAGAGGACAAATATTCTTGACTTGGAAGTCCATATGGTCTCCATCTAGACTCCCTAGTTACAATGGGATAGCACCTGTCAGCTGTCAATTAAACTCTTTACAAGCTGATATGATACATAGGTTTTGGTTTTCAGACACAATAACTGGCTGATAACTCCCTCACCAACACAGGTCATAAAAAAAAAAAAACTCAGAAGAGTCAAAGGACCCTCCTCATTCCAGAAGCGCATTGCCCCATACCTTTGAGAAAGAAATGTTGATGGATTTGAATGGACAGGTTTGCAGGGCTCCCCACCCAGTCTATCAGCCACTGCACCAGCACAAAGAATCCTCCATAAAAACACAGAGGGACAGGTGTCAGAGAGCTTGTGGATAGCTGCATTCTCTGGATCTGCATATACCTTATTATAAGGGGAAGCACTATAATACACTAGTACATTGTGTTTCCCCAAGTAATGTGAGCCATTCAAGCAACAACTGACATCTGAAGGAAACCAGGGTTGTGGGAACCACAGTTTAGAGTTGCTTGGGCAGAATTACAAGTAAACTCCTGGGGACTTTGTACTGCTATTTGAAGTTGGGTACTCTTAGATACTGAGCCCTCAGCTGTGGGATCTGATGCTATCTCCAGGTAAGGTCAGAACTGAATTAACAGTCAGCTGGTGTCTGCTGCTACAAAACCGATTGCCTGCTCCTAGGAAGACACCCTCACAACTTGGAAGTTACAGGAGTTTTCTGTGTGGATTTTGGTGTCATAACAGAGGAAAAATCATCTCCATTTTTTTCTGACACATAAACACTAAATATCCAAAATGTAGAACTCAGATTCAACAAAATAACATATATATATGTGTATGTGTGTGTGTGTGTATGTATGCAATACCACTGAACTGCACATTCAAAAATGTTTAAAATGGCAAATTTCTGTCATGCACATTTAATTGTATCACTGTATTAAACATGCATTGTGAAATACATGACATTTATTCAACTTACATAAATAATTTTTAACTTAAGAGAAAAAAACAACTATGGACCATTTTAACCTTTACAAATATAACTGCTGGCCCATTAATTAGGCTAACAATTTTTAATAACTTTTAAAATGTATGTAAAAGAGAGAGCTCTAATCTGCTGGTTAACTCCCCAAATGCCCAGGCTGGGCCAGTATCAGGAGCTAAAATTCAATCCAGGTTCCCCAATATAGGAGGCAGGAACTTAATACTATAAGCCATCACAGTTGCCTCCCAAGGTCTGAAAAAGTGGAAATCAGAATAAGGAGGCAAGCATCAAGCCTGGATAATCCCAATGAGATCCTTGGTATCTTATCCTCAAAACTACCCCCTGGGATACTGAAAACATCACCTTTTTTTTTTCTTAAGATTTATTCATGTTTGTTGCAAAGTCAGATATATACAGAGGAGGAGAGACAAAGAGGAAGATCTTCCACCAGATGGTTCACTCCCCAAATGACTTTAACGGCTGGAGCTGCGCCAATCCGAAGCCAGGAGCCAAGAGCTCTTTCGGGTCTCTCATGCAGGTACAGGGTCCCATGCCTTTGGGCTTTCCTCGACTGCTTTCCCTAGCCACGAGTAGGGAGCTGGATGGGAAGCAGGCCTGCTGGGATTAGAACTGGTGGCCATTATGGTATCCTGGCACGTTCAAGGCGAGGACTTTAACTACTAGGTTGCCACGCCAGGCCAAAAATATCAAGTTTTTAAGCAAGCCTCAAAATAATTTTTTCTAATCTAACACACTTTATTTCCTGTACAGATACTCTTTAATAAAGCCCTTTAGACAAGAAGCTATCTCTGAGTACCTTAAAGAATACTTTCCATAAAATAAGGGATCCCTAGCTTTGACCAATTGAAAAGTAGTTGACCGAATAATATAGCACTGGGCATTTATTAGTCATAATACTGCTATTTAAGTATACTCTAATTCATTCAAAGGAAACTAGACTTTGAAAGAGAAGTCTAGCATTGTTTGCATGAGTAATTTCATTTTTCTTAGTAAAAACAAATCCTACTTTCCGATATTTTGTTGTAATTTCATAACTGGCAAATAGCAAGAACAGGTACAGACTCTGTACGACCAAATACAGCTGCCAGTTTAGTATGAGTTAATTAAACCATCCCAAACCTATGAAAATGATATATAACTTTGATGACATAACTCAAATATTTAACCATATTTTTAAATATTTGTCTTTTTGGTAGGCAGTGACAGAGAGTTCCCATCCACTGGATCACTCCCCAGATTCCCCCAAGGACCAGTGTCAAAGTCAAAAGTTGTGAACTAAATACAGGTCTCCCAGGTGAGTAGTAGGCCCAAGTCCCAGAGCCATCACCGCTGCCAGTTAGGGTCTGTATTGGAAAAGCTGGAGCTAAGAGACGAGAGGTGGGAATGAAAGTCATGTACTCCAACGTGGAACACAAGTGCCTGAAGTTACACACTAAGTGCTTGCTCCCAAATTCCATTTAAATGCTCAACACTGGTTTTATATATACACAAAAGTTTGAGCTCTTTAGATATAAAATATGGATTTTTTTAAAGGCTTATTCATTTTTATGGGAAAGGCAATTACACAGAGAGAATAAGAAACAGAATCTTCTGTCTGCTGGCTTACTTCTCAAGTGGCTGCAAAGGCCAGAGCTTAGCCATTCCAAAGCAGGAGTCAGGAGCTTCTTCCAGGTCTCCCACATGGGTGCAGGGTCCCAAGGCTTTGGGCCATCCTCAACTGCTTTCCCAGGCTATAAGCAGGGAGCTGGAATGCAGTGGTACAGCTGGGACATTAACTGGTGTCCATAGGGGATCCTGATCTATGCAAGGCAAGGACTTTAGTGACTAGGCTACCATGCCAGTTTTTTAAAAGAATAAAAACGATGTATGTGCCAAGTCGTTTAAATAAAAATCTTCTTTGGTTACTCAGTATAATTAATTTTAGCCAACAGACTGGATGAAAATGATTCTATTGATAAAGATAGCAGATCTGGGATCATAACTGCATAATGAAAGCAATATTCTTCCTCACAAATGAGTAGCAACAAAGTTTAAAATAATGCTGTGAAGCACCTAAACTGAATCTTTAGAAGAGAAAAATGATGCTCAATCTTTCCATTTGGAGATACCTAACACTAATCAATAGCAGCTTTCAACCCATTTATGACATCATCTCCATCTCAGCTGTTGATTCCAGATAGTTTATCAAAGCTGGTTGCGAACCGGAGTCACCTCCAGGGCACTTTAAAACCAGCTATGCTCTTGTTCCAGTCCGAATCAATTTAAATCAGAATGGATAGGGGTGAAAGAGAATGAGTACTGAAGTTCACTAGGTAAATCTCGTATTAAAGCCTCAGTTAACTCATTGAATTTCCAAGCATTCAGGAAATGTTCCCTACTAGTAATTCAATTTATAAATCAATAAAACTATAGAATCAATAATGCACTCAAATAGAAGCTTAAAAAAAGGCAGTTGCTAAATTACTTACTCCATAGCTTCAAAGCTGCAAATGTGGGGTTTTATTCCCCTTGTCTATTTTCAAAGATTTGTTTCAGAATCAAATATTACAATCATTCAAAGTAAGGTCAACTAAGTCCTTGACATTTAAATTTCAAAGACTCAAAGAAAAAAAATGCTTATCTGTTTAGGAAAGTAAAGAACACGAGCCCTGGTAGATTAAGCGGCCAGGTTGATGTCAGCAATTTCTAAGTCATTAATGTCATTTTAATCGGTGAAGTGCTAAGACAGAACACTGCGGTGACTTCAGTTCAGTAGCACCTCCTACCCTGTCCTGAACTCTCCCTAGCAGATGGCTAAAACCACAGCCATACTGTTTGAGTTGTTTTTTTTTCCTATCCATACCTATGATAAAGTTAACTTACAAATTAAGCAAAGTAAGATTACCAACGATGAAAGAATAATGCTAACAATATACTGTAATAAAAGTTACATGAATGTCTTACAATAATTTCACCTTTTCACCATTTTATTTTATTTCCTCTCTGGCAGATCACAATTCCCAGCACCACTGCTTTTGAGGCTGGGCACCATTACGAAGCAAAGTAAGTGTTATTTGAACACAACCACTAAAATACCACAGCAAGTCTGATCATGGAAATGGCTAGTGAGTTGCTGACAGATGGGGAGCATTCATAGGGTAACTAATCTGAACAAAGGGTAATTCCTAGTCCGGATGAGAAACCATGACTTAATCACACTGCTCAAAATGCCACACGCTTTAAAACTTCAGAATTGTTTATTTCTGGAATATTCTATATACTGTTTTCAGACCACAGATAACTGTAGCCAAGTAAGAGCAGAGAACAATTACTTTTAAGTGGAGCATACCATATTATCCACAGCAGAGAAAGAAGCCAATTTCCCCTTCAAACAGCATTTCAACTTGACAGTCAATGTACTCTAATAGCATTTGCTGCTCCATTCAAAAGAAAAACACAAACCACTTTGCAGAAACCAATTATAAAAGGGATCATTTTCATCTAAATCTCTATGCAAATCAAAGCAGCTAAACTTCATATATGTGAAAATATGCAATAGTCACATATATGAATGAGTACGTATTATAAGCATATATTATATGCTCTTATTTTTAATGAAAATTCCTTAGATCAACTGAATTCCATAGTTATGGGGGCAAAGTAAAGAAAATCAATATGGAAATCAAGCAGTTTATAGAATCACAAATGAATACAGAAAACTCCAACATGGTGATTAGCCAACTTTTAAAGAAATTTTATACAGAAAACAACATGCAGAAAGTCACCTAGTGATTACAGAGTCATTAATTGTTTATAACAAGTTAATTGGCTACAGTGTCTTCTGTAACCAGCCAAAACTCCTTTACTGTGATTAAACTCTATATTGGTTTGATGTGGCTTTTTTTTCTTGAGCCCAAAATAAATTATCTCTTACAACTGAATTTAGAAAAAGCACTTATGTAAGTATAACACAATAAAGAAATAATGAAAACAATCTCACAGGAAAAATCAAAATATCTAACACTTAGTGACTTTTGAGATTTAATTCCTCTGTCTCACTTCAAAGGCTAACAAACAATCCCATGGGAAAAAAACAAAAAATGTAGAATGAATACTTTCTCAGTAAGAAAAGGCACTAATCTTGGACGGTAAGATGCTGAGGCAGTACACTGAAGACCCAAATGAAAGACACTCAAGAGCAGCACTGAATTGAAACCCTTGAGGACAGCTACTTCTCAGCAGCTGACCCTAAATCACCTACAACTCGGTGCATTGTTACCTCATTGAAAATGGCTTGCCATCCATCCTCCATAATTTGTATGAATTCATGATGCTAAGGCTTAAATGTATAAAGGCAATGTAAAAATGTTTAATGTATTCATTGCGGTATTACAACTGTTACTGAGACTGTAACACAGCAACCAAGAGACCAAAAAACAACTTTTCTCAAAATGATCACTCATTTCTCAAAGTACAACTGTATCATGTAAACAATGAGGGAACTAGCAACCAGATTGATCCCAAAACTATATACTTGAAACAAAGCACTTTATTTATTTAATGTATTTATTTACTTATCCAACCCACCTGGCTCCAAGCCTGTGGCTGGCCAATGGGGCTGAGCCACCCGGCTGGAGCCTGCTGCCTGGGAGCCCACTGCCTGGGAGCCCACCGCTGGGGCTAGCCAACCCATCTGGCCAAAGCACTTTATTTCTTAAAAAAAAAAAAAAAAAAAAAAATTCATTTACCTACCTCAAAATTTTGGAGGCTGCCAAGACACAGTAAAGTGGCCCTCATTTGTGTGGTCCCTCATCTGGGCCTTCTGCCTGGCTGTCTTATGACATATACATCCACAGCAAAGTTCCTTGAGTTAAACAGTACTTGTGTGGAAGGCAAAAGCAGCAAGGAGAAGGCCAGACTCACTCTATAGAAACCCACTCCCACCAGACACGCATTAACTTCTCTTAACCAACCCACTCACCTCTTAAAGGCACCACCTCCCAGCAAAATGGACCGTCTACACCAGAAATTCATTAAAATATAGATATTCATCTCATTCCATAGGCAAGAAAACACTAAAAACAATTAACATAGTGATCTGGGCAAGTTAAGCCCTGTGTTTTCCTTCCAGCTTTGCTCTGGGGCTTCAACAAAGTTAGTCTCCTTAGGCTTCAGAGCCTCCTTGGGAAAACACGAAGATGCACTGTATTTCTTGAAAATGACCTGCTATGAGACAAATACCGCATGTTCTTCCTTTCATGTGGGAACTAATAAACAAAAAAGAAAAAGTCTGCAACTGTCAGATTGGCTGCAAATGCACTGTTTTGTCGAGCTAGGTTTTAAGTCTTCGTTGGATAAATTGTTATTACATGCTACTACACTTTTACTGATTTTGACGACTTTAAAATCTACTTCATATGAGTACAGCTGAACATATTTTCATTTGATTACTGTGTGTATCCCTTGTCTATTCTGCTGCTGAACCATCACCTTTTTTGCTATTTGTTGAACTCTTTAGTGCAGCATTATGCTTTTGATCATAGTACAATTTTAAAATGCCATCTCAAAATAAAAATTAAATAAAAATAGAGGATCTCGGACCATGGTTCAGTGGCTACATCCTTACCTTGCAAGCACCATGATCCCATATGGATGCTGGTTCATGTCCCAGTTGCTTCACTTCCCAGCCTGCTCCCTGGTTATGGTCTGGGAAAGCAGTAGAGAATGGACCAAAACCTCAGGACCCTGCACCCATATGGGAGCCCAGAAGAAGCTTCTAGTTCCCATCTTTGGATTGGCTCAGCTCCACCAGCAGATGGAATAGCTTTCTCTCCAACTCTCCTTCTCTCTGTAAATATGATCTGCCTTTCAAATACAATTAAATTTTAAAGAAAAAAGAAATAAAGGAAAATGGAATGTCCTGCTACAAGTGTAAAATTTGGAAAATACCACTGAAGAATTCTTTCATGAGGAAATTTTATAAGACAAGGCCTCAGTTAGGCCCTACTGGTGATTTGGGTCCTAATACAATTGGCCTCAGAATTGGGAATTTACCTCCTAAACCTGACAATTTTAACATTAAGATTATTTCCTGCCACCTTCTAACTACTCTTATCCCCTATAATCTAAAGCATTTTAATATTCTGGGGTTTTGAGAAAGAACCAAAGCCATATAGACTATTCACCAAACGTTCTAAAACAGGTGTTTGGAGGACTATGCCAAGGGACAAGTAAAGATGTAATGTTTTGGTGTTTATATTTTTCTGATTGTGATAATTTCTCTGAATATAATAAAGTAAAATATGACAGTATTGTTTTCACAAAGGATGTTATGTTTTTCCAGATGTCCCTCCTTAAATCTGAGGAAGGAATAGCACATTTCTTTGAAAATACTCTTTTTTTTGGGGGGGTGCATCTTGTCACTGCTTAGAAGCATAGTGACGTATATCCCACATATCCCATAACGCCTGGGCTTAAGAGTGTCTGCTCAGCCTCAGAATCAGCTTCCTGTGAATGTTCAGCCTGGAAGACAGCAGGTATTGGGCCAAGTCTGGAGTCCCTGACAGCCATGCAGGAGACCAGGAGTTCATCCCTGGCTCGTTACTGCAGTGTGGACCAACCCTGTCTGGCTGTTGCAGGTACTTGGCCACGTACCAGCAGATGGAAGATCTGGTTTGCCTGCCTTTCAAACAAGTAAAAATAAATCAATGAAAAATTTAAAGAGACTCTTTGAGACTGGAACTAAAGCACTTTCGTATATTATTTCAAAGCAAAGAGCTTATCAGTTTAGCCTTACATTCTCCGAAGTAAACCCGGAGGCATTTTTCTACAGTGCTTGTCACTAGAAAGCTCTTTCCACTCCTTAACTCAGAGATTTCTGACTTCACCTCAGAGGGGCTTTCAAAACCTTCGTGGAAAAATGTATATTGTGAAGAATCATGCATGCATTTCCATTTTGCTTGCTCAAAATTAATGTTTAAAGTTCATTTTCTGTGAACCTTTACTGATCTGCTGCTACTTCACAGGTTTAGAGGAGTCTGGGGGTGGTTCCTACACTGCTGGGGCTACCTGCACCCCACACCTGTGCCTGCCTTCGAGTCCCAGCACCTGATCCTCACCCTCTACCAACGCATAACCGGGGAGACCAAGTTGACGGCTCAAGTAGTTGGGTCCTTGCCATCCTCCTAGAAAACCTGGATGGAGTTCCCAGCTCCAGGCTTGTCTGGTTCATTCCAGTACTGCCCACAACTGCAGAATGAACCGAAGGTGAAGAGCTCTCTCTCAAAAATAATAATAACAAATGAATAACTTAAAAATAAAGAGAAACACAAAAGGAAGAGACTCTAAAGCAAAAAGTTATCATTTGATTTCTGCATTTTTGGTGTGGGAGGGTATTGTTAAAAGCACCTTAACCTAATCCATTCATAAAGTCAGCTTAATTCCATCTTATTTTGTGGTACCTGGATATAAGTCAGCATTCCAGAATCAATGTATGCAACCCTGTAGGTCCAGCCAGAGATCTTGCATTTATACTCATTACCTGATTAACTCAGATATCCTTAGGTGG
The DNA here is from genome assembly GCF_017591425.1 of Ochotona curzoniae. Classification (NCBI taxonomy): domain Eukaryota; kingdom Metazoa; phylum Chordata; class Mammalia; order Lagomorpha; family Ochotonidae; genus Ochotona; species Ochotona curzoniae. The sequence goes on from NW_024465369.1 coordinate 27,446,280, forward strand.
GAATACTCAGCAGAATCTCTAGCAGTGTAAACAACAAGAGAGCTAGGGAAAGGAGAGAAATCAACAGCAAGAGTCTTTTTGTGGGAAGAAGATAGCTAACTGGAGAAAAATGAAAGCATTAATTCATTGGCGACATGTTTCCTTTGTGTAAGCATTATACTAAATATCTTTTAGCTTAGTCATGTTGCTGAGACTTTTCCATGTTTCTTCTCTGCAACCACCAGTGTTTGCATGGTCTCTGATGAACAAACACGCTATGACTTGCTTCTAAGGAAACGCCTGTCATGTTCCAGGGAAAAATGACTTTGCCACTACTCAGTCAGGAAAACTACACAACTCTCATTCATTTTGTTTTTTTCTTCTGCAACGTGTTTTTTTCCTAATGTTCGTATTCTCTATACTAGAGGCTTCTAGTTTCTGATTAAGGAAGAAAAGACGCTCTGGGTCAAGGGAATCCTAAGGAGGAAAGTTCCAGGTCATCGAAGGGGTTTCCTGTACCAGAGTCCACCTAGGTCTGAGCTGCTCACTAAGACCAAGGTTGTTCTCAGTTCTCTCCTTGCAGCGCTACCTGTTCTCCTGTTTGCCCAACAGCTGGGCAAGGTGCTGATTAGCATATCTGGCAGGAAGACATGCTTCATTGTATATTAACTCCCCATGTCACGGCCTCTTCCCCTCCAATCTCTCCTTCAAACACGTGAGAATAAGAAAAGTTGATTACAATCTTCCTACCCGCTTGGATTTGGCACCAGCAATTGGCCACGGGCGCACACACCCCCGAGAGACGGGAGCACCCCGCCTGTTCCCGGAACTGTCATGCGGGCTGACAGCTGGCACACCTTCCGGACGCCCTCCTCCCGCTCTCAGAAAGCCCCTTCCCCAGTCACCTTGACCCTGCTCCACCGCCCGGGACCCTGCCCTTCAACAAAAAGGAAACTTTCTGTTGTCGCTGTTCTTTTTCGGGAGTTCCTTTACAGGTATCGTCCATCGTTCCTCCAAGCGCCCCAACAAGGAGCCCTTTGTTACAATTTTTGCTGCCGGACTCCTAGCCCAATTCCTGGCATTCAGCCGGCCTTCCGCAACCAGGGCAGCCCCCCGTAAGAAAGCCACCCAACACCGCCCGAGACCCTACCCCGGACGGGCTCCCCCTCTAGCAAGGCCGGGAGGACGCCGCGTCGCCGGCCGCCTTGTAGGACGGCGAGTGAAATCAGGCCGCTGGCAGAGCAGCGAGCGAGTCGCCAGGCAGGTGAAGCCGGCGGCGAGGCGTCGGTGTCCTCCGGGCGGGAAGGTGGCGCGGCGCTCGGGGCTTACCCTGAGGAGGCGGCGGTGGCGAGCGGCGGGGACGCCGCCCGGGCGTCGTGCGCGCTGGAGGCTCGGCCGTCCATCGCCCTGCGCGGCTCTGCGCGGGCTCCAGCTCGGAGGCGGCGCGTCACTGCTGGGGTGGGAAAGGCGGGAGGTCAGGGCGGGCCGCCCGCCTTCCCAGGGCCGGAGCGGGGCTGGCCGCACGTCAGGAGCCCGCCCGGTCCGCGTGAGCGTCGGGCCGGCCCGCCTCCCGGTGCGCTTCCACCTGCAGGTCCGGCTCTGTGCCCGCGGGCGCCGTGGCCGCGGCTTGTAGCGGGCAGCCCCCGCCCCCGTGGGTTTGATTTGGGGGGCACCGGTTGGCGCCTCTCGGGGAGGGAGTAGAGCTGCCCCGGCTACAGGAGAAAGGAGGAGGAAGAGGAGCGGGGCCGGGCGCGCAGGCACAGCCGCCACGCCGGCAGGGCACCCCGGCTTCCTCCGGCCAAGTTGGAACAAACACAAGTCCCTGGGAAAAGTTCTCCCGAGGAAAAGTTGGAAGGGCGGACCTCTCTTTTCCCACCCAGGACTCCTACTTTCTTTCCAAAGGGAGACAGTGGCTCGCCTGTTCTCTCTCGCAGCTTCATCTCCTCCTCTTTCCGCCCCCGGCCCGCGCGCTTGGCGGCTTGGCTCGCAATCCAGGACTTGCACTGAGGAGAGCGCGCTCCCCGAGGCTCCGTCCCAGGGGCCGGGCCTACTCAGCGCTTTGCCCCTGCCCCGCGGGCTTCTCCCCGGCCGCGCACTCACCCTGCCCCATGCTCTGCCCGGAGCCCAGCAGCCCGCCGCCTTCGCCGCCCGGCTACCCAGAAGTGAGGACGAGTTGGGCGGCATTGGAGCGAGCGAGGCAGCGAGCCGGAGAGAGGACCGGGGCGGGGGCGGGCGACGAACGAGCTGGAATTTCCTTCCCCAGGGTTTTGGGTGTTTGGGGGACCGGTTGGGGAAGCCAAACAGAAAGGCAGCTCCCTGGAGGAGTATTCCCATTCCCACCACTAGGGCCTCGCTTGGGGAAGCCGACGCGCCTAGACCGGACAGGTGGGGCGGGAGGAAGGGTACCTGCCTGGGAAGGACCCAGCTGGCCGCGGAAGTGCGAAGAGAAACTCGAAGAACCGGCCTGCAAGCTTAAGCCAGTCTGACCTTCGACATCCAGAATTGGGTTTTGTGTGTGTGTTTCCTGCTTGACGTGACCTCTACGAATGATTACTACTCTTTTAAAAGCCTACCTGTGAAACTGATCTTTTTCGTGGCTAGCAGGTTTAAGCTTGCCCTGTCTTCAGAGGCTTTTTTTTTTTCAGACCAACAGCGGTGAGGAGAGCACTGGAGCACTGGACGTTACTGCAATCCATAAACTAAGGAATGCCGGGCTTTATTCACCTTCTGAAAGTTTTCCTGGGATAAAAGAATCGCGCAGAGCCCTGAGCTAGTGTACCACGTGCATACTGTTTAGATGATTCTTTACACCTGACAAAGAGGTATATTTGCATATTTCATTTAGATTTTCACAAGTGCCCGATTGTTTTAAGGTGCAGGTTATTTTGGTAGATCCAAGCATGCTTTCAGAAAATACTGTGAAATTTACTGAGCAGCATAGAGCTTACTGATAGACCTTGAAAAAGGAAGCATCTGAGTGGTCTCTGCTGTAGTAAGGCCAGGTGACAGCCCTTCACCTTGATAGGGTATCATTTGCTAACTAAATTGATGTTTAGAATTAATACTTGACTAAATATGCCTCTTGTCATTGTAGCAACCATACAGACTGCTGAAATTAAGGTCCCAGCCTGTAATAATATGCCATTTTCTAATGGGCAGATATCAGTATTTGTTGCTTTTAGTGCAGAGTCAGAGTGCAGTTTTTTCATTGTCTCTTTAGATGTGAGAAGGGAGAAAAAGTGGTTTATTTTCACTAGAGTTTTGGAACCATAATCATACAAAGCTCCTTTTAAGTGACTGAAGCATAATTAATGAAAGCAGTTCACCTAAATGCCAGCATTTTAATCTTGAAGCAATAACCCAGGTTAAATAATTTCATGATTCATTTAGGTCTATAAATGACTAGCTTTTACAGTTGCTTACACAGACAGTGGTGCAAATATGGAGTGACAGTGAAACCTCTTAATGTTTTAGTTTTCAATCACCGGATTTAGATTAAAACTTTAGTTTTAAACTGAATGTATGACTTGCTAGTAGCATTGTAGACCGTGTTAGCCTAAATCTCAAATGTAGTGTTTTCATAACATCTTCATCACTCCGAAGGTATTTTCAGTGCTTCCCAATTTTTCCTTTCTTCCTTCTGGTAAAAGACATAAGAGAAGGTCAGACTCCCGATCCAGTGAAACCAGGTGTAGCATGTGGCTGACCTTGGTAAGTGAAATGTGAACAGATGGGCACGGCTTCCTTTCATGGGAGAATCACATGAGGGCCAGGCCTTGTTCTGTTCATTTCCCTTGTGGCTGCAGTCACAGGGGCGAGGGTGAGAAGGAACATTGGCCAGGATGTGCACTGTCACACTGAGCACAGCTGCTGGGAGAATCTCAGAACCTCCAACACAAGCTGCAAAAGCAAGGAAGAAATGTACATGGGGAAAACCACTGAGATATTGAAGATATTGGTTTGTTTCCCAGCATTACTGAGTCCACCTTAACTCTAGTAACTTAGGACAACTTTCAAAACCAAGACTAGATCTGATAATACTCTTCTGCTGTAGTACCATGGTCCCTCTGCTGTGGTCTGTTGGTTACACAGCTCACTAGGACATCAGTAATCACTGTTGCCATTCATTGTTTTACATAAAGATAAAACTTCCCCTCGAGTTATACCAAATTGCTTCAGAACTACTCTGTTTTCTAAACTTTTGCTAACTTTTTCTGTTCAGAAATCTCTGCTGCCTTTGCTGCATCCAGGCGTTTTGACTGCCTGTGCTCAGGCACTATCCCACAGGAGGACTGCCCTGGCTGACAGGTGGAAGGAGCCTGGCGCTTTCTTGAGCCCCTGTTGGATTCTGTTTAGTGGGACAAAGCCCATGGCACTTTGTGTTTTAATCATTCCTTGTCTCAAGTGCAGAGTTGAAGGGGTTGAAATTTTAAGGACTAACTGTGTCTTCTGCTTTGTTGCTTGACATGGTCCTGATCACAGGAGGATTCCTGAGACTATTTGTGGAAGTGAAAGAGAAACCTGGATTTCACTCCTCTGGAAAAATCTCAAGAAGAACTTGGATCAGAAAAGGATTTTTCTACTAAAATTGGCTGACAGACTACTTCACATGGAATAGATGAAAAATTGAGTTTATCCTAATAAGAAAGCACGGTACACAGGATTACTTAATTTCCAAGGTAGAAAGTTTATTTTTGTATGCATCTGTTTGAACGATATCCTAGATTTCAGAGGTCTATTGAAAAGTATAAAGGGAACAGCTTATATGCCTATTAAATATGCAAAAATACTTTAAAAAGTTAATGAGAAAATAAACTTAGAAATAAGGCTGTTTTGGTGTGAAAACATTTTGAAATTCATGCAATTAAAAAAAAAAGAATTTATTTGAAAGGCAGAATTAGAGAGGAGAGAGAAAAGAGAGATACTTTTATCCACTGATTTACTTCCCAAGAACCAAGAGCTTTTCCAAGTCTCCCACATGAGTGTAGGAGCCCAGGCATTAGGGACATCCTCCACAGCTTCCTTAAGAATATTAGCAGGAAGCTGGATCAGAAGTGGAGCAGCCAGATCTCTTGCCATTGCCCACATGGGACACTGGCATTCCAGGAGGTGCTTTAAGCACCACACCACAGCATTGGCCCCTGTGTTTTTTTCTCATTACACATTTCCCTTGAAGTTTTGAAAGATCCTCATATATATGCCTATATCTGTATCCATCTATCTATACACACACACGCACATGCACACACATATATACTAAAAGGTAAGGACTGAAAAAAGTAGAAAATCCAAAAATTGTCTGAACTGTATTGTAGGCTATTTGTAGTAATTAACATTACATGTTTATTTTAAACAAGTTTTGTTGTAATCAAGTCACTGAAAACGTAACGTTTTTTTAAAGATTTATTTATTTTCATTACAAAGTCAGATATACAGAGAGGAGGAGAGACAGAGAGGAGGAGAGACAGAGAGGAAGATCTTCCCTCCGATGATTTACTCCCCAAGTGAGCGTAACAGCCGGTACTGCAGTGGTCTAAAGCTGGATGCAGGGTCCCAAAGCATTAGGCCATCCTCAACTGCTTTCCCAGGCCACAAGCAGGGAGCTGGATGAAAAGTGGAGCTGCCGGGATTACAACCGGCGCCCATATGGTATCCTGGCGCATTTCAAGGCGAGGACTTTAGCTGCTAGGCCATGCCGCCAGGCCTGAAAAGATACATTTTAAATGAAAGATTATGTGTGACAGGTATTACTATCTTTCTGTACATTTTGCTTTCACACACTATGGCCTAAAGGACCCGTTCTTTAAAATATTCCTAGACTGTATGTGTGTGTGTGTGTTATGAATGGGTGGTTTTATATAGTAAGGATCAAGATATTGCATCATGATGTTCAATTTTAACAGAAGTCTTAAAATGTTATGTTTGGGCCCAGCGCGGTGGCGCAAGTGGTTAAAGGTCCTCGCCTTGCACACCCCGGGATCCCATATGGGCGCCGGTTCTAATCCCGGCAGCCCTGCTTCCCTTCCAGCTCCCTGCCTGTGGCCTGGGAAAGCAGTCGAGGACAGCCCAAAGCTTTGGGAACCTGCACCCGCGTGGGAGACCCGGAAGAGGCTCCTGGCTTCGGATCGGCATAGTATCGGCCCGTTGCGCTCACTTGGGGAGTGAATCATCGGAGGGAAGATCTTCCTCTCTGTCTCTCCTCTCTGTATATCTGCCTTTCCAATGAAAAAAATAATAAAAAAATAAATCTTTAAAAAAAAAATTTTATGTTTGATAAATTTAACTGAGGCCAGCACCATGGCATACTGGGTTAAGCCTCCTCCTTTGGGTACCAATAGCACGTATGGGAGCCTTGGCTGCTCCACTGTCCACCAACTCCCTGCTGGTGTGTTTGGGAAAGCAGCAAATTACCCAAGTCCTATGTGGGAGATTTGGAAGAAGCGCTAGGCTTCTGGCTTTGACTGACCCAGCTCTGGCCACTGCAACCATTTGAGGAGTGAATCAGCAGTTAGAAGATCTCTGTCTCTCCTCTCTTTGTGTGGGCCTGCTTTTCAAATAAAAATAAATAAATCTTTTAAAAATGTACCTAATCGTGGTAGTGGCATGATGGCTCAATGGCTAAGTACTTCCTTGGCAAGCACTAGGATCTCATAGGGGCACCAGTTTGTGTCCCAGAGGCTCCATTTCCCATCCCCCACCCCGTAGAAAGTATTATTAGCATTCGGTGTTTTCTCTATAAAACTCAAAGAACATCATCTCAAAATACCAAATATTTTCTTTTTTTACTGCATAAATCATGCCTCATGGTGAATTTTCCTTTCCCTTTCTTTTTTTAAAGATTTATTTATTTTTATTGGAAAGTCAGATATACAGAGCAAAGAGAGACAGAGAGGTAGATCTTACATCCGATGACTGACTCCCTAGGTGACCACAACATTAGAGCTGTGCCAGTCTGAAGCCAGGAACCAGGAACTTCCTCTGGGTCTCCCACATGAGTGCAGGAACCCAAGGCCTTGGGCCATCCTCAACTACTTTCCCAGGCTACAAGTGGGGAGCTGGATGGTAAGCAGGACTGCCAGGATTATACCCGGCGCCCATTTGGGATGCTGGCACATTCAGGGCGAGGACTTTAGCTGCTAGGCCATCACGCTGGACCCCAAATACCAAATATTTTCTTTGACAGGAATTCAGAAACAGATTTTTTCTCAGTCACTACCATCTTTATCTTTGTTGTTTCTATCTTGTTTGTCCTCTTGCTTCTTTTTATAATCTTACCTTCCTTCACAAACTATGCAGCAATTTTTTTAACACAGAAGGACAAATTCAACTGACATGCTTATTGAAATATTACCATTTTCTTGATATAGAAATAGCTGCATATCAAAAATTCTCTTGATGCTTCATTGAAAGATTGTTTCCCTTTTTGTGTTGAAGACTTACCTATAAAAGCATATATGAAAAATCACTAATCATTTCTATTTACAAGTTTAATATAATGTCCAGAGTATACAAATATAGATTGACAGAAATAGCTTTGTTTAATGAAATTGCTTCAAGACAAATATTATAATTAAAGGTAAATGTAACAACTAAATCAATATTGTTTGTATAGTTCTTAGTAAACATGATAATCATAGCTCCCATGTATCTTTTCTCCTGGGAGGTGAGTGTGTGTGTGGTTAGCCAAATACCACAATGACTAAGGGCTCAGGCTCTGAAGGCAGACAGATTTGAGTTCACATCCCTTGCTTTACCTCTTACTATCTCAATAACACTATTGCTGGAAATGAGGAAGTGTCCGGTGAAGTAATGGAAGCCCTTGATGAAAGAGTCTAACAAATGAGAGCCTGTCTTGATCAAGGCTTGATCTCTAAGAAATCTTTAATCTCAAGTCTGAAAACTCTTGACTTCTGTGCTGACCTTGAACAAGTTAATCAACTACGGAATCTTCAGTTTTATATTTCTATAGTAAAGTTTCTCTGTCTCTCTCTTTCTCATCTATTCCATTTTTCTCACCTTCAATGATGAGTACTACAGTTCATTATTAGTAAAAAGATGGCCTGTTATAAGAAGCTTACAAAGACTTTCAGTCACTTAGTCTAGTTTGAGCCCTGGAGAGTTTGCAGAAATAGATACTCATATCCTTATTTATAGTTTTAGAAATTAAATTAAATACCCTATCTAAAACTTTGAAACTAGTAAAAGAACTAGAATCTAAAACTATTTCTTTTGGCTTTCATTTTTATTTTCTTAAAATAGTATAATCACAGTGCTCCAAATAACACATTTAAAAAGTAATCCCAGAGCAAATCAGTGTAACTGCATAAGTAGCCTGCTGAAAACTTTTTCCATCTCTGAATTCCAGATTGGTTTCAAAATAGTAGCTGTCTCAATTGGCCTGGTCTGAGCTGATCAGCTTCAGTCTGGAAAGACTTTAAAGTAATGCATGTATCCAGTTTCTTCCAAAGAATATGAAGATCAAGATGACAAAACAGGAGAAAAATTCATTGATCAGAAATCTAGATGCAATCTGAAGTGGGCAGTCAGGGCCCTAAGACTTGGGCAGTGTTGAGAGCCAAGATGATATAAAAAATGAAGTTTTGATATTAATATTTTTGTTTTACTGTGGGAACTTAGAGTCACTCCAGGCGCTCTGAAAGCTACAGAGAACAGGATAGAGTTGAATCCAATCCCTCTGAAGTCTTTTCAGAAGTCACCCCATCAAGAATTTGTTACGGCCATAACTATGGTTTATGCTAGTATCTCTGTCCACTATCAAGAAAAATAATATCTTAGAGTAACAGAGGTAACCAAACCAGGAAAATACTTCACAAAATATATACTTGAAAAATTGATAATATAATGGGGAGAGCACCCTGCCAAGAAGCTAGCTTTTTGTAATAGGTATCATATGTGTGTGTGTCTGTGTGTAAATATGTGTGTATATACATATGATGTACGTGTGTATATATGTGTTTTTAAACCACAGAGCAAGATTTTCAAACTTTTGAACACTAGTTATTGGTTACCTCAGTGATTTTGTCCTGGTGGAAAGATGCGATAGAAAGGCAGAAGATGATAGCACTATACTCACATATTTATACATGTGCTTTATACATATAGTTATATATATTAAGTATTATATATAATTTATAATGTATAATTATAAACTTGATTTTTCCTTTTTTATAAGCTCTTCTAAGAGGAGGGAAAATAATACCTATTTCATAAGGTCAATTGAGAAATAAAACGAAGTAGTGTAATAATAGACACCATAGACTGTCTAGCCCCTAGTGGCACTCAAAAAGTCCTGCCAACCAACCAGGGGCTATGCAGGTCACTGTTGACTGAAATATTGTCTTCTGGGCTTCCTTATCTATCAGCTGTAACAAGACAAGTGAGTAGCAATAAGGGTTGCCTTAGGTGAATCTCATTCCATCAGTTACCAAACCTATTCAGCATCTTTCAATGATAGTAATACTAATGTATTTTCTTTAAAATTTTCTACTGTAATAAACAAACTGAACGAATTTAATCCACAAAGAACATTCTCAGAGATCTAAAAATATCCTAGGTAAATACATAATTATTTGTGGTATGAAGGTGTGACGATGGGATTAAGATATACCCTCTGAAAGTGCTAGAAGAAATAGAATAAAGCCACATCCATTTAACTTCTGAATTCTCTGACCACACCGACAAGAAAAAAAGTACAGTTTTACATCTGGCTACTTTTCAGTCCTGTATATTTTGATTTGGGTCAAGTCTGACCTTATCACTTCAGGCATGGCTGCATGCTATAAATTTTGAAATCTTTCAGTGTCAGAGAAAAATCTGAACTATTACTAATACTATTTCAGCACCAAGAGCTTGCTTCCAGTTCTTCCTGAAATATTTCAGACTTTTCTTTACAATGTTAGAGGAAGTTGAAGAACTCAAAGGCTAGAGTGTGGCATCGGAATATAGTCCTGCTACTGTGAGTTCTGTGCTTCAGTTGACATCAGTTATAGAAGTTGATCCAAAAAAACCTCAAAATTACTTCAGGTATCTCAGAACTAGCAGGCTTTTTCAGTTTCAGTGAAGTCAATTCAGTGAAGGTAGGCATCCTATAACTATTGTAGCTTCAATAATGGAATTCACAATTTCTTAAAGAGAATTCAGAAAAATAATAAATTTTGCTTCTCTAGAAATAAGACAGTGATATAACATTGTATTCTGTAAGTTGAGATTTGGATTATAAATAATTATAGCAGATTACTATATAAAAGGTCTTGCTGTTACAAATAGAGATCAGAGAATGCTAAATCGAAGAAAGACTTTAGAAATACTGTGCTGAAATTATTCACTGTAGGACCTAGAGCTGTAACATAATGGCTAAAGTTCTCACTTTGCATGTGCTGGGATCCCATGTGGGTGCCAGTTCATGTCTATATCCCTGCTGTTCCACTTCCCATCCAGCTTCCTGTGTGTGACCTGGGAAAACAGTCAAAGACGGCCCAAAGCCTTGGGCCTCTGCACCCACGTGGGAGAGCCAGAAGTAGCTCCTGGCTCCTGGCCTAGGATCTCATCAGCTCTGTTGTGGCCACTTAGGGAGTGAACCAATGGATGGGAGATCTTTCTGTCTCTCCTTTTCTTTCTGTATATCTACCCTTCCAATGAAAAATGAATAAACCTTATAAAATATTCATTGTATTTATTAGAAAATGGATGCTTATTAATATGAGACTTAGTATATTTAAAATGCAGAATGTCTACTTAAAATTGAATTTCAAACAACTGATAAATTCTGTCTTTGTATATATCCAAAGAAATGTTTCTTATATTAATTGCTTGTAATCTGTCTGAATTCAAATCAAACTGGCTGTTAATATTTTAACTACAAACTCCTTTTAAAGGCATCATGATTCATTTTGTCTCTGTTGCCCTCCCCTCTGATTTTTCTTCCTCTTGCTTTACATCTCCAGAGATCCATGTTTTTAGATCCCCAGATTCTTATAGTGTTAGGTAACAACAAGTTTGTATGTTTTGACTCATTCCCTTCCCTAACCTACATTTTGCCCACTGGTGGTAATCACAATTCTAATTTCTTTTTGTATGTATGTATTTATTTATCTTTTAATACAAATGTGAGTGAGGTCAGGGAAATATTTGGATTCTCCTGGCTGCCTTTCCTCACTTAACATAATGTCCTCCAGATTAAAAAAAAAAAAAAACAACTGAATAACAGATATGAACATATGATGCAATTTCTTTATCCTTTCTTCTATTTTGGTATTTTTTGCATCTTGGCTATTGTGAATAAGGCTGCAGTAAATACAGGAGTACAGAGAGCTCTGAAAATTGGTGTTTACATTTCCTTTGAGTGAATATTCAGAAGGTGGATGGCTGGATCATCTGGTAATACTACTTTTAGTTCTTTGGGCACCTGCATGATATGTTTTATGATTGCTATGCTAACTTGCAATCACATAAAAAATGTACAAGGATTATCATTTCTTGTCACTTTCATCTTTTTTTTAAAGATTTATTTATTTGTATTGGAAAGACAGATTTACGATGAGAAAGATAGACAGAAAGATCTTCCCTCTAATAGTTCACTCCCCAACTGGCTGAATGACTGAGCTGAGCCAATTCAAAATCAGGAGTCAGGATCTTCTTCCTAGTCTCCTATGTGAGTGTAGGGGCTTCGGGCTGTCCTCTACCGCTTTCCCAGGCCACAAACAGGAAGTTGGATGGGAAGTGATGCAGCCAAGACACAAACCAGGACATATGGGATCCTGATACTTGCAAGGCAAGCATTTAGCCACTGAACCACTGTTCCAGGCCTAAGCATCATATTATCTTTCCTAGTGAGTAAATTTAGCACATTTAGACAAGCAATATTTATTGTTTATAATTAAATCATGTTTACCAAAGCTGTTTTAAATGTGTAAAACTCTAAGAAGGCTATATTAAATGTGCAGTGCCAAAATGAGGATCTGTTTTCGTGAATGGGAATATTTTCAGGGTCCAGTTTCTACATTTGCATTGTTACAATTATACATAAAGAATTTCAGTAATGATTTTAAATTGCTAAAACACAGCTATCACACTGCATTAGCCACTTTGTTTGCTGATAAGGTAGTCACATTCGTTTTAAATTTACCATTTGTATTCGCTATTTCAGTATTTAATAAAAATACATTCGGACCCGGCGCGATGGCGCAGTGGTTAAGGTCCTTGCCTTGCACACCCCGGGATCCCATATGGGCACCGGTTCTAATCCCAGCAGCCTTGCTTCCCATCCAGCTCCCTGCCTGTGGGCTGGGAAAGCAGTCGAGGAAGGCCCAAAGCTTTGGGACCCTGCACCAGCGTGGGAGACCCAGAAGAGGCTCCTGGCTTCGGATTGGCATAGCATCGACCGTTGCATTCACTTGGGGAGTGAATCATCGGACGGAAGATCTTCCTTTCTGTCTCTCCTCTTTGTATATCCACCTTTCCAATAAAAATAAAATAAATCTTAAAAAAAATTACATTCATTAAAAAAAAAAAAGGCTTTGGGCAGGCATGGGGTTACGTAGTAAGCTGAGTCTCCATCTGCAGTATCAGCATCACGTATGAGCACCAGTTCATTTCCCTACTGCTCTAATTCGGACTCAGCTCTCTATCTGTACCCTTGGAAAACAGCAAAGGATAGTTCACTGCCTCAAACCCCGCAGAACCTCCTGGCTCCTGGCTCAGTTCTGGCCATTCAGGGAGTGAGCCAGTGGATAAAAAAATTTCTCACCTGTTCTCTGTGTAACCCTGCTTTTTAAATAACAATAAAACATAAATCTTTAAAAAATGGTTACACAAAACATACCATTAATGATTTGGTTCGTGCCTGCTTTAATAATTTATATTAATATTGTCATGATTAAGATATAATCTTTATAAAAACTTAGAAGAATAGCTAGACTAAATCCCCCTGTTGACCCGTAGGATGTATGTAATGAATCATACTCAAACACCCAGGATGAGAGCAGAGCCAATCAGCAAACATAAATATAAAATCAGAATTTTTACTATCGCTAATTATGTTAATAAAATATTGTATAAAGTAGTGGTTAAAAGAAATACATTGCTAAGGCCATAATTCCTAAATTTAACAAGCCTGTGACATTTTTGAAATTTGAGTTTTATCAATAGCAGAGAATTCCCTATCTGCCTGTACAGCCTAATCACTTGGTCTTTAAAGTATCGATTCTCACTCCTCACATAGCTTTTGTATTGTTTTACACAATATGAGAACCTCTGAGTTAAACTTTGGTCCAAGATGTTTTTTGACTTCTTAAATATGCCAGTAGCTCCATTGGTTAATGTATAGTTCATATCCATGATTTTCTCGTTGTACTAACAAGCTGTAAACAAGGATGAAGTAGCTTTCCTGCATTTGAGCAGCCTGCTTGCTTTCTGGAGTATGGCAGGATGCATGTGCGTGTTCTGAGGGCTGTGCATCGGTCGGTATGTGCTCAGTGCAGCTCGTATTCCTGAAAGCAAGTACTTAACAAGTTCTGAGAAATGACAAACCTTCGGACGGCTTAGTTAAAAGAGAATCTCAATGGGTGTTAATTGGTGTAGATTAAAACATGCAAGTACAGAAACATTTCTGACTGGAAACAACATGAGTTGACATGCAGTGGTCGAGTGAGTTGTCGATTTGAAAAACAACATGGAATCCCAACCATAGGGAAAGTTTTTGTTAGAAAGTTGAATGAAATGTTACTAAGGTTCAGGAAAGATCTTGAGATATATGGCCTCATGTAAAAGGTAAAGCTTATTTTATAGAAGATTGTTTTTAAAATCTGTAATGGAGTAAATATTGAAGGGATAATAATGAGAGCTTTGCATATGCAAAGATGGGCAAAAGAAAATTTCTGTCTCTGCAAAGCAGGCTTCTTTGGAGAAAGGAAATGCTTCTTTCTTTTTTAACGTGTATCCAGCAATGTGCAACAGCCCTAACATTCCAAATTATACGTAATTTCTAGTTTGTTTTTATTTTTATATGTCAGGGTATTCTGAAATTGAGAATAAAGATTTTATTTTGGTGAAGAAAATTCAAAATCCATATATAGATTGCACTTTTCTAATTCAATTTTTATTTGAGACATGGTAAGAGAAAGAAGGAAGAAGAAAAACAAGAATTTTGATCCCCTGGTTCACATGCCAGATGCTTTCCATGGTAAGGGCTGAACCTGAACCAAATCCAAGCACTGAAATCACATATGATTTTCCCACATGAGTGGCAAGAATTCAGTTACTTGAGTTGTCACCCCTGCCTCCCAAGGTATACACCAACAGGAAGCTAGAGTCAGGGTATGGAGATGGATCCCAAACTTAGGTACTTCAATGCAGAACTCGGGAATTTTAGCTATTGAGTTACATGTCTCCTCACATGCATAATCACAATCTTTTTCATAGTACACATATTTTACAGAAAGTTTTTTATAATCCTTCAAATGTCTTCATTGAAGTTACAATACACTTTCAAGTGCTTTAACATGAAACTGTTCTTACAATGTTTTTGAATGGATTTACATTGCTTCATCTCAGTGTTTCTTTGTTTAATATTTCTTGAAGATTTATTTATTTAAAAGGCAGACTTACAGGAAGAGAGGGAGAAAGAGATCTTCCATCTGCTAGTTTGTTCCCCAGATGGCCACAGTGACTAGGGCTGGGCATGGCTGAAGCCATACCCTGGGAATCTGTCTGGGTCTCTTTTGTGGATGCAAGGGCCAAAGGACTCAGGCAATCTTCTGCTGGTTTCTTAGGCCTAGCCCAAAGAGGTTGGATTTGAAAAGGAGCAAATGGGACACGAATCATTATCATACAGGTTGCCAGAATCACAGATAGTGGTGTAACCCACTGCATCTCAATGCCAGGCCCTCTTTCACTTAAAACATTTGCCATTTTTACCTCTCCTCCCTGGATATCATTGATTGCTACTAATACAAATACTCTAAAAATGACCTTCTGAACATACCAATTCACATTGACTACCCAAAGTATATTAGAAACTAACCATGCAAACTGTGCAAAGATCTTTGTCTCTGGAAACTATAATTACCTTAAGGCTAAGATAACAGTAATATGCATACATTAATTTCAAATTCAAGTTATATTTTATATATACATATATGCGTATGATTCATACAAGGAAAAACTTTAGGAGATGAAAAGCAGATTCAGTTTTGTTAAATTTTCAATATCAATGCCTTATTTATTTGAAAACCTAGAGAAATAATGGGTAATTTGCATTTAAGAACTTTCCATGGAGATTCAGTCCATTTTTTAGGTGGAGATTCCTTTTAAGAACTAATACCTGTTCTCCCTGGCTGGCTGTCTGCTGGCAGATCATGGCTGCATTCAGAGAACCTAACCAGGGAGCAAGTCTGGTTCAGCAGTTGAAAGAGCTGCAAGTAGGGACAGAAAGCTCTGATGCAATTGTGAATAATACAGATGAAAAATGAACCACAATAGAAGGTGCCAGCTGGTGTCGAGGGCACAAGACTCAAAAAAAAAATTCTTATGTGTTTGTGTATTTTGCAAATCTTAGGTTAGATTAGAAAGATTTATAGTTCTTGATTGTGTAAGAAACATGTGAGATAGTGATCAAAGTTTAAAATCTTACATGAACTTTTATATAAGAACTTTTTAACTAATTATTGCATATCAGATATCCAACTAAACAGCATAGTATAATTTAGAACAGGACCTACTTTTTGTGTTTGAGGGTTTTTTTAACCTGGTTATCAAATGGCCAAAAAACAAGTGACAAGTTTCCATACTGTTTTCTCTTTAGATTATTTTCTAGAATTGTTTTCAAGTAAACCATCTTGAGGCATCTCTATCTCTGCAAAGAAATCAAGAGAATTATGATTTTTAACCAAGTATTTAAGATTTACTGGGTTCTAGAGGGTGTGCTAGGTAATTTATAGACATCATCTCTACTAATCACAAAAGCAGTATGATTGACATTATTACCTTCATTTTACTGATGAAAAGCCTTATAATTACTATTGTAAAAACACTTTAAGTATTCTTGCATAATAAGGCTGAGCCACTAATGTCTTTTTCTCACACAACATAAGGAAGGATAGCACAGTGCTATAACTGGTTCTTATTAGGTGATATTATGAATTTTTTTTATGAACAGTAAAGGCTGACTCAGAGCATTTCATATTCTAGAAAAGAAGACTGTGGCTCTTTATGAACAAAGGATAGATCCTTCACTTACATTTTTTATTTCTCTTCAAAACTCTTTCAACTGTATTTTCTACACAATTTGTAATAAGAATGATGTTCTTTTCCAATGTCTTATTAGCAAGTGAGCAGTTATTACAAAATTCTTGGCTTAATACTGTCAAATGAATTTTAGCTGTCCATTAAAAAATGTTTACTATGAAAGTCAGAGTTACCGAGAGAGAGAAGGAGAGATCTTCCATATGCTGATTCTCTGTACAGATGACCATAATGGCCATTGCTGGCCTAGTGCAATCCTGGAAAGGACCATCATCCAGGTGTCCCATATGGGTGGCAAGTGCCTAAGAGCTATCTTCTACCACTTTTTCCAGTCCATTACCATGGAACTGGATTGGAAGTAAGGCATTTGGGACACAAACTAGTGCCCAGATTAGATGCCAGTTTAGCAGGCAGTAGCTTTAACCTTTGAACCACAATGCCATCCCTTAGCTGCTCATTTTTTACTAAACACAATTTCAAGGTAAGATTAAAAACTACCCAAACTGTTATTGCTAGTTGTAGTAAATTACTCT
The DNA here is from genome assembly GCF_017591425.1 of Ochotona curzoniae. Classification (NCBI taxonomy): domain Eukaryota; kingdom Metazoa; phylum Chordata; class Mammalia; order Lagomorpha; family Ochotonidae; genus Ochotona; species Ochotona curzoniae. Next base: position 27,463,052 of record NW_024465369.1, read on the forward strand.
CAAATTTCTGAACTTTTTTTGGAGAAACGCCGAATCCTTTCGTACCCTCTTTTAAGATGGGGTTTTATTGGACTTCTGTTACCAAGATATGTCTCAAATTCCACCCGTTAGTCTTATATTGGACTAAAATAATTATAAAAATATATAATTTTATTTTATAGCTATAATCAAAGATTTTTCATTAATACAACTAAAATATAGGTATTTCTTTTTTGTTATTATCCCAATTAAGGAAATATGCAGCTTTAATCTTAGCAGTTTTAAACTTTGTTTTAAAGTCTTTTAAACTCTGCTTTCTTTTCAAAACATTCACTTAAGAAACTTCATAAAACTTAGTCAAAAATTGTTATATATGCATTATATATATATATAAAAGAGGTACTTTAAGAGAGAAAGCTTATGATAAATTTTTTTGTAGAGCTATAGCATAAGAGGTATTTATCTACTTAGAAAGTTTTGCCTATATTGCTGTATACTTGCTGTTGAATAAATAAGCAAAACTGTATAGCTCAAGGATGCAAACTATAATTAAAGCAGGTAGTAAGTTTGTATAGATGTTTCTGACACTAATCATGCCATCTTCAATATTCTCCTGCATCAAAAGATTCTTGCTGTATGCAATATAAATACGAAAATGAATCATAATCATACTGCCACTATTTTGTAACTGTCAAATTATGATTACTGGTATTTAACATAATTATGAATAATTGTTATTATTCAGAACTTGAACATCACAAAAGAAAACCAGACCAATTCTGATGCATGTAATGTTTACTCTTTGAACCAGTGTAATACAAACATTAGTCCTGTTTTACGTTGGGATAATAATGGCCTCACTATAACAATGATCTGTGGTGTTTAGCCACTCAGTCACGTTTTGAAAGAAAGTACATATCTGAAACTTTGATTTTTTTTTACACTATGTCTGGAACAACAACACGATGAATTGACATATAGTTTAGATAACTTTTCTCCTCTTTCAGGACCAGCTGACTGTGTAATTATATTGTTGCATACAAAGATGAAATGATCAATAAGTCAATACAGCAAAAACAACAAGTAGACCACAATTTTCTCTCTCCTGCCAGATGATGTGGTCTCCCATATGTCTCAACTTTTGTTGTTGTTGTTGTTGTTGTTGTTAATTACTACTCCAATATATACAAATAATATAAAATGAGCCTAACAACAGCATTAGGGATGAACCCTACTATAGTTGAAGCCCTATTGAAGTCTCTGGCCCCTTTCTATGTTCTTAGACTAGGCTCTTTGTGATACAGAAGTATTCATACTCTAAGATAAAGAACAAGTGAGCTAACTCTGTTCCCTCAAGAATTCACCCCACTCTGTTTCTCTTATGTCTTCCCTCATGCGCTTCAGTGTAAACTGTCCAAGCCATGGATTTGAGGGTGTGTTGGAGACAGCACATTTGTCCTCTATTGGGCTATCAAGGATTCTTACATGCTCAGTGAAATTTATGAATGCTTCAATGCAGGGATTCACCTTGTATATGTCATTTTCAATGGTATTATGCAATAATATTTGGTGAGTTTTCTGTATTCTTTTTTCTCTTTTTTGCATAAGAACTAACAGTCATGAGTTAGATTTAAAAGATTTATAGTTCTCAAGTATGCAAGAAACTTGTGCAATACTAATCAAAGTTTCCAATTTTATGTAAGCTTTTACATAAGAACATTTTAACTGATTGTCAAATATCAAGCAATCATTTAGACAGTAGGGCATAATTCAGAATACAGATCTTTCATGTTTCTGATTTTTTAAGCACTGCATATTTCAAAAACAGACAGAATAGCAACAGTGGCAATGAAATTTTCCTGTCACTTTGTTTGCTATTTGTGCTGTAGATAAGATCATAGGATGAATATGCCAGTAAAAGCAGGTCCCTCTTTAACAGTTAATTGCATTAAAACATTCTCAGCCATCATTTTTGTCATTTGCTATTTACAACTTTTCTTAAGCAATGATATTCTCCTCTATTTCTGTCTTGTCCATAGCAGTTACCGCATTATGCTTGCCTGGACACCAAATGTGTCACAAAGCAGAGGCTGTGTCTTAATTACTCGTCTATAACTTATATTGTAAAACAGGTTATTATTTTTAATTTTTCTGTTTTAATTATTGAAGTTCACAAGCTCAAATTTAATTCATTGCTGTTTTCTGCTTCACCTTTATCAGTAAAATGTTGTTTTTTGAATAACATAGACTTCCAGCTTTTGAAACCAATGTCTGCATTTCTCCTTCAAATATCTCACTTTGTTTTCTGATTCTTTCTTCAATAATACTTACAGTTTTCAGTCTCTAAATCTATTAATGTTCAGTTACATCACTTTGTATATGACAATATTGAACAAATAGTTCAAACTATTTAGGAAGCATTTTTGTAGACAAAGAGCATGTGTAACCATCATTTTCTTTAAAATTGGTTTTATCAAGATCATGCAGCAATCCAAAAAGACATTTTAGCATCTTCACTCCCAATACATCAGGAGATCAACAGATCTACTAAAAGGATCACAGTATTTCTTTGAACAAAATGTAATAACATTTCCTTGGAGAGCATCCCCGTAGTTTCCATAGTAGCATTGGAAAGTTTCCTTATATATTTCAAGACAATATGATTGTTTGATGTGTATCATCCTGGCTCAATGAAAGCACCAGGAAGGCAGAGCTCTAATTATGTTTTATGTTTCCCTACTGCATCAATTTGTGCCCATTGAATTAACAAATGTGAGCATCATTTTATGTTGTAGGTAATTTCACTATTGTAGGATATATGTATTTATTCAAATAGTTCTCATTCTCACACAATCCATAACTTCATTCATTTATGTCTTGTCTTTACAGGAAAAGAATCAGTTACATCCTACACCTGTATGCCTTCATGCTGAGTCATCCCTAGATCCTCGTGACACAGGAGGCTGCATCTTAAACACAAGCCTTAGATCTCCAGATCAATGGATATGTTTCAACAAGTGGAGAAGCACACCACCTGTCCTTACTGCTAAACCAACAGAAATCCTTTGAAGAGTCTGTGACTAAATCAATGTGCTGTCTGGAGAGAATGTGCAAAAAGCTTACCTCTCCCAGACTGTGGGAATGGATAAAGAACACTAAAAAGCTGGAGAAGGACAGATGCCCGTATTTTCTTGAAGGTAGGCAACCCAGGAAGGTGAAGAGTATTAGCAGACTCGGGTAAGCATGAGAATATGATGCACAGAAGTGTGTAGCTTGTCTTGTTTGGCCTCCAAAACGGCAGCTTGGTGTCTGCCTTCATGCAGTCTGCTTGTCCAGAAGCTTCCAGAAAGGGCAGAGAAAATCGGGGGCAGTATAGCTTAGCCTGGCTAAGAAACTTTAGTTTATTTAGAATGCAAACCCACATCCTAAATAAACAAACAAATAAATAAATGATATACTTGTATTATGCTCCATATGGGGAAAGGGTACGTTGTTATTTTCTAAGACTAACCAGTCTAATTTACTCATAAATTCACCTTGATTATTATGTAAAAGGTATCCTAATTGAGTAGTTTCTGGGAAAATGGTATTTTTACATCCTTCAAATATATTTATTCTAAAGGTTTATAACTTCATTTCCTTTATTTTCTGAGCATTTAGCCATAGGCATTTATCCTTAATAAATCAATAAAAACAAGATCTGTTATTGTAAGAGACATCATGACAAATATTGTAATACCTTCCTTAGCTATGAAAATATTCCAGATCAGTCAATGAGAGGCCAAGTCATTTCACTATTACAGACATACAGAAAGTTGATAGCTCCAGTTCTGGTCTTTATTGTAGTGAAATTATACACAGAATCATGATATCTCACAAGCCCTTGATCTTAAGGACTGTTTTCTAGGGGCAATAAGACATTTTTGTGATTAACTTGAGTTTACAAGTAGAAAAGCTGATAAGTGAACACACAGTCTTGAGAAACAAAACAAGATTTTCTGCTGTTTCTTACCTAAGAGAACAGATCACCATCATCCACTTGGCAGAGATTGTCAGACTGACCAGATTCTCAGACATTCAGCTGCTTACTGGCAGGGCACAAACCAGACACACAGACATATAGGATGCTCTTTAAATTACTTGGAAAGTGCCTCATAATTTTCTATCCAATCATTTTTTTGCATCTATCTTTCTTTTTTTTAAGGTTTATTTATTTTTATTGGAAAGTCAGATATACAGAGAGGAGGAGAGATAGAGAGGAAGATCTTCCATCCAATGGTTCACTCTCCAAGTGAGCGCGCAATGGCCAATGCTATGCCAATCCGAAGCCAGGATCCAGAACTTCTTCCGGGTATCCCACACAGGTGCAGGGTCCCAAACCTTTGGGCCTCCTCAACTGCTTTCCCAGGCCACAAGCAGGGAGCTGGATGGGAAGTGGAGCTGTTGGGATTAGAACCGACGCCCATATGGGATCCCAGGTGTTCAAGGCAAGGACTCTAGCCACTAGGCCACGCCGCTGGGCCCTGCATCTATCTTTCAGAAGGGATATGACACAAATCATGTACAGGACAAAATGTGAATGGTTTGGCAGACTTTGCCAAAAAAAAAAAAAAAAAAGGAATAAAATCAAAAACAAAAACAGAAGCACAGTAATGGAAAACCATTGAACAAACAAAACTAAAAAAAGAGTCAGCAAAGGTAGAGTTCCAGCACTGCTTGGGGTTGACAAGAGAGCCAGGGAACCAAAAGCCTGAGGTTAAACAGAGCATTTGCGACGCTTTATATTCTTGCTGCTGAACTTCTTTAGGTACCTCAGTGTGAAAGTGTTCCAAACTATCAATGCATAATTTTCAATAAATAAAACATGCATTTCATTAACTAGAAAATTTAAAACTAATAAATAATTCATTTATGTGAGGGAAATTGGTATAGTAATTATGATGCATACATGTTACTCCTAATTTCAGCATTGTGCTAATGTGCACAAAGGCAGCAGTGATGGCTGAAAGCAGTTGTACTCCTGCTTCGCATGTGAGAGTCCTGCAATGAGTGTTGGGTAGCTGACTGTGGCCTCATCCAACCCAGTCCTGCATTGAGTGTTGGGTACCTGGCTGTGGCCTCATCCAACCCAGTCCTGCATTGAGTGTTGGGTAGCTGGCTGTGGCCTCATCCAACCCAGACCACGTGGCCCCAACCATGGTGGGCTCTTGTGGAATGAATCAGCAGTCAGGAACCCTTGGTCTATCTTTTTTCTCAAACAGGCATTTTTTTTAAAAAAAGGTAAGAATAAACTTTCTTAACTTGCTAATGAGGAACTTATAGCAAGATAATGAACATCATTTCAAGAGCATATGAAGAAACACTAAAAAAAAAAAAAGATTTCGGAATAAGACTGCTACCTTGGATATAAACTACGTAGCTCAAGTAAGGTATTCAGAGCATAATCTTAGGACTTTTCTTCTGCTCAAATTCTTTGCATGCCTAACTTGACAGTCTGCATTTGACTCAGCCATAAGTGGCATGTCAAACAAAGGGAATTCTACTGTAGATTTCACTCACTTTTACACGGACCTGTTAGATACAACTCCATTATGACAGGCACAGAATGCAATAATTCTTTTCCTTTCATTTCTCAGGCTTGAATAAATTTTGATGTTATTAATTTGGACTTCAGATAAATATGAGGATTCTGTGTCTGCTACTACCCAAGTATTAAAAAAATGCTTACCTACAGACCTCATTGAAACAAAATGCATATTGTTTATCAAAACATCTTAGTTAAGCTGAACTGAAATTATCAGAAGTCATAAACATGAAATTCCTTAGAATCTTAAAGTTCAAGTTGAAAACTGCACAACTAAGAGAAGGGTTAAATTGATATGTGTAGCACTGGGCATCACACAGAAGATGATTAAAAGTCAGGATTTAAAGATTTTTTTTGTTTTGTTTTGTTTATTTCCTTCCAAGGAGCAATGGAGGATACAATTTGAGTCCAGGGTGAAACTCAGGGATTTCAAGGCATGTCAGGCTCAACTCTGTCCATTGTGTCCATTTGGGGATTTCACCAGAAGATGGAAGATCTTTCTCTGTCTTTCCTTCTCCCTTTCAATCTAATTTTTCAATAAAAATAAATAGATCTTAAAAAATAAAAAGAGAAAAAAAAAAGATTTAGTGACAGTCTATTTGTACCAGCCAGCAGAGCCAGAAATGTGGACACGGCGAGGGTCAGAGAATGAAACACCGATAGGAGACCAGTAATGGTGGAAGAGGTCTCTGAGGCCTCCCTTTATTCAGCCATATATACTTTTCCCCCCAAGCCCCTTAGCAGAACAATAGGATGCTAATGAGACTGATAGACCAGGTGCCACTAGACTCAAGCCCATATCCTGCAGGTGCTAAGCTTAACAAATGCTAATCAACTCCTTAGCTCACAACATCTATTCTCTGTTTTTTTTTTTAAAGTTCATTTTAAATAAAATTTGCAAACCAACAAATTCACAGCAATTTCTCTTCTGGCATAGGTTACTTATTAAAAAGAAGTGTTTTCCTTTGTTGCTGTTCTTTATTCTCTTGTCTGTGTAGCTCATTTTTAATTCATAGTTGTATTTTCCTTCCACATACTTCACAGAGTACAAAATGCCCTATATTAAAGAGAACAAATACTGTTCTATTATATTTAAAGGCCCTTAAAATATATTTGAAGTGCTTGTATTTATTGAAACACAAGGTGAAACATTCCAGTAAAAGTGGTCTTTTTTTATTTAAAACAATAAAAGGCATTAACCACTTGCAGTAGGGTAATCAACAATCTTATTATTCAAGTAGTGTTGGCAAAATGACATGATTTTATAGCCCACATTTTGAGGACATACACTGTTGTCCAAAATTTACCGTGAAGATAGAATTGATGAAATAAAGCGATGTGTGTCAAGTAGATTTGTGACGGACGAAGCAAAAGAATTTGCAGCACTAAACTGGCTTATTGCCATTACCCCAGGAATGTGTTTCAATAAGTATAAGTAAATGTAATACAAGACAGAGTAAAGTCAGAGATTGTGTGGCTGACAGGAGAGCAAGAGGTATCTGCTTCAGAATGGGTGTGGATTTTAAGGAAGTCTGCCTGAAGCATGTAGAATTTGACCATATCAATAATAATTGCTGGCCAGGGATGCATGAGTCATAATTTGGCTAATAAAGCAGTAAGGAAAGGTCCCTGCACATGTTCAAATCCCCACTTCATAAATATGTATCCACTAATATCAGTGAAGTATAATTTTTGGCAAGCACAAAGAAGAAATTCTCTAGTCAACACCAAAAGCCCTGAAAATCTACTCCATAATCACCAAAATCATCACCGTGTAGTCACAGGAGAAGAATCCATCTATCTCTCCATTCAGTCTGCCAATCTCAAAATCAATGCACTTCTATTTGGGTTTGTGTAATATTTCCAGAGTGTTTCAATTTGTGCTGTAAATTCAGTTTACAGACAACACTGGCCTTATAGAGGTATTTATACTAAACAGTTATGATATACAAGGTGCTGTGATGGATAGATAGTTTTATATTCAATGTGCTGTATTTGACTCTTTAAATTTATTAACTATACTGAAAGTCTGAATTGTTGAATAGTTTCTTGAGAAAACTAAACCTCTTGTCCTGTCTACTAATTAGGGGTAAGCTAACATTATTATCACATAATTTTAATATTTGAAAAAGTAAATATCAATTATGCTCTCAACTAATGAATATATTTGACATTAAAAAAACAATAATTAACTCCCATAATTTAGTAACCTCACTTTCAAATAAAAATAGATGTTTAAATTACATTTAGAATAATAATTTCTATGATTTTTATTATCTGAAACTAGTGTTAAGTTCAGTTGATTAGTTACTAGAGTAACTGAAGATTTTTTTAGGTAATATAGTAAATTGAGGATTAGGCAATAGTTTTTATTCATTAGTGAAAATCTATATTTTGAGATCAGGCTAGCATGCTTATTTATTTTTGCTACTTTATCAAAATGCAAAAGAATGTGTACAGGGAATCATAATTGGTTGAGATATTTGATGATCTTTTAAAATGCTTGGGTATGATGAAAATTTCCCAATCACCTGTGTCTCAAATTAGTTGAAGTTAGTTACTCTGATAAAGGTTATAACTAACATTGACGATTAAAACTATGCTAAGAACAGAGCTATAGTCAAGAACTGTGATTGTGAATCAAGATAATGCACTATGTGTTAGTGGATAGGAAAGGAGGAAAAATATTATCCTAATGTAACATGTCTAATATTTCCAGATAATGAAAGAATACAAAATATAACATATAACATTTGATTAGATATAGATAATCATAGAAGTTTTGTAGAAAGTTAATTTTGGTTACTTTGGTTTATTATTATTATCTCCCAGTGGTTGTTCTGCAAAGAAGCAATTCCATGAGTAATATTTTTGAAAGCTTTGTTCAGGTTCTTTAGGTTAATTGGTAATATTTTGAATAAGATACTATGAATGAGCATCTGTGAGGTATTTTGTTTATCAGAATTAGAATTTAATTACTGCTGTTAAAGTTGCAAAATTTTGTTTGCTGCGAAACAGAAGTGATGAAAACTGATTCTTTGTGTAAAATACTCAGAAAATGGGAATTTTCATGCCCTGATTACACAAAATTAAACAATGTCAGTCTTATTTAAAGTATTTTATTGACACTTTGATGACTGGCAGACAATCAAAACCAGTCACTATTTTCAGGTTTCTGTGATCCCTTGCTTTAAGTGACCAAATAGCTTCTGACAACTTGATTTTTACCTTCCTAAGGTCTGGCTCTAAAAGGTAAAGTGTTGCTTTTTTTCTTATGATTTATTTGTTTCAAAGTCATTGTTACATAGAGACAAATAGGCAGGCAGAGAGACACATACTGCTACACCTACACACAGAGTAAGAGAGAGAGAGAGAGGGAGAGAGACCACGTGCAAGTGAGATTTTCTGTCTACTGATGACTCCCTAAAAGGCCTCCTATAGAGCTTAGCCATGCTGAAGCCAGGCACTAGGAGCTTCAGCCTGTACTCCTATATAGTTGCAGGGGCCCAATATGTTGGCCATCATTTGATATTTTCCAAGGCACATTAGCAAGGGCGTGGAAGGGCAATAGAACGCTGGATTCAGATCAGCCCCATATGAATGCAGCATCACAGGTGGCTGCACAACCAACTACTGCACAATACTATTTGAGTTGCTTATTATGTTCTGTATTAAATAGCTCCATACTACTATAAAATCTGTATTGGAATACTTAGCACATCTCAGAAAATCCATACTTTCCTTAAATACTGTGAGTAGTTATACTTAAATTCTATTAATATAGACATTTCATTGAACATACTCAACAGGGAGACCCAGAATTGTCAATATCTCCATTGTCTATAATCTCTTTCTTTATCTTAACTGACACATTAGTAAGATCCATATGAAGTATTTATGAGTGATACTCTATGGAAGACTTTGTCTTTTCCATCCTGATGTTATTAATTATTAGAATAAGTTAACTAGAAAACTCCATGTGATTCCTCCTTTCCTTTCTTCATGACCTGAAGGCTTTGCTCTAAACTCAGGCTATAAAGTCTCAGAGCTTGTGGTAAGGGCTGTGTGACAGACAGCATCCTAAAATACCATCCAACCCTACATCAAGATTACAATGACCAACTGTGAATAAGATTTTCAGATCTTTGACTGTGAATATGAAATATCGCAGGTCTTTGTGAGTATGAAGATACAGCAGGTCTGTGATTATGTTGTTAGAAGACAAAAGACATTTTATAGTTGTAACTTAAGCTACTGATAAGTTGATCTTAGAAAAAGGAAGACTGTCCTCAGTGGATCTAATTAATCAGAGGAGGGTCTTTTTTTTTTTTAAGATTTATATTAATTTTTATTGGAAAGTCAAATACACAGAGAGAAGGTGTCAGAGGAAGATCTTCCATCCGCTAATTCATTCCCCAAGTGGCTGCAACAGCTTGAGCTGAACTGATACAAAGCCAGTAGCTTCTTCTGGGTCTCCCATGTGGATGCAGGTTCCCATGGCTTTGGGTCACCCTCAATTGCTTTCCCAGGCCACAAGCAGGGACCTGGATGGGAAGGAGGGCCGCTGGGATTAGAACCCGTACCCATAACAGAACCTGGTGCATGCACTATGAGGACTTTTAGCTGCTGGGCTATATTGTGCCAGGCCCCAAAGTAGATCTTTAAAAATAGATCATTTCTCTAACTTGTAGCAGAAAGCCAGGGATGGCTGAAATTTGAGGATTGGTTTACTGTGCTGTTTTGAAGATGTAGGGGAGCTGCATGAGAAGGAATATAAGGGGCCTTCAAGAGAAAGTAGTGGACTCCAGTTGAGAGCCCAGCAGTTGAGTTCAGCTCCACAGCCTCATGGAACTGCATTCTTCAACAGTGTAAGCGAATCTGAAAGTGGGCTTCTTCGGAGCCTGCAGGCAAAAACCCAATGTAGTGAGACACTGAGTATTAACTCTAGTTGAGCACTCTAAGCTCATGAAACTGAAGCTGATGACTCAATCTAAGTCTCTGACATAGGATGGAAAAATCCGGTTACTTCAGCCATCATTGCTGCTGCTACTCTTCAGTCACCAGCTGGGGTCTACATGAGCAAGAAGATGGACTCAGAAGTACGAATGAAACCCAGGCACTCCAATAGAGGAAACTGGCATCACACATTGTTACTTAGCCAATGCCTGATACCTGTGAGGGCTTTTGACCTACAGTTTTGTAAAATCAACAGATACTGCTTCAGGCTGCTGAAATTGTAGTGATTTGTTGTGTATCAATTAAAAACAAATATGGAGCATACAATGTGCTCTTAACTGTTGCTGTTTCAAGGCATAGACTTGTGAGTATAGAACGTTGACCTTAAAGTAATCAACTTTTACAACTGCTATATAGTACTAAAATCAAGACTACTTTTTTAGATTTCTTTTTTAAATTGGAAAGGTTTCTTCTCTCTGTATATTTGCCTTTCCACTAAAAAATGAATGCATCATTTTAAAAATGAGACACTGTAAGTATTGATATTCTTTTTCAATTTTTCGTTTGACTGGTATATGATAAGCCTATATTTTCCATTTTAAAAGAACTCCGTTGTAGCCTTCAGTTTACAATTACAAGTACTTGTGCAAATTGAAATGAAGTATGCTTTAAGTAATCTATCTTTTCCTTAGAACTGAAAAACATACTTTGCTGAGTCTTCACCTTTTGCTATGACTAACAGTTAATTGAACATTCTCACCAAGAACCTGCTCCCCCCTTTCCAGGACCTAATTATAAACACATTGCACAATCACAGCCATTCCTGGAAGTGCCATATATGAAAAGAAATCTCATATTATCAGTTCTGACAAGTCCTCTGAGAAGGGACAAAGGTTATGCTACACAGGTGAAAACTACAGTGATAAAACCAGCCCAGAAAATTGATCTGATATGTGGTCATGAGTTTATATGCTGTAAATAACAGCACTGCTTGGCAGGCCAGAGACCTCATCTTTTTTTAGGGACCTTGAGAAGAGAAAAATTTTCCCTAATGTATTGATATTATAAGTGAACTTTGTTGAGATTGTGTTTGGTTTCTTCTCAAAATAAAACAAATAATAAAAAGAATTTTCTAAAATCTGAAATTGTAGGGGTCATTAAAAAATTAACTTGAAATGCTTCATGGAATTTTCACTGAAGTTAATTTCTTGGTCTAAGTGTTTGCTCAGCTCTGTATAATTGTAGATATGCTGTTCATAGAATAGAGGCATATCTGGTTAATTAACATACTCACATGTGAAGATAAAGTGGGATGTGCTTGCCTTCGTCTCAAAAAAGTAATCCTTGGAGATCCTGTTATTGTTATTGTTATAAGATTAAGTGGTTTGGAAAATATCTTATCCCTACCTAAAACAATGAAGTTTTGAGTTTCAGTTTGGTCAGTTTGATATCTCCCTAAAACTAGATTTAACATCTTCTGTTTCCCTCATTGGTGAACTAAGTAAATCTCTGACATATGTATTTCACATTAGTATGAATCACATTTTCAATATTTTTAAGAAAGATATATAGTCAAAGTTTACAAAAAAATATTTTTCACACTTTACTAAAATAACTATTTTATGATCAAATAACTATATTATGATTAAAGCTTGAGAATTTACTACAAAGTAATGATTATTAAACTTTTCAAAAACCATTTGTTTTTATATTTTAAGGAAGTGTTCTGTTCAAATTTGATGACTAACTCAGTCTTGGAAATTTCTGTAATGCTAAATGAATGGTAAAATTATATTTCTGTAAACATAATTAGTTACTACTGATTAGTCATTACTCTGAACATAAAATTTCTTTGTTGCTTCCTTATTTATCCTAAACTTACAATAGTATTTTGCAATCAGTGAGCTTATTACTATTTCTGATAACTGAGTTTACTTTTAGCCATTTTAAAAAAAACCTCTAAGTGTAGCAGAAGTATGAAGCACTACCATTCAGGAGCAGCTACAACTAGGTGTGAACAGGAATTAGAGAAAATGCAGTAAATCACTGAGTGTAGGAAATGGTAAAATTCAGAAGAAGAGAGAAGTATTAGCAGTAAGAATTAGTATTTTTAGAAATGATTTTTCATGGGGCAGACATCCAACCATTTTTAGTAAACTTCATATCAAAAAACAATGAAATATGTTTTTCCTTTGGATTCTTCATCAAATACTTTTTATTTTTTGTACATGTTGAAAGTGGTTATAGTGTCTTTAATAACTGGAATATCTAGATCAAATTCTAATGTTTCAATGGGCTTCAGTCATTCAAAGCTGTCTTATTTTAAAGAGAACACTTGGAAGAGGGATGGACTATTTGGTCTTGGTAAGTGAATAAATCTTCAAGACCATGATTTTCCTAAGTGAGTCGAGGGTTATACGCTATAATTTACATAATTGCTATGGCATTAGTTTAATTGCTTAGGCAAGAAACCTCCTAATCAGCCACTGAATATAAAAAAAAAAAAAAACCAGGATATAACTCCTTATTTTTATTTCAAAGGACAGGCTCTTATTTTTATTATGTGATCAATGCAAAAATTCAGATCCTAATATAGATTACATTTAACTGATTATTCCCAGGGAAATTCAGTTAAGGGAAGAAACCACCATGAAAAGCCAACATTTTTATCACCATAAATGCTCATTGTTTTCCCATTTAAATATCTTTTGCATAATGGTACATCCTAAGATGCTGGACAGAGCTGAAATTCTGTTTTCTCCCTCTCATGATTGCTATGAAATAGAATGTGAAGAATTTAGTAGTTGATTTGGTTTTGGATGGGTCACGCAATTTTCATTCAGGATTGGTTATGTTGGTAAAGAGTAAGGTGCTTTCTCAAGTTGTAGGATAGAAACTTCGCTCATTATCATGCAGATATGCAAATAATTTGTTGATTTTTATTTATAACTACCAAAATTGGTGTTGAGGCTTCTATCCATTCAGTAGACTTAATTGGGACAGGTTCTACACATCAACGTTCCAATCAAGGCAAAATGTTTCCCTCTAACTAAAATAATTTGATTTCTTTGTGGGGGAATATTTGTCCTGTACTTGCCACCTTTATAGCTGAGTGTCCACATGGGAAGTTTAAGATTCTCAGTAGAGCAGTGAGAGCCTCCTTCCTGACAGTCTTTGTGCTGGTCTATAACCTAGCTTCACAAAATGGTGATAAACAGTGACTTGTGGTCAGTGTGGTCAGTCCTTGGGTGTTTTCTCTGGTGATTATATTCCTATGGCTAGGAAATTGTGGTTTGTTGATCCTTGCTAAGTCAGAGCTTAATTGTTTCTCCTTTACAGTCTTTCTTGATCCTTGTTGGTAAGACAGATTCCTCATTTGTTCTGGTTGTCATCCACCCTCTCTTCAGTCTGGGTGCCCACTTAACTATAGAAGAACTTTGACTTCTTTCATGGAACCACTTCTGTGGGCGTCCACGTCGTCTTAGTTACTAGCAGTCCTCTCTTGAAAGAGGCAAGGACCTCTGGATCACTTTCATGTCACAGGCAGGCTTTGGAGAACTGTGAACACTGTCTTAATGCCTGCTTAACCGCTTGTCTCCAATGCCTCAACACTGTCTCCCTACTCCTCCCTAGAGCTAGTGGGAGGCTGGTTTCCATGCTAACCCACAATCCAGGGCATGTCTCAGGCCATGAGACCAAAGCTGCTTAGCTTGTGGCTCTGCTCTTAACCTAATGTTCTGCCCTTCAACAGCTTTAACCCTGAGGACTGTAGCCATATGAAGGAGCAATATCTGCCTCTCCTTTTCCTCCCCACCATGACATTTCCTGAAAGGGAAAGGCTTTCTGATACTTTCTCTGCTGATGCCAGATCATGGGCTTCTTATCCCCTGCGGTCTATAATAAAACCTTATCAGCCAATTTGCTTAGCACTGTCCTTAATGGAAGCTAAAATATTTGAAAAATATTTTTATCTCAAAACATATTTTAATATCAATGGTCAAAATCTATTGTAATCATCGTAACCTATTTTGGAGGCAAACAAACGTCTTTGAAACCATCTGGCTATTCTTTATTCAACAAAATGGTACTGAGCATAAATTGCGTGCTTGACACAGTTGCAGGTTCCTATGTGCTAGCGACAGAGGCAAACAAATAAGAAGAGAGACAAAGGCAATAATGGAAAATTAAAAATGCCAAAGCACAGAAAGAAGCAGAGTAGGACAATTGGAATGATGAAAGAGTTGTGCTATTCCTGCTGGTGAGAGAAGGCCTAGTGAGAAAATGACTTAAGAAAATCTTAAGGTGTTTGAGGAGTTAGTCATTGATTATCTCAGGGAAGGCCATTTCAGGCAGAGAAAAATAGCAAATTCAAAGGCTTAACAGCATGAAATGTGAAGACTTGAAACATAAAAAGGAATAGTAGCTGAGCTTGCACAAGTAATCAGGAATGCTTTTCACAAAGCAATCATGGGGTAGAAGATCTTATCAACTGGAGTGGTATCCAAAGTATGGAATCCAAAAACTGCTTTTTTCATGATTCTTCTTTACTCTCCCCATGCCCACAGAAGCAAAAGCAACTCTGATTTAGCTAAGCTTGTGCGGTAGCTTCTGCATTATGCAAAATCTAGGCAAAGAATGTTTTTGTCTACAGCAGCACCAAAATAGATGATTTCCTGTAAGCATCCAGAAGATTGGCATGTGACAGACTCTCAATAAATATCTGTTGAACTAAATTGAGTGAAATATCGTTCTTCAAATACTAAATTAAGGATTATTGATTTGAGACTTTTACTTAAAAATGTAACTATCAAATGATGTATCTACCAATTAGATCGACTGTTGTTGTGGCTGTTTTTTTTTTTTTTCTTAAGCTATCAATATATTCTAAGTGGTAATCCTTTGTCAGATAGGTGATGTGCAAGTATTTTTTTCCATTCTGCTCCCTTTATTCTATAATTTTCTTTGCTGTGAAAATGCTTCTGAGTTTAATATAATCTCATTTGAATGGCTTTTTTTTTGTTTCCTGTGCTTTGGGGAGTGAAGTGGGTTTTATCCAAGAAGTCATTTCCTTGGAAATAACCAATTTCCCTTGGGAAGTTTTCCATGTATTTTCTACCAGTAATTTAACAGTTTTGGTTTCTATATTAGAGTTATGATTCATTTGGAGTTAATTTTTGCATTTGGAGAGAGGTAAGGATCTAATGTCATTCATATATATATATATATATATAAATGAATTTTTTGTGTGTGGAAAATCAGCTTCACTGCATCTATGTGGATTAATTTCTGGGCTCCTTATTCTGTTCCATTTATTTATGCATTGGGTTCATGTCAATACCATCCTGTTTTAATTACTACAGCTTTGTGGTATGCTTAGAAGTCAGATATTGTGATGCCAATAGCTTGATTTTTTTTTTCTTGTTCAGTATTGTTCTGGCTATCCCTGGTCTTTTGTAATTGCATATGAATTTTAGGATTTTTTTCTAAGAAATACAAATGTTGAACAACTATATGAAATAATGCTCAACATAACTAGCCATTAGAATAATATAAATCAGATCCACAATGAAATGTCACCTCAGCCCTGTCAGAATACCTAAAATCCAAAGTATCGAACGCACAAAGATTAGCAAATGCTAGTAAGGATACAGAGAAAGTGGAACACTTATATACTCTTGTGAATTAGTGTGTCCACTATGGAAAATAGTATGGAGATTTCTTTAAAAACTAAAAATAGACTTACTATATGAACTAGCATTAGTGGGTATATACTCAAAAGAATTAAACACAACAAATCAAATAAATACCTGCACACCCATGTTTACAGTATTGCTGTTCACAATAGCCAAAATTTGAAATCAACAAGAAACCCATCATCAGATTAATGAATTTAAAGATGTGATATATAAACACACTGGAGTACTACTCAGCTAAAAAGGAATGAAATTCTACCAGTTGCAGCAAAATGGACTTAACTAAAGGACATGATGCGTGAAATAGGCTAGATCCAGAAATGCAAACATTGACTTATTTCCCTTTTTTGTGGGAGCTAAAATTTAAAAATAGACAAACAAAAAATAAAAAGAAATGCTTATGTGTATCAGTGTGGTTGTAAATACAGTGTTGTGGAATCTTGTTTTATAACTTTTCAAACCAGTAGGAGTATTCTATTACTATAGCTTTAATGATCTGTGATTTCTTAAAAATTTACTGCATAAGGATGAAATGGCCCATTTTTTCATTCAATTATTTATAGTCATTGTCTATGTTCCCACTAAACTAAGGTCTTTTTGTTTTTAATTGTTAAACTTTTTATTCAGTGAATTGGAAAAATGATATACTTTCTCATAGGTTATTGAACTAGACTATCACAGTCCAAAATGTACAGTGATAGAGAGGAGGGGCATGCAGGATTAAAAGGCACATATTCAGCAGAACTTTGTTTGGGTTTCTTTTCACTTGTTGGCTGTGAAAATTTGGAAACTTTCTTAACATTTTGTTCTGTAATTTCCTCGTTTCTAAAAAGAATAATAATCTGTAACTCAAACTTGGTGCATAGATTTAGTAGATAATATGTTTATAAGAATACAAGGTGTATTAAAGTAATATGTCTATAAACATATATGTTCATTATTATTATCATTATTATTGATTTTTACTACAGTTTGATGAAGACCAGTATCCAATTGAATAAGTAATGGTAGATCTTAAAGAAATCTTATAAAAGTGTTTTTTTTTTTTTTATACTACCATTATTTCTATTTTAATGTAAAATAGATCCTGCCTTTGGATGAGTTTAGCTCCAGCCATTGTGGCCACTTGGGCAGTGAACCAGCGAGTGAAAGATGCTCTGTAAATCTGCCTTTCAATAAAAATGAATAAGTCTTTGAAAAAAATGTTATTAGCCAATCCATGGCAAGTTTTTACATTTTATTATATATAATTTATCACTGATTCTGATAGATGAGGCTAACTATCACTCTGCCGTTGTAAAGGTTACATATACATCAGATTAATGGGTCTGGTTCAGTGGCTTAACAGGCTGGTCCTCATCCTACTGGTGCCTGTTCTAGTTCCCAGCTGCTACACTTCCCATCCAGCTTGCTGCTTGTGGCCTGAGAAAATAGTAGAGGATGGCCCAAAGCCTTGGAACCCTACAACCTCATGGGAGACTTAAAGAAGCTCCTAGCTGCAGCTTGGCTCAGTTCTGGTCACTGTAGCCGCTTAGAGAGTGAACCAGTGGATGTAAGACATTTCTCCCTGTCTCTCTTCCCTATAAATCTGCCTGTAAAGAAAGAGAGAGAGAGAAAGAGAGGGAGAGAAATAAAGAAATCCTTTTTTTTTTTAAATGAGACAATTAACAAAATCAGGTTAAATCTTATAACATTGAGATTTCATCATGTGACTTTGAGATTGCTACTTCTATTCCACTGATTCAGGGAGAATTAAATGTCATAATGCTGAAGAAGGGGTGTAACACAGTTAAAAATCAGTAACACTAACTGAAATCAGTGATAACTGCAATAGGAATAATTGGACCCCACACTTCTTTGAGCTCAAGACTGTAATTATCTTAAAAAAGAATCCAGATACTTAAATTTTGACATTAAAATGCCTCTCCTCATTAGTTCCTGGTGAATGTTCCAGAGATGGGCATTAGACATTGAAAGCTTTTCATTAGTCATAGCAGACCTCGTTGCACAGCAGTTTCAGCTGCACTTGAGTTTGTAACTTAATTTAGGAGATTGTAATGGGGGCTAATGAAAGCAACCTAGTCTCAGTTCTATGAATTTTTAAACGTTGGCATTATGTGCTGAGCAAATGCATTCATTAAGTAAGCAGCTTGAAAGGCATAATACCTAAGTTCCAGAAGTAACTTGTGCTTTACAAATTTTAAACTGAAAATATAAGCTGTTACATTTGAGTTAATAAAGATAAGGTAATAAATGGAACACTAGACTCTGTAGAAAACTTAATCACTAACTAGGTGACCTTGACTTCACCTTTCCTTCTTAAGCCTATAAAATATGTGGTTGTGGGAAAATGGAAGGAGATTATAAGAGCTATATCCTTCTCCCTTCTTTGGTGTTTATGCCAATGAATTCCATGAGGGAGGTCCTATGTACATTGAAGGCATTATTATTTCAGCAGCTGGGAACGTCAGCATGAGATTCAGATACTGGCAGGGTGCTTCTATGGATTTGATGGAAGAAAGAAAATTGGTTAGTTTTGTTCTACATACCTATCAACTTGAAGATGTACCACAAGTACCCTTTGCTGTTAGAATGCTTTAGATGCCATTATGTGCCAGATTTAACACTTGTGCTGTTTCTAGCTTAAGTGACATAAACAAATGGAATCTTATATCATCACATACAATGAAATTTCAAAAATTGAGATGCACAGATTTTCTTTCATTTAGTTCTCTCATATAAATTTATTTGCAAATACTTTGAGTGCTTCAGCTATTTAGACTGAGTCACATACTGCATGTGAGATAATTTAATATATTATAGCTGTGCCTTTTTAACATCAGTACTAATTAAATGCTTTCGTCAAAACAGGTACCAAATTAAATACTGTGGTGAACTAACATTCTACTGAATTATTTTCCTTGAAATTATACTGAATCATTGACGAAAATAATTGTATCTATCGAGCTTCCACTGAGATCTTTTAAAAAGTGGTGGTTCAAAGGAGAAGAAATAAGAATGCCAATTAGCAAGGTATGAGAGATTTCTCTGCAACACCCCCCAAAATCGTTACACACCTCAATTGAGGAGGTGACATTGAAATAGTTGTAGAAGGTAATCAAGAACTTACATGTAATTTTTACATATTGTCTACTCAATACTATGTCAGACATCTAATGTTTGCCTGGATTTAACCTGTAATTTATGCTTGGTTGATTGTTACTTTTTGAACCTGTCACTGATACTGTCTAAACCCAGAGGTGTGGAAGAATTGAACTTTTTTTTTTTTTTTAACATATTGTTCACTCAACACTATACCAATTAATCCCATAACATTGTATACCGACGCTGATGTTTTGTTGGGGGTTTTAACTGACCGGAACTTTACTCTGTTAGCTCTACCTTCAGACCAGAGAAGGTCTCCCCAAGAGGCCACTGAACTTATCTGGACAATAAGACGCTGGACTTTATGCTAGGTACATGCTCACAATGAAGGAATTTCAACTGAACTTGAACTGTGGTTATGCAGCAAGATGGAGCAATCCACTATGGGAGGAGGGGTGTGAGAGGGGCGGGGGGACTCCCCAGTGCTTATAAAACTGTTTCACATAATACAATGTTAATAAAAAAAAGATTTTAAAAAAAAAGAATGCATAATTTAAAGATACATAAAATGCCCAAACACCAATGACCGTAACCTCAGAAATGGAGATAAAAGCACTGTGTTAGTGCTTGACTATTCGGGTTTATCATTTTTCCAAGGTGCTTCCCGTTTAGTTTTAAATGTCTTGTGCTAAAAATGATAAGCAAACAACTTCGTCAATAGACCACTTATGTGCCTTCTCTCTGTTCTTTTCTAAGTGACAAAGTGCCTGATTCCAGCAATGATTCCCCAGTCTGCTGTAGCACTGGATTTCCATGGTGACTGTTATTTGCTGAAACCAAGCCCAGAGCCCGTGGTGACAGGATAAGAATGTGAAAGAGATACCAGGAGGTAAGTTAACTCATCCCTCTGCCCCTAAGATAGACTGTGCTCAGATGTTTCCAGATGAATAATTTTGCATCCTAAATAGAACAGAAAAGCTAAGGACTGGGACTTTCCTTCAGAAACTCATCTACATACTTTCTATACTAACATCGTTACAACCGCAAATACATGCTGCAAAATTTGTGTGAGTCATGCCTCCCACAGAGATTAGTACATGCCTAGGATTAGGCATCTAGGCATTACAAATTTCCTAATTTGCTTGAGAAAATTCCTACTATGGATTAAAGGATGTCATAGAATATAGCCACTTTTATACATCTTATTTTACATTAACATCTATCTTGCTTCTTAGTTGTTGTTTGTCATTCTTCTCCTTTGAATTGCTCTTTCCTTGCATCTTTTTCTTTTTCCCTTGAGATTCTCTTCCTCTGCACCCAATTCTCCACCCTGGGCACTAATACATTTAACTCAAAGTTGTGCTCCCTACCTTGATGCCATCTTTTCCCTGATCTTTTACTTTCTAATGGATGCCACATTCTGTATTTAATATTTTTAAAAGCCACTGCAGCATTGGTGTTGCTTTTCAATTCTGTTGCTACTAGCATACTTCAGTCATTTGTTGTGCTGTATTTGGATATAAATTTGGCTGCTGCCCTTCTCCTTGCTCTAGTTTCCCTCGGCATTGAAACCATCAATGGTTCCACGCTGTCTGCTGATTGGCATCCCAGCTCTTTGACACGGCCTCTTTAACCCTCTCTAATCTCACTGCGAATGTGTATCTTATCTGCAGATTGCAACCTAACTTTCGCATGAATGACAATCTTGCTAACCAATGAAAAATTTCCTCAACACACACTAAGTTATCTGATGTAATTATCCTAATGCCAGGTTTTTATTATGTTGCTTCCTTAATCTAAAATTATATTCATCTTGGTGGGCATTTAATGCAGTGACCTGCAGTGTGTATTTAATCCATATCTCCTATCAGAATACCTGGGTTCCATGTCCTGGCTCCACTGCTCTGAGCTACAGCTTTCTGCCTGTGTAAACCTGGGAAAGTAGTAAATAAAATGTTTCAAGTAATTGAGTCCCTGCCACACTTGTGCAAGACCTGGATTGAATTCCTTGCTCTTGGCTTTTGGTATCCCAGCTGTGGCAGCTGTGAGCATCTGAGAAGCAAACTATTAAATGGGAAGCATCTCTATCACTTTCTCTGTCTTTTAAATAAAAAAATAAAAATACAATTATACTCCTTCCAATATTACCTGTTGAAATTTGGCTCTTTGACTCCTAATAAACCAATTCACCAAGCAGTTATAATACCAGCTATACTTTACTATGCATTCCTAACACTCCAAGCCCACATTGAACATTCTCATGGAGAGAGCTTGATAGGAAGATACCCACAGGTTAGGCAACTGACAGATCAGTATTGCTGATTTTTCCCTTAAGCAAAGAGCTAATAACTAGTATGTGACACATCCTAATTATCATGAATCTAAAATGCAATTTTTGTTGTTGTTACTAAAACCGTGACTTTTTAAATATGGCCTAATGACACAGTATCAGCCAAGAGACTTAAATGACAAAGTCCTAACTACAGTTTGGGGCACTTTCTGGGGTAACATTTGTCATCCTGCCGTTAGTACTATCCTTATTCCTATCTTATTCTTCTCTTCTTCCATGGACAAAGAAAATCAAAGGGACACTTACTGTGTTGAACTAAAATCCACATTATCTCATTCCCCTTATGTGAAGCAGTTAAAATTAAAAAAGAAGAAAAAGTGTTTGTGTGCCAATATTGCTGTAAATTCAGTTCGATAAAGCTCTGTCTTATAGCCTTTGTCAAGCCAATGGTCTACATGCTGGGGGCCCTGTACCCACCATACGAAGCTCTAAGCTCCTCGAATCCACTCAGTTCCAGCTATTGTAGCCATTTGGGGAGTGAACCAGCAGGATGGAATATTCTTCTCTGCCTCTCCTTCACTCTGTAATTCTACCTTTCCAATAAAAATAAGATAAATCTTTTAAAAAGGAAATGGGAATGATACAATGGAAGGAAAACACACAGAATATTTACAAGTGTTAAAGGCCCAGATTGTCTTGCAGCATTTTATATATCCTTGCTTCTCTAAGCCGTAGAGTCCAAACAGACCATGGAACCCAGAAAAACACCAGCCAGCTTTCCCCATTGCATTATAAGTCCTCTTCTCCTGGGCCTTTATTTCCTCATTCCTGTGTTTGTGCAAATATAAAGTTTTCTCTCAGGGACTGCCAAACTTTACAGAATAACACAAATTTGCATTATCCCAATAAACCTGAAAGAAATTTGTTTTGCAAATAGAAACCTGGTTATAGTCTTAGTGGGTAGATTACATTTTTGAACTTTTTTACATTGGTTTCCAATAGCTGATGAATTTTCTTTGCTATGATATTGCTGTTGTTACTTTTGTTAATTGCTGGTGATGCTAAGCTATTATAATGGGTTTTTAGTGGACCACTGTAATGGTGTGATGTGCTGTTGAATTCTAGATTTCAAGGGGTTTCTAATGAGGGTAGATATATTTTTAAGGTGCTTTGTGGAGAAGGAATGGCATGCCAGTCTAAATGGACATGAGAACCTGAAGACGTTTAGGAGCTAGTTTTCAGTTCGATGAAGAAACATGAATTAGGAAGATGAGAAGGGAAAGGAATAGAAGTAAGGTGGAGGGGAGGAGTGGAAAAAGAGAAAGGAAGAAAGCTAAAATGAGAAAGTCTTTTCCAGTGGAGTATATTATTTGGCAGAATTGATTTTTGGCAAGATCTAAACTCAAGTGGGTAACATCCTGATATTTTCATATACAACATACAAACAATGCTGTACACTTCTGGGCAGGAAGAGAGCTCAAGAGATATGTCTTTGAAGTCTTGAAAGAGAAATTGTTTAGGAATTAAAGTGGAAAACATTTAAGGCCAAATGTTATTTCTGACCATTAACAATATGAGTAAACCAGGTTTATAATTTTTGATACTTTACTGCTCAGTCCAGGTGAAGATAGATTTTTATAGCATATTCTGATTTCAAGTTTGTATAGCATGGTTTTACATCATTTTAAAATGGGACTTGCCCTTGGCTTCAAAGGATTGAGGCTGTTGTAAGCAGAAGCTATGGAAAATTCAGTTAACTAAGAGAAAGTTGCCAGTTCTCTGTTTCAATGGGAAAATGAGTTTGCTTTAGTCTCCTTTCAATGTCTATTGCAGCAGGCAGGGCTACCTGCAGTCTTTGTGAAACCAAAAGTAGTTGTTTTCATTGAGGACAAGATACTCATTTGATTCTTTCCTGGACTCTTAAGGTGACAGAATAGATTACAATTAAAAAAAAAAGAAAGTTGAGAAAGATAATTTGTATACTTGCATTCATAATGATTGCTGATTAAAATAGACATTAGGTGGCTAAATAATGGACACTTTAAAATTTTTAATTCTTTCAAATTCCAGAATATTTTGTATTTTTTGAGACAAGTTCTTTCAAATTGGGTGATTCTTAAGTATTTAGTTTGTGTTTTCTGAGTTCTTTGCAAGGACCAGTTAAAATGAAGAATGTAAGCTATTTTCTAAGATTTGACTAGCCAGGTAACACCGTGCTGTGATGGCAGCCACTGTGTAATCTGAGCTCGTGCTCCTGGATAAGCAGGGAAATCTCAAGGGATGTGTCTTTGAAAAGGAACTATTTAGGAATAAAAGTAGAATAATGGAGTTGAGTGTCTCAGTGTATTCTATGGGGTATAGTCTTCTGCCCCGGAAGAAATCTTTCTCTCTTCATCTGTCTTTTCTTGTTGCAGGCCTGTAGAAAGATCCCAGACAAAAATCCCCTTTGTATCTCCTTATTAACTGTCCCTGCCACTGTTGGTAGGAGAAGAGGTCAAATAAGTATTCACTAAGTGCTCCTCAGTGTCCCCTTCCCATCTCTGCCCAGATCTAGTATCATACATTTAATGTTAATTCTGTGTTTACACAATCTGAAGTGGCTCAGGTCTAACAAGGTGAAATTTAGTTGGCTTAAACATAAATATTACATTGTCTACCTACCTTCAAACACAACTGTGCACAAGATGTATGCTAAAAGTCATAAACATAAACATTAACACTCCCAAATTTTTTCTAAATGATGCAGCTACTACATTTATAACGGAAGTTAAAACATCATTTAAAATTATTTTGAACATCCATTGTGTGCTATGCCTCTCAAAAAGATTTCCCATCTTCAGATATTTGTGTGATGCTTTGAGTTGTGACTTCACATCTTTGGCCAGGTGTTCCATTTTATCAACTCTATAAATATTATCAACAATGCAAATGTAACTGTATAAACATCATTCATATTTAGGCTGATAAATGAAAATTACTCTCAATCTTTCAGATAGAGCAACTAAAATATAGGAAACTGGTTGCTCAAATGATGGAAAACAGAGATTGTAAAAACAATCCTGAGATTAGGCTGCAGGAAGTTCTAGTTCCCTCTGGACGGGGAGAATGGCAGATGAATGTCTGGGTTCCAGGATTCAGAAGCTTGATTCAGGCAGGTGCTAGTACCAGATGGGCAGTGGCCCAGTGATTACTGGAGGCAAGGAGTCAAAAGTATTTCCTGGCAGGAGCTGGAGAGATGAAGGAGACATGTGTACTGCTAGAGATTCTTTCAGACACAGGGAGAGTGGGGAAGAGCCAACCAACTCCTCCATGTAAGGAAAAGCAGTCCCTGTTTGTGTCCTTGGAAGGCTATTGAGTTTTGGTTCAGGGTGGAAATCAACCACGAATTAAACTGAATTGTACTGACTGGAGTCATTCATAATGCAGCCAGACGAGAGTCAATAAATGGAAACACTGGCTCATCATAGACAATATTTACTGGTATGGCAAAATAAACTTGTTTTCTTATTCTTTTTACATGGCACTTTAAAAGGATTACTGCAAATTTTTTAAGACGTTCATTTATCCCCCTGTCACTCCAACACAGAAAACAGAAAATTAGAAAAAATGGTTAGCATCTATTCATACTTTTAATATGCAAACTCTGTTCCAAGAGCTTTGCATTTCCCAGTACTTTTAATTCTGATTACAGTTTCATGCCCTGTTTTTATTACATATTATGAAAGAAAAAGTTGATGTACAGGGAAGTTAGCACAGAGACACACTGTTATACAAACAGAGAGTGATTGGATGTTGGGGTATTTTGTGAGGTCTTAGCAGTCATCTCTGCTGCACGATGATTCCCACAAAGCAGATCTTTGCATAAACCCTTCTGAAATGAAATGTTGGGCATGCTTGTGGCACACTGCCACCCATAATGCTAGCATCCCTTATAGGCATCAGTTTAATTCTTAGTTGGTCCACTTCCCTTTCAGCTGTCAAATAGTGAGCGTGGAAAACAGCAGATGTCCCATGGGTTGGGCCTCTGCACCCCTTTGGGAGACTCAGGTGATACTCCTGGCTGTGACCAGGCCCACCCTGACTACTGCAGCCATCTGGTACGTGAACCAGTAGATGAAAGAGCTCTCTCTCTCTCCTTCCTCCTAACCAATCTCCATTTATCCTCTCTTTGTAACGCTGCATTCCAAGTAAATAAATAATGCTATTAAAGGTTTAAAAATAAATAAAAACAAAATGTATTAGAGATACAATCTACCTTCTAGTACTTTAAACTACCACCATCTACTTCATACAAAAGGACTCTGGGTTCATTCCTCACTCTCATTTTTGTTCTCTTCAACCTGGATTCCTCAAAGCATCCATAGTAACATTTAAAAATTAATTTTCTATTATTTTATGATAGAGTTCCATGGCTTTGGGATGTCCCATCCATGGCAACTTTTATTTTAAAAAATCCTCTTTTTTTTTTTTTTAATTTGTTTATTTTTGGGCCCGGCGCGGTGGCGCAAGTGGTTAAAGGTCCTCGCCTTGCACGCCCGGGATCCCATATGGGCGCCAGTTCTAATCCCGGCAGCCCTGCTTCCCTTCCAGCTCCCTGCCTGTGGCCCGGGAAGGCAGTCGAGGACAGCCCAAAGCTTTTGGAACCTGCACCCGTGTGGGAGACCCGGAAGAGGCTCCTATACATGAATTCCAAAATTTTTGTACCAAAATAAGCCTTTACATTATTCCTAAGTGGATTATACCATCAATATACTAAAATAAATAAATAAATAAAAGCCCAGAGGCAGAAGGGCAGGTGCAATAAATGAAATACAAATTTTGGTTCTCATTTTGCTTACAACATAAAGGTGATTTTATATTGTTAATGGTTGACCCATGCCAGCATTTTCTTTCTTTTTTTTTTTTTTTTAAGGAAATCCCTTTTTGTGACTCATTCTTACAGTGAAGGCCTTAAGGTTAAAAGTAGTATTTCCTTGAATAACCAAGAATCAGTATATTATTGGAAATAGAAGTTATTAAACCCCATGTGTTTACAACAAATACATCACTATCAGAGAGGTTTATACTCATCAACACTTCTTACTTCAAACACAGCAGAAGGTCAAGCAATTAATTTCTTCAGGGAAGTGGAAAATAACAAATCATATTCAAAAATGGTAAAAGGAAGTAAATACCAAACTCAGAGCATAGATAAATGACACAAAGACCAAAACAATATAAGCAATCATTGACAAGATGAAAGTGATTATTTAACAAAGATAAACAGAATTAATAAAACCTTAGCTAGGATATCAGGAAAAACAAAGTTTCAAATACATAAAATTATAGATGAAAATGGAGACATAAATATAAGGGATGATTATATTACTATGAACAACCACATGGCAACAAATTTGATAACCTGGAATAAAATGGGCAGATTATTGGACTTAAATGCTTTACCCAGTGTGAGTCATGAGAAAACAGAATACTTACACATAACAATTTTATATATTAAGATTGAAGAAGTGATGTAAAACTTCACATCCATCAAGGAAAAGCCAAGAGGGCTGTCCTTGTTGCACAGAGGGTTAAGCCAATACTCAAGAAGCCGACATTGTTTATTAGTGTGATGATTTGAGTCCTGGTTGAGTCCGACTCAGCAGCAGCTTTCTGCTATTCCATCTGGGAAGACAGTAGCAAATGCCTAAAATATTTGGATATTTAGGCAGACCAGGATGGAGTTCCTGCCTCCTGTGTCTCCTGGCCCCTGATGTGTGTGTTGGCAGCCGTTTGGGGAGGGATTCAGATGAAGATGGGAGATCTCATTCCTCTCTGTTGTGCCTCTCTCTCTCGCTCGCTCGCTCTCTCCTGTTCTGTCTCACTCTCTCCTCCTCCTTATCTGCTCTGCCTTTCAAAAAAGAGTCACGGACTAGATTCTTTGTTGCTGAATTCCACCATTTAATGAAGTATTTACACCAATTCATCTTAAAATATTTCAGAAAACAAAAGAGGAAGAAACTCTTCCAAATTCATGACAAATGTCAAGAAGTACCTTCATACAAAAATTAGATGTTGCAAAAAAAATGAGTACAGGCCAATAATCTTGATTAACACAGATGCAAATATCCTCAACAAAATTCTAGTAATTCAAATCCAATAGCACTCTAAAAAGATCATTCACCATGATCCAATGGGATTCATCCCACGGACACAAAAATGTTTCAACATATGCAAATCAATAATTGTGATTCAGCACTTCAAGAGAGTGAAGCACAAAAATTTATTATCACCTGTCTAGATGTAGAAAAGGCATTTCATTAAATTCTAACCCCCCTTCATGACATAAATCTTGGATCAAGTCAGTGTAGGACTATAACTCAAGACAATAAAGGCCATACATAGCAGCCAGAATCATTTTGAATGGATAAAGTCTGAAAACTTTTCAAGTTCTGAAACAATACCCTATTCAACACTTTTATTCAACAGGGTATTGTCCTTAGCTAGAGTAATTAGGCAAGAAAAAGAAATAAAGGGCTTTCGAGCTGGCAATAATGTTCCAGATAATGGTAATGTTACTGATCCATGGGTAAAGCAACAGAACTGTTTCCCAGCTCTTATTCACCAACAGATATTGCATGCCTGTGAGCTTAGTTGTGGCTATGCAGTGTTTTTTGCTTTGTGTATATGTAGGTTTTCTTGTGCTCTTGCAGTATTTCTTCCAATCAGAGAAGGTAAATATGTAATTTGTGGATCTATTTGTAACTATGATTGAATAGTTTGGTATTTCATAATAATATTCCCCTGAAATAGGAGGGCAGGAATATGATGAAAAGAAAGTAAATGAGAAATGACTTTGCAATCTGGTCTGTACTGGCAGCAATAATTTGCATATGTAGGCTCAGTGTTAGGGATAAATTAGGCTGCTGAAGAGCCCCACTAAGTCCCAGTGAATTGTTACCCTTGCTTGCAATCTGAACTATGGAAATCTGGGACTTCCTTAGGATGTTCTGGGTTTGCCTTATTATCTCTGTCTTATCTTTTTCCCTTTTTTAACCCACCCTTCGAAATCATCTGTCATGGTCCAATCCACAGGTATTTTTTGAACACTTATTTTACATAACATGAGTAAGCACTGTAAAGGAATGAATGACCAATGCTCCAAACCTATTGAATATTCATACATTATAATAAAGATGTGCAAATAACAAAGAAGTTTCAAAACAGATCTCTTTTATTTCAACATAAATCACAAGGCAGAAACTAGCAGCTGAACACTGAAGGAAGGTGTTTTTAAAATCACCAAGTTCAATGTTTTCCTGCACATGAACTTTTCAAACCACTTTGTCGACAACTGTTTGTGAAATCTCTGTTTTGGTTGTTCCAGGCACAAGAAGGTTCATTAAGTTGCAGAGCAGTCCTTCCCATCATGGGTCAGTTCCAATTGTTAGAACATTCTAACATGCAATGGGTATTCATTCTTCTCTCAAAGCTTTACCTGTAGGTTACAGAGGAAGAGAATTTACCATGGGTTTAAAAAGGCTGCGGGACCTTTCACAGGGGGAAGAGATACCTGAGCAGAATCTTATGTTAGCAGGATCTTGAAGTTTAGAAAGGTGGAGAAGTCATGGAGGGCAGACTTCTCACTGTCTTAGAATCACACTTTCTCAGTATTAGCCTGCCACTGATCATGCAGTGTTAATACATGTCTTTGAATATTTAGGAAATGCTGAAGAAAAACCTCAGACTCATTCCATAGATAATGTTGGAGGAATGAGCAGACATTTTATTTCTAAAGGAGATGGTTGTCCACCCACCACAGCTGGACCTGCTCTAATTGTGAAAGGCAAGATTTATCCAAAAGGCAAACAAAGGAGGCAGATGTACAGCTGTTGTTTGTAGAACTTTCTGGGGGTGATGCAGAAAGATGCCAGTGGTTGTAGAATCCTGTGGGAGTACAGCTTTATACTTTGTGGCTTCATGCTGTGGGAAAGTCACAGTGAGAACTGGTCAACCTCAGTTCCCCATCTGGATATGGCAGCTTCCATTTAATGCTAGGAACCCAAGTTCTAGTTTTATGAAAAGCAGAAAATCTGGGCTTCTCTTTTCATGGAGAGTGAAGTCTCCAGAAACTCAGCTCACGAGCCAGTGATATATGTGAGAGGATGGAGGAACACAGATCTACTGGCATCTTTCACTTGGGCTTTTCTTATGAGAAACTGTGCTTTTTATGAAAAAAATTTGTTTTGTAAAAGAGAAAATGGAGGGTAAAAAGTGTCTCTGAGTGTGAGGTTGAGAAGTCCTAGTACCTCCCAGAGGAAATCAAGGGGAAATACCTACATGTTGATATAGAGTTGGTGGAAAACAGGAGGAGAGGACAGACTGGGATAATGATGCCTGAAAACTTGCAAGGTCATGTTCTGGGATGTGATGCTCCTTGTAACTGCCCTAAACATTTAATAGATGACAGCAATACCAATAAAATATTTCACTCCTGGAGGTGAGTGTAATATAATGGAAAAATGGAGGTCTGTGTTTCACATAGAGTATTTTAGAGCTTTATAGACACAAAACCAAAGAACAACTTATGACAGCAAAGGGGAGTGTGAGAAGCCAGAAGAACTTTCAGAAATTAGAGAGTATGCCCAGGCTAAAGAATGGGGTTTAAGACGAAATTAAACCAGATGACCTGGGGGACAGGGAGGCCTTAGCTGGCATTTAGCCTACAGAAATAAAATTATTTATTCCGCAGAAACTTCTCACCTAAAGCTAACATTTTTTAATTACCAATTTTCTTTTTAAAATATCTTCATTGACAGTTCAGATTATCTTTTCCACTAGGATTTGTGTCTTTACTGAGATTGTGCAACTGAGCAGAATAAAAAAATCTCCACAGTTCCCTTATTTTTTTTTTTTAACATGTAGGTATATTTTTCTTCCCTTGTCTATTTTCACAGGTTTTAAGATGTAGTCATTTTGAAATGCTTTGAGAAATGGGCCCCATGAAGCCCAAAGTTGTATTACTCAATTTCTGGTTTATCTGTATCTTTCACATAAGGGAATGAATGGTAGTTAAAGGGTACAATTTAGAGAATTCTCAGAGTTTATAATCATGTAAAATTATGTGCAGGAAGTCAGAAATCATCCAACATCTGCTTCTGTGGGATAAAGTAGCTTTTTTTTTTTAAGAAGATATTTGTTATTTTCTCTTCTAGAACCTAAAGAATCAAGCAATAAGGTTGTTAGATATTGGGAAATGACCCTAAGAAGGATGTACCAGGGCCTCTGTTCTGGAACTGAAGTTGCTCTCCTTAGGCAAAGCAAAAATCTAAAATTTAAACACATGTGTTTGCCACCATGCCTTGGAAATAGTATGTTCAGTCTTGCAAATTTCAGAGATCAGCTGAGATGTTGCCTGTTGCATTTTTCAGTTGTTGACCAGTTGGTGCTGAACCACTTCTTCCTTTTGGTACTATAATATATTTCTCAGTTGTCTGCTAAGGTCAAGCAATGAGAGAACTGTACCTAGACTATAGACTTAGTTTTATTTAAAGATTTACTTTTTGTTTAGAAATGATATTAAGAGAGGGGACTAATGTACATTTTATGGTACATCACGCATTTCAATGTGGTTAACTCTAAATTAGATAAAGTCAAATCTTTATTTATTAATTGAAAAGATATAGGAACATCTACTGTCAAAATAAAGCTAAATATTAAATGGTCTTTTCTCCCAAAGAATTAACAATAATCAAGATATAAGTAAATGTTTCTCTAACAATTGAAATAAGGGAGAAGATATGTATTGGTTGATTTGTACGTGAGTTGCTTTGTGAATATTCTAAAAATTTATCTGAAAGTTCAGTCTATCATACATAAAACTAGTAACTCAGTTTGATGTTCCAAAAGCTTGCTGAACAAATGATTGCTTAATGTTAAATTGCATCTTCACTAAATTACAATTATTGTAGCTGGAAAATCCAACTAAGTAATTTGCATGCTTCCAGTGCCATTATATCTTTTTTTTTCTTTTTATACATAGATTTTATGTTAAATCATTAAGTGTGTAATACATTTCAGGGCACTATCGCATGAACTAATATGAACAAAAAGAGAATTTAAGATACATTCTGGCCTCAAGGAACTGTAGCCTGATTGGCAGGCAAGGCTCCTTTATATGGTACAACCACAAGTTACAGAATTTCAAAGATGGGAGAATTAACACACAGGATGGGCTCTGTGATGATACATGGGGAAGACTGGTAAACAGGATTTTAATGGAGGTTCGGGCATTTTGGACAAAAGAATGGCAAAAACCCAGGACAAGAGGCAAAAAATTCACAGACCATTTTTAGTATAAAGAAGTGTTTTCCTTATGCAAAAATATAAGGCCCTTTCCTGCAATGATGTGCTATATGGGAAGAATAGCATGATAAGGCCCTTTTACCGTAGCTTTGAATATAGGCAATGGAGTTCCTACCTCTTTCTACAAGAAAGTTCCATGTTAAGCTCCTGAATAATTCTGGAAAGTTCCTAAGGAATCAAGCTATCAACACATCTGTTCAGAAAGAAAATTCTTGAAGTGATATACACATTATCTTGAGGCAGAATGTTCAAGAAAGAGGTCAGGGCATTAGTCTGCATGTGCGCTGATTAAGGAACATATCAGGTGAGAGTTAGGAATCAAGGAAATACTATATGGGGTGTTTATTTTAAAATGAAACATTAGCATATTAATATAACTTAATAATGGCTAAAATGACACAACTAAATACATAGCTAATATTTATTGTCTATGAGAAAACATTACATAAAATCATCTTACAAAAGACAGCCACATTGATGTTTTTCTATCTGTATATTATCAAGAACATTGTAACCCGGTGTACTCATGTTTCCTGGAAACTCAGCATACTTTTGAGGCATTGATGTATTTTCTCCCATCTCAAGATGGCTCAGTGAGGCTTAGTCAATCCTTTCCTGCATGATGGCCAGCACTGAACCAGGCCTGCAGCTGTGTTGACTTTAGGGTATAATCTGTTTTTCCCTTTGTTCTTAACTCTCCTTCTCTTCCCTGCCTTCATCTTGTTCAAGCTTCTAAACAGATGGTCCCACCTAGCCCTCTCTTACGTCCAACTTCTGGGTTTGTTCAGATGTGGTTCCTGAGTGCACTGCAGCAGCAGCAGCAGCAGCAGCACCCGTCAGTGTTGCAGAAATGCAGACTCTCTGGCTCCACTTCAGGGCACTGAGTCAGAAATCTGGAGTTGAGATTCATCAGTCTGGTTCAACAAGATTTCCAGGTGATTCTGACAGCTGCTTCAGTGTAAGGAGCGCCACGCCAGAGAATGATTATACTCATTTTTCTGTCAAGATATATCCTCAAAATGTCTAAGATCTATTCTACATGTTTTGGAAAATCCTTTTTCATTAGATCTATTTATTTTTATTTTAAAGGCAGATTTATAGAGAGAAGCAGAGAGAGTTTGCCATCAGTTGGTTCACTCTTCAAATGGCTGCAAAAGTCAAAGCTAAGCCAAATCAGGAGCCAAGAGCTTCTTCCAGGGGTGCAGGGGTCCAAGGACTTGAGCCATTTTCTGTTGCTTTCCCAGTTCATAAGCAGAGAGCTACATTGGATGTAGAACAGCCAGGAAATGAATCAGCACAGCTGTCTGAGATGCTGACCCTGCAGGTGGAGGCTTAACTTACTATACCTCAGTGCCAACCCTGAAAAATTCTTTAAGTACTTTTTATAGTAAGCAAAAAATTATGAAAATATCTTAATCCAGTTGCTGCAATGAATTTATTATGCTAGGACTGTCAGTAATGAGTTTATGAGTAGTTCCTCCTTCAAGGTCGCTTGCTGGTCCAAGCTTGAACTACATTTTGTCATCATGGCAATATCTGATCCAAGTAGCAAACATTCTTTCTCAAGGAACATGAATTGTCAACTGCTTTCCTGAGCAGGGATTTACCAAATAAACCAGAAGGAAGTCTTACCTGACCCTGTCTCCTGCCAAAAGAAAACAAACAAACAAACAAACAAGCAAACAAAAAACTTTAAGTAGGTAGGTATATAATGTGAGACCAGCAGAGAATTAGCTGGGGTTTTGTTAGATATATAACCTGAATTCAGACTTCTTTTAGGAAAGATAAGAAGCAGTTATGGTTATTTAACAACACTATAAATAGTCCATACAGGGCAGTGTACCTTTTCTGATATCTGAATTTAATGCAATTTAGGGTTGAGATGAAAGATTCAAGGACCCAATTCCTGAACTGCACGGATACATCCAATTTATGTCCTTAAGTGAAATGTATTACTAGATGTCTGCATTTATATGTAAAACTACTTTTGCTCCACCATCAAGACCTTTTTTAAAAGAGAAATTTAAAAGTTTAAACATGGTAACAGCTTCAAACACTGTTTATAAGCCTCTCAGTTGCTTTGTCAGAGGCAGCACGTATCGGGGAAGGAGTGAGGTGCAGTGTAAACTTAAACTGAGACAGGAAATAGGATGGGACAGGTGGTTAGTGCTGTTTCACGTGGTACCAAAGTAAAGAAACAGATGAATATTCCTGTAAAACATAAAACTGAGGTTTCTAACATTTATTCAATTGTAATTTGAAAGATCTTGGTAACTAATGCAGTAAATAATTGGCTAAAGGCAGTTTTATTCCACAGTTGACTAAAATCAACTGCCCCAAAGAATATTTATTAGGTATTAATGATTTATTCAATTTCTAGGAAGAACTTTTCATCAGCTTTAAGAGTCAAGGCTGTAAGTCTGAAACAGCACTAAAAAGATGAAACAGTGGATTATTAGGGCTAAATTACATCATCCTTGACATATTCTCTCTGCATTTTTGAAAAACTCATCGCTTGTGAATTTTTGTAATAACTATGTAGTCACTATTTGTCAGTCAGCAGCAATGCATGCATGGCTTTTTCTTAATATGGAATGAAAATGTTCTTTTCATTTTATCATCTAACAATGTACCAATGTAGAAATAGGGCAAATTAGTCTAAATCAATCATAAAAAAGTTTTCAGCTTCATACGGAAAAGCTATACAATCAACATTGCGTAATTGAATTTAGTAGCTCAGATGATATTTTATACAAACATGGCTCTGCTTGCTAAAATGAATGCAGGTTCCTGTGATCAACGGAACTTTATCAGTGTGAGTCATACGATGACTCAGCTCTCATCACGCCACTCTAAGTATTGTAGAACTATATTTTATGCCTGCCTGGTGGGATCTGCTTTCCTGTGCTTTGCAAAAACATACCATGTATGTGTTCAGTCGGCTTCTGATTTTTTGTTGTTGTTGTTATTTAGCAACAATTAAAATAGTACT
Source organism: Ochotona curzoniae (assembly GCF_017591425.1). Taxonomy (NCBI): domain Eukaryota; kingdom Metazoa; phylum Chordata; class Mammalia; order Lagomorpha; family Ochotonidae; genus Ochotona; species Ochotona curzoniae. The sequence goes on from NW_024465369.1 coordinate 27,497,995, forward strand.
ATGAATAGTTAATCTTAACTATAAATGAAATGACAAGAAATAGAATGATGGGAAATATTTATTCTAAAGAAGCCATCAAAATAGTTACAAATTTCCCTTTATCGCTTTTTAAAGGCTGTTCTAGACATGACCACCTGACATCCTCTTGAAAAGCAGGGGGCATCTGAAGCGCACATGGCTGTACCTCCTCTCCCTCTGCAAGGAAGCATGAGGCCCCACCTCCCTGCAGACAGCTTCCAGCCTCAGTTGCTTTAGGGCTTGCTCAGCTGCAAAGAGCTGCCCAGCTGGAGCGCTCATCCTTCCCCAGATGCCCACATTCTGTGGCTAACTGAGGTATAATGTTAAAGCCCAGTTCTTTCCTCTTTATAGGGACAGCTCTTATTGGATCTGATTTGCTGTAGACTGCCTTTGGGGAAGGCTGAAGCCTCATCAGCCGAAGTGCAATTTCACTCCTTCCTCCCTCGCTCTCCTCCCTGGACTATGATTCCTAATAACCTTCACGACAAACTCAGAGTGTTTGCCTCCAAAGAATCTAGTCAACAAGAGCTTCCTCTCTGAGGACTCTCAAGGGAACAAAATGCCTCTCTGCGGCTCTCATCCTTGTCTTCTCAAAATTCAGCTTCAGGTAGAAAATTCCCATCAACATTTCCAATTCAACAGGTCTGAATCTGATGCATAACTGATCTCTTGGGCTCACATCTGAGAACAATTTGTGTGTGTGTGTGTTTCCTCCTGTATTATTTATTTAACAGCACTACATATAATAGTCCCATGGCATCAGGAGTTGGGAAGTAATTCTGATTCCCCATACAGCGTGCTCTGCACGTCTAGTCTATTATTCATGTCTCTTAACGTGTAGAGGACTGCTCATTTCTCCAGGGATCCACTTCCTGCTAAACAAGGATGCTCCTGAAATGATAATGGACAGCTTCTCTTTGCTCTTGGGATACTTATTCTTTTGAACAGCTTCAGTTTTTCTTCAGTTCAGTTCTACAGAATTCAAACTGTCCCCTCCCTCAAAAAATCCCTAAAGGTTTTTTAGCCCAAATCACAACTCACTGTCACCTCCATACTTTGAAACACAATAAGCTGCTGACATATTAAGTAAAAGGAATGATGCTTTGAGGGGATTAGTAGCAAATGCTAAAGGTCTTGCTTTTCCTTTTTCAATTAGCTTTAGTACAGTACAGTTTTTTGAACAAAACACTTATTAGAATTTAAGGACAATGCATTATATTTTTCTTCTTCTATATTGCAACAGTAAAGAAAACCAAGTCTTGGAAAATGCCAAAGTGATGATTTTATAATATCAATAAAAACAAATGAATATCATGATGTAGTATAAAAATCTAAGAAAAGACATGTTTTTAAAAGCAAACAATTCACTGAAAGCTACTGATATTTAAAAGTGAAAGTTGTGTTGTCAGTTGTAAATGAGAATCTGAGATGTTTGTAAGGGAAAAATTGTCAGGAAAGCAGTAAAACAGTTCATGCCCATGGGTACAGTCTTGAGAATTTGTGACAGCCATTATGAACCCGAAAATCATGACCACAGCACCCATGGGAAGCATGAGACAGGACATAATCTTATCTGAATGTGTCCTTGGTTCTTCAGATAGTTTCAGATAACAGGCTGATGGAATGATAAAAATTAGTGGAGCTGCACAAAGTACACCCTGTATGTTGGAAACAAGAAACAAGATAATTTTACTGGATGGAGACATTCTTTAAACAGTTTCCATAAACATTTACAAAACGTATGTTTCATTGAATTTGTTACAAATTTGATAGGTCCCATTGAGTCAAACTGAGAAAATAAAGATAATCCCAAGAAAGTTTTCGAAATAGAATTTGCTTCACCAACAGATTATTTCCAAATGATAAGTCAAATAGTATAACTGTATATCAAACTTAAGACAAGGGTAACTACAAAATAATATTGAAAACAGAGCAGACAGCAAGGTTAGTGTTTGACAAACTATTGCAATTTCTCATGTTTTTATTTACATCCTGTTATTACCCCTTGGATACAAGTTAAAACTTTTGGGAAACTTTACTGGGAATATTGTTTCACTCTTTATCTGAGCTTTTATGGAGGAATACAGTCCTCTGTGGGAAAGGAATACTATAACCCTAAGGGCATTTGTCATGAAACAGTCTTTCTAAATCTTCTTTCAAGTAAAACTAAACATAGTAATTGCCCTAGAAAATAGACAGAAGATCTAGAGGATTGTAACTCAGCCATCCTCTCCCACATTAACAAGGGATAAATCCAGTCTTAGAGGGGATGTCAGATTGAAACTAATGAATAATAGAGTTATTCATAATAAAAATACCTAGAGTTACTGACTTCAGAAGAAAATAAAATTTCCCCTTGAACAGGCCTAATTTTCACTAGAGACTTTGTAAATTTCATGTCAAAAGTGAAGGCATTTTAAGTACTACATTTTTCTAATTACATTAAGTGTGAATTATGTTGAGAATTGAATAAGGTAAGTAAAATACATTCAAAATGTTGACAAATATTGTATTAATAAAGCAGAATAAAATGATTGTCTTTAGAAACTTATAAGATACAAATAATAGATTATAAAATGAATTAAATTAATACATCATTTCACAGTTATCTTTTTCCTTGACAAAAACAGTGAAAACCTACTCATGTAACAACAACAATAAAATCCTCAAATACAGATTTAGTAAATATAAGTAGTCCTCCTGTTGTACACGAGACCTCTGTACGTATCTGCCCCACAACTGGCTCTTTGTCGTTGATGGTTTTCATTTCTCCATTTCTTCCCTATTCAATTTTTTTTTTTCATTTTTCTGTTGCTTTGTACCCTGGTAACCACCGTTTTAGCTTCTTTGTATACGTGATTTCTAAAACAGCTCCCATATATAAGTGATGTCATGTAATACGTTTTTTCTCTCTGGCTTATTTCACTTAGAATAATATTTTATATATCCATCCATACTGGGGAAAATGGTAGGCTCTTCTATTATTAAGCAATTGATATACTATTGTATTTTAGGGTACTTTAAAATGAAGTGAAAAGATAATGAACATTTCCAAAAGATTTTGAAGTTCATTTTCATGAACCTTTTTATATGGCACATTTTCAATTTCTGAAGTATCCTTCATATGCATCTTCATATACATGACACCTTTTCTTTATTTTTCTGTCAATGAGTATTTCAGTTGTTTTCATATCTTGGCTGCAATGAACATAGGGATGAAGATACTTTTACAAGTTGATTTAATTTCATTTCCTCTGGGTATATATTCAGAGTAGGGATTTCTGGCTCATTTGGTAGTTTTTTTTTTTTTTTAATTATTATGATCCTCCATCTGTTTTCCATAATGTTTGTACCAATTTGCATTCCTACCAATAATGACTTTAAATTCCCTTTTATCCAAAACCTCATTAATATCTTCTCAACATCACTAACCTTGCCACTCTTATGTATGTTCAGCTCTACAGTCAATAAAAAAAAAAAGATTTATTTGAAAGGTAGAGTTATGGGAAGAGGGGAGGGAGGAAAGTAGGAGGGAAAGAGAGAGGGAGAGAGGAAGAGAAAGAGGAAGGGGGAGAAGGAGAGAGGCAGAAAGAGAGATTTTTTGTTTGCTGGTTTAGTCTCCAAATGGTCGCAATGACTGGGGTTAGAACAAAGCCAGGATCAAGGAGTTTCACTGGATCTACCATGTGGGTCACCTTCCACTGCTTTCCCAGGTGCACATGTATGGTGCTGGATTGGAAGTGGAGCAGACAGGACCGGAACTCACATAGGTATAAGATGCTCTTATTCAGGTGCTGGCTTACCTCTGCCACAAACCGGTCTGAATTTTAAAATCAGGCTGTTTTTCTGCTGTGGAGTTGTAAATGCTCTTCATAAATTTTAGAAATTAAACCATAATCAGATGTGTGATTCACAACTACTTTTTTGCAATAGATAAGTTGCCTTTTCATTCTGTTTGTGGTTTCCTTGGCTGTGCAGAGGTGATTTTGTTTATTATAACCCAATTTATTGATTATCTTGCTTTTACAGCCACTGAAAAGGATATATTAAAGTGATTTCTTTCGATGTTCTATTTTAGGAATTTTATTATTTTAAATCTTATATTAGGTCACTTAATACAGTTTGAATTGTGTGTATGTTTTATGCTATAACAAAAGGGTTCCATTTCATCATTTTCTTGTGAAAATCCAGTACAGCGCCATGTACTGAAAAGGCTGTTCTTTCTCCCACTGTGTCTTCATTCTTGACCCTATATGTTTGGATGTATTTCTGTACTCTAAATTGTGTATCATTGGTCTATGCTTGTTTTATGCCAATACCATGTTGATTTGACTACTAAAGCTTCGTACGATTTTAAAAGAGGAAGTGTGATGCCTCCAACTTTGTTTTCATGATCAGAATTCCTTTGGATATTCAGAATTTTTGTATTCCATTCCAGTTTCAGGATTTGTTTTCATATTCCTATGAAGACTGCCATTACAATTTTAGTAGGGATTAAGTTGAATTTGTGTTTGTTTTTAGATAATAGGGATATTTTAAGAAGGTTAATTCTTATGATTCATAAACACAGGATATCTTTCTGTTTATTTGTGTCTCCTTTCATCTTATTCATCTTTTAAGTGTATAAATCTTTAATTTTTTTTCTTTTCTATTTGAGAGGCAGAAAGACACAGGGCTTCCACTCCTGGTTCACTTCCCAAAACCCACATCTTCCTCTGAGTCACAAATTTAATCTAAGACTTACACGTGGGTGGTGGAAACCCAATTAACTGAAATATTAACAATGCTTCCCAGGATCTACAATAGCAAGAAAGTCGATGATCCAGGTACTTGATGCAGGATGCAGATGTCGTAACTGAAGTGTCAACTGCTTGGCTAAACATCCTCCATGAGGCATTTCCATTAAGAAAGAATTCCAAACTCGCTCAAATAATTTTTCTGGATTAGTTGTGATGACCATGTAGCCTTTCTCTTTTTTTCTGTTATGTGATGTATCTAAATGATATATTCTTCAGCCATAGCATAAGCCTTTAGAGCCTGTAGTTAGAGGTGGGCACAGCAGTTAAGATGTGAATTGCGACAAGCACATCGCATGCAGGATGCCTAGGTTTGAGTCTCAGCTCCTTCATTGCCATTTGCAGTTCCTCTCCTCCCTTCTCCTCTCCTTTTTTTCCCACCCTTCTCCTCTCCTCCCTTCTCAAAATGTTTTCTGTTTTAAAAAATTGTTATTATATAAGTTTGTAAATATACGTAAAAGCAGAGATAACGGTCTAATGTGCTGATCTCCTATGGCTTAGAAGATTTTTAAAATTCATTTTGGCAGACTTTGCTGAAAAAATTACAGCCGACTGATTTTGTATTACGTAAAATAAAAGGTTACACCTTTAAAATAATATTTCTCAATATCATTATTAATATATTTCAAGTAACATCTCAATACCAAAGTATTACAACTAAAATTCCTATAATATAACCTCTTTATGTTTCATAAAAATAAAAATTCAGAGAAATGGCAATTAAGGGTAACATTCTGAAGTCAGACAATCAGATACTATCTAAAAGTCTGAGGAAGTGTGGAATACACTGCATGGTAAAATTTTCCATAGTAATAGATATAAGAGGAAATACCAAGACATACCAAAATATATTGCCATTCACAGCACCTGAGTACAACTGAGTCTCTTTAAAGCACACAATCAAGAAAATACCACTTGCCAGCTGATACTGAATCAATTATGGATGTGACTTCATAACGCTCTTTCATGATACTTTGAATTGACAATATTTTTCATGTACAGAAAATACTGTAGAACTCAGTCCATGTTTGAAAGGGGGGGAAAATTCCTTTGCTTTGAAATAATGATGTAGGGGGGTGGGGAATTCAGATACAAACATGCACATTTGTTTGAGCCTGTAATCTCTTTGAGTAGACATGAATATTTGAGGCTAATTCATCTGGAGCTGCAAAGTAGAGGGTGCTATCAAGATGAAAAGTGTCAGCATGCTTCCAAGAAGCTGTTAGCACTCACTCAGCTTCACTTGCTGGGCAGTGCAAAGCAGCGGGCGTTCTATTTATGATACAATTCTTAAGTTGAGACACTAGAAATGAGAATAACATAGCTGAAGGTTCTACTGGAAGAGGTCCGGTATATTGATTAACTTGTCTACAGATCTGGTATTTACTTGTGATTGGAAAGTTTCACCTGCAGCTCTTGCTAGGGCTCAGGATCCTCAGCCAACGGACAGTGTTGTTCCTTCTGATGTATTCTCTACCAATTAGTGCGGCTTACTTGATCTACTTAATGTAGAACTGCCTGAGGGAAAACCCTTGGTTTTGGAATAATTTTTGAAATTGCTTGACAAGACATAGAGCTGTAACTACTTGTTAAAGATAAAAAATAACTTTTTTTTTTAAAATAAAAAGGCAGGTCAGCACTACTGTTTTGCAGCTTATAACATGGAAAGCAAAGAAGGTGCTGAAGAATTTTGTTGGCAAAGCAGTGCAGAAAAGAAGATAAATCCCCTTTTACGAACAGAAATCTCTTAAATGATTCAAGGAAGATGAAAACTAGTGAAAGAGTCCTTATTTTTCCTTTAAACTTTCACTTTATGATCAACTTGGACTAATGAAATATCCCTTGAATGAAACTCCCTGCAGCTCAGGAGGTCTCTGCTTAGACTGTTGAGTGCTTAAGCACCTGAGTTCCTGCTACTCGTGGGAGACATGAAATGAGTTCTTGGCTCCTGACTTCAACGTAGCTAAGGTCACTCCATTGAGGGTTTTCAGGCAGTAAACCATATACGAAGTGAACCAATAAGGAAAGATTTGTTTAACACTCGGCCTTTCAAATAAATATATATGAACAAAATATAAAAACTAAAACTGCGATTATATTTACCTTTGAATAAATATTGCTGTCTATTCATTGTTGTCTATTGAAAGCACAACTTAAAAAAGGGAATTAAAGTTCCAAATGGGCTTTTGTATTAGTGAATAACTAAAAGAGCATCAAATAACATGTTATATTATCTAATTATACCAAATAAGGTGATTTGGGTCCGGTGCAGTGAACTAGCGGCTGGAATCCTCGCCTTGCACACGCCAGGATCCCTTGTGGGCATCAGTTCTGGTCCAGGCGGTCCTGCTTCCCATCCAGCTCCTTATTTGTTGCCTGGGAGAGCAGTGGAGGATGGCTCAGGGCCTTGGAACCCTGGATCCATGTAGGAGGCCCTGGGGGAGGCTAATTACTCCTGGCTTTGAATTGGCTCAGCTCTGGCCATTGTGGCTGCTTGGGGGCAGTGAATCATCAAATGGGGAATCTTCCTCTCTGTCTCTCCTCCTCTCTGTACATCTGACTTTCCAATATAAATAAATAAGTAAATAAATAAATAAATCAATAAATCTTAAAAAAACTCACACCTAATTATGATTCAGAATCTTACAAAAAGAATTTCTAAATTACAAATGTGACAATGAAACTTAACAAATGAAAGCTGTGAACCAAATTCCTAAAGTACTATAATTATTGTCTTAGATAAAGGTATTAACCAAAAATTATTAAGAAAAAAGCTTTTAGTTCCAGTTTATCTCCTAGTATTTATTTTAAGCCCTTGTTAAAGTCTATTGAAATGTATTATGGGTCACTCTTCACCTTTCTCCTGAATAAAGACAATACACAGATTTTTAACTTTAACCAAGCATAACTATTTTTAGCTTTAAAAAAGCATAACTGTTTTACATAATTGAATATCTCATACTTAGAAAGTTTCAGGCTTGTTATAATGCTTAAAAATGGAGGCTATCAGGTTCAAATCACTGCGCCCACATCCTGATTCTTCCATTTATATTTAGTGTTAACTCTATCTAATCCCCCATACCTGTTTTCTCTATAAAGCTAATATAGATCAAGGAAGATAACATATATTAAACACCTGGCACAGTGTCAGCAATACATATTAATTCACGTTAGGACTACAAAGTGGAACACAGCATGCAATAGCTACTCCTAATGTGTTGGATGTTCTAGGATGTGTTTTCTATTTCTAAAAAGTGATACCTGATCCTGTGGTATTCGACATGGTAAGTGACTACACAAAATGGAGATGAATAATGACCTGACCATAGTATTGTACGTACCAAACAACTTCTGTTGATGAGAAAAACACGGAGAGTTGGAAGGAAATGGGAATACTGGGTTTTGTTCATCCCTACTTTATGCTTTAAAACTAGTGTAATTGTCAAAGATAATTAGATCATCACAGAATTTACTACTCTTCTGAAATTGTTTTTTATGTATGTCTTTGTAAGCAGATGCATAAAAAACTGAAAGATCTATAATTATGTTTCATATTTGTAAAAATATTCCACAGCTGGCCCAGATCCTGCTTTTATAATAGCTAATCATAAAGATTTCTTTCTGATTATTGTATAATGTCTAGATTATCTCTTAAATACAGTTTTCCCTGTAAATACAAAGAAGGATATTTCACACGATTAGGTAGTGATAATTTTGTTATGTATTGGTCAAAGAGATTAGCAATTAATTTTACTGAAAGTAATAAATTGACAAAAATCTATGAGTGATATATGTGTACTTGGTTAACTTAAAACAAAAGTAACTTAGTCTATCAAGATGCAGTGAGTATTCAGGCAGTTGATATGCGTTTTTGCTTTTAACAAAATCCTACAACATTAAAAGAACAAGCAAGTAAATAAATAAATTTGTGATCTGGAAAGGAATATTTCATAAGAAAAACACATCTGAGAACCATTATGTTATCAACTCCCCAGCACAGTTGGAAGATTACTGCTTGCCATGCTATGATAATTTGACTTTAGTGTTCTTAGTACTGTGAAATAATCTACTGTGGAAAATGGAGATGGTTGTATAAACATTCTTGTCTAAAAAGATAATGCAGATTAGTAAAGTAAGCTTAAGAAGAGCTGAAAAAGACATACTAAATAACTGAAATGTTAGTGCATTCAAGTAGGAGCAAGCGATTTGCGCAAGTCCAGGTTGGTATAGGATATGATGTTGAATCAGCCTGCTAGTGCTAAAATTGAGTAGTTAGTTTTCATACTTGTCTTACTCTTTGCAAACTTGGTTTCTATTTATGCAAATATACTTCCCCAGTCCACTTAATTCTCAGAAAGCTGCCTATTCCCCATTTTCCATTCATGCTCACTAGTATGTTCTTGACTGGATCTCCCACTGCTTCTGTCTAGGACTTCAAATAGGAATGATATCCATAGATTTAGTAACTAAAGCACTCACATGGATGCTTTCAGCTATGCTTCAGCACTCCATGAAATAAGTAAATGACTGCTTGGGATCCCACTTGTAAAAATTCTGTCCTCCCTGTGGTGCAGGAACGAGACATAACAAATGGCATGTAATTCTAATAAGAAATTTTATAAGAATACTAGGAGGAAAAAAATTAATGGCCTTCCTATTGATGAATCCACTTCCATTCTTATCTTGCCAAATGGGATACTTATCCTAGTTCAAAAAAATAGAATGAAGAACTCATTCTTAATGAGTTCTTCCAACTTTTATTCTCCCAGTTTAATCTGTTTCTAATTATGTCATTTTTTATCAACAATATCTTTTGGAAGTATATTCACTTCCCTCTGTCTCTTTCATTGACTAATGATTATAGGACTGTAAGTTCATTTGCAGAAAAAGAAAAAAAGCCAAGCATAGAGATCTTTATTTTGGGAGGCCATTATACTTCCATTGTGCTGCACAGAATAATTATTCAGTAAGTAAATAGCTAATGAATAAATGAGTTAGAAGTTTCTGTAGACTTTGAAGTCTTTGTTAGATCTGGATACAATTGAGGGAAATAATCATTAGTGGAAAGAAAAACAGATTAGGCAAAAGATATAAGAAAACTTCGATATGACTTTTTCACAGATCCAAGATAAACTGTCCCGAAGGTACACTTCAGTAAGTAAACGGGAAATAAGCACCCATTTGAGGCATGCAATCTGACTGTAGATACAAAAGCATTTGTACTCGCTATGGTAGGAAAGTGGATTCTTTTGAAAAAGATGCTAACTTATTGAAAGCAGGGCTCAAATGTGTGTTAGATGAAGCCAGAAATTTCAGATTAACTCAGATGTATGATAATGAGAGCTACACTGAGTTGGTAGTAGCAGAACTACAAAAGGAAGACCTAGCAGGGCTAGGGAACTTCTTAATCCAAGAGCCATTTGGATATCTGCAGCATCATTCGTGGGCCATACAAAACTATCAACTTAAAAATTAGTCTGCTACAGATATACTGAGTTTTGAATCCCCCCATAGTTGCCTGGACAGGATTATACAAAATAATTCTGTGGGCTTTGTATGGCCAGCAGGTCAGACATTCTCTACCACTGAAAGAAATCTTTTTTAAAAAGGAAATTTGTCCATAGTAAGGGAATGTGTAATAGGATGTAGTACTTCCCCCCCATATATTGGTAAATATCATGAATCATATTTTCACTCAGCATACGTGCCATATATATTTAATTTACAATAATTTCTATACATATATGTATACATATAGATCTGTTATATTAATGAGATATGCAAAAATGCTTTCATCAAGGTTTCTCAAGCTCAGTACTATTGGTATTGTAAATCAGATTTTTTTTTTTTAATTGGGGAGAGACTATCCTGTGGATTGTGGAAGATTTAGCAGTACCCCTTGGCTTCAATTCACAGAGTCAATAGTACTGTCTACCTGAATGAAACAGCCCAAGGAGTCATTAGACACTGCTAAAGTTCTCTGGGGAAAGAACAAAATTGTCTTGACTTGAGAACCATGTCCTTAAAACTGTATAATCCTACATGTGGCATAGTATCATTATTGTAAAAAGTTACTATTGTAGGGTCCAGCATGATAGCATTGCGGTTAAAGTCCTCATCTTGCATGCCTGGGCTCCCATATGGGCGCCGTTCTAATACCAGCAGCTCCACTTCCCATTCAGCTCCCTGCTTGTGGCCTGGGAAAGAAGTCGAGGATGCCCATAAACCTTGGGACTCTGCACCCTTGTGGGAGACCTAGAGGAAATTCCTGGCTCCTGGCTTCAGATTGGCACAGCTCCAGCCATTGCGGCAACTTGGGGAGTGAACCATTGGAGGGAAGATCTTCCTTTCTGTCTCTCCTCCTCTCTCTATATCTGACTTTCCAATAAAAATAAAATAAAAAACCCTTACTATTATAAGAATATTTTCACTAGGCTTTATAAAGGGTACCTTTGTCATACACAGTTTTTAAAGGGATTTTTCAGAATGAAGGAAGTAAATCCTTAAACACACTTACATTGAGCTCTAAAACTATCCCAAGGCAATCAATCAGCAATGACACCACCATTGCTACCATAATGATGACCACTGTCACAGCAATGTGGAAAACGGAGGAGAGAGTCCCACCAAAAAACACATTGGCAACTACCTGCAAAATACAAAGAATGGTTTGAGAGCAGCTGTCAGAGGAATGCACGGGTTAGTAAGAAAGTTTTTCATAATAGCATATGCCAAAAAGATTATACTCAGACCTCACCACCATGAATATTCTTTTTCCAAGTATTCCACATATGCATGTATATAAGTAGACTGATGCTTTTTGTTGAATTATTATATTCCTTTAATCATAGTAAATGCTAGGAATACTGGATTCCAGTGTCTGAATGCATACATTCCTCAAGATTCAGGAAGCCTTTGGGAAGTTACCACAGTCTTTTTTTCTCTGAGCCCAGCAAAGTCCACATGCTGTTAACATTATTTGAATGGCTTCTAAGGAAGGAGTTACCACATTTCCTCTAATAACACTAGCTGTGTAATATCCTTTGCTAGCATGTAAACAAAATCCCTTTTGTTACATTGAATTCTATTTTTTTCTCACTTTTCCTTGGCAAAAATGGAAGTGAGTTTATCGCCATTTCACACCAGTCCTCAGATCTGGAAATCTATCAGCAGTTACCTAAGTCGTATGTCTCACACTGTGATATGATTTGCAAATACGAAATGTCTAGAAGATGAACATCTGACTCTCAGAATTAACATCCTGTTCAGAGAAAATCAATCCTAAGAAGCAGAGATCAGTTTGTGACAGGACAAAAAAGATCAAATAGCATGTAGAACCAAAAGAAGCTTTAGTTATCTAGATCTGCCTCCCGTAGAGTAATCTGGTTTACAGAATTTCTGAAATGTGTTTGGCCTGTCTTGTCTTGAGGTAGGGCTTTAAAAAACAATAGGTAAGATCTGGACCAGAATTACAAAATGAGACAATAATGGGAAAGAGAAGAAAGGAGAATGAATAAGAGTAGTATTTACTAAAAGCAAAGGAAAACGTGGTTTGGACAGAGTGGTGATGCTGTTCAAAGAACAGCCAAGAGCTGGCATGGTTAGGAGTAGGTGAGAGGCTGGGGCATCCAAAGAAAAGCATGGCTGCTAATAGGCTGTGATGCTCACATACTTGCCAAACATCAGATACTAACACAAACCTGTTAATAATGTAATAGTGATATTAATAACTGTTAGTGCTTATAACATCATATTTAAATTATTTCTGATAGATGCCTCCAATAGGTATGCATATATGTGAAAGGTGACTTCATGAAGGAAGCTAGTGAGGGAAATATATTAGCGGTAGACAGCCTTTGTGACAGCCTTGTATGTAACTGGTTATCTTTGTGTAGGAATGATATTGATTATGTTTATGTCAGCTGCTGTGTGTAGAAAGAAGAAACAGAGCAGAAACGGAACGGGTGAGGCAGATAGAATATTGCTGTGTCAGACTGCTGCTCCAGTAGCGGTCTTGATTGGGTCTTTCTTCCTGCCACGGCAGCTGCGAAGGGGACTCGGGTTCCGAGTGCTGCAGACAGAAGTGGCTGCAGGTGAAGTGACTCAGACTACCCATAGGCAGTTTACCAGAAACCACCGGAGAGTGCACCATCTGTTCCTGCTGATCTAGATATCCGTTTTGTAGCTAAAGTGCTGGGCAGAAGTTAAAACCATTTCCTGCATCTGACAGTAGTTTGCATTCTTCTGAAAGGCTCTTAGACGTTAAACCCTCAGCCTTCTGACACTACCCTTGGTTCAGCCGGTGTTTCACTACAGCCTGGGTAGAGTGTCGCCAGTGGTCAGGCCAGTGGTTCTCAGGCATTTGTAAGCGAGCAGAAGCACTGACTGCACAGAACACACATTCTGCCGAGCGTCTCTCTTTCCTCAGTGCTGGCAGAAGGCAGGCACTAGCCTGGCTTGAAGGGCCTACCGTTACTTAGCGCATCTAAAGCGTGGTAGACGTTTCCCTTCACACATTAGACTCATTCACATGGTGCCCTGCGTAAACAGTCCGAGGCATAGATTCTGAGACTAAGCCCTTTCAGTGTTTCCTGAAAGAACCACTGTGAAACAGGATCATGTTTTACTGCTGACTGGGACAGAGGATGCTCAGCTGAGGACAGAAGAGGCTCCTGACAAGCCTTGTTATCTCCTTTCATACAAAAAGAAATTTACTCACTTCCAGCTAGTCTTCCTGTGCAAAACCAGATAGACTATAATTTGAAGCTTATTTTGTAGCTAAATATACATACATATAATAAATTACATATTTCTGTCATTGTTTATGTTATTGTATGTTATACAAGTGTTGATTTAATTCTATTACCATATTTAAGTAAATTATATAAATGAAATATATAACCACTAAAGTTAAGGCTTAGGTTTCACTTTGGTTCTTGATAAAGTACAAGATATTTTAGCTTTTTAAAAATAGCAAAACCAATTACAGTCTAATCTTTAATGCACGTTGACTTACAAAAGAACAATAAGATAATATTTTTCACAATACGTTTTAAGCTCATATTTTAATTTCTTTTTAAGAATATCTAAAAAATTCAGCACTCTTAGCTGGGCAGTGTTGACAGCTATCATTCATTCATGATGCAGTTGTATAAACATCTGTGCTTATGGTAATTTGAACCATAACATAATTTCCGAACCCAAATTGTGAAAAAAAATCTTATACATATATGAATATGCATTCATCTTTAAAACTGACATAAGTAAAAGGAAAATTTTTTAATTGTATCACTTTTCCTTCACTTATAAATCTGTAGAGTTGAATTATTTGCACATCTCGCTACATTGAAGTGAGGAGAGCAAATACCCGGGTGGAGTACTGGAAAGCACATTGCCTACCTCTCTAGTCACAAAGCATTCAATTGGATACGTCAAGATGACAGTGATACCATAACAAAACCTTCCAAATGTCACCAGGTCATCACTTCTGCAATAATTTTCAAATAAGTCTCCTAGAGAAAAATAAAATAAATGTATTTAACAGATACTAGATGTTTGAGATAACTATGTAGCTAATGAAATGTTGTATTTTTGTTATACAAGCAAAGCACCATACATAGGTTTTCACTTAGTTTAGAAAACAGATTATGATATCTAAATATAAATTCTTGCATCCAGTAACTATGTAGCTATTCACTGTCATGAAAACCAGTAGATATTCCACATGAAGGTAAATGTTCATTGTGTTTGGTACGTTTGTATCAACTTCTGAAAAATACTTTGCTCACTATCTTCCTGCAGCAGAAGCAACATCTTATATTATTGTACACTGGCTTTGTACATTTGCTTCTGGTCTTTGTTTCTGGTAAGTAAGTGACTTCATTATCAGAAAAAAATATCTTGTTAAAATAAACAAATTTCCTTTTGAAATACTATTCTTAGTTCAAGAACAATCCTGAAAGGAAGAGTTGACCAGTCCATCTGGGAGCTGGATTTCCTGTATATCATGCTATAGCGGCTAATCATGGGCCACAACGAGGACATTTTCATGTCATCTGAGGTGCCCAAGTTATAGGCTCTATTTGAGAACTGGGAATATTCTGCTAATTCCCCCCAAAAGCATTATATTTAATTAGTTGCAAACTAATTAATGGAGCATATAAATGGAGCCACACATACTTGTACAAATTCTTATCTAGAGTTTGTACATTTTCATATATCTAGGAAGCAGTACAGGACACTAATGAAGGTGCAGGGGTCAATAAACACCACGGATGAAAGTGAATAGTTGAGCATGCTTATTTCTGGAAAAAACATGCTTTGACTTTAAAACTGCAGTGAACATTTTTCAATTAAACTGGCCAAAAAAAAGTAGATCAAAGGCACACCACTATACTGTTTATATAAAAAGGAAACAAAACAATACCATTGTACTTTGCAACATTAAAAAGCTAAATACCCTAAATGACCTTCATCTTTTCACCTCCTCCACTTACTGATAACAAATTCACAGTACATTTTTGGTATCAAAAGATAACACTACAAAGCAGCAGTGGTAGCATGTTGCTGCAAACTTGATTGGAGAGGTTCTAGCCCTCTGAGGCAGAAAGACACACAGTTTGCAAACCTTCACCAAGAGATGGAGGTTCAAAATTCACTAGCATTGTCTAGAAGAATCTAGAATTCTTCCTGGTTTGTAAGCTTGAATTTACTGTAAGAGGAGTCATATACCTTGGGCCAGATTTGCCAAATAAGAAATGACCAGGAGTCACCATGGCAGCTTCCAACTTGAATTTGAGTGTGTGTTGGGACTGATAGCCGGGAGAAAAGAACATCATCAAACACCTACGTGTCAACTTTGTTGTATAACGATTTGACTGTATTTGAATTATTTGCTCTCATAAAGACAATCAGAAAAGTGTGGCAGGAAAAAAAAAACTTTTATGTTTTTCAGAAAATGTATTCAAACCAAGGTCTTCCTAGAAAAGAATTTGTGGGACATTCATCATGGCAAGCTATGTTGCAATAGCAATACACGGCAGTATTTTCAAAGCCAATTCTTATCAGGACATTCAGGGTCACTTTGTTACTCTAATCGAATGACACATGTATGCATTGCCTTTTGGATGGCCTTGCATTGTGTTGGCCATCACTCTGTGAAGCCTACTTTCTTCACTTCCTGGGAAATACCTGGCTGAGGGTCACCTTCAAGTGGATTATGGTTGAGCAGGTTGAGAGAGCAGAGAGAGAAGGGAAGGAAAACTGGACTTGGAAGTTACTGGACTTGTTTCATAACATGTTGCCAACCGGTATGGGCCAGTTACTTCACTTACTCACATTTTAAGGAAGGGAAGAACTAGTTATTCCACTTGCTTTCAGAGGGGGATTTGAAGGTCAAATAAGATACTAGCTTTGCACAACCTGTGAAATACATGAATCACAGCATTTGCCCAGCTGTCAGACTATCCTGACCCTGAATATGACCCTGTAAAGATGACTGCGGGTCAAATGAAACAAAATAGAAGAGGGGACTTCTCGGTGCTGAGTCTGGGGGGAGAGGTGTGTACAAGGAAGGAGGTTATATTTGAGGCAGAGAAGGATGGGGCTGGTGTTGTCAGAAAGTTTTTGTGATCAAGGCAAGAATGGCTCAAGTAGAAATGACTTACAGATAACAACCTGAAGATGAGAAAAAAGGTATGTACTAGAGAGAAATTTATGAAAGCACCCAGATAATTTGTTGAGAGAGAGAAAGGCAGGCGACTTGCCAGAATCAGTTATCTAGGTGGGGTTGGGAGACAGCAGTGAGAAAAAGAGAGAGAGTCAGAGAGAGAGCAAAGGAGAAATAATTTTAACAACGAGCAGTTGCAGTAATGATAACGTTGAAGGTCCTTCAACAGGACACTTCAAGAAAGTTGTACTTGTTGACTGAGTTAAAGATGTAAAAGAGGATCAGAATCAAGTAGATTGTAAGCCTTGAAGATTGGAGGAACTTGAAAGCTTTGAATGTGACACTACATTAGGGAAAAAGGGAAGAAAGCAAAAATTTGTGTGCTCAAAGGTGAACGGAAAGGAGAAAACATGGAACTGAAGTTAGCAGTCTAAGACAAAAGTTGGCACCCACAGCAGAGGAGTAGGAGTGTAGAGGAGAATGGGTGTAAGCATGACCCTTTGGCATGTAACACTGTGCGTACCAGTACCCAAAATGAGCATAATAATAAATATGCTTGCACCAATTCACACGAGCACCAAAGGATGACATGACTAAGTCTTGCATTACCTTGAGTGAAGCCAGTAAATGTTACGTATCCACATGTCGCAAAGAGCATACAGATAAATGCAGACACCAAGACAGACATATGGATAATGCGGGACCACTTAGCCACTGTGGGTTCTTCCAAGGAACCATAAACTAAGAAGCAGTTGTGGTGGCAAATAAATGCTGCATGATAAAAAAAAAAGTGGAAAAATCATTGTTAAAGTAAGCACTAGGTTTCCTTTTGTAATCCTGAGAATTAATATATGTGTAATACTATAGAATGTCAATGAACTTGGGTTTGAATATATTAGTTTATTCATGCATCTGAAAATATTTTCCTTTAGAGATTCTGGGAATAACAACCTTTATCGTATCAGGCTATGTCACTCTTGATATAAGCCAAATCAATCTGATCTTCTCTCCAATTTTCTTTTTCCTAACCACCCTTCTAATCTTAGGGAAACGAATAAGGAGCATCATAATTTTTAACTCAAGTCTTTTTGCCATCTGTAGCACAAAGTAGCTTTACAGCTCTGGAGACCTCATAAAATTTTGTGTGCAAGGTTTTTAAAAAGTCCAAAATACTTGCTAGACTTCCAAGTTGAGAAATAAGATTTCTCTGACAAGTTCTCTACATGAGAAACAAATTTGTTCAAATCAAAGCAAATTTCAGTGATGAGTGAAGAGAGCTTGGGCTTCGTTATATACTGCCATAGACTGGATCATATGCTGCTAATTGGACGCCTAAAACAGGACATCTGTGATGCAGCTATCAAAGTAAAACACAGCCCTCTTTCATGTGTACTCACCAAAAGACATCACCCCGACAGCCTGAATAGCATTGGGCTTGGCGAACACCCAGGCATCTTCTGTTTTGGGTCTAGAAGAGAGTTTGATAAACTATTGAACAAATATAAGCATAGCAGAAAATATGACATGGTGTTACCAATATAAATCGAATATCTTGAAGTGAGGGATTAATAGGGGTCTGATTGATCTAATTTAATCATAAGCGAATTTTCCGAGAACATCCTTGTTATTTCTTAACCCTTGCCCTCTGAAATGCGTATCAAATACTTGTATATTTTCTTTTTAATGTATATAAAATATTGATCCATTGTGCAATTTTGTGAATTTATTTATTTGCTAGTTAATTTCATGGGGACACATGCATTCGTTATTCTCCAGGTGAGGAACTCGTTGACAGCCACAACAACTGTTAATGCTCTAACGTTGCGCTCTGCTCCCTCGCCATTGTTACCCCACGTTCAGCCTTCTAAGGGGAGTTTAGTTGGTACTACAGGTTATTGGAAGGGGACGACGTGAAACTAACCACGAGGATGTTATGGGAATTCTGCTGCATCTAATTTAATTTTCATTAAAGTACATGACATTTAAGTACTGCTTTCACCACATAACACACGAGGAAAGCTCGATTCTGGGTGGCAACTTAATGTACCAGTCCTGCACAGAAAACTAAGGCAAGATTCATTTTCTTGATCTTTTCACTTGGATGTATCATTCCGTGTGTGACTGTTAGTGGTCTCATATAACCACCTGTACGCACATTTCTCACAGGAATTCTGGAAACACAACTCCAAATAGTCTGAAACCATTGAAACGTAGTAGGATTAATATTTCCAGTATTGGCAGGGATTAGGCTGCCTGGTTCACACTCCCATGGGTAAATACGATCAGCACAAGCTCCAAGATCATGGAGCCTGTGTTTTTCTTCTGACTACTTCATTTATTAGCTGTGTGATCCTAGACAAATTATTTCCCTTGCCTATGTTCCAGTTGCTGCATTTATAAAAGAGATAATATAATACATTGAGTTATTGTATGGATTAAATAAGATAAAACATGTAACATTTTGGGGAGTCTATCACATAGTACACAATCATCTTGCAGTGTAATCTGCTATTTCATGGAAGGTAGGCAAATGTTTAAAGGTGCATGCCGTAGAAAGGAAGGGTTAGAGTGAATCCCAAAAGAATTCATGAAGCCAGGAGAAGGGGGTAGAAAAGCACTCTAGAGAAGCATGAAGGGACCACTATATTTTAAGTAGCACAGGGAAATGCAGAAGATGAAAACCCATCCACTCATCATGTTTGTCACTCATCCTCTTCATAAAAATATATACCCCTCCCAAACACACAAATCCATCATGTCATTTCTCTTGCCATATATGAAATGAATAGTTACAGACAATGTAACTTTATAGAAATGCTAGTTTGCTGGGAAGGCCTGCTACATGATTTACTCCCAACTTGCAGTGTTTTCAGTGGGAACTGCTGCCACCTGGTGCTCGACTACTTTTACTGCAGTCAATGTTAATAGCCAGCAACACACCTTGTTAAATTTCAATGATAATATGCAAAACCTACATATTTTGTTCATGATTTCTAGAATATGGTTTAGAACAAGCAATGCTAGCAATTGTGGGCATTTGAAAACTGCCTGTCTCGGTTTTTGCATGTGAGAAATATCGATTTCTTCCCTTCAGCATAGACTGCGACAGTGTCTTACATCTTTTCTATTTTTCATTTTTTATTAACATTTTATGATACAATTCAGTATGCTCTGGGATTTCCCTTATCCCCCCCACCCTGCACTGAATTCCCCTGAATTATTACAAAAGTATAGTTCCTCGTAAGTAGTCATAAGTCCATCATTGCAGGCATGGATAATTATTAAAATGTAAGAATTTTACTTTATTTTTCTCCCTGAATTTTCCCCTTATCCGTATGGTATCTTAAGTATATTCCTGGAGTGTGAAACAATAACAGGATATGATTTTGAATTTTCTCTGTTCATTTTAGTGAAGGTAATTTTATTAAACAGAAAACAACAGAAAAAATGGTAAACATAGGAAATACATGTGTCCAAATCTATAGAGAGAAAAGGGAAGAGAAACTAAAAATGACTTTCCAAAGAGAAAAGCAAATTGCAAGAAAGTCAGTTCCACAGGGGAAAAAAAGAAGAAAAGTTTGCTGGTGTATTTTGAGACTGCTAAAACTTTGACACTCAAATGAGGAAAGAAATGAAGATATAGACTCTTCTGACCTCAGAAAATAAATGTGCAAATGTAAAATGCAGTACTAGCAAACTGCAGTGAAGCAATTTATAAGATAAAAAGGCATGACAAAAGAATTTTTCCAATAAATGCTAAAATAGTTTAATGATATTACATTTAGCAATATGATGCAATTTAACAGATTAACAGGTTAATGGAGAAAAAAGCTTGACTAGTACAAAATACCAGAAAGCACATGATCAAAATACTGAGCAAGCTATTAATAAAATAGAAGTACTTTAATCTGAATGGAACATCCACCAAAATTCTACAGTAAATTACATATTCATGATTGAAGTTGAAAATACTGTAACCAAAGGCTGAAGGGTGTTCAATAACACTGTCTCCAAAATATATAGCAAAAGTACTTTAAAAGGTTTATGGAGGTGTCAGTGTGGTGGCTTAGCACACTAATCCTCTGCCTGCAATGCTGCATCTCATATGGGTTCCAGTTTGAGTTCTGGCTGTTCCACTGCTGCTCTGGCTCGCTGTCTGTGGCCTAGGAAAGCAGTGGAGGATGGCCCAAGTCCTTGGAACCCTACATTCATGTGTGATACCTGGAAGAAACTCCTGGCTCCTGACTTTGAATTGGCTCAAATAACAATGGTTAGGGAAGGGAATAGCTAAGCAATATATACCAAGCTGCTCACTTTTTTTTTTTAACGATTTGATATTTAAATAAAAACAAAATTATTTCACAACTAACCCAACAACATCAATAATGATAAATTACTGGAAAAGAACAATGAGGAATTATTGGCAGGGGAATTGTAAAGCAATTTGGAAATGAATTTGGTAATAACTAGTAAAAGGCAAGGTCAACAAAGCTTGTTAGCAAATGAATGCATGCATAGATAGATGCCTAGGCTAGAGAGCCACACGTGTCCACAGAGAACTATATAACGGTGTTCACTGCTGTACTATTTATGTTAACTTTATATTGAAAAACACCTCAGTGTCAAGCCATATTGCTGATAACATATATCAAAAGAGTGAAAAATGGTATAATCCTAGAATTGGGAGGCACAGAGCAACTAAATTTCATATGCTAATGTGTTACAATGAAAATATGTGGAATAAAATAATGAGGGAAGGAAGGCAGAAAGTTATAATAGAGAATGTAACTTTTTGGCAGAGTAATAATTTACAATACTATCTTTTTCTGTCAACATATCAGTGCATAAAACAGTACAAAGGCTTAAACAGCATGAATCAAACTAATTTAAATGTAATTGCTTTTGGTAAAAAAAATAATGAGCTTTTGAATATGATAGCTGTTGCTAATCAAATCTCAAATAAACAAAGTATTTCAAAAAGATGAAGTTCAAGTGTGTTCTCCCTGATTTTAATGTGATGTACAATGTTTTCTACATGAAATCTTTCTGTATTGAGCCTAAATTTTAGACTTGAATTTTCCTAAACAGTCTACAGCTGAAACTGGATATATATGTTTTCTAGTCATCTAGTTTATTCAGTGTTTAACAAATATTTGTGCACCACAATGTAACCCCCCATAATGGTCACTGAACAGAAGACATGGAGAACAGACAAAGACAGGGGTCAATTGCGTTGTTGTTTATTTCATATCATAATCTAGAACAGCCTGTATAATAGTACCATTTGTAACACAGAGATGTTTGCTGTCTCTGCTGTTCAATGTGATTGTCACTAACCAATCATGACTGTCGAGCATTTGAAATTTTGGAGGGTATGACTGGGAAATTAATTTCTAATTTTGTCTAATTTTAAAAACCACTAGTGTCAAGTAGCTACTGCAAAGGACAATGCAGATATTAAAAAGAATCATGTAGGTGATTTTTGTTTCAGAAAACAGGATTATCTTGTAATGGCTTAAAAGAGTTTAAGAAATTAGTGAAAGAGATTTCTTGTTTCTTTGGTGGAGCTGATCTGTTTCAGCCTATTGTTTACCACTGGTACTTTCTAAATGACAAGCAGAGGAATGCAGGGGTCATATCTAACGATAAACAGAAATGTTTTTAATCTGCTTACAAAGAGTGCTAAATATTTTTGAATTTACAAATTAAGCACAAGGAAAACAAACCAGGAGAATTCAATTGAAATTGTAATTAGAAGTAAAGGTATAGGGAAGAAAAAAGACTATACAGTAGTCAAATATCTTAAGATATGAGCCAATAAAACATAGTTACTATAAATCATCAAATTATAATATAGGTTCTACTTTTAAAAAATATTTTTAATAATTTACAAATTACTTTTTTTACTGGAGAATGATTTTCTCTTGACTACTCAAATTCAAACATGAATTAACATAAAACTTCATGAGCATTTCCATTGCCAAAATAAGGAGAGTTTTCTTCAGAGGAAACGCCCAATTATGAATTACTATCCAGGTAATTCTTGCGTTAGATATGGTGTTGAATTCCTTTTCCCTAAAGCACTGAAGCCAGCAGTGTTTATCAGCATGGATGACTGCAGTGTGTAATTAGAAACAGTACACCTGATTTTAGCACACCACGGTCAGTCTTGTCTCTTCAGCAAATGACATCACCTGCTGATGAATGGAAAAACTCTTTAGCCTCATTTGTCCTCCATGCTCTCCTTTTATTTAACATGATTATTTGCTAAATACAGACCAAATAGGGGCTAACATCATTAATAAATGACAGCTAGAACTTAATTTTTTAAAATGAAAGACAATGTTTCTCATAACTATGAGAATTTGTTAAGGAATACAATATCCTAAAATTAAGGAGAAATGGGCTTTGAGTGAGACAGGCTGAGTTTAAGTCTTAACTTCATGATTTACTAGCTGGATGACTTTGGGAAGGTATATCAGTGGACACCAGCCTTTTCCTCTTCTGTAGACCAGAGACAACATTTGTAATTCTGGTTACATATCAGACATAAGGTTAAATAAGAAAATAAAGAAAAAGGTACACAGTGGATAGTTAAGTTAGATGAGACCTCCTCTGCTTTCTCCTTTCCTATGTTATGATTGTAGTAATAGCACGTTTTAATTTGGTATGAAGATCTTACAAAGGCACAAAAATGAAAACTTCATTTTAATCATAATGTTTATAATTTTTTTGAGGAAAAATGAATTTTGAACCTGGCAAGACACCTTATACAAAATAAACAAATGCCCGGGACTTGGGGAGGGTGGGAAATTGGGTGGGCCTTCTCCCTTAATACCCCCTTTTAAACATGAAGGTAACAATATGGAAAACATACTAGTATTATCCACTTTCCTGTAGCCCTTGAACCTTCTTACTCTAACTAAGTATGTAAAGAATATCAAAATAAATTTTATTAATAAAAAAAAAGAAATAAACAAATGAAAAATTTTGAGCAAGTAGTGGAGTAGAATGCACTAAAACTCTGTCTTTAAGGCAACAATTGCATTGGCAGGATCAGTTTGATAAAACTCACTTTGAGTCTGTTGAAAGTTGTGACTCTCAAAGAAACAGATGATAAACAAAAATTAACTGATGCTAATTTTGTCTATTTAATTTCTTAGTGCAATTTAGTAACCTGGCCCCGATAGCCATGCATATGTTATAGGAGGAACATCCATCCAGCTTGAGAAAACCAAGTTGGGCCCCAAAAGTTCACGCCCTCCTAATATCAGAGGCCTGCAGTCAGACTGCTGTGTCTGATCCTGAAGCTGCAGAAACAAAGGTGAATCCCAACTTCCTGCTGCACTTCCTTCCATTGCTATAAATCATTATTCCTCTAATGTCCAAGGAATTCTCAAGGCCTGCACTCCTCCCTCCTGTTCATTCTGTTTTTTTTTTCCTTTTGAGAGACAGCATTAAAGATTGCAAACTCAGGGGAGACTTCGTGGCTCAGTGTTTTGAGGCATTTTCACATAGATCCCATATTGGAGTGTCTGTGTGGTGTCTTGCCTCTGCTTTGGTGCAGGTGCTTGCTGATGGACTCAGTGCTTGGACTCCTGTCACCTAAGTGGAAGGCATGGATGGAGTTCTGGGCTTCTGACTTCAGCCTGGTCTGGCAATTTTGGGCATTTGGGTGCATGGAAGGAGGATTATTTCTTTTTCTCTCTTGGCTTCTCTGCCTTTTCAATAAATAAAAGTATATAAAATCTTTTTGGAAAATGTGGCCTTCAAACATAACTATATATATATGGGGACAATCAGAAGGTCATCATATATCACTAAAGAGAAAGAGAAGGTCAGAAAAAGGCCTGAAGAGATCCTCAATCTACTACTCCTTTGGCTGATCCATGGCACAGAGACTTTCTAACACACATACATGCTGCTTAATAAAATCAGTCCTCAGAAAACAGTGATAATCAGATTTACAGCATTATCACATTGTTAGATTTTAATATACACCTTGATAAAAACAGAACAAAATAATGAAGCATACAAAGAAACAAGAAACTAAGTCCCATAAAGGAAAAAATCAAAAACACCAACCTTGATAGTGATCAGATGGCAGCAAAGGAGAGAGAGAGAACAGAGGAGAGGGAGAAAAAGAGAGAGAGAGAGAGAGCGGCTCTGTTAGTGCATGTCCCAGATGGCCACATCCACCAGGCCAGGGGCCCAGAAGCAATCTGGGTCTCCAATGTGAGTGGCAGAGATCCAACCAACTGCTTGAGCCATCATCTTATGCCTCCTAGGATTTACATTAGCAGAAAGTTGGGAATTGGAAGCAGAGCTGAAACTTGTACTCAGTTACTATGATATGGGATGCAGGGACCCCAAGCATTGTTACTGCTGCACCAAATACCTTCCCCAAGAATGTTTTTCATATTGCTAAATCATACATCAAAAATGGATTAATATGGTCTATTTATTGTTTTATATATATGTTACCACAATAAAACCTAGAAAAAGATGAATAACTAATTAATCTTGATAATCGACATAAGCGCAATTTCGTTGCTAAAGACAGAAAAAAATTATTCATTTTTGCTTTTTATAATCACAGCAATCTTTACCATTTAACTGTATGGGGTAGGTGCTTGACCAAACTGTTTAGATGCTGGTTAAAATATCCCAAATCAAAGTACACGGGTTTGATTCACAGCTTTAGCACTAGATTTCAACCTCCTACTGTTGCAAAACCCCAGAGGCAGAGTAGGGCTGAATTCAGTTCTCAGCTTCCAGCTTGAGCTCCAACCTCAGCTCAGATCCAGCACTCTGGGGACTTAGGGAGTAAACTCACAAACGGGAGCTCAGCTCGTTTGCCTGCCTTCTCTTTTTGTGTCTCTGCCTTGCAAGTAAGCAAATAAAACAATTTTATAAAACCTCAAAAAATTTGACATTGCTCATCTCATTGCAGTTTACATTTTTACTCAGCCATCAGTCTTCCCAACTAAGCTCTGCAAGTGCTGCTTTAGCTGTGTAACTATAGTTGTACGTCTATATTTTTCTAAGAACTCTTGCATTTAACCTTACAATATTTGACATTTCAAATGAATGAAGAACCAAATTACTCAGTTATTTAATCACCAGGCAGCATCCTGAACTAATCATTTGAAAGTAAAAGCTTTTTAAATTGCATTCAGAACTTCACTAACCAACTGCTGGTGTGGACGTGGTGAGAAAGGTACATTTTAAAAAATTTCTATCTATGCACATGCACACACAACTTAAGGATTATTCTTGCTTGCTATAGAACTTCCCAATTCCATAAGTATTACTTGGTTGGTATTCCAAATGCGAAATGTTTTCCTTTTGTATTTAATTTCAGGGAAAGACTGGGAAAGAACATATTTTATTACTGACATGCTAAAATACTAGGTATGACAACATTTAAGTTAGTTTACTGAACACTTAGTACCGCCTTTCTATAAAGAGAAGGTTTGCTACTAAACCAGGAAATTTGGAATTTCACTTTCAGGTGTTATTTATAGGTGCTGCATTTTATTTTTGCAAGGTTAAGTGACCTCACATTTATAAAGTCTTGAGAGTCTATTGTCTGTGAATAATTTTCTTTGAACGCAATGGAGAACTAATTTTTTCTGATTTATACCAGAGAGAATTCCACTGATTACATGGTATAGGTACAAACAACCAATTTCCAAGTTTGGTTACCAAGAAGCAAAGCATCAGTAAAATAAAACTAGACCTTATTTTAGCTTTTGCCTTCCACAGATACCCTTCTCAAAGCTCTCAGGGACTAAGACAGATTTACCTGATCCTGATAGGCCCCAACTCCTATCAAATACATCTCTGGTCTTCACAGTCATGAAGACAAAGCTTCCAAGTGATTGCTTCTGAACCAGGAACTCTGGAACTTGGACTCCAGGAGGATCAAAGGTCAACATGCCTCTCCTCTGCACTCTGGCTAAACAGAGCACCTTCTAATTTGGTGAGCCAGGCACAGCTTACGTGTTTGCTGTGAGCGCTTTAGATAGTAATCTCTGAGCCCAGACACATCTGGCATGTAAGAGTTTTGGGTGGCACACAAAGACCCCTCATTTCCTGTCACACAACACAACTGCTATCACGGATAGGTGGATCTGCTCATGTCCTGTATAGGCTCCAGGATCTGCTAATATCTCTCAGCCACTTCCTCCCACTCCAGCTTAGCTGATTCAACTCTATTCTTTAGACAAAATGGTTTAAATATATAAAGCTGCTTAGGAAAATACTTGGGAATCATCCCAACTACTAAACAAATCTATTTTTAAAACACATTTGCTTCTTAAAACCCAAGTTTGATTTAAATTTGAATGAAACATTATGCTGCTTTTTTTTTAACCAAACCACAATTTTTTATATGAGTCATACAAAAAACTAGCACAGATTAGCACCAAAAAACCTGCAAGTACTTCTCTTTTGCCACTTGGGACACTCATCTCTTTGTTCTTCCTTTGACTTACTTTTCTTTACTGCTGACTCCAATTCCTTGTTCAACTCTTTGAAAGTTGATGTTATTTATTTCAGTTGAAGTAATAGGCACCAAACAAATGGGGGTAGGTAGCATTTCATCTTTGTGTTATAAAGAACTTGTTAGGAGTATGTGTGTTAGGGCAAGAGTATGTTCTACAGTTTGGAGTGACTACTTCCCGTAATAGAATGTGTTGGTATGAGTTTGGCTCTACTACAAATTTCCCCTTCCTGCTTATATGTACACTGGGAGGCATCATTGATGGCTTACGTGTCCTGGGCCTTGACACCCACATAGAAATCCTAGGTTGACTCCCCAGGTACCACTAACTAGAAGATCTCTGTTGGTCTTTCTCTCTTTGACTTTCAAATGGAAAACAAAACTTGTAATAACTATGAGTTTTTAGATTTTTTTAAATATTATTTTCCAACAAAATAGACATAAAACATAGTGTAAGTTTATAGTAAATGTAAATAAACTTTCAGATTTGATTTCCAGATCAATATTTCCCCTTGAAAGTTTGCTTGGGTTGCTCTTGTCTTTACCTTTTTTTTTTTCTCCTATTCTTATAGTATCTTATCTATACACAAATCTTCCCAAATCCTGGAGTTGAAATTCCAGCATTTGTGAATATTAGTAAATCTCCCAAGTCTAGATAACTTACCATTTTTCTCTCATTCTTTCCCTGATGGATTATATAATATCAAACTGTTAAAATTATAAGTATACTTTCCACATTAGCTTTTTTGCCTTTCCTAGTAAACAATTTTAATGAAGGTAAGGCCCTCCTTCTCCATTGCCACAGTGCCCTTTGCAACTACTGGTAGTCTACTGATGTTTTCTCTTATGATTATTTCTATCTATCTCAACCTCAGTAAGCTGTAGGGCAGCTTCATAAAGGAATGTGCTATTGATCTTTATGGCCCCCAAACCTAGAAAAGTGACCAACCCAGAGGGCATTTAATGGATGCCCAATGAATGAGCACAATCTTTCATTTCATTCATTTTGGAGGTGAGTTCTGGACTATTTGCTGGCCTAGTTGTTCAAGCTGAAAACTTTGGCATCATCATTTATCGCCTAGCAAGCACTTACTCTCTGGATGTCTCCTTCTCGCACTAATGCTTGTGGATTTGTTGAGTTTTCCAAAATGAATTCAAATTTCCCTTTTCCTAGTTTCTACAAACCTTGCCTTACATCGTTTCAGTTATTGTTTTGACTGAAGGACTGCTAAGATAGACTCTGCCCAGGTATTTGCAGTCCATCTTTCCTTACACTGTTGCTTGAGTTGTGAAAGCAAAACTGAGTTTCGGGGGCCGGGGTTGTGACTCAGTGGTTTAAGCCACGAAGCACACATGACATCCTTTATCAGAGAGCCTGTTCAAGACTCCTACTGTTCTGCCAATGGGCCAGCTTCCTGCTAATAATATGCCTGGGCAAGTGGGGCATGCAGGGGCCCTGCCGCCAATGTGAAAGGCAGGTGGATCTCCTGCCTCGTAGCTTTGGCCTGGTCTTTGCTATTTGCAAAGTGAACCAGTGGATGGAAGACCTCTTTTTCATTTTTGTCTCTCCTTCTGGCACTTTGTCTTTCAAATAAATAAAATAAATCTTTGATAAATAAAACAAAATCAAAGTCATCAAGTCTATGATGACTTCTGCTTAAGAAATTTCTTTTTTAATATAAAGAGAACAGATTTTATGCATCCCATATGTACAGTTCCAAGAACACAATCACATCTTCCACACTCCCCTGCTATTTCTCTCAATATCCTTCCTTCTTTTCCATCTCTTTAATGATATTTGCACAGACATAATATGTTCCAAATTTGCAGGTTTAATTTGGCAGTAATGTCAGTGTCCAACAAAGCAGAAAGACCACAGGACCACATTTCCACTTAAATATAATCATGACAAAAACAACAATGTAATCCCAAAGTTAATCCTACAATTTCTTTTTGTGTTACGTGTCACCTGTCACATTTCAGAAAAAAAAATTTTTTTTATGGAATGCTAGGAAGGGACTAGCTTATGTTACTAAACACAGTGATTTCTAGTTGCTTTCATTTTGCAAAAACAAACAAATAAACAAACAACAACAGCAACAAAAACTAACCAGAATTTGTCTTTTCGTGGCTGAATAGGAATAGTATTCTATAGGGAATATATAGCACATTTTGTTTATCCAGTCATCAACTGATAGACACTTAGCTATTATTAATTAAGCAGCAGCAAACATAGAGTTACAAATAACTCTCCCGTATGCTAATTTTATTTCATTTAGGTAAATTATTATGTTGTAATTAAAAATAATCTGAAATTTGTTACCTTGCACATAAAACTTGCCTTTTATCTTGATCTCTAAAAAACACTCTTCACTCATTTTTGTTATACTGTAAAAAACATTCAGCTCAAAATCAACAAAACCCTAGTTACTTCTCCGAAACAGAAGCCGTTAAGCTGGTGGCAGTGGGGAAGTGGGAGATGGTGGTGCTAGGATCGATTTTTGAATCCCTCCAAAATTTCATTGAAATGATCTGTAGTACAACAGGATTAAGACATAGGATCTTTGGGATGCCATTGAGCCAGACTCTCATGGATGGGAAATAGCTCTCGGATAAATGGGTTAGAGAGGGTGTGTTTGGTTCTTTTTTGCTCTTTCATTCCTTTTATCCAGTCAGGATATAGCACTTGCCCTTTCCACAAGAAGCTGAATTGAAGGCTCCACTATGGAGATCAGCCCTTACCAGACACCACATGCCAGTCCCTTGATCAGGCTGCCTGCCTCCAGAACCATGACAAGTAAATTCCTGCTGCTTATAAATGGCGCAGCTTGCAGTATTTTGTTAGAGCGGCAAAGCAGTAGGTGTGTACAGTGCCATTTTCAGCAGTTTTTCAAGGTAGGTATTATGACAGCTATTAAAAGTCATGATGACAGTATATTTTAAAGAGTAACATGTGAACAAGAGGGGGTTTTTGAGAATGTTATTAAGGGGAGAACTTTACTTTTATATGCTTGCTCCCCACTCCCATGGCATTGCATCTTTTCTCTTAGAGCTTCTTCTGCTGTCATGTTCATCACGTCTATAGACTTCACGCATTTCTGCCAACAGTACCGTCCAGCCTTTCTCTACCATCACTCTTCCTCTTTGACCCACCTAATGCTTATGCACTTTTTTTTCCAAGCAGCATATCATTACTTTATCTTACCCTGAAGTATTTTGTGCCTACACAGTCTGAACTAAGAATGTTTGATCTGTTTCCATGGCACTTGCCCATAATTCGATTATCTGTTACGTTGTCATTGTCTTTTACATGTCCACAAACGCTAGGGATCTGAGGTCAACAACGTCCCACAACTATGTGTTCTTTCTTTGCCTACCCCCTACCTCATTTCTTCTAATCCTTTTTTTTTTTACCTCCTCCAATCCTTTTTAATATGAAGCACTAAACTGCAGAATTTCAGGGTTGGAATGGATCCAAAAATGTCCTGAGATTCTTGAGGAAGGACATTTATATGCATACATGCCTGTTCAAAATGTAGACACACTTCCTGGAGTTACACTTAGAATACTGTAATGTTCACCAAAATGTTGTAAAAGAGAAGGCATATGAAGGCAGAAAGAATTGTAAACTTGAAAAGTGTTACTGTTTTTGTTCTAAGGCTAAAGCATGCGTTTTAATGAGAAACTGAATGAAGGTTTTCATAGCAATAAAAGCTCTCATCCTAGTTAGGAAAATGGAAGGACTATGTTATTATATTTTTATTCTTGCACACTTTCTGGAAACAATTAGATTGTCTTGCCACCTCAGGTTTAGGAAGCGAAAGGTTGGAAAATACAATGAAAACCGAATCCAATTTCCAAAAGAACTGAAGGTCATTGGGCTGTGAGATATCTGAAATAATATCAAAAAGCAGGATTTATGGCCCTGTGACTTATGGAAAAGGAAATTGAATTGTGCTTAATTTTTAAAATACAACCACTAAAAATGTGTTTCCATAGTAACAAGGTCAATACCAGTAGCCATTACAGGCCTTCGTCGTTTCTGTTAGTGAGTTTAAAGATCTTTTTCAAAAACTGCTTTAAAAGCCTGGTGAAAAACAACAGATTTTCTGATCATTTATTTGAACCAGAAACGGAGAGAAATCACACATGAAGTATTGACTTTCTCATGCTTTATGGATCCTGATTGTTTATGGTTACTACATTTTCAGAAAGAAGCCTGACTAGCTACCCTGCTGACTACTGAGGACCAGATCTGGTTAGCCTGGTTGTAATTCAGTACAAACACAAGTTGTTTGCAGTATTCAAACAGAAATCAAAGTGGCATTGTATTAAAATAAAACATGCTTCTTTAACATGTAAATATTGGGAGAGTTAAGTAAATAATATGTTAGTAGCAAAACTTCAAAGGCTCAGATAAAATATTATTTTACTACTATATTAGGTTAGGTAAGTATAGACAACATTTTTGCTTACAACAGAAATAAATATTGCTTTGGCCATAAAATCAGTTCATGCAGTTTCACCAGGAAGTGGACTCCCCTTCCTCTTTCCTTTGTCCCATGACATGCAGTCTATACGATAACCATCTGTATGCTTTCTATTTTCCACGAAGCTGTGTACCCATTGAGAGCAGAAATCTCTGTCTTCATCATAGTATCACACATGACATTTTATGCGTAAAAACACTATAAATGTAAGAAAAAGTGTGGCATGAATCATGCAAGTTGATCACAAAACAGCCATTAAAATAACAAAATCTGGCTCAATTTTGGAAAGGTTGTGTCATTTAAAACGTGTACTGGTGGTTTTACTCTGTTTAAGTCAAGATTCTGGTTTACAGGATCAACTGTTAAAGAATGGAATTCACTGCATGTCCTAGAACAAGTCTGTTAACATTTCAGGTAGTATTTTCAATGCTTTTCTCCCGTCTCCTCATGGAATTGTGGATGAATTTGCTTACTTTTATCATTAGCTGCCTTTCCTCCACAGGATTTCCTTATGATATTACATTTATCAGTCATTTATTGATCTATAAGATCTTTTGTAGCAACCAAATGATTTTTTTTCTAGAATTATTTGCAATAATAAAAAAGCTTTAGCTAAAATAATTTTGAGGGGCTAGCATCGTGACACAGCAGCAGGTAGAGCAATCACCTGTGGCACCAGCATTTAGTACAGGTGTTCCACTTCTGCTCCAGCTCTTTGTTCATGACCTAGGATAAGCAGTGGACCACGGCCCATGTGAATGGATCCCTGTCACCCAAGCGGGTGACCCAGATGAAGAGCCTGCCTTTGGCTTGGCTCCACTCAGGCTGGTGCGGACATCTGGAAGTGACACAGCAGATAGAAGATCTCTCTCCGTTTCTTGCTCTTTTGTAACTCTCAAATAAATATATAAATCTAAAAAATTTAGTTTTGTCTCAAACACAAAGTATTAGCAAAAATTGTTTCTTGGTTTCTATTTAACATTCTGATTGTCTTTCCATTACTGTTAATTCAGCTTTTAAAAACTAGAGTGGAACAGAGCATCAGCACAACAGAAGCTAAGTAAGTATCACTGGAATGGAATATGGTTTTTCATGCTTTTATATGCCTCTACTGGGCCTGTAAGATCTTTAACTCTTCTATTTATCTGGAAAAATTCAAATTCATCCGTCAAAATATAAAGATCACACTTCTGCTTTGAGGAAGCCCTAGCTGATCTGGGCAGACTATCGAGTGTCCTTCCTTGGCATTGTCTCCATTCCCCTGTCAAGCTTCTACTTGACACTTTTCACAGCATACCATCCCTTCTTTTTCCTTTTAAAATTTTTTGAGGGGGAGGCATATAATTGATATACAAAAATATTCCACATGTAATTTAACATCTTGAAAAGTTTGGACATATGCATCTACCCCTGATACTATCACCACACAGCCCAAATCATCATATAGTGCCATAGGTAATATTCACACAACACAATTCTGTGAAATCGCGTTATCACCCAGGACCTTGGCAGGTGAAGATAACTGATCCACAATCACACTCTTGCTAGAAAGTGGCATTCAGATTTTAAACTGCATCAAACTCCAACGTTTTTCCTGTACTAGTTACAAACCTACTTTTCTACACTTTTTCTTCTTCAATGTTATTCTTACCCCCTTAGTACTAAAATCATCTATTGATGTCAGTGGTTATACAATTTTTCATTTGTGACTTCTCAATTCCATTATTGCTATTCTTTTAAAATATTTTTTTAAGTTTATGTACTAGCTGCTCTAGTTCTAATTCAGGACATTGCTAATGGCCTAGGAAAAGCAAGATGAGCCAAATGTTTGGGCTCCCACCACACACAAGGGAAACCTGGAGGAAGCTACAGGTTCCAGGTTTCTGCCTGGCCCACCCTCAGGCACTGCAGTCATTTGGAGAGTGAGCCAGTGAACACAAAATTGTTCTCTGTCCTTTTCTCTGTAATTCTGCCTTCCAAATAAATAAATAAATAAATCCTTAAAAATCATTTTTAACTGACATGTAAATTTATACATATGCATGGATGTTAATGTGATATTTCAGTACATGCACACATTCTAAAGTGCACATTCATAAACCCCTTTTCTGTAACGATCACGAGCAGCATGCAGTGGGTATGGGTTTATGACCTTCCTTTCCATTTTCTTCTCAGGATGCAGCACAGTACCTGGAAATAGACACTCAGCTTACTAACTTAAAGAATAAATAGACATGTTGAAATGAATCGTGTGCAATTCAGAGTTAGTAAAGGTATGGCCTGAATTATTTCCCTCTACACTTCTATGTTGAAACTCTAGCTCTCAAAGTTATCTTATTGAGAGGGGAGATCTTTGGGAGACCATCACAGTTGGAAGAAAACCTACGGCCGGGGTCCTGTCAGTAGGACTAGTGCCCTTGTGTGAGCAGACACCTGGAGCCTGTTTTCTCTCTTTGCCACATGAGCATGCAGCAGGAACATTGCCTCTGCCACACTGACACAAGGCCTTGATCCCGCTGCATCCTGATCTTTGACTGCAGAACTAGCAGAACAGAGATTCCTGTTGGTTGATCCACACAGTAATACAACTAAGAATCAAGGTTACATTATTTAGAGAGAAAAATTATCTTGAACATTGAAGTTATGCATACTTTAAAAATTTAAGTCTTCTAAAAATAGGCATTTGTTGCTTCAAAGAGAAGATTCATCAAATGCAATTAGACAAGAGATCCTGCATTACCAAACAAAATTCTGAAATGCTTGCATTTTTTTTTCCTGGTGAAATAAGGAGTTTCTCATAAGCCTGTACAGTAGAAAATGAAGTAGCATTGAAGAATAATTACCAATCAACAGGAAATCATCAACTACCCAGAAGATTGCACCAACACATAAAACTATTCACTAGGGTTCCTTTCTGCTTTCATTCGCAGATACCATTCATCAAAAAAAAAAAAAAAAATCACATTGTTTGTGCCAGACATTGTAGCAAATTAATTTTTTAATTCTTATTTAGTATTGAAGAAATAATTAAGATTTAATGGAAACTCCCAGCTACTCTATTTATCTATTCAGGAGACAATTTTGTATTGCAGACACATTTTATACGTTTTCTTAGAGCTATTAGCATAAAGTCCCCATTACATACATAGTGAATTCATTCTATAAATAAAGCATACACATTGTGTAATTCAGATTAACAGAACCTGCAGTTTTACATTCCCAGAATGAGCCATATTTTCAAAATTGAGGGAGCCAATTTTGTCAACATTTTACTTGGCCAAATAATAACATTAAAAATAAATTAACACCGCCATGAGCACTGGCTAAGAAATGATGGATGATTTAAGCACAAGATTATTTTAAAAATATAATCATAGAGGAGAGTAAAGGTGGACTGCAATGTGGCAACATTCCGTTTTTAAGAGAAAATATTACATTACTTTACCTTCATTTCAGCCTAAATTGATAAACTTTGTCACAAATAATTTCTTCCTTGGAATGCATACTTCTATTATGCTCTTGTTTTTCACTGTTCAAAACCCCTTGCTTATGTTAGTACTTAGGACTGCTTATTAAAATGATGATACACACTTGGTATAATGCCATGAGCTTTGCAAGATGCAACTGAAAAATGTATAAGTACAATTATCTTGTTTGTATTTATTTCACTCATTTTTTGAAATACTAAAGATGAATGGTGTCCCTGAAGTACTGCTTTATATTTTGACATTTATACAACAACATATGACATTTATTCTATGTCATATAAATATCTATGATAAACCAAAGAGCAACAAATGTAACAACAAAAGTTAAATGTGTTAAATTTTAAAACAATAGCACCAACAGACACTTACATGTATGGACCCAGCGAA
Source organism: Ochotona curzoniae (assembly GCF_017591425.1). Taxonomy (NCBI): domain Eukaryota; kingdom Metazoa; phylum Chordata; class Mammalia; order Lagomorpha; family Ochotonidae; genus Ochotona; species Ochotona curzoniae. The sequence continues at coordinate 27,533,349 of NW_024465369.1, forward strand.
ACTACCCTTGTCATCACAATTCCAACGATCATAGTTGTTAAAACTGTAGAAATAAAGGAGATCTGCAAAAGAATATGTAAAATTATTGTCAGTTTAGAAAGCATTACTTTATTGATAATAATAGGAGTTTTTTCTTTTACGTAGGTGAATTTTCACATAGATTTCCTGTATCCAAATATGCAGTTGTTCTTAGTAGTTAATGATCTCAGACATACAACTTCTTCGTCTTGCCCCCTCTGCCAGAGGGTGAGCAAATGTGAAATATAACAATTATAATCTTGAGATTTGAATCTAAGCATTTTCCCCGTGTCAAATACAAAAGACTTTCAGTTTACAAAAGTGAAAGTGAAATCATGTCTTGCTTGTCTTCAGGTCCTGTCTTAGTGTTAACTTGTGCTTTTTCTATGTTGGCAACTACTTATGCTTCTGTCTTTAGCTTACCTTCTCCCCTGCCACACAGTACAGATACCTCCCCCCATTCACATCTGGGGGATGTGCCTCTGCTTTAACTCCGTGGCTGCTCGCTTGCTAGCTTGCTACCTTGATTGGTCTGCGGTGTTTCGTTTTGTTTTTGTGGTTTTGCCCTTTGGTTTGTGCTTTTCGGCTTATTTTTTCTTTCCTTTCTCTTCTGTCACTACTTCACCTGGTTAAAGTAAAATCACTGTTTCTATGCTTAATTTTCCAGTGGCTAACCACATTTTAGATTTTTTTCACTAATAAGAAAAAATAATATCATATTATCATTTTTGCAGCATGTGATTTCCATTAGAATTGTTTTCTAAGTTGCTAATCTTTAAACAGAAAGAAGTTTGTATTAGAAGTTTGTAGTCACCCAAGGAACAGAGAGATTAAGTAACATGCGCAAAGACACACAGCTCCACCGAGACACAAAAGGAACTGAAATGTAAGCAGCTTGACTTTAGGTCAAGGTTCTCAACTATTCTGTTTCCCTGTTGGGAGACTCCTTTGGGTAATGCAGTTTTTTTATTTTAAGGGGTATTTTTAAAAATCAGGTATTAATATTATAGGACTTTGTTTCATGAATACCTCATTTTCTGTTCTCTGAACATATGAATGGTATTTATGTCTACCATTGATCATGCAAATTAAAAGTCAGTTGATTCATTCAGATAATTCATCAATTGTCCCTTCTGGTACACTCTTGATCATTTCTGGGTGGCTGTTAGGGAAGGAATGCTCTAGAATATTGCCTCTATTCACACTTCTACCTAGAAGAGACTTCAGAACTAAGCACATCAAATGTCACAGGAGGAGGAAAAATTGAGCTTGCTCAAAGTTTCAAAGAGCAGTATTGAAGCAGAACGTAAACAGCTTTAAGTTTTTTTCATCAGAATGCTTGGCGTCATGTAGATCAACACCAACAGTAATTTGCGCAAAATACAAGCACATCTTCAGAGTAAGAGAATAAAATGCAGGCAGATAAAGGTTTATCTGTGTAAATGAATTTCTGTCATGAATTGACTAATTATTTTGATTTTGTTATAAAGAATTCATTATTTATCTTTAGCAATGAGAAACAGATACTGACCAAACGTTAAACTTACCAGTCAACATGTTAACATATAAAATGACTGAATTAAAAATTCCAAATTATGGGATTGTGTAGTGGTCTAGCACGTAAAGATACTGCCTGTGGGCTGGATCAGAAGCAGAGCAGCCATATGGGATGCTGACATTGCAGGCAGTGGCTTAACTCATTACACTACCATGTATGCCCCCTGGGCAATAAAAAAAATTAAAAAATTAAAAATTTTTTAAAAAGACACTGCCTGTGGAACTGGTGCCTCATGCAGGCTCTAGTTTTTGCATCCTGGCAGTTTCACTTTGGATCTCGTTCTCTATTAATGTGTCTAAGAAACCAGCAGAGGATGACTGGTGCTGTGTCCCTGGACCAACAGTAAGAAGTTTCTGGCTTCTGGCTACGAATTGATCCAGTTCTGGCCATTCTGGCCATTTGGGGATCGAACCAGTGAATGAAGAGCTCTCTCTATCTCGTGTGTGTGTGTGTGTGTGTGTGTGTGTGTGTGTGTGTCTTCTTCCCTCCCTCTGGCTTTCCAAAAACAAACAAACAAATAAATAAACCCTTGAAAATTCCAGTTTAACTTGTGTTGTTTGACAACAATAAAGGTATCTATCTTAATGGGAAAACAGAAGAAGAGCATGTTTAGTTTATGATTGTTAACTGCATACCCATCCCTCCCCTGAAGAAACTAATGATTTAACCAGCTTACTCTGACACAATCATAAGTTTACTAAAGAAAACTGCTATTGTTAAGAACTTTGTCAAATAGATGGTAGATCAACAAAATGAACACATATCATAAAAGTGGTAGCTATCTATCTTTAAAAATATAAACATACCTTTCCAAGCTTTGCTATATCTCGGTACAAGGACAAAGGCAAAATAAATGTAACTGTGGAAAGTATAATAATGAAGTGGCGACCAATAAACCAGTTTTCAGGATCAACTGAAACACAATAAATATTATTTATTAAGTACTTACAGGTATAAATAACATGTCGATTTCAGGCATTTAATCATAAAACCACTTAAATAGCACATACTACCTGGATGACTATGATTTTGAGTTAAACTTCATTAAACCATGAAAAATAAAAATAAATCACAAAAATATAATGAAGAAGTCACTTAAAATGAAATTATATTTTGAAAGATGTTGTGATATTTTACATTCTTACTATTGTAACGGTCCATGTGATATTGTAAGTGTATTTTAGTTTTTAACCGTAGTTTCTGTCTTATAACTGCCTCCCAAGAATAGGTCAGAGACTCTCTAGTCGTCTTATTTTAGATGGCTGTAATGGAATTTTCTGATCACTTTGTCTGATAGTAGATCATAAGGACTTTCTCATTCCAGAGTGGGCTTGCCCCTTTTCTGTGGGAAAGGAAAATTACACAGAAAGGCCAAGAAGAACCTGCACAGAGAGGTTTGTTGGGTTTGCTCATTCACTCAATTAGCAATTCCATCTAAGCAATGATGTTTTTGAAATATGGAACAAAAAGTGAGAGGCAGGGATAGGGAATGGAGGACAATGCATGCTAAGTTACAACTAAATAGGAGAAAGAAATTCTGGCATTTTATTGCATGGTGCGGTAGCATTATCTAATGTACTACATTCTTTGGTCAAACAGTGGTTGAAGAAAAGATTTGGAATATTTTCTTCATCAGGAAATAATAAATGTTTTTGGAGATATGTTTACCCTGATTCAAAGCTTATACAGTGTATACCTATATTTAAGCATCACATGGATATCTATCAGTTAAAACAGGATTCTGAGAGCTTCTGACCAGCTGAGAACTGTTCCTGGAGGACGATGTGCCCAGAGAGGACATGGAAACCCTGTGCTCCTTCGCCCATGTGTCACCTCTCTTCATCTCTGTCCTCTGTGATGTTGCTTATAACAAGCTGGTAAATGTAACACGTGATTCCTGAGTTCTCTGAGCTGCTCAAAGAGATTGATCTAATTCACCTGAGGGGTTGTGGGAACTGTGATTTATGGGTGGGATCCAAAGCATAGGCCAATTAACTTGGGGCATTTGACAGGCATCTAAGGTGGGGATGAGGAGGGGGCGTTGAGGACTGAGCCTTTGACCTGCGTGAGTTGTGGCCTTCTACATGTAGTGTTAACTGGAGCAGGAATAGAGGGTACCTAATTGGAATTTCCTGCACACTTCATTGCTTGCTTGATGTGGAGGACAGAGTCACCTTTGTTGATGGTGTTGTGGAACTGAGTAGACACATGTTTTTCCAACACACAACTTCTAACCAGTTTCTCTGCTCCTGCCTTCCTCTGTTCCCTTAAAGGATAATCTAGACCCAGAAGTATCAATAAATACTTACCCAGAAGTAAGAATAAATGCTGTGGTTATCTAAGAGAAATGGAAGAAGTTGTCCCTTTGGGGTTGGCATTGTGGAACAGTGGGTTAAGCCACCTGCAACACTTAAACCAGTGTCCCATCAGTGCCTGGATTGTCACTAAAATGAAAGATTCAAGCACTAAGAGAAAAGGGGTTGTTGCATCAACATTCTCAACTTTAGTGGTTAGGTCACAGTGAATTGGGGTGGCTGTGGTTAAGCTGTCACATGTGACATTCCCATCCCAGGACAGGTAACCATGTTTGAGTTCTGGGTGCTCTGTGATTCCCATTAACGTACTGGGAACCTACTATTGCACGTGGGAGACAATGGGTGATGGTCCAAATGTTTGGGTTCCCATTACCTCCGAAGACTTAGGTGGCGGTTTCTGGCCCCTTTTGGCATGATGTAACCTTGGCTATTGCAGGCATCTGGTGGAATGGACAAACTAATGGAAGATATTCACTCTTTCTGTTTCTCTCTCACTCTCTCTCCCTCTTTTCTCACCTCCTTTCCTCTCCTCCTCCATTTCCTTCTGACATCCTGCCTTTTAAAATAATTTCAAAATCTTTCTTTAAGAAATAGAAGTGATACATTATCTCTGAATTACTTTAATAACCACGATACAGCAGGGAGTAGGGTTGCAGCCCACGTTGAAGATTTCAGCTTGAGGATGTTTATAGATGCTTTTGTCCCTCCACTGGAGTACAGATAACTGTGGTACATCCTCAACATGTGAAAATTCTCAGCAATAAAAGAGCAAGCTCCAAAAACACCCACAGACATGGATGAATCTCAAATACATCTGCTAAGTGAAAGAATCCAGACTCAAAATCTACCCACTGTATGACGTCACTTACAAGGCATTCTGGAAAAAGCGCAACTACAGGGTGGAGAGAATCAGATTAGTGGTTCCCACAGGCTGGAGATGAGGGAATGCCTGACTACAAAGAGGGAATGCAGAAAATCCGAGGGAATAATAGGATTATTCTATATTTTGAATGTGGCTGTGATTGCACTACTACATGCCTTTATCGTAATAATACACATAATAGTAACACATTCTAAAAAGTTACTTTTTGTGTGTTAAAGGGTACTTGAAGAAAGTAATGGGGAAAGTAGCTTGCTTATGTAAGAATTTATTAAGTATAAGTAGTACATGAAAAACGTAACTACATAGAGCTGGTGATATGAAGCATAAGGACTTTGAAACAAAATTTCTCTGTGTTTGAATAATATTAACATTTTTTTCCAGCAGCTGACACAAAGTTAATTCACATATAAAAGTAAATCAGTAATTTGGATCAGGGATATTGCAAGATATCTGAAGTAACAAAATTCTTCCACTTTCAAATATTCTTTCCGTGTAAACTATCATGGCTGCATTTATTACATTTAGGTGCTAGTGTTCTGGCACAGCAAGTTAAGCTGCCACTTGGGACATATCACATCACATATGAGAGTGCTGGCCTAAGTTCCTTATACTCCACTGGAAAGGCGCAAAAGATGGCCCACAAGCTTGGGGCCCTGCCGTTCATGTCTGGTCCTAGCTGTTGCATCAGTTTGAGGACTCAGTTCTTGGATAGAGACACATGCAAACACACATACACACACATACACTCTCTCTCTCTCTCTCTCTCTCTCTCTTTCTGTCTTTCTGTTTATTGCTCTCTGTCATTTAGCTTTTCAAATAATAAATAAGAAAAATGTTTTTTAAACCTAGAATCATGTAAAATAAATATATTTAATTCCTCAAATTTTCTATTTTACTTACCTCCTGGGATTCTTTGAAAAACTTTGCCCAAAGTATCTCCAGCTATTATGTTGTAGCTTATCATAGCTAAAAATATAATTAAAATAATAGTTAATAGCAAGCTATAACATATTTCATCCTCAATATTCTCAAAGTAATGTTATTACTTCCTAAATGTTAACATATTCATAGGATATCAAATATATATTATAACTAATAATATCATATACCAATTTATATTTAACATTTTAACATTATAAATAGTTTTACTCCAGAATACTTTGAATAGTGAGTTTGGGTTAGGATTTAAAATACAATTAATTTTGTAGGTAAAGTTTAGTTTCCAAACACATTTTCAGGAACACATGTAGTACCTAAAGTGAAAAATAACAATAGGACAATAGCCTCTCCAGAAACATAGGGTTTCTTTTTATTTATCTTTTTTAAGCTGAAATACATTTTTAAGGTTTTGTGAAGATGTTAGAACTCATGGCTTCATGACAGCTTTGGTAATACTGAGTTTAAAATGAGATGAATTTGGTCATTGGTGATTATTAACATTTTAGCAATATAAGAAATGCTAAGTAACATCTTCACTAGTATGGAACAAATTGTAAATTGGATTTTGACCAAATACGTGGTTTCCACAAATCCCTACATTAAAAATATGTATTATGCATATAATATTTCTTTCATTTACTTTTAATCTATTGTACATTTTTTTACCATTTAAGAAAAAAACACCAAATTAACCCAGTAATAATACTTTTCAGCTTCATTTTCTTTTTAGTGCTTTTAAAAGTGATTTCATTTAAATAAACGCGTCTCATGTATTTAACAATACATGAAACAAATCCTTGCTCCTTGCCATCCATCCTCCTCTTTCTTCATTTCATTTTACTTTGCAAAATGTTTATAAAATAAAACTAAAGGAGAAGAAAAGGAGGATGAAAATGTTTAAAGAAGCAAAAATGTAGTTTGGAAAATGTTTCAGTGCTGATATCCTTTCACAATTGATGACTGTTAAAACCACCACTGACTAAATTGTATCAAAAAAAAAAAAACAATAAAAAGACCTATTTCATTCAGAAATGCCTAGGTTTAGGAAAATCGTTGCAGTGTGTATCTTCATCATCTTACCTATGAAAGGATACAGAAACTGCAGGATAGAAAGGAGGAGATATCCTGGTAAGCCGAAGGTCTTGTTAACCAAAGATTGGTAAGTGTCTGTTCCAGAGAGGGTACCCCCTTTTATCAACAGAATGAGGGAGAAGTCTGTGTCAAGCAAAACAATCGGCAGATATCAGAATATTTTTAATGCAAAGGATTTTCATGTTTTCAATGAATTACCATTAAGAAAAGGGGAGAGTCAAAAAAGAGCTAGATTTGATACTATCATAATACAATTTTCATGGAAGTATAATACCTTCAGTTGTATATCTTTCTGTCAAGATGCAAACAGAACCTACAAGTCCAGGCACTGCATCAGACAGAAATTAGTGAGCTAGTATTGTCAGAATGCCATGTCCTTGCTCATTTTCCTAATCTAGACAGCAATGCCTACAGTCAAAAAGTGACTCAATGTACATAGTTAAATATCTCAGAGGTATTTAATATGTGAAGAGTGAGAAAGAAAACTATGCACGCATTCAGAATTCAATGGATTTCAGTGAACAAAAATGATTAACAGAGTGCTCTAAGATTTTTTTTTCAGGAATTTACATTTTAGGATTTTCCATTCGAAATTTAGAATAATTTAGAATTGAAATTGAAGATGTAACACACAGGTTATGTAACTGAAAGCTTTTCTTTTTTTTCCTAACTCAATTGTTTACACTGATAGACACCGATGTGATAATAGGCGCACAGCAATGCACAGCGTTGCACTTGTTCTCTTTTATCTTTCTCGTGTTTCCACAACAGCAATTTCTATTTCTCCCTTGAATCATATGTACATGCATTAAAATGCAAAGCAGGAAGCACAACCATGGCTATAATGTTTCCACCTTGATTCCTCCCACATCAGTTAAACTCCCAGTTAAATTTCATCAATATCTCTAAGATAAAAAATTGACGTGGTCCCCTCTGAACTTTTCGATTATTTGTTCTTTCAGAATTTATTTTTCCTATTTATACTCCCTTTGCCTATGCTGCTCCCCTCCACTGCTCATCTTGGACTTGTATTACTCTTTGTTTATTTGTTTTTTGTTTTCTTGCCCATTTGAATGTTTTTGTTCTCCTTCTTCATGATGCCCTATTTTCACTCTCTCAAATTTCTTTCTTTGAAAAATGTATTTCTATTTATTTATTTCAAAGATATAGTGATGGGGTGGGAGACAGTAAGAGGAAACGAGAGAGAGAGAGGGGCTGAGATGAACAGAGAGATTTTCAACCACTGGTTTATTTTCCAAGTACCTGCAACAGCTGGGGCTGGACTAGGCCAAAGCCAGGAACCTAAAACTCAACTTGGATCTCTCATATGGATAGCAAAGGCTCTTAAACCACCTTCTGCCGCTTCCTGGGACACCTTAGCAGGAGGCTGGAGGGAAGGAGAGTAGCCTTCCTAAGCTGGCACTTGAACCTGAGTGGCAGCTGTTTGGAACACTTATATCATGATATCGATTTTCATTCAATTGTTAAATCAAATCCACACTTACTTCTCCAACTTATATCTCTTCAAAATCCCAGACTTATAAATCCAGCTGTCTAATAAATATTTCACTTAGGAGGGTATGCAGAAATCTCAATTTTAAAGTGAAAAATTTTAACATCTATTTGTTCTAAAAATCCAATTGCATACTTCTCCAAGGTACAGAAAGTATCAACAGAAACTTCAGAATAGTCCTGGATTTCTCATTATCCATTACTTTCTATATTCCTTTGGTCATCAGAACTACTAATGATGACAGCATAAATATTAAACTATATTCTCTAATTTCTAATCCTCAACCAGCATTACTGTATATATTGGGCTTTGGAGTTTCTTGACTAGATTACTGTAATGACCTCTTGGCAGTTCTCTCAATTATTCATCTGTCTCCCAAGCTATTTTTGACATCCCGTCTGTATCAAGACATTCTGGGTATTCCCCTTGCACAAAGTGCTGCCTATAGCACAAATCTTATAATGTCTTTGGCTTCAAATTCAGGGGTGACCCACTAATGCCTTTGAAGAAAAATAAAACCCTTTTCAGACAGTAGAAATAGCTATTTATTACTGTGTGATCCTGAGAAAAGATTCCACTTTACTGAGTTTTATCTATGAAGTAACGAAATATCAATTTTGAGGAGTGGTGTGAAAATCATGATGTTTAAGCCTGGCATGTTAAAGAAACAAGAGCTTGTGATTTTATTTTTAACTCTGGCTGTATAAAAAATATTATTTTTAGAGTCAGATAATGGCAATAATAACTACAAAATATCCTCAAATGTTTTTAGAACATTCCAAATGCGTTATATAACTCACTTAATCTTGACAACAACTATGGATGGATGTTTTTACTATCTATATTTAGTAGATAAAGCGAGGCAGAGAAGGCAAAGTAAATTGCTGTTCCCCACAGAGATGGTGATGGAAGTGTCCAGAAGGGCTAGTGATGGAAGAGTCTGGCACCAGAATCCATGAACATAATCAAAAATTCCACTTTTGTTGTCAGGAAATACAAGCCTTGCTTGAGCCATTTAACCTACTAAGATGTTAATTTCCCCATCCATATAAGTAAGATATGAATACTTTCTCCATACAAGTACAATATGAATTCCTACCTCATGAATTCATAAAGATTTAGTGTTACAGATATGCTGCGCTCAATTTCCAGCCAGTCTTAGGAATTCGCAACGATTGCCATTACATGAAATTTCCGTTATTTCCTTTTGCAGATCTTTCTAATTTTCATCTTTTCACTGATAATCATCAGTCCAACACTCGAATTGGCCTCAGTTTTACTTTTACATTTTTACATTTTCATCTACTTAGAACACTGTTAATTTTCTTTGCTAATTCGTATCTTTTCCTCCCATAAATACTAAGTAGAGACATCCATTACCTTTAGAATGTTCCTCCTTTGTGGCCAGGTTCATTGCTAGTGTCACCATCTTCATGCGCAAATATTTATTTTTTAATATTTTATATTTATTTTTGCTTTTCAAGAAATATTACCATTACATGCTTTTTATCTGTCTGACACATTACATTATGAGTTTCATAAAGAACTAGATAGCATTCTGCTTTGCCTTATTGGCACCTGGTCCAGTTGTTCAGCACATGGATGACTGACTGGAGGATACTGAAAAACATACACAAAATTTGGATGCAATGATTTGTTGCTGTTCTTGTTGTCATGGTCATTTGAAACTGTTAGCGTGTTTTCAGGGGAAGAGTTAGAGGATACGGTTGAAGTTTTACAACTGCAGCTCTTACAGAAGAACGATAGGTTCGAAAATCCAGAAACTAGAGGCAGGACAGATGAGGTGCAACTTATTGACTATGGAGTAGGTCCAAGGAGGACTTGTGTCACTATGAGGAGGCAAGCAGCTTCAAAAATGTGATTAAAGTTTAGAGAAAAACCATGTATTTTTGTATTTTATAAAAGTTCAAAATACATTGCTCTGAAAAATAAGAATTTGTTAATTATTTAGGCAATAGCAAACATCAAAATTTTTATTTAGTTGTATAACACAAGTTACCAAGATCAATTATTACATTGCATGCAAATTATTAAATATCCATAGCTCAGCTGATGTTATTTAGCAGAGGTAATTGCTTTTAGTTCCTTATGTTTGCTTGGACAACAAATTTATTTTATTCTGGGGCCCAGCATGATGACCTACTGGCTAAAGTCCTCGCTTTGCATGTGCCAGGATCCCGTATGGGCACCAATTCTAAATCCGGCGGCCCTGCTTCCCATCCAGTTCCCTGCTTGCGACCTGGGAAAGCAGTCAAGGATGGCCAAAAGCCTTGGGACGCTGCACCCGTGTGGGAGACCTGGAAGAGGTGCTGGGCTCCTGTGTTCAGATCAGCGCAGCTCCCGCTGTTGTGGCCACTTGGGGGAGTAAATCATCGAATGCAAGATCTTCCTCTCTGTTTCTCCTGTTATCTATATACCTGATTTTGCAATAAAAATAAAATAAATCTTTGAAGAAAAGAGGCAACTTCTAGTTCTGAAGTCTCACATGAATTAAGAGCTGCAGGGGCTAGAAGCAGCTCAGCTTTCAAGGGTGGGGTGGCAGGGAGCTGGCAGTTTGGAGTTTACCTCACATTTTGTCTCTTCCTAACTATGAGGCAAAACAGCAGGTATGGGCTGGTCTTGGGCAAGCCTGAAATTTCATGAGGAATGGCACCTTGATCTGGGTCTCCAGAACGGAGCTGAACCAGAGCTTCTGGAAAAGCGATTTATGGGTGGGACGCTCCCAGGAGAAGGGGAGGAAAGGATGGGGAAGAACAGGGTGGGCTTAGCAGAGGTGCCCTCTGTAGGGGGTGCCCTCTGTAGGAGGTGCCCTCTGTAGGGGGTGCTCACTGCATCCAGCAGTGCACCAGGGAAGCTCTGGTGCACCCACAGGTCACACTGAGAAGCCAGAGGCTGGCTCAGCCAGTGGCTCAAGCTGTGAGGAAATGGACAGGGACATCCTAACCTCACAGATCCCTCCAGAGTGGGGGCAGCTGCTGTGTTAGGATGTAGAAAGCATCTGTGTGACCACGGACAGCAGTCACCATGGTAGCAGAGCTATATAATGGTGTCTGTTAATGAGTAGACCATATCTCTCAGTGACCACCTCCCTGCCCAGGGTATGGAAAGATGCTGTATTTGCCATTAAGCAAAGTGGTGGATGACGGGGCATGGGTGGTGAGAATGGCAGGAAGGGAAATCACTGAGTTTAAAAAGCTGCATTTATATAAGGCATGATGGGAGAAAAAGAGAAGCCATGGTAAACAAGCACCTTATGGCTGCAATGAAAGACAGTGGCAGGCTGGCAGTGTGGGCAGGCAGGGGCCAGGTGGGGAGGAGTGAACCCTGCTGGTTAACAAGTACAGCTTTCAGCTCCACCTGCACAAACATGGCAGGAAAAGTTTACTCGTTTGCAGACACCTGCTCACGAAGCCCTGCCATCTGCACTGTCATGGCACAAGCTTTGCTCAGCCTTAATCTACCCTTACAGTGATTCCCGCCCACCACTTTCTGCTTAAACTGTGAAGGCACATGAAAAGGATTTAGTCTTTTTAACAACGATGCTCTCCAACTTTTCCTAATCTTTTTAAAGGATTAGTAAAACAAGTAAATCTCATCAGACATAAGTACTTAAATTCTTTAAGATTCTTTGATGCACTTTTTAATTAACTTGTAAATTCTATTTCTCTGTATGTGTGTGTGTATGAGTAGACATGGCACAATAAAAATTGCAGGAATAAGAGTCACATATCATTTTACCTGTAACATATGAAACCCAGAATAAAAGTAGTATTCCCAAAGGAAATCCAGCTTGCTTCATCGAATAAGGCAATCCTTGAAAGAAAGCATAAAATTCCCCATCCCTTGCATTAGTAGCATGTCAAAGTACACGTGTCCTCCCAATTCATCTATATCGTGGGTTATGCAAATCTGCATGTTTACATGACAGTTACAAGTCACACACATGGCACAATACTGAAAGGTTAGAACGTTCACACATATTTCAGCCTATTGTTATCCATTCAGGAATATGTCCAGAGAGCAAGTTGGTGAGATGATGGAATAAAAATTAGAAAACAGCAAGTGAAAAGTAGGTGCTAGTTCACACAAAAGGTTCCGTCAGGGTGAAGGTGACATGTACCCTGGAATGTGTTGAGGTGGCTCCCATCCCTTCCTACTGAGCCAAGCAGAAACTTAAGGAACACAGACCAGACCTGACACTTCGTTCTAACGACAGCTAGGGGGAGCTCTGCGTTCTTCTCTGAGCAGAGGCCGACTCTAACCAATTTTTGCCCTTACCTGCTTCGAATTCATTGAAAAGCTAGGTGTACCTATGCGCAAAATACAAGATCCAGGAGCACATCAGCTTGTGAAAGGGAGCTCAACGTGTGTGATGACTGAGATGAAAATATGACCAAATGTGATTTCTCAATGTCTTTGCCTTTTCTAAGAGGGAATGTTCTTGAATAATGGAAACAAAAAAATACTGGAAAAAAAAAATCTGTATTGATAACTAAAGCAATGCACGTTTAATAATTTTTTTTCACAAGTTTTGTTTCTAATACATGGGGAAAACATGAGCTGTGCATTTCTTTTTTCATTCTGATGATTCGATGTTTTGTTTAAAAAAATCATGTGCTTTTGTACTTAACACATTGACGTTACTGAATCAGAGATATTTAAGTTTAGTATATCATGCTGTTTGTATTTGAGAATTTAGCACTATTAATATGCATAAGAAATACTGTATTGACACAATCTGCACAAGATTGGTAAATGTTCACATTTAATTTTGCTGCTGCAATATTAGTGGTATCTGGAGGTCTTACACTTCTTTCTCTAAGGTCATTTAAGGGTATTCCAAGTATATTTGGGCAAAAGAAAAAACAAAACTAAGTAACATTATCTATTGACCATACAGCCTAAAAATCTCAGCACCTCCCATATGCTGCTCTACTTTGATCTACCCACGCAGTGAATGCTCTTAGCTGTGGAGTGTGAATCACAACCTCAACTTCAGTTTAAAGCGGGCGAGGGCAGACTGTAACTATGGGAAACACGGAAAGCTGTTAGGGAACAAAGTTACCAACATTCTCACTATGATTTTTTTTTTCCCTTAAAAATGCTGAATGCAAGCAAACATACTTTTCTCAAAAATTATATATTCACTCAAAATTAAAACAAAACACTTACCTATTATACCAGAACCTATAATGGAGTTGACAACATTAAAAACAGCAGCAGACTGGTAAGTTTTCCCTTTATTCTCTTGATTGGAAACCAGGGTCTCTCTATCACCTAAATTTCTCTAGTTTTATAGATGAAATAGACATTAAACAGACATTACTCATAGGTTAGAAAAATGCCAGACAAGTATGCAATACCGGGTATTAACACACTATTTGCAATATTAAACATTGTCAATAAGGATAATATTTCAAGAAACATAACAATAGAAGAACAACAGTAATAGCTACTAATTTCACAGCTCTTTCAAAGCAAACTCTATCTTAGAATGGCTACACTACAGTTGCCCTGCTGTTACACACAGTCCCAGACAGGATTTAAGAAAGGAAGTCACCAGGTGCCATCTGAAGAAATTTGTAGATTGCATTATGAAGTGCCTGACAAACTAAAAAAAAAAAAAAAAAAGGAAGCAAACAAAAAGACCAAGACAACTTTTTTCCCTCCCGGAGAACTTTCCCACGGTGCTAAACCAAGATGTGCTCCCAGGGAGAAGGAAGTGGCCTCAGAGATTATCCTAGCCAGTTTACCTGCAGCGGAATGACCGGAATGACCGGTAGCTGTCCCTGGTAGCCCATAGCTGCTGCTTGGTGGTCCAGGGCAGCAGCACGCCCAGTTCTTCTCCGCCAACCTCTACCACTACCTCGCCCACGCTGGACGCTGGCAGCGGGAAAGCTGGAGGGACCAGGTTCTGCCCGCAGCCCCCAGACCCCTCCCTGGGCTGCGCAGGCTGCAGCCCGGGGGGTCTCTGGGCAGTAACACCTTGGGCTCCTTCCCACCGTATTTTGTCCAGGCAGTTGCACTCTCCTCTGTCTGCTGACCTGGGCAGCCCTCTGTCCCTCCCCGCCTCTGCCTCTCGCATTTTTTTTGCCCCCGCCTTCCCCCCCTCCTTCATCCCAACCTCCCTTTGCTCAGAACATGAAGAGCTGCTTAGCTCCAGCGCTGCCAAGTACAATTTGTTCTATCCACAGTGCCCCTTCCAACCTGTGGAAGGGTTAAGAGGGCCTCAGTGTAGTGCATTCTTTCCCTGACATCAGAGCCCAGGTGAGATTCCCACGGCAGCCTCAGCTCATCTCCTGGCTTAACTTGTCCTTCCTGCTACACTTCTGCTATGGCATTTAGGATTTTTCTTTTTAATGACCCAGAGTGCTTGTAAGAAGATAAACAGCAAAAGACCCTCATCTTACTTTCCTTGGATGTTAGTAAATTTGGTAAAAGTATAGAGTACTTTGAGTTCCCTGGTAGCACATATTAATTAAAATTTCTGCCTGGGTTTCAAGCTTTTTTTCCATCCAGTCAAATTTATCTTTAATGTCATATTTTCCATGAACTTGCAACTAAAATTTTTTGTATTTGTGACGCAGACAGTGACAAGTAGAGAGACAGACAGAACTGTCATCCAGACTCCCTGGTTTTGGTGGGGCTGAAGCTAGGAACTCCCAACTCAAACCACGCCACCCACAAGATGGCAAAAACCCAATTCCTTGTACAGTCACCACTGCCTCCTAGGTCTTACTTGAGCAGGAAGCTGGGATCAGGAACTGGAACACACACTCAAAGTCTGATAAGGGCTGCAGGGGACCTCCCTGGAATTGTGCCTGCTGGATCACAAGAAAGCTGGGCTGGGGGGTGGGGCATGTCTGGCTGGGTGAGGCCACAGTACTCACTTGCAAGTGTTGGAGCATGGGGTGGGCTATATAAGGCTGGGCTGCAACTCCTACCAGAATGTGAAAGAGATGAGTCTGAGAAAAGATTCTGTAGGGGAGTTGTGGGCTCACCTCTGGGTGCCACCCCCTGGGTTATGCAAAAAGCAGGTCAAGCCAGGCTGGACCACAGAACTCATCTGAAAGGAACCCATCTGACACTTGCAGGAACTGGGCCCAAGTAGGGTCAAGCTGTAGCCCTACATTGACACATGCAAGAGGTGGGACTAAGTGCAGACCTTGCCAAGCAGGGTCACTACCCCTGCTGGCACACATGAGATCCAAGGTTCTCATTGGTGAGTGCAAGAACCAGGGCTGGAAGCAGGTTAGACTAGGCTGGTCTATAGCACCTGTTAGAATGTTTATGAGCTAGGTCTGAGTGCAGATCAGGCAAGGTCAGTCTACAAGACACACTGCCAAAAGTGAGAGCCAGGACCAGGTGCAGGTCAGGTAAAGTTGAACTGCAACACCCATTAGTTCACATAAGGGCTGGGGTGGGCCAGGATAGGTTATGTTGCTATACTTGCTGGTGAGATCTGAGACTGAGAGTTGGGCTGAGCCAGGCTGTAGCACCTGCTGACGTCTGAAAGTGGGCACAGGCCATCTCAGACTGGGTCATAGAACCCATTGGCACACGTGAGACTCAAGGCTGGGAGCTGGCCTGATCGGGGAATTCTTGGATTCCATTGCTTGTCTGCTGCTTCCACTGTTAAGCATGAAAGCTGGGACTATAGGCAGGTGGTCTAAGGATTGGATCAGGTTCATCTATGCTGCCATACCTACTTGGTGCACATAAAAGCCAGAACAGGTGTGAGCCAGCTGGACTAGGCTACAGCACCAGCTAGCAAATGCCAGGATTGGGGGTCATGTCAATACCCCTGTGCAGATACAAGAATTAAGGCAGAGAAAATGCCTGGTAGAGGATCTATGGGCACTTCTCTTCTAGGTTTTACCTATAGCTGGTGAATAAAAGAAACAGGGTTGGGTGTGGGTCAGGCTGGACAAAATAGAAGCACATGTAACGGCCAGGTTTGAGGGCAGGTCAATCTGAGCTAAGCTGCAGCATCCACATGTGTGCACAAGAGCAAGATGGGATATAGGCTGGGCCATGCTAGGCTACAGCAAAGCCTGGCACATGCAAAAAACTGGGGGATGAAGCAGCCCTAGGCAGTGATTATTGGAGGTTGCCCCAACTAGGCACCTGTTGGTATGTGTGAGAACTGGGTATGAGGTAGGCTAGCTGGGCTGAGCTGTAACACCTGTTGGTTCATGATACGGGGCTAGGATGGAACTGATCAGGCAGCTGCATCCATGGGTATGTATGTTGGTTGGTGCAGGTGACAAACCAAACCTTACCCTGTACTGGTGATGCATATAGGCGTAAGTCTGGGGTCACCTCAGATGAGGTTTCTGGGGGGACTCTTTGACTAGACCGCTAGACTCTGGTCACAGGGAAAATCATAAGATTTGTAGTCTGACCTTGGAGAGCAACTGGGCCTCCTCAGATGCTCATGCCTGTGCAATGGGCAGTATGTCCAGGTGCATAATGGGGGACAAGACAGCCAGTTCATCTAGTGCTATAGGGTATGTCAACTGCCTCATCCGAGGATGGAAAGCACAAAGGTTGGACAGTTTCAGCATGTTCCTGGGTCTATGGATGCACTGAAGTGGACTTTGAATTAATAGACCTTGGGAAGATTTTCTCAACCCTGAAGCGATGAAACCAACAACAACTTGTGCAAACTATCAAAAGATCAAAAGCATTCAGGTATTACCCTCAGAACACTCTTCCCCATGCTGGGGTCCCCAAGGCCTCATCCAATGACCATCCCCCATCCCCAGGTGCTGATACAGTTTGAGGACAAGGAGTGGCCTCCTCCCCTTTCACCCCTATGCACACAGGAGAAAAAAAAAGCCAAAAAACGAAATTTTTGTCTCATCCACCTCCCTCTATACCTAAACACCCCCATTCTAATTATAGGCCTACATAAATGTGCATGCCTCTCAATATCAACATTGTTAAAAAGAAATATTATTTTCTTTAAAAGGTATAATATATTGTGGAATAACAACATATGATCCTAAACCATACACTTTAATATGCTTTCTGCCTTGCGTTCTGATCACTGACTCTGGAAGGAGCCGAATGTCATGGATGAGAAAATTCGACTTGCCAATGCAGAACTCCACATGACAATGCTCCAGGGCCTCCTGCCACTGTCTTGTGAGTCAGATATATGCAGAGGGGAACATCCCACCACGCACAGGATATCAGATGACTACAGCCCTGACAACATCTTAACCCCAACCTCATGGAAAATCTTGAGTGAGTACCACAGAACAAAATTGCTCCTAAAATCTAGATCTACCAAAAATGTGGGACAAAATATGCTTATTATTTTTCTAGGACTTCAGGTTTTGAGGTTAGTTGTTACACAGTAAGAGATAACTAGGGTCAGATCTTCTATTCATATATATATTTTTAAAAGATTTATTTTTATTATGTTTTTATTTATTGGAAAGGCAGATATACAGAGAGGAGAGACAGAGAGGAAGATCTTCCCTCCGATGATTCACTCCCCAAGTGAGCGCAACGGCCAATGCTATGACGATCCGAAGCCAGGCGCCTCTTCCAGGTCTCCCACGCGGGTGCAGGGTCCCAAAGCTCTGGGCCGTCCTCGACTGCTTTCCCAGGCCACAGGCAGGGAGCTGGAAGGGAAGCGGGGCTGCTAGGATAGAACCGGCGCCCATATGGGATCCCGTGCGTGCAAGGCGAGGACCTTAACCACTTGCGCCACCGCGCCGGGCCCTTCTATTCATATTTTTAAGTATTTTTCTGAACCTACTGTCCACGATAGTCTAAGGATCTTTCTTTCAATGTAAAAATGTCATTATATAGTGTAACTTCAAAGCTATGATAGTCTTAATTAGAAAACTCAAAAAAGAAACACATAGAATCACTACCAATCTTCCCATGCGGTACTAAACACAGTTAACATTTCAGAACCCTGCAGTTTAGTTGGATTATATAGTGTTTTGTTTGTTGGATAAGTGCATATTCACATGTACAAAAACAATTTTATTGAGTCTGTCTTAAGCCCAGACAGGGGCCATGATAATCAGGCTTTCAGTAATATAGTGAGCTCTAATCTAAGCTTTTTATAGGCATATGTAATTATGTAGACGACATTCCAAACGTGCAGGAATGTCACTTTCATTCACTAGGTAGGTATATTTCAAGAGTGGACTACCAAGAGAGTTATCAAGGCTCTGGCAGACATCTACACTTAGGAAGTAAACCGATTCTTTTCTAACATTTATGTTCAAGTTGGGGTGAGAATACAGACAGTAGCTTTCAACTCATGTCCATGAGGAAGTCACTTTTTCCTCAGTCTTGGGAAGGGGATTTTAGAAGATGTCATTTTCGTTTTTATTATTTTTTTAAAATATATTTTCCACAGTATTGAGGAATTGGCATAGTTATCATAACAAATAGATTACTAGTTTGCAAATTTAGATCACTAATTTGCAAAGTTTAAGATGAACCAGACCTTTCTTTTTACAGATTATCTTATAAAATAATTTTAGTGGGTAACTTCTATATGTTACTTTCTAATTAATCTTTTATTTTCATGGTTTTGTATTATTACTGCTTTATGCTTTCATATTGTAACCATTTTTAGAGTAATTGGTGACATTTCTAGTGTGAAGTCAGGGTGAATGGAGCACTGAGGAATGAGCTAAAGATTGACTAGCAGAAGGAGACCATGGGGAATTGGAGTGCCTTTGGAGGCCGAGAACTCTGAGGTCACCCACCCCCATCTAGATCTACCACATGGGATGGAAGAAGTCCAAATCCTGTCTTGCAGGATCCAAGGTCATCGGACGACAGCCAGGAGCCCTGAGCGATCCGCAGAAACAAAAGAACAGTAAACTTCCTTCGGGAATAGGGAGGGGAGCTTTCTTTGATCCCTGCTTGGTTCCAACTTTGGGTCCCCACCTTCTCTCGCAATGACCATCAGGATCGCTCTGGAAACCCCTGAAAACAAACAAACAAACAATCTAGATTAGATAGAGAACAACAAGGAAAACTTAGACAGGAAACAGTCAGTGGGGATTCACGTATATCTCACTAGGTGGGAGACAAAGATTAGTTACTCCTCACTAGGGTATTGAAGATTTCTCTGCACACCCCTCCTAAAACTATTCTGCACTTCAACTGTTGACATATGCCTTGTTAGAGTTATAAGCCAGTTTAGACTATCCGAAAAACAGCCAGGCTCAGCAAAATCATGCTTCAATGCTATAAACTGCTAAACACTAAAATGAAAATAGACACGAGACAGCTGAATGGTAATCTATAGCCATTTTAAGGTGTATAGAACCTGGTTGTATATAAACTAAAATTGAAATGTCAATGAAGAAGTCACAGGATGTGGTTCAGAACTTGTATCTTTTTTTTTTTTTAACATATTGGTTACTCAATACCATGTCAACTAATTTCATAACGTTATAAATTGTTACTGATGGTATGTTGGGGCCTTTAATTGATCGGGATGATACTCTGCCAGTTATTAATTAATAGGTTCTGGAATAAGAAAAAGTACAGGATCTGAATCGAAAATGAAAGGATCTTTATAAGTTGTTTATCTTTTTCAGTCTCAGAAGAGAAAACTAATACTGGCTGTCTTTTAACAGATATTGTGGGAATTAGATGCAAACTATTTGTATTAATTTCCTTAGTCTGTAATATCATAAACTAAGTCATTTGAAAAAAAATGAAAATTATTCTGTCACAACTCTGGAGTCTTGAAGTCCCAATGAAAGTGTCAACAGAGCCAATTCTCCCTCTGAAACCTAAAGGGGAGAATTCTTACCCTCCTCTTCTTGCTGGTTTCTCGTGGCTTGCAAGCAATCCTTGGTTCTTTAGTTTCATGCACACCACTCTGATTTTTCATCCTCCTACAAAATTCTCCCTGTGTCTCTTCATTCACTTGTTTCTCTGTTGTTAACTCTGAGTGTTTCAAAACACATCTTTTTTTTAAATAAAGATATCAATTATATTGGATTTAGGATAACCCTAAATCCTACTATGACACCATTTTAGCTCTCTCTCTCTCTTTTTTTTACTGCAAACTCCCTGTTTTCTCACATTTTGAGGTGTTTGATGTTAAGACTTTAACATGCTTATTGGGGTGGCACAGCTCCTTACTATACCATTTTTTAAAGAAAAAAAAAAGATGTACTTATTTATTTTACTTGAATGTTAGAATTACATATATATAGAGAGGGAGTCCATTTGGAGTTAATCCCCAAATGGGCACTATACCCAGAGCTGGGTCATGATGAAGTTGGAAGCCAGGAACTTCTTTCAGGTTTCTTATGTGGGTTTAGGGACCCGAGCATTTGGGCCATTCTCTTCTGCTTTCCCAGGTCGTTAGCAGGGAGCTGGATCAGAAGTAGGGCAGCCAGGACAGGAACCGGTGATATATCAGATGCCAGTATCACTGGTAGAGGATTAGACTGATATACCACTGTGCCAGCCACTCAGTACATCATTTAGAATGATTTAGTTAACTCCACAGAACTAATAAGCTCTTGATAATCATCCACAGTTCTCCAGGACAGAAAGGATGCTAAGGGGTCTGCACTGCTTGTAAGTAGCAGAAGCTGACTTGAGCTTCCTTAGACCTGAGGATTGTCACAGTTAGAAGTTAAAAAACTAAATGTAGAACTAGAAAACTTAACAGGCTTCTAGCTAGCCCTAGATTCTGCTTCTAGCACAGGCGTAATGATTTATTTTCATGAAACTTTAGTTTGTTTCTGTTCTATTACTCTCTTGCCATTGACTAGCTGCTCATGCAAATCTCCAGGCTTAGCTAAATGCACTCACTCCATTGAACACAGCTTTTTGAACCACACTTCCTCTTAGTGTACAGCCAGATATTAAATAAAAAATGTAAACACATACTTTTAATTTTATGTTTTGATGATATTTACATAGTAGAAAAGGATACATGTCCATATGGACTACTGATTAGGGTGGAAAGGGTCGAGGAGTAGATGAAAGTGAATGAGATAATTGTTTCCATTTTTCTTTTTCTTCTTTTCATATCTGAGAGATGGGAGAGAGAAAGGGAGAAGCCACACCTAGCATCCTAACTGCATCAGTAGCTGGGGATGGGGAACAGCCACTTAATGTCATCCCAGAGTCCCCAATATGGAGCATGCTCTGAGGGTACTGTTTAAGTGGTTTTGATAGTTCTGGAATGCTGTTTATTTCATTGCTCCAAGGTTGAGGGGATCCTTCTGGGGTCCATTGGCTGACAGTCCACCTCAGAGTTTTTCAATTCTCCCAGATACTTACTGTCAACTTTCTTAATTGGGAGAGCTGTCCAATTTGTTCTATCCTTCATCCTCTTCAATGGTACTAAATGTCCTGTGCAGGACTCAATGAAATGCCATATCCCCCATGTGCATCTGAGCATATCATCCACTGCACCGTCTTCAAGAACTCAGAAGGCCCATTTCTGACACATGCACCCCATGACCAGACCACAGATCCTGTGATTTCCCCTGTGGTTAGAGCTCTGAGTCCAGCAGTTCAGTTGGGAGGGTCCACAAAGAAACCTCATGTGAAGTGACCTCAGACCATTTCCTGTGTGTCAGCTAGTACAATGTCTGGCTCAGGATGTCACCCACATCAACCCATACACACAATGGTGGTTGCAGTAGCAGGGTCAATTCTGTTTCCAGATCCATCACTTACACAAACCAATAGATCCTGTGGTGCAGCCCATCCCTGTTCACCACACACTGGGCCCTCACATATACCAACAGGAACTGCAATTCCCCCACTAGACCTACCCCAAACAATGGCTCCTGCGAAAGCCAGTGTGCAGCAGATGGTCCAGTGTGTCCAGCATCCCACTTAGCTCTTGTACACACAAATGGTGCTACAGCCTCCCTTAGCCCAACTGGCTCCACTATCCAGACCATACTTATGCTACTGTCTGTCCAGCCAGATCCACCACATCCGTAATTCTCATGCTCACCCATGGGAGCTGCAGCCCATCAGAGTGCTTCCCACAATTTCCTTACTATGTTGACTCCAGCCCCAGATCTTGCAGTTTCCATATTAGTACTACAGTCTGACTTGACAGAACTTGCTCCCATTCCCAGCACTTGCCAGCTGATGCTGCTACAAATGTGACTAATCTGCACTCTGACTTATGCATGCACCAGTAGATAGAGTCACTTAGCCCAGCCTGGCTCTCCCCCAATGCAGCTCACATGCAGGTCAATGGGTGTTTTAGTCCTCCCCAGCCTGGCCTGCCCCTAGTCCCAATTCTTTCACTCACTAGCAGGAGCATTGGCACAGCAGGGGAGCCCTTGCTGCCCCCCTACAGGGTTGGGCATTGGTTTTACAAGGTTCAACTCCATATTCCCCATCTCACAGTGTCACATATGCTGGTGGGTATTGCATCCCAGTCTGGCATGGTCTGCCTTACCTCAATATTTGCCAGTGGGTGATGTAACCTGTCCTGGGCTGGCCTGCCCCTAGTTGCAGCTCATGCTGGAGGGTGCTGCAACATAGCCCAGCCCAGCCAGCCCCCAGTCCTTGCCCTAATGTTGGTGTTATGGTCCAACCTTATTTGTCCTACAGCCTGTCCTTGTTCTCACAATAGTCAGAGGGTACTGTGAACTGTCTCAACATGGCCCACCCACTGACCTGACCCAGTGGGTATGCTGACAGATATTTTAATGTGGCCTACTCTGGGTTGCTCCCAGTCTTGGTTCTTGTACTCACCTGTAGGGACCATGATGATAGAGGAGTTCCCTAACCTCCTCTAGCAGGTCACCTCTCAGTGGCAGATCTTAAACACACTGGTGGGTCTTTGGCCCAGCCTGATTTGGCCCACCTCATGTCCTGACAGGTACAACAGTTTTGCCTGACTGGCCCACAACCATTATGGCAATTACTATTACTACTGGATGCTAAAGCCCAGTCACAACTGGCCTACCCCCAGACCGAGCTCTTGCACAGTTCAGTGGGTGTTGAGACCTAACACAGTCCATCCTATACCTGCTTTGGCTCTTGTAGGCACCAATAGGTGCTGGAGCTTAGCCCAGTCTGGCATTCCCCAGACCCAGTCCACATCCATGCTGAGGTATGTTGTAATCATATCCAAATCAATTCCTGCCCCCATTCCAGCTCTTGTGCTCATTAGTGGATAATACAACCCAGCTGGTCATAGGTTTAGTTCCCCAACCAGACCAGTTCCCAGCCTGATTGAGCTGACTCAGGCTGGCATTGCCCATCCCCTGACTTGACCTTTACCATCAAATGATGCAGCCTGGCCTGGCTTGGTCCACCTCTATCCCCAGATCTCACTGGTGGGTGTTGCAACCTAGCTCTGCACAGTTTCCCCCCATCTCCCTGGCTTTAATGAAAACTGGTCGGTATGACAGCCTAGCCCAGATGGCCCACACTCCATCCTGGCTCCTGCATATGCCAGTGTGCTAAGGTTAGGCCTGGCCCTGCCCAGTCCCCATCCACCACAGGCCTGGCCCTGCCCAGTCCCCTCCACCACAGAACCAACCCACATACTTGCTGATAATTGGAGAAACCTTGCACAGCCTGACCAACACTCAGGCCTGATTCACGGGCTCACCAATGGGAGCTACAGCCCACCAAGGGAGCTCCCCAACCCACTCCCAGATCCATATTTCACATGTGTTAGTGGCTGCTAGGTCCTTACCCAACATAGTCTGCTCCCTCTGTACTAGCCTTTGTGTGTGTTAGTGGATGTTGTGACCTGGCCTGCTGGGTGTGCCTATGGGTGTTGTATCCTGGAACTGCCCGGACTGTTTCCAACCCCAGTACCCATGAGTGTCAGGGAGTTCCATGACCATGTCTTATTCAGCCCATCACACTCTCCCATCAAACTCTCAGCTCTTAGGTAAACCAGCTGATATGGCAATCCCACAGGGGTGAGCCCATAAACTTCCCACAGTATCTGCCTCTAGATCTGGTTCTCTTGCATTAGTGTCATGGCCCAGCCTAATGTAACCCATCCCCTGTTGCCATACTCATTGGCAGGTGCTGTGATTTAGCCCTGCCAGGTAGAACCCCAGTCCTAACTTTTCTGTGCACCAGGGGAGGTAGTTGGAGGTGGTTGATGCTAGTTAGTCTAGTTAGCATATCTCAGGTCTCCCATTTGGGCAGGTGCATTGGTCTGACCCAGAAAAGTCCTCTAGCTCCCCTCCTCCAAGCTGCTCAGCCTCAGCCCCCTAGATTACCTGCAGGTACATTTGTCAGCAGGAGTCCCCCAGAAGCCATTCCTCACTTGTCATGTACTCTCTCAGTCTCCCCTCTCCCACGCATCCAATACCCACTTCCCCGATCAATTCACTGCCCCTTGCCTGTGAGCATATGGGTTCCCCAGCCTTGTCTTCTGGTAGGATGGCATGCTGGACAGAAGCCCTGCCCACCAACCCAGGATGCCAGATCCAGTACTCCAGCACATTTGCAGGTCTGGAACCCCACACTTCTTCCCAACCAGGATTCAAACATATTAATAAGTCCCCAAGCCCAGTCTACCAGCATACTATGCCAGCATGCCAGTCTGAGGCCCTAGCATCCCCCACCTCTGCCTTGGATTCAAACATGCTCAGGAATCCCAAGGATGGCTCAGCTCTGCTGACCCTCAGGATGAGTCCCTAGGTCCCCAGAGGCTGCCTAGGTGCCTGGCAGAGGCGAGATGTTCACAAATGACAATTTTGAAGAGTTTGTACGAAACAGTGATTTATGAATCTGAAGATACAGAGTGTATTTGATTGGTTAAAGGGAAACAATGGCCTTAAAATCCCTACTTATAAATTGCTTGGCAGTTTCTTACTAGTAAAGTTTAATGTTTTACTTTCCTAGGCTAGTTGGGTTTTGATTTGCCTAAATCAGTCAGGGTACTAGAGATGCCTCAGTCTAATGGTCTCCTAATTAGTGATTTTTGACATGGCCTTAGGATGAGCACTTCTAGGCCAGATTCCAACCCTCCAGGCAGTCAGTGGACAGACTACTGAACCAGCAACTATGGATTCTCTGAAAATCTGCTGGCAGTGGAAAGCTGAAAGATGATCAGGTGGCTGTACCCTAAACTGTAAACACAAGAACTCTAGTTGGCTTAGATCTTCCTGTCAACTTTGTCTTTCCTCCATTATATGATGTCAATTTACTTGGCTCTGGGTTACTGAGACACAATGAGGGGATTTCCTGCCATGTGAAATAAGGCAGAAACAAGTATTATATGAGTAAATATAATGTTAAGGAGGAAGTAATGTTTAGAAGTAGATCAAAGACAAGTTCTGATTAATTTTATTATTATTCCTTGCTACTTTTCAGTGTATATCCTATCTTTCATTTCATATTTATCTTCTGTTAAGTACTATATGCATGGATATATTACTAGACAACAAGGAGGAAGGGTGCTCAGTTTTAAACTGTGTATTTAAAAGCAAAATATGAATGACATAGCAGACAAAACTGCAGAATGTGGTGCCAGCATCCCAAATGGATGTTGGTTCAAATCCCAGCTGTGCCACTTCCCACCCAGCTCCCTGCTAATGTGCCTTGGAAAGCAATGGAGGATTGCTCAAATCCTTGGGCCCCTATACCCACACAGGAGACAGGAAGAAACCTTCTGGCTACTGGCTTCAGATCAGACCAGTTCTGGCCATTGGAGATGTTTGAGGAGTGAACAAGCACATAAAAGATCTCTCTCTATATATTTCCATAGTTATGCCTTTAAAAAATAAGTCTTAAAATTTTTCCTCCAAAACATTGTTAAGCATCATGAGTGTTTCATGAGCTAAAAATGGTGGGTTGTAGCAAGTGGCTTAATTCTGTCTAGTGGCCTGTTTCTCTATATTGAAAACCATGTGGGAAAATGAAATGACAGAGTGAGGAAAGGTGTTTCCCTCCTTTATTCTTTTGATATCGCTATCTTTTAAAAAGGCATTTGTTTTTCATTTCAGCTTCTCTTACTACAATGTTCCTTTTGTTAGCTGTGTTCTTTTCTAACAGCTATCACAGTTATTCCCCACTAACATGGGGCTGTAATATTTTCTTTAAAAAGAAAAATATCAGTGTGATTAAGGATGTGCTTGCTGCAGAGCCAATGAAGAACTCAGCTGGATTTCAGAAGGACATTTTAAATTAGTATGAGCAACAATAATAGAAATCCACTTAGATTTGTTATAAATACAACTACCTACTTCCACTTAAAGTCCCAAAGCATCTGCAACTCCCTAAGGATTGGAACAGGAATAACCTAAAGAGTAGACACGTTCCTATGACCTTGCTTCACCAGGGCCAGTCTAGCTGTGGAAACACAGAACAGCAAATCCTTCACTAGATCATTTTATCCATGCTGTTGCTTGGTCTTCAATGTGGCCACTTCAAAAGGACAGGGGACAAAAACAGTAATTAGTAGCATAAAGCATGTTGATTTTGTTTTATGGCCTTTGGAATGTATAGTAACTGTGTAATAGAGATTATCATATCCAGATGTGATACAATGCAGTACACATCTCTACTTTCAAATCAAAGATGGACTCCCATTAATTGCTGGATATATCTAGCCCTTTTTTTTCCATAAGGAAGAACTTACATCTTTTTTTGTGTGATGTGTTAGTTGGTATGGTTCAAAGACAGCAACTTAGCTCTTTCCATGACTCCAAGGATATGAAAAATATTCACAACCAGGGAAACATGATTATAAGTAGTTAAGAGACTCATAATGCTTTGACAAGGCCCCAAGATCTGGTCACTTAAAAGGCAAGCATTTCAAGCCCTGTGATCAACACTGTGATGAACTGAACTCAGATTTGGGCCATTGCATTTGAGGTGGAGAGGATGGTGCAGATTTTAAAACTACTTTGTTGCATCAAAGAATCTAGGAAGTCTTTCTTTTTCTTCCTTCCTTTCTTTCTTTCTTTCTTTCTTTCTTTCTTTCTTTCTTTCTTTCTTTCTTTCTTTCTTTCTTTCTTTGCTTCTTTTTAATACTTGCCTCTATCATTTTCCTTGGCCTTTTCTTCCTTCCTTTTTTTTTTTTTTAACCACAGACTAGATTTTATTTTACACAATCAAATCTTCCTGGTCCTGTTAGAATTGGGTCCCTTTTGTGTGTACAGAGGAACAAGAAAAGGCCAACTCTTCCTAATACTGTTTACCACACTTACAATGTAACATGTGTACATTTGCTTTTTGCTCAAGTGTCTTCTCTCATCATTAAATTTTTTAGCACCTACCTGTATTTATACACATACTGTGTGTGACAGGTGTACCACCATCTGCATTCTGATAAATTCATGCTGGGGCCATCTCAATTTCAACTGAATAACTTGGTGGAAGCCTCTGTGTATTTTAGGAAGTCTGATTAAAGCCAGAAAGGCATTGTGTAGGGGAGGTTGGTGGGATTTGCTTGTTTGTATAGAAGTTACATGGGGATAGAAGATAGAGTGTAATTAAAACACAACTTTATTTTTCTCTTTTTCATCCCTTCATAAAGTTTATTCAGTGATAACAGTCCCAATATCTACCTTAATAACTTCAGGGTTAACTTTTCAAAGTCTCAGTTTAAGAATGAAAGCTTTACAGGGAAGCAAATGGAAAACTGTGGTCTGGGAAGGCAATGAAAGCACTTGTTGACTTAATCTTATTGTTGTCAAACTTAGACTCTTGAAATTCTTGCATTTGAGAGTCTAGGAAAGTTTTGTCTTTCAAGTTCATATGTGACTAATATATGACACTGTGACCTTGCATTATCTTTAAAGAAATTCTTGTTTCCATGAGAATTTCTTCTTTGGGTCATTTAGAATGCCGTAACACCACTGTGGTCTCTCAACTCCTGTTCCCATTATTTTATCCCAATAATCGCTTCATTCCCCCAGAAACTCCTGGAAATCTGCCAGTGAGTCTTTTAAGTGTACTTTTTGTGCATTTAAAAAATATACATTTGAAAAAGTATACATCCTTATAATCATTTGCCAGTGATGATAGGGACTCTTCCCCTCACATCAAAGAATTCTTTTTGTGCTTTGTAGTCAATCTCTTTCCACCTTCCTAGTCATAGGAGATCACTAATCTGCTTTCTGTCAGTTCACAATTAAATTGATGCTATTATGAATTTTCATGCTCCTGAAATCATATGATAAATCCTTTTATCTAGCTTCATTAATTTTGAGTGATTATTATTTTTTAAGAAAAGAGATTTATTTAGCTCATGGCTCTGGAGGTTAGCTAGTAATATGGCTACCCTCAACATGGATGGCATTACAAGGGCAGGGGCACCTAAGAAGGGAGAGATTACATGGTGAGACAGGAAACTGGAGACCTGCAAGGATCCTCCAGTTTTGCTGTTGTTTCATTTTTAATTTAACAACAACTCTCTAAAACAGGGATTTTTTGTGCATTATTTTACTCCAATTGGCAATACTTCCAAATGATCTAATGAGTTCCCAGTAGGTTTGGGTGATGATTTTAAGATATGTTTGCATCAATGAGGAGCTCATTAACTCATGGATTTTCATTGCTGAATAGTATTCCAGCAATGCATCACTACTCCTATTGCTCCACATCCTGTTTGACATTTGATTTGGACAGCTTTAACACAACAAGCTGGTGGATACAGAGTGAGATTTCATTTTTATGTTCCTTTTCACTTCACTGGTAATTTGTAAAATTGTCATTCTTATTTATACAGTATCTTTGTAAATATTTCTTCATAGTACTCAGCATATAGAAGACTCAAATTATTTATTGAGCTTACATAAACTTGATACAGAAAATGCAGCTCATGAATGGATTTAAGTGGAGTTTAAATTACTTCTAAGCACTTATGAGGTACTGAGCAACTTCTCAAATAAAAAAAAGGAGGGGGGGAGCCAAAGTTACTCTTCAAGAATTGAAAGTAAAATGTGCATCCACCTATCATGTATAGCCCCAAGTCATTGGCTCAACACATTTGTAGTAAGCAAAACAAACATTAGAAACTACATTGTGTTAAAACATTGAGCTAACTGTACTCTTGTTGAATTTATGTTTTATTTCATTTTAGTATTGTCACAGCTATCTTCAACTGTTCATAATAATAAACTCAAGTTCTATGAGAAAATATAACTATCCCATAAAATTTGCTTCGTTCATGGAAAGGTGTTCTGAGTTTCAGGCATCAGATTACAAAAGTACCCTCCAAAAATTTTTATTATGTGTAATTTATGTATTAGGTGATATTTTTGTTTCTTATCTTTTCAGTTTATAAGCAATCAAAGGTTACCTAATTAGTAGGTACATTGCCTTGAACAAGAAGTGCTCTTTGTAAATTTAATTATGAATCAAATTTATAATTTAATTCTTCGACCTATAATTGCATTGAGCTGTGACTCACAAGAGTGGTCTGTGTGCAGCTAGCAGCTAGGTTGGGACACCCCACTGCTCTAACCAGGGCATCAGTGTCACTTGAATGCTTTGTAAAGAACAAGCAGCTTATTGAAATAATTAAATAAAAAGTCTCTGGGTTCTATGTAGAAAAGTCCAGATAAAAAGATGCCTGAAGCAAAAAATTCTGTTTAGGTAAGCAAGATAAGGAAATGGAGCATTATAACATGGCCCAGATATCAAAACTGGCAGTTCTCCTAGGCATCATTGATTTGGTCACCTCAATTTTTTTTTTAAGCAAAAAAGTCTTCCTCCTTCCTTAAAAGAGTAAGAAAAAGGGGAGAGAATGCTTTTTCTCTTTTTTTGAACCTTTCACAGCATGTTTTAACTATTGTCCATTTCTAACATGGTATATTACCTTGGCAATTCATTTTTAACACTGATTATTTTTCTTATCCTTACGTATTCATTTTCTCTATGCTATCTTTTCATTGAATTATAGTATATAATAAAAAGTAGCTTCTCAAATCACTGGATAGAATATTTGATAATCAGTTTAGTTTTAGTCAATGTTCATTATTCCTACAACATGTTTTATTTTGGCACCATAATCACTGTTCTCCACAACTGCCTTGAAATTTAGAGATAAAAGTAACGTCTAAATTCACTATCCTTAGTCCTCAAAATAGCTGTGGAACAAACCAGAACAACAGGAAGACAGTTGGGTGAGTCCTCAGGCACTGTCTTGCACATTCATTGAAGAAAATAGCTGGAAATGGTCCTGCCTCTCCCTCAGTTTATTGGGGTGGGGGAGCGGTTGGCTGAGGGGAGAGGCAGGAAGTCATTCAGCAGGTGCAGTTCGCTGATAGGTGCCTCACCTGTTAGTGTATTGTTACAGTATTGTCATTTCCACTGGTGTAGGCCCAAAGAGGTAGTTAATAATATTCAAATTTGAGATGCTGAAGATGAAGTTTTTGGGTAGATAAACTGTCCAAAAGTGTGATTATTTAAGATTGTGATACTAGATTTGAGAAATTCTGAATTTTATGCTTTGTTCATTGGCATTGTAAAAAATTGACTTACTACTTCCTTGAATAAGACATTTAACAATGAGAAAATTGACAATAATGATATTTATGAAGACCTCTGAGTCCAACTAATGCAACTGGAAAGGCAAGGACCAAGCTCTTGGGCCCTGCCATCCACACGGAAGACCAGGATGGGATGCTGAGCTCTAGCTTTGGCTTGGTCCAGCCCCAGCCATTGTGGCCATTTTGTGAACCAACAGATGGACGATTTCGCTCTCCCTCTCATGTACACTCCTGCTTCTCTCTCTGTAACTGCCTTTCAAATAAACAAATCCTTATAAACTATTAACCTGTTAAAACTAACTTGGCTTAAGTTGATCACCTTTTATATTCAATTATATAGTAGAGTCAGAGATTTAAAAATATGTAAATATGATAATTAAAATCATGGGGCGGGCACTCTGGCGTGGTGAGCAGGGTTTCCACCTGGGACATCAACAGCCCATGTGGGAGTCTGATCATGTCTTGGCTACTTTACCTCCTAGCTCCCAGCTTGTGGACAGCAGAGGATGGGCCCAGTCCTTGGGGCCCTGCTTCTATATGGACGACTTGGAGGAATTCTTAGGTCCTGACTTTGGACTGGCTCAGTTCTGGATGTTGCCACTATTTTGGGAAGTGAACCAGTGGATGGAAGATCTCTTTGTATCACTTCTCTGTAACTCTTGTAAATAGAAGCAAAATGAATCTTTATATAAAAAAAAAATTAAAATCACAATGGCTTAATTTTTCCACTAGAGATGAAATGGTATTATCAATTTATATGCAGTCTATAAATCTAAATATATATTATCATATGGTCCTTAATTTATAGATAATAAATATTTCATCTTGAGGTATATTATTTTATGTATGAAACAAAATAAAAAAATATTATAGAAGCTCAAATAGGAACTTCCTCCAAATGTGACGATCCTATTTTCTTGAGGGTATTGCTATACTTTCTAAGTATTTAAAGATTCTAAAGAAGAGGTTTTTAATTTTAGTTCATATCACATTTGTGAGTGAATAATTTGTACAATATGTTTTAAATAGTCCAAGCAGGAGGAGAGGAAAAACTCTATAATCCTATTATAGATTTACTGCAGAGTTCTTAATGTGTTAATAAAAGAATAATATTGAATCAACTTTGCATTCTTTTCAAACAAGGTGATGAGGGATATAAATAAATAATCTCAGTAATAAGATATTATGAACTTTAGGCAAAGGACTGACATGGATTGATCCTTCTTTAGGTCTAGTTGGCCTGGAATAATCTTATCCGCACATGAAATATTCAAGCTATTTGAAAGACTGACTATAATCACATATTTCATGGTGGTAACTCTTAGGATAAATCTCAGCTAATTCATTTTCAGTCACATGTTATCCATTAGCTTAGTTTTAATGGATTCCTGTAAGATTAAGGCTTAATGAACAGTTCATCTTCATCTAATTGACAAAGGCTTAATGCTTTTCCAAAAACAGATTTTTTTTTTTACTTTTCCTTCCAGATATTATATTCATGTGTTTTTATGGTATAACCTTGTCTTTACAATTGGCAGTTACAAAAACACAAGGAAAAGCACATGAAGACCGTTAGAATAGCTCTGTAAAGAACTATGAGAATGCTTTGCTTTCTAACCAACTGTACTAATGTTACGTATCGTATCATGTCTTTTTTATTTTTAAATAAAGGCTGAACTTGTGACTGGCATGATGGCTCAACAAGCCCACCCTCCACCTGCAAGCACCAGCATCCCAAATGGGCACGGGTTTGTGTCCCAGCTGCTCCACTTCTAGTCTACCTCCTTGCTTATGGCCTGAGAAAGCAGAGGATGATCCAAGTCCTTGGAAACCTGTACCCACATGGGAGACCCAAAGAGGCTCCTGGCTTCAGACTGGCTGCTGATGCACCCATTTGAAGATTGAACCAGTGAATGGAGGATCGTTCTCTCTCTCTCCTCCCTGTGAGTCTGCCTTTCTAACAAAAAATCAATAAGTCTTTAAAAAAAATGAACTCAGGGCCCGGCGCGGTGGCACAAGTGGTTAAAGGTCCTCGCCTTGCACGCCTGGGATCCCATATGGACGCCGGTTCTAATCCCAGCAGCCCCGCTTCCCTTCCAGCTCCCTGCCTGTGGCCCGGGAAAGCAGTCGAGGACGGCCCAAAGCTTTGGGAACCTGCACCCGCGTGGGAGACCTGGAAGAGGCTCCTGGCTTCGGATCGGCATAGTATCGGCCCGTTGCGCTCACTTGGGGAGTGAATCATCGGACGGAAGATCTTCCTCTCTGTCTCTCCTCTCTGTACATCCGCCTTTCCAATAAAAAAAAAATGAACTCAAATGTGCATTTGAACTGACAGTTTTGTGTGATTATTCATTTCAGTGATAGGCATGTCATGCAGCATCCATCCACTGGGATAATGGAAAAAATAACTGAATTACACATTAATATTTATCACAGATATGTTCTTACCCTCTAGTAACAAGCCTCCCTCAAAATCTAGTGCCTGGATAATTGGTGTTTCCTTCCAGCTAATGCCCAATGGCTTATACTTGCTCACACTGCCCATCAGGAGTAGTCAGGAGGCCTTTGCTCACAAAGATCATTTAGAAAATTTTTCTCCAAAAATAAATTCGTGTTTTCTTGGATTCTTAGACGTTTCAGTACTTTGCAGCAGATGAATCCCCGCAACTGCTGCTTCTCCCTCTTCCTTCTCCTCCTTCTTCCATCCTCCTATTCATTCTAATACAGGCTTTCTAGCTTTTCCACTTACCCTGGAAGTAACAGCCAGTGATTGGGTAACTAATCACCAATTTGTGGGGCAGAGCTTATTTCCTGGTCCCTAGCAAGCTTCCTGAAAAATAACCTCCAATATCTGCAGGTTTTAGGGAAACTCTTACTGGTTTAACAGTTCTATCCCTATTTTAGGTCCTCCTCACTTTGAACTAAATAGGATCAGGAATTAATTTTTCCACATTCAGGTTATTACTGCTTTAATTCAAGGCATGTTAAGCTTGTAACAGACAAAGGAAGTGAACTAATTTTCAACTTCAAATGATATGGGCATTTCGTTATTTATACTTAAATTTGGTTCCCACCACCAAGATAACTTTTTGGCATGCACGTGCCTATCGGTCCAAAGACAGGAAATTACTTTTCAGTTTGCTTTCTCTCTATTCTCTCTCCAGTCTCCCCTTCCTCTCTCCCTCTTATCTTCTCTCTCTTCTTTACCAACATGAACTTTAGAGAGAAGCTGTAGCATAAAACAGGAGCTTGTCTCTTGTTTCTAAATCACTACAAAAGGCAGTATTAGGGGCCTAGTGGCTGAAGTTCTTGCTAGCATGTGCCAGGATTCCATATGGGCAATGGAGCTAATCCTGGCTTTTCCACTTCCCATCCAGCTCCCTGCCTGCAGCCTGAGAAAGCAGTCAAGGACGGCCCAAAGCCTTGGGAGTCTGTACCTGCATAGGAGACCCAGAAGAAGTTCCTGGCTCCTGATTCCAGACCAGCTCAGCTCCAGCCGTTGTGACACTTGGGGAGTGAATCAATGGACAGATATTTCTCTCTGCATTGCCTTCTCTCTGTATATCTGACTTTCCAATAAAAATAGATGAATCTTTAAAAAAAGCGGGGGGAGGGGGGGAGAGTGTGTGTAGGGGCAGTATTAGTCCTCCTAGCTGCCCACCACGCTATTTAAATATCGCTACTTTGGATGTATTTTTTTCTACATTTCCTTTTTCCCTACCTATGGAAGGAACTATGGAAGCTATGGAAGAAACACTTTAGGCAACGTCTCCCACATATAACCACATAAATGTTTATTAGCATTTTTATTTGTATGAACCGGCCCTGTATAACCTGTACAATTTTCATTGTTCACAGTCTTGCTCATTATTTCCAATGAAAGTCCAGTTTGTCTCTGTTTTTAATGGCAGAGAGCTTAGCTGACCAGTGAAAAGTGTGTGTCTCCATTTAAGACATTTAGGATGTGTGGTTTTGGCATTCTTTAACTTTAGCAGTAATTCACGTTTAGTTGGAAATTATTTCAAGCTAGCTTAGCTCAGTTGATGGCATATATTCTCTCAACCTGTACTAGTGCAATAGGTTTTTCGTTGCGTTCTTTCTATTTACCAGAAGCTGCATCCCATCCTGGGGATGATTTTGAAGCCAACCTAGCTCTTCACGTTGGGGCTTAATTAACAGAAATCTCAGAACAAACAGTAGATTCTAATCAAAGCATAAGATGTACTGAGGCCTCACAGCTTGTTCTGTGTGTGCTTGTAGGTGAATAGTTTAATCTCTCCTGACTGAATTTCCTTTCTGCAAAACGAAAGACTGTTTGAATGACATAGCAGGCCATTTGACACTATAAAATCATTTCAGTTCTGGCAGGGCTTGTCGTAAACTACCTGTTTACCCTTGGATCTGCCCGCTGCTCTCTCCTTCTCTGCTTTGCTCTGTTCTCTGGAAAATCAGGTCATCGTTGCCAGCTTAATTTTCTGGTAGCCAGTGGGTTTCTAGCCAGGTTCATGAGCGGCAGGTAGCTTTATAAATCTGATGGGAGGGCCCGGCGCGGTGGCGCAAGTGGTTAAAGGTCCTCGCCTTGCACGCCCGGGATCCCATATGGGCGCCGGTTCTATCCTGGCAGCCCCGCTTCCCTTCCAGCTCCCTGCCTGTGGCCTGGGAAAGCAGTCGAGGACAGCCCAAAGCTTTGGGAACCTGCACCCGTGTGGGAGACCTGGAGGAGGCTCCTGGCTTTAGATCGGCATAGTATCGGCCCGTTGCGCTCACTTGGGGAGTGAATCATCGGACGGAAGATCTTCCTCTCTGTCTCTCCTCTCTGTATATCCGCCTTTCCAATAAAAAAAATAATAATAAAAATAAATCTTTTAAAAAAAATCTGATGGGAGATTAAAAGGCAGCATGAGGAGTGGGCTTAAGGAAAGAGTCAGGGCCCTCCCTCTTCCTTCCAGGGAGCTTGCTCCGTAGTGGTTCCCTCTCCTCTGTGACTCTGGCCCCTTCCCTGCATCATAGTGCTAGTTCTATAGGACGGTTCTCTGTGCCAGTGCTCACATGTTTTCTTTGGTCCCACCAGCCTAAGCGTGGTAAAGATTTCGTTCTTCCACCAATCTCTGGGGTTCTTAAGCCCCTGTTTAACTCTCATTCTCTTCATTGCTCCCATGGACCCATCACTACCATCCTTTCATTCTGTGGTGGATGATTCTTTCTGTGGTATCCTTTGGTTCCATGGGAGACAATTTCTATTTACTTGGTTAGACTATGGCAAGTCCTGGAACTATGAAAGTACCTTAAACAGTTGAGGAAGAAAAATACATATACATTAACTAAAGTGATTGAAATTAGCTCCTCCCATGAACACTTGTATCATAAGAACTTTTGTTTTATGACCCTTTCTGTCAAATTCTGAAGGAGACACAGAATCCTCTTTTTAATGTGACTGACTAGGTCAATCTATTTAAAGCTAAAGACCAGTTAATTAAAGGGTAGAAAAAACCATTTATGAACTATATTGCGCTGTGTATTTCTTTGTTCTAAGGACAAATGGCTTAATTGTTCCATTTATATCTGTCTGACACCTCACATTCCCATTAACGGTGTTAGTTAAATCAAATTATAAAAATGGCTACATTAGTATCCCAAAATTCTGGCAAGAAACAGCAAGGTAAAAAAATTTTTTATAGACTTGCCTTAGAAGCCAGACTTCTATTATACTCCTTTCTCTCCATCACCTTTACTCTGTCTAGGCATTTTTATTTCTAGCAGTTTCATCAGCAGAGGATGATTCAAACTGAGAGAATTTTACTTTAAAATGCTAGGCAACAGACCCTTGTGGAACTTGTAGAAAATTTTTATTTATTCCTTGAAGAAGAGATGGGATGAAGGTTGATTGTGTAATCCCCACCCCTTGCCACACACATGCCCATCTTCACCACTCCATATGCAGATTCAAGCAAGTAGCAATTTCATGGAGATGGCAATGGTACCATTGTCGATACTGTGGGAGCCACAGAGGGACAAAGGTCTGGCATGACAGTCATTGAACATATCAATAGATCACGCCTTCTTGAGGAACTTACAATGCAACTGGATGGTTTAAAATCACAAGCAAAAATGAACTTCCTGACTGTTGTAGAAGTTAGAATAAAATCAATGCCACTGGAGTGAAATGAAGGCATCTTGAGGGCCATCATCCCTTGATGTTTTAAGGGAGAATTTCTGTTTCCTGTTGATTGCCACCATCCCCTAGCTGGTGTTGTCATCACTTCAGTCTTTGCTTCCACAATTCACTGCTTTCTCCAGGTTTGCGTTAAACTCTCTGACTACTACTTTAAGGACACTTGCAGCTGCATTCGGGGTCCACTTGAATAATCCCAAGGATGAAGTTAATATATCAAGGTTACTAATCATGCCTGCCTGGTTCCTTTTTCCATGTAATGGACCAGTCACAGGTTTAGGAAGATAGTTTGGGACATTTTGGAGGCCTTTATTTAGTCGGTGACAGATAAGTGTGGGCAGAAATGGGTGTGAGTTGCACTGCCTGAGTTCTCTAAGAACGTTGTTCAACACTGGATTCTTGTACTCACCATATTAAATTCTGTGGCAATCCATCTATGCTTTTGCAATTATAAATAGCTCACCTCATTTTCTTTGCATGATCTCAAAGTATAGATGCACCACAATTTGTTTAATGTCTTAAATTCATCTTCAAAGATGCTGGGAGGACTTTTCAAATTTATTTTTAAAGGTATATTTTATTTATTTGAAAGGAAGACTTACAGAAAGACAGGAAGGTTCTCCATCTGTTGATTCACTCTCCAAATGGCCATGGCAGCCAGGAGTAACACAGGGGGTTCATCTGGGTCCCTACGTGGGTGCAGGGTTACAAGCACTTGGGCCATCTGCTGCTGCTTTCCCAGGTATGTTAGCAGGGAACTGGATTGGCAGTGGATTGAAGTGATACCCAAGTGTTATGCCAGTTTTTCATGTGGTACCTTAACACACTGTGCCACACATCAGGCCTTCAAATTCATTTTATAAATTAACCCCTTTTCATTTTCAGATAAGTCAATGTACTGTTCTTAGTTACATTAGTTTTCTAAAATTTGAGACACACACTTTTTTTTTGCCTGAAGAAGCTAATCTTAATTGCTTCTTTTTTTCTGTTTAGATTTACTGATTGTAAAATCTTATTAATAACATTAATATTATCTAATATTATTATCTAACCAAGATGTTGATATTATAAATGATAAAAAATTGCATTTTTAAGTGTTTTCATCATTACTGGAAACAGTTTAATGAAGTGTCTCAAAGTACATTTCTGGCTCAGGCTGTTTCACAGATTTCCCAGAGACCTGGTTAAATTTGGAGCACAGTTTGGTCAGCACTGGCTGTGATCATGTTTGCTGCCAGGTGGATTCATGGAACTGAGGCTTACGGGACAGAAGATAGCTATCTATTCAGTGAGTTGAATAAATAGAAACTCCGGGCGGGGGGTGGGGAGGGTTGTGATCACCAGGTAGGTTATTTGGCATCCTGTTGTTTGTCTTTTGTTATACGCAGGTGTACTCAGCCAGTCTTCAACCTAGCACATGGAATGAACTGTTCTCTGCCACTGGAACGCTTCCATTTGAAATAAAAACTGGATCTTTTCACTGTGTGCAGGTGTGTTTGGGAGAATGAATGTTTTGTATTACTATGAGAATTGTTTTGGGAAGAAAAGACACACACTTATCCCAGGATAATTTATATAGCACAAAAGTTTATTCTTCAAATATTTTGCTGTAGTAAAATATACATAAAATGTATTATTTTAGTCCTTTCAATGCACACACGTCTGTGGCAGTGAGTACGTTCATATTGTTATACAACTATCCCCATCATTCATTTCCAGAATCCTTCCCCTTTCCCCCGCCTCTGGAAACCGTCGTCGTACTCTATCGTAACGATTAGGACCACTCTGGATAATTCATACACATTGAGTCATGCAGTGCATGTCCTTTTGTGACTAGGTATTTCATTTAGCCCTTATCTGTAAGGTCCCTTCACACCGTAGCTTGTTTCAGTTCTTAATATTCCATTGAATGGTGGTACCATATTTCGTAAATCTGTTCATGAATCCACAAACACTGGACTTTGGCTGGCTCATTATCGTTTAGTCCAGAGAAAGGGGAATGCTATTAAGATCATTTATTGATGAAAGAAGGACCTAGATGAAGATGGATAAAAGCTTGCTAGCCTTGGTGATTAGGTTTTTGCATCAGTCTTCTTTAAGAAGATTCAAAAGACATAGAGAGGAACCAGAGATTGAGGAAATCTTTGGATATTTAGACTGGATGGATGCGGTGTTACTGTCTGCAAAATTTGTGCATAATGAGATGATGAAAAGACATGATAATTTCATTTGATGTTGAGAGCTATTTGAAGTTTTCTGGTGAAGACATGGGTATTTTTAAGAAATATATTGAGAATAGGAAAAATGAAAAGGAAATAAACATTGAGAACTTCTATCTGAATGGTAAGCAAATTCTGGATTTTTAAAATAAATTTGGTTTGTACATATTATGACACTGTGCTACTTTCTGTCTTCCACTTTCCTCCACAAGGTAAATTCACCTATTTTCCTCATTGATTTATTTAATTTGAAAAGCAAGTTAATTACCTTTTTTAAGTTTAGATGAACAAAATAAAGATTTCCTGATAGGAATGTGTTTGAATGGGCTATATTCACTGGAAGAAATCAATTCTGATAGCATCCTTTGTAATCTTGATAAGTCTCTTGAACAAATAAATGTTGTCAAACCTAAAATTTGATCCTCATTTAGTTTGTACTCCTGTATATTAAATATATTTGTTTAATAGAGTATTCCATTTAGTTTAAGATTTATAAACAGTCATCATTTCATTTTTAATCCAAAATGAATATTTTACTTGTGAAGAACATTTAAAATGGACAGTTTAAAATAATTTCTGTTTAGTCTTTACAGATATACACTGATTTGTCAGATATAAAGGGAAATTTTTACTAATTATATCTCACCCATTCTTAATTTCAACTACTTGTTCTGAGATTTTTAATTTATTTTTCGAAAGGCAGAGAGAAAGACAAACAGAAGACATTCCATCCGTTACCTCAACATTCTGGGCCGGGCCGGGTCAAAGACAGGAACCTGGAACTCACTCCAGGCTTCTCGTGTGGATTAGAGTCTCAACCACTTCAGTCTTCATTTGCAGAGTCCCAGGGTATGCATTAACCAAAAACTGCAGATGGAGCTCAAGCCCAACCACACTGGGCCCTCTTGTGCAGCAGTGGGAACTATAGTCCAGTTGGAACGACCCAAAATAACTCTTACCAGGTCTGTTGCCTGGTCCCTGCACATGCTGATGTATGCAGCAGACTGGCCTGGTCTGTCCTGCATCCCATTCGGCTTGTGTACATACCAGTGGGGTGCTGCAGTCTGGCTTAGACCAACCAATACCACTTTTTTGTTTTTTTTTTTACTTTTTTTTAAAGATTATTTTATTTTTCTTGGAAAGTCAGGTATAAATAGAGAAGGAGACACAGAGAGAAAGATCTTCTGTTTGTTGGTTCACTTCCCGATGGCCGCAATGGCTGGAGCTGAGCTGATGCAAAGCCAGGGACCAGGAGCTTCCTCTAGGTCTCCCATATGCTTACAGGGTCCCAAGGCTTTGGGCCATCCTGCTTGTGCTTTCCCAGGCCACAAGCAGGGAGCTGGATGAGAAGAGGCTCAGCCAGAATAGGGACACAAACCAGCACCTATATGGGATCCTGGCACATGTAAGGCGAGGACTTTAGACACTAGGCTACCGTGCCGGGCCCTCGACCCTACATTCCAGCCCACACTTTGCTGGCAAGTGCTACCGTCTATCCTGCCAGGTACAGGCTCAGCCTTGGTTCTCATGTTCACTGGTGGGAGCTACAGCCCATCAGAGAACTGCCCACAGTTTCCCGCTGGGTCCACTCCCAGCCCCGGATCTTGCACTTTCCAGGTGGTTCTGCAATCTAGCTTGACATGTCTTGCAGCAGTCCCTGCGCTTGCCTGCTGATGTTGCAACAAGGCTCAATCAGCCT
Organism: Ochotona curzoniae; assembly: GCF_017591425.1. Lineage (NCBI taxonomy): Eukaryota > Metazoa > Chordata > Mammalia > Lagomorpha > Ochotonidae > Ochotona > Ochotona curzoniae. The sequence continues at coordinate 27,574,232 of NW_024465369.1, forward strand.
ACCATCATTCTGGCAATATGGACCAATGCCGACCCGGCGTGATAGCCAAGCGGTTGAAGTCCTCGCCTTGGGGGCGCCGGGATCCCATATGGGTTCTAATCCCGGCGGCCCCGCTTCCAATCCATTCCCTGCCTGGGAATGCAGTCCAAGACGGCGCATAACTTTGGGACCCTGCGCCCATGAGCGAGACCCAGAAGAAGCTCCTGGCTTCGACTGGCTCGGCTCCAGCCATTGCGGCCGCTTGGGAAGTGAACCATCCAACGGAAGATCTTCCTCTCTGTCTCTTCTCCTCTCTGTGTATCCGCTTTTCCAATAAAAATATATAAATAAATCTTTAAAAGAAAAAGAATCAATGCCAAATTTCCATCAATTTTGCACATCGACCGCTAGAGGGCACGCTTTTACTTCTTCCTGTGATGTCCGGTGCATACTAAATGCTGAGCTATTTTTGAAGGGCTTTGTGGTCTGCAAAATTTGCAGGAACACCCACCAGTCTCAAGTTGGTCTTTACAGAAAATAACAAACTATTATATGTGATTGTCTTACCAATCTTGAAACACAGAACCAAATAATTTGACCAAGCAGTTAGTTTTCAGGATTGAAAAATTATCAGGACAATTAAAAATTTCAGCTCTTTAAAAAATGTATTTATTTTTACTTGAAATGCAAATTTACAGGGAGAAGATTAGAGAGAAAGATCCCCCGTCCACTAATTCAAACCCAAATGGCTGCAATGGGTAAAGCTGGGCTGGTCCGGAGCCTGAATATGCGTGTGTATATTTGTGTACGTGTGTGTATTTATATGTATATATGTATATAGATATTCACACACACACATAGAGAGAGAGAGACAGAAAGACAGAGAAGTGTGTGGTGTGTGTGTACTCTGTATGTAGAGAGATTTCCTATGTATCAGTTCACACCCTCTGATTGCCTGTGATGGCTAGGGCTGGGATGGTGCTGCATCCAGGAGGTAGGTTAATCCAGATAACCCAGGTGAGTGGTAGCAATCCACTATCTATCAGGGACTGAGAGCAGTTAGAAACTGCAGCTGGGACTCAAGCCAAGGTACTAAGATGTGGAGCTTACGTGTCTTAACCTCTCAAGAGTATTGTAATCTTACGTATGTATGTATGTATTTATGTAAGGCAGGGACAGAGGGGCGGAGAGAAAGGGAGAGTGAACTTCCATGGACTGCTCCGGCATCTCCCCCACAGATTCCTTTAGCACCCCGGTGCCGGAGGGGATGAGCCTGCTGCCCACCACCCAGCCTCCTGGCCCGCGAGAGACAAACAGACGGACAGGGATTCTGTCTAAGCATTTCCGATTTATTGGGGAAATTCAGTTTCTTATACAGGGTAAGGGATAACCTCAGGCCGGGAATTTCTTCCAGTAGGGAGAAACTAGGAGCCAATTACTAGAATGACTGCAGAAGACACCTCCCATAGACTAAGGGTAGGTGAGTGAGATGGCCCTGGTCAATCAATATTTCCTTGGAGCTCCGTGACTCCTGCTCTGGTTCATGCCAAGGGCTCTGTCCTTGGCCACCATCTTGCCCGCCAGTGACCTGGACTAACCCTAGTCGCCATCTTATTGACTTAGTGACCTCTTCGCCCCTGAGCCCCACAGACTACTCCCCAGATGTTGGCAGATAAGGGGGCCGAAGCTGGGAGTCAAAGCTCAGTGCAGGAGGGGTGGTAGGAACCCAGCTGCCTGAGCCATTGCCTGCTGCCTCCCCCAGGATGCATCAGCAGGAAGCAGCGGTCCGGAGCCCAGGCGGGTATTAAACCCAGGATCACAAATATGGGACACAGGACTTAACCATTATACCCATGCCCTCTCATGCTCCTCTCTGCCTAGAGATTTGATTTTCTTTTTAAAAGATCTACACAGTGTCTTATTTAAATAACAGACGGATAGAGTTATGATTCCTTATGACGGACTACGCTATCGTAACAAAATTGGAAAAATCTGATGTGGGTGGGAGTTTCTGGGGGAATCTCAGCCTACACAATATTGTACCACAGAATTCAAAATTCAAAATAAAAGTATATTAAAAAATAAACAAAAAAAGATCTACACAGGCACCCACCACTTTAATAGGAGAAGACAGAGTGGGTTGAGCATCTTCTGGGAGCTATTACCCATAGGCATTGAAGTGCTCTAAACAGATAAAGCCACTGTAGTAATGAACAAACTGCACCTTTAAGGAAAGATATTACTGACTTCTTAGAAATGAAGAAACCATTGTTTGGGGAAAGGTAACACATCCTCTGATGTAAACAGTTCTACAAAACAATAAAATTTCCACTTGTATCAATTGAAATGATATGATTATATTAATGGCATAAATAAAAGATTAGCTGATATTTCCCACATATTTGTTTCCTTAAGTGCCTATAATCCAACAAAAAGGTTTTTGCTAGGAGATGCTGAGAGATGGCAATATCCCATGGTTAAACCCAGTGTGATTCAAATATTTATCTAGCAGTAATAAATTATCCATTAAGTGCTGGAATGCACTTGATAAATAAGCCAGTCCAATAGATTAGAAACAAAACTGTGGTGTGGGCATTTAACCCAACACTTACTATGTTGGTTAAGCTTCCTGATAATGTGGAACCTGGGGAGTAGTAGAGATGGCTCAAGTGACTGGGTTGCTGCCACTGAGGTGGGACACCAGGATAGAGTTAACAACTTCCAGCTCCAGCTACCTCCACCATTGTTTGCATAGGGGTAAACCAGTGGGTAGGGGCACTCACTCTTTTCTGTCAGTCTCTATGCCTCTCAAAAACAACACAAAGTTACTTTCTCTGGTTGGAAAACTTCTCCCCTATGCTCACCAGGCTGATATGCACAACCAGATCAAATGAAGCATTGTTTACACGAGAAAGGGCCCTTCCTGAATATCTAATCTACAGAACTCAGTTGACAGTTGTGTACGTAAATTTGCTGGTTAGCGTCTATTTCACTTACAGACCATGAACTCCAGGAAAGCAAAAATCGAATCTGTTTTTTAGCACATTCAGTATGGTGGGGAGTACTTGGGTTACTAGGACATTCAGTAAATATTTTTGAGTGAATGCATCTACTCTTTCTTCTATATGTATTTAGAAACTATTATATAAATCAGTTTAACTATGATATTGCTATTTATGTCAAATAAATATGATGCCAATTTCAGTAGCAACTAGGTTCTTAGTGACAGTTAAAGCACATTTGTAAAATGGCTTATTAGTTGGAATGAGCATTGTAGTGTAGCAAGTTAATCCTTCACCTGTGGCACTAACATCCATATGAGCGCTGGTTCATGTTAGGTTTGCTCCACTTCCAATCCATCTGCCTGCTAATGGCCTTGGAAAGCGGAGGACGTCTTGGGCCCCTGCACACATGTGGGAGCCCTGGAAGAAGCTCCTGGTTGCCAGCTTCAGGCTTGCCCAGCTCTGACCATTGCAGCCATTTGGGGAATGAACCAACAGATGGCAGATCTTTCTCCCTCTCTTTCTCTTTAACTCTGACTTTCAAGTAAAATAAATTTATCTATGACTTAGAGTTGGAAATTGAGTTTTTACAAATTTGGCACAATAATTTTTAGGCAAAGTATTCAAATCCTTTACAAAAGATACTATCAGCATATTCATACTTTTGGCAGGACTAACCTTTCTTAAATCCAAGAGATGTTTACCCCTCATGGTTGTCACCTGTTTTGATTGTTCAGCTCAGCACCTGTGTCATGACCAACTCTTAAATAATTAGACTGTATAACATTCCAACTTAAAATTTGTCTTTAATATTTTGACAACAGAGATAGTTTCAACAGAGATATTTTATCATCTAGGTGTTTATTTTTAAATACATTTATTTGAATTTTAAGATTGTATATGTTAGCCAAAGCTTCTAAGGAGAACATATGTGAAGGGACTATTTAGTGCCTATAGATCTGTGGATGCCTTCAGTTTGGGAGGCAGGCTTCATGGCACAGCAGGTGAAGGTGCTTCTCGCTGGCAGTATCAAGTGTGGTCTCTGCCTGTGACCTGACTTCTTGCTAAGGTGCACCTCTAGGTGAAAGCAGAGGGAGACTCAAGTACTTTAGTGCCTTCCACACCTGTGGATACCTGATGGCGTCCCTGGCTCCTGGCTTTTTTGGGGATCTGGAGAGTGAACCAACAGGTGGAAAACATTCTGTCTCTTACATTTTACCTTTCAAATGAATAAACTTTAAAAAAAAGTGTTCCATTTTTATTTTTAACACAACTAATACTTGTAAAAACATAATTTTAGAAATACTGTGATATATTGATGCTTTCCCCCCTTTGTCAAGCACAATTAAAAGCAGGATTTCTGGGTCAAAATGTGCTCCACTTTAATTTGAGTAAAAGTTTGTGGTAATTAAGATCCCCCACATCAGTTTTATTGTTAAATATTGTTTGTATTCATCTTCATGCATTCTTGTCAGCACTTGGTTATTTATTTATTTATTTTTGCTGAAAACCTAAAGGCTGAAAAATCATGTCCTGTTTGCTTGGCTGGACCGTTCTTGACATTGACCTCCACAAAGCACTTTACAGCTGGTGCTCCAACCAGTCAGCACACACAGTTCTATAATGACCTGAAAACTCAAAGTTACTGTCTTAAAATTCAGATAGGTTAATTTTACAGTTCTCATAGTTTTGAAAAATCCTCTTGATTGCTACCTAAGTTGAAAATAATTTTCCATTCTCTATCTTTTTGTTCATGATAAACATAGTCAAATTATGCTTGCTATTATTGTTTAATAGTGCACATTTTTTGTTTTGCTTCAATGCTTTTTAAAAAGATTTTATTTTTATTGGAAAGTCAGACATACAGAGAGGAGAGACAGACTGGAAAGATCTTCCATCCAATGATTCACTCCACAAGAGGTCACAACGGCTGCAGCTGTGCCAATCTGAAGCCAGGGGCCAGGAACTTCCTCTAGGTGTCCCACACAGGTGCAGGGTCCCAAGGCTCTGGGCCGTCCTCGACTGCTTTCCCAGGCCACAGAGATCCTGATGGGGGGTGGGGCTGCCAGGACTAGAACTGACACACGCAAGGCCATTGCACTGGGCCCTATTAATACTTTTCTTATTTTCCTAGATACATAATAGTCTCATTTGCATATAAAGATTATTTTGTTTCTTCTTTTCCAGCATCAACAACAAATATTGCTGTAGTATAGCAATTGTCAGAAACTCCAAGAGTGTTGTATAATCAGAGTCCTAATGAGTACTCATGCATTGTTCTGGATTTTAATTAAAATGGTTTCAGTATTTTGTTTTTATGTGTTTTGGGATTGTTTTTGTTGGATATACTTTAGCATAATTAGTCTCTTCTTAATCATATTTCATAATTAATCTCTATTCAAGAATAATTGCTGATTTTTGCTTATTGGACTTGGATTCTGATTATAGAACCATATGACTTTTAGCTTATATATTTATAGATATGATACTATATATTCCAGTAATGAATAACGCCTTTTGTTCCTATTCTAATTTGCTATTCTAGTATTCTTTTCACATACTTCTTAACTGAGTTATTGCTGCATCATGTATAATTTTGCATTCATATTGCTAAAGGAAATGGTTTATACATTTAAAACCATATCATCTGATTTTAAAAATATGATTCATCATACCTTTACAAAACAATGAGGGGAATTTCTTTTTTTGCCTGTCATATGGAAAGTTTTAATAGTAGATTAAGATTTTTAAATGACATTTATTTGAATGTGGTTGATTTAGTATACTAAGAAGCATTTGGAGGGAGATCACATTTGCTAACATTGAATTTTTTTTCAAATTTCATTTCTGCTCTAAAAGGCATGTAGGGCAGAATTGAAAAGTGTCATGTTGATTTCCACTAAAGAAGCATGCTGAAAGTTTTTATTTGCAGGCAATTTCCACAAAGCAATTTTGTTGGAAAAATGACTAAACCAAATAAAGACAATTCAATCTACCATATTTTCTTTGTTGAAACAAAATCTTTAAAATGGAAAACCAAGGAAACCAAACCTGAAGCATAAGTTTTAGGTTGTTCCATAATGAGAGTAAATGATGTATGTTTCATTGTAGAGTTCGAAGTGTTAATATTTCATTTGAGATAACTGTGGAAAGTGAAAAATGACTTGTATTACGGCCCACTGCATTCATACTGATAAGAAGCTATTCCTTTACAAAAAAATGTACATCTTCAACCATTCAAAGTGGCTTACTCAAAACTGGCCTCTTCTCCAAAACTGCGACCTGTGACTATGAAACTGCACATTTTGCATATCCTTTTTTATGCACACAGTTTGCTTTTACTAACACTTCTTTACCCCTATTTAATTAAAAATTTTTAATAATAATTAACCTACAGACAAGTCCCAGGAATCCTACCCAGGATGTCTCATTTCAACTTCTGGAATTTACTGAAATTTTTATATTACAGTTACTTGTTTTACAGACTGTGGGAGCGAGGCAACAAGTGCTTATCTGCAATTTACAAGACCGTTGCTTGAAACATTCTTATCAGGGTAAGTGAGATACTCAATGAAGTCTTCATAATTGCCCCAATGTTTCCTGAAGGAACATGCGTACATGTTCTTATGAGAAAATTACCAACATGAGATGAAAAGTCCATGTGTCTTACCTCATCAGGGAGAATACTGTGTGTGCCATTTTATTCAGACGTGCAATAAAATTAGTCATTAAAGGAACTGCAGAGACCAATGGGTTTCCTGACTGCTTTCCATGTTTCTATTTTTTGGTTTGAACTTTTAAAGCTAGAAACATTTTAAGTAGATTGTAATATGTAAAAATGTATCTTTATAAAGAGATTATGAACATAGAATATAAATAAAACAATTGCAAATGTAAGATGCTCAGGTTTCCTATTCATTTTGTAATCAGATTTTAAATTGCTCAACATATCAGCAAGTTGATTTTTTGGACTTGATGGAAGTTAATAGATAAACTACATTTTCTTAGGTTTAAATTTTAGTGTGAAGGTAAAACATTCTGAAGGTAGTGTTAATACTTTTGTGTTCAACACAGGGGCTCTCCTCTCATCAAGAATGAAGTTTGTATTTTTATCCCACTTTTTAAGTTCCTTTGCATTACTATTTATGATATCACTGTATTATTAACCAATTGACAATGTTCCATATCAGTGATGGCTAGCTTTTCTTGAACTTGAGTATTTAAGATGCATTTATGTTTTTAGGGCATGGCATGATAGCCTAGAGGCTAAAGACCTTACCTTGCTTGCACCGCGGGATCTCATATGGGTACCAGTTCTAATCCTGACAGTCCTGCTTCCCATCCAGCTCCCTGCTTGTGGCCTGGGAAAACTGTCAAGGATGGCCCAAAGACTTGGGACCCTGCACCCATGTGGGAGACCCTGAAGAAGTTCCTTGCTCCTGGCTTCAGATTGGCACAGCTCCGGCCTTTGCACCCACTTGGGAAGTGAATCATTGGACAGAAGATCTTCCTTTGTGTCTCTCCTCTCTCTGCATATCTGACTTTCCAATACAAATAAGTAAATCTTAAAAAAAGATGTACTTACATTTTTGTACTTTCATTGTAATACTCATAAATTTTCAACCCTATTCAATTAGAAATGCTATAAAACATAGAAACCAACATGCTTGACAACTCACTAATGGGCTTAGCTTTTCTGATGGTTTTCTGCCTGGATCAGGATGTGGAGGCACTGGTGTTTAAAGAGAAACACACACAAAAAATCCTACAAATAGGGAAAGATTGAGGCTTACTAATGTGGAAACCAGATCTAGTTGCTTATAAATGGAAAATATGTAGGAAGAGCCTATAATTTTTGCTACTATCTTTGGGCTTGGAAAAATGCCCAGGTTAGTGACAAAGGGAACTTTGGGGAAGACTCTAAATTTACCACAATCTAAGAGAAAATGGAAAGTCAAATGGATGGCTCCAATAAAAACACAAGCCTTGGAGAGTTCAAGGAATAATAGAAGAATTTCTATTGATTTCTTTTTCTAATGGAAATATGATTGTGATTTAAGAATTTAAATTATTTTGGAAATAAGCAGCAATTCTGTGTTTGCCATTAATTGTAGCTAAATCAATTAAAATCTGTTTTCTGGGCTGTTTTCACAAGCTCCAAGTAATTCAGCTTTGAAGCCTCTTTGTCTTGTCTGATCTTTGCCACACCTTTAAAAGATTATTTGAAAGGTATGTTTACAGAGAGAAGGAGAGTCAGAGAGGAATAGATCTTTCGTCTGCTGATGGATCCCCAGTCAAATAGGCTGGGCCAAAGTCAGGAGCCAGAATCCCATTCTAGTCAGCTAGGTGCATTTCCAGGCTGGTCTTTCATGTGGATGGCAGATGCTAAAGCACTTAGGCCATCTGCTGCTGCTTTTCCAGAGGCTGGGTCTCTAAGTGGCATGTTTTTTTTTCAGTTTTTTTTTGTTTGTTTGTTTTAATTCTTATTTTGGACTTTACAGTTTTGAAGGCATAGAGCATCTCACCTTTCTCAACTTTCCTCCATCCTGCTTTTCCCCTCTGCACTGTTCTTTGCATTTTCTAATAATATTTAGGATGTAGGTAAAGCAGTTGGCTTAACATGCTGAGCCACAACAGCAGTCGCACTGAATTCACTGTTTCTTGAAGCACATGTCTCTCTTATTTATTTTTATATAAATTTATTTTATTTTTGATAATGTTTATGTAGTTGATAAGGTTGTATGCTCATGTGGATCACTGAGTGGGTAGGGAGGGGTCAAGGAATGGAAGACAGTGGATGAGACAACTGTTCCCAATTTTTTTTCTTCTTGTATCTGGGGGAAGAGGAGAGAGAAGAGGGGAAGGCCATTCCCAACAGCCTAACTGCATCAGTACCCGGGGATGGGAGATGGCCACTTGGTTCATCCTAGGATCCACAGTGTTGAGTATCATCCACAAGTGGTTTCTGTAGTTCTGAGATGCTGTTGATTTGTTGCTCCAAGGTTGAGGAAATCTTTCCAACGTCCATTGGCCAGCAGAGTCCAGCTTAGAAGACTCCCTAGATAGTTGCTGTCAAATCTTGGCCAGCAGTTGTTCAGTTTATTCTGCCCTCTGTCATGGTACTGGACATTCTCTGCAGGCCTCAATGAGCTGTCATGTCCTCCACGAGCATCTGGGTATGCTGTCCACTGCACCAGCTCCAGCAACCAAGGAGGTCTAGTTCTGATACATGCATTGTCAAAACACAGATCCTGTGATTTCTCCCATGTTCATAGTTTTGGGTCCAGTTTTCCAGTTGGAAAGGAAGGGTGGTCTGCAAATAAATGTTGCCTGAGGTGACCCCAGACCTGACTCCGGCATGTGCCAGCCAGTGCAGTGTCCAGCTCAGTTCATCACCTGCAACAGACTACACAAGAAATGGAAGCAGTCTAAGTGTCCATCTGTTGATGAATAGATAAGAATATAAAGAAAAGCTGGTGATGCGTACCATAGAGAAAAGGAAGATGGGGAGAGATGTGAAATATGATTAAGGAACTATTAAATTTTATTTTAATTGATACTAATTTTTCAAATTCATTAGGGGAAATGTGTTACTTCAAAACACATACAGTGTGCAATAATCAAATCATGGTAATTAGCAAACTGCCACCTCAATCATTTATCATTTCTTTGTACTAGTAACAATTCCAAAATCTCTTTTTATCTGTATTGAAATTTGTAATGAATTATTGTTAATGTATAGTCCTTCAACAACAGTTCATAGGTCCATCATGCTGCTATCTAAGTGTATCATGACATGCTGAATAGTGCTCCAATGAACATGACACAGTGATTTAAATTCCTTTGGATATATATCCTAGAGTCGGATTGCTGATCATTCGGTTAGGGTCTTTTGAATTTATTTTTGTGGTACCTGAACATTATTTTCTATAATGACATTAATTTACATGGCCACAAACAGTGTGTAACAGTTCCCACACATAACAATTGCCACATTCTTACTAGCATCTGTCAGCATTTGATTTTCTGATAATAGCCATGTTTGTGTTCACAAGAAATTACACAACTTGCACATGCATTAAAACTTTACATGGTACCCTGCAAGTATGAATACTTTTTATGATTGAAAATTTTTGACAAAAGAATTTAAGAAACAAAACATTATTTTTACGCTATCATGTGGTTATCAGTAACTCCCCTTCTCCCTTTTGTTTCCTTTAATACTTGAATTTTTGTTCATTGTATCATTTTAATTTTATTGTGATACATGAATAGTTATGTATCATTCATTCATGTTTATTTTGATCTGTATTCTAATCTTAGATGTACAATTATATATAATTAAAGACTCCAAATAGTTTTGGAAAATGGAATTAAAAGATAAGTTTATTTTGGTACAAAAAATGAAATTCATCCTCGAATGGATCTTATCAGAGGTCCTGAGTTTGTGAATTGTTGCACTTATAAACTTTTTTCTCTCACCTTAACTCTATCTGTACAGGAGTCAGAGGTTGATTGGGATTTACGAACTTCTTGGTCTAAGAATTTTCTCTCTAGTCATATAGAGTTATTTTTCTTAATAGCTGGTACCTTTTAGGAAGGGAAGTTGGTGAGTCTTCCATTTCTGCTTTTTTGTCTATCATTGTATTAAAAAAAATTCAAACATATACAGTTCTCTCCATTACTGCTAAGCCTTCAGCTATCAGCTGCCTCTCTACCCCAGAGGCCATACCTTCCCAACAGGTACACACATTTCTGCCCCTGCAGTGAGTGCTACAATGCACCCTGTGCCATCCTGTGCTCAGTATTTAGTCCTAAGTGGAATTCTTTCATTCTAGGAGTACAGTTCCTGCTGTTGTAGAGTCCTTGGTCCTCCCCTTGATTTGGTTCAGACATTGGGTTCTATCACTTGGGTTGTTACCAACATTATCAGTTCCTAATTAATCATGCTTTGAACATGGAGTAGTAATATTTTCATTGCTGTTTTTTTGGAGTTGTATGGATTTCTGGAGAATGTGGGTAGCAATATGGTTGTAGGCAGTCATCACCCTAAGATAACTGAAAGGATGATACAAGTCACCTGTTTTTATTTTAATAGTTTGAGCTGGACTTGAGCATACAGCTAAAGTAAAGTCAGGTTTCTAGCAAATGACAATGAAGCCTTTGGTGGTGAAATGTGTTAGTAGCTACAGTTGCTTCCTCTAATCCTCTAATCCCAGTAGAAGCCTAAACTCCTTATGTGCCATATTTTTGCATGCCTGTGATGTTGTATAAATTAGATACAGTAAGGATTAGCAACAACAATAAATTGTAATAATAACTGCACGGTAATAAAAGTTAGGCGGACGTATGTGGGGCTTGAAGGGTGAATAGGTCACTAATTCAACAGGACGGCAGTTAACAGTCAAGATCACTGTGTGGAACAGGATGGCAGCCAAGGAAAGAGCCCTGAGCATGAACCAGGGCAGGGGTCAAGTTGTTTCAATGAAAGACTGATTGGTCAGGGCCATTTCACTCACCTGCCCCTGGCCTACTGGAGGTGGCTTCCACAGTCATGCAGGTGACAGTTGGCTCCTGGTTATCCCCTCCTGGAATGCCTGGGATTCCTGACCTGAGGCTATTCGCTACCCTATAGAAGAAACTGAATTTCCCAAGTAAATCAGAACTGCTTAGACGGAACTCCTGTGGCGTATGTTTGTCTTTCACCTGCTGGGAGGTTGGATGGCAGGCTGCAGGCTCACCACCTCCAGCAACAGGGTTGCTAGAGGAATCTGTGGGGGAGATCCTGCAGATGTAGTTTCTCTCAAAATATCTTACTGTGCTACATTGACCCTTCTCCTTGTAATTAGATCATACAATGCCTGTGGGCTGACAAGACGTAAGAATGATGTAGGGTTTGTGACATGTGTCTAGTTAGTAAATAAGGTCTAGTTGCATACTAACACTGCAGTAACATGTAGTCAATCTGATAACTTAGTTGATCATTGGTGGTTAAAGAACCAGTAGCATAGTCAGCATGGATATGATGGGTAAAAAGAGGATATAAATCCTGGATCAGGATTAGCAAGAGTGTGTGAAATTCCATTCCATTATATGAAAGAGCACACCATTTAAAACATATGACTGTTTATTTCTGGAATTTTCAATTTAACATTTTAGGACTGAAATTCCCTATTAGTAATTGAGAACACTGAAAATGAAACCATGGATAAAGAGGGGGAAACTACTGTAAAATGATTCACTTTAACAGAAGAGATTATGTGGGAATTATTCTAATACTTAGGGTAAAACAGTCATGTTATTCTTACCTGAATTTTCTTAGTTGCTGAGCTGTTGGCATCCCATCAATGATATAATGTTATGGAAGTGAAATCATACATTGTTTCAATTATTTGGATGCAATTCTGAGACATAAATGGAAGTAATACAACATCTAGATAGAAAACAGCATTGTTAAGTCCGTTTTGCTCTAGCACTGTACGAGATGAAATGAAATTTTTAGGTGAAGAGAGGAATAAGCTTTGTAGTTATATATTCTTGATTTAAAATTTCATACAGTTACTTGGAAGGATGTCATATAACAACAAAGAAAGTAAACTTGAAACATCCGTGAAATCCTGCCAATAATTTTGATCAAGGAATGTTGGCAGGCTGAAGGAAATGTCTTATGAAGTAAATGTTGCCAAGCACTTCTTATAATTACACTAGAGGGTTTTCTTCAGCTTAGTTGTCTATCAAGTTCTGTGATGACACAAGAACAGAGTAACTCAGAAAAGAGCAGTCAATGCCAGCTTTAGAGGTTAGGGCTGGCAGTATTTCCCATTTTTGTCTAGAGGTGAGTTCCCTATGGTGTAAATCTATTCCGTAACTGTGCTGTCCAACAATAGATATCAGCCATGTATGGCAAATGAATTGAGGAACTCAATTCTAATCTTGCTCACTTTAACTAAATATGAAATTATATAGCCACATATGGCTCATTTTTTTAAAGTGACACACTTCCATAGGCTCAGGGATTTTCCTTTCCACCCTTCGCACTCCCCCTCCTCATCATTGCTTTTCCCTATATTATTACAATAGTCCTTTAGCAAGTCACAAATCTGCTGTTTAAGTGTATCATGGCATCATAGGCATAGGAAATAGCAGAAAGTCCAGCATCCTATTGTCCAGATATATCTATTTCACTATTGGTGGGGGTGTAGGCCAGTACAGGCACCATGGAAGTCAGTATAGAGAGGGCTAAGAAAACGGAAAATTAATCTACCATATTACCCAGCTGTTCCACTTCAGGGAATATATTCACAGGAAATAAAATCTGCATTTGAGAAAGTGATCTGTAACCCCATATTTACAACAGCGCAATCTACAATAGTGAAGAATAGAAACAACCCAAATGCCCATCAGAAGAAGAATAAAGAAAACTGTGATATATTTACTCCATGGGATACTACTCAACCATTTAAAAGAATAAAATTCTATCATTTACAGCAAATGGTTCCCACTTGAGGCCATTATGCTCAATGAAAAAAGCTAATCCCAAAGGGACAAATACCATGTATATACATATAGTTATCTAGAGAATCTGTACAATGGAATTGCCACACAAAGAAGTGAAGATACATTCAGTACTCATCTCCCAAGTAAAAATGTTCATAGCTGTTCTACTCGAAGCTTTATGTGGACAGCATGACAGCAGTGGATTCAGACTTGAAGTTTACCTGGCAGAGGTAAAGGCAATGACCAGAACAGCAAGGAAGTGGGTGCGATATACATGTATCTGTCTGAGAAATGGAGATAGATCAGCTGCTTTTGTTGCTGCTGTTGGGATACAACAGGAAATTTGCTTCTTCCTCTTGGTAGCACAAAACGCTGCTTGTAGCAAAGTTTTCAGGACATTCAATGGCTGCCTCTGATGTGTTTTACTGAACTAGGATTTACACATTAATATTTGTTTCCACTAACCCGTGATTATTACTTCGTACTAGTGAAGTAGATAGATAGAACATCACTCTGTGAATGGAGCATTTTGGATGCTATGTTTACATTCATAGCAATCACTCTTTTTATATTTCTTGATCCTCACACTAGTCCTGCTGTTACAGTGAGAACAATATTCACATTGGTTAGCCAGATCTGTGGATTATTGATTATTGGCTTGCTTACAATTTTGGCTAAGGCTCAGGACACAAAATCCCCGGGCTTTACTCCCAGGACTTTCTCTTGTTAGGTGTATAACTCTTAGATGTTGATTTAATCTATGCATCAGTTTTCATTTGAAATTCTTTTAAGGTTGAGATGAACTCGCATGTGTAAAGTATATGCCAGAGTGCCCTATGTTAGTTATTGAAACATTACATGAAATTTTAAAAAGACACTATCGAAACCAAATATCTGCCACATGGTAGACATCGTAAACACTCTTGAGATGAGCATCCCGACAGATTTCTTAGGCTTTGCATCTGGCTCTGGGCAGCTCCAGAGTCTCAGGACAGTTGCTTAAGCACTGTCATTATCTACCATAGGGTGGGATAGAGGAGAATCAGTAAGTTTCACTTACTGAGACCATGTCTGACTTTGCCATTAAATATCTTCTAACTTAGCAATCTGGAGACAGAACTGTTTGCAAATGTGAATAGACACTCAGGTTAAGCTGGTGGAATACTCAATATTCTGTTGCTAAGGATCTAAGCCTATTCATGGAGTCCTATTTTTAGAATGTACAAGAATGAATCAGAGGCCTATGATTAATTATTAATGATTGTGAAATAACACTGTTGGATGACAGAAAGTAAAAAGTTTTAATAAGAGCTGCTCTGAGAGTTACTTTTAACAAACACATAAAAGGATTTTTGAAGTTATATATTACCTCTTGGGAACATTGCTTGTCTTGAATTTTTTTTCCTGAATGTCGATGCTTTAGTCATATCCTAAAGAGAAAACAACATGGCAATGAGAAACTTTGAAAAGATTAGTTTTAGCTCATCATTTATTAGCATGAAGACGGAAATTCTGAAAATTTTGAATGTTTGACAACTTGTCAGAGTAAAATAAAATATTTTAAAATTTGAATTTTAGTGTCTTTACGAATTAGTGGTATGTATTAGCTAATGTGTTCAAACTGTGTTCTCCACAAGTCAGAGGAAAAAACTCAGTCAGTTAGACACCTTGTCAAGTCACATGGACTGAAAGGGATGGGTGTGACCCCTAGCATTCCGACTTTGGAAACTACTCTCTTGACACCAATTTGTTTTTCTGATTCACATTAGGGATTAACCATTTATCATTAAAGAATGACATGAAAATTCAGTCTTGCACTGTTTTCATTCTTTTACAAATTGTCATAGCCATCCATGTGTTTAATACATATTGAACACACATTATACTAATAAGAGATCATTTTACCCAGAATTTACCAGATAATGGCCTCAATACATCATCTTATTTAACCCTCACAGAAACACCACTAGGTAAATTACATAATCTGTGGTGTCTTGCAGCAAGTCATTATGGAGCTTAGTCGACAGCAGGTACTCTAAGCTAGTGCTTTTCAGAACCTTTTAGGTGAGGATTGTGTTCAGTGCTGCAGAACATGAAAGCTGCCTGCAAGAACTTGAAATTCGGTGTTGCTGTTAAGATATGCACACAAATAATTCTGGCACGCACTGGAGGAGTTTATTCCTGGAGATACAGTTAATGTACTAGGAAATTCATCAGAGACAGCAGCTACTTCTGATACAGCCTGAAAGACTGGAAAGGATGTATGTGCTTATTAAATAACAAGAAGAGATTGAGGAGATAGAATTCAGGTAGTGAAAGCAATCAATAGGAATTTTAAAGGAAAAGAAATTACTACAGCTGGGTTAGTAGTAAACTTAATTGCATTTTGTAATACATTAAAAACTGATTTGAGAAGCTGAGAGATGAAGGGAAGCGAGAGGAAGAGACAGAGACATGGAGAGCAACATTCTTACTGATTGGTTCATTCTGATGATGCTTGCGATGGCTAGGACTGAGCGTGGTGGAAGCCCTGGAACTCAATCTAGACTCTACACATGGATGGCAGGAACCTGACTACTTGTAGGACAACGTGGAGTCAGAAGCTGAAACTTGGCTCGAACCCTGGCTCTCCAGCATGAGATATGAGCATCTAAATCACTAGGCCAAGTGGTTTCCACTTTAAAGTACCTCTTCTGAAGAGGCTTACTTGTCTGCAGTCACTGGAGTGATAGTTCTTGACAGTGCCTAAATCACCAAACTTCTGAATGGAATGTGGAAGGGAACCAGCCCAGATGCAACTTGATCAGATAGGAGGTGGATAAAATATTCTTTGCCCACAATGCTAAGGTCATGAAACTGAACACACTGTGAAGAAGGAATAGAAACCATCACATAGGCGTGCCTGGCATCACAAAATCTGTGAGTCCCATTCTCTCTTCTTTGACAGCAATGGCAGAACTCATCTTCAGAAGACCTTGTTCTGTGTTCTTTCTTAGCAGATCAAGAACTTTATGTGTCTTTTTCTATCCTCTGTTATTACTAAGTAATTGCATATCTGGTTACAGACGCTCCTTTCTGTGTTCTCAAGTCTCTCTCGTCTTGCAAACACTGCCTTCCTGCTGCTCCAAAGCCTTCTTTTCTCTCTATAGCTAAGCTGTTAGAAGGAAGTATAAAGACTCACACATATTCCATAATATGAAATTAAGCACTGTGCATTTCCTGATTGAAAAAAGCCAAGGGTTATTCTGATCTTTTATTTTTATTTATTTTTTTAAAGATTTATTTTTATTATTTTTTCATTGGAAAGGCGGATATACAGAGAGGAGAGACAGAGAGGAAGATCTTCCGTCCGATGATTCACTCCCTAAGTGAGCGCAACGGGCCGATACTATGCCGATCCGAAGCCAGGAGCCTCTTCTGGGTCTCCCACGCGGGTGCAGGTTCCTAAAGCTTTGGGCCGTCCTCGACTGCTTTCCCAGGCCACAGGCAGGGAGCTGGAAGGGAAGCGGGGCTGCTGGGATTAGAACCGGCGCCCATATGGGATCCCGGGCGTGCAAGGCGAGGACCTTTAACCACTTGCGCCACCGCGCCGGGCCCGTCTGATCTTTTATTTTTTACGTGCACTTTCTCTGTACAACTATTCTTCATAAGCCCACCCGTGCTTCCCTGACTTTTGAATAGCTTTCATAAGATTATTGGGTTTACTATTCACTGCATTTTGAAATGACTCTTCTAGCTTCCATATTTTTACAAAGTCTTACATATTTGAATTCTAGCCCTACTTTTATTTTAACGTAGATTGTTTTCCCAAGAAAGATTCTTCTTTCTCTCTGATAACTATTTTTATAGACACAGGTCCTAAAATTATATTTCCAACCTGATCACTTTGAGCCCTGGACATGCAATTCATTTGCTTAAGTAAGAAGTCCACTTCAGCATCTCATAGAAATTTAACTGCCCCATGTTCAAAGCTGAACTCATGGTCATTTCCTCAAAATTCTCAAGTATTAAATTAAGCAAGCTACCATCTGTTCATTTTTTCCCCTTTCCTCATTAGAGACCTTAGAAATCACCAAACTTAAACACTTTTCTCCTTGACACTCAAGCAATCACTGAGCATGTCTGATTTTTTTTCTCAAAAAATATCTTAAACCTTCTGTTCTACTTTCATTTCTCTCACTGTCATGTTAGGCTAAGGAGCTTTCTGGTCTCATGTTAACTGTTGAAAATGCTTCCTTGTTCTTTGCTAACTAAACATCCTCTCTTACCCCATACAGCCCAGTTTTTACATGAAAACTACAATGCTATCAGTCTACAGCAACCACCAGCCAATCAGACAATGACCATCATGCCAATTTGTTGCTATTCTCCATAATGTCCCTGTTATCCAATAGGGGTGACAAAAGATAATCATCATTTGTTGGAGAGGCCCAAGATGGCAATGCAATTGAGGAAATTTCAAGAATTTGTATCTTGAGAGATAGGTAAGAACTTCTGTACCCATAGTGATCTCCTGTCAAGCTTCCCTAAATGGTACCAACCAAGCAAAGAGATTTCCGACAGTACTGCTACTGTCTGGAAAATCCCAGCCTGTGGACTCAGAGTTATTTTAAAGGGAGATGGAGAGAAGGAAATGGAGTCTTCTTTATGCTGGTCATTCTCCCCAAATGCCCTCAAGGGCAAGGTGAGGCTGAGGCCAGGAACCAGGAACTCTATCCAGTATTGAGCAGAGGAGAAAATTACAATTAAGTGGTAGCAGATGGAAGCTAGGACCCAGACTTCAATTTGGAGTAATTTGGATGCCTTTTCAGGACTCCCACGACTCGCCGCCTACTGCTCCTGCTAGTCCGTCCAGATCATGCCATTACCTTCGCTATAACAAGATGCTACAGTTAATACTAACAATTTGGGATTGCACATACTATGTTGTGGGGATTCCCTCTGTATTTTGCAAACTCAAGTCAGAATACTTCTCTGATTAAAATGCTGCCACAACTTTTTTGGCTGTTAGGATGAAATCTCTAATCACAAGGGCTTTAAAACACAGTTCCAGTCTCCCATGTCTATGATTCACAGGCAGTTGTCCGGAATACATGCTCCGCCTGCCTGTAAGACTATGATTAGACCTAAACCACCGGTGTCTATATTTCCTGTGAAAATGCATTTACTGTCAATTACAAATAAGTTTTAGGTGTCACACCTGAAAAAATGATGGACTACCCAAAACCATGGGAAAATCAGGATGGAAATGGGATTGGGGGCAGGATGAAATAGTCTGTTTCTTTGAGATTGTGGTGAGTCGGTCAGAGATTAATGTCTGGCTGAAAGAAAATCTGAAGAGCCATTTTGAATCATTCTGGGTGATGATGAGGTCAGAAATCTACTTGCACTGGCTAAGGTGCAGAATAGAATGGAAAAAGACAGGACTGCCATGCATGAAGAAGCGTCTAGAAAAGTTTGCTCAAAACTAGAAAGTTTACGTTTTCATGGGATGGAACTTGACCAAAACTGATTAGTTTTTAAGAGATGGGGTGGTTATCTTCTGAACTTGGAAGGTTTGGGTAAGTCCCCATTGTACATCATTAGGAGAGAATGGTGCAACTCTTCTCCTGTGGAAAGAGCAAAATGGCAGCTTAGGTCGCGGCTGAGTAATAATCATCGTGTAATTGTGCAAGTTGGGACCTTCATTATCCAATTAAAACGCACTTCCTTCTTTGTCTTTCTTATTTCTAAGTATATGTACTTTGAGCTCTCTTCTGTGGTTTGAAAAATTCCCGTCTTTGAAACTAGACCTGAAAAGATTATTCAATAGAAACCCATCTACGCAACGATTAAATCGGAACAAATCCAGATTTCTGGGATCTGTAGGAAAGGCTCGTGTTTCTCACGTCATCTCGCTTTTCGTAGTCATAAGCTGGGGATACTGCAGGTTTGTTTGTGCAGAATTTTCTGTGAGGTTATTTTCGGTCTTCCCACATGAGGGCAGCAGAGAGATGGAGCACAAAGCCCTGAACAGTAAATCAGAGGTGGCTGAAACTAATGTTGGGCGTAGTGTTTTCAGAAACATCCCTTCAAAAATTAAATAACACGTTTTATCTTTTTAAACAATCCCACTCTATCGATTTGCCTACTCTTCTTTTAAAAGAAAATTAGACTTACATCTAAGAATAGGTAAGTAGATGTGAATACAGGCTTTTACAAGAATTGTCTCTGGTTTAAGCAGAATACATTTTCTACTTTTTCTGGGTAGTATCAATTTAGAAAAAAACAAATGTTATTTCAAAATATTTACGCTATTATATTGTTCTTTAAGGATAATTACTTTGAGTGTGGTCTAAGCCCTGATGCCATGTGTTGGTGCATATGGAAAATCAATTTGGTTAAATGCAATTTGAATAAAAGATTAGGGAAATTCCAATAGTTTTCGTATTACGTTTGTGTATTGTCTTTGGCTGTAACCGAGGTTGCAATAAAAAGTTGTTGAGTCGAATTACAAGGATAGAAGGTGACAGGTTCTGCAGCCTTCCGGCTGGGCTCCGGTTGTCACAGCGCCTTTGTTCTCTGTCCAGAATGTCATTTCCCCTCCCCCAGGCAGCTCACTTTGCAGCCACACCCACCTCTTAGCCTGGTGGACTGGTGCGGGCTCTCGGGGCTGCTATAACCATTCTGTGCCTCTGTGCACTCTCCTGGAACACTATGGCTTCCCTGGGAACTCTGCATTTTTTTCTAATTTCACCTGTAACATTGGGTACTATAGATTTAGAAGGGGTCTAATTTTAACAAAGAAGAATACTTGAAATGTTTATCGAGGTAGTGGAGATAGGAGTGAGGATTAGAGGATGATTCCAACTGTGGAGAAAAAGGGGTTTGTCATCCTCTTGTTTCGGGATGAGGAGTTCAGGGTTTGAGGCTAGAGAAAGAAATGGTGGATATCAACTTGCAACAAACATTCTGCAGTCCCGGGTAAGACCAGCTAGGTCTCAGGTGGCAGTCCTTTGGCTGGGTTATGATGAAAGCCAGGATAAACAGGAGCCAAATGTGAAGATGCTTTATGGAGGGCCGAGCTTCATGTATGTTAGAAAACAAACTCTTCTCGTAACAGCTTTCTGGTTGTTTAGGTGATTCTCTCAAGGGCATTAGTCTGTGCTAGAGGTCATTGCCGCTTGCAGCAGGGTGGGGAGAGAGGAGGAGCTCTTTCTAGAGAGAATTCAGACCCTCTCGCCTGCTTAGCATCTTGTTGCTAGGCAACGGCTCCTCCAGTGAAAGCTCATCTCCCTCTTTAAAACTGGAGTGAGCTCTGGGTAAGAAGAATACAGTTCGTATAAATTGGACCCTGTGCAAACAATGTTTGCTCTAGTCCTCAAAACTGCCTCCCCCTCTAAGGCAAATCATTCCTTCTTAACATACTGTCACTTAGCAACGAGATGCTGCAACTTGGCTCTTTTCTGCAAGGCAGCATACTCCCTTTTTAATCTTATTGATTTATTTTTACCTTTCCATCCATATGCCTTTGCAAATTGATTTAATGAGATTCAGCAGGGCATTGTTTGTGATAGTATTTCCCTAGACTGCTGAATTAATTTCCATTTGAACAATTACTTTGGGATGCCACATCTTTACCTTGTCTGCTGCACTTAGTAAAGATTATATAATTATAAAATATAATGGGTTTCCAATTTGAAGGACCAATATTTAAAGAATCTATTTTCTAAACAGTGTGGGCAAGTTGTGCTATCTGTGTATATCTGAAAATCATGTATATGGTTTACTAGACTCTAAAATTTCAAAAATCCATGTAAACTAATTAGGTCTCCCAGACATGAAGTATAACCTTAGATTGTTAAAGTTAATTTTTTATTGTTTGAAAGGAAAACTGACAAAGAAAGACATTTAGAAGGAACCAGAGCACAGAGGGCAGAGCGATCTGTCATCAGCTGGTTCAGGAGCCAGGAACTGCAGCAAGGTCTCCTATGTGATGGGCAGGGCTCCCAGCATTTAACCCATCATCTGATGTCTCTTACAATGAGAATTAATAAGGAACAGGATTGAAAGTGGAGATGGGATGGGAACCCTAGAGTGGAATGTGGTGTCCCAAAGCACAATTTAACCCACTGTGCCACAATACCTGCCCCATGTAAGAAACTTTTGTGTGGCTATATTAAAATTTTAAATTGTTGATTAACTTATAGTGCCTAATTTGCAATTTGATTTTTTTTTCTCAATGTGTAAGAATGTCAGACATTGGAGAGCAGGTGACATGGTTAACACAATCAGATTTTTATTAATCTCCCTTTTTAAAATCTGAAAGACTTGAATGCATTATAATCAGAAAACTGTTGTTGAATACAGGAAGGAAAGCAACAAAAAGGGCTGATACTTAAGGTACAACCATGCTATTCAAAAATGTATAAGAGCTAGATGTAGTCCCTTCATATACGAGAACATACCCTGTAATGGAAGAAAAGGTTTACAAGCTGTTAACCGCAGTACAGTGTTACTTGGAGAGCAAGAAATGTTTGCATGTGACTCTCTGAGTACTTGGGGAAGGATAAGCCGACTTTCTTAGGAATGTAGAGGTAAGAAGCTAGAGAAAAGGTGCATAATGGAAGGTGGATAATGTTGCCAAGATAATGTCTGCAGTGACAATTATGTCTTCGTCAAATCTCAAATAATATGTAGGATTATGGCAGGTCAACAAAAAAATCGGTCTTCTAGGGAATTGGGAAAGCAGAGCCTAAAAGAACTTGATGTGTTTATGAAATGTTATAGGTTTGATATGATTCAAATAAAACGTAAAAGCCTGGATTTCCCAGGAGACATCATAAAAGTCAGCGGGAGTGCTATCCTGGAGAGCCTCGGGGGCCTGAGGAGGAATTTCCATTTCTCTTGTGTACTAAAAGGAGTCTTAGCAGATTTTAAATTGAATGTATTAAAAAAAATCTAGTTGAGTGTTTATGTGAGTAAGTAAACCTTTCTGAACATCAGTACTCATAGGAAGTGAAAAATTCCTTTGAGTTTCTAGTATAAACTTGCATTTTATACCTGTTTGGGGATTACTTGGAAGTATGCAAACATAGTGTTCAAATACCTTAAAAACCATCAGCTAAAAACTCTCAGCTTGAGATGTC
This sequence comes from Ochotona curzoniae, assembly GCF_017591425.1. Classification (NCBI taxonomy): domain Eukaryota; kingdom Metazoa; phylum Chordata; class Mammalia; order Lagomorpha; family Ochotonidae; genus Ochotona; species Ochotona curzoniae. Next base: position 27,596,838 of record NW_024465369.1, read on the forward strand.
CCTTCCAATTCCTTCAAGATGGAGCACACATAGAAAACAACACTTTACTCTGTTAGCTCTACCTTCAGACCAAAGAAGGTCACCCCAAGAGGCCACTGAACTTATCTGGACAATAAGACGCTGGACTTTATGCTAGGTATATGCTTGCAATGAAGAAATCTCAACTGAACTTGAACTGTGGTTATGCAGCAAGGTGGAGGAATCCACTATGGGGGGAGGGGTATGGGAAGGGTGGGGGGAATCCCCAGTGCCTATAAAACTGTATTACATAATACAATGTTAATAACAATAAAAAAAAACATTTTGCATCAATCTGGAATGTCTTGAAGAGAGCAGAAGCCACTCGCACTGTAGACCTGCGTGCTCTGGGTCCCATATACTTGCTGTGAGAGTTGAAGTGCCTGTGTCTTGAGCCATACCCTTCCGTAGCACATTGATAGTTGCCATTGGTTGAGGAACTGAAGTACAGCCTGCGAGTCTCCACTTACAGAATCATATTCACTTATTTTGACAGGAAATAGAAACAGTGCTAAGGCTTTTGATGACAACGCATTAAGTTGGAAACTGTTGAACCTCTTAAAGATTTTTGAGATTTCACAATATGCATTTCATAACAACTGGAAAGGGCTTATAAACAAAAATTTCTTGCACATGGACAAGATGTGTTTTAAAATGCAGAATGGATTAATGCGCAAATATGGTGATACCAACCCTTCAGGAGACAGCTGCCACTGAAAGAGATTTATGCAGCTCCGGAAGGAGGGGTCATGCTGCACCAGGCCTGGTGGGATGCACCAGGCCAGGCTGGAGGTGCAGGTGTGTGTTTATGCAGGCAGGGCTGGGAGGGGGGAGGGCAGAGATGGAGAGCACCGCCTTCTGCACAGCTTCTGTAGGAAAACACAAGTGAAAGCAGCACTTGCAGAGAGAAAATCTCTGTGAACTGTGGAGTGTAGAGGCTGCATCTTGTTGCCTGGGCCTGGTCCTGGATGACCAGGACAGAAACATAGTGGCCCAGAGTGTGGGGGCACCACACAACAATCACACTAGGGGTCTCTGTGTGATAAGCTAGTTGCTAAAATCCTTGCCTTGCATCCACTGAGACCCCATATGGGCGCTGGCTCCTGTTCTAGCTGTTCCATTTCCCATCCAGCTCCCTATTTGAAGCCTGGGAAAACAGTAGAGGATGGCCCAAAGCCTTGGGACCCTGCACCCATGTGAGAGACCCAGAAGGAGCTCTTGGCTCCTGGCTTCAGATCAGCTCAGTTCTGGCCTTTGGGGCCACTTGGATTGTGAACCAGCAGACAGAAGATCTTTCTCTCTGTGTCTCCTTTCTGTATGCCTGCCTTTTCAGTAAAAAAAAAAAAAAAAAAAGCTTAAAAATAAAAGAATTGCTGTAGGAAGTAAAGTTCTTTAAAACATGGAGCCTAGTATTCAAATTTGGATGTCAGAATGGAATGTCCATAATGAGAATATTTCATCTGTGAAGATAATTAGAGCAAAAGCGTCGTAGGAGCTGTTGATAGAGGAAAAGGCACAATCCTTCAGCAGAAGCATTCAGCTGAATTGTTGAGAAGGTCAAGGAAATTAGAGTAGTTCATAGCACAGCATCTCCAATTATGATAAGCCTTTAAATTGAATTTGTTTTAGAATCCACATGTATATGCAAATGTTTTATTTGTAATGACAGAAATGGAAATGTCGTGTTAGGTCATCTCCTGCCGATGCAAAATAACTTCTGAAGTCTGCTTATTGTGGCAACGCTGTACTGGCTTATCATGGTTAGCTCAAAGTAGTAGTGTTGGGGAATGATCTTTTTATGTAGAAGGTAGTTATTTTGATTGAACTGTCTTATTAAAAAGACCAGTAGAGTGATTTCAGATAACCTAGTTACAGTGGGATGACTCAGTAGAGGTGTTAAAACCATCAGCAGCTTGGCTATGTCAGATAAACTGATGGAACAACACTCAAAGTGCTCCATGAATCTTTGATCCTATTTAGGGCAAGATGTAAATTATGTAGCCCAACATGTTCAAAGCGTCCCTCTGCAGCAACACCAAGGATCAAATGAAATGTGATCTGAGTTGTTATTCTATTTTACTTCAAAGACCAATAAAAAGATGAAGAAGTAAAATGAAAAGTGTTTTATATTTAATAGCAAGAACTTCAATAAATATTAGCTATTGGAACTAATGATTCTCTTTTTTGTGCATTCTTGTTTAAGAGATCTCTAGATAGTTTTCTTGCTATCTTTGAAGATTTGATACAGAGGAATTCCCAAAATGCATCCACAATGTAAAGGAGGACTTTTCACAAACTCTAAGAACTATGAAAAGGGATTTTTTTTCAACTGAAGAAAATGTTTCTAATCTTATATTAGTTTGATTTTCATCTACCTGAGAGGAGTAGCAAAACAGTATTTTTTTCCTCCTGAAAGTTTCTTCATTGCCCTTTCCCTCCAGACACACAGAATGCACAGTGGCTAGATTCAGAAGAAAACGGGGGGCAAACTAAATTGTCATTTTAGTCTTTCTTCCTCAGTCCCATGCCCCCTTCCATTCACACACACCCTGGAAAGGCAGGTGAGGTGGAAGCAGAAGCAGAATGAAGGTGTGGATTCCTCGCAGCAGCACAGGCAGCTTGTATGTAGATGGAGAGATGGAACTGCACAATTCCAAGTGAAAACTGACCTGCACATGGTCCAGATCCATGGTATCAGGCTTTTCTGTGACTTGCAATGTTTCTAATTTGACTGGGAATAGAACCAGAGTGGATATTAAGAGAATCTCCCTCTTTAGGCAGAAGAATCTCAATAGATTTAAAGATGCTAGTATACTAGGTTGGCACTATGGCACAAGGGAATAAGTCACTGTCTGCCCTGGGAGCATACCATCAGAGTACCATTTGCAATTCCGGGGCCATTTCAGGTTCAGCTTCCTGCCAATGACCCTGGGGAAGTAACAAGAGATGACTCGCATGATTGGGTCCCTGATACCCAAGTGGAAGACAAGTATAAGGAGCTCCTGGCTCCCAACATCAGCCTGGGCCAGCCCCAGTCTTCGTGACCATTTGAAGAGTGAACTATCAGGTGGTAGTTCTCTCACCTTGCTTTCTCTCTGTGTGTCTGCAATTCTGTCTTCCAAATAAATGACTGAATAGAGCTTTTTAAAAATACATTGATTTTTCCCCACATAACATTGTAAATCATAGAAGCAGGTTATATTCGGACAAGGGAGGGAAAAAAGTGAATTTCCTTATTTGTTGACACTAAGGGTTTACTATCAGTAAGTGTTGAGAGATAGGGTATGCATAATTTAGCCTGTTGGGTAACTGGAAAGAGAAGTGGGAAAGAAAGAGTTGAGGTTGGGGGAAACAACCCTGAAAATTAGATTTTAGGAAAATAATAGTTTTCTGGGTATGATACCATAGACTTAAAAAAAAAAGATTTGTTTATTTTTATTGCAAAGTCAGATATACAGAGAGAAGGAGAGACAGAGAGAAAGATCTTCTGTTCGATGATTCACTCCCCAAGTGGCCACAATGGCCAGTGCTGTGCCAATCCGAAGCCAGGGGCCAGAAACTTCCTCCAGGTCTCCCATGCTGGTGCAGGGTCCCAAAGCTTTGGACCATCCTCAACTGCTTTCCCAGGCTACAAGCAGGGAGCTGGATGGGAAGTGGTGCTGCCGGGATTAGAACCAGCACCCATATGGGATCCTGGTGCATTCAAGGCAAGGACTTTAACCTCGAGGCCACTGCACCTGGCCCCAATACCATAGACCTTTCCCCCTAAGACTTAGATACAGTAAGAAAAAATTAAAAGGGAAACTCGTGGACAAAAATAGAATTATGTGGAATTAAAAATGCAATATTTAAATTAAAATTTATATGAGAGATTACTAAAGACAGATTTGACTGTAGAAAATAGAATCAGTAATGTTTACAATGCATTTCGAATGCAGACAAAAAAGGCACAGTAGAAAAGGGGAGGTGTGGAGGAAGAACATAGATAGGAAATGTTGAAAGCTGGAAACCCAATTTCAAAATTAATGCCTGGGGAAGAGACTGGAATAATAGCCTCAAAGCAATACTTAAGGATATAATCGGTGAAAAATTTCATGAGGTGATAATGCTGCTTGAAAGGGCTTTCTGCATTCTAGGTAGAACTTAACATGCAGAAACTTACAGGCTATGTAGCTTGGGCTCCAATACACTAGTCCTATATTTCAGTGAGGTACAAAACCCAGCTTATTTGGAGCATAATAAAGATCATGATGACATCTGAAGGCTCCTCTACTATATATACTTAAGAAGATAAATAGTCAATACATACGAACATCCTGTAAAGTTTAGAGGTAAAATTGTAACCCAAGGATTTTCCATAAAATCATGGCTCTGTCATTAGACCATTCTCAGAAAATACACCATCCATATACCTTGAAAAGTTATAGAAAAATACAGTCAGGGAATTTAAAACACTAATAAAAAGCAGAGCTTCAAAAATAATAGTATCAGGTAAAAAAAAATAGCTTTACTTTTTGTGGACTTGAAATTCAGTAATTCATTCAATTTTTTACATTTATTAACATCTAGTTCAGAAGGTCTCTCTTAGCAACACAAGCCATCCTCGGTTAAAACTGAGTGCTGAAAATTTGTTTCTATGGAAAAAGACTTAGTTTTTGTATTAGTTTCTTTATTTGTAAAACAGGTATAATAATATTAATTATTTCACAGAATTAGAAGAACTATATAAATTGGTAGACATTGATGTTAGCTACTAGTTTCTGATTTAAAATAATATTTCATATTATGACATGTTTTATACATATAAGCAAAAGCATGAATAAAAATAATGAAGCCTACTCTGAGGGAAGCAGGGTCTTTGCCATGGTTTGTGTATGGCTTCTATGGTGAAGGCACTCCTGCCATTTAGAGACCATACCCATAAGCATCATTCTGAGGTTTTAAGAGAGCAGGTATTTAATCCAGTTGTACTTAGCAGGTGAGGCCTTTGGGAAATGGCAAGAATTAAAGTCACTAGGTGTGGCTTCCATGGTTGAATTCTGGTAACTTGCCAGACACACACGTGCTTCTTGATTTTGCTCTGTGACGCCATGAATATTTTGGGAACCCTGCTAGTAAGAAGATCGTTACCACATGTGAATCTTCAGACTCGCAGATCTGGAGGCTAAATTAAACCTCTTTTCTATATAAGTAGCCTACTCAAGTATTTTATAGAAATACTGCAAAACATGCTAATAAAGAAAGGTATAATGTTTAAATCCTTTCTCTCTTGATTTTTCATAGTGTGAACTTGAATAAGTCATTGCATCACTGTGATTCTTAATTAGTAACACTGGAAAACTAATGTTTAATGTGCAGGTTGGATTACCACCTGGTTCTAGTTTCCCTGGACATTTCCAGTTGTTGCACTCAATTTTCATATCCCAAGAATCCTTCATCACTGGAGCTGGGGCTATTGTTCACTGTGTCACAAAATTGTATAGAACTCACATTTTCCTAAAATATACCCATAAAATATACATGCATAATAAATGTGGTTTGCCATTTTCAGCCTTTAAAATATTAAATCTTCACAAACATGTATGTTTCTTACACCAGCAGCATCTCAGTTTAAACTACCACATTACAAACAATTAATAGTTTTCACACAGGTTATATATTTAATACAAATAAATGTGAATAATAAAGGACACTGGGCAAGTTAGTTTTACTTTTATCTAGTACTAAGTCCTGGGTAGAAATCAAAAAAGGGCTCCCTTTCCCCATCCCCTCTTAAACATCCTATAGCCTCAAGCAAATTCACTGAAACTAAACTGATTTTTATGGCATATTATTTTTAGACTAATTTGATGAGAACCAAAGGACTATGACAATCCAAATTCTTTCTTGGATTATTTGATAAATTTTGATAAAAGCTGAAGGGAGGCAGGCCATCTGGTCCAGGGTGGCAAGTTACATTTCAAATGCCAACCCTAATTGATTATTAGTGGCGGTAAGAAAGACTGTGCTAAGGAGAACTGTGCGATTTGAGGCAGTTCTCTGTGAAAAATCAACTGAAGATGCCAGCTGTGGGGAGAGAAGGCACATATGTGCATTCTGACCTCTCATTAACAGCAAGCATCTGAATGGTGACAGAGCTGCGATCCTCACTTGGGTAGATTGGAGCTGCAAACAGTATCTCATGAAAAATCCGGTCAGTCAAATGAGGAGCCTAAAGGAAAATCTGGCTGCTGGAAGTCTCCAACAGCAGAGAGAATCTCACTCATTCGGTCCCAGTTTCCTTTCTCAGGGACGCGGCCCGCAGTGTGTTCCTTTAGGTTGTAACCAGCAGACAGCAGCAGGGTACGGGATGTTGATATCAAAGATGACATATGAAAGTGGAAATCTCTGAAAATATCATTGGCATGCATAAAGTAGTCTCTAAATGCTCTTCACTAAATGAATCGGTACAGTCATGCACTGCTTGATAACCTCCAGCCAGCCAGGCACTGCACATGTGATCTCTTAGGTTTATAATGGAGTTGAAAAATTCCTGTCCCCTAGTGATATAGAAATCATCACAGTGACATGCATTAGTCACGTGTCTGTGGTGATGCTGGTCCACACAAACCTCTTGTGCTGTGAGCCACTTAAATGCACAGCACTTACCTTTCTGCGCAGTAACTACGTGGCAGGCTACATTTTCTAGGTTTGTGTAGGCATGCTTTATAATGTTTAACTGTGACAGAGGTATCTAAGGACACATTTCTTAAAATGTATCCCTGTCATTAAGCAACACTCACTATGCTTTAGTAGGAGTAGTTGATCTTTGAAATAGGAAATAATGGACTGTAGGAATTAGCAGAATTTTTACCTGATCTAGCCTCATAGTTAAACAAAAAGGTAAACAGCTGAAGAGTGAAACAGTAGGAAGAACTTACACAACTTGCACAGGCATTAAAACATGGTACCCTGCAAGTATGAATACTTTTTATGATTGAAAATTTTTGACAAAAGAATTTTTTAAATTTATTGTTAGTAACATTGTATTATGTGAAGCAGTTTTATAGGTACTGGGATTCCCCCCACCCCTCCCACAATGCTCCAGTAGGAAGAAACAGTAGGAAGAGTGAAATCTAAGCTCTGATGGTTTATGCACATTGGAATTTTGCCTGGAGTAAACACTCTAAATTTTACCAGATACTTGGTCTCCATAAGAGAAAAGTATCTGAATGACTGAAGCCCAGTAAACCACACTAGAGATTATTTACTTCATTTTATTACATATAGGTCATATTTCCTCAAATTATTTTTGGACAAGTAGCCTTTTTTGTTGTCTTTAAAGAGCCACAGGGCATTACGTTATTTCTGCCACTTAAATGTAAAAGAGAAATAATTTTCTTTGTTTCTTACCTTATTCCAACTCAATGCTTTTCCTTTAATCCCCCTTTTAAAGGATATGCATTGTCATCTTTTTTGAAATACTAATGATTATGATAACATTTTATGTAAGGAAAGTCTGTGACCAGTAAAAATGGCTTATTTATAATGTATAATGTAAGACTACTTTCATTTTGTTGCAATTAGTCGTTATTATATGTAGAATTCAAATTGGTTTGGAGAGTGCTTTAAATTGCTTTGATTCCAGCTGCAGAGTAGTATCTCCATCCCAGCACTAAGTATTTCTGAATGCTTACCAAATGAATGACATATATAGAGAGTTGGACATAAAATTTTTGTAAAGTAGCTATAATTTGGATGGTAGAGCGGAATGAATGGAGCTAAAATGGTACTGTTTAGATGAATAACTTGGACAAAGTGCGTTAGACTGCAGTGTGGTTCAGGTCGATTTCACAGATGAGATGAGTCTTAAAGGTGATAGAAAAGGCCCAAGGTAGGCAAGACATGGCAGATAAAGGGCATAAACAAAAGCTAGGAGACATGGAATCATGTGTTGTTTTAAAGGAACAGTGAGTAGCCTGGTGTGACTGAAGTACAGGCATACAGGAAAGAGTGGCAGAGGTTGGACCCATGGATGTATATATTATGTGCTAAAACTGTATCTTTAAGGTTTGGACAATTACAAAATATTTTAAACAAGCGATTCCTATAATCAGATCTATTTTATAATGTTAGCACTAGTGACAACACAGAGGATGATTTAAGAAGACAAATTGCAGGCTACAGGAAACTAAAGACTGATGATGTGAGGACTCAGCATCCTACAGGCTTCTTTTACTCTTCTTGTTGGCTCACCTGGGCATCACTCCACTTCCTTTTTAACACGGTTTGTAAGACTTCTCAATATTCTGTCTGTGCCCATTCTTTCAACATGGATCAACTCCGCTCTTTCCATCTGTAAAGAAGCTCGGGCACACCGTTCTTCCTTCCACTATACTTACGTTACCAACTCCTTCCTGCCTCAGGGTTTGAACACATATAAGATATCCTGATTGGATTGTTCATTTTCTCCCCTAAAAACATGGCCAACCAATTTTTTAAGCTTCAGCTTTGATTTATTTCATTGAAGAATTCCTTCCCTATATGCTCTTCTCTCAAAACACACATGCTAGCATACAGAAATGGATATCACTCTGTCTTTTTATGATCTTTCACTGTTCTCTTCTTTGCTGTAGAGTCTTCTAAGAGGAAAGGAAACTTTCGACTAGGTTTTAAAATAAATGCTGATACAGTTATTTGCCTTTTGTTGTGCTCCAAACCATGCTTTCTGGTGAAGACTAGAATAGGCTCCAAAGTGTGTCTAGGTTGATTATTGCTAAATATTTCTGAATAAATCAACATGACTACCAGTGTAAAATCTACATGGAATTATTTTCCAGTACCAACTAGCTGCTATTTTTCAGAGAATGAGAAAGAAAGGAAGAAAGATTCTGGTTGGTTGTGTTTCCTTTCCTGCGGATAGAGGTGGCAGGGTTGCTAAGTTTAAAACTCACTCAGGAGGAGCTGGGGACTTGGGCGGATTTAGCAGACACTCCAAAGTATACTTAACATGTAGTGGCCTAATAAGTGGGTTGAGAAAACAATAGACATGCACATGACATGTAAGAATAAAAGGCAAGCTATATGCATGTGGAATTGCTGACCAACCAAAAACATACAACCTAAATTGCTGGGAGTTTATTCAGTGAATTGCTGTGAGTCAACATTTTTATGTTGCAATTTAAAATATGCTAATAGGAAGCATTATGTTTTGTGATTATGTTCCTTAGGCATCATTTACTAGGATGGATCTATTCTGGGTTTGTTTACTTTCAAATGGTCAAAAAAATTAATGATTATTGTAGAGGTTAATAACAGAAATTAATATCACAAAATTGGCTTATCAAAATAACTGAAAAAGAAAGTGAGAAAAGAGGTAATCTTCAACTTATAAACAATTATTAGTAGAATATCAATCGAATAGTTTTAATCACTGCTATCAAATATATGGAAGTAGGGTTACATTATCATAGTTACCAACAAGAGAGGAAACATGTGCTCGTCAGCATTGCCTTAATTCCTAGCATTATACAAACAGGGAATTGTTAGGGAATATGAATTGAATGAATGAATGGCACTGTTGGTTATTTTAGTGTGTGTATATTCACTTATGTAGAAATAATATGATGTGCCAGGATTGTGGCTCATTGAATTAAGATGCCACATGTGATGCCTTCATCCCACCAGTTCAGTTCCAGCTATTTCTGATCTTAGTCCTTCAAAAGCACCTGAAAAAGCAATGCAAGATAGCCCACTCATTTTTTTCTCTTGTTGTCATTTTGCCTTTGAAATGAATAAAATAGATCTTAGAAAAATAAAAAAAGAAGCAATTGAAACTAAGAAATAATACCAAACAAAATTGGTGATGTTTTAGTATCAAAATGTGTGACACTGTTTTAAGATATGTATGTGTAAAACTTGATGAATATTCATAACAACCTGTTTACAAAGGTGGGAGTGAGTAGAGAGGCCAGAGAATCAGACAAGAGAGCCTGTTACAGTTCCTGAGAGAATGGGGCTTGATTCACCAGCACACAGGGCCACATTGGAGATGACCCAGAGTCAGCTGAAAGGAGAGGGTGGTACAGGGAAAACATGGGCAATAGCTTTTGTTATGCTTTTAATGGGGAGGCATGGTAAGCAACTAGCAAGTTTAGGAGGAGAAAAATTTGAATAATTTTAGTGTTTTTCCAGGACTGAGAGGTGATTTTTAGTTGCCTGGAGCCTATCCCTGAAGTGACTTAGGGCAAGGGAATCGTGTGTCAGATGGCAGGAATTTGATGAAAGGAGGTGAAGGCGAGTATTATCTCAGAGTAGCTGATTCAGACCTAAAGAAAAAAAAGTGCTTACAGAAAGATACTTGCTGTCCCTAGGAGTTAGCCCTTCCTGGGAAGGAGTGGGAGGGTCCCCTCTCAGGCACAGAAAATCAGGATGCCAAACATCATCCAGGAACAAAAACTAAAGAAATACATGGTTAACACACAACCTTATGGTAGCAATTATTCATCATTTCAGTGAACACAGAGGCACTGACAAGCTAATATTGTAAAAATAACCCAACTGGCAAATGGTCTTGCTAGGATTCAAACCAGATAATACAGATTTAAAGACTCAGTTCATAACTTTCACATTATACTTTCCATATCCATCGGAGATAACTATTAAACATGACAAGAAACTCAGATAATACAAGTGTATGCAGAAGCAACCAACCAAGAACTGAATTAACAAAACCACAGGGCTAAATATATGTAGTTTAATCTTTAAAATCTTGATGAGAGGTGAAAAGTCATTAGATGAGAGAACAGTTATTTTGTTAGAAATAATCATATATGAATTTTTAAGATGCAAGGCAGGTATTTCTAAACAAGAAAGTTTATTTATACTTATATTTGAATGTTCTATTGTATTTGTGATTTTATTTTATTTTTATGCGAATTTCTTAAATTGGATGCAAGGCATCCACAATAGAGACTTATTTTTTAAGTCTCAGCATCTCTGATATTTGTCATACAGCAGGCATTCTACTGAAGTGCGAGAAATACTGAAATTCTGGAGATAGGAGAGTTAGGAGGATAGATAAATCATAATGATAGATATGTCGACAGACGGGTGTTGTATGTAGCATTTTGAAGATGATACCTGGCCTAGATTTTCTGAATTCCATGCTCTAACCTCAAGTTTCTTGCTTATATAATAGCTCAGAAAGAACTATCAGGGTGGCATAGGCATGCAAAGGCTGAGACCATTGTGCTTTGGTCATTTAGCAGCCCAATGTATTCCCTAGATCATTGCTCCCATGGACAATACTCATTAGTTATACAAGTGGGAGCTAGTGGTTAGAGTGGTCCAGCTGTTCTGAGAATAAGCTCAGAGATCTTGGAAACAAAACGACAGGAGACAGTTAAATATTTAGACTGAATAAAAGGCAGAAGGATTATCAGTGAAATAAAATGTCATTAAACTTATTTTTCATAAGATCAGCATATTGTTGTGTGGTGTTTGCAGTTCATTTTCTATCCCTTGATCTGAAGGATGAGAACTGTTTCTTATGGGAGACACTTCACCAAGCATACTAGAGTTAATTGTGTTTAGTTACTTTAGATTGTGAAATGAATGCACATTGAATATTAAATTGTTCATATTACAGTCTTTTGCAGAAACTGAAAAGCAAAAGGGCTTATTCCCACATGTTTGTTTAAATTTTAATTGCATTTTGAAGAAATCCAGAAGCTTGTAGCCAAGATTTGTAGAATCTAGGTCATTAAGCTAGTGTCCAAATTCTATCTCTAGGATTACACAACAGTGGTTTAGAAGAAAAGGTTTAAGTGGCTTGTTTTTCTATTGCCTAGCAAGTGAATAAAACTGTTTCAGAGAACTATTATAAGTAAAAATGTTAATTCTGGTCATCACATTCTTTGATTATTTATTTCCAGTGATTGCTCAAGTGCAGGTGGTTTTTATATCATGCTTCAATAATATTTTTTGGAGCTATTAATTGAAAATGTAGACTTTGAATTCATTTCCTTCATAGTGTTCTGCAGAAGCTTCTAGCTGCTTCTGGCTATATATAAATCCAATCCAAGTTTTTAAAGGTTTATTTATTTTCTTCTACTTGAAAGGTGACAAGGAAGTAGGAGGAAATAAGGCAAAGAAAGAGAAAGAGGTAGAGATTAGTTTTCCATTACCTAGCTCACGAATGACCACTGCAACCGGTGTTGGACCAGGAACCTGAAATTCCATCCAGTCTCCCACCAAGGAGACAGTAGTCCACGCACTTGAACCATCATCTGCACATTAGCAAGAATCTGGATTAGTAGTGGAGAATCAGAATTTAAACTGTCATTCTGATTTGGAGTCCAATATGGCATATGGCAATTTAACCCTGCCATGAATTCAGGCTTTATTGACTTTTTCTTCCATAAATATCTATGCAGGAAAAAGGAATAAAATAAAAAGTTTCTCCAATCTCCAAGAACCTGAACCAAACATGGATTCTTGTCTTAATTGCTTTTTCATTTTCAGCATTTCTTTGGCTTCTTTTATTTGTTCATGTGTAAAGTTTAAAGCAAAGGTAGAACTGTGAATTTTCTAGGTTTCCTATTTGTGGGCAGTGTCATTTCTAGCTTTGGCTAGGCAACCCTGCACTGTTATTTCTTCTGTGTGTTATTGAGATATTTACTTCTTTTTTTTTTTCAGAGAAAAAGAGAAGGTACAGAAGATTGTTAGATACATTTTTATCAGATATTCAGAACTATTTCTTGTTTGCATTATAAATTATTTCAAAAAAAGTCTGCTGAGCATTTAATATGTGACACCCATGTGTCAACATGAGAATTACCAATACGAATAAACCTAGGCCTCATATGTATGGGAAGATCTGAATCTGGAATTTTATTCTTAGTTATTGGATTTTATAAATGTGCCCTGTTAACTAATTGATGATGAAGGGACCAGTTCTTCAAGAACACATAGGAATCTTTACAAGAAAGTACTAAAAAAATAGGCAAAAAACCAGTAAGCTCAACAATAAGTGAACAACCTGATGATAAAAATGAGCAAAAGTTCTAAATAGACACCTATCCAAAGAACTGCAAAGACCAAGTAAGTATATTAAGGGTGTTCAACATCCTATGTCCTAAATAAATCACAAACCAAGGCAGTCACATTTTATTACATGCCTATTAGAGTGTCCAAACTCCAAGACACTGACCACTGTGTTAGTGGTGAGATGGAGCAGCAGAAATTCTCCTCCATTACTGGTGACAATATAAAATGGAACAAACACATAGAAAACTGTTCATCAGTTTCCTACAAAACTAAATATTTTTAAACCACGTGTCTGGTAATTGTTTTCCTTTATATTTACTCAAAATAATTGAAAACATATTCCTACACAAAAACCTGTTGATGGATGTTTAGCACAGCTTTACTCAGTGCCCAAACTTACAAACAACCATGAGTCTTCCCATAAATGAGTGGATAAGTAAATTGTGGTATTACCAGACAATGAAACATTAATCAGCATTAAAAATATGTAAACAGTCAAGTCATTAAAAAGGCATGTGAAAAAAAAACATTAAAATACATGTTACTCAGTGAAAGAAACTAGTCTGAAAAGGCTATAGGTTGCATGATTTCAAATCCGTGGCATGTAGAAAACAGAAAGCTGTAGAGCTGGGAGAAGGGTCAGCACGGCCACATCTGAGACGAGAGGAGGGATTTGATGAACAGGTGGGCAGGGAGGGTTTTCAGGCCATGAAACCTTGCAGAATATGTTGCACTGGTGGACACATACCACCGAGTGTCCACAGCAAGCATGCTCGCTGATGGGAGGAACAGGCTATGCGTGGATTCTGGGTGATTATGAGGTTTCAAAGGAGTCTCCTCAGTTGTTCACGAAGTACCGTTCTAGTGGAGATTGAGAGAAAGAGCAGGTATATTGGATCTCTTTGTGCTTTCTGTTCATTTTGCCCTGATATAAAATTGCTTAAAAGTAAATTGCATTCATTATAAATGTATTATTCATTTTGATTTTCTGGTAACAAATTAATACTCTTTATGTGGACGAAAATGATCTGACAGAATTCCCTATAGCCACTCAGAAAAGGAAGACAGATTTGAAATAACTTTTGAATTAGTAAGCATGTATGCATTTATATTAATAAAATGCGTCTCTGCTTGAAGTGTTAATTTTATGCCCCCTGACTCACAAGGAACTAGCTACTCTACCTATTTGCCATGGCAACACTATCTTGATGAAATGTGGCCTCCTTATCAAATTGACTCATGCTTATGATAGTAATGACATGAGTCTTCCCAGGGCACTGCAGCAACTGGCTGCTGTGCTAGGAAAAGAGGGAATGTTTCATGAGTGTGTGGGTTGTAAATAGAACAAAGGGTTATCTGCTCTTCAGACTAAAAATAAATTGTAGAATTAGCAGCAGCATTCTCACTAAGGCCCTGCTCCAAAAATAATTCCAAAAAAGATAAAAATTTGCACCCAAAAATTTCCTATAGAAAAATCCAAGCACAACACAGAATTGCAGCTTTTCTAATATCTTTCCCTAGTGACTTAATCCGCCCACATCCCAAATAGAGTCTATTACCAACAGATTTACTCTTCTCTCTCCTGTAATAATAAGATTGTGAAAATTTCCTCAGGATGCTGTGACAGAGCGTTCAATGTAAGAACCCGCATAACGGAATTCACTTCTTAGCCTGGAACTGGCAGTCATACCCTTAGCATCCTTAACTGTCAAGCCAAAAGACATTGCTGTAAACATGAAGGAAAGCAGGTTTTTTGTTTATTTTCATTTTCTGGCTTAGTGAAAACAGAACATAGTAAAGGGCAAATTTTCTATTAGTAAATTATTAATAATTTCATTAATATATAACTAATCCATGACCTAACACTATGTATTTTGTGCAGAAATAAGAATTTCTTTTTTTTTAAAGATTTTTATTTATTTATTTATTTTTTTATTGGAAAGGCAGATATACAGAGAGGAGAGACAGAGAGGAAGATCTTCCGTCCGATGTTTCACTCCCCAAGTGAGCACAACGGCCGATACTATGCCAATCCGAAGCCAGGAGTCTCTTCCTGGTCTCCCACGCGGGTGCAGGTTCCCAAAGCTTTGGGCTGTCCTCGACTGCTTTCCCGGGCCACAGGCAGGGAGCTGGAAGGGAAGCGGGGCTGCTGGGATAGAACTGGCGCCCATATGGGATCCCGGGTGTGCAAGGTGAGGACCTTAACCACTTGCGCCACCGCACCGGGCCCAGAAATAAGAATTTCAAATCTTTGTATGTATTCTGTAAAGGAGTTTACCACTTACAAGAGAAGTATTAAATGCAACAATACTATAATTGTGCCTCCAAAAAAAAGATTATCATACAGTTTTACATGAAAAACGCCGAGAATTGCAATTCAGATGCCATCTGTGGATGAGTTTTGGTGAAGCTGTTTCTGATTCTGGGCCTTCTTTGCTTCTGTGTCGTGAGAGCCTAACATCATTGATAATCGTGTAAACAGGCAGACAGGCAGTGCTTGTTAAAATGTCATGTAAACAGACATTTTATTTTAGAGCAGTGTCTTTCAAATCTTTTGATTCTAGGACTCTTTTATACACTGAAAAATTATTCAAAACTCCAATGTGTGTGTGTGTGTGTGATAGCCATATTTATTGCTATTTACTGTTCTAAAGATTAAAACCAGACATAGATGTTTGTCCTAGTATTTATGATGCGTGCAGAAGGGCCACATTTCATAACAGAGTGTATGAGTCTGTACAACACAGACTCTGCATTGTAGGGTGTGTGAGGAGTAAACCAGTAGACGAGAGTTTTTCTCTCTGCTAAAAATTAAAACTACGGTTAAAAAATGTGTTCATATTAATGGCAATGATAGTGCCATTGTGTGATAATATAAATAAATAACTCGTGTGTGTGTAAAACCAACTGTATCCGACCTTCCCACTCCAGGCCAAGACAGCAACAAGAGTGACATTGTTATATATGTATATATATACACGCACATACACACACATACACATATACACACATACACACACAATTTCATTTATTTTATTAGGAAGGCAGAAGCAGATACAGAAAAGGGGAAAGATTTTTCCATCTACTGGCTCACTCCCCAAATAACCACAACTTGCAGAGCTGAGGAGGTGCCACGGCAGGAGCTTATTTCAGATCTTCCACGTGGATGCAGAGGCCTCTCTGAGGAGGGCCAACCTCTGCTGCTTTCCCAGGAGGTAAGCAGGGAGTTGCATCAGAACTGCAGCAGCCAGAATTCGAATTGATATCCATATAGGAGCTGATGCCACAGGTGGAAACTTAACACTGGTTCCTGTTTTGCATTTTTGCATGTCTTTTTAAAAGACAGCTAGATGAGACAATGCAAGCTAGCTAAAGCCTTGACCACACCTTCAAGTGAGTGGCATGGGAATTGCCCAGCTATTTCCTAATTGGTTGAGAGACCCCCATAAGTTTTCACCCAGACTAGGACGAGTCAGGAAATGCTTAAGAACCCAAAACCCTTCTGAAAACCTTTGGAATCTCTCCCTCTCTCCTTTCAAGAGGCACCCGGTCTCCTGGATCCGTTGCAGGAGGTGTTTTCTCCTTCTTTCTTCTTTTCCCGTCTGTTCACATTGCAAATAAAACTCTTTCTACAACTGATTCCAGGCTTTTTTTTTTTCTATACTAAACTGAAGAGGGAAACCCACAGAGCTTTTCTGGTAACAAGCATCTCATATCTAACTCTACATTAAACCTATAAGAATATTTTGTTTGGGTTGAATATATATGTAAGCCAGCACTGGGGACATTAGCATCCCATATCTGAGCACCTGCCTGGAGGCCCAACCACACTCTGCATCCTGTTCACTCTCTGATATGTCTGTGAGACAGCAGATGATGGCCCAAGCATTTAGGTGTCTACCACCCAGGCAGAAAGGCTGCACAGTGCTCCAAGCTCTGGACTTGAGCCTGGCCTACTTCAGGCTATTGCAAGCATTTGAGGAGTGGACCAATGGGTGGAGAATTTGCTCCCCGTCTCTCTGCTTTTCAAATAAAAGAAATATCTTTTGAAAAATATATGATAGGACTTGTATTACATTTACAGATGAATTTGACAAAAGCTAGCCTTTTATATCATTAAAGCCTTTTCTAAAATCCACTTTTACCTGAGTACTTATAAATGTGATTAAAATTAAAATTTAGTGTTTACCTTCTAAAAAGGAAATAGGCCTGATAGAGATAAAGCAGATGCAAAAAGGACTATTTTGAGAGTATTTCAGATAACCATGGATGTTTTTCTTTGATAATTCACTAAAATTGTATAAGCATTAGTTTCTTAACTAATGCAATGAGAACTACAAATCTGTGTCAGCAAATTTTTTCACATTCAGCTATATTGAAATGTATTGATTTTGACTGCTGGGTGGTTCTTGGCTCATACATGATATTTTACTTTTGGGATTGGTAGCCAGAAAATATTGCCTCTCTGATTTATGCCAACCTTGTAAATGTTAGCACAATTCATCATGAATCATCAAAAATTGCAATTGTTGAAATTATCATTGAAGTCATCAGAAAACTGCTTAAGTATAGGGGACACTGCCAAGAGCATGCCAGCACATGTAAGTTTCCAAAAATTTTTCCTTTTGCTTGAACTCTATCATTGGTAATGAGAAGTATTTATAGTTTGGAAGCGACAGGTTTATTTAACTTATTTTCAAGAAAAATTCCTGTCAGATACTTTAGTACAAATAGCTATAGCTTGTCTGTCAATTAATCTTTCAAGTAAAACTAATGTTCTATGAAAAATGCTAGTAAATCATACATTAAGTATTTTTAATGTATTTTTATTTTTTAACACAGTTCAAAATAGGCATGTAGTAGTTAAAAATTTATAAAATGAACAACTTTCAGTGCTTCTACTGTCACCATTTTAAGTAGCAATTCTACAAAAGTTATGCGTAGCAGTGTGAATATAATGCCTGCTCATACAGCTTGGCATCATTACCTTGATTCAGGCTAAAGCAGCAGCAGTTTCACCTGCTCGTACGTCCGCATGACAACTGCAATTGTCGACATAGAGTGTGACAGCTATATGAGCTAACAGGTGGTCAGGGCCATCTCTCTATTGGAATGAGAAAAGGAACATCTCTTTAAAATTTATGAAATGATTGTTGCTGCCCAGAAGTTACTTTCAGGAAGATAAAATGCCTTCCCATCCTTTTGAGGAATGAAAGGAGCTACCAGTCACACCATTTGGATGGCTTTTTGAATTTCCCATCAGTTAAATTCTGCTTATCCCTTTAGGATTTCACTAGTTTCAGTTTCTCAGAGTTAAAACTTCTTGCCTAGCTTAACTATAATTTTTTTAAACTGTTATGCTTTAAATACTGGTTACTCCCATGGATTCATGGCAGTGTGCTCAATGCTAAAAATGAGGCTTCTTTCCAGGCTATTTTCATTATAACTGTAATCTCTTACTGACATTCAAGAGTAGATCAATCCAAGAATTGCTGCAGCTGGAGGATGTGGTACTGGGTCAGGTCCTGAATCATAGATGTGTATATTTGAGATTTGCAGTGGTGGCTAAAGCTTTTGCATGATGATCTGAGGCCTCACGGGACAATCTTCCCAAGCTTTTCTCTGTTTTCCTCAGGTCCTAAATTCTTCAGTTATTAGGATGGCTTTTGACATTGCAATGCAAATAAGACAAAAACATAACAGTCATTTCTGCATTTTCACTTTTGCTATAGAGCTGCAAAATAAAAAATATGGAAATGACAAGTGAGAAATCATGACCTATCTTGTCCATATTGACAACTGCAGGAAACAGCCCAATGGATCACCATTTTGCTGAATAAATCACTCTTTTTTCACGTTAGTACTTTGAGTACTTCATCTCTTAATAAATTTGTCCCTCTTTTCTTTTCAAGAAAATATAAAAACAGAATAGTGAACCCTCACAAGACGTTTAAAGCTAGATTTTCAACTAGGACATAAGCAAGTAAATCTGTGTAGAATGGCAATTAAATCTGTTTAGCAATGGCTTCTCTTAAACATAGTTTCATTGATGTTCTTTCCTTCATTAATTTCAGTAAAGGATGAAGAGGAGCATGTCTTAGCTAGCTCCATTTCCTTCAGGTGTCATTCAACACTTAACTTCTAAGGCTAAAAACCTCTGACTTCTTGCCAACAGGCACAGCAGCACTGAGCCTCTACAGAAAAATTCCCTTTCAATTAATAGAAGTTTACTGGAAATATTTGTATGTATCAGGTGTAACAGAAATTTGAAATTTCATATTTTTCTTATTTATATAGCAAAGGAAAAGCACAATTGTTCAAGAAAACATCCCATCAATGAAGTCATCTTTTAAAACATGTTTCTAGATTATATTGATTTCCTTTTCAATAGTCTCACCATCACAACAGTTTTTTTTTTTTTGATTCTTCCAAAGTAGCTAAAAAATCTTTTGTTTAGGTGCTGAATTTCTGCAGTCACAATTAGCCACAATCTGTAGCCGTATCCTACTTCTATCTCACGATCCTGGCTGTTTGTCTCATTGAGATACAACTCACACTCAAGAAGCTGTTACAGGATAACAGGTGTAATGAATTTGAGCAGATGAAGGAATTTTCTTAGAAGATTGCTTCTGTTTTTCTAGTAGCTTGTGCTGTACTGAACTATCTTCTAAAAATAAGGTTTGGCTTCCATTTAAAACACAAATCATAGATGACTTCATCTTCTAAGTCGGAGGACTGCCAACATTTGACTTCAAACTTACTATAAAGCTGCAGAAATCAACAGGATGGTGCTAGCAAAAGAAGAAACAAATAAAATCACGTTTTATAAATTACCATTTAGCAGCCTGTCTTCAACTGTAAACTCTTATCTTGGCTTCGTGTTCCTGCCTAGATTGAATTTAATATGCCTTTCTATTCATTCATTAGATTGTTCGTTTGTACAGTTGGATAAGGTACCACATATGACCTCTTTCTTAAGGTTCTATGCCAGGCACTGTGGCCTTAGGTAGCTTGTTCTCTCGAGTTTTTCCTTTCCCATTCCTTATTGCACCCAGCAATTTCAGAACCCATCACAGAACACTGGCATTGCTTGTTTGCTTCCCATTTTTAGTTGGATTTTTCTTGATGGGTGTCATTTCTCAAGACAGTACAGCACCAGGCACGGTAGGTGCTCAATAGATGTGTTATGTGTACATTTTTCTTTGACCTCTCCCTTGTCTCTATTTATAGACTTTTGTTTTTTTGTTCAGTGCAAGAATTTAATTATTCACTGTGTGTGTCAGTGCTGCCTGACCTTAATTGGGTAAGACATTGTCTATTTAATCAATCTTTTTCCATGTCCAGAACAGAATATTTCTTATGACCAAGCCACTAAACTCAAAATAAATTGTTCTGCAATTAAATTATTTTAAGCTCAAGGGCAGAAACTGTAGCGTTCCTTTCCTAATTTTCTAAGACCTTCTGATTTTCTCACAGAAACATATTCAATAAGTATTAAATTGTATAAAATGTGACTTCAAAGGAACATTGCCTAACTGTACCAGTTGGAGAGCTAATGGTCTGATAGCTTTAAAGAGGAATTCTAAAATACAAAAATGGCATTTAGGCAGGATTTGTCACCAGCTAAATCTGAATTTGAATACTGGTTCAGACACTGACTTTTTGGTGCCTGGTTTCAGTCTCTCTCTCTATATATATGCATATCAATTGCAGAACTATATGTATATGTATATTTATATATACACACATATACACATATATATTTATATGTATAAAGAGAGATGGAAAGATAAAGGGAGAGAGGAGAGAGAGAGAGCGCAATGGTTAATGAGCAATATTTGATAAGGTTAATATAATAAAATCTATTTCATTTGGTTCTAATGAAGGATAAATAGGATTTTATAAATTTTGGCCACATGGTACTATGGGTTACAACAGTTGTTTCAATATTTTTACTTCTGATCAGAGTATAGTCAATGTTAAGATAAAACTACACTGTACCTTCATTTTTTTTCTACACACACAAAAATATGTTTTTAATATGTGAAAGCCTCTGATTCTTTATAATTCTGGGACAATAGGAGTACATGCAGTATATAAAGGAACTTCTGGCTGCTGCTTCCAGACAGACAAGTTTAGAAGCAGACCCAGAGTGTCAGCATGATGCAGCTCTGCCTATTGTTTGCTTACAACTCGCTGAACATGAAGAAAATTATTTCCACAATAATTTGTTGGAAGTACTGTTTAAATTAAGGATGGTTGATCATTATAAACTAAAATTCTGGATATATGACTTTTAAAAAATATATTTTTATTGGAAAGGCATATTTACAAAGAGCAGGAGAGACAGAGCAAGATCTTGCAAATGACTGCAATGGCTAGAGCGGAGCGGAGCTGATCCAAAGCTAGGAGCCAGCAGCTTTTTCTGGGTCTTTCATGTGGGTACAAGCACCCAAGATTTTGGGCTTTTCTCCACTGCTTTGGCACAAGTAGAAAGCTGCATGGGAAGCAGAGCATCCAGCTCAAGAACTGGCACCCGTATGGGATACTGGTGCTTGCCTGGGGGAGGGTTAGCTTTGAGTCATCATGCCTTGCCCTGGATACAGCATTTTATTTTCTAGGAAATGATTACATGCTTCTCAAAGCACAATGCTTAAACTAGAGAATGAGGTCTTTTCATAGCTTAAAAAAAAAACAAAGATTATTTGAACAGCAGAGTAACACACAGATAGACATATCTTCCACTCACTGGTTCACTCTCCAAATGACCACAACGTTCCAACTTGGATGAAACCAGGAGCCAAGAGCTTCTTTCAGGTTTCTCACATAGGTGTAAGAACCCAAGCACTTGGGTCTCCCTTTGCTGTTTCCCCAAATACATCATCAGGGAGATGGAATAGAAATGAAACAGACAAGATTGGAACTGGCCCCATGTAGGATGCCTGCTTGTAGATGGTGGTTTAACTTGCTGTGCCACAGTGTCAGCCCTGAGAATAAGGTCTTTTATTTTTAAAAGCATGTTATTTGAAGTGAAGACTACAGTTTGAAATGAGTTACCACAAAATCTGGTTTTTGAACCAAATTCAAATTCAAAATAATTTAGCAAATTAAGGCTAATATTAGTGTTCAGGTTTCTATGACATTCTTTAATTTAGAGTTACTTTAAAAATGTAGGTGGAAGAATTGATAAAGTTGTCCTATTTTATTTCTTACATGATAACTACAAATTAAAAAATCATTGAATATTTGAAGCTGGGTTAACTTCTGAATGAAATTTGAAAATGAAAGCTAGAAAACTACACATATAAACATACACAGACACCTGCCTACCTATGTTGGGAAAGGACAGATTTATTCATCTCAATCAAATACACAATCTACAATCACAGTCTTCCGTGGGAGTCAAGGCAGCACACAGGGACAACTGCAACTGACAGACTGTCTAAATGTCTCTGTATGAGATAAGGCCTGGGATTTCATCTCAGAAAGCCAAAGCCAAGTGTTCATCATCACTTTTACTAATATTTGCTATCAGGAACTTTACTTCACCTCCTCTGGGAGGAGTAAGAAGGTGAACAGAGGCTAGAACTGTTCTTTCTTTTATTTTTTTAAAAGATTTATTTATTTATTATTGGAAAATCAGATATACAGAGAGAAAAAGAGACAGAAAGATCTTTCATCTGTTGATTTACTCCCCAAGTTGTGGCAAAGGTCAGAGCTGAGCCGATCCAAAGCCAGGAGCCAAGAGCTTCTTCTGGATCTCGCTCCTGGGTGCAGGGTCCCAAGATTTTGGACCATCCTCCACTGCTTTCTCAGGCCACAAGCAGGGAGCTGGATGGGAAGTGGGGCCATCAAGATACGAATTGGCACCCGTATGGGATCCTGGCGCATACAAAGGGAGGGCTTTAACCACTTAGCTGTCGTGCTGGGCCCAAGGCTAGAACTGTTCATTCTACACTTTCCCCCCTGAAAAAATGGAATTGGGTTAGAAATTTCCTCTGTGAAAACATAAGAGTGCATGCATGTGCTATGTGTGTGTGTGTGTGAGAGAGAGAGATATATTATTTTCTTTCTACATATATGTATATTTACTACATTAGCATATATATGTATATACAGGCAAACACACATGGATACCTTACAAGGTTCATGAAAAAAATCAAAAAATAAGTTTATTTTGGCATAGAACATTGATTTAGAGAGAGGGAGAAATACCTTTCACTCACTGATTAACTGTTTCAATGTTCGGCAGCAGGTACGGTTGGGCCATGTGGAAGCCAGGAGCCAGGCATTCCAACCAGGTTTCCTGGATAGGTGGAAGGGATCTACATACTTAAACCATCACCTGCTGCTTTCCATTCCACGCATTAGAAGGAAGCTAGATTAAAAAGCAAAGTATCCAGGACTTGAAGTGGAAACACCCAAATGGAACCTGGGCATTCCAGCAGCAATTCCCACTGCACCAAAAATTCACTCCCCTGTTAGTAACTTTAGAGTATAAATAATTCATGTGTACTACTAATGGTGTTTGAACTAAGCCCTTACTGAGTGATACCTACACTTATAACTGTTATATCATTTCCTCTTGGAGTATTTTTAAAGTAAGCTACAGTAACATAAAAATAGCTTACATGTAAGTTGCTGTTTTATTAACCTTATTAAACGTACAGTTACACACTTTTTCCCATTTGCATTCTCTGCTGACAAATACAGGTCACCATAGATTTTTCTAGACAAAGTAACTGTGATTTGAATTTAATAAGACTATTGAACAGACAAAAAAGTTATTTCTATTTCACCCAGTCAAATATAAGTATACTATTTAACATCATTGGCTGTTGTTTTCACTTTCAATCTCTTTTTAAATTCTAGCTAAATTAATTTTGCATTTTGTAATAAAAATAAGACTTTTGTGTAAAATATAAACTTGAACAAGTTGTTTATTTCTCTTTGTGTTTGAACCATTCTTAATTTTAATAAATTTGTTAGCTTGTGCTTTCCTTTCCGTAAACAATTGCAGTTATTTTATAAATACTATCCTTATGTGTTACTTTAGTTAAAAGTTAGAACAGTTTTGTTATAATGTTAATTCATTATTCTTATTGCTAAGGATGATTTTCTTTCATATGAAAAAAATGAATTATATTGAAGCAATAGCAGCTTTGTTTTCATTGGACCATAAAAGAAATACATGGCTTTTCTCAAAACAGCCCTTTGATCTTTTTCAATTTTATTTAAGCAAATAAATGAAAAAGAATGTCCTTATTGTCTCAAATGTTATTGTGTCGGGGTGTGTGTGTGTGTAGGGGTCTCTTTCATTTTTCCCTTTCAGTGCCCTAGGTCGTTGGAGCTCCTCATTGTGTTCCTGCTTGCTCCCAGCTCGCCCTGCTGTTTCTGTTCTGAGGAGGAGTGCCCCCACGTCTCCATGACAACAGTGCGTCCCCTGGGAAGCTGCTCACAGCTACAGACCTTCTGAGAGGCTGGTGGGGAGCCATTTCTAAGCAAATTCTCATCTCATTCCCTCTGCCATTGCGTTTTGCCAAATCGTGTCTCTGTTTAACTGTATTGCTACATAATGGTGCCACCCAAATGTCACACATCCAAAAATGATATTTAATAAACAAAAGGGTCATACCATGAGAATTTTTCTAGCAGTTGGCCTATGGTTTTGTATGGCTTACCCGTTTTATATGAACTTTTACTTTGTACTTCTGCAGTTACTTGAAATAATTAAAATATTCACGATCATTACAAGCCAGACACTCCCTTACATTTGTGATACAGTATTTGTAAGAAGAAAGTTTCCTCCTTGCTTGTGCCTAAACAAACTGACTAGTGAAATTTAAAAATTATGAAATTTAAAAATATTTTGATATTAGGCAACATAGATATGCACAATACATATAAAATCCCAAATTTACCAGGTTATAACTGCTACAAAAATCAGCATTTTTTT
The DNA here is from genome assembly GCF_017591425.1 of Ochotona curzoniae. NCBI lineage: Eukaryota > Metazoa > Chordata > Mammalia > Lagomorpha > Ochotonidae > Ochotona > Ochotona curzoniae. The sequence continues at coordinate 27,621,841 of NW_024465369.1, forward strand.
AAACACATGGTTGTTGTTTTTAAAACTCTATTCTTGATAGGCTTGTCAATACTCTTGAGGAACAGTGGTTTTTCTACTTACTACCTGATGAATTATTTATTTAGTGGAAGTTTGTGATTATATAGTAAATTGAAAGTATGTCATTGCAAAAATGAAAAGAAAGAGGGGAAGAGTGGGAATGATAGAGGGAAGAAGGGTGGATGCTTTAAAACAGCACATGTGACATACATGAAATTTGTTCCCTTTATGTAAGTAAAAGGAGTAATAGTAATAAAGGAATTTTCAGATGTGCTGTGACTGTTCCTGGGATAGACAGTGAGCAGCTGCAATTACCTTCTCGTACTTCTCTCTACTCTCCTGCAGGCTCCTCTAGCTTCGTGGCTTCAGCCAGCATCCTGAATCAGATGAATAACCATTTGCTTCAAGGATGTCTTGGGCCCTGCCTCAGCCTGGATGAAGACTTAACCAAGACTGAGTTTAGACAAGCTAATACTGCGTTTCCCAGAATTCTGTAACACTGGCTTGGGTTTGTCCAGCACACCTAATATGAATGGCAGCCATGTTGTTTAGTGTTTGCTTTCTGCACCAGGCTTGGGGCCCTAGACAATGTGCTAAGTTGCCCCAGCTGCTCTTTACCTTGTAGCACATGGTAGGGCTGGGGAACTTTCAGTTCTTTAACTCCTGCCATGGCTTCTGCTTCAAGTTCTGGGTCAAAGCAGTATTGTTGCAATCCTAGAAAATTGATGGCAATTTCTCTGTATGGATTTCAGTTCTTTGCATTGTGATATTAAATTAGGACTGACTGTCTTGGCATCAAAAAATGGAATAAATGTAAAATTTGATCCATTTGAAAATAAGGACAACGATGGTCCAAAACACATGCTTTTGTACACCACACATACTCACATGCAGTACATGTGAGGTGTCTCCTTCCCACCTCAGCTTGGTTAATTAAATGTAGACAATGAGTGATGGGAATTTAGATAAAGGTTGCTTTGTCTCACTGTTTTAAACATAGCTGTACTTGCATCTAGGTATACGTTGCTTAGCTTAGCCTCGTGTAACACAAGACATTGTCAATTTGCTTTGCCAAGGATGGCAGCCAAACTCACACTTGCCTGCAATGACACGCACTCCAAAATTGTTCTTGTTTTCAGCAAGTCCCCAACTATTCCATTATTGTAACTCAGCTAAAATTATTTTAGAGATAATCTACTGAAATAATAGGGAAGGTATTTTGTTTCATTTTCAAAGGCAAAGGAAAGCTTTGCTAGATATCACCCTGGCCAACAATTATTTTGCTTTTAGAGTCTGGAATATGTTGCTCCATTCTCTTCTAACCTGTAGCATTTCTAGTTCTAATTCTCTTTTTTAAATTAAATAAGTGAAATTTTCTTTTCATCTTACGAATACCAACATTGGAAATAAAAAATAATTGCAATTTCTGGAATGTTCAAACTAGGATACACAGCACATTATCTAATTTAATCCTATTAAAATATTGTTCTTGTTTTGTTGATGAGAAAATCAAATTTATAGAGTAGCTAGTTTAAGTAATCATGTTACTGGGAATTTGAAACCTTTATTTCTTTGAATCCGTATATTGTTTTTTCACTAACTCTTGTGGATTGTAAAACAAGTAAAGATATCAAATGGGACTGTGGTGCTTGTTGATCACTATAGTCAGTGGTGCATTAAGTTTGTGATTGTGGAGTGGATTGTATAAAAACTAATGAAAGAAAGGAAGATGATGGGGAAGGAGAGAAAAATGATTGTCATAATTACATTTACGGTTTGGGCCTTGGGGTTGGGGCAAATGCAGCTCCCTGCAGAATGGTGGAGTGGGGGGTGCCCCAGCCAGGCTGGAGCCAATGCTGGGGACAGGGCCAAAGCCACTGCCGAAAGACAGTGACTGAGTCTTAGGCTTTGGGCAGCCAATGCACCAAGTGGTGCCAAGCTCTGCCTGCTGGTGCCTGGCAGCAAACTCTGAGGTTTTTAGGATATGTAATTGATGCCTAGGGACACCCATGAATAAAGCCAGTGTTATTGTATGTGAGGGAGGAATTATCAGTGACTCCCAGTAACGGGGTCCCAGAACTTTCCGGCAAGCGTGGGGACTGAGACTTGATTGTTTAGAGGGGAGTGTCTATAAGATCTATTTGGGCCAGACTGATTCACCAGCCCAATTAAGAATCTTGAGATGGGCTCTTAGCATAGAGCATCACTGACTGCAACATACCAGTCCACACCAAAGCAATGGATGGGGGCCTGTCTGACAGGGCTAAGTACCAGTACCTGAATGGGTGGTAGAATAGTGGACTGGTCACACTTGGCAGGTTCAAGACACTAACCAGCATGTGAAAAAACTAGATCTGGGGGTACACTCTATGGGGAAAGTGTGGGCCCAACCCTGTGGAAAAACAAGTCCCATAGGTTAGCTCGCGTGTTGGGGTGGTGATGGACTGAGCTATGTGTGACGATGGAGCCTGCCATCACTTTTGGGTAAAGGAACTGATAGCAGTTTAGGCAGGTCAAGGCAGCAGCACCCGAAAGTGCATCCTAAAATAGAATGTGTGGTGGGCCATCTGCAACTGGAAGGGGGCAGATCGGGCAGGGCCAAGCAAACCTCAACTCACAAGAAAGAACAGAAATCAGGATGGAGCACATGTCATGCCGAACTAGGCTGTTACACCGACTGGTCTGCATGAGCCAGGGATACTAGGCCACAGCATCAAAGGCAAAGGCTGAGACAGGTGAGGGGCTAACCCAACTGGGTCAGAGCAACCACAGGCATATATGTAATCTAGGGCTGGCAATAGACTTGGTTGGGGAGCTGTGAGAGTACATCCTTGCTGGGTTGGGGTTTCCATGGGAGAGTGTGGGGGCCGGACAGGGGGCTGTGTTCTGGTCTGGATATGGCTGAAATCTCCCTTGGCACAAGTGTGGACTGGGGCTGGGTGCACCTAACCGGACTGAATGCCAGCACCATCTAGTGTTTTGGAGAACCTGGGTAGATGTAGGAAGGACTAGGCTGGGTCTCTGCCCCTACTGAGCCATGTGTGAGTAGTGTCTGGGTCTGGCACTAGGAGCTTGGGTGGGCTGAAACATCTTACAGTAAGAACTTGAATGAACTGAAGGTCAGCAATGAGGGCTGACCCATGGAACCACTAGTATGTGCAAGAACTTGCATAGGGAGAGGTTCTGATGGAGCAGCTTGGGAAACTCCTTTGTCGAGACACACTCCCTACAGGTGAGCACAAGAACCACAGCAAGGAACAACCCAGACCAGGCCAAAGAAAGATACCCACCAGCATACATATGGCATAGTTGTGACACAGACCAGTCTGAACCCATTCACATCACCCACTGGCGAATCTGAGCACCAGAATAGAGTGTGGGTCGGGCCAAGTTCAGTTGTGACACAAACCAGTGCACATTACAGAATGCTAAGGTGGGGTGAGCCATACCAGATGTAGCCACAGCACCCAAGCAGCACATGTCAGAATCAGGGAGGGAGGAAGCAAAGCCAGCAGGGGGAATGTGGGCTCCCCTGCTGGACAACCACTCCCCCTGCAGAGCGTGAATTGGAATGGGGTCAGACCAGACCAGGCAAGGATACAACACCTGTTGGCCTCATATGAGCTAGATCAGGGAAGGGCGAGGTTGGACTGACTGTTCTGACTGGTGCAAGCAAATATTAGAGTGGGTGAGGATTGATTGGGCTTTGTTGCAGCATCAGTTGGCAGGGGCTGGCACTAGGAGCTTGATCTGTCAAAGTAAACTCCAGAACCACCTGGAGAGTGTATAATCCGGCACTGGGAGTGGCCTAGTAGGGAAATGGTGGGCACCTCCCTCTTGGGTAACCACTCTCACTGGAGAGCACAAAAACCAAGACTAGGGCAGGGGTGGGTATGCAGAAAGGCACCCGCCAGTTTGTGTGTGGGCTGAATAGTAGGGTTGATTGGGTTGAGCTAGGCTTCAATGTCCATTGACATGTATGAGAGTTAAATGAGATGTGGGAGAGACTGAACAAGCCTGCAGTATATACTGGCAAGCATGGGAACCAGGGTAGGGGGCAGGCCTGGTGAGGGTTATGGGGAGTCGCCCCATATAGGCTGCAGCTCTGACTGGTTTACGTGAGGGCAGAGTATGAAGTGGACAGGAACAGGCTGGACTTCAACATCCGTTGGTTTGTGTGGAAGACAGGGCTGGAAACAGAACTGACCCAGCAATTGCAATGACCAGCATGTGCATAAGCTGATGGGGCTAAGGACTGTGCCAGACCCTGTACTGGTAAGCACACATAAGAATCAGGTCTGGGATCCCCTCAGACGAAGTTTCTTTGGAGATCCCTCCAACTGCAATGCTGACCTCTGAACTCCAACCATGAAGAGACTATGTCAGCCAGTGGATTCTGAAGAGGTTTCATTGTGCTTGGAATGGCGAGATTGGCAGCATTTCAGAACTGTTGAACTATCAAAACTGCTTGAGCAGGACCCTCTGAGCATACCTCACATCAGGGACCTGGGATGGGTGGGAGGCTGGGTGAGATTTCTCCCTTTATTTCTCCCCTGACTCCAGATACAGGGAAAAAATGATGATATTAGTGTGGAAACAATGGTATTACCCACTTAAAAAAAGAATTACGTTTATATGATATATTCTCTTTTTAATAGCAAACGGTAAATAAGAAAATTTCCTGGTCTACATAATTTCTCTGTATTTGCAATTAAATGACAGATGACCTCTATGTTTGGGACCATGGATAATATGGAATTAATCCTGTGTGTTTTCCATGTGGCTCTTTTAATCTCTCTCTTCTTTTTTTTAAGATTTATTTATTTTTATTGGAAAGGCAGATTTACAGATAGAAGAGATAGGGAGATAAAGATCTCTCATCCACTGTTCAATCCCCAAATGGCCACAGTGGTCAAAGCTGAGCTGATCCAAAGCCAGGAACCAGGAACTTCTTCTGGGTCTCCCACATGGGTGTCATGTTCTAGGACTTGGGTCATCCTTTTCAGTCTCCTGGGCCACAAGGAGGGGGTTAAATAGGAAGTGGAGCAGCAGGACAATGAACCAGCACCTGTAATGGATCCTGGATCATGCAAGGCAAGGATTTAGCCACTAGGCTACATCGACAGACCCCATCATTATTTCTATTTTAAGCTCTCTTTATTTATTTAATGGCATTAAACTTTCTTTAATTCTATATCATTTGTAGGTATATCTCCCCCTCTCCAGCTAATTTCATTCATTTTTAATTTTTAACTTTTATTTATTTATTGTTAATAACATTGTATTATGTGATACAGTTTTATAGGCACTGGGATTCCCCCCACCCCTCCCACAACCCTCCCCCCATGGTGAATTCCTCCACCTTGCTGCATAATCACAGTTGAAGTTCAGTTGGGATTCCTTCATTGCAAGCATATACAAACAAAATTTTATTTTGTTTTCTCATTTCCTTATCATTTTTCATAATATAAGTTCATACTTCTTGTACTTTGTGAAACTCTTGAGAGCTAGCTGGCTTGATGTGTGGGTTCTCAGCAAAAATATCTGTGTATTTCAAAGACCTCTAATCATTTACATCTAAGTGAAATTTTTGATTTGAAATGCTTTGTACTAAGCTGATAATAGGAATTTTGGCTTGAAATCAGGTGTGTGAGTGGTATCAGTATGAACTTTAAGCAAAGTTTTTCCACAAATCCCTCATAAAATTTTGTTGCTAGGTTTATTTTTTCTTACTTCTTAATTAAGGTGTAATCTTTTGCTCCTGAACTTCTGCAGCATCTTTAACCCATTCACAGGTTGGAACCTTTGTCCTCTTCCCCCTTGTGCAAACAAAGCAAGTCAGGTCACTGGAGTTAGCAGAAACCTAGGGAAAAACAGCCTCTGACTTCAGTGCTGGGTTACCTTTCCCCAACAGCCCCAGAAAATTCACTTGTATTCTTCTGAATTAAAATGACCTTTTAAAACATTTTTTCTCTTAGTTATTTTATGGTAGGATAGTTTTTGGCTGAAGGTTACATTGTCTGCTTAAGTTATAAGCAGGTTACTAGTGTAACTGAATTAAAATGTAGAATGTCTCCCCATTAAGACAGCGAAATGAAACCTGGCTGTGGAAAATATTTCTGATATTACACAACTGATTAGCCTATTTTTTCCCCGAGAGAAATAATGCAAGGTTTTTGATGTGATGTTTTTTGTTAGGTAATCCACATTACTTGTATACCACAGTGACAGGATATACAGTAATGATAAAGTTTTTTTTGGATCTTACTACCGATTTCTAAGACCAGTTATCTGGATATGGATGCTAATATAATTTATTGCACATTTCCAGTAGGAATAGAAAATTTTACTGGTATTTTAATTTCATGTGCAAATATTTTAGTGTGATTGTCCAAGAAGTAATAATAGTAGCATTGTATCTTAGTACTGAGAGTCACATTATCTTCTAGTCCTTGGTTATTCTGGCAGGAGGAGGAAGAGACTCAGGTCTGCAGCTTGGATGTTCTACAGCCTACCAGAAGAGATAAATGTGTGGAGGATTATTACAGCAATGTGATAATCATCATACATGAAGAAACCCATGAAGCATCTTGAGGGACCATGACATTGGAGTCAGTTTTAGGAAGGCGAGTTATTTTTTCTTCTTTTCAGATAAAAAGCAGAGCATCCCAAACACAGCTACCAAGTGCGAAAGGGGGAGAGCTATCTAAGCATTTGTGTAATCAGAGATTGTGTGAGTTGAGAAGTGGGAAGGTGTCAGTCATAAACTGATAATGATAGAAGATAGCAGTGGGTTTTATGAGGTGCAGATTTTCAGGCTACTTCTGATTCCATGATATGAAAGGGAAGTGAATTTTCTAGGCACAGGGCTGCTGGCATGTTTGGAAGCATTTAGGCTTGTGCCTTACTGTGTCAAACAACAGCATCCTGGAAGAAAAAAAATGTTTTGCAAAGAAGAGGCAAGACAAGAAGTAGCAAAAACAGAAGGAACTACCGGAGTCAGAAATTATACAAGGTTGAACATATCAAAGCATGAAATCCTTTATCTGAAATAGAATGCTCTAGGTATTATTATAAAAGCTTGAATTATTGCTGTTATTCATTAATAATAACAAAAACTGTACTCTAGACAATCTAAGATTTAAGTCCAAGTTCTTGAGACGTGGAAAATGATATTGAAAATGGAGTATACTTGTGATCTGAAACAACTTTACAAATGACTAGTGAATTATTGACTTTACTATATTCTATTATATATCAGATACTGTCTTTGAGGAATCTTTATTATTAGGGTTGGCATAGTGGTGTAAATCCTCTACCCGGAGCGCCAAGGTCCCGTATGGGTTCCAGTTCTGGTTTTGGCTGCACTACTTCCTATCCAGCTTCCTGCTTATGGCCTAGGAAAGCTGCCGAGGGTGGCCCTTTCACACACATGAGAAACAGGGAGAAGCTCCTGGCTTCCTGCTTCTGAAAACTTCAGATCAGGCTATTGCAGCCATTTAGGGAGTAAACCAGTGGATGGAAGTTTTCCTCTATCTGTGTAAAATCTGCCTTTCAAGTAAAAATCTTTTTTTTTTTAAATGTACCATTGTAAAGGAGAGATTATAACTACTTTTATTCAAAGCAATCCTTCCCATGTGATATAAAAGCTTTGAGCGTATTTTTTTCCTAATGAGACTGAAGATTGGCATTATGTTCTAACCTATTTAATGCTATCTGAGTACTTTTTAAAAGTATATTTACAATAGGCATACTGATCAATAAGTATTCCCCATGGATAGGAAACTATTTACTGTTAACAGGCAATTTGATTTTTGAAAGTAATATTTTGAAATTAAAGATATTCTTTACCTTTGAAACTCACATTCAGCATTTACTATCAGCAGAAGAGGAACTTGAGGGGCAAAATTTGATTTTCCTGAGTTGTGTGGCTAACGGGATGCCAAAATTGAAGCTAAAAGCCAAGTGTCAGAACTTTTGTTCCTTTTTAGCATTTTTTTCTTTGTACAAAAATGTTGAGTTTGACCTTTCTTATGATTATAACTGAATAGTTAGACATGAACAAATATGATTTTGCTCTTGTGAAATATCTTAGCTATTTGAAAATTAATAAAATGTATCCACACATATATTTAAAATACAGAATATTAATTTTATTTCCCCACAATGATTTTTCTTCATAAAAATAAACCATTTAATATCATTTATTAGTGAATTTTAGTTTCATTAATAACTTGTTCTTTTGTCTATCAATGTGACTGATTCTATCATTATATATATATATGTATGCACATACACACACATTTGTGGAAGTAGTTATTTTAAGAATCTTTTAAAGTACAAAATCAGGGCCCAGCACAATAGCCTAGCAGCTAAACTCTTGTCTTGCATCTGCCAGGATCCCATGTGGGTGCTGGTTTGTATCTTGGCAGCTCCATTTCTCACTCATTTCTCTGCTTGTGGCCTTGGGAAAGCAGCAGAGGATGGTCCAACACTGTGGGACCCTGCAACCATGTGGGAGACACAGATGCACCTGGCTCTTGGCTTTAGATTGGCTCAGTTCTGGCTGTCTGGCCACTTGGAGTGTGAAACAGCAGTTGAAAGATCTTTCTCTCTGTATTTCCTTCTCTCTGCATATTTGCTTATGCAATAAACAAATAAAATAAAATAAACTTTTAAAATTGCATAATCAACTGCTATTCTGAATAGTATTTTCTGAATATCCTATAGCTAGATAGCCATATTTTGAAAAGCATTTTCTCTTCAACTAAATACTCTTACAACTGTTTTGGTAGATTTTCATTTGGATCTATAATGGATACCAATTAATTAATTAACAATTTTACAATGGGATGTATATTCAAAAGCAATACTTCTCAATAGTATCAATGGAATCTTTTAATTGACGTGAGGCAAAAAAGTCACTGAATTCTGATTAGCCACCTTATATAATTTAGATCTAGGTTAACTTAAAATATTTATATTTATGACCAAGTTATATTTTATTATTTTTTTAAATTATTTTTTATTATTATTTTATGATACAGTTCCATAGGCTCTGGGATTTCCCATCCCTCTCCCCAAGTTCCACCCCCTCCACTGATTTTCCCTTTAGTATTATAATTGGTGGTCCTTCATGAGCAGTCATAAGTTCACCATGCTGCTCTATGTTATATTTTAAAATTTGCTTTATAATTTGGAGTTTTCACTGAGAAAAATGTATAAATTCAAGGCACTCTTAAGATAAAGTTAATTATAAATTTTCAATAATGGTACCATTAATAATTTATGTACAAATAAGGGTTCACAGGGTGAAATTAAGGGAAAAACATAACATTTGTTAGCTCTCAATAGTTCAGATGATGGCATCAGTTACATTGACGGTGATAACAGCTGGGCCTGGCACGGTGGCTCATGATTAAATCCTTGCCTTGCAACTGGCCAGGATCCCATGTGGGTGCCACTTCATGTCCTGGCTTCTCAACTTTCCATCTAGCTCCCTGCTTGTGGCCACAGAGAAAAGTAGAGGATGGCCCAAAGCTTTGGGACTCTGCACCATGTGGCTCCTGACTTGTGATCAGCTCTTGTCATTACAACCACTTGGGGACTGAACCAGCTGATGCAAGACCTTTCTCCTTGTCTCTCCTTCTCTCTCAAAATCTGCATTTCCAATGAAAAACACATCTTAAAATAATAAAACAAGAGCAATAATAGACAAAATAATTTGGATGACAGCCATTATAGGTACCTACCACTGTTACCTTCAAACCTGAAAACCATATTATATGGGCTTGATTTTTTGCACATGTGAAATTTCACAAAAACTACTTTTAATATACCTTATTGTATGGTACACTTGGTGGATCATGTAGTAAGTTGTCATAAAATTAGTGTGAACTTTTATGAATCAAAATCTCAGACCATGTACAGACTATATCTACACCTATATATATCTACAATAAAATATTACATATATTAAATTTCCAACACTAACAATAAAAAAACAGAGGCCAAGAGATGATATACAGTAAAAAATGAAATATTTATTCTTTTGGCTCAATAATGACGTAGCTTACCATTCTTGTTAATAGCAATTCCCTGCATGCAGCTCATCAGTACACTACAGTGATAGTTCTATTAAAGGAGTAACATGAAACTTTTGGTTTGTGCAAAAACCAAACATTTATATCATGTTAGGTAATTTGCACAACTTTGCCACTTTATTAATCTCTAAAAAGGACAGAGTCCATGTTATATCTGTAATAGCATTTGTGCCGTAGGAATTAAAAAAATAAGACTAGTCTGCATACAGAAATACTACAAAAGTTGAGTTAAAAAAGCAAACTTCTATGAATAAAGGGTTATAGTGAGACAACTGTAACCAGTAGAAAATGATCTACATTTTAATTTCTGACCAATGTATCTCCTATCGGAATGGTAGAAAATATATTATAACAAAGAAATCCACAAAACCCATTGTCTAACTTTTATTTTAGGAAATTATTCATTGAAACTTCTTATGGATTCAAACTTTTTGAATTGTGATTAAAAATAAAAAGCAAAAGCATAAAGTAAAATAAATTGCCATGTCATCAACTTGAAAATAATTTTCTTATGTACAAAATGCTGACAAATAAAATTGATTATATTTTTACATTATTTATATTTAAACAAGCACTGGAAATATTTGTAACAAGATATGAAGTATAAGTTTTAACAATAGGCAGAATGCAGTGTGTTTCCTTGTAATCAAGGAAGACACCTTATGACACTCAAGTTGAGTTAAAAATGCAAAATAAAGATTTTTAAAAATAACTTTAAATTATTCTGTTTGACATACAGAGAGACAGCTGATTGAAGTCTTTACATCACCAACCATTGACTTCCAATCAAGACTTGTGAAGAATGGATAGAGTAAAATAGAGCAGCATAGGCAATATTAACATGCATTAGTGATAGCTTTTAAACTCTTTAGGTTTAATGAATGGTACAGGATACATTCCTGTTAAAAGTTTGCAAACGACACATACACTGTGGTACATATTTGAATTTTAATAGAAGTTGTTTATCAGGCTATATATATGTGTATGTATATATATATATATATATATATTTGCCCAAACATGCACCACAGGAAAAAGTAACTATTTACAACAACAGAGGATATGTGATCGATATAAACCATCAGCTTTGATGAGAGCAGAAGGTGGCAAAACAATATTGCAGCCACAAAATGGAGCAACTCTTAAAGCAATATTAAATATACTTTTCTAGAACAGGTTTAATAGATTACATTTTTGGAACGCATTTAACAAAAATTAAATATAGAGCTCTGGAACTTAGAATAACATTTGCACTTGCTGAAACAGAATACTTTGCATAAAAATAATTCTTTAAATATTAGTGGAGAATTTACAGGCACATAACTCTTCAAATATTAAACAAACATAACAGATTAAAACACTTTGAAAATTAAAGCTGTCTAGAAAATGGAAGTATTTGAAACTGCTTATAAATTTGTTTTCTGATTTTGAAAAAGAATTTCATTTTCTAGGCAACATCTGATTATTTGAGACTCGTGGAGTGGGTTTCTTACATACTTTTCCTCAACATAAGCCTCATTTACAAAAATAGTGACATAGTATTATGAATAAACTATGAATTAGGAACCAGGGAAATCCGCTAGAACCTATTTTGTAAAAATATGGCAGATATGAGGTTAAAAATAGAGTAGATGCAACTACTGTACTAAAGGTGTTTGGTGTAATTATAATGATCACTCACACAACTATCCCTAAAGTCTAGGTTGCCAATGGGTTCTCCTCAGCAGTGTCAGCTGGTAAATGAAAACAGCAACCTCTCGTCAATGTTGATACCCTGTCGCACAGAGTTGCAGTGACAGAGAGGTCACTGTCTTGTATAGGCACTGACCTTGAATATTTGTTAAAACAGTCAGTTTGGCATGGACCTTCTCTGAGAGTCCAGTTGACACATGCACGTTACCTCATAGGCTGTAAACAATTGGTCACAAAGATGGAGGGTTCCCAATTTCTTTTTACTTTTGATTTTCCCTCACCTCTTTTCCTTTGCTTTCTTTTTCTGTTTTGTCTTTCTCAAACTTTTCTTTGTCTGGTTTTGTCACACTGTCATAGGAAGGAGGAGAGGTGGTTGAGGAACTCCCATCTGTTTTTTCTGGGGTGGTGTTGCCATTTAATTTGTCAATAATCATGTCTTCCTTCAGGGGTAGGTCAATCCTCCCTTTGATTGCTTCCTTGTTGTATTTGTTTGACATCCTTTTTAACCTTTGTTTTAAGAGATAGCATCTGTAATTTCGCTGAATTATAGCAGCAGACACCTCCTCCTGTTTGCGTTTCAAAGTGGTTGTGATGGGCTCATAAGAGACCTTGGAAGGATTTGAGGCCATGAACCGGTCCTCCATTTGTATTCTAAGGGCATCCATCTCTCCACTCTCACCTAAAACACGTTTTGTAAAAGCAAACAAAATGTCGAGGCAGTGGATCCGGTCGCCACTGACCATGGGCAGGTCCATGGCAATGAGCTGTACTTTGTTTGGTTTTGCTATGAGAAGAGGAGGGTCGAGGGCAGCGGCAAAATCAGAGAGCTTGGAGAACTCTATAAACTGGGTGGCATCTGGGTCAAACTTCTCCCAAACCTCATAGAACATCTCAAAGTCATCCTCACTCAGGGGCTCTGCACTTTCCTCGGTAGCAACACTGAAGTTCTCCAGGATGACAGCAATGTACATGTTCACCACCACCAGGAAGGATATGATGATGTAACTGACAAAAAAGAAAATCCCAACGGATGGGTTCCCGCAGTCTCCTTTAACAGAGCTTCCTGGATGAATTGTATCAGGGTCACAGTCGGGTGGTGCACTATTAAGGATAGGTGCTAGCAGTCCATCCCAGCCAGCAGAGGTGGTTATCTGGAACAGGCAGATCATGCTGTTGCCAAAAGTCTCAAAGTTGAACATGTCATCAATTCCAGCTTCCTTTTTAACATAGGCAAAGTTGGACATCCCGAAGATGGCATAGATGAACATGACCAGGAAGAGCAGGAGGCCGATGTTAAACAATGCAGGAAGGGACATCATCAAAGCAAAGAGCAGGGTACGGATCCCCTTTGCTCCTTTGATCAGACGTAGAATTCGGCCAATCCTGGCCAGTCGGATCACGCGGAACAGGGTAGGTGACACAAAATATTTTTCTATCAGCTCAGCGAGAAACATGCCTGTAGAAAAACACAAAACACAGCTGAAGCAGAATCTTTCAGTTGCATGGTCTATGAATATAATAGATACTGTATGTTAGCAAATCTGTGTGAGATATTTGGATCCACTCTAACATTAGCAACAAAGGCTATAAAGTTCTATTCAGTGATTCCATAATGCTATAAAATTTTCATAAAACCCAAGATAACCTCAGAAATTAACATGCATTTTGATATTATATATAATTAATTACTATGAGTAGTTATTTTCATAAACAAAATAGTAACAACTGCAAAGAAAGTTTATTTTTAAAATATTTGAATATGATTTGTACTTTGAATAATAACATAATATGGTTGGAGGAAAATGGAAGATATTTGATACAAAGATAATGTTGAAGTTTCTAAATCTGAAATTCCATCATAACTTATTTCTTTTCTCTGCTATTAAAACTTTTTTGTGTGCTATTAAATATTATTGCTTATTTCAAGATTTAACTCAGATCTTTGAAGCACAATTGATCAGCTCCTCTTCTGTGCCTCCTCCAGTACTAATGTTATTGGATGAAAACAAATTTTTAAAGCAGTCTACCTCATTCCTTAATCTGTGCTTTTGCTTATCACTGGGAGGTGTCTAATGATTTTTGTTTCCTGTTCTCATCATTTATTTCCCCAAATCCAGTATTACTAACCCAGTTTCTAATTCATTCACTTTGTAAATAAACCCAGAGCTGAATGTTTCATGTAAATATATGAGTGTTGAACTTTGGCCACACACTTAGAATTATTCCCATATCCAATTTCCATTGTAAACAGCTGGTAGGTATCAACGGATACATTTGCACACACATGCATATCTTTGGTAGAAGCATTCTTACCTACAATGGAAAGGATCACCACCACAAAATCAAAGATATTCCAGCCTATCGTGAAGTAGTAGTATCGCAGGGAGACGAGCTTCAGTACAAATTCCCCAGTGAACAGAACAATGAAGACAAGGTTGATTCGGGACAAAACCAGAGTCATGTATTTGCTCTGGTCGTCCGTTTCCACCATCATGGTGACCATGTTGAGGCAAATGAGGATCATGATGCTGATGTCAAAGACTTGTCTTGTGACAAAATCAAAGATCATCCCCTGAAATTTATTCTAGAAATGGAAAGAAAAGAGGTATTCATGATGTCATATAATGGTTCTGATCCAGAGCATTGCTCAATATTATTGTATGAAAATACAGCTTTGGAATATTCAAGATGAGTAGTTCTTACTGATGGCCGGGGAATGGGTTTCTGAGGTTTCTTGGAACCAAGTTTCTTCATTGCATTGTAATACTTTTTCTGTTCTTCTGTCATAAAGATGTCTTGGCCTCCAAAGTGAAAACATAGTATAAAACTGTTTACAATCCCAGCATGTGTTATGATAGCACTTTTAACAAAATGAGTCTTTAGGATTTTCTCAACTTTTAAATGTCATATAAACTTAATCTGCTTTTCCCACTTCTATGAAATTCTGAATACTTTAATATTATCCAAAATTCTTTAAGTATATAAAACTCTGGTTAGTGAAGAATCTGAATTTGTTTGTACTGTGTTTTTAATATATATTTTTTGAAGTAAAATATACCTTCTTAGCTCATTTAACTATTGACAGATTTAGTTCCTTCAATATTTCTGAGCATTTTCAATGTTACAGGTCATATTTATCATACATATGGTGCAGTGTCTTGCTGCTGACAGGGAAAGACACTGATAACACAGAAGGTATGTAATGATATGCTGGAATAAAATATGGGTTGCTGAAGCAACAATAAATTTAGACTTAGAGACAGGCTTTTCTCTAATGGTGCCTTTCAGCTAGGCATTAAAAAGTTCGTAAGCGTGTGTTAGGCAAAGCATACAGCAAAAGCAAATATCACATGTAAAGTTACTCAGATGTAAGCACAAAGCTTGTTCATCGAGGACAAAACGTTCATGCAGCTGAATGCCAGTGGCAATTTTTACAGGGTGAGTGGAGGTGGGGAAGCAGATATAGAGAATGGAAGTGGGTGAACATGCAGCTGGGAAATTGGTACTGAAAATTTCTGTAAGCCAGACTCAAATATTGAAGACATGGTGGGTGTTGTGATGCCATAGACATAGCTCAGGATCAGAAGGACATGACAGCATCTCTGCAGCGGATGAGCCTGGACAGAGCCACTAACTAGAGGCTGAAATCCACTGCAGCTGAACTGAGCACGAAGGCCAACTGAAGAGGACGGAAGCACAGTCTAAACCTGCTGTGCGTGACTGTCCTTTGGAACCTCAGAAGGCAGAAAGGTATAAGTTGAGGAATACTTATCTTCTTTTTCTGCTGATTGAAGTTATCTATGATGACACCAATGAATAGATTCAGAGTGAAGAATGACCCAAAGATGATAAAGATGACAAAGTATAAATACATATATAGATTTTCTTCATATGCAGGCTGAAGTTTAACCTAAGTAATATTAAATATCAATTTATTAACATTAAATATCATTCAAATATTTTAATTATTAAATAATAACTAATAATAAATAAAATTAGATGCCATTCCAAAACCACAATGAATATTTAAAATACATCAATAATATGGTGGGTACCATTATTTAAAATGGAACTAATTTGTCTTGCCTTAAAGTAGTTTTAACTACAAAGCAATTTTTTTCAAACTAGCATGCTCTAGTGTAATGAAGGTTTGCAACTAATATGACTGTTCTTGAATCTAGGTTCCTATGAGACTTACCTGTAATGTTTTATTTTGTGTAAATAATAATGACATAAACAGTTTTATTTGACCTTTTCTTAAAATTACTCTTCTTACAATTTTTTGTAATATTTTAAGTATGCTTTTGGAAACGATCTTAGAAATACATCTTCAACAGCATAACACTGACTTCTAAGTTCAGCATATACTGATGTATTCTACATAAAATATTTTAATTTCTATTTTCAAAACAATGTTTTCTTGAAACTCGTTTAGTTTTCTATATCATGACATACTTGCACATTGCTTTATGAACTCTGTTACCCACACTCCTCAGGGATGGGGAGACAAATCAATCCCCCACTGCCTACTTTTCTTACTCTGAATAGTCTCACTAACTGGACCAGTCTGATATCTCATGATTCATGCAGTTAGACTCATACTACATATTAGATATACATTAACCATTGCAACTAAAGCTTATTGGCGTGAAGATCGTCCCTATACGCAATGGCAAATGTTGTGATATCACCTAAAGAAAAAAATGTAATTTATAAATTTTTCAGTTATTATCAATGTTTTTCATCAAAAATTTAGTAGATATAAATATTAATTTAGTAATACTTACATCTCGGGAATCAACAGCTGCATACATAATATCCATCCAACCTTTAAAAGTGGCCTATAAACAACACAAATTTGAATTTTGCATAAAATCTACATCCAATAATATGGCATTACATTAACTTAAAATCTGACAGCATTATTATAAATAATTTTTGTACAAAATTATGAAATTTTCCATGAAGAGCCTGAAATAAAATTCATTAAAATTAAATTAAAATCAGGCCCGGCTCGGTGGCGCAAGTGGTTAAGTCCTAGCCATATGGGCGCCGGTTCTAATCCCAGCAGCCCCGCTTCCCTTCCAGCTCCCTGCCTGTGGCCCGGGAAAGCAGTCAAGGACAGCCCAAAGCTTTGGGAACCTGCACCCGCGTGGGAGACCCGGAAGAGGCTCCTGGCTTCGGATCGGCATAGTATCGACCCGTTGCGCTCACTTGGGGAGTGAATGATGGGACGGAAGATCTTCCTCTCTGTATCTCCTCTCTGTATATCCGCCTTTCCAATAAAAAATAATAAAAATAAATCTTTAAAATTAAATTAAAATAATCTATATTTACAGTTGAATTTTTTTTTCTTTCAGAAGATATTCTATTTTCTTTCTACACTAAAATTCAACAGGGGTCTTGAATCATGTAAATTTCACCTCAATCTGAAGTCCTTTTCATCCCAAACTGTAAACAGATGCAGTCCAATAGTGGTGTCCACACAAAAATATTAGAAGTGCTTTTTCAGTAGTTAATATAGTATCAAGCAAATGAAAATTACACTTCATACATTTTGAAATACATTTCCATAAGATTTGCATTTCTATACAGAATAGAATTATATTTCTTAGACTTTAGCACAAAGATTATCTAGCAAAGAATTCATATGTTAAATTCAGCACTGCAGTATAAACATTCTTAAGACTTCTTTGGCAACAACAGCCATGGTGAACTAAAAGTGATCATAGTGTTCAATAATATGACAAGAAAAAGGGAAAAGAAACATAAAACTACATTAAAACATGCTGAAGGCTTATCGCTGAAAAAATAAAAAAAATCACTGTCATCTCCTTTTCATATCAAGTCAAATTAAAACAGGTGTCATCAGTAACTAGCTTTTCTACTGTCAAACACTAATGATTCAAAGAACAGATAAATAATCTTACTGGAAACACTTTGAAAATGTAATCAAATCTGATACTCTAACCGCTTACCACTTGAAGCAACGCAAGATATCCAGCTCCAACATTATCAAAGTTGACTTTCACATTTTTCCAGCGAGCTTGACTGCCAAGAGCCTGACAATCACTCCAATTGTTGACTTCCCTAACACCAAACATTTTGCCCGTTGTCATGTTGACACAGTGATAGTACTTGCCGGCAAACAAATTCACACCCATGATACTAAAAATCAGCCAAAAGATGAGACAAACCAGGAGCACGTTCATGATAGAGGGGATTGCTCCCACCAGAGCGTTCACCACCACCTAGGAAAGGAATGAGGACCAGGCAGCTTAGGAATGTTTACCAGGGAAATCATTTCTTCATTGATTCATTAGGTATTTTTTTAAATTTTCATTTCATTTCATTTTATATCATAGTTTCATAGGCTCTGGGATTCTCCCAACCCCTCCCCATGCCATCACCCCATGGTGGATTCCTCCACCTAGTTGCAGTATTACAGTTCAAATCCAGTCATAAATCCTTCATTGCAAGCATGTACCATGCACAGAGTCCAGCATCTCATTGTCCAGATAAGTTGTACAGTTTCTTGGAGAGACCATATCTGGTTTGAAAGCAGAGCTGGCAGAATATCATCCCATCCAATGAAAAGCCACAACATAACATCAACAACAGTTTACAACATTATGGGTTTAATTGACATGGTATTGAGTGACCAATATGTTAGAAAATTCAAATTCTTAACCACATCCTGTGACTACTTAATTGACATTTCAATTTTAGTTTATATACAAAACCGGCTGCTATGTACCTTAAAATGGCTCTAGGGTACTATTCAGCTGTCTTGTGTCCATTTTCATTTTTATATTTAGTAGTTTATAGTATAGAAGCATAATTTTAACTGAACTTGGTGAATTTTAGGATATAAATGGGCTTATCACTCTAACAAGGCATATGTCCACAATTGAGGCACAGGACAGTTTTAGGATGGGTGTGCAGAGAAATCTTCACAACCTTAGTGAGGAAAAGGGAACCCTCCTCCACTGTTGGTGGAACACAGGCTGGTACAGCCTTTATGGAAATCAGTATAGAGAACACTCAAACAACTGAAAATCTGCATACCATATGATGCAGCAATTGCACTTCTAGGAATATATCCAAAACACCTGTTGTAGCAAAATCAATACTTGCAAAAACTTGGAAGCAACCGAAATGCCCATCAACAAAAGACTGGATAAGAAAGCTACTCCATGGAATACTACACAGCTATTAAAAAAAGGAAATGCAGTTTTTTTTTTTTCCAAATGGGCCCAATTGGAAACTATTATGCTAATGGAAATGAGTCAATCCCAAAAGGTTAGATACCACATGTTTGCTTTAATTTAAGATGAAATGATGTCAATCCAAAAAAAAGTACCTGTAAATTGTAATACTATTTCAACCTCAAACAGCCTGTATCACATACAATAAGACATTCTAATGTAACCAATGAACCAACAATCAATGTGAGTCAGACTGCTTATGATCTACATCAAAGAACTGTAAAACCTAATATACTTTAAATACCCTATGTTATTCCATAATGGGGTGGGAGAGCAGAAAAATCTTCTACCTCCTTAGAATGTGTATGGAAGACGTTAAGTGTAACCCATCAAGAATATAACAGGTGACTTATAGATAACAGACTCAAATCAGCATTAGAAATTAGCAAAACTATAAGACATACAGGGAGACTCCCGAATCCTCACCTAGGACTATCAGTATGGGCACCAAGGGATATATCCCAACTGCCAAGGAGACCACTGGGAATTGGACTGCCTTTGTGGGCCAAAAACTCTGAGGTCATCCACTCCCTTTCAGATGGAAAGATGCCCAGATCCTTCCTCACAGGATCTAAGGTCACAGGAACAACAGCCAGGAGTTCCTGAGTGGTTCGCAGAAACAGAACAGTAAACTTCCATCGGTACTCGGGAGGGGAGCTTTCTCTGGTCCTTACTTAGCTCCAGCTTTGGATCCCCACCCTCTCTTGCAATGACCATTTAGGTCGCTCCAAAACACCGCGCCCCCCTCAAATTATTAGATTAGATAGACAGAGATCAATAAGGAAAGCTTAGAACCAGACAGGAAATGGTCAGCTTGGACTCACATATATCTTACTAGGTAGGACACAAAGATTCATTAGGTATTAAAATGTATTTGAAAGAGCTAAATAAAAATCTAGATGAACTTCTAAGTTGTGTCTTCTAATGTTTTCTAGTATATATTTCATCAGAAAAAGAAAGAATAACACAACTAAAGATCCAGGGAGCTAAAAAAAAGAAAGCAAAATATAACAAGGTGTGAAAACAAACAAAACCTGATACAGTAAGATGAAGTCAGAAAATATTTGTGTTGCAGGAAAGATAAAAAAGAAGATGCATTGAAATCAAAAGAAGAATTAATCACCATTCACTATTACATACATTAAAAATATTTAACATTTATTTGAAAGATGAGTTATGAAGAGAGGAGACACACACAGAAAAATCTTCCATCTGCTGGTTTCCCCTCCAAATGGCTGAACATGACCTGACCAGCCACGCCAAGGCCAGGAACCAGGGACTTCCCCTGAATTTCGCATGAGGTGGCAGAAGTCCTAAAAATTGAGCTATTCTCTGCCATTAATGTGTCAGGCACATTAAGAGGAAACTGAGTTGGAAGTGGAGAATCCTGTACATGAACAGGGATTATCAGAGATGGTTGCTTAACCCCTCATGCCACAAACCTTGGAGAAGCAAAACATATTGGTTTTCAAGAGTGTTGACAAGTGGATCGTGACTTGAAAAGTGGGCAGGCCCTTTACCAATGTGTAGAGTATTAAAAATATCTTAAATCTACGGCCGCAGATAAAGTTAACATTTTGTGATGAATAAGAATATGATTAGGAATTCACAAAGACCCCTCCTTTTTTTTGTCCTAGATAGGGAAACTGCAATCTAACAAGGCAACATTCAATTAAGAAAAGAGGTGAGAATGATGTTTGAACATGAGAAGTTTGAGTAGAAGTGCATTGCTGTTACTGTGTTATCTTTTAAATGTTCACTTTGTGACACATGCTACTTTACAAAACAAGGCAATCCAATCTTGATGAACAACTTTAATCACCATTCATCTCATTAAATTCCAAAGATGTTGAGGTATTCTGAAATATCTAAGGATGTCAACAGTAATATTGAATCTAATCTACTTGACATTTGACTATTTTGTTGAACATTTATATTAAATAAAACTACTGAGTTATTTTTAAAAATACTTTCTACATTTGTTGAGAAAGCAAGAAGTTTTAAACTGAAATCAAACCTGAATTTCAAAATTACAAAAATTCTGTTATTGCATTCTATTTCCTTGAAATTATATACATCATGTTTACCAGTTTTGTCCCTACTAAAATGTGTGTAAAATGAACTCCATGCCTCCATGAATTATTTTATCCTCATATCAGATGACATAACACTTTTGTCATATTTCACAGCTGACATGTTAATTTTCTCATGTGACTGAATTGAAAATACTTAACAATATTTTTCAGATTGGAACAAATTTGTAAGTTTTAAGTTTTTATTTTTAAAAACTGCACTCTGAAGCAAGTGGTTCAGTGGTTCAATTGGCTAATCCTCCACCTCCAAGTGCTGGCATCCCACATAGGCACTTGTCCTCGCTGCTCCATTCCCATCCAGTTCCCTACTTGTGGCCTTGGAAGTAGCAGAGGATGGCCCAATGCCTTGGCTCTTTGCACCCACGTGGGAGTCCAGAAAGAAGCATCTGGCTCTTGGCTTTGGCTGAGCTCTGGCCATTGTAACCATTTGGCGTGCGGACTAGCAGATGGAAGATCTTTTTTTTTTTTTTTTTTTTTTTTGTCTCTTCTCTCTGTAAATCTGCCTTTCCAGTAAAAATAAATAAATCCTTAGAAAAAAATTGCTCTCTGCAGACAAAAAAACTGTTAATGTGAAAAAAAAAAATGTGAAGCCATGAAAACAGATGAGTGCAGCGCCCAGCAGTGTGGCCTAGCAGCTAAAATCTTTGTCTTGAAGGTGCCAGGATCCCATATGGGTGCCGCTTCTAATACCGGCAACTCCACTTCCCATCCAGCTCCCTGCTTGTGGCCTGGGAAAGCAGTCGAGGACAGCCCAATACTTTGGGATTCTGCACCTGTGTGGGAGACCTGGAGGAAACTCCTGGCTCCTGGCTCCGGATTGGTGCAGCATCGTCCTTTGCGCTCACTTGGGGAGTGAATCATTGGATGGAAGATCTTCCTCTCTGTTTCTCCTCCTTTTTGTATAACTGATTTTGTAATAAAAATAAATAATAAATCTTAAAAAAAAGAAAACAGGTGAATGCTGACTAGCATCCATCATGGTACAAGATTGGTTTGAAAAAAATAGTATTATTTGATAGTTTGTATAATTATCATCTTGGGTTATTACTATTGGCTGTGATTAAATGCAGTTACAACATAAAGACCAAGTAATTCTTAACTTACAATGTTTCTGGGAAAGCTGATGGATTCTTTCATTTTCACTGATGAGTCAATTTTGTAGCCAGTATTGAAGCTTATTGCCCCCAAATAAGTCACCTCTGATATAAAAGCCCCATGGAATAGACTAAATTCAATATCCATGTCCATTTTCAAGCCAGATTAAACAAAGCTGGGCATTGTGCTAAGCACTATTGAGAAGGGTGTGGAACTGGCTGTGTATCTATATAACTGTTACTTCATGTTTACACATATAATATAGTTACTACGTAAGAGCTCTGGAAAGGAAAATCTAAGTGCTATGAAAAATTCAACCTCAGAATATTCCTTTAAAAAGAGCTATAAAACAAACCCCAGGAGTGGCCCTAAATACATGGAAAATTATCCTAAGACTACTCCAGTTGCTTACAATGTACAGATGTTGTTAGATACTTCAGTTTAACACTGTTTTCCCAATAGGGAAACACACAAGAAGTGAAACGCCAAACAGTTGTGTGTACTAATTGAAGAAGTAAAGCACACAAACAACTGTGTGTTTTTATTCATTAATCAGTAGTTTTACACTAAATATATTTTTAATATTTAATTTGAGAGGAAGAGAGAAAGCACTTGCACACTCTGCTTCATTTCCCAAATCTGAAGCAGATTGGATTGGGCTGAGGCTGAAACTAGAAACAGGAAATCCAATCCAGGTTTCCATGGGGGTTTCAAGGACAGAATTACATGAACCATCACCACTGGCACCCAGATCCTGCATTAGCAGACAGCTGAAGACAGCAGTCAGAGCTAACTGTGGAACTGACACCATCTGATGTGACTTAACCCTGTCTTGATTAGAAGGCTAAATGCCTAACCTCTTTGAGGAATCAAACTATCTATAGAGAAGATGAAGAATTTCTTCCTGGGATGAATGTGAGAAGTTCATAGTCACTTCAAAGAGTGGCAAGAATGGAGAAAAACAAAACACGAGCCAGCCCATGGTTTTGTGGTTGTTGTGGCAACAATCCCACAGTGCGATCAGAACACCTGAATTCTAGTGGTAGCTCTGCTGTAATTTCTAAGGGCATTCTGAAACAAATTCCAACTTCTTCTGGAGGCCAGGCTTAGTAACATCCAAATGTCTGCTCTCAGATTCTATAATTCTATAAGACAGAAGAGTATAGCACTCCTCAATTTGTAAATCGTTCTCTGTAGGCAATTTTGGCATAAGTCATTACAGAGCTTCTATTCTTACCCTCATGCCTTCAAATCGGGATAAGGCTCTGAGAGGTCTTAAAGCTCTTAGCGTTCGTAGTGATTTGATGGCACCAAGTTCTGAATAGCCAAGAGCAGTGGCTACCAAACTCACCAATGAAACCTATAAAAGATTAAAAAAAAATCATTAGTGCAACAGGAAATAAGCTGTTGCTAAAGACAGGAAGTAGCATCTATTATTTAAAGTGAAATCAGTAAATGTTTGCAGATAGCTTGGCAACCTTTATCTTCCAACTAGTGGAATTGTTTTTTATTGTTAACTTCATTTCATATTCTTTCCTTACCAGTGAAACTGGAATGAATCCTACCTGTATCTATAAATTTGTAAACCCTTTCAAATATTTCACATCATGAACAACATTTCAACCTATGTCTATACTATGGTTCAAAAGACAGGTCTTCATCAATCTCTATTGAATACTATTGGTCAGAATTGATGTTTTATCCTGAATTCAGGTAGCATATTGGATATGCATTTTGGAGGTATTTACCCTTTAACAGAGCTAATTGGTTAGATATTTTTCCTTTCAAGCCAAAAAGACTTTTTTAACTGGTTGGGATGAAACATTCACTTCTTCACTTAACACTATCTGGGGATACTTCAGTCAAAACACATTGGTTAAAATAAATAAAGGAAAGATTTTATTTGGAAATATTCAAATTATTTAAGATTTATATTACAGTAACTTACATTCAGAGGGATTGTACATCATTCTGACATTTATATAAATGCTAAATTTACTGAATTATATGAAAGATGGCAGAACAGATCTTTTTGCAGAGGACAGACCTCATTTAATTTAGTTTTCTTTTAAAATTTATTTTTGATTATGTTTATATTGTTTATCATGATGGAAAAGAACAAGGGACAGGAAAAAGTGGGTGTGATTGTTGTTTCCAAATTTTCTGTTTCTTCTTCCGGTTTCTGGGGAAAGGAGAAGATAAGGGGAGAAGCCATACCCAGCCTCCCAGCCATCCCAGTAGCCGGGGATGGAGATCTGCCACCCAATATCAACCCAGGGTACTTCTGTGGCTCATGCTCCAAGTGTTCTGCCTAGGCAGTTTTGGTAGTAGTGAAATGTTGATCTCGATGATCCAAGAATGAAGAAACCATTCCAATGTCCATTGACGGACATAGTCGACTTAGAGTCTGCATTTGCCCAGATTTTGCTGTCATTGTTTGGCTGGAGCAGTTGTCTTCTGCTATGGTACTAGATGTCCTCTGTAGGCTCCAATGGGCTCCCATATCCTCCATGTGCATCACTGTCGGCCATCCACTGCTCAGTCTCTTCTACTGAGGAGGAACAGTTCTCATAGGTGGGCCAACGACCCGGACCTTAACTTTCTTTCAATACAATAACCTACCTATATATGTAAGTCCTGAGAAGCAGGAATTGTTAGTATTGAGTTGTTATTGATGAAAAAATTGAGTTCCTTTCTGTCTCTCTCTCTCTCACTCTCTCCTTCTCACACACATACACATGCAGACACGTGCACAGAGAGAATGGCTAACAAAAATGGAGCTATCCACATGAGCTCCAGTGATTTGATCTTAAAAAAGCAGTATCATAAGCTTTGCTTCCACTATAAATATTTTTTCCTTCATCTAAACTGAAGAAATGCCCTCCCAGTCAAGACTTGCAAGGAAGAAAATTAGTGCTTTCCCTAATGCATAGAATAAGATTTACTTATTATATCAATGGGATGGCTTATAAGCATTATAGATTAATTTTTTGTGTGTGAAAGAGGATTTGCAAGTGATTTGTTGAAAATGAATCCACCAAACAACTTCATGAAGTAAAATGAAATCATTGGTCTTCCCAAGAACATAAGGTTTCGAAGGTGACACCAAAATTGGAACCTAAGTTACAAAGTGAAATGGAGTTCTGCACCCTCATTGTTTAAATTAGGATGTTTCACAGAGTTGAATCAAATAATACATGACTTGAGAGTTGAAACTTGATTTCTGGCAGGATAATTTATGGAACTATTCGTTTCTGTCTTGGCTTTGCTGCTATAGAAGCCTGGAAAGATTGAAAATGTCATTAGAGAACACAGGCTTCCATCTTTCAGGCTCCTTTGCTTCAGGAGGCACTAAGCATTCCTTGATACTTCTGGAATTACTCTCTGAAGACTTTTCCTTTCTCATTGAAATCCTTAAAGTCTAAAGTCTCTTAAAGGCAAGTGGATGAAATTTCCCATGCCTCTTAAGAAAACTGTTTTGAAAGGACATGAAAGATAATATCTATAACCAGTGCTTGAAGGACAGAAAGCTGGGGGTTTCAAGGCTGAGAGATCTGATTGCATAAAACCACCCTTCACAGGGGTAAAAATGGGTTTTATAGAAAGGTTGACCAACAGTGAACCTGCACTACTCATGAGCTTCATGGCACAGAGACTCAAACGGCTGCTGTGTCCATGACAGGATCAAAGGCCTGCGTGTGCCTTGGATTTTCTTCAAGTTCTGAAGTAGAGTTGATCAAAAACTGCCTGACATTGTGATGATTGAAAAAGCTCAACTGGAAACTGCAAAATATTTGATTTGTTAGAAAAACAAAGATGTTTGGAATTTTGAGAGTAGTAATGACAGATTGTTTTTATCATATAAGTTCAAATGATTATTTTTTTCCATAAAACCACCATTCTAACCAATCATACAAATATGTGCCTAGTTTACATTTGACTTGAGTCAAAATATCATTTTGTATAGTATACAAATTCATTCCCCTGGGTTAATGAATCTGAAAAACTTAATTTGATCTTTAAGGTGATTAAAAAATGAATATCTGTTATGAAAAGGGTAGCTCCATGCAAGAAGCTTAACATTTTGTAGCATATTTAAAGTTTGAAGATAAACACTAAATTAAATCCCACATTAAATTCCACAATGTGATATTTAGCACATTGGAAAGAAGAAAAATCAAACTTAGTGTTTTCTAAATCAGAATATTTGGCAGAAAATATTGGAAACTTACCTCTTAAGCAAAATTACATTTCAGATAGCAAAGAAATTCAATATGAAAGAAAAAAATAAAAGATAAAGAGACATAACTCCCAAACGACAAAGCTGCAAAAAGACAACACACACACACACACACACACACACACACACACACACTCCTGTTTGAAAAGCAGTCAGACAAGACTGGCTCTCCTATCTGCTGGTTGACTCTCAAAGCTCCTGTGACAGCTAGGGCTGGGCTGGAGCTGAAGTTAGGGTCCAAGCTCCTCTATGGCAGGTAGGGACCAGTGACTTGGACCATCACCTGATGCCCCTTGAGTCTGCCTTAGCAGGAAGCCGGAGTCAGAAACAAGAGCTGGGAGTTGAACTAAGCACCATAAAATGGGAGGCAGACTTTTAAACTGTTAGACTAAATATCCATCTCCAAGAATTTTTTAAAATAATATTGAAGTAGGAGGGTCTTCATAGGCATGAGAAAACCAAGAATGAAGAAAACCAACTGATAAATCTGATGAAATGGGCATAAACAGCTTCTACATGTCAAAACAAACAAACAAACAAACAATCCTAAAGGCCTAAGAAATATATATTGTATCTCCTGTGACAAAATATTAGATTTTATTAATACAGAAAAAATTTTTACAAAACATTAGGTAGAAGAAAATTAACTAAGCAGCCCAATATACTAATTGTAAACAATTGAAATCTGTATATAGGAAACCTGGGAACTTTTTGAGTCCCTTCACTCATCCTTCTGCAATTTTGTAAAAGAGCTGAATAATATTCATATTCCCAGCTTATAGTTTACTTCACAGAGAAAAATCTGTATTGGCTACAGAGGGCAGAACTTAAAAACAAACAACCCATTTGTGGTTGGTGTTTCTGTCAGACCACAAAAGCCTCATCAATATATCAAGCAACTGAGGTTTTCCTATTAATGATACCAAAAGTTAAACAGCATGTGGATTAACAGTAGATGTTTGGGCAAAGATATCTGGAACACTGGATTTCTGGTTGAACAGCTCTCCACTATCACTTGACATTAGCTTTTCTTTTTCCTGTGTGGTAGGCAATGCCTAGAGAAGACACATACATGGAAGTCATGGCAGACGTGGCAAAAGATTGTTGCTGAAGAGGATTCTTGTATGGGGATACTTGAGCTTGAGGTGAAAGAATTTGGCACACAGGAGGAATGAAGTAAAGGATTCCAGCAGAAGTAATGAAGGGCTCCTAGGCAAAATCAGTCAGACATGAGGTTCATACTTTTAGAAGGGGATTTTGTAGCCCAGTTGGCCTCTTTGCCTTGGACATCTTTTTTTTTTTTCTTTTTAGGCTCTCAGTTTATCAATCTTAGACTTTGTGCGTATGATTTTAAAACACATGATGCTTATAATATATGTAAAAGCCAACATGTGGACACCGAGGTGTTGCTCATGCAAGTAAAAGATCCAGGAATTCACCTCTGGGAAATCTGGTGGGTGCCTCACCGGCCAGTATTGTATAGCCCATGAAATTCATGGGCCCCATTAGGAATTTCAATTAAACATTCCAAACACATTTTTAAAAATTAATTTGTTTTAAAATGAGGGCTTTGGGTCAGTTTGAGCTAAGTTTACCTCCTTTGGAATTAATTCAGAGGTTAATTCAAGATGAAGAAACACTATATATTATGTGTGCTCAAAAAGAAGCCACAGCATCTTTGTTAATGGATTCATCATCTTTAATCAAGCACACTCCTGAAAAAAGTATGTTAGGTACTGATTTGATTGATATTGAGCATGATTACTTCTGTTTATGGGTTTGGTAATTATGAGTATAGTTTCAGTTTTGATTTCTTTGAAATTAATATAATGAGTGCATATCATATTGTTACTTGACAGCTAAGTGATTATTCTATGCCTTGATTTCCTCATAGAAAATATTGAAATAATAATACTACATGCCTCACAGTTTGCAGTAGGTATTACATTGAATAAAACACATCGAAGTCCTAGAACAGTTTATAGCTTGATAGGGGATATATA
Organism: Ochotona curzoniae; assembly: GCF_017591425.1. Taxonomy (NCBI): domain Eukaryota; kingdom Metazoa; phylum Chordata; class Mammalia; order Lagomorpha; family Ochotonidae; genus Ochotona; species Ochotona curzoniae. The sequence continues at coordinate 27,650,353 of NW_024465369.1, forward strand.
ACACATCAAATTCTAAAGCAGACTAAGGCTTGAAAAAAGATACGTGTTGTTGGTATCACAAATGATAACCCTGATTTGCCTATGTTTTCCCTTTTAGAATCCTGCTAGTAAGTTATGTTTCACTGGAAGGCTTTAAGAAAGGTTAGTGGCCACGCAGATGTTCTGATAGGAGCGTTTCAATGAGGTTATGACTGGACATAATTACTGGGTGCTGTGGTCATGAAAGGAAACAAATCAGACTTACAACTCATCTATTAGTTGGTAAGATGGAGAATTTGCTGACTGACTGGTTATAAGAAGAGAAAGAGGTTGAAGATGACATCAGTTTGGATTTATAGTTATGATCATCAGACTAAGAGTGGAATGAAAATGAGGGCATGTAAAATTAGAAACTAAGATTCCATGTGCCAAAAATCCATCTTTGAAAGAATGTTACACAGTAATAATTTACAGCAGAAATAGTTATAATATTTGTAAGCCTCATATGAGAAATTTCTTCTTCTTAATACTAAAAATGAGTTCAGTTCTTTAAAATTTTGAGCAGAATGAATTATTTCTGAAGGATGATATTTATGTAAGAATCTACAAGAACCTCTGAGGTTCTTGCTTTCATTAAAAATATTTATAGATTGTATATTATTGTAACAGCAGTACCTGCAATACAGTTTCAACACACAATAGTAATATTTTTTGTGTTGTATATGAAGGTGGTATCTTCTTGGCCTTCAGATAGGGAGGAAAGAATTATACAGAATCAGAAAAGGTAGTCCATTCAGTTTAGTATTCTGACAGGGCATAGGTTAAGCTATATTCCTTGATGTGAGCATAAACTGTTACCATTTGCTGTCTCCATTTCTTTATCGCCCTTCTAGCCTAAGTCTGTTCCATTAGCACTGGACCACCATCATCTCCATGAGACATCTCTTATGCACAACACCCATGACTTCTATTTTACCAAACCCAAGTGTTAATTTTCTGTGCTTATGTGTTTTGATCTTCCTGAAATCTTTGTCAAAATTCATTATTCATCATTTTGTTAAGAAACACCAATCTTATCTGTACTTCACTAATGCCATGTATTTTCTGTTTAACTCCCTTTTCCTTTTAACTACCACTTACTAGTTTAATGCACTTTCTCTCTTTTGCCCAACTTCCAAATATTGAAATATCCCCATATTTTTGTTCTGGATTCCACTGTGAATTCTCATTTTCTGTCTAGGTTAGCTAAAATATGTTCATAGCTTCAACTGCTATCTCTACCTTAATGGTCCAGCATCTCTACCTCTCCCTCAAGCTTTAACCATGTATAAAATTCAGTATCGCCACCTGAAGTCTAACAAGCATTGCAAATCTACTGCATTTCTCTTGTAACCAGCCTGTGCCTATCTTGCTATTGTCCAATACCACCGATTATTTTTTACTTTTAGAAACAAATTTGACCAAATAAAACTTTTTTTACAGATACATTTTTCAAGGAATTAATTTTTTCAAAATTTACATTTTAAAAGAATATGTCATTTTTATTTATTTATTTTTTTACATTTCAGTAGCTAATTAAGTTTTGTTACGGAAATACATTATATGGGTCTGAGATCCTTTAGAGTATATTCACTCATACTTTCAAAAATTGCTTTAACTTTATGTTTATCTGGTTTGGTAGATTAAGTGGTCTGAGAACAAGACGTTTCTAATATTATACTAATTCATGTGGTTTAGCTAGGAAATTGACCCATTGTAGATAAAATAACTTCCACAGAGGTAGACTGCTTTAAATAATCAGGTCCAATCTGCTAATTTTGGCTCATTCACTGGGAAAATTTTTGAGGTGCTACTCTTTTATTCATTTGCTTAAACATTATTCAATAGATACTTACATGTTTATGTTAGGTCTCTGAGGACACAAACATGAAAAGGCCTTTTACTCTTAAGAAATTTGTGCACATAATCATGTTTCCCATATGTGAAAATTATATGGAAATTCATGAGTTACAGTGTAGTAAATATATGTCAAAATATTCTTAATAAGATTTGTTACTTTTAAGTGTATTTCATACATGTTGAAGTGCTTTTGAACAAAAAAGACTTGTTGACTGCATTTGATGTGTCATAATTTCTGGAAAAATGGAGCTTTTAAGGCTTAATACAATGCCCTCCTATCTTCCAAGTATGTATATAAGAGAATATTTCAAAAGTGAGCAGAAAAGCAAAATTAGAAAATAAGTTCACTGGGATGGGCGTTGTGTACAGAGAGGTAAGCTGCTCTTTGCACCAACAGCATTCCTATAGAACAGCTGGCTCAGGTTCTGGCTCTGCTGTTTCTGATTCAGCTTGCAGCTGATAATCCTGGGAAAACAGCAGCATTCCTCGTGCTTGGATTCCTACTGCACTCGTGGGATGTTGAGTGGGGTTCGGGACTCCTGGTATAAGTCTGGCCTAACCCTTGCTGATGCAGCCATTTACAGAACGAATGAGCAGATGAAGACCTAACTCTCCATCTCTCCCTTTCTCTGTCTATCTTTCACATAAACAATGTTTTGAAAAAGATATTCTTCAGTACACAAAAGTTGTGAAATCCATGCATACATTTTCCTTGTGGTGTACATTTTCCATGTATGAACTTTCTGAAGATTTCATGAGCATCTGCATGTATGTAGAGGGTGGTGGTGGTTACGGTGGGGGATGGAATTCTATTGAATACACCCAGAAAATGGAATTTAAAAATAAGCTAATTTGTCTGTAAACCTTTTTTCCAAACCTATGTATCAGGGTTGCCTAGTATGCATTTTCTATGAACTTTTTTGAAGATCCTCATATATTTGCCCAATAAACCCAATTTATTGATACTGGATACTTTAGACAACTAATATATGCATGGGTGTAGCAGAACTGAATCGAGAATCAGAAAGTTTGAGCATTGGTGTAAGTTATAATTGACGATTTTTACCATCTCACAATACTGTTTTAAACTGGGTTTTCCATTTCCTAATGTCTAGAAGTACAATCTGGATACTGCCTATGACCCAATTCCACTGCAGAATGAAAGAAATTAAATTTCCTTTTGTGGGTAGTTTTTCAGGAGATAATTAAGAATCTTTCTATTACTCTGGGGAGGTCAGTCATGGAAACTGGAGGTCATTTATGATCCTTTAAAAGCAACTAGAAACAAATTTTTTAGCAACTCAAAGGGTTAAATATATTTTGGTTATCTAATTATAAACAAGTGCAGGGAGGAAGACAGGAGCAGAATTGGGAAAGATCCAAACTAGCCACAATGACTAAAAAAAAGAATGATTGCAGATATTGAAACATTATTGGTTTATATTGGCAAATGCGTGAGCTAAAAAAACATAGCACTTTATAGTTGGTAAGAAGCTGTTGAAGATAGTGCCTAAAGCACTTTGTTTCTTTTCTTTCTTTCTTTCTTTCTTCCTTCCTTCCTTCCTTCCTTCCTTCCTTTCTTTCTTTCTTTGCCTGTGAATCCTTGTGTAACAGACTCTCAAAGACTACAAAGAACCAGTTAACTGTCATGTTTTACCAATGCCTCTCCATCATTTATAATTTAAAAAGTATGACACCATTGAGTTTCATAATTCACAATATTCCCAGGACTACTCGACCTGACTAATCAAATTGAGACCTACAGCTTTACATGTAGGATATCAGATTAGCTACAGAATTATCTAACTTCTGATTTAACATGCTTTTTGTTATCTCTGTGAATATGTGGATGATGAATACAGCCATTAGGTTAAATTAACATTATCCAGTCATATGTACGCTATAAGAGCTTCAAATGTAATTTGCATAATTTGTAGTCCCAATTTTGTCTTGATTTATCTTTTGAAGTTTGCTTTAATTAACAGCTTATGAAATGATGTTTAGCTATTCCTTACTTTGAGATCCTTAGTTTTCAGAATAGCTTAGAAAAGCTCACACCCATGTCCACAGTTTTAGGTGACTTCTACTACTTTCCTTTGGTTTAAAATTTTTAATTAAGCTTTTGTTTTACTATTGTTGTTTATTCGAATGATAGAGAGATGAAGAGAGAAATCTTCCATCACTGGTTCATTCTCTAACTACAGGGCATTGCTGGACCTGGGGTAAGCCAAAGCTTAGAACATGGACTTCAGTTTGCCTTTCCTATATGATGGCAGGGATGCAAGGACTTCAGCCTTCAACCGCTACAATTTGGAGTGCACAGTAGCAGGAAGTTCAAATTTGAAGTAGAGCAAGGATGCAAAGCTAGGCACTCTCATGGATGTGGGCATCCTAAGCAGTGTCTTGTTTATTAAGGATTTATTTTATTTATTTGAAAGGCGGAGAAAGAGAAAGAGGGAGAGATAGGGACATTCTCCATCTGGTGGTTTACTCCCTAATAGCTGCAAAAGTCAGAGCTGCATCACACTGAAGCCATGAGCTAGGAGCTTTCCCTGCATATCCCAACAGGTTACAGGAGCCCAGGGACATTGGCCATCATCTGTGGCTTTCACCGTACATCAGTAGGGATTTGGATCAGAAGGGGGAGCATTTGGGACTCGAACCGTCACCCATATGGGATGCCAGGTTGCAGGCAGCAGTTCAACACAGTTGTGTCACAACACTGTCCCATAAGCAGTGTCAACTCCTGAGTTAAATGACCACCTTTATTGTATTTTTTTTAAAGAATAACTGCTTAATTATGTGAACATTAATAAAAGGTTTTAATTACAGAAGTCAAGGTTTTAATTACAGAAAATAGATGAAAGGTCAGTCTTGTCTCTTAAAAACAGTTTCTTAAAAATTATTGAAGATACTTACATCAACTATCAAGAAATCTAGCCAGCACCAGGCATTAGTGAAATATGTTTGAAATCCATAAGCCACCCATTTGAGAAGCATTTCCAAAATGAATATATAAGTGAAGACCTTGTCAGCATATTCTAGCATGGTTTTGATAGTTTTTCGCTGTTCAATGTATATATCTTCAAAAGCCTGTAAATCAAGAAAAATTGTTTTTACCGGAATGGCTTCTCTCCCTTGAACATTTGAAGAGATAGTACTGTAAAGGAAGTAAGTGACTTGGCAAATATTGGGTAATATCCACTAAGCATCAAACAACAGAAAATATCTAAACTGAAACAAACTGAAGGCATGCTGATGGGAAAATGGGAATGTCTTTATTGTTCAGTAAGTTCTGTCCTCTAATTCTCACTGCTAGTCTCTATCTCAATTACTGTTGCAAAGGCACAATTTTAGTAAAATATTATCAACTGAGAAAGTAATTAGACATTCACTGACTGAGGGAGAGAATTGGACTATTCTGTTATTACTTTGTATGACTTCCTGAATTGCTTGGCTTATTTAGAAAGAGTAGTTGATTATACATAAAAAAGGATACACTTTAAATCTATAAATATTGATATATTAGGGAACACTGGCTAATGTTTGACAGGAAAGGTAATGTAGTTACAGAACGTCTCTGGGTTTCTTAGCAAGGAAAACATCTGTTAGATAAACACCAAATGAGAGAACCCATCTGTCAGTCTCATGGTTCTGATTTGTTCTGAACAGGATTTTGCAAAGTTCATCCCTGGGTACAGGGATGCAGATATGCCTCCTGTTTTGATTTCCAAACTTGGCTTATGCTGTTGGGGCTTTTGTAGACTGAGATATTTCACTAGAAACTGGTTCTTGCTAACGCACATTCTACTCACCAAAGCACCACTACTGAGAAGGATCATGAAGACAATGAATGTCTCAAACCAGTTGTGTTCAACAATACTGTAGCAAGTTTTGCGAAGATTCCACCAGATCTTCCCCTTCCCTTCTTCTGTACTTACTTGACAGAATGGAAATTTTTTAATACATCCTAAAAGACAAGATTAAATATGAACAAGCAGAAAAAAAGATCTTTAAACAAGTGAAAGAAAAGTTAAACTTCCTTGCTCCCTCTTGTGTCCAGTCTTAGTTCATCACTTTATAGACTATTTCATTCTCTAGTTATCTTCAGCCTCCATCCTGTACAATGAACACTTCTGACTTATATATTCCTCAAGCTACTCAGAACTAAAGGAACTTTAGTTTAATCTGGTTTGCTTTGGTAAAAATGAATTCATTCTTCAATACCAATCAAGATCTCTTTGTCTCAAAAATCCTTACAGAAACAGGTTCCAAGCATCTCTCTTAGGTAGGAAACAAAATACTTGCTCCAAATTGCTTTTTTCATACTTTCATTTCATCCTTCAGTGTTTTGCTAAATTGTTTTCATGACAGAAAAATCCTGTTGTCTTTTCAGGTATCAGCCACTTTCAATTTTTCCAAGCTACTTTATTTAGAGTGTTGGTGTTCCTCTTACTCATAGAAATGACTCACTGGTCATTATCTCTTATTTCTTTGACCACCAAATCTTAACTTTCATATTATTTCTAACTTCAATCCACTCTTTCAATCACATTGAATCTATAAATCCTTCATGGTTTGTGGGCAAAACACTGCACTTGCTGATGTGAGAACAGTTTTTGCTTTCTCTGCCAAGGCTCTACAATGTGGCTACGTCTCAAATCAGCTCAGGCCACAGTGAAAAGTGTTAACAGTTGAAACTGTGTGGAATGGGATATATTGATTGCAGCACCTATAAATCATATCACACCATCAAAATGAAGAAATTTAGTTGTCAATGAATGTCATGAAATTCCAGAGGCTATTTATCTCACAGGATCAGATTTCTCACATTCTGGAGAGGGAGTGAAAAGGACACGGTACATTATATTATTCCTCCAGGCATAGTCAATGTTTCAGTATAATCCAGTAACATATATAAACTCTTTGGAATCAAAGCAGAAAAGCAAGGTAAATAAATATTCTTTTACCATTCCTTCTAACTTTCCTTCAAATGAGTTATGGGGGTACTTTAGCTATTTGTGAAAAAATGTATACAATGAAAAAATAACTGCATAGATTTCAACTTTTTCACAACAAAACAGAAGTATCTTTTCAATGTTTCTTCTCATGGACTTTCTGAAGTACCCTTGTACGTTCAGGTGTGAGAACAGTGAGTGCTGTGTTGAACCATATCTGAGCTAGTTTACCTTCAGTGAAACAAGCTTCTGGTTTAAGGTCTTCCTCAGGTTCCATTTCAGCTTGTTCACCTTCTCGGGGTGGAGCAACATCAACTGTGCTTCCTTCAGATGAGCTGGTTGCATTTAGTTTCTGAAAACAAAATCCCATTTCAAATATATAATTTTCCTTTCCTTTTATTCAATTAAGTGAAAACATTCTGTCATACTGTGAAAAAGTGATAGTGATTACATTTGACTCTATTGATGTTACTGATAATTAGGTACTATTAAGTTAATATAGTTAAAGTCCTGCTATTTACCACAATGTAATTGCTAATTCAATTTAGATAAAAAAGTTAGCATTTAAGATCGGTGATTTAGAAAGGATGGATTATACTGATTAACTGATGAAGTAATACTGATTAACTTGTAATACATATAAATATATGAAAATATTTAATATATTAAGATTTAAGCCAAACCAAAAAATAGTTTTGTAAGTTTGGTATGCTGACACCTCCTAATGATTAAATTAATTAAGATGCATAGAATCAATGTCATTTTCTCCTATCCAGATGGAAATTTTCAGAGGGCAAAGAACATAATTACCAGTTGTTTCTAAGTACTGTCCATGTTTCTGTAATTTTAGAAAGGAAGAGCAGCAAATTAACATTAGTCACAGTCACTATATTTCAACTTTGAGCTATATTTTTATCTGGCTTATGTAATTTTCTTCTGACTTTACTAAAAAAAATGATGGATCTCTTTCTCTTTCCTGAACTGCATAAATGAATTCAACACTTGCCAAAGAATTGTAAATGAAATGGAAATTTCTTCAAATGGCATTGTCCAGAATCTGATAGACTCTCGACGGAAACGCATTCTGAGTTCACCATGTGATCAGGCAGTGGATATGTTTCCCTTTAAATAAATCATTGCCACATGCCACGTGGCTAACTGAACTACTCTAAAGTTGCAAGAGCAAATATCTAGCAAGTTGTATGCAATTATTTGGGGAGACATTATGAATGTTCTATGTTTATGAAAACTAATGTGAAGACATAACATACAGCAAAACCTCAGTAACATAAAGCTTTTAAGATGAAAGAACAGTACATGGAAATGTTAATGGCTTCAGAGTCCCTATTATCTTTAATAGCTAAGTTTTAAGGCCACACTCTCCTAGCCTTTGAAAGAGTTAAACTATTATTAAAAGCAACTCATAAATGATTTAGTAACTGTAGATCACTTTTTGGGAAATTTGACTCAAGATTCCTAACTTACAGAAATCATAATGCAAATGTACTTTAATATTGTAGAATGTGAACATGGTCAAAGGTAGTATCCAGGTTGTGCTTTCTGTGGCAATATATGGAAGGGAACATTAGGCAGGTTCAACTAAATATGTCATTTAAAACTACTCTGATGAAAATAATCTTTATAATATAGTACTTCCTAGACTGCAGAATGCAAAAAAAAAAAAAAAAAAAAGAAAAAAGAAAAGAAAAGAAAAAGAAAAAGAGAGAGAGAACTAGGTTACCATTTTTGGAAGATGGTCCTTAGGATCATAATGATATGAGATCTTTTGTAATTAAAATTTGCTATATTTAGGAGAAGTAAAGATATATTCTGTTAACTAAAGATTTCCATTTTTGACAACCATAGAATTCTTATTCTAAGAAAGGCCAGGAAAGTTTTACTATGTAGATCTGTATTAGCCTTTGAAAATATTGATATGGCCATTGAGCCAACTGGTTAATATGCCTACATTCCACACGAGAGTACCTAAATTCCATTTCCAGTTCTGGCTCCTGATCAGCTTTCTCCTAATGCAGATCCTGGGTGGTAGCTGTAGTGGCTGAAGTAATTGTAAGAGAACTGGACCAAGCTTTCCTCTCTAGCTTTCTGGATTTTCTGGATTTTGGGGAGGGTTTCAATAAATGGGAATTCTCTGCATCTGTCCTTCCAAATTAATCAATTTGAGCAGAAATTGTGGTACAGCAAGCTGCTGCTCTGGCACTGGCATCAAATATTGTGATCTAGCTTCCTGCTAATGCTCCCAGGAAGGCAACTGAAAATGAGCATAGTTCTTGGGCCTCAGCAAATTCAGATGGAGTTCTGGTACCTTGTGTTAGATTGGCCCAACTATAGCTGCCATGGCAATTTGGGTAGGGAACCAGCATATGGATGAACTCTCTCTGTCTGTCTTCTTTATTCTGTCCATTTGCCTTTTTAAAAATTAAATGAATCTTTTGTGTTAAAAAAAAACTAGCTAGTTGAAGTACATGAAATCTGTTAATTTTATATTAATGCAAATATGAAGTATAAATAAAATTTAATTAACTTAGAGCCCTCTCTCCTTCCATTTTCTTTCAAAAATAATCTAAAAGGAAAAAAAATACAAAGCAATTGCTTTGTTTCCATGGTTAACACCTTCTTTCCAATTTCACTGTGGTTTATGGATTGAGCACCATGGTTTTTAATGAGTGACAGTGATAATATCCACTGAAGAAACAACATCTGTGAGAAACCAAATTATTTTTGAGATAAATTATAAACAGCTTAATGTCTCTTCTTTTTGGTTAATTAAGCTCAATAATTGTTTCTGCACCTGGTCATGATCCACCTTCCCCATGAAGTATTGTTCCTTGCTTCACTACTTAATGTTACATTTTACACAACATTCAATCAACTATACTTGCTTCCTTTGACCAAATATTCCCATAAATACATGTATTTATGTACATACATACACATATGTAGCAATTACACACAGAAACACACACACATATGTAGCAAAAGATCTAGTATATCACAAAGTATAGACTATACTGTAATTGTGATATTGGTTCATGAAAAATGAATACATGAATGTCTGCAGGTATACTTTTCTCATGTGGAGAATTATGTTTGGACAACTTCTCATCTTCATATTTATATAAAACAAAATCTTGGCCTTGAAAGTAGTCTATATAATTATTCTAGAAAATACATTTTCTAGTGAATAATGATGTAATGACAAAACATATCTAAAATGTTTCTCTAAAGTACTGTCAGATGTTTAATAATGACATAAGAGAAAAGTAAATAAGTACATTTGTCTAAGCACATATGCATATTTTGCTAATTTGAAAACTTCAGAAAATATACTCATCCTTTACTTCTTATTTTACCATTGTTAATATAATTGTGAAAAGTTTAATTTTTCTGTCTTATATTCTATAGGTGTCTTACATTATACAAATACTTATTTGAAACAACTCTTGACAGCACAATTACAGCTACTGATGAATTATAACTAGTAGTGAATGTCAGTTGAATCAACTGATTACCAAATAAAAATCTCTGGATGTTATATTTATCATTGGTGCTATACTCAGATTAAAAGCATTTTTGAATGCAGTTAGCATGCTCACATATTAATGATCTCAATATTTTAAGTAATCTCATAAATTATGCATTTATTCATCTTAAGATAGAGAGGAACAATGTTAGTGCACCTCTGTCTGACAGTATGAAACATAGCATATCTTAGGAAAGAAGACAGGAAAAACCCTGTCCCCATTATGCTTTTGTCCCAGAAGCAGAACCAACTGACATGAAGAATTGCTTTGGTTTTATCCAGGAATCTTTCTGAGGGTAGGGATGAGATTTTAATTTTGGCTCTGAAGAGCTCCTCAAAAAATGTTCTGAAGAGGACTGTGGGCATTGACTTCAAGCCCATGACCTTCACGAACCAAAGCTCAGATGGTGGTGGGCTAATGTTCATTCACTTTATTTCCCTTTCTGTGAAAGCTGACACAACATCAACTCTCCCAATTTAAATAATCAGGCCTAGTCATAGCTTATTCTTAATAGTATTGTCAATACATTATATAGTCAAATACACAGGCTCCATCTGTATCATATGAAAGCATAGTGCTCACTATATGTTATTCTGCAAAGCAAAGCATAATGTATCAACTTCACAAAATTTCAAAAGTTGTGACTTATCTACATTAGTAAATTAAAGCTTGAATTAAATTCTTAGTAATTTATATCAACTTACCAATTATGATATTTTGTGTGATACCCTTTAGTCACTGGATGCACAAGGAAGCACACTGCAGTATTTTTAAAAAATAATTTTCATGCTAGAAAACTAACCATATTAAATTCTATGCATTTATATAATGTGAAGTCAATGAAGCATTTTGTAACTAATTTCAGTACTTTGGTATTTCTTACTCAGGCAGAGCATAGTCTGTACTATATATTATCATAGCCATTTCAAAATGACGTACAAATTTATTGTAAAGCAAATAACTGATTGAAAAGCAAGTGATTGAGGAAAAATGCAAAGAGCAACTTACTTTATATTGCCATAGCTGTGATACTACAATGATATAAAAAAGAAATCTGGAATGAAATTTATCATATCAAGGAATTTAATGACCATACTAAATTAAGACCCATTAAATAATTAAAATTCTTACTTGTTCTGCAGTAACTCAAAAATACATTTGGAAATATAGATGCAACAATACAAAGCTTCCATATAAAGCCACATAACATAGTACAAGTTCAAGCTTGTTTTCTTGTACTAATGTCTCCCTACTTCTTTAACATGGCACTTAAAGTTTAGATTTCTCCATCCCTTGTAGAAAATATTCAGTCTACAAAAGGATGATGAGTTATGCTCTACAAATGCACGCTGGAAAGCAGGTTTTATGATGCAACATTCTCCAGGCCTATTTCAGCCACAGAAAACATGCCTGGCTGGAGCAGAAGCCCGGCGCAATGCTGTGGAAGCTGCACAGCCATCCAAGAACCATGTTTTAAGACATGGTCCCTGAACAAGGAGTTACCAAGAGGCATAGCTATAAAACCATTTAGCGGAATGGGTTGGTTCATATCAGAAACGACAAAATTCACACCGAAATTGGCCATGAGACCATTCCCCATCCCACAATATCATGACCTTATGGAGAAATTCCCCCTCATGATGAATATTGCTCTTGATTTTTATCAAAGTAAATAATGAAATTTAAGTTCCAAAGATAGAAGAGAATGTTAGCAACTGGCCTACTTCCACTGAAATGCGCTCACATTTCATGTGTTTTTAGTTAGCTGTCAAATGTTTGACTCTCACAAACTGCTGTATGATCAAAGAGGCAAAATAAAAGATTCAGCCATTACAGATTGCCTTCAAAATCTAACAATTTCTCTCATAAATTCTGGATTTTTGCCTTGTTGATAAAAAACATTTTTGATCAGCCATCCTATCAGGGCCTTAGTCTGATTTTTTGGATATGCATATTCATATCTTGACTCACAGTATTTCAGCTGCAGAACAGGCAGTCACACAGTGAGGCCGTTTGGTTATTTGTACAAGGCAGAGCGAGCGAGGCTAAAATCTGAAGCTCTCTTTTATTCTGACCATTTCTTAATCAAAAATATAAACAACCAATATTTGGTTGTGCCTTGACATATATTGAGTGTGAAACACTCCTAGTGATCCCCTAATTTTAAAATAACTTCAGTAAAAACATGATAGGTATGAGAAAACTTAATACATGGTAGTTGAAGAGTATCAAGAAGGGAAATACAAAGGCCATTTATAAGGGATGTAAAAATTTCCATTCTACGACATTTGAGGAATTTCCTATAACTCAGTTTTGCAACTTGGGAGCATCACAGAGAAATGGAAAGCCAGAGTGACTCTCCATTCCTCTCCAAATTCTAAAATGAGAGCACAGTGTTTTTCCTAGAAGGACACATGCTCAAGAAAGAATGAAGTCAAGTATCTACTTTTAAAGATTCCAGAAGGACTTTACTAAGCTACCTTGTGGTTAACATGATATGCGTAATTTGCCAGTACCAAGTAGTTCTATTCTGCTTGTGAAGACAAAAATAAATCAGGCTTTCTTCAATGAACAATATGTTTCATATTTCATCAGGGATTGTATTGTCCCATCTTTCATTAATAATCCTATTTTTAAAAGTTGATAAATTGTATATTTTACTATCAATTATATTTTTAAAAGAACAGAATAAAAACTAAACATACAGGCAAAACTAAATTCTATCTAGATATTCTTTTTTTTTTACCAATATCCTTAAAAACTGCTGATTTGTATGTACATTTTACTTTTTCATCATCCTTTCTCTTCCAGAACACAAGCATTAGCAGAAATATCAATAAACAATGACATCAACAGGAGGTAGTTGAGTCGAACAATAAAGACTCAGCTAATCTATAAACCTACAGTCAACTTGGGAGATAACTTTTCCTCTTCATAAAACTATAAGTAATAAATAACCAAAAGCGGTCCATTTCCCAAGTCTCTTGTCTGTTTAGCTATGGGTGGAACATTTAGGGAGCAACTAATGTTGATCAGGGAAACTCTAAACCAAAGGTGAATAAAGTGGACCAATTATTAGTGATCAACATGCAATGAACTTTTCATCCGTATCATGTACCCTCCCCCTTTTTAACTTTATAATCATCACTATGATTTTGCAAATCATTGCCTTAACAAGCTTCCTAAGCTATACAACTATACAAGATCACAAGATATGTGCAGCAAATGCATATGCAGACTATGGCCCTTCATCTCCAAAAACTGATAATCACCCTGCACTTTTTATTTTCTTTACAGAGCTCTTCCCTAGAAACATACAATCTTCTCCATCTAGAACACATGGATTAGAGATATGGTGATTATATTCAAGGATTCAAATATGACAATCTGAAAATGGCCATAATATCAGATAAAAAATCCTGTGAGGCTTATTTTGATAATATAATTTACTTATAAGGGCTGAATCATCAACAAGAAATTTGTGGTCTTATTTTGAATAAAACAAAAGCAGAGAAATAAGAAAAATGCATGCTCTCTTAATTCCTTGATTAAATTAATCTTAAAATCTATTATGTTTTAAAATACATATTATAAATCCTGTAGAGCATGCAGTTACTGTTTTTAAACACCTGAAAGACTAAAGTAGGAAACTCATTAGCAGAATTAAATATGTGGCACTGCCCATCTTGCCTGGCCATGCTGTGATGTGTCACGATTCAGCAGAGAGCAGCTGGGCCAGTCTAGCACTTCCTTGCCATGGCAGGGGAAGGATCAGAGCTGAATAGCATGCAGGCCAGTCAAAATTCATTTAGAAAGTGATTGCACATGTAAAACTTGCTTGGGTAACCTGGGTAAAAGTGGTGGCACAAGCTTCTGGCTGGGTAAAAAACACCAGAGCTGCGTTCTTGATGACTCCAGCTTGGTCTTACTCCTGTGAGAAGAATGGTAAGCAGTGAAGGTGGGTTATCGCTAGATTGTGTTTGGAATTCAGCTTCACATATGAATGTTAAAGCACTTACTTTATATCTTTCACTTGGAAAGAGACGTCGGTAATTGTTTAAATGATAAAAATCAATAGTTACACAAAAGTTTGAAGAAATCATGATTACAAGAACTTTAAAAGTATGAAAATAAAAGTACATTTGGAGTTTCCTAAATCCTCTCTATAACAACAGAACATGACACTTTCTGCTTTTGTTAAATCCTTTTTTTAAATCTGGTTTTGAGCATATATGGGGTTTCCTAGTACTAACTTTATCAACTCAGTCTTATAAAATATATCATCATGCTTAATATTATTGCAGAAGATAATCTGGAGGATAGAATAATTTTACATATCAAACAACAAGGTTGAATATTAGATGTAGAAGTTAAGACTCCTGCATCCTGTATGCGAGTGTCAAGGTTTAAATCCTGATTCTGCTTCTGAGTCCAGCTCCTTGCCAGCATGCACCGCGGAGGCAGTGGTGATGATTCCAGTTGTTGAGTATCTGACAATGACTTGAGAGACCTGGATTGAGTTTTTTCTCCCAGCTTTGACCTGGCCCAGCCTATATCTCATCAAGCCAAAATTATAACATTACAGCCATTGAAAAGATATGACAATTTTGTAGTATTCTTCTGAGCAGCCATTTGTGATACTTCTCTAAGTATTGTGGAAACAAATATTTTCACTGAAATAAAGTAAAGTAACTCTCTGTAAAACTAATGCTATTACTCTTACAAAGTTCTCTACTTCTCTGGCTTTTTCACCATTTCCAGATTTTAGTTATACATGCTATTTTGTCTCAAGACTTATTTTTATTTTATAATTACTTCAATATTGAGCTCTCCCCCTACCCCAAGGAATCAGGTATGCATTATCAAAGCCATTTTTAAAACCTTGACTTGTTATTCAGCTTCTGATTCCCAATATTGTCACTTATAATTCAGTATATTCCAATTAAACTATCCCCACATAAATCTGCTATTATTTTTGAATATATTATTTCAGACAGCAGCATTTTTTTTTCTGATTTCTCAGACACTTTACCAGGTTTATCATATTTTCCATTAGTCTCAGTTCCTATTACATAGTGCTTTGGCCCCAAATTTTACACATAATTGTTATCAAATGATAATTATCATAATTATCGCTGTGTTCTCTGTCTCTTCCCTGAAAATGTTTTGCTCTTTGATATTAAGTAAATGTCCCTAAAGCATCATGTTCATTGTTTTTCCCTGATTTAAGCACACACAATAGCTCCTTACGGACGATGCCATTAACTGCAAACTGACTGGTTCAATGTTTCAACCTTGTGGCAGGTGTTTAGCAAGGCTGTAAGAATGCTGCTTTCATATCAACATGCCGCATTTGAATATCATGGCTCCACTATCCACATTGATACACACTCTTGGAAGTAGTGATGACAGCTCAAGTTGTTGGATCCCTTCCATGAATATGAGACCCATGTTATGGTCCATGTTCCTGGCCTTGGATTGGCCTGGCCTCAACTGCTTTCAGGATTTGAGGAGTGAACCAATGGATGAAAGATCTTGGTCTGTCAGTCTCTCTGCTTTTAAAATAAATAAACTTTATAACCTGAAGCTATCATACACACCCAAATATATTCTCCATTATCTTTTAAACCATTATTCTCAATCTACTGATTGTTCCACTTCCTTGAATACTAACTTCACTTTCAATTCTGATTTTCCTTTATTAGTTTTCAGCTTTTGACTTTCGGTTCATCTGTATTACATCCAAATTTTGAGATGTATTTCAGCTTTATCTGGAAACTTTAGCAAACAATCTTCCTGATTTCAACAGCTACACATTTATCTGCTTTACTGTAGAATTAAGCTTTGGAAAGACATCAATGATGTCTTTCTCTAATGTGTGAGGTTTCCCTGAATTGTAGTCACTGTGCAGTGTTCTTTTGAATTCTGCTTTTCTGCTTGTATCCATCAGAGTTCTAATTCACTTAATAAGCTCAATAAAAGCTTGGTAGATAAGTAAATCACTGTCAAGCGATGGAAAATAGGACTGATTTCTCAGTTTATACAAATGAACAAAATGATAGAATTGAACTCACTATGCACCTTTAGAGTGGGAATCAGAATAAATGTTATCACTTCATTTGGTATAGCTCTTTACCTTCTTAAAATACTTTCAAATTTATTATTTGAGTATCTTTCAGCTGCTCAAATGTTCCTGAGAAAAATTAGGAAGATGAAAATTGTAGCATCGTCATCTACTTATTCTTAAAAGGCTTTCAGGTCAAATTCTGATGATAGATTCAACAACCACCACAACAACAAAACGGGCATAGGGTGTAAGACCATGCCAGCTACAATACCAGGATTCCATATGGGATGCAATTCAAGTGTCAGTTCCTTGGCTTCCATTCAGATCTCTAATATGTGCCTAGGAGGGCAGCAAAGGATGGCTCCTGCACCCATATGGGAGACTCAGAAGAAGGTACTGGTTCCTGGCTTTGGAACAACCCCACCCCGGTCATTATGATCATCTGGGAAGTGAACGAGCTGATAGATTTTCTCACTCTCCTTCTGCATCTGTAATTAACTTACAATGAATAAATAAATATAACTAAATAAATATAATTAACCTACAATTAAGTTTTTAAAGTACCAAAACTATGTTCACAAAATCAGACATAATTGGTCTGATTCCCAATGTGTCATTATTATAACCTGAAGTTAAAACATGTCTTTTCATAATCTCATCTCTGCTAGACCTATTTTCTGCTGGTGTATTAGAAGTCCATAAAAAAATAATAGTAAAATATTTTAACCTTATTCTCACAATACATAAATGAAGAATTAGTGTCATCAAGCTACTATCAAAGATACTATGAATTCTTATTAAATACGAATAATTTCCTTTCTTCCTATTACTTTAAAAAGTCACAATTTCTGAGAGTATAGATTTTGTATCTACAATTTAATCATGATAATTTTCAAAGTAGTTTTTCAAAATAGTTCTGAGTATTTCCAAGTTCATGTGGAAGATTCAAAAGATTTAGTCAGTTTTAATGGGAAAATTACAGTCAATCCTACTTGGGTCTTCCTAATATTAATAATACTTCCAAACATTAATTGTACAATCATAATGAATAAATTTGTTAAACATGAAAATATATACATAGTTTTCACATTAAGTCATTGCAAAATTTAATATAGAATAAGGAGACAATACTTCCTTAATTATCAAAATTGACTTCCATGATTTCTCTACAAAACATTATATGCTATAGAGTAAAATACATTTAATAATACCTCTTCTTTGGGAAACTAATTTTTAAATGATTACAAATGATAGGAAAACAAATATGCTGTTAAGGATGATTATTCCCTTTGGCCAGATGAAATTCTATAACTAGACCACCCAGTTTTTCAGGATTTTCCAACATTACTACATGGCTTATCAAATCACTTTATTAGAAAGCACATGAATGCAATAAAACACTATTAAGCCATAGTGTGTACTTCCTACAGGAAATGCAACAGAAACTTAAATTTGTCTTACCTCTTTGCTTTCTTCTAGTTCTGACTCACTGCTGAATTCTTCAGTGTTTAGGTTTTCAAAGTCAGATTCTCCAACAGCAATTGGCACTGTTACAGTGAGGCTGGGGTTGTTTATGAATGACATGTAATCATTTTCATCAATTACATATTTTTCAACACTACTTCCAGTACCTACACCACTAGTGGTTCCATTTCCATCTTTAAGATAATTAAGCTCTTTGCTTATTTCAATTCCAGTATTATTAGACATGCAGCTGTCTATTTTGTTGCCTTCGTGGACTTCGAGAACCTTTGACTTTCTAAAAAAGGCTTTTCGAAAACATTCCCGTATCTTATTTTTCACATAATCGATTCCCTTTTGCATTCTTCCTACTGCAATCTGGAGATTGTTCATTTCGTTATCATCATCTGTAGCAGCAAGGTTGTCTGAGCTAAATGAACTCAACAGTAAGGCCAGAAAGAGGTTCAAAACCTAAAAACAAGCAAATATATCAGTGTTGAAGTATCTATAAAAATAATAGCACACACACAGGCTTTGCAGATCTTAGCTAAACTTATTTCAACAAAGGCTCCTTGCATGGTGACTATATTATAAACATCATGTTTAAAGTACACACTGCTTAAAGAAGTAGATAATCTTTTAATTGTTTATTGTAGGACAAAAGAGCAAAAACAAGTAATTTTTATTTTTTATTGAAAATGTAAGTGGAAATTTATGTTTCTAAGAGTTAAATTGTGTCTATTCAGCCTTGTGAGGGAAGCCAAAACCCTCCCATTATGCGTTTTGCCACTTAGGGGAAAAAGGGTTATTTTCATCTTTCTTATGGTTCATCAACTAGTTTGTGTAGTGAATGTCTAATATCATGTATGTAAATAATGAATTTACTTACCTAAAAACCCACAGATAAGTGCAAAAGCAATTGCACTTGAAATACAAACTCTCCTGTGTAATAGTAGAAATTCCTAAATAGAAATTATGTAAGGCTTAACACATTTCCCATCAAATATACTTTGAATTTTATGTGTTCAAATAGCTCAACAGATGGAGCAAAATGTAAAATTATATCAAGGTTTAGACTAGATCAATATAATGTAAATTAAAATTTTTTTTGTGGAAAAACTGTGAGGTAATCTTAAATCTCAGTCTATCAGTGGAATACATGGAGAAATTATAAAGCAATGTAATACTAATCCACTATTTCTGGTGGAGAAATGAACCATATTCATAGAAATTATTTCAGCTTGAGATGTGGTGATTGAATTTCAGTTTAGCTACATGGAAGGAAGACAAATATAAAGCCAGGACCCAAATTTGTTCCTCATTTTTGTATTAGAGTTTGTTTAGCCTCTAGATTTCCATAATTTACTTTTCTGAGAAAATAATTACATGTTTACAGGACTTGCACAGCAGTCATTTGTGCAATTACTTTTAAAATGTTCTTTTGAGAGGGAAGGCCTGGTAAGATTGCACAGAGAACACTTGCCTATGCCTGATTGAGAACTTTATGCCTTAATACAAATAAATATACCAATCATGCTTTTACATTAATAATTTTATGTCATAGCTAAATCTCAGTTTTTTATATCTGGTTGATTGGTGATATCCTTATGAATAATGTACATTTTAATACTTTATTTGTTTTAGTAAAGCAAACAGAGAAGAGAATATTGTTTCCTTTTAGGATTCACATAATGTTAGTCCATGATTAATGGAATGCTCTGTTTCATTGAAACTTAGTTCCAAAATTGGACATGCCTGAGAAAGCAAACACTATTAACTACACACATGTAAAGGGTAATTTCAACCAATAGCTGTATTTTCAGAATCAATAGAGATCATTGCTTTATCAAATCAATGATAGGGTAAAATTAGTCTTGCTGATAAAATATATCTTCTTTGATGAAGAAGAAATACAAGAACTAGAGGAAAATCCATGCTCATGCTTTACAGGTTTTCATAGATATATCTTACATAAATCTTACAACATTCAATTACATACAATGTCAGCGAAGTCAGCAACTTGATCAAGCTCAGAGGCCAGTTAGATGATTTCACTCTGAGAAATTTACTACAAAATCAGATATGAAGTTCACTGCTGAGGAAATTTTTTTTCCTGTCTACTATTATTCTCATTTGTTAGCATTTAAAATGCATACATACCACCAGGTTTCCAATGACCATGACCAGCATAAAAACAATAAGGCACATGGTTTGACCGGCGACCTCCATGCAATCCCACATGGTCTCTATCCACTCTCCACACAGTACGCGGAACACGATCAGAAAGGAGTGAAAGAAGTCATGCATGTGCCAGCGGGGAAGTTCACAATCACTGGAGATCTTGCAGACACATTCTTTGTAGCTCTTACCAAAGAGCTGCATGCCGACCACGGCAAAAATGAAGACAATGATGGCCAACACCAGGGTGAGATTTCCCAGAGCCCCCACGGAATTGCCAATGATCTTAATCAGCATATTTAGTGTGGGCCAGGACTTTGCCAACTTGAAAACTCGAAGCTATAATCAAGTGAAAAGACATTCTTAGAACTGATCACAACATGATTTTGGAAGTTAGACATTGTTAGTACCCCATATTGTAAACCTACAGCTGATGTATGTGAAAAACCAAAACATACTAAACTACCTCAATTTCAAACCCAGAAATAGTGTTAATAACACTGGATTATTAAATTAAATCATAATATCCTTTAAATACAAAATTAAAAAATCAAACATGTCTATAAAGCAAGAAATAAAACATTTTGATGAATAAAAAGATACGGTCATGTAAACAAGTTAATATTCTCAGTGGAGGATTTTTTAAATTCGGGAACTGTGTCTTCAGACTATTTTAAAGACTAATGAAAATTATTAAAAGAATGAATTACAAATTGTAATGGGATATTATAAAATAAATGAATTTGACAAAAACACAAATGCTTTCCACCAATTTGAAAACATTTGCTTAGCTTCCACTGAAATTGTTTTTCAAAAAATGTTGTGTTGTATTTAAAACAGACATTTGTTATAATATTGTTTAAAATGCAAGTGGTATCGTTCACCAGCAAATTGCTATATAACAAGACCTATTAGTACAAGCAATGCCGCAACTAATTGGAACCTGTGTCTTTTATTTGCATTTACATGTAGGTAATAATGTAAAAACTTCAAGAGTTTAATCTACAATTTCAGAAAATGCTTGCATGTTTTGAAATATGCTCTTGGTATCTAATCATTATAAAATGCCAAAACTATTTTTCATTATTTTTAGAAAATATCTGTTTTCTTAGAATTGGATCACCAGCCGATGTAAATTTAAAATATTATCAAAGCTATTGTAAGTCCTAAACCTGCAAATTGGTTTCATTTTGAAATAGGATATAAACATAGTCTATGAAAATACCAGTCTGAAGGATCGCAGTACAGACAATCCATCCACATTTGCCAGACCAAGTTCCATTAAACTTAGACTGACAATGATTCCATCGAAGATATTCCAGCCCTCTTGAAAATAGTAATAGGGATCCATGGCAATGATCTTGAGAACCATTTCTGCTGTGAAAATCCCAGTGAAGACCTACAATAACAGAGAGATCTGCACTTCAGGAGCATGATGACTACAATGTTGCAAGAATTTACAAAGAGCAGTTTTAAGTAACATTTAAATCAATTCAAGACTGGCATGTTTCCCCAAGGGAATATTTTAAATGCATTTATCTTATTTAACCAACATTCAGGATTTCTAGGAAGAATACTGATTTTTAAAGCATTTTACAGCCTGCATTTTAAATCTAATATTGAATAACAAGGATTGTTTTATTGCCCTTCCACTACATCAGGGTTCTACCATAAGCAGAATCAAATGCATTTTGGATATATGATTTGATCCAGAATGAATCTCCCTGTTACTAGAAATTTATAAAACTTACTTATTTTGTTCTTGAATTTGTGAGTTTTCTGTTAAAGCATGTCAGTCACAAATATTCCTGAAACAAGAGTGCATCTGATGCTGCTTCTCAATAATGAAATTTGAACGAGCACTCAGATTTGTGGTTAATGCATTAATAAAACACGGAACTGTAAGCTTAATTGAAATCATCAGGAGAGTATTTTCAGCATGCACATACCCATAATTAATATTAATAAAGTATTTGAGTGGCAAACAATGAGACATACTCAAAATTCACTTTTCAACTTGAAACCATTTGCTAAGACATACAATAAATAGGAGAGTTTAAAAATTGTGTTAAAAAGGTCTTTTAAAACAGTTCATTTAGTTTTTAAAGGCAGTAGCTGCAGTTTGTGACTCTAAAGCCAAGCCTGTGATTTATCAAGTTTGTGGCCTTAATCTTGAAGAAACTCTGTCAAAATAATAGTTAAAAGTTAGTAGATTTTCTTTAATTAAAAGAAACCTGCATCCCCTTTATTAATGCATAAAATAAGATAATGTCTTATATTCCTAACCATTGAAATAACCCAGAAAAATTAGCTTGTTTTATTCATACATGAGGTAATATTGAATATATATTTTAAATAATCCTAGAAGATAAAAACCCAGAAATATGATAGCTTGCACACTGAAAAACATTTTTTAATCTGATAGAATAAGTCACCATAGGACTTTTTTTAACTAGTAAATTTCTCTGATGAGTGCAAAGTAAGTTGTAGCTTAGGCAAATTTAATTTGTTACATAAAACCTTCAGAGATTACTATTATTCGAAATAGGTACCCTGAGATAGAAAAATATTAGCAAAAGTAAGCTAGAAACATCCATGTAAATGATCTACAAATACCTCCTCCTACAGATAATCATAAGGTGATGTTTTCAAATCTTTTGAAAAGAATCAATCTCAAGTATTTAACAATCTAGGCCACCCAAATGGGAGACCTGGATTGCATTCCAGCTCCTAGGTTTGGTCCCAGTGATCACTGGTTGCTATGGGCATTTGGGGAGTGAATCCCAGTGAACAGGAAGACTCTGTCTTTCTCTCAAATAAATAAAATAATTCCATAAATCCGCAGAACATTTTAGAGAAACTCGCAGAAATCCAAAGACTCTTGACACATTTCATGAAACAAACCAATAGGAAATGTTGTAATTTTATATACTACAGAAGTAGAATACAAGAGATGAAAATTACACAGTATTTACATTATTTTGTGTCCACTTCAAACACATCCCCTGTAAATGAATATGTAATCATGAATGTATCAATTGACTAATCTGTAGAAATTCTGCTTATTTTATGGTTGATATGGATTTTCAATAGGATATGAAAGATTGCTTTGTAAGTGCTGCAATGCTTTACTAACACCATGCTGTTATTAATTATAATACGGAGTTTTCAGCCAATAGTTACAATTTAGGTATTCTATACCTATGGGTATGTTATCTGGGGTCTCCATCTTGATGAGCTGTGTTTCCTCCATGGTAACCTTAACCTAACTCTGGTTGCTATCAAAGTCATAGGTCTGAGAACTGTACCAGGTCTAGTAAAGTCATTGTTTATGTATTTGTTGAGCAAATACAATAAAGGATGTGAATGCCTTCTTCAGGAACAAATAGTTAACAGAACAATTTGGTGCTTATATCAAGTATTTTCCACTCAACATTTCCATAGTTTATTTAGGCTCTCACATCCTGTACTACCATTCTCAACTGCTTCAACACTGAAGTTTAAAAGACACAATTGCCTGCTGCATCCTGACAAATTTCCAAAATCTTCCTTCACCTGTTTAATTTCCCTAACCTCAATATCCTGGGAAAAATACAAGAGCTAGAGCAAAATATATCCCATCACTTTCAAAGAAAGGTGCAAGAGGTTAATTGCATATTATTAAAGGAGGGAAACCGTTTATTGAGAACAAACTAGATGCTGGCAAAGGGCCATGTGTTTTTGCATGATCTCATCTGACCTTCAAGACCATTCTGGGAGATGGGTATTACTACATCCACTAAAACAGCATAAAAACATTTGGATTGTTTGCTGCGTTTTCCCAGAAATCAGCATTATTAGTAAGTATTGACATCTAATGTCAAGCCTGGTTTGACTTGTGTGGAAAGCCCTTGTACTATCACAAAAACGTGCTACCCAAAGCAGCCCTTTGGCAGTGGAAGTAATCAGTGGTGATTTATTGAGCGACTACTATGAAAACAAAATTAGAGATGAAGCAGAAAAGTGAAGCACGTTCTCTGCTATCAAGGGTATTAAGATGAATTTAAAAAGTAAGACTCCTACAATAAGAAAACACTGAATATTCAACTATTATTCAAAGACACATTACGGAATTAAAACGACACTATTCAATACTGGCTGGGTTTCACATTGTAAGAGATGCAACCAGAGTTGCACTTGAAGAATATGAAGAACAATGATGAACATTCTAAGCCAGAACATTCCAGATGGAAATGAAAAGAGTAAGTAGATAGTTTTCTATACATAAATACACCAAAAACTCTGTGGTATGGTGACAAGACTGTTTTGAAATCGTTGATAATGATCAGTGAGGAAGTATTGGACAGTAAAATGGATAGGAGAAATGGGTAGGATGGGTTATCTTTAAAACTAGGTAAAGGAAATGGGTAGGATGAGTTATCTTTAAAACCAGGTGAAAGAGGAGTCACAAATGTAGACATTAAGTATTTTAGTCAACTGAAAACACACATGAGAGTAGGATGCAGGAAATATCATTTTAATAATAGTTTCAGATAGAAAAAAGGTACATTGAGAGAGTGAATAAAGCGTGTTCATACTTGAGAATAAGAGAAAGATAAATAAAAATGACTGTAATATAAATCGATAATATTTTCATCTTTGAATCCAGAAGGTTAGCGCAAAAGGCAACATAAAAGGATGAAGTGAGATTACTAGGTCCTTCCCTAAACCGGAAGAAAGATGAGCTCCCAGGTGTACAGTCTATACTTAAAATAATTTTTGAGCAATGATCTGTAACAGTTGCAGTTTCAGTGCTGGGACACAAACTGACAGCACTATAGTATAAATTTCCTAGAATTGTTGAGTATATGCTATTCAGTGAAAAAGCGACCTCAAAGAAATTCAAAGAGGCAGTCTATGGAAAACCAATCAGAGAGGGGGGAAAAAAAGCTAGCATAACAATTGTCAAAGCTGAAGGCTGTGTGGGATTGTTCCACTAAGTCGACTATTGCAGATAAGTTGAGGTCACTTATTTGGATACATATTTAAGCAACTCTCCTCCAAGCATTCCTCCTAACCAAACAATTTACTCTGACACCTACACAACATCTCAGTATCTTACTGTTTTCATATGATCCCTGTTCCTGGCAAGACTGACTGAGCCAGAGGTGAATATCTACTCACACTATGCCAGACCAAGTCCTATTGTTGAATCCGAATGAGACTCAGTAGATCTAACTTTCTGGCTCTTTGTTTTACTCTTCCTTCTTTTTTAATGTAAGTGCTATAATATTTAAAATCAGTGTCTGGTGACAAAGGTACCATGAATATTTGGTCTATGTCTAAGCCTGTGATTAAAACCTGTTTTTCAAGAACAGCTGTAGTACCACTCTTTTTTAACTTAAAAAAAATTAATAAGGTTGAAAACTATTAGGTAGAATCAAAAGGAAAGCAACTATCAGTACTATGTGTGAGGAATTTCATTCATAACTAGTAAGGTAGCTAATCCACTGATTAGAAAGAGGATTAAAGAAACTATATAACTCAGAGAAAGCTATACGGTTATTGAGAACTTTAGGACCTTGATCTTTTAGAGGTTTCCTCTTCGTAACCACAATTGAGAACACGAACTTGGGACGGTGAAGTCGGCATGTTTTCACATGTGTATGCCCTTGTCTCCTTATCTGTATGGCTCCAGTGTTACTGTTGTCATGGTAACCAATACCTCTCCACCCCATGCCCCTTTTGGTTCTGGGTCATATTATCTGTAAGGCCATATAAGCAGTTGGAGCGGGGTGAACAGGGGTGCATGGTTACAGGCAGATCCTGGTGGATGTGGCTCCTTGTGGTTGGAGTGTATGTTGGGTGAGTGGCTGTATGTGGCTTTGCGGATGAGTGTAGATGTCACTGTGTAAAGATGTCACTTTGTAGCCTGACTGTTGCCATGGATACAAAGACAGTGGTTGTTCCTGTGCAGTTCTCACTGCATCATGGTTAAGGAAGTAATAAACCCACAAATGGATCCGAGCTGTACTCTGAGCTGTACTCTGAGCTGTTGAATTCTGGATCTCCTTGTTGGAACCCTGAACTCTGGGCATACTAAACTGATATGAAAATAAGTTTCCTTATTTGACATAAGAAGTATATTTCTAAAAACAAATTTTATAATCACAACTTTAACAAATACCTGAGCCTAGAATTCCCGATGAAGATTTTAAAAAAAAGTTTTATTTATCTTTATTGGAAAGTCAGATATACAAAGAGGAGGAGAGACTGAGAGGAAGATTTTCCGTCCGATGATTCACTCCCCAAGTGGCCACAAGGGCTGGAGCTGAGCCAATCCAAAGCCAGGAGCCAGAATCCTCTGCCAGGCCTCTCACATGGGTGCAGGAAACCAAGGCTTTGGGCCATCCTTGACTGCTTCTCCAGGCCACAAGCAGAGAGAAGGATGGGCAGGGCTGCTAGGATTAGAACTGGCGCCCATATGGGACCCCGGTGTGTGCAAGACGAGGACTTCAGCCACTCAGCTATTGCGCCAGACCCATGGAATGCTGCTTTAAATATATATATATATATATTTTCTGTGACTAAAGAGGATATACGTTTTTAGTTTCACTCAGCAAACAAAGTTTTCTTTGGTCTATCTTTTCCCATCCCTGCCAAAGGAGATAATTGTCCAATGAACTTACCTGGTTGCCTACAGACAACACACTGCTGAACTGATCAGTCATGGGGTAATGTTCCATGGCCATGAAGAGGGTATTTAAGACGATGCATATAGTAATGGCAAGATCAATAAAGGGATCCATAACAACTAAATTCACAAGACGCTTTACTTTTAACCATGCCTCACAGCAGTCCCAGATCAAGAACACGTTGGCAAATCTATACCAGCATGGTGGACATTTTTGTCTGGATTCTTCAAGTTCTAATAGGACAACAAAATGAGAAAATAATAAATAATATCAAAAGGAATTACTGCTTATGGGTTGCATATTATTTGATAAAATTCATCCTTCATCCTGGGAAAAGAAATCTATATTTATTTAGCCTGATAAACTTGAGAAGAAAACTCCATTAAATATTTTCATAAAGTGCTCATTAAAATTAGGCAGATAAACCTTATCAAGTAGCTACAGAAAGACATTTTGAACTTAATATTTTGTTTCAAAATAACTAGGTAATATTTTAGTAAAATATTATATTCTCTTTATCAGAACGCTACATTTAAACATGATTTAAAAAAAATCTTAAGTTTATTGAACAGGAATTATTTTTAGATACCTTTGAGAGAATACTGTCTAAAGCTATAATGTTCATTGAAGTGTGACTCATATTTTCCTTTGATAGTCTCTACGTCAACATTGATCTGCAACACAATGAGAATGTGGCATGGCTTTCTTTTTATAAATTCGTACTTGTCTACTTCTGTTATCTACAAATTTTCCCTTGAATTTTAACCTCATATATAAATAATTTACTGTTAAATGTAATTGGTGAATCTTATTACAACCATTTTATGACTGTACATCTAATGCACCAGTAAGAAAATACAAGATGTAATGAATATTTTCTACAGAAGATGTCCTAGAATTTACTTTCTACTTGACTTGCATTATTACAGGACTGATGTAATATTCAACCTGCAATCAGGCAGGACTGGTCTATGATATGAACATAGTAATATAGTTGTTGCCTAGTCCTGTATGCTAGAATCAACAAACATTTGTGTCAGCCGTCCTTTGGAGGAATGTAATGGTAATTTTCTATGTCGAAGATGGGGCAGAGACCTTTTTCTTGGGTAGCTCCTGAAGTGATGTGCTGGTTTTGATTTGTCCGAATCACTCATTCATATTCCCTTCCAACCCCATCATTACCTCTTACCTGGAGAGCCAAATAAAACCCTTTGAAAAAGACACTTCCTTGAGTTTCCACAGAAGATGCTATTTTATTTACATAGTGGGAAAGATGCTACAATTTTTTTATGAATCCCTGGATGCTTTTAAATTTTGTGAAAATAGTGAAATACATGCTGTGTGCAAAAATTTATGAAGTCCATGTATTTGCGAGTGTTTTCAGAAAGTTTATGGGAAACGAGTATTATAAAAAAAGTAAAATTTTTGCACAATAATTAACATATTTTAATCCCATTTCCCTCATTTTATATAGGGTTCTTGTATGATAAGCAGGAAAATATTATTCAAGAGATATGATACAGACTCAAGTCAAAAGGGAATACTTGATATTAATTTCAGTAATGTGATTACAATGTACTTAAATGATCACTTATACTTATATGTTAATCATATAGTTTTGATTCTGATAGATGTAAAACACTCTACACAAAGAAGGAGCAGTTGTGCAGGGCAGGTAATCCATAGAATACTATGCTATAGCTTACACCTTACCTTCCATGGTGTTAGTCAGGATGCTGGCAATGCTCATGGCTCTTTGCCTTCCAGAGGAATCTTCTAGCATTTCCATTGAAATCTGATAAGAACTTAGCCTTCTTTTCCTTACATCAGTTTCAGTGGTGGTACCCTGCAAACCAAATACTGATGGCTCAAACCACCCTTTTCAAAGAATTATATAATATCACACATCACTTCTTTGGAAAAACCATGCTGCATGCAATTTTTCCGGGTAACAATTCACATGTGATAAAAAAGTATTTACTGTTGTTATAAACTTAAAGGAAATGATTATGGGTCTTACCCTGTAATACAAATGTACTGGTTGGATACAGTCATACAATGCATTTATGTTATAGAAATCTTTTAACTAAATTGTCAGAATTTTCAGGAAGGTTTTAGATGCATGCTAAAGTCATTTTATTAAATCAAATATAAATTACATTTTCAGCTTATATCCATGATTAATAATCAGAAAATCTTCCCCCCAAATAAATGCAATTATATAGTTTCAAGGATGAAGTATTTTCTTTGAAGCTATATTTACAACACTGACATATATGGGCCAATGTTTCCATGCACAAACACAGATGTACAATGAAATGTGTGTGCTTTCCTGATATATCTTCAATTATTCTTTTATTAATTCTACTAGAAATCAACACATTATATTCTTGAGTCATTTTATAATACTGACAACTGTAATAGAATCAACTATAATGCTGATAAGTGTTTGAAAATTGTCCATTATCAATATGATGGTCACTATGATAGTTGATTTTAAGAATATTAAATTCCAGACTACAAATAGATAACTACATACTTCTAAGTGAATATATCTATAACAAATATTTGGTTGTCAGAAGGCTCATGGTTTTGTTTGCACCTCTTGTGATTTTGCAGATATCTGTTTCATCCCAGACTCTCAAATTGGACCCTTTTAACTTGAAGCGTTTGAAAGCTTCTAGTGCCACAAAATTCGGTGGGGGAGGGGGGGTCCCAAGAATCTATTATTTATTATTTAGTTGGTCATGTCTTATTTTTAAGGACTTTTATATTAGGGAAGAAAAATAGTACAAGAGACTAAACTACCCAGGTTTTGATGAATTCAAATTGGTACAGAATGTCAGTGGTAGCTAGCTTATCTATTATCACCTCTGGCTGAAGTGGTCCAGTAGGTGACGTTAGAGTAGATGGTCCACCCACCAAGGAAACCACACCATTGCAATCCACAGTGCTGTGCATCTTCCCATTTGCTGGAAGCCCTGGCACCATCCTGGATGACATACTGGCCTGACTAACGTTACTGTTGCGTCGCTCTCCATGTCTGTGTGGCACAAACAGTGAGTCTCTCCTGCTCTCGCTGTCTTCAAAGGTGCTGTGCTCATCATCAGCAAAGTCATTCTCAGATCCCACATCCTTTGCTCGGCCTCTGAAGCTGAAAATGCTTGTTTTGCTGTTGCGTCTTGGGGAAAACAAGGACCCACGGATACTCAACAGCGACTGAGGAGAAAGCAAGGAAGAAAAGAACTGGGTGGAGGAGTGAAGGGGTGCACAATTATTTAATCAACTCTTAATATCACAGAAATGGTTTCCTTTGAGGTTAAGATCATCCGACTGGTAAATGTAGGTACTCAAGTTTTTAGAGAAAAAAATGTATCTTGACATTTTTATTCAAGACTGCAAGTTAAAGAGAATTCTGACAGTCTCCTGATACGCAATTTATTCAGTGTCTGAACACTTCATTTAATCTTGCGAAACAAGATCAACTTTCCTTTCAACCTGTTTGTCTCCATCAGTATAGAAATAAAAGTCATGAATCTTACCTTTGATTCCACCTTCCACATTTTCTAGCATTTTCTCAAGTGGCAACCAAAGATGCACTTTGAGACTACATATCACAGCAAACACAGGGGAGATTTCTAAACTATGCCATCAATTTCTATGCTTGTTTAAAATATGATGTAAGCTTATTCTACCTGTGGTGTAGCACTCAAAAGCATCCCTCTTCAGTCTATAGGATGTTGGTTTACTTCTTTGATCATTAACTGACTCATTAACAATACATTTGCCCTTGTTCCCTCTCCTTGGTCTTTCATTCACTTTCCTACCCCAAATGGCCAAAATAATAAAAACACGTGCAGACACGCTCACACGCACACACATGCACGCACGCACACACATACTCCTCCACCCTTTCTTTTTCTAAGTTTCAGTATAAGTTGACCAAGTAATTTTAGTGGAAAAACATGACAACATGGAACAGCAGACTCTTTCAAATTTATTGTTGATCCCTCGGCCTCATTAGGTTATAGTGACTTTCTCAGGCCCTCCCCCCGCCCACGTTTTTGCATTTTTAAAAATTTTGAGCTTTAGGGTACAATTCCATAGGGTCTGGGATTTTCCCACCCTCACCTAAATTCTCACCCCTCGACTGATTTTCCCCATATTATTACCATAGTTTAGTTCTTCATAAGCAGTCATAAGTCTGCCAGAATGTTACTTTTATGACTCTTTCCAGCATGGCACCAGAATAACAATTTTCATTACCCTCTGTCATGGTGACAGTTTTGAAGGATATTGCTCCCCAAATAGGGCAACAAGAGTATGCATTTGGGCAGAAGTCAAAAGGATGTTTTATTTATAACCATGTCCCATAGCAGAGTGCCTGGGTTTCATACTTCACTCTACCTCCTGATTCCAGCTTCTTGCTAAAGTTGATTATGGGAGGCAGTGGTTATGACTTAAGTAATTGGGTTCCTGATTTGCATATGGGAGCTTTGTTTGGATTCCAAATTCTATTTTCAATTTCAGATCACTCAAACCTGTATGTATGGTTCTGGGGAATGAATAAGTAGATAGAAGTGCTTTCTCTCTCTCTCTCGTACACACACACGGAGACACACACACACAAATAAATAAATATAGAATAAATAAAGAAAACCATTTAAAAAAGAAATAAAGACATGGGCCTGGCAGCGTGGCCTAGCGGCTAAACTTCTCACCTTGAACGACCGGGATCCCATATGGGTGTCGGTTCTAATCCCAGCAGCTTCACTTCCCATCCAGCTCCCTGCTTGTGGCCTGGGAAAGCAGTCGAGGATGGCCCAAAGCCTTCGGACCCTGCACCCATGTGGGAGACCTGGAAGAAGTTCCTGGTTCCTGGCTTCGGATCAGTACACACCTGGCCATTGCTCTCACTTGGGGAGTGAATCATTGGAGGGAAGATCTTCCTCTCTATCTCTCCCTCTCTGTACATCTGACTTTGTAATAAAAAATGAATAAATCTTAAAAAAAAAAAAAGAAATACAGACCATTCCTTTGGATTTCATCAGGCTCTCCAGAAGGACACTGGCTGTTCAGGCCAGGTTATCTGACCTGAAGCTGTGTCTATGATGACACCTGCAGTAGTTTGTCTATACTTTGTCTGTTACAGTGTTGTTTACCCGACAGTGTTTACACTGATTTTCCCAACAAAGTGATAAAAAGATTAGATCCTATGAAAATATTAATTTACTCTTTCTAAAAGTAATGCTAATGATTTTGACCTCTTCAAACTCCGTTTAAATTCTCATACAAAGTTTGTCACATTTAGAGCTTTTTTTCTAAAGAAAAATGATTCGCTTTTATGAGAAAGATTTACGGAAAGAAGGAGAGACAGAAAGATCTTCTGTCCACTGTTTTACTCTTGAAGTGGCCATAATGGCTGGAGCTGAGCCAATCTGAAGCCAGGAACCAGTAAATTCCTCTGGATCTCCCACACGGGTACAGGGTCCCAAGGCTTTGGACCATCCTCCATTGCTTTCCCAGGCCACAGGCAGAGAGCAGGATGGAAAGTGAAGCAGCCAGGACACGAACCAGCACCCTTATGTGATCCCAGTGCTTGCAGACAGGTTATTAGCCAATTGAACCATTGTGACGGAGCTAATATTTTGAAACTTCAGTGTTTTTCTATGAATCACTTTATGTGTTGAAGATACACATTTCAGTGGTTTCTTTTTTGAAAGTATGATTCAGCTGCTAGTTGTCATGTTTTGAATGTGTGTCCCAAACCTCTTGTGCTGGAACTTTAAATCCCCAAAGTGGCAGTGCAGGGATCTGAGGCCTTACTGGGAGCTGTTTGCCTCACAGTCAGGACTCTTGTGATTGGATCAATGTTTACCTTGTTGGAGTGGTTGAGCTTTTACTGAGGATGGGACCAGAACTCTCTGCTGCTTGCTCCCCCTTGGCCTTGAATGTTCTGCCACACAAGGCACTCACCAGAAGTCAAGCAGATGCCAGCATCATGCCCTTTCACTCCTCAATCTCCAGGCAAGGGTTTGGATATATTTTTCTGACAGACTCCAGAAGTCTTATGTTAACGACATTGAGAAGGTGGGAAAAAAAATCTGATTACTCTGTTTAGACATGAGGCCTTTGGGGAATGAATAGGTTGGATTAGGTCACTAAAGTGGAATGCCAATGACTGAATCTTGGTGGTTTTATCAGGGGAGAGATAGGGAAAGACATGCGTGTACTTTCTTTCTTGCCATGTGACGGATACTGCTGCTCCAGGGCACTAGCAGCAAGAAAATGATTACCATGAATCAAACAGAGAGGCATCTCCCATTGGAGATTGTGAATCTCCAGGGTTATGAACCAAAATAAATATCTTTGCTGAAAAAAGTCTCAGTTACTCTGGTAAGACAATAGAACACTAAGTCAGGGAAAGAAAGGATCCAGTAATCTGAATTGTCAATATATCTTTCAGGTGATTATGATGGACGTTGACCTCATTCCACACTCAGAGAGACTGAAACTTGTTTTTTTTTTATGACCATCCCTAGAATGGTTTGAGATAGTCATCTTATTGTGCCTATATTCTTGAACTATCTTTAGGAATAATAAATCACCCCGGGTGATATTGGTTGGAAGTATGATGTTTGGATTTGCATCCAGAAGGTATTTGGTATATGCCTTTAATTTTCATGTTTTTATGCCAAGGTATTGCACAGGCATTCCAGATCTTTGAGTTTGTTTGAAACTTCTATTCATTCTCTGGAAAATATAATAAAGAGTGTGAACACAGCTCTCAAAGCAACAGAGACCAAAAAAGAAGATAACAAAAATAGCATTCTGAGAAAATAAATCAAAAATAACACACTAGAAGATGCTGCAGAGGGAAGGGAATACCCACAGCAGTAGCTAGCCTGCTTTCAGGGAAAACAAAATTCTATGTTTTAAAACTGCAAGGTTTTATCTTTTTTTACTCCAATCATGCTAAAATATAAATCCCACTTTTTTGAGTAAAAAAGAAAATCCATTATAAGAAGAAACATATGGACTTTGTCTCCACTAATTATCAGTACTGAAAAGGGAAACCAGAAAAATATTATGTCTGGATGACACAGTTCTGCCTGTTGCTGGTCACAGACCCAGAGTGGGTAAGGAATGTCAAGATGGAAGAAGATACAGGGATATCATGTTGTCCCAGTACAAACAATAAAGTGAGTATTTGTTGGAGATGGGTGCTCCAATAGCATTTAAAGTTAGATATGTGTATATTCTCAACATCTCCTACAATTACACTTGGCCATAAATTTTTTTATTCAAAATAAATTGCTTCTATCCAAACAACCTAGACAAAATCTTAGGAGACATTCAATTTTCATTATAGACTTGCTCCTACTTTTCCATTTAGAACTATGAATGTGTATTATTTATTTAAATAATGAAAAATACAATAAAGAAACATTTAACATTTATGTTAGTAGAAAACAGTGTATCCATAATTTATGGCCTCTGTGCCTTGGCATTTTCAGAAAATGTTCTTGTTTGAGCTGTATGCCCTATCCATTCTATGCTTCCTATTCCCACCTTATCTAATTCATTTTCTCTTAAAGATAATTCTTTTCTGTTTCAGAACAAGAACTGGTGTATTTCCATTTATGGGCTGTTTTAATGTCCTCTGTGTATTATTATTAGGATATGTAAATTCAATGCTAATAATTTTTAAAACATGTTTTAAATGAGTGACCTTACCTGTATCTCACCTGTCTAGCTATCTCTCAATTTACAAATGAAAATAACAGAAAGCCTGTATTCTACACACACACACACACACACACACACACACACACACACATACATATGGATTCTGTGTTTAGTATTAAAGCTTTGGATGTCATCTGCCTTGCTCTGGTGCCTCTCTGGCTCTCCGAGCCCCAGCATCTCCCACTCCTGGTGCTACTTCAGTATTTCTTCCATGCAGCCACATCAGACCTGGCATTTTCCTTTCCTCAGTTGGAGTACTTTTCCCTAAAATAGCTTCTTCCTTTGTCTCCTGGGAATCTCTGCCCAAATTTCTAATAAACAGTTAGCTCTTTAACTGTTAATAATGTTACCTCTAATTATAACACTTGTCCCATTTTTTTTCTTTGTTTTTATCCAAAGAACTGATTGCCCAACATAGCCTATGCTAACTTCTTTTTGTTTAGTATCTGCTCCTTGTTTTCTCATGAAGTCGGTGAAGTGGGTCTTTTCTGTTCATTGGGAACTAGTAAGCATCTGTTGAAGGACTGAAGGATCTAACCTATGGGTTCTTATTTGAGAACAATGATGATAAATAGAAGAAATGATACTATTTTCGGTAAACATGCAAATATATTAATTAAATGTTTTTTATGCTTATGCATTTGTAAATTAACTGTTAAATATTTTGGTTTTTTTCATTTGGGTTTCATTCAACAATTTTCAGAGTTGTTTTGTGCATAGGTCTCTATATACGGCTTTTAAAAAATATTTATTTATTTTAATTGCAAAGTCAGATATACAGAGAGGAGGAGAAACAGAGAGGAGGATCTTCTGTCTGATGATTCATTCACCAAGTGGCCACAACAGTTGGAGCTGAGCCAATCCGAAGCTAGGAACCAGGATCCTCTTTTAGGTCTCCCACATGGGTACAGGTTCCCAAGGCTTTGGGCCATCCTCAACTGCTTCCCAGGCCACAAGCAGGGAGCTGGATGGGAAGTGGAGGTGCCGAGATTAGATCTGGCGCCCATATGGGATCCTGGCATTCAGGGCTAGGAGTTTAGCTGCTAGGCCACCGTGCCGGGGCCAATACCCCCAGATTTAAGTTAGGGTTATACTCTATTTATATTATGTGCAAATACAATTGCAGTATATAAGATAGTAGTAGTTCAATCTGTATATGTATATTTTGTTCTAATATGAGGATGCATTATATATTATTAATATGGTTCCTTAAAGATTCCTATTTTTATTCCTTCAATATAAATTATAAGGTACTACTTAGAGTATAGGAATATTAAGGTTAATAATATTAAGGTTGATTATATTAAGGAATATAATGATTAAGGTGCATCTTCCCTTTCCTCAGAACCAAGAGCTTAATGCTGTACTATGCCAAATTTTGTGTTCCTCAATGATGCTTTTTTAGAAAAAAAATTTTTTCTTCATAAAAAAAACATATTCCTTGGTTGATTTACAGTTTCTTAAAATTAATTCTACAAGGTATTCCTTGGAGCATTAATATTTAGGATAAAAATTTGGCTCAGATTAACATAATTAGAAGATTTTATGTATTTCAAAAGATATGGAATTATAAGGAAACCAAGTGAATGTTCAAAGCCAAAACTGCACTTACCAAATATTTTGCATCTATTTACTCGTTATGTTATACAACCAAAAACTTGATTAGCACAAAGACTTAAAACTATTCCAATCTGACTTGAAACTATGCCAAAAATCTAGATAACTGGCATTACATCAGACATAAAAATTGTTTTCAATATTGTCTTGTAAATAATATTTAACCCATGATTTCAATGACCCCTTGCCAACGTATTGGAGATTCACTCCAGTACATTTCTTATATCCCCTGTTAAAGGCAAAAATTCCAAAAGGCATATGTTATAACCCAACATCAGCCGAGAAAAGCAGAAGTTGCATCTATAGGCGTGCCTGAGGTCCCAAAATGTAACACTGTCCCATTGAAAATTTTGATAGGTGTTACCCTCAAATTTAAAAGTTATTGTTGTTTAATGAAAAATTCTTTTAAAGGTGATTGTGAAAGTTCAAAAAAAAAAAACTATACTAAATGTTTCCAGTTCCCTATATGATTATATATTATTAAAAAACACATCAGAACAAAAATTTAGTAATTAAAAAAAATAGCAATAACAAGAATGGCCGCAACTCTTAATATAAAGTCATACCTGATGGGGTGAGCAGAATTTCTTGTCACCAGTCAGCCGGTTCCCGTCCATGGAGAAAAGGAAGCTTCTTCTTTTGACACTATCTTCAGATTCAGATTTGGGAAACCTGTCGCCTTCTCCTTTGCTGTTCCCTTCCAAGTGATCCCTCTGTCTTCGTTTCTTCCTGCGGTTCCTCCACTCCTTAGCACTTTTGGAGCTTAACTTCGATGCTTCGGAGGAGCTTTCCAAGAGCTCTCCCAGCCCGCCGATTCCACTGAAATCTCTTGAAGCTGCAGAGGCCGCGGCTACTGCCTGTTTTAACAAAGCCAGTCACTCTTTTAACATACAACCTAGAAATCCATGACTACGCTGCATTGCTGCCATTTTAGACCATGGACTAAATGTAAAGACAATATCTTTTAGCCTCTTATTCTGTTTTATCACAACAGTTTACTTAATACATTTTAAATACTACGAAGTAACATATGAGGCTACGAATTCAAGCAAGGAAAGTCTGATTTAGTGTGTATCCTACATTCTTTCACTTCTGGGAAAAATACCAAAAAACTTTAGCTGGGCATAAACTTCAGTTCAAGAGACAACTGCTCTCACAATTGTTTTGTTCCTCCTGGGTACAATTGTGAATAACTGAGTTAAATAATTTTCCTCTAAATTCAGGACCAAAAATTTTGTTTCTCTCTTGCAAACTCCAAATATTTCAGGAAGCAGTGGAATGTGCTGACTGGTTTATTCTCCTTCACCTATCAAATGTATTACAGAGCACTTGTAGTTTGCAAATTTTTATGCTTATTAAGTAGTTAGAAATAACAGTTTATTTATGTAACAACGTAAGTAACTGAAATAATCACTCAAGGTAGTGTGAACTTATGATTTTCTTTATATGTTTCAGTGCTAATTATTTTTAAGCCTGCTGGATTTCTATACCTATTATTGAAAACAAGGCCAAGTAGAAATCTGGCAAATGTTTTCTATTTTCATATGGCTGGACAGCATTTTGGGGATGTAACTTATTTAGACATGTTTCATACGTTAACTAGGATGTGAAGCAACAATATGGTACATATCAAAGCCAAGTTTTCATTAAATATTTTCCTATTTTTAAATATGATAAAAGGGGAAACAGCTAAGTTACAATGTTATTAATTATATTTTTATTTATGTGATCACTAAATATAAACAACTTTGTTGTGTGCTGTTGGTTTTAATCTTTCTTACTGAATACAAGCTAGAAACATTTTTCAGTGTTTCCTTGTGCGTTGCCTAGGATGTCACTTGAAAGAAATAGGACACTGTAAATATTTGGTGAAGCAACACTTTAAAAGGACACCTTTCTGTCAGTTTTCTAAGACAGTAGAGAGGCAAGAACTACAACATGTAGCCCAACTTTCTAAAATCTCAGAAAAAAACTATGTGTCAGAATATTCTATGCAACATTTTAAGAGTGGATGAAAATAGGGCTTATTTAGGAAGCCATGAAAAAACTTTGTATTGTTTCTCACATTCTGAGAAGATGGAAATTCTTAGCAGATTCCATTTTTAAACCTCATCTCAATTAAAATAAAAATTTTCAAAAAATTTTAAACTAAATGTGCAGAGCTGGAAAATCTCTAGTATTAACATGGCCTCAGTAAGATACCTACAATCAAAACATAGTATTGGATTCACGTTAGTTAGGGAATGCAAAAAAACTATAATATTGATCTTTGAATTGGGCAATACATTTTTTACAGAAACACACAGGTAAGGTTTGGTACATGTGATGTAGCTTTAGAAATAGGCTTCCTTTTTCACTGTATTTATTCATTTCACATACTTGTGTATTATCTATATTTGATATTCATGAAGGAGGCTATGTATACTCTTTGTTGAATGAATGAATGTACAAGTACCCCATTTATGGAGATATAATCCTTAATTCTTATTTGAATATGCACAGACAGTATTGCAAAACACAGAGTGCAAATCACTGACTGACTTGTTTGTCTCTAGAAACAATGAAAGTGATGGTAATATTCTCTTTCCATAATTCCCAAACTCTTGTTCATTTAAATCACTTCCACAATTTGTTTTGCGTAAGACATGATTTCCCTATCCTGTGTAATAGTACAAGTAAGTCAGAAAAACAATCATTTCTGAAGCAATGAAGGGAACCTCTGACACACCACATTTTCTGTGTCACTCATCAACTCAAATCCGTCATTTGTTCCATTTCCAGTGATTTGCCACTACCCTCACAGGCAGATGTTTCCTGTCATATCTCAGGTCTGCATACCTGTTTATAACCAGCTCTGTGACACTGTCAATATCCTTGCTTACTTTGGGTAATAGAGCAATTTGCTGAATTCTGCTGGTAACCAACAACAATTTTGTACTTTATATTTGCACAATGAGTAACTTTCCATGTGGCAATACATTGACTATGGAACTCGCTATCTCTGTGATTTTAATAATATAATTCTTACAATTTATGTATTTGAGATATAAAAGCATTAATTATTTTTCTTTTCTTTCTCATAGGCAAAAGTTTATCTCACAGAATCTGAGATAGAATGGTAGTCATCACAAGCTTTAGAGAATTAGGAGGGAGGGAAGAATGGAGAAAGTTAGTCAATGGATATAGATCTACAATTTGAATGGAAAAATGGTGAGATTATTTGAGCTGTATATATGATTTTTCATACCTATCCAATGACTAGTACTAGGAGGACCTTAAAAAATAATAAATAAGGCATGGCATGATAACTCTGTGGCTGAAGTCCTTGCCTTGCATGTGCCAGGATCCCATATGGATGCTGATTAATACCCCAGGTGCTCTGCTTCCCATCCAGCTCCCTGCTTGTGGCCTGTTTAAGTAGTTGAGGGTGGCTCAAAACCTTGGGACCTTGCACCCATGTGGGAGACCTGGAGGAAGCTCCTGGCTCCTGATGTTGGAACAGCTCAACTCCAGCCATGATGGCCACTTGGTGAGTGAATGGAATATCTTTCTCTCCATCTCTCTATAATTATGACGTTCCAATAAAGAATAAACAAATCTTTAGAAAAAGAAAATAAATAAGAATGTAATGGATACTTAGTTTCATAAAAATCACTGGCTAGTTGGTAATTTTGAAATCACATGAAGTTGGAAAAACTAAAGTTATACTGTAACAAAGCAATATTACAGGTCTGTTATCTATCTATCTATCTATCTATCTATCTATCTATCTATCATCTATTATCATTTTCTCTCTGCCTTTCTCTGTTTCTCTTCCCATCTCTCTTTCTTCCCTTTTTGCTTCAATGTTGACTATATATCCGGTTGGCAACAGGCGAATAAAATCTGTTTGGTACCATACTCTCCCAATCAACAATATAAAGTATTTCCTTGGACAAATACTAATCTTTCACATATGAAGTTAATGCTGATCAAATCATGATAACTTATCCATGAATACTGACTAGAGCAGATGTTTTTTCTAGCTGACCTAATCATAGAGTAAATTATCAGATTTTAAAGTTTTTTTTAATTAGACACAGTAAACTTAATTTCAGAAAGCTTGTAATCTTTTAATTGCTGCCATGCCATTTTTTACTTTAGGGATTAGATGAAAATAAACCGAATCTTACACTATACTATCTGTTATGCAGCCTTACTTCATTAAATTCTAAAATAATACTTGAATAATCTGAAACTTTAAAATATAATTCAATTTGTAAATAGTATTTATACAGTATTTATTTAACACTTATAAGAATACCCTTTCATTATAAAATTTATCTTGCAAAAGTGCTTCAATTGTAGTGATATGAAATAAAACTCTGAAATAACAGAAATTAACCAGAACTTTCAGACAGAAACAAGGATCTGTTTATAAGACTTCCAAGCATCACAAGCATCACTAAAAATTTGTTTTTAGTTTTTCTGATAAAACCAACAAATCATAATATTACAACTTGACGTGCAATGGTAAGATGAGAAAAGCAAAGCCAGCATATTCAGCAAATTCTGTCTGTAGTTGAGCTTAGCAACTGTGTATCTTCCTACTATTAGCCTATTTTTCTTAAAAAAAAAAATCAGAATATTAAAGACTTAAGATCCAAACTTACAAATTCAGAATATATTACTTTTATTAAAATAGGCCAAAATGCTTTCAATAAAGTCAATATTGTTAAATATTTCAAAAAAACTCTTATACTTTTGTTTCTGGTCAAGGTACATTAGCAGGGATTAGTGCTTGCT
Source organism: Ochotona curzoniae (assembly GCF_017591425.1). Taxonomy (NCBI): domain Eukaryota; kingdom Metazoa; phylum Chordata; class Mammalia; order Lagomorpha; family Ochotonidae; genus Ochotona; species Ochotona curzoniae. The sequence continues at coordinate 27,691,265 of NW_024465369.1, forward strand.
TGCTTTCTTCTGAACAACTAAACAGAGAATTCATGAAACATTGCCATTTAAGGCATGGGGCATGTGGTCAGGAACTCTTCAGACACATGAATTAGACTAGAATGAAAGCAGGGTTCCTGGTTTTCTTAGTTTGAAGCCTTACAATTCCTAACTGAGTAACAGAGAAAGTATATTTCTATAGATTCCAATATCGGAAGAGGAGAAGCTAACAGAATAGGGAACTTCAAGTGGCAGAGCAGAGAGCTGATCCAGGATAATGCTGCAGATTCCCACTGAGATTCCCCATGGTGGGTGTTGGGGAACTACCAGGGGTGGAGGGCTGGAGGGCCTATCACCAAACACCCAGAATGTGACAGATGGTACTTCTTCCTCCCAGCTTTGTTAGCATGTGTTTTATTTTTAAATGAAGGTATTTGAGTAGAAGTTTTGGATGAATCCTTATTTTCTGAGTGGGGAAATCTAAACCCTACACTAAACGATACTCTGATCCTACCTACAAAGTCTTAAACATTTAGAAAAAGCAAAAGTATGAAACTGCTTCTAAATGAGGTAGCATTACTATGTGAATTTAAAAGCATCTAACATCCAACAAAGTGAAATTGAAAGTGTCTTGATTTCAACTTAAGGTTGTCAGGAAAGTAAAAATAATACATTATATGATCCATGATAAAGAGCAAAATTAGTAAAGATCACAAACTTGAACACATAGCAAAAATCACTCTAAGGTCAATAAACTTAGTTTATAATTTATATAAACTACAAATGATTTAGAATTGCCAAAATATCTGAGTAGAGAAGCGAAGTTGAAGAGCATCTACTTTCTGACTTCAAGAATGATAATAGGTCTTTAGTAATGAAGACACTTGTAGTATTGGCATAAAGAGACATGTTAAGCGAATAGAATTGAACTCAGGCACTGGATTTCTGAGAAAGGGTTGTAGGGAAAGGGTTAGTGCAGAAAAGATATTTTGCTCAACAAATAGTACCAGAATAATCAATACCTGTATTAAAAAACAATCTCTACACATAATATGCTTCTTACACAAAATTGCACTTTAAATGATCAATTGACCTCAATGTCACACATGAAGCTATAGCTCTTTTGAGCAGGGGAGCTGGGGGAGAAAGCAGAAATAAATACCTGGTGTTGGTTTGGCAAAAAAATTACTTAAATGTGACACCAAAATCACAACTTTTAAAAGCCCCAAATTACTTGATAAACTATAATTTACGAAAATTAAACATTTTTGCTTTCAGAACTATTCTCAGAGAAATGAAAAAACTAGTAATATACTGAGAGATATTTCCATAAACAGGATTTTTTTAAAAAAAATTCAACACCATGTCTATATTTCTGCCTCAAGACAGGAATGCCCCATTCACCTTATTCCCTATTCAGATACCCTGTTAATATTAACAAAAATCTAAATTTGGTATCTACTGTCAGACGCCTTTCTGCATTTTTCTCCCACAGAATAGTTAAGTGAAGATATGTATAAAGTTTTCTTCACATTTGAGCTTAACTAATTTCAGAATAAAATCTCAAAAGTCGAATTAAGGTGGAACACCAATAGTAGAAAATTAAAATTGCCATTCAAAATTAAACTAAAAATGAAATTCCTCCTAATTTTGCATTGTCTGATAATTCCATTTTCCCTGATTACCTGCAGCCTCTTCATGTACTGATGGAAGAGCTACTGGAATGTAGGCAGACTTGGTTTATAATGAACCTTCCTCTGTACAGTTAGTTATGTATCTCTACCTGTCAGTGTTTATGTATTTATGAAATTTAATTTCCATGAGGTCAGTACCTATTCACCTATTGCTAATGTCTTCTCTATGTGCTGGTTAATTTCCTCACAGTGTGCAATATGTCCTGAAAAGCCAGGTCATGGAAATAAATTAGATTAAAAAAATGATGCATGAACTTCAAACACTTTTGCACTAAAATAAACGTATCTTTTATTCTCATTCTCCCATGAACTTCAGAAACAATTTCAGGCTTGAGTAATTATTATATTCCTCATGGGAATTTCATATACAAAATGAGGTCCCAGGTGCAAGTTAAACTTTATGGTATGATAATATTCCTACTTAAGAAATAAAAATACAATCATAAAGCTGTGCTGCCTATTGCAGAGTACCTGAGCTTCCTCCTGTTGTTTTTTAAGCTGTTCGAGCATCTGCTGAAACTCAGCTTCTTTCTGTTCAGCCTCTTCCAGGGTGGCCTGATTCTGTTCCTCATAGGCCATGGCCACCACAGCCAGGATCAGATTAACCAAGTAAAAAGAGCCCAAGAAAATGACCAGCACAAAAAATATCATGTATGTTTTTCCAGCAGCACGTAAGGTCTAGGGAGAAAGTGGATAACTTCATTAGTATTTTGGCACAGTGTCCTCAAGTAAAGATCTATTACCATAGCCAGCAAACCATAAATTTTTTTAGTATTCAATTTTGACCAAAATCAATTTTGTGTTGATGTTAAAAATGCATAAGTACACAAGTAGGAACAAAATGATGTCATCTTAAGCTTTATTGTAATGTTATTTGATATAGAAATAATATTAGTGTTTACTGAATATAAACTTGTGGTCAATAAAGTGTTTTATTAGGGCTTATAAAGCAAGACAATATTACAAGCAATAAAATTATGTTGTTAGTGGGGCTTGCTTGTCTTTCATTTGAAATTAATTCTTTTTTTCTTTTCACATGTTGTTTATAATGTCTATAAGCAAACTGCAAAGTCCCTGAAGTTGTGAGCATTCCTTGAATCCTCCATAGGCCCTGGCACTTACATGTCTTTCATGTAAAAGATGCTCTCTTGTATGTGTATGTGCATACACATCAATAGGAGGCTTCAAGAAGATAATGGTAATTTTGCATTCTCTTATAATTCCACTTTTCCATAGTTATTTGAAGCCTCTTCATGTACTGATGAAATAAGCTACTGAAATTCAATACACAACTGCTTTATAATGAACCCTCCTCTATTCTACAGTGTTACAAGTATCTGTACTTGTCCCTGCATGTGTACTTATCAAATTTAGACCCTGTGCCTGTTAATTTGGACCTTACCAACTGATAAAGGTTTTCCCAGTAATCCTGAGTCATGAGTCGAAACAGAGACAAGAAAGCCCAGCTGAAGGTGTCAAAGCTTGTGTAGCCGTAGTTGGGGTTTTGACCAGCTTTCACGCAGATATATCCTTCTGGGCACTGGCTGGAAGAGATGGGAAAAAAGCTAGGGTCAACACAGAAGTTACAGAAATTTCCACTGGATTTTGACTTGTAGGAATGCTGAAACCCAAGTTTATAACAAATTTTCTTGTTTTCATTTTTGAAAACACTTTAAATGATTGCTCAGAGTGGAAATTAAATGCTATTTAGCGATGAGCAGAGAAGATTAGGATGCCAGTATCCTGCATCCTGGCTGTATCTCCTACACCCTGGCTGTATTCCCTGCATCCTGCACTGGGAATGTGTAGGTTCCACACCTGGCTCTGCCTGCTGACCACAGTGCAGACCCAGGAAACTTTGGTAAAGATCCAAGTCTCTGGGTTCCTGCTATACACTTCTGAAATCAGGAAAAATGTCCATTAATTTGCCTGGTGTTTATTTTCATCAACATTCTTACATTTCAATACCACACAAATTTTTAGAATGACTTAGAATATATTTAAGTTCTATAGCCAAAGACTCACTCTTGCTATACCATTGATTTAAAAAAAATTGTACCTCTCTTTTTTTTTATATAAATGACCATACCATTGGGATGACTAATATATTATATATTATATACTATATATCATATGCTATATATTATATACTATATGTTATATATATTATAAATTGCACTGAGGAATGTGATCAAAATGACTATGAACTAGACCTGGCCACACTCAGGCATGCCTCCTGTCTTGCTTGCACACAGGGATCTACGTTATTTTATGAACTTTACAAAGCAGTTCACCAGGTGGGCTTCCACTTGGAAGATGATGTTGTGAACTGGATCTTTTTTAGAAATAAGATACATCCCAGTTATAGTTTGAATATTTTCCAACCTCAATGAGTCCCATTCTGTCAGTACACACCAATACCAGTACAAATAAGACCATTTTGTTTCCTTCATTGTATTTCTACCACAGCTTTGATAGGTTAACAGAAAATGCAGATTATCGATTTTCACAATTTAGAGCATTAATTTAGATTATTTCTTACTTGATTGATTTCGGAGCAATGGAATGATTTATTCAAAGTGATAATTTTCTTGAATGAGTTTAGGGTCAGTTGCAATCTGGTAAGACTGATAAAGCATGGTCCCAGTTAGGCAACACCACTGTTTAATTTCAATGTGTAAAGCTACACTTACATATTTTGCACTACATATTTTTTTAACTTGCAAATTGTACTACATTTTTTTTCCAAAAATGTGTATCTTACCCAGCATCAGAGCCATTTCCACAGAGTAAAGGATCATTCTGTCCTTCCAAAACATAAAAGTGACCTGTTGATGTAAAAAGAGACTATTAAGCTTCATGTTAATCCAATTCACATTAGGTATGAGTAAGTTTGATCTCCAATGTTTTCCGAAGAAAAATCAGTAAACTGTATTTACGAAGTTGGCCTCACACCCAGACCCTCAACTATTTATAGCTGAAATCTCATTCAGAACACTAAGATCAACATAATACGCCAATAGTTCTTACTGTCATCTCCTATGTAATCCTTCCAGTCAAATGTGTTCATTGTTACATTAACAAATGTTCCATTTGAATCCATTGTGCTGTTCAAGTAGGAAGTGGTGTTGGTTTCAAAGGCAGAATTGCTTGGGGGCCACTGCAAACACTTGTTCCTCAGGTTGCCCATGAACAGCTGCAGCCCTATTAGAGCAAACACGCTCAGACAGAACACGGTCAGGATCATGACGTCAGAGAGCTTCTTCACCGACTGGATCAGGGCCCCCACTATGGTCTTTAATCCTGAGGAGAGAGAACTGTGGGTCAGTTGAGGAAGAGTGCCATAGCTTACGAGTCACACACAGTCTGAGGCTCCCCCAAATGCTCGCCTGACTCCAGAGATACTAAACGCGTTATAGTTGCTAGCTTTACAGATGGCCAGGCAGCCTGGGAAATACAGGGAGAAGAGATTAATATTTGAACCATGTGCTTCCTGTAGGTTCAACATGAAAGTTTAGTTAGTCAGGAAGTTTTGTTTTCATGGCTTATGTACTACCATGAACAGGTTCAGACAAATTTGCAGTTATTTTTTATCTCAGTTTTTGTTCACGAGGCTGCTTCTTTCCAACCTATTCTTTTCACTAGTCTCTAGGTCATAGTGACTTAGAGGAGAAAATTTTAATGTAATAAAAATGCCACACCAAATGCATGCTGGTCAACAATATTTTCTCCCTTAAAAGAAAGGGATTCATGTTTAAAAGCAGTCTAGGATAAATTCCAATAGCAAAGTCATGGCAACAAAGCTCTATCCGAAGATAAAATTGAAAAAAAAAAAAGCTTTTTTATGTCATAAATGCAATGGAAATGGAACAGAAAGAAACAGAACAGAACAGCACAACTAGTATTTCTCATAGGTGTTTCATGCAATTTTCTGTTAAACTCAAAGGCTGACTTTATAAATAAATGTAAGTTTTAGGTTTCAGGAACTGAACTGGCCCTGGACCATCATTTGACATTGTTGACTGTAATGAACACCAGTAACAAGCCACAAGGCCAATGCTTTCAGTCTCAACATCTCTGCAGTTCAAGTCTGTTGGAAGTCAGCCTCTGTGTTTAACCTAGCTCTCACCTGGAATGACTGAAATTGTTTTCAGTGCTCGGAGAACTCTGAATGTTCTCAACGCTGAGACATTGCCCAGGTCCACAAACTCTGTCACATATCTGTAATAGGGGATTCACACACAAACACAATAACACACAAGAAAAGTTGGAGAGAGAAGGGGCCTACCGCCTTACACCAATGTCTTCTTACCTGGGATTACAGAAATAGTTTTCAGAGCTCTCAAGACTCTGAAAGTTCGAAGAGCTGAAACATTGCCTAGGCTTACAAATTCTGTTACATACCTGCAGAATTAAATCAGAGTTACTGATAGCTTCCACAATGCTTTTAGTAAATAAAGAATTTATGCTGGATTTGGCACATAGAGCCCCTTGTGTTTCGCAAACGGATTGCTTTGGGTCTCAGGGCACCATATGCTGTCAGTTGCTTTTAACGAATACAAATTTGTTGCTTTCCTTTAGTGCAATTTACACTAAGATGTGCATACCTATTTGGAAAACTAATCAAAGAATACTATTTCCAATTTTAGTCAATAAGTGACTTCATTTTGATGATGAGAGAAAGGCTATCAGATAGGAAGGTAATCCCATTTCTTGGTCATTTATCGGACATGTTTATCTTGTATTTGTATTGTCAAAATGTGTGCAGCCTATGATTTGACTAACAACAGGAAACTTAATTTCTTCTGCATTTAAAACATGTCACAGTCATCTGGTTCATGCAAAGACTGTTCTCACTTCTTGAGTTTATCAAATTTTCAAAATTACTCACGCCATCACAATGACACTGAAATCCAGCCAGTTCCATGGATCACGAAGGAATGTAAAATCTTCTAAACAAAAACCTCTTGCTAAGATTTTTATAAGGGACTCAAAGGTGTAGATCCCAGTGAATGTGTACCTAGGAGAAGGATACATCCCAGAATCAATGAGTTCACTGACATTTGAAATGGGTATTTCCAAGCACAACAAACCCTATTCTTTTGTGTTTTTTTTAACACATTAACTATTTCTGCTTACTAGAAAGTTTATCAGCTAAGTTAGTCTTATAAATCCAAATTAATTAATGTGGAAATATATCCTTTAAGAATCTGATCTTGTTGAAGTACTACTAGTTTTTAAATAATTGTCTTCATCTACAAGATGCATGTATTTTATAGGTAATATTAGTTTCAAGAATCCCACAAAAATTATTCCAACCTTGATATTGTAGAATGTCAGTGTCTAATAGAAATATAATTTAAGCCAGGCCCAGCACGGTGGCCTGGTGGCTAAAGTCGACTTGCATGGGCCAGAATCCCACATGGCCACAGGTTCTAATCCCTGCGTGTCCACTTCCCATCCAGATCCCTGCTTATGGCCTGGGGAGGCCGTCAAGGATGGCCCAAAGGTTTGGGACCCTGCACCCATGTGGGAGACCTAAAAGAAGGTCCTGGCTTCAGACTGGCACAGTCCAGCCATTGTGGCCACTTGGGAAGTGAATCATTGGGTCAAAGATCTTCCTCTCTGTCTCTCCTCTCTGTTTATCTGACTTTCCAATAAAAAAATAAATATTTAAAATATGAAATATGAAAATACGAAAGGACAAGGGAACTTAATTTAAAACAATGTGTCAAGAACATTATCATTTCGACAATTAAAATGAACCAAAATTCACATTTCATAATACATTTGTGCATTGTAAGTCCTTCATTGTATCATGTGTTCTAAATGTAACAAAGCTTGAATTTATTTCTTTGTAATGAAATATTCACCCAAGTTTTTAACCACCAAATTTATTTAAAAGTTAATTTACATATTTAATGTAAAAACATACTGTATTTTTATTCTTAATATTCACTTATAGAGTTATAAAGCTAATTCTCTCCCTACTACTCTCTCCCTTTCTGTCTCTCCTCCATTTCTTTTTACTATCTCTAATACATGTTTTATTTCCCTTGTATTTTATGTGCTGGTTTACACAATTACTAAAATTGAAGGATAAATGAAATACCTGAATCATTTTTATAATTTATTCCCTATGCAATTGGACCACATTAGAAATTTGAAGGTTAACCTCCAAAATGGTTAGAAGGCGTTTTAATGTAGGATATTCCTACCCTATTTTCTTTGGATGTTGACAATATAACTTATTTCTATTTCTTCCAAAAATAGTTGAGAGTACTTGTTTTTAACACTGTGTTCTCTAAAAGTATCTATTTTTTGGAGTTCTTTACCCAAAGCACAAAAAGCTTATTTATTTTCCAGCCTACCAGTAGTTTATCTGTGAAAAATGTTAGGGTAGTTATTTTTGAACCACTTTGTATAAAAATTTATCTCATGTGAGACTGCCTCAAAGAAAACAGAGGAAATTTTCTTAGGTATTTTCTTTCTTGTTTTTCTATTCCAACAACTCAATTGATTTCATATGGAATAATAATAATCAGCATCTTATGAAGTAGCTATGTAATAGGAAGAGACATACTTTCCAATGCTAGGTTTAAGCTCATTGATGATTAAATTTGGATATTTTGCATTATACATTGTTGCCATAACATTTCCTTTCAAAGGCCTTAGAGCCACCTAACTGGTATGTTCTGTTCATTGTATCAGCAGTTAATGCCTTATGTTCTCTATGCCTAGAGAATTCTTTGCTTTCTCTAGAGTTACAGAAACAAGATTTGTGTCTTCTATTCCTGTTCTGGACAATCTGTGTAGGCTCTATCGGGAGTGTACAGAATTGTTGGTAGCTGTCCAGGGAGGAGAGGCCTAAAGCTTAACAGATTGGACAGGTCAATGGGAACTGGGCAGCTTAATCTTCCTTGGCTGTGTCCCATGAGGCTCCTGATTATGCTGTCACTTCTATCCATGTCACAGTTTTCTTCCTATAATTATGATGTCTGTGGAAGTGCATAGCCTTACATAATACTCCTGTTACAATATGATCTGTTACTCAGGGCATTCTATGCATATTGTATATTTGTACAGAGGTTTTTCTTTTGCTGCTGATAATGGCTTGTATTTTCATTTTTTTTAGCTGAATTTTTTTCTCTCTGTATAGGATTCCAGCTTTTTGGGCAGTATTCACTACTATTTTGCTGTTGTCTGGTTGTTTTGTCAAGTTACCAGAGAACATGGATCATGAAAACCTGTGCAGAAACCTCCAACTGGAAGATCCAGGTTGAAGACTTTTGTAAAGCTAAGGACATTTTCATAATGTGTTTCTTTCAAAAGAGAGACTTACATTTTCAATTACTCCCTTTGCCTATCTTTTAATTACTTTATGCAAATAAGCGAAAATCATACATGTCTAAGCACTTCAATTATTTATGCTAAGAAAAACTCATAAAAATAGTTTTATATAGGTTTGTCAATTTTGTTAACTTAAAAATTAAAAACAGAATCTGAGCATTCAGCAAAATGGCCTTCCTCAACATATAAATGCATTCCATGCTCCAAGAATTTCCAGGGAACATTTTTTAGCAACTGTTTTTTAAATTTTTAAATGTATTAAATCACTGAAAGGTTAGAATGTTGCAATATATTCTCCTTGGAATGTTCCAACATACAAATAATAAGTTGAAGTGTGTGTTTTAATATTTTCTACTTTTAAGAAAATACTAGATTTTTTAACTTCACCAACTATGTGACCCTAGTGTCATGTTCTACACAAATACAACTTAAATATCTTCTGATTCTTTACAAAGTATGTATATTTGACTCAACTGACTGACAAGTAAAAGAATAATGTTGTGATGGAGAAATTGTGTATTTTTCTTGAAAATTTTCCCAGATAATTTGGAATGAAGGGCATTTGTTTCTCACATTTAAGTTAAAACTCCAGCAACATAAAGGAAAAAAAAAAAGAGAGAGAGAGAAAGTTTCTTCTTTAAGTACAAATGTGGACTGTATTAATGCCCCCAAAAGTATGTTTGACGTTATTTCCTGTATTAAAATACTCAGTTATTTAGTCTGACACTGCTAGGGACACAATGGCTGTGATTTTGAAGTATAAATGGCACATGTGATTTAATTGAGCGGTTACAATTATTATTGGGATTGTTACCATTTGTTTTACTGTGCTGATAATAGAGTTCATGAATTTTGGATGTTCTGCCTTTAATCAAGTCTTCCTCTTAAGCAGTTTATTTATTTTTATTAAGAATTATTTATTTTTATTACAAAATTAGATATACAGAGAGGAGGACTGACAAAGAGAAAGATCTTCTGTCCAATGATTCATTCCTCAAGCTGCTGCAATGGCTAGAGCTGAGCCAATCCAAAGCCTGGAGCCCAGGAGCTTCTTCTGGGTCTCCCAAGCGGGTCTCACATGCGGGTGCAGATCCCAAGACTTTAGGCCATCCTTGACTGCTTTGCCAGGCCACAAGCAAGGAGCTGGATGGGAAGTGGGACCACCAGGATTAGAACAGGCGGACCCTGGTGCAAACAAAGCAAGGACTTTAGCCAGTAGGCTACTGTGCCAGGCCCAGCAGTTTATTTTTTAAGCATGGTTTTACAGAAGATGTCTTATTTTTTTTTCAGGACACATTTGTTATGGCTAAATTACCTACATGCATAAATATAACTTAGATATCTAAAACATATCTCATTTCAGTACCTAAATATAAAAATACACAATCAAGATGCCAACTAGAATAATATAGAGCTAAGCATCTAAATGCATTTTGCCAGAATGTGATAACAGCATACTAAAGTAGAAAAAGTTTAATTCATCAAATACTCAAATGATCATTATATTTTATATAAAATACTTATTTTTTATTACCTTATCTCTTAGAATAAATGATTAAGTTGCTTAATCATAAGTGATTAAGTAGCAAGTACATGGTTATAATCCAGTTTGAACAGATAGCATCATAAATTTGTTGGAACAAATACTTACCTCAGAGATAAAAATGCCAGTTCCCCAATTTCCTTAGTCTTTTTATGTGTAATGGAATGTACTTCTTAGAAAGAAGTATTTAGTCTGATTTTAAAATGAGGAAACCGTAAGTCATAATCAGAAGAAAATGACAGAGAATTCATCCTGAGCAGTTATTCCTACTTACTCTACATTCTTTGTCCAGTCGGGAGGGTTACTCAAAGTCATAAATACGCAGTTGGTCAAAATAGTGCACATGATAAGCATGCTGAATAAAGTAAATAAGAGTCAAGGAATAAATGTCGGTATGATTTTGTGGCCATTTGCAAATGAACCAATCATAAACTCAACCATAAGTTGACTGTAAAAATTAACCTTATTTATTCTAAAACAATGATAGTCATGGAAACTTACAAGCTTTTCGTACCGTTCTGGTGTACTCTTCTTTCATTTCAAAATATACACTCACAAAATCTAATGTAACAGCATGAGGTCTGCATTTGACGGGAATGGGAATTGTTCTGCATTCTAAGCAGCTGTGCAAAAATTTTAATAGAAGCAAACTCACCATGCTTTAACCATCTCATATGACACACATATGGACGATATATTTCAGATATAATTTAAAACATGACAGAAAAGGTTAGCAGATACAGCATAAACTATCTGAGATTGTTTAGCCCGTTGTACACAAAGACTACATTGGTTCAGATTGAGAAGTAGCTCATGCCTTTATAATTTACAACATAATGAAAGAAGACAGAATTTTCTTCTGACTAGATCATAATACTTTCTGACTTTTTATTTCACTTTAGGCAAATGAGCCTCCTGTATCTAGTACCCATCATGTCTGAACAGGTGAGAACCATTGTGAAGCCCTGCTGAGAGTTAGCTGCAATGATTTCTCTCAGCATTTCATCCAGATTTCATTATAAAAATAAATTCTGGTTATTTTGAGGTAGGAATTTTATTTTAAAATATGCATGGGGTGAACACTGTAGCACAGGTTACTAAGCTGCTACTTGTGACACTCATAATCCACCAGAGTGCCTGGTTTGAGCCGTGAGTACTCTGCTTCTGATTAAACTTCCTACTATTGCAGCAGATCATAGTTCAAGTACCAAGTACTAACTTTCTGCTATCCACGTGGGAGACTTAGATTCTCACTCCAGGTTTCAGCCTGGCCCAGCCCCAGCTGCTGAGTCCTTAGAGTAAATGAATTAGTGGATGGAGGGTCTCCTTCTGTTACTTTCCCATTCTCTCTCTCCTTATTTCTCATACCTACCCTCCCCCCTCCATCTTTTTCTCTGTAGCTCCAAGATTAACTTTCCATAACTTTACTTTTCAAATAAATCAATCCTGAAGAAAGCATGATTTCAAACTTCAAGCCACAGAATATGAGAATTAAAATGCACATCAAAATGTCAATTCAATTTACTCTATCTTTAGAATAACCCCTGTTTGGGTTAATAAATAAGACAGCTTTTGCCTGCTGATATAAAATGACCATCTCTGAGTCCTGGCCCACCTTTCTGTTATATTAATTCTTGAGAATTTTCTTGAAACCCATCTAATTGTGAATTTTCACATGAGCTTTTTGGTTATTTTTGCAAATAGTTTTATATTCAATGACTTTTGGATAAATAATGCCAGCCAGCTACATAGGCAGATAGAAGGAGTTTGATAAATATTTGATGAAGAAGAAAAGGTGAAGGAGGGAGAAGAATATAGAAAAAAAAGTAAAATATAAGCAAAGATAGGTTCAGCTGCTGACAATGCAGAACCAATGAAGGCAAAAGAAGCAGATCATTTGATCATTCAGATTATAATACTAATCACCAGAGATTGTCATCCTTCAGTGATGGTTATGCATGATCCTCTGGAGGTTAATGGGGATCAAATTGGTTCTTGTTCCTACTATAGAGTGTATTTCATTTACATATCATTACCATGGTTGTACATTTACTTTTAGAACAAAAAGTCATTGAGCATAATCTTGTCATAGATAGCAGAAAGCCAATGAGAACAAGCAAATTTAACACATAATGTTACTACTAAGCTAAATAAAATTTGGATATTAAGGATATTTTTCAGATAAAGATACAAGAAAAATACTTTTTAAAATTCCAGAAAGAAAAATTTTCAAATCAATCATTAAAGTAACATTTAGGTAATTCACATGAAAAGGATATGAATGTACCAAAATCTTAATAGCAATTTTCCTAACAGGATTTAGTGGAGTTAAAATATACAAGGCAGAGGTGGCACTGAATCGAAAAATTGCCTTTCCTTTATTCAATACTATAAAAGTCTGAAAAAGAAAATAAGATAAAGAAATTAGTAAATTGGATATGCAATTTATTTGAAGGTCTTGCATGCATAAACATTTTTTATTGATTTGTTTAAATGTATTTGTATTAACCGTTCATATGATTTGGCCCTGTGAAGCAACTATAAGGATATAATTTACTATTATCTCTTCTGTCTTTAAAGCTCCAACTTGCTCATATAATCAGGTAGTCCTACACAAAAATGTTTGACCAATTTACAAAATACAGATTAAAATTTTAATTTTACCACCCATCTCTTAATCTATATAACTTTTGAGATCACTCTGTATATATTTCTATTAAATAGTCTCCCATAAATATTTTTTGTATATCAAATCTTTCAATGCCAAAGTTTATGGTAGTGCCTTCAGAGCTCTACTGTAGTTTTCCCAAGGTAAAAATGTTGAAACGGGTTGAATTATCTAGTTTTGTTGATTCTTTGACTCTGCTGTGAAGGGCTCAGCTTCTGTTTATAGAAAAAAGGACAGTACCATTGAATTCTAGACTGGAATACTTGCAAGGCAATTCACACCTAAAATGATACGCTCTGAATTCTGTGATCTTGCAATCATTAACTTAGCATTTAAATTCTGCTACCCAGTGATTACCCACAAAGCTAAGGGTAACTTTTTTTATATTCTTAAGATTTTATAACTGATATATAAAATGTGTGCATGTTCAAGGGGTATTGTATGAGGTTTTGATACATGTCTACACGTGTAATGGTCAAATCAAGGTAAATATATCTTTCCTTTCAAATATTTTTCATTATAATAAATACATTAAAAAGCCTTCCTTCCAGTTTTTAAACGATATTCTCAAAATATTATGGCTGTTTTGTAGTCCCTCCTTGTGCAAACAGCCCTAGAAGTTCTCTTCCTTATAGAGCTATAGCAGAGTCCATTCATTGCAATGTCTCCATCACCCCTTCACACCACGCTCCTTTGTCTCTGATAATCACTACCTGTCTCTCATTTTTTCTGCCTCTCTTTAAAAAGAGAGAACCTAATAGCCCAGAAAAAAGTGAGATCATGTGCTAGTTTTTCTGTATCGGTCTTATTTTAATTTGCATAATTACTTCTGGTTTCATCCATGTATGCAAAGGAAATGAAATCATTCTGTTGAGGAGGCAGTTGTGTTCCCTCATTTATTACAGCACTATCCACAATAACCTAGAAATAGCAACAACGTGTCCATCAACTGACGAATGGATAAAGAAAATACAAGTACATAGCAGAATATTATTCACCTATAAAAGGAGTGGAATCCTGTTATTTGTGACAATACAAAACAAACAGAATTATGTTTTATTTTATCCCAGGAGAGCCATTTCTGTCCCTATGATTTCAAATCACTTGTCAGCTTCATTCAAATTTCCTCTCTGACTCTGGGAGTGAGTGTCATGGAATCCAAAAGACGAAGCATCTGAGAGGTCATCTGGTACAAATCCCCTCCCATTTGAAGAAAACAGCTCCATAAAACTCCTAATAAGGTCTTACAATGTTCATGCTATGGTATCAGACATCCCTACACTGGTCTGAGAAGTGGAATGCTTGGCAGGGGCGGGGGGGCAGGCATTTTAATTTTATTAAAACATACTGAGCATGCATTGCCTAGTTGTTTAAACTGCTGATAAATTAGTTCTCATAACAAGACAATGGAATCAGAATTTCTGGGATGTAGACACAAACTTGAATATATAGTTTCAAATATTCTCAGGTAATTCTAACATACAAAAACTGACAATGTTTATGCCCGGGCAATGTTCTGAGCTGTCAAAATACATTCTTGATCAGTTTTCCAGGTAAATCCCACAGCCTTCCAATCACTCCTTAATTGCTTCCCTTTACCAGTAAGTCTTGGTACCTTAATTTGTGCTATTTTACATTTTGTTTGTAATTACAGTCGTGTCGCAGTTTACACATAGCATTCATCCCAATGAGAACTAGGTTGGAAATTGTTCTAAACCATGGAGCATAAAGAGCCTGTAAATTGCCATTTCTCCATTTTTTCACAGTGTTTAATAGTGTGGTTTGCAAATAATACTTTGCTTTCATGAAATATGGGTTTACCTTTAAAGCACCATTTACCTTTGAAACACCTATTCTATGTACCCATTTACCTAATCGTATGTTTTCCCCCTTCAAATAAGGGCTATATCCCATACATTCATGTTCACTGACAATCAACTCTATTTAAATAGGCAAATATTTATATTGCGGGCATAAAAGACAGGGAAAACAATTCCTCTGTACTTGCCTCAATGTGTTTAAGACCATAAAACACATTATTACTTGACTAATCATTTTCTGTAAATGGTGCTGTATAAATTGGAATTATCTGCTTGGAACATTGGACCTTGGGAAGTCTGTCTTACCTACATAGAAACATTAAGAAATTGCCGTGAACTCACAGGACTAGATCATTTGGTATTATAATTAAGCAATCAAGATCCATGGGGGTATTTGACAATAGCAGGAACATGTCAAAGTTCAACATAATGTAAGGCGCATTTACTGATGCTTTTTGGAGAGAATTTTTCAGAAGAAACAATTTCTATTGGTGACATTAGGAGGGGATTTTATTTTGAAGAAAGCCCAAACAGAAGGAACAGGGATGAACAATCCCTTTTTAACACACAGGTACCCTTTGCTCCTCCTGCCAGGGCAGCTTTTGTACAGCTTGTGAAATTAAAGCTGACACATCAGGGCATCTTCCTTGAATTCAGTGGTACAGAGCAGGCTTTCAGAACACAATCCCAGGATATGTCTAGAGAACAACAGCTGACACAAAGAAAGCCTCTGAATTCTGAGAGCTGAAGAATAAAATACTAGTGTCCTATGTTTTGAAAGAATGACAAGGAAGATGTCTAAATATTATTTGAGAAAATGAACATATTTGGGAGGTATAAATAGTGCAAGTCTAAACTCAGTTTTTCAAGTAATTATATATTTGTTTCAATGTCCTCTTTCTATTATTTTGTTTCATCTCCACCTTTAAGGGTTTTTTTTTTAATTTTACTTCTTTTTACTATTATCATTATCATGATAGAGTTCCATAGGCCCTGGAATTTCCCTTATTCCCTCCCCTATTCCCTCCTTCAAGTAATTATAAAAAAATGAATAAACATGAATAAAAAAATAGCTGGAAGTATACCAAATTGGTTATTTTATTCCTTGGAATGTTCCTTGCGTTTATCTAGTAAATGCATATCTCACAAGTTCATTTCCATTTGAAGCAAAAATAAGTCTTATATCTCCATGATATTTAAAAGGGTCTAATTATAAAGGATCTAATCTAGTTTTGATCACTGTCTTTTATTACATGAATACATATTGAATAGTTTCACTTTGGTTAAAAGTTCTGATGCTAAATCTCATCGGTCTGGGCTCATATTCTGGATCTACTATTTGTGCAGCATACTATTACACAAATTGCTTGGGTCCTCTGCAGTTACCGCTCCCAATGGTTAACCACCTGAGGCCAAAAACAGTTTCTGCCTTATGATTCCACAAAATATTAAATTAAGGAGTAAAGCCCTCAAGCAGTGTCAGACACCAAAGGAGCACAACAATGCTAGCTATGACTGCCACTGTCATTATTCTTAATATATTGCCCCATCAGCTTAAACCCCATTAAAATGCATTGTGATCATGCTCATTTGATTAAATTAGATGTTTAAAATGCATCTTTACTTAATGGCAACAAAAAACTGCATAATGCTTTGTAGTTAAAATGCCTTCAATAAGTGTGCTGTAAGAAATAATTTTAAATTCTGGAATCTATTCCATTAACTTCTTCACTAATTCCTTGCATTCCAATAATTACACACTAGCTTTTTCCTTAATAGCTCCTCGATATTCATCTTCATAGATGATTTATAAAGGAAAGCAGTGCAGTCAATATTAAAAAGGCTGGCTGGTTCACAGACACTACAAATAAATCAGGGGCTAAGCCTGGCTTTCAGCCATGGAGACAATAAAAGCAGACTGTGTTGGCACACAGAGAACAATTCTGTTTCCTAGTGGCAAACTCACATTAACCAAACTCAAAAACATGGCACATAAAATCAAAATGCCACTCCATTTAGAGTGAGAAATATTACTTTCACGTGGACCAATATAATTACAATGGTTTAACAAGAACTTTTTTTTTCCTTTAAGCAGATCAATTGGAATACAAATCTTACTGATCATGAAGCCTAAACCTGCTGACTGAATCAAATGAAGCAGAAGGTTAAGTAAGAGCTGCTGGCCAGTCCAGTGTAGTTCTCTCACTTAGGAAGTAGCCTGACATTGGGAAGAGGATGCTTTCAGTGCTTACCCATGATATCTATCTTTCTTGGAAAATACTAATTTTTTTCCATCCTCCTTTTTGCTTCCTTAACCATAGCAAGCTCATCAGTTTCTTTCCACAGAAACATTTTTCTTCAAATATCCATTATTTCTTATGATATCAGAGTAAATAAGGCAACTATCTCTAGAATAGTTTTGCAATTATTTGAAAAATACTTCCAACTATTTAGAACAATAGTTTATAGAAGAGCATTCGTTGCCAATCTCTCAGGAGATGTCTCACTACCACCAATCTGTATAATAATATTGTAACTAAATTTAAATTTTTCTAATAGTAAAACATTCAAACAATTTTAGCAACATGTCAATATGTGCTAAGTGCCACTTTTCATGAAAGTGGTTAAAAAGAAAAAGAACCTGTTCAATGATTTCAATTTTGTTTGATTTCAAGTGAAACATTTTAGAGCTTTCTGTTCCGTGCCATTTATGAATTAGAGGGCTGGCTATCACCTGAAAGTTTGCAAAAGCACAGCATCTCTGCCACCAGACTATGGAGTCAGAACCTGCTTATGGGGAAGATCTTAGGAGACACTGCAGTACGCAGGAGAAGCTCTCTTACAGCAGCTGGTCTCCTCCCATCTGGATCACTGTGTTGTTCATTAGCATCATTGATCTGATAGAGTTGAACTGAAAACTGATCATCCCATATAGTTTCTTTGGCCTTTGCATCTATAAATGTAAGTTGCCGTTGTCCCATGTCAAGATATCAAATTAGTAAGAGTAGAGTGTACCATTCATTTTAAAAAATACATCTTATAAAATACTACCTCACTGGCATAACTATAGAAATGAGTTCTGACAAAACTATGGTGCTATTTTCACATAAGGAAGACAAAGATATAAATTGATTCAATTCAAGTACAGGTGGGGAAAAGATGACAGTTCCCCCAATCTGTGGCTTTCTAATCTTGACCTTTGTTTCCTCAGACTCAAGTGTTTTAAAAAGCAGCTGTTTCAGAATCTAACTTGTCATAAACTACGTAGTTAGGAGAAGTTTCTCATATTTTACGACAGTAGACAAGCAAACAAAAACATTTCTGAGTGACTATGCATCTCCAAATATCTTCTGCCTGAGGAGATTTGATTTTCCCCTTGGCAATATAAATTATTTTGAAGATATTTCAAGTAAAACAAGAGCTAAAAAATTAAGAAGTGTAACATCTGCCCCATAATTTATTTTAGGCATAGAAATAACTCTATTGTCTATTGGGTACTTAAATAAGTTGGCAATAAACAGGTACTCAGCTTTGCTGATCTCAAATTTAGTTCCGATAGTCTCGATTACTGTGAAATTGCAAAACTTGTTTATCTACTCAGAACCTCAATGCAGACAAAGTTTCATTTTTATATACCTATCCTTTATCTTAAAAGCAAGTAGACAGAATTTTTGACAGGAAGAAAAATGGGGCACAGTGGATGCATGAGTTGCAAAAGCATATATTAACTTCAAATTGTTATATAAAGAGTTATTAGCATTAGGAAATCAACACTCACTTTTTTATTAACGTAGTAGGAATCCAGGTCCTCCAGAGGCTCCGACACCATGTCTGGAGGAATGTCTCCATAGATAAATGGAAGGTTCTTTCCAGCTTCCAAGTCACTATTTGGCTTTGGTTTGTTCTCATCATCATTGTCTTGTTCTTTCCTGGGCTTCTTGGCTTTCTCTTCTGCAGCACGCTTTTCGATAGCAGCAAGAGATTCTCTTGTAAAAAGACGGAAGCTTTCAGGTCCTGGGGGTACCAGCAGTGCCTGCGCCATCTTTTCATCCTGCACATTTAATTACGTTTAGCTTCTTGCATAAGAATTGCCTACAAAAAAAATTTTTTTTAAATGAGAACTAGATAGAAAGGAATTAAGAAAATCAATTGTGCTGATACAGTGGCATACAAGCTAATCCTCCAACTGCATCACTGCTACCTCATCTGGGTGCTGGTCCACGTTCCTGATGCTGCACTTCTGATCCAGACCCCTGCTTGTGGCCTGGGAAAGCAGTAGATGGCTCAAAGCTTTGTGTCCCTGCACCTTGCATGGGAGACCTGGAATACATTTCTGCCTCCTGGGTTCAAATCAGCTCAGATTCAGTTTTTGGCAGCTTTGGGGAGTGAATCCATGAATGCATGACCTTTTCTCCCTATCTCTATCTTTTTTTCTATAAAATCTGACCTTCAGATAAAAAAATAAATCTTTAAAAAAAATACAAATTCAACCAAAATGTTATTTTTAACAGATATTTATTTATTTGAAACTCAGAGCTATAGAGAGGAACAGAGAAAGTTTTTCATCTGCTGGTTTTCTCCCCACATTGCAGCAACAGCAAGGCTGGTCCATGGAGAATTCAAGAGCCAGGAATTTCATCCAGGTATCCCATGTGAATGATAGACCCCCTGACAGTTAGGCCACCTTTTGCTGCTTTCCTCAGGTCATTTGTGAATACGAATGGAAAGTGGAGCAGTTAGGACTGAGCTGGTGCCCATACAGGATGCTAGATTTGCAGGTGTCACATTGCCGCACGGTGGCCCCCACAAAATATTATTTATCTTTTTAAAAATGATTTTTTTTTATTGGAAAGGCAGATTTTACAGCGAAGGAGAGACACACAGAGAGAGATCTTCCATTCACTAGCTCACTCCCCACATGGTCTCAGTGGACAAAGCTAAGCTAATCTGAAGCCAGAAGTAAGAGCTTCATTCGGGTCTCCAATATACATGTAGGGGCACAAGAACTTCCTCTGCTGCTTTCCCAGGCCACTAGCGGGGAGTCAGATCAGCATGGAGCAGCCTGAACTACAACCAGTGCCTATATGTGATGCCAACGCTCCTGGCAGAGAATTAGCCTGATATGCCACCATGCCGTGATTCCTTTCCTTTTTTTTTTTTTTTTTTTAGTTTTGCCAAGCAAAGCAACTTTCTTGGAGGTTTTGATCTTTGATCTTGGAGGTTTGGGCTTGGTCAGGCCCAACACATAGTATGGTTATTTCTTCTTTCTGTTTACTACTGCCCTTCAATTTTTGCAAGACAATTTTTGTCTTCTTTCTAAATCTTCCGGTTTCTGCAGTGATGAAAAGTCCTGCTTGAGGTATGACTTCCTGTATTTTAAACCCTGGCTCTGCCACTTATGGAGTATGTGATTGAGGAGAACATAAACCCTCAAATAGAATATAATCCCTGGTTGTTTCATTCTCATCTATGAGCTTCAGATAATGAAGGACTAACCTTCTCGTGTTGTGTAACAAGTAAGTGGGTTAATACGAAATGTCAAGAATAGCTTCTGGAAATAGTACAGATAACACCCATTATCATAACAGCTGCCTTCAGTCCCTTCAAGTTTCCTCCTCTGTTGCAGTCTCCAGCACTCTTAGAACTTCAACTCTATAGAAGGAGTTCAGGTGCTGGATTGGCTAGAACCACAACTGATCCCAGAGATCCAGGACAGCACAAGAGTGTGCACATCGACTCTCACCTGCCCGTAACCTGGCGGGAATAGAAAATGAGACAGGGTAGCATCATGAAGTGGCCTGACTCAATTTTCCAAAACGAATCTGTACGACACATGGAGACCATTTTTTAAAATACAGGAATTCAGCAACATGGATTTTTCAAATATAGCTAATAATGCTTTTATTTGTGCATTATGCCAAAATTTCCTCCCCATCACAACCACTTTCCCCCTGCCCCTGCACGGCCTTGTAATGCTTGGCAGTTTTGTATTGATATGCCGAGTTTAAAGGAGATGAAAAACTACTAATTTCCAAAATTTGCTTCAATGGAAAGATAGTGATTTTAGAAATAGGTCAGCCTTTGAATTTATATTTGTAATATAACTTTGTCATTATAATTTTTGCTACAATAAAGGTATATTCTCAATAAGTTTTAAATTATCTGGCCTATCAACACATTACATTATTTTTCTTCTTCTGAAAAAGATTTGTGGAGTTCTTTACCTCTAGAACATAATATTTGGAAATAATTCTCTTTCACTCAAAATTCACTTAACCATTTGTTTCATGTCTACTAAATTCATGGTAGGCAGTACATATTAGTACACATGTTCTTAACCAATTTATGCTCATTTTTTGGCCACATAAGCAGTCCAATTCTAACCTATGTGGAATAGTCATACCTTTCATGCTCTGAATTCAGGATACAGTTGAGAATTTTCTGCAAGTTTAAATATCCAGAGATGAGTCACTCCGTCATCTCACTTCGCCTATCATGAATTCAATGGCAATGTTTCTTCCCAAGTGCCAAGTGAAAATCAAACAGCCTGACAAACAGGTTTAAAGGAAATTCTGTGAAACATGGGTACTTGCTTAAAGAGAAGAGTTGCTTCTGTGGGGACCATTTAGTTGTACAGACTTATATTTCTTTATTCATGTTGAGATGATAGTGGTCTTGTATTAGAACTGAAGACCTAAGTTAGAACTGGGTCCACTCTGACAGTTTTCCTTGCTTTTTCATCTGCCTCAATCCTAGTTTCATCCAAATGCCTTGTCATATAGATGACAATACTTTGCCATGGAGAAATAATCAGTCATAAATAAAATCCAATTTTTAGGTTTACAAAATAAAATCAGAATATCTAACAGGGACCTACCTAAATAATCTATGTAGGTCATACTAATTTCTCTCTGAAATGAAATGGAACAAGGTGCTATGTCTAAATAATGAGCACTTATCTATAATTGTGGCTTATGTCCAGCTACTCCACTTCCAATCCAGCTCTGCGCTAATTACCTACGAAAAGCACCACGAAGTGGCCCGAGTGCTTGTGCCCCTAACAAATGTGAGACCAGATCAATCTCCTGGTTCCTGGCTTGTGCACGGCCCAGAGCTGGTGGCTACAGCCACCTGGGGAGTGAATCAGCAGATGGAAGATCTCCCTGTCTAACTCGCCTGCGCTCTCTCTCTCTTTCTGTCTTTCTCTTATTCTGAGTTTCAAAATAAATTGATGAATCTTTGAGAAAAACATCCCCACACTCTTGTTTAAATACCTAGATGGGTTGATTCCAGACTCTCAGTTTCCCACTGTGAGGATAATGAAGGCTTACCCAATAGTTGAATGGGCCAGAACACTGCAGAATGTAGTGAGTAGAGTCTCCTGCAACCTCAATAACTTGTTTGCAAACTTCTCAGAGATGGCTGATGGTTCTCTTTTCATTTTTCCACACTTTCTGATTCTTGGTGAGCTTATTATATAGAGCTCTTACATAATTTTATGTTCATATTAGAGCTGACTTTAATAATTAATTCTCACTGGTGCCTTGGTGTGGAATATATATTATTAATGGATATATGTGCATTAAAATTTATTGAAATACATCGAAGTTAGTTTGCCGAATTTTATCTAGACCTACCTTTGCAAGGGCAGAAAAGATAAGAAAAAATACCTCGGATTATCTCTTTGATTCAGCAACAAAGAGCTGATGTGTATGTATGGACATGAGCAGAAAAAGTGCATCCCATTGTCAATGAATTTTACAAAAAAATGTGTTTCAGTCTTCCTTATTGTAGGAAACGTGTCACTAATCTTGTGACTTGTAAGGGACCTCAGGATCATTGTGCAGGAAATATTGACTGCAGGATTTCTGTGTATGAACCAGCCAACCAGGCCCTGTCTTCAAGAAGTTGGCAATGTAATCACAAAGACATATATTTGCATAAGCCAGTGTAATGTAATTGTATAAAGTTGATTACTGTCTGAAGTTCATCAAGTGGAACAAGTTATTCTGCCTTGGACATGCAGGAGTGGTATGGTAGGAATATTTCCTCAAGCTGGAAATACTGGTATAGTTTGTGTAGAGTAGGTGTGATTTGAAAAGAGTTATTGACCACAATTGACCACAATTGTTGAGGCAAGACTATTAGGAATACCTACCAATAGAGACACATTTGTGTGTATGGACACCCAGGCAAGGAACAACATGAAGAGTTTGGGTGGAGTTGAACACAGTAAGCAGTTCATCATAGATACATATTAAGCTGAACGAAACAACAATGATTTGAGGTAACCCTGGGCAGTCAGGCACGATAGATCACCAATTGCCTGGTGATACTAAAGGACAAGCCAGGCATGAGGAGTGAGTTGATTCATTTGTAGGTTAGAAGGATGGTGGTAGTATGAATTGTGGCCAGACTGAAAATGACTCTAGAGGAATATTTTCAAACATCTTGGTTTCAGGATTCCTATATATTCTTAAATGACTGATAAACACAAAATGTATTTAATTATGAGGAATTTATCTATACATATTTAGCATATTGAAATTAAAATACAAAGTGTAAACATGTTTATTAACTATCACAGTAATACGCATATTTACATAAATACCACATCTTTTTAAAATGTGTTACTTAAAAGGACACTGCAAGGGCATCATATTAATTTCTCTATTCAGTCTTGTATTTTGTGTTCTTTATTTAATGTATATTCAATTATTTAAAAAGTAAAGGGACCCGAGATAGGTAGAAAAAAATCTCCCATCAATGGTTCACTCCCAAATTCACGCAGTACTAGGTGCTGGGCCAAGCCAAAGCCAGGGTCAGGGACCTGAATGTGAGTCTTGCATGTTGGTAAAAAGTACCCAAGTAATTTAGCCATCCATTGTCTGCTGCCTATCAGAGAACACATTAGTCAGAAACTGAAATTGGAAACAGAGCCAGGACTCAAACCCAGCCTTTGCGATATTGAACAGGTATCTCAAATGGCATCTTTCTCTGATATGTTCTTTTGATTAATATATATATGAAAAAATCATACATACATGTAGTTTGCAAACCTATCAGTTGGGTTTCTAGCTACTTTAAAATATTTTGCAAATGGGAGCCTTTCAGATTAATTTTGGTGTGGAATCTGAAACCATAGAAATGAATTTTTTAATTAATCTAGCCCTTTGATTGGATCTTTTAACCAATCATGTATAATTTTGACCCATCACACATGGAATATTTAGAAAATATCAATGTATTGTTTTACATATCTTCCAAATTTTGAGAAATTTTGTTATAAAACACATAAAAACCACATTTGCTAATATTACCAGTAGTGTCATGTAAAAAGTTATACTGTACTGGAAAACTGTCAAGCTCCCAGTGGCAGCTAGGAGTTTTCCAAAATTCCGATTTCCACTTGAAGGCACCAGCTTTAACTGTGACAACAAATGCTGTCATTTACTTTTTCCTGCAGTGACACTTTTTTCCTTTGTTCAAATTTGAAAAAGAAGGAAACTGCCAAATACCCACCTCAATAACAAGTTCCCTGTTACTTGTTTAAGTGAAAACGGTGTTTCATGGGAAAAACAAAGTGATTTATTTGGCTCCAACTACTTTTGCTTCATGATGTAGCACAATATCTCCTGTATTCTTTCCATTTCACTAGAGAGAATATTAAAAATGCCTGTTCTTTAGGGTTGCATTTAACACAAATAACTGTTTTTTTTTTTAAGATTTATTTATATTTATTGGAAAAGCAGATATACAAGAAAGGAGGAGAGGCAGAAAGGAAGATCTTCCATCTGTTGATTTATTCCCTAAGTGGCTACAATGGCCAGAGCTGAGCTGATCCAAAGCCAGGAGACAGGAGCCTCTTCCAGATCTCCCACGTGGGTGCAGGGTCCCAAGGCTTTGGGCTATCCTCAATTGTCTTCCCAAGCCACAAGCAGGGAGCTAGGTTGGAAGTGGGACCACTGAGGTTAGAACTGGAGCTCATATGGGATCCTGGCATGTGCAAGGTGAGGATTTTAGCCAATAGGCTACAGCACTGGGTCCCACACTGTTTTTCTTACAGAGAATGTGAAGAAAGGACAACCCTCCTTTTGAAGCTATGGCCTTGATTCCTACTGCAGCAGTAGTATTTTCATTGTCATGACTTTTTCACTATAGCAATTGACAAAACACACGAAGTATCTTAACCGCCTAACTTTCCTCTAAAATGTGTTAGATACTCCTTTTTATCGAAAATCTACACTTCAAGATGTGCTTGGAAGGAAGCAATGATTGAAAGGAGAAATCTGACTACATCCTAAAATGCATGAACTTGGCAGCTGGAATAGGATTCAAATTCTGGCTCTGTTGCATTCTAGCAGGGTTTTACTATTATTATTATTTTAATCCTTTATAATCTTCCAGTTTTGTATGGAAATAATCATAGTAATCACAGTAATGACAGTACAAAGTTCACAGAATTACTGACAAATTTAAATGAGGAAATGTACCTAAGCCGTCACACAGTACATGGAAGACAGCCGTAAAGCAAAACTATGGCCAGAAGCAAGCATGTAAGCCAGAAAGAGAAAATCAATAGGATCATATAACTGACTTGATGTTTCAGAGTTCTCGCTTCAGCCGCAAGTTGACAACTACATGCGTAAGTGGAAAAAAAAGTCCCATAATGAAGAAAAGTCCCATTGAATGTCCCATTGAGCTTTCCAGTATGAGATGTCATGGACACCTGGGCATGAGAGGCTGGTGTTTTGGTGTAGTGGATTAAGTCGCTGTCTCCACTGCCAGCTTCCCATTGTGTACCTGGGAAGACATTCAAAGATGAACCAAGTGCTTGGGACCCTGCTACCATGTGAGAGACCCAGAAGCAGCTTCTAACTTCAGGCTTTGGCTTAGTTTTGCCCCAGCTACTGTGGCCATTTGGGGAGTGAGCAGTGGATGGAAAATCTCTGTGTCTCTCCCTCTTTCTCTGTGTACCACCTCCTTTCAAATAAATTATGTCTACTCACACGCATACACAAACACGTGTTTGAAACCCAGAAAGGCTAAATGTAACAGGGAAATGTTCATGAAGAACTTGCTGGCTTAGGCTGAAGCTAGGAATATGCATGATATTTTCCGACTGGAGGCAATGGAAAACTGAAGCAGCAGGACTCATGTGACTACTGACTTCTCAGGCAGAGCATGGAAAATATTAAGCAGTAAGTCAAAAACGATTACCTCAATGCCCAAGGATGAATTTCCAAAAGCTAGTTAAAAGATGCATAGTGGATTTGACAATTAGTTCCACTCTTTGCGATAAAATAAAACTAGGAAAAGTGGCGCAGAAGCCAAGTAATCTCCACTGAGAAAGGTTGCTTGAGGGAAAGCATTTTCCACATACTCAGTGCTTCACTATTTTTACATATTACACTTGACATCTTTGGCTTGCATCTTACAATCTTAAAATTTTTGTTTAAGATTTGAGTTGTGTACAAATAACCAAGAAAACTAGATTTGTATGGTTCAATTCTTCTATCCAGGCTCCCATGTCATAAGTGTAAGATCATAGCTATTTAAGATGATGGAAGTGTATGAAGCCAACTGATACCATGACTTCCAAATTAATATTTATTAATAAATCAGAATCTCAGGAATTGTGTAGTTGACATTTTTAAGATGCCGTGACATTACCGTAGAAAATGTTCCCTTTAGTCTCATGACCCATGGATTCTAATCTTGCCTAATTCTAGAACAGCAGAGAGTTTGGCAACTTATGCTGATCTATAACCTGCTAATATTAATGTTCTCACATTATTCCATCACCTCTCTCCCTGCCCTGCTTAAGAAGTTTTATAATTATGTTGCAGATAAAATCGGTGTGTTCTCATCTGCTCCCATGGAACCAAATTACATCATAGGGTATAAATTTGCCACTTTTGAGGTTGGAAATGTTTTTGTGTCATACAACTTGAGATAATGGGAAAAAATTCACAATTCACTTCCATGTCCTTGATGATGAGAGTGAACTGCTCGGAAAGACTGGGCTCATTACCAAGGAGAAAACTGTTTTCTTAGCATCAACCAAAGAGAAAGTTACAGGAGGGAACAATCTGAAAGATAAGATGGACCAACTATTTTCCTGGTGGAAAGCACTATCTTTTTTCCAAAAACACTTTCATTTTACACTAATGACTGTTAGGTATTTATCATATTTTCTCAGTTGGCATATGTGATCAACAACATAATATTTTTCCAAAATCATACATATAACATTCAGTATATTATAATGAAAACCAAAACAGACATTCAACACACCCAAGAGCAGTGTCAAACATTCTTTTTCATATCTAAAAAACTTTTGAAATGATACCTGATTATTGTGCTTTGTTAATCAGTTTTTTTTGGATTAAATACTATTAGTAGATGAACTTTCACTTGATGATTACTATGTCTCAGATATCATCAAGTAATTCATGCATAGTTGCTCAGTTAATCATGACATCCCATGGGGCTGTTACCTATTATCACTCCTATTTTACTTTTCAGGAAACTTGTGTGGTAGGTTAGATAACTTGTATAAGTTGCAAAAGTAGTAAGCCATAGAGACAAGAATTAAATCTTGATATTCCAAGTGGAAAAATCGCCTTCATCCCTAAGCCCATGAAATCAGGAGATTCTTAGCTCGTGTTTGCTGTAGTAGTAGAAATAGGTAAGTCAGGTACTTTATTGGGAAGTTATACTGCATGAAGCCCTATCTTATAAATGTAGTGAAAGAATTCTCACCTTAGTTTTAATCTCAAAGATAAAGTAAGTGAACTAGTAACAAGCATAAAACTTAGACCTGATATGTATGTTTCTAAAGTCCTTTGAAATCATTTAAACATAAATTAAAGGCCTACTTAATGTATCACTTGCTCTCAGTGTGTGTCAACTAACTCAGCATTACTATTGGTCAAAAGAAACCTATCAAGACAGTAATTTATAGCAAACATATAATTTTATTCACTATTGATCCCTTTCCATTTGCTAACAAGATTGCCAAGACATGGATATTATTTAATGATTTTCATTTGTTGAAGAAGAATTTCTTTATCTCTTTTTCTACCTGGACTTACTCATGCCTTGGGGCAGGGACAGGGGCAGGGTTGGGGGGGTGTGGAGAAGCTGACTTAGAGAAAGTAAAAGCTCAGCTCTGTCTCCCAAATAGTTATCATGGAAATGATAATTAGCTTTAAGGGACTGATTATTTTCTGTAACTTTCTCCTTATTAGATAACTTGTAAGATCTAAGAAATAACTGCCAACTAATAACAACAATTAAGCCAATAGTGAACTAGGTAGAGCAGCATCGTTGGTTTTATTAACTCCTAAATTTGCTACATGTTTGCAAACTAAAGTAAATCATTTCAGACATGATCGAATCCTGGCCTGTGAAAGGTGAAGGAAAGTCTCTCAAGTACCTTTTGCAGTAGGTTTCTTTACTTCTTTGGAGGATACAAAGAGACATCATCTGTCCTCTGGACTCACCTACACTGGGAGATGCTTACAAGGCACCAATTCACCAACTCACAAACAGAATGGATGCATTTCTGAGTGTGAAAGTGACAGGCAGGGTAGTGGATCTCAAACTCGCATTTCCCCTGGGCCCTTGATGGATCGCTCAGCCTCTGGATTCACACAGCCTCTTCACTGTTTGTTATGTTCAATTAACATTCTTCTTGACCATTATGATTTTAGACAGTTTTTCTAGTTAGTTGCAGCTGATAAAACCAGATAAATAAGTACTCTGAATTCATTTCAAAACCTCGGCAAGTGCTGCAAGCCAGCTCACAACCAAATAATAATCACATATCAGAGTGCCCTTTACCCCTTTGAAATAGGTGAGCTATGCATCCAATTACCAGATAAATAAAATAAAATGCAAAGTAAATACAGTCCTGGGTAATTTACTAAATACACAGGATGAATGCGGATCCTTTTTTAAAAGGCGAGTTAATCCCTTTTTCTGACATAAATAGCTTTTGGCGCCATTCCACTCCCAGAGGTCATCTCTGCTGCCTGTCATTTATGTGTTTGCCTCTTTGGAGTAATAAACTGCCAAGAGGGGGAAGGGGCAGGACTAAACACCCAGCCTGCGTTTTTGTCCTGACACAGCTGTCCTTGTTAATAGAGATTTCAGTTTACTTTCCACAGACATGGATTTGTAACCCAAAAGCAGTTTATGTACCTTAGTCACAGCACCTTCTTCCGGAAAAGCGTCAGCCCCCTTCTTAAGAATTCTCTCATTAGTCTTTATAATAACCCTAGAAGAAGCGGGGTAGGTTCTTCTCAGTAAACCACTCTGATACAAATCCTTGATGGAACTCTCATGACTGAGCAGCTCTGCTGTGACTTGGCTTCAGCTCTCTGGTTCCATGATCTGTGCAAAAAGAAAAAAAAATAGCTAAAGTTGGCCCAATAACTTCTGATTCGGATTCAGTGGGAGCTTGGGCTCTCTCTATTCTGGGTTTTAGGACATTGTTTACTTGCAACCTTAGATCAAGAAATCAGAGTGAGTGTGAACAGGGCACTTAATCCTTGTAAGAACTATGCCCCGGTATGTGTAGCAAGGCTGGATCTCGGGTTCAGGAACCACTGCGGGGTCCCAGGGTAAAAATCGGGGCTACACTACCCTGTTTAGCAGCCTTGATTCTTTTACTTTCTGAAAACCTACTGGCACTCCAAAACAGACTAAAATTCTGGACCTCCGAGTTATTTACTGCCTCTCCCCTCCTTTATTCTTTCCCTTTGCTTCTATTCCTCAAATAACTCACAGACCAAAGGAAGTGGATCGGTGGAGAATGTGGTTTCTGTCACTGTGTGAGTCTTTATTCTAGTCCCGTTTCCACCGAAAGCCCAGATTGATGGGCTTATCAACAGAAAGAAAAATGCATCTTATTCAGTGGTTTCTAAGAGAACATATTAGACAAACTGAGGTGAAAAGTTAGCAAGATAAAGCAGAATATAATATTACCTACTACAACAATCTATAACAGCTATAAGAATAGTGATGGCTTAACATAATTCAGGCAAAATATTATTTTACCGTAAAGGATATAGAACTCTAAAATTAGTAATGGGTATTTAAATCACTTACTGAAGTCCAATGAAACAAAGCTTAGAAGCCAAACTGGTTGTTGCTTTCTACCAGTAAGTCTCCATTTTTTCATTTTTTTATGATAAAAACAATTAAGTCTGATTTTTTGTATTTTATTCATAATCTACTAAACCACATATTATTATGCCCTTATTCAAGTCTGTCAGTGGCTCTCAGTGACTTAGACTCACATTAGCAATGTCAGTATTTTCCTGATCTGCCTCCTTCTCTCTCTTAGTCCTTACACCTTGGTAACATATATGACTCTGGCATTCAGAAGCTGTTGACATTGAACATGGCATTTAAACAATCCATTTTTTGCTTCCTCTGTATTTTTAAATATATATTTATTTTTATTTGAAAGGTAGATTTACAGAGAAAAGGAGAAAGAAAGAGAGAAAGACATTGAATCCCATGGTCAGAGCTGGCCAGAGATGAACTATTCTGAAGCTAAGAGCCAGGAACTTTCTCTAGGTCCCATGTGAATGCAGGACCCATCCTCCACTGCTTTTCCAGGCCATAAACAGGGAGCTGGAATAGAAGTAGGGCAGCCAGGATATGAACTGGTGCCCATATGGGATGTTGGTGCTTGCTTACAGAGGATTAACCCACTGTGCCAGCATGCAAGCCCCTGTTTGTTTCCTATATACTAATGAAGATCACACCCAAAGCAATAAGGGGTTTTGGGAAATTAAATTGTATTTTACATATATGTATGTGTCCATGAATACATATACTTAAGACAATGCTTCAAAACGTTTCTGGAAATGTGAAATTAAAGATATTATTCACTGTGGTGCAAACAATTTTGAAACAAATGTTCAAGATTTCTGAAATCCCTAACATATATATGCTTTCAAAATTATTTGCACCAAAATAGATTTATGTTGGCCTTTACTTCCATGAGATTTTTAAAATGCTCTTGTATATACAAACATACGTCATGCTACTTATAGCATGTATAAAATAGTTTTTCCAGAAAAGTTTGATATTTGTAAAATGACCATTAATACTAACATTTATCAGACAGACCTGTGCATCAGAAGGTGAGGTGGAGAGGGTTGGATGAGGAAGAAAGGATAGGAAATAAAAGAGGGGGAGGAGGATAGAGTTTGAGAAAACATACCAGAAGTTCCTGATTTGCTGAGTTCTCGCTTTTCTCCCTGAACTTGTGATAAATCATTGATTTGCAATCAATCAAATGAGTCAAGTGAATGAGTTATCATTCTGTACTCAGAACTTATTGGAAATAGCAGTGATTTCTGTACACTGCCTTGAACTTCAATTAAAGCCTCTATGTCTTTGTTTGTTTGTTTTTCATTGTAAGAGATCCATCTCACTCATTTTTAAAAGCAGGTAAAGGCTTAGAGGGTAACATAATGTATAACTGAACTTTGAAAAAGCATGTTTGAACCACAGCACTTGGGCCATTTGTTGTGTTCAAGATGGAGGTTTCTGAATTCAGTTTCAGAACATCCTAAAAATCTGAGGTCTGGGGCAGTTCAGGAATCGACATTTTAACATGCTTCCCAGGCTGTTAAGTGCAGCTAGTCTAGGGAGTATAATTTGAGAAAGGATGCCCTGAAGGAGTGGAGCCCAGTTTGTTTTTTTTTTTTTAAGAGCACAATTGTAATGTGGGTGCTTTGGACCAGATCAGAACATAGCTCTCACATACCCAGAAGCTGAGGGGAAAATACAGGCACACGGCAATCATATGGCGTTTATTCTGTTGCAGGAAAAAAAAAAGAACCAAACATTTTTTAAAGACTGTGTGAAAAAGAAAAGCTTTCTCCAAAAACTAAACTGAAGGGAAGAAAGGTTGGTTAGAACACGGCAACCCAGAGAGCATTCCCAACAGATCTTTTAATGTCTTCTTTTAAAGACCATGCAAGATTGTAGCAGGTAATTTTTCCACCAATGGAAAAGATCAGTAAAACTCAACGAATTCCTTTAGAAGGTGATGGTATACAATGATATAGAAATGTTGATTTCAGATGACTTAACATAAGTACTGAATTTGGAGATTCTCAAAATATGTTTTCTTTGAAATTATCTATTAATTTCAGCATTTAGGGGGAAATTCTTTCACAAAGGAGGAAGTAGATGCTCAAACAGCATGGTAGTGGTTTTACCGCCATAAAAACAGTGTAGCTAAGAAAGTATAAACAAAGTTGCTTTCATTTTATTATTCTTAATTTAAAAAGAGAGATTTACTTATTTTTATTGGAAAGGCAGATTTACAGGAGGAGAGACAGAGAGATGGATCTTCCATCCGCTGGCTCACTCCCCAAGTGACCACAGTGGCCAGAGCTGAGCTGATCCAAAGCTAGGAGCCAGGAGCTTCCTCTAGGTCTACCGCAGAGGTGCAGGGTCCCAAGGCTTTGGACCATCTTCTTCTGCTTTCCTAGGCCACAGGCAGGGGGCTGGATGGGAAGTGGAGCAGCGAACTGGCACCCATAAAGGATCACCCATAAAGGATCACCCATAAAGTGAAAACTTAGCCACTGAGTCATTGTGCTGGGTCCTATTCTTAAAATTTACATTTATAATTAAAATTTATTAGTTTTATTTTTTCTTTACTACTAATATAATTTAATGACACTATAAAGGGGAACAATCAAACTTTACAGATGAAAGTTTACTTTTCATATTCTCTTTAATCTTGGGTTATCTTTTTTTTTTTTAATGTAAAAGGCAAAATGGCAGAGAAAGACAGAGTTTTTTTTTTTTTTATCTTTTAGTACACTTTCTAAATGTCTGCAACAGCTGGGGCTGGATCAGTCCAAAGCCTGAAGTCAATAACTCCATCAGGATTCTTTCAAGTGGGTTGCAGGTGCCAGGTGCTTCAGTCATCATCTGCCAACCTCTCAGGCACATTAGATGGATGCTGCATCAGAAGCAGAGGCCAGTCTTGAACCCGCTCTAATATGAGAAGAGGAACTTAACCTTCTGGACTGCAATGCTTGCCCCATCCTGAGAATCTATATATCTTTTAAGATTTTCTAGTTTCTGTTACATGTTTTCTACTATAGTTCTGTCCATTGTTTTACATTATCTTGCCTCCGTGCTTTAATTATTTGGGATCCTTTCAGCTATTTTCTCAACACTTTCATTTTATCTGTCTCTAGACTGACAACATGATATACTCTTTTCCAGAACCATTTTTATCATGCCTCCTACTTTGCAACTCTGCTGCTCAGGATGTTGGGCAAGGATGCAAGCAGACCTCAAGCTCCTCACACACAGAGGAAACTGCAGGCTTCTCCAATGTGTGCCTGGCAGTGCTCCCCTGAGGAAGGAGCAGCTGCCCTTTGCAGGCAAGCCTGCTTGGTTCCTCATTTGGTTTTAATACTTGAAGTCCTTGCCAGAAGGTAATTTTAAGTGGCTAAATTATCAAAGCTTCACACCATATATTAAGGAACTCTGTTCATAAAGCAGCCCTACATCCATGGGTTGAGGCACTCAGGATACATGACCATGCACTGTCCTGATTAATGCAAGTCTGAGATTTCTTTCTGTCTTTTGCTAAAACAGTTGAGCTCAGGAAGCTCAGACTAAATGCGCATTCTAAAAGAGAAGGGAGGATCAGCTATATTTTCTCCATTTTCTGTTTTCAACTTCATATTTACAGGGATTTATCAAAAATAATAAACCACTTTACACCACATTTTATAAACAGGTGGTGTCTAGTAAGTAAAAATCAAACTCCTCTAAGTACTTTGTTTAATGACTTATTCATACTGTGTTTCTAGTTTTTTGTTTGTTTTTTTTTCCATTTATTTTAAATTTTATGACACAATTTCATAGGCTCTGGGATTTTCCCTTCTCCCTCCCCAAATTCCCTTCTGCTAACTGATTTCCCCCTTATAATTACAATAGTATAGTCCTTCATAATCAGTCATAAGTCCATCATTCTATTATTTAAGTATATCCTGACATTGCCAGTACAGACAATGGCAGACAGCTCAGCATCCCATTGCCAGGATATATTTAACAGTTTCACAGAGAATCCATCTTTGATTTGCAAGTAAAGATGCACACTGTACAATATCTTCACATCTGAATAAGAAAGTCTCTATTATGCAGTTACTATACATTCCGTTAAATGAAAAGCCACTAAACAAAGTCAACAACAGGAATACAGTTTAAAAAACTTACAACATCATGAAATTAA
The DNA here is from genome assembly GCF_017591425.1 of Ochotona curzoniae. Lineage (NCBI taxonomy): Eukaryota > Metazoa > Chordata > Mammalia > Lagomorpha > Ochotonidae > Ochotona > Ochotona curzoniae. The sequence continues at coordinate 27,725,610 of NW_024465369.1, forward strand.
ATAACATGCTACCGAATAAACAATTTGTCAATGAAGAAATAAAACAGAAACAAAAACTTTCTTGCAGAAAATGGTGCTACAGTATGATTTATGAGTCAACGAAGAATTTAATAGGAGAAAAAAAAATATTTTGAGGAAATGAAGGTAAAAACAAAAATATCAAAAACCCATAGGTTGCAGCAAAAACAGTATTGAAATGCATCAATTTTCTTTAAGATTATGCTTAATTTTATAATGAAAATATGTGGCAGCAACTGCATTTTGAAGCACAGTTTTCTGATTTTACAGATAAGAAAGCATTAGGGTTCAGAAGGAATAATTATCTTGTCTGAAGACACATGGCTAGTAAATGTTCTGATTTAATGTAATGATTTGTTTCTTTGGGAAGAGCAACCAAGCATCATTTTACCCACCTACTTCTCCAGCTTTATCTTACATCCTCTGCATGTATGTTGTTCCCTAGTCAAACTAATTTGCCATTCCCTGAAAGTCTCCAGTCTCTGGCATCTGGCATTCAAGTATGTTTCCTAAGCCTGAAATAAAATTCAGTCTGAGTCAAGGCCTGTTAAAATCCTTGGTATGCTCCAAGGCTCATCATATTCCAATTCCAGGTTTGAAGTGCTTCTTCTGAACGCTGTAACACAGACATATTGTCTTTAAATTTCATATAATCATTATAATACCCTGACTTCTGTTGTTATCGAGGGTGCCTTATTGTATCTGCATTTATTATTAAGTTACTTGAGGCTAAGGACTTATTGACTGCATCTCACATTAAGCAAGAGATTGTTAAATATCTACTGAGTATAGTTACCTCCCCAAATGCTCTATTTAATGTGGTATCCACTGACAGATTAGCAACTGAACACTAGAAATGTGTTTATTTGCCCAATTTATGAATAGCATTTTGAACACACTAGCTTAAATCAAATGTCTTATTCATAAAAATAAACTTACTTTTTTTGATGCTGATATCTCAAAAAATTAAAAACTCATGCTTTCTTTTATGTTTCTATTGGATATTTTTTGTTTCTTATATGCATTTGCATATCTGTATTGCCTCTCTTCAAATGATCAAATCCATGAACAAATGCTTTAATTCTCTACTTTAAGAATCTCTAAAAAGGGGACCAGGTGTCTCTGCATCTATAGTCTTTATTTCAAGTAGTCAGATGGTTCCTTTTGCCCTTGACTAAAATAGGATTTGGAGCCAGGAAAGAGCACAGTGAAAAAGCTAATTTGTCCTTAAGCAAATATTGTGTATGTGCACACACAGTGGACCAAAGCCCACATTAAACCTGAGTCTCAGAGAATTACAGGACAGTTTCTATTTTAAAGTAAATTGGCACCCTGGCAAGCAGAAAGCAAACTGTATTCTTGCTAATTCTTGATCCTCATTCCCACCTTCACATCAGCCCCAACATAGAGCCCTGTGAGTTGCCCTTAGCCACATTTCTCCTCCTGCTGACTGATACTCCGTGCTTCAGGCAGTTTCTTTCCAGGCAAACACAGACTGTTTACTGAGTGTAATCAAAATGACAGCACACTGTTTTCACAACTAAGTGCTGAGAGTCGATTGCCTTTTTCACTTGGCAACCTGAGAGAAATTTAGAACTAGGATCTCGAGGTACAACTTGTATGACTTTAAGATGTCAGTGTTACCTACTCCCCATGTTAGCTGAACTCCTTTGAGGTTTAAAATGCCTAGCCTGTGGCAGAGGGGATTTAATCATTACCTTCAGATCAGGCACATGGTCCACTCCACTGGAACACAGGATGATTTAGGAGGTTCTGAATTTTGGCGGTCATGTGATTTTCACTACTCAAAACCTAGCAACATGAGAAAACCTTCCCTAACAGCCATACTTTGTGAATATGTTGTTATAGAGCCGTAGTCATGTCATCCACAGACACAGAGTATAAAAATACAAGCTTCTGCACTGTCTTGTTTAGAAACAAGCTCTAATGAGGGAGGAATTAAAAGAAATGGAAACAAGGGAAGGATCAAGATTTGTGATTCAGGCATCTTATATTCTAGATTACTCTGCAATCACTTCCTGTGATACAGTTGTCAAGATCTCATGTGTAGAGTGTTCACCTCTATTTACAGAAAGAAGGGAGAAGAGGGAAAACAACCAGATGACTTTGAGTGCATTTTTTCTAGTCTTTAAACAACAGAGGTGGGCATTTGGATTAGCAGTTCAGATACTAGTGAAAGCAATCATGCCCCACATTGCAAGGCTAGGTTCATTCCTGGTTCCCGCTCATGACTCTCGTCTTTCTGTCAGTGTAGCTTCTGGGAGGCAGCAGTGACAGCTTAAGTGACGAGTTTCCTGCCATGCACATGGGAAACATGGTTGAGATCCCAGTTTCTGGATCCAGTCAGGTCTCTTGCCAGTATGGGTATACTAAGAGCAAATGATCTCGTAAGAAGCTTCCATCTCTCTCTCTTTCTTTCCTCAAAAAATATAGTGGAAAAAATCTAGTTCAGACTTTAAGAGTCTGTAGTAGGTGAGCTTCAAATCTTCTCTCTTCTTAGGGTAAAACAATATCCTATACTTTGAACAATGGATGTCAAATCCTGCACTCATCATTTGGTTGAAGTAGATGGGTTATAACTATTGGAAGCTATCTTCAATTTTAGAAAGCTTTGGTACAGAAGTCCTCTTTAGCTCAATTTTATACTGTCCTTTGAATAAGTAATATGAATATCTGGGACGGGACATAAGTTGAAGTTTGGTTGTTGAAAGGAACTGTTCATGAAATTCTTTCTAACTCTGAATATTCAACTCTGTGCATTTCATTTCTTTAAAATAATAAAATAAAAATCTGCTTATCTAGAAACTATAGAAAAGTTGCAGATAAAGAAACCCTATAAGGCCCTGCAGCGTAGCCTAGCAGATAAAGTCCTCGCCTTGAACACGCCAGGATCCCATATGGGTGCCGGTTCTAAACCTGGCAGCTCCACTTCCCATCCAGCTCCCTGCTTGTGGCCTGAGAAAGCAGTCGAGGACAGCCCAAAGCCTTGGGACCCTGCACCATGTGGGAGACCCGGAAGAGGTTGCTGGCTCCTGCCTTCGGATCAGCATAGCATCAGCCATTGTGGTCACTTGGGGAGTGAATCATCGGATGGAAGATCTTCCTCTCTGTCTCTCCTCCTCTTTGTATATCTGACTTTCCAATAAATAAATAAAATCTTTAAAAAAAAACCCTATAAACATTTAAGCCTATTTTTTTGTGTGTGTGATTGTTGGAGGATGTTTAGTCTTTTGGTTAAATCCTACTCCCCTCCAAAACATGTCTTTTAAATAAATATAATATGGAAAAAATAACTTATTTTCTTGGGTCTGAATTCAAGACTCAGATAAATATGTGTTCTTCTCCTAGCCGCTGAGTTTATCACTGTCACCAAAATAGAGCAACCCTGCATTCACCGCCCTGGTTTAGGTGTGGATGATGCCACTGACTGCAGTGAGGAGCACAGAGCAGGAGGTGTGTCTACTGGAAAAGGCAGGAGGGATGCTGTGCACTGCTCAATTCCTTTGAGGTAGAAGACAGCCACAAGGGTACAGGTAAGAGAAATTTGCCTGAGATGCAAAATTTTATTTTAAACAAGGAGCACAGCCACTAAACTGCCATTGGGAGCCAAGAAGACTGGTGGAGCCAGCCTGTCTGTTTCTTTCCTAGAACAGAAACTGGCCAGGGTAAGGCAGCACAGGAGGGAAAATCTAGGCCAAAGGGGAAGGAAAGATGCCAGGGAAGACTGATGTCCCACCACGTGTGGGGTGTCTGCTTGAACTGGCTTTTCAAGGACACAGATGACTCAGGACCCTGGCAAAATTGGATTCTGAAGTCAATCATTCTTCAAGCTCCCTCCCTTTTGAAAAATTAATAGACATTTTTTAGAGACAGTCTCAGTGCATGAAAAATTAATTAGAAGGTACAAAAAGTTCCCATAAAAAGTTTTCCTCTTTTCATGTGTTAAATATTTAGTTTTCATGTTTTTTATTTAGAAATAAATTGAGAAAATTGATGGCAGAAACATTATTATCCATAAAACCTCTCTAATTTAACTTTTCAGAAGAATATGGCTTGCTTAAAAAGTCCATATTATTTCTTAACTAAGTTGCTGTCATAGAATGTTGTCACCACTCATAAGGCATTTTTTTTTAAAGTATCTTCCGATGATTCAGGAAAATTTTAAGTTACTAAGCCTAAGAGATCGCTCACAATTGCTGTTTTGCTGGTGTTTCCTCTTTTGTGTTAATTTGCATCAAGATCTGCATCATGATTTGGATATGCTCTGCCACTTTTCATTTACTCCCAAGCTTTACGTTTCCTTTTCAAAGCACATTAAATGATTTTGAATAAGAAGCCAGAATGCTTTCCACCAAATAGTCATTATTTATTACAGGTCTCATTATGTTGGCAGAGGGGATGTTATATCAGTAATCTATGCTTTATTCTCCAAACTGAGTAGTTTTTTTTTCTTCAAAAAGCTTTCCTTTCCTGCTTTAGGGTTTCATTATTATTGTAATCATCATCATCATCTTACTGTTTTATTATTACAGTTTTTATTATAGATTATTCAAACACTGTATGCAAAAAGGTGTGGCATAATATTTTAAAGTAAATAAGCACTCTGTAACAGTGTTCTTCATACACCTGAGCTCAAATGTGCTATTCCTTCTCAACCAAAGAGTTGCCGTCCAGCTGTGTGTGTGTGTGTGTGTGTGTGTGTGTTGACCAAGCTGACAAAAGTTAAGCAGTGGTGAAGAAAGAAATGTTAAACATGAATATTAAATGCTGAGCCTTTAGAGGAAAGAGCTCAGGATATAATCTGCTCTAAAGGACAGTAGAAACTGTCTTGTTAACAGCTACCACAGTTCCCTCCTAATTGTGAAACTAACATGGAAAAGCAGTCGGGATGATAACTCAGGAAGTCTCCTTAAAGAGCTGAAAAAGCTGATTCACCTCAGGAACAAAATTCCTGTTAAGAAATACAATTAATTATTCATTCCACTTAGTTATTAGATTAATTCACTCCTTTTTCAGAAATATCATGTATTTAAAAAAACATTTGAAGTTCCTTTTTGTTTTACAAATTTTGTTGATTTATAGAATCTACCTTTCTTCTTAATCTGTCCAAATTGCAGCTTCAAAAAATTGCAAATCAATGTATTTTGTTTCAAGCTGGATGACTTGGATATTCATTAGACCTGGGCATTTCAATAGGTCCTTTCTTATCTGATTACTTAAGGCTTGCTTCTCAAGACAAAAATTTCTAAGGTGCAGAATAAATAAAGGTGCATTTGTGGTTCTAAAAATGGAAGCTGACTGACACGGGGTTCCAAGTGCACACATTACCCCTATGTTTAACTTGCAATATAGACCATAACAGTCAACATTCAAAAACTGAAGGATAAGAAAACTATTTATTTAGAAAATTGCTTGAAACATCAATAAATATGCCAAATTGGTCAACCATGGGGAAAGGGGACATAAATGTCTCCAGCTATTTTCTGGAGTATTTGTCATCTCAGTATGTCTAATATGCCAATTCATTAGAAGTTGAAATTGTTTCGAAAGTTTTGCACTTGCCTAGGGAAGAGTTCATTAGCTTCTCTTATTTCTATCTGCTTTCCTCCACCCAAGTAGTTATAAACCTGGATCCATATTTGAAGTATTCTGCAGATATTTGAAAAATGTTGCTTTAAAAGGGTAGGCCCAGCCTCAGAGGTGACTGAGGGTTGAGCCCAGCACTGCTCTTTTTTAAGCTCCCCAGGTTCGCAGCTGTGGCTTCTGTGAATGAGCTCATGTTTCAGTTCTTGGTGTGTTCTCTGACTTTGTATCTTTCCTTTCAGCTGTCTTTTTTTTCTCCTGTGTTTTTATAAGTGAAGTTTTACAAATATATTTTTTGTTTTCATTTTGTCAGTTTGATTTTTCTTTCTGATTTTCTACTTACTGGCCAAGAAACTCTCATTAACTGATACATGTATTTGATTCATATTTTCATTCAACATCACTAAGATTTCAATGAGGAAGAAAACAATATACTTTGGACTGTGTACTTATATAAAGATTGATAGCAGAACCTTCTGCCATTGGATAAAGTCAGTATTTGTAGAGCGTGTTTCAACTGTAATCATTATTGGCAAAGTTTAAAGATATGAGAGTTTAGAACTTTGAGAGCGTAAGTAGAGCTCAAGGACAAGTGAACATTCTGTTCTTCAATTTCACAGCTAAAAGACACATTTATCCTCAATTTTAAACCTTAAAAAAAAGTTCCACAGTTGTAAAACAGATCAAAAGTGAGAATTTTACACACAGCCCCAACAAGATGTCAAACACAAGCGAAGTATGGACTACAGGAAGCAGGAGGAAAAGGATCCACCATACTAATTTAAGGTCTGTGGTACGACTATCACCAAGAAAAGCAGAAACCTGAGAGGGGAGATTAATAAGGTGCAGAAATGGTGGGTAGCAGGCTGAGCCCAATCATAGATATGAAATCCGAGGCCAAGCAATTCCCTCTGTACAAGGATTATATTTCACTAAGAGGCAGAAGTACTGGCTAGACTGGCAAAAGGAGGAATAACAAAAACAAAACAGAAATGAAGTCATACGTTGGCCAGATCATGCCTATAGTTGTGTTTTCATGGATCTTTCTTGTATTTTAGACAATTTTGAAATAATTTTAAAAGAGGGAGATTTGTAATAATTTAAGTTTTAAAAATTCTTGAAGGTACTATTTTAAAAAATTTTTTTCTTTTATTTTTCATGATGCAGTTTCATAGGCTCAGGGATTTCATCTTCCACCCTCCCTGGGCCTCCTCCTCCCACTGATTTCTCCTGTATTATTATAATGGTGTAGTCCTTCAGCAACAGTCATAAGTTCACCATTCTGCTATTTAAATATACAGACATTGTACACATGGACAATGGCAGAAAATCCAGAATCTTTTTGTCAAGTTATATTGAACAGTTTCATAGGGAGTCCATCTTTGATTTGGGAGTAGAGAAGCATACTGCATTGTATTTCATTTCTCAGTATACTGGGGTCTCTTATGCAGCTTGCAGGAACTATTTGATATGACAATCTGTAGCGTCTCAGTCCTGGACAGAATTGTTTAACTCTTTTCTCACACCTGTTTTACCCATGCAGGAATTTAGAGTTGTATCCCCCAGAATATATTCATTAGTGTCACTTCACACTAACATGAGTTCCATGAAAACACTGGAGGCATCACTGGGGAGGTAGAATAAAAACAACTTGAAAAGAGAGAGAGAAAAAAAAGAAGAATGTCATCAGCAGAAACAAAAGTAAATAGAGAACGAACGGTGATTAGTTCTCACATACAGGCTTGTAATCACAAAGTGTGTTCAATTAAACTTAATGCAATATTGGTCGAGCTCATGTCTAGAACTAAAGTGTCACTACTTTGTAATTAGACGTGATATTTCATGAATTATCCCAGATAAATTCTTGAGAAAGGACAAAATGTTCTCTATAACCCAAATAAGAATAAAGTATATTGTCAGTACCAGGAGATAAAATTCCCCAAAGGGAGCTTCTTGGCAGAAAATGGCCACATTACTTAAAGAGTAACTTCTCATCTTTTAATTCAGCCATTGAATAAAACAATGTTAAGCCACTGTTTAATAATTTAGGGGCCATCATTTCTCCTTCTTAACTCCAGCTCAGAACTTAACCAAGTGAACAGCTCCCTCTATGCAGGCTCCAGAAGGAAAAAGGCCATTTTGACTCTTGAAAAATAACTCTAGACTTTCTTTTGAAACATTCCTCTGAACTAAATCATTGAAATTCACCCTCTCACATATGTTTATATGTGCTGTATTTTAATACCGTAAATATGCTTGAAAGTTATTTTATAGTTGTTCCTTATTCATACTTTGTGGGCAAAAGCTTCTTTGAAACTATTTCATGTTCATATTATTTCATGTTCTGGAAAGAAAGTGTTAAGGACACAAGGCAAACTTATCAATAAATGGGTTCCATTAAATAAAACATCCATGAAATAGTTATCAAAATATCCATCAGTTAAACCCAGTCAGGTACAATTTACAGGCTTTTAAAATTTTTCTTGTGTGGCCAGGCATTTCCCTGGGTGTAGATTCAAGGTCCATAAACTAGTGCCACTCAGGTAGCTTACAATCAGGTATACCTTTCCTCAGCAGGACAACAAGGTTGCATTCTTTGTTGTATTATTTAGTAATTGATGGTAAACACTATTTTGTTCTGTTTATACCTGTTAGGATCCTATGGACATATATTCAAATAATTGAAAAAAAAATCAGGTAAAATTGAGTTACAAAAGTAGGTTTCTAGTCAAAGAATAATGTGTACATTTACCCATGACTGGTATTTTCACTTTCAAATTTTATGATGAACTCAAACAAAAAGCTGCCTCAAGAAGTAGTAGTAGTAGTAATAGTAGTTCAAATGTCAGGTTGCACAATGAGTTGCCATAAAAATTGTTTATGGGACAAAATTCCAGTGAAAGTAAAGGTTTATTTGGAATTTAAATTAATCACAATTTAAAACTATGAAAGTACAGAAATGAAGTGTTAAAATTTTAAATCACATATTCAGAGCACATGGGTTATTAACTGAGTTTGGGGAAACTGGTAAAATATTTATTAATACTAAACCAAGAATGAATGATATATTTTTAGGAGACAAATGAAATATTAATTCTCAATCATCACTGGACTCATCATTTGTCTATATAAGAAAAGAAAAGGGGAATATTAGAGTCTTTCTTGTGAAGAAATTTCACTGTTTATCCCATGTCCATTCTTTAATGAATATAAATGTCTTTAAACACTTATACTTATGGATATGTTCAGATTACCTCAAGCCTAGACGTAAGGACTTGTAAATCTGGCAGTGACCTGAAGCCAAAGGAGACACTAGCAGCAAATTGCACACCAGCACTGGCTAACTGAGAAAGCTTTCCCTCCTATCTTCACGCCTCTCAAGCCCTCAGCCATCTCAGATCTGTCTAATCACAATTCCATGAAGTCATCTTGGCTGCCATGATGATGAAGCTGACAGCATAGTGACTGGAGTCATTTTAAAGAGGCCCAGGGTGGTTGAACGGAAGGATTAGGAAGCCTGGGGCGCTGAAAGGTCATCCCAGCTGCAGGACCCAAGATCTCAGTAGCACGCAGCTGTCAGGAACAGGGAACTGCACTTGGAGAAAACCTCTGGAGGAAAGCAGGGAGTTTGCAGTGTGTCAACAGTTTCATCAAGTACAATTAGCCTTTCCAGCTATCCTTCACTAACAGGGCTTAACCAGTAAAGTTTCTGACTTTATCACATAACCAAGAACCACCCCATAGAATTTGAAGTCTCTACCTTGGTGATCACAATAGAAATTACATAGCGCTTAAATGTGCTTTTCCACGAAACCCAGATACTCTGTGAATGTTCCCTGAAGCCTTTTGTGTATCAGGTAAATCCCATTAAGCCAAAATAAAGTAAAGCTCCTTGCTTCTCTTTTGTTAAAAATAGGAATCTGAAATAGAATCCATGATAATATATCATTGGGCAAAAATACTGTTTTCTAGATGGTGTTAGAGCTCTGCAAATATTGAACGAAAGGCCCAGGATATAAATGCTGATTGACATTATTAATGTTCACATCTTTGCTGGCATTTCAGCAAGGACACTCTTCTAGAATGAGAATTATTCACTTTACATCTTCAGAAATTTTTGGCAATCTCATTCTGTCTTTCCTGTTGTGGTGGCAAGTATTTTACAACTGGCAGTAAGACTAACAATGGTATTTGTTTCTGTAGTGGGTGTTTGGGGGACAGGGTTGTGGGGGAGAAAGAAAAGATAAGTAAATATATTCAGAATCTATGCTAATCACTGAATGGACATCATTTTATTTACAAAGTCCTGTGAAGTCAGTATTATGATTCATAGTTCAAAAATGGCATTATAGAGGTCCAGAAAGTTTAAGTCATCTGTCGAGTAACTGTGGGTCCCGGATTCCACCTGCCAAGCACATACTCTCAACCATTTCATATTGTTCTCTGCTGGTTTCCACTACTGAAAGGACATTTATAATATCCCTATTCACCTGCTTCCATTTCCCCATACTTAATGTATCATTAGTCACAATACACACTCCTATAAGAGTTGGACAAAAGCAATTAGATTATAGTTAACTTGAGAAATCAACTGGAGAAAACGCAAGGTAAATTAAAATCGTGGAATGAAAAGTATTCCTGTGTATCTTTGATTCCAATTCCTACTTTTTACAAAAAGGAAATCATCAACGATAGTTGCTGTCTAATGAAGTGATAAATCTCATTAGAAACAGAATTTTATCTAGATCTTAAGGCTTCAACCCAAGCTCAATCCACTTACTGCATGAAAAAAAAATTTTTCTTGTCCTTACGAACGATCCTATCTTTAGTCTTTTGAAAAGTGAGATATTCAGACTTACTTGAAATACCATCTAAAGCAAAAGAAGTGTGATTTCTAAACATTTTCAATGACAAATAGTGTGAGGAGCCCTGCATTTGTGTACCTTTAATGAACAATTAACTGATCATCTGATTATAACCACCATTACCCCTCCCTCTTATATCAACAGCTAAAACTAACATGCAGGGCCAAGATACAAACATTCATTCACAAATGTAAACCAGCTCAATCACCCAGCTCTGGTGTTCACACAGAACAAAGTTACTCAGATTCAGTCACCTGTAAGGAAGGAAGGCGTGTACAATGCTCTCGAGGCAACGAACATCCGTTTCTGGGAATCTTTTCAAAAGAAGCAGTTTCCTTTATATCCTATAGTAGACTTTCCTCTGAAGCAACCACTATTTTGAAATATTTTTAGGAACAGTGCAGCTATTCAATGTAATTTTTAATGTAAAATATCAATATTTTTATGACATTAAAATTAAACTTCACATGCATCCCACATTTGATTTTTGAAGCCCTTTTTTGGCTTGTCTTGATGGCCAAGACAATTGTTCATCTACACTGTGTTGAAAACAAAGGTCTTTAATATATACAGGGTACACATTAATTAGAGTGAATGTGATGCAGCATTTCTATTCAAATTCCTACAAGCGTTTATATCCGATCTTTGTCTTGATAAACTGCACTGCACAACCTGTTGTCTATGTGTATGTATATGTATAGAGAGAAAACTATGATTTTTTCAAACCTATCTTTTAATTAACATCTATAGATTTTCTGTCATTAATTTTTAATTCTAAGCATATGATTCCTAAGGGGAAAATTTATGTTTATGCCACAAAATATTTCAAAGGCAACTACAGAAAATCTAGATTGTAGAGAAAATGAATTATTAGGGTTATTTAGGATCGAGTGTCTTCTTGCTAATCAATCATTATAATAATGATAATAATCCATATTAAATCTATACATAGAAAAATAAACAGGAATCTATCAAGCAAATGGGACAATTCATTAAGAAGATGTAGCACATTAAATCAATATACTAAAAGGTAAAATTTTAATATGAAATGAATGTATTAAAAAGAAATACATTATAGAACATACAAGAATGATTTTATTACTAGAAAGTTAAATCTCTTCTAATGGTCAGTTTTGGTCATTTATTCCCCTCTATGAAAACAGATTTCAGAACAAAATAATGATGATAGCCACACGCCTCTATGTCATGACTCCCAGTATGCATGGCCTCTCCAAAGCTGTTGAAATAAAAGACCAAAGCACAAAAAAGATAGTTCCAATCTAACTATTTGTTTCTGCTCATTGGGAACATTGGACATTCGATTAGATGATGTAGAGACATGGAATTAACTAGGTTAGCTTTAATTGTAATAAAAGAAAAAATCATCTCTGAAAAGAATGGATGACAGCACCCGCATGTTTCACAAACACAAGACCATTAGTGCCTCCTCTGTACTCTAAGTCACCATTTCTAGACAGAGGCTCTATTTCGTTTGAAAGATAAAGAAAGAATAAACAGTTCACCCATCAAATGATACGTTTGGTTCCTGTAGCTTACATTTAAACAATAGGATAAAACAGTGGCATGAAGATGATTTTTAAATGACCCGGCAGCTAGAGTCTATGATACAGATAATGAAACGTTTTGTCAGCTTACCTGATAAAACCGAGCCTTTCTTACCGGCACAACAAAGCCCGGCTTCCAAGATGGTTCGAGTACAATGTGCCTTCCCCTGCAGCTGTCCAGATTTTGGCAAGAGAGGTTTACACATGAATCACATTTTTTTCTTGCTTTGTCTGTGGACAAGAAAACAAAGAGACCTTTCCAGAATCCTCTCTCTGCTTATGCCATCGCTTCCTGTTCTGAGATTCACTCTATGGTACCCAACATATATCAGAAAACAGCTTCCAGGAGGAGAAAAAGGAAAAAAAAAAAAAAAAAAGCTGGCGAAACTCAACGTGGTATCGCGCCACCTACTGGCAGACAGACAAAATGCAATCACAGGAAAAACACTTTCGTTACCCTGTGTCAGACAGAAGATGAACGTGTGGGGAAACAGCCTTGATTGTGGAAGTGCTGGAGACGACGGCGAGGTGCTGGGGGTATACGTTCCCGGGACATTAAAGAAAGGCAACGAATACACCACACAAGAGTGTGCACACAGGACCCTGCAGCACACGTAATCATTTGTATCTCAAGATGTGTTTTCCTTTTTTTACATTTTATACATTTGCGAAGTTGTGTCACCCCTAATAATACCAGAACTTTTCTTTTCGAACATTTGTTTTCTCGATTGTGGTGACACACTTGGATGTGGTGTTTTGTAGAATGTCTCTTGTGATTTGTTCTGTTTTTCTGAAAATGTTTTCTCACAATGGAATGAGTTATTTCTGAAATGACTAATCCTCCTCTTGGAGAACCATGTAATACTTGTTCAGTGCTAGTCATTCTGCGTGTCTTCCTGGTAAACATTTGAAATAAGGTATGGATGCAGAAAAGTAGTCTATACTGATGCTAAGATAATTTAGATCTTTAGATTATTTTGGGGGGTGTGTTTATCACATGTGGAAAAGTTGACAATCATTTTGCAGGGGATAATTTAAGTCAATAGTTGTATATTATGTCTGTAAGTCTTTAAAATACTTCAAAGAATGTATTGTTTGTAAGGATATCAAAGAATCAGAATCAATAAAATACAGGTAACAATATTTATGAATAGATATCTCAAAGAGTTGTTTTTATTTGAATTTTCATTTTGCCTTTAGAGAAAATAATTGTAGTTTTATTTGTTTATCAGTAATAAAATATGTTCAAGTTTACGAACCACCTATGTAAATGAATAATAACTCTGCCAAGGATTATATTAGCTTTGAAGACAAAGAGACAAATACGTCTGTCATTAAGGAGCTTGTAACAAAGACAAAATATTACTGATGTCGTATTTTCAAGTCATGTTTTTAAGAAGTATCATTAATTTAGTTTTTACTTACAACCTTCATTTTGAGAGCACAGAATAAATGTAATCCATTTCAAGTAAGCTGAATTGTTGGTGCCTTTTCCCACTGATCTTGGATTGGACACAAACCGACGCGCGATTCTCTTCTTCCATCAATCCTCATGGAGATGGGTCTAGTTCAGGATTATTTATATGTGGGGAGAAAGCGAAGCACACCTCTCGCTTGCTCTTTCCTAGCTGAGCATCCTCTGAGATGCAGAACCGCGTCTGATCGGGAGGGGCATTTTCATCACTCCACAACTTCCCAGGTTCCCGCATTCCCAGTTGGCCCCGGGTTGTCAATCCCTCTATCCCTGCGTGGTAGCATCCCTTCTTGATGACCATAGTTTGGTCAGCCATTCCTCTTGGGTAAAGTTCGATGTTGTCCTTAGTGGAGGAAGGAAGAAAAGAAAAGCATGCAGCATCTTCAGAGTTACTCTGCATTGTGGCTGGATGATGCCAAAACCCCTCCAGGCATCAGACACTCTGGGCAGTCTTCTCTGTGCTGCTGGCCCTACTGCTTCGAACATTAAAAAACTGTTGCTTTCAGGCTAGGAGGGCGCAAGCCCTGTGGCCCTGTTGCACTGGAGCCTTCCGACTTGGCATCTTCTCACCTATTCAGCTGAAACTGAGTGTGCCTCTGTTAATTGAGAGAGATTCCTCTGGAGGTAAACTCCCGAACTTTCACTCAAACATCCTTTTCAGCCATAAAAGTGTTATGGCTGGATCTCTGTTTTTAGAGTGCCAGGAGTGACCGGACCCACAAGTTTGTCTTTTGGATCTTTCTTCCTTATATGTGTCAGTCTACTAAGGCTGTGGGAATGAAGTGTCTACTGCAGGCTTTGACCAACAGCAAGTTACTGTCTCACAGTTCTGGAAGTGGAAATCCAGAAATCAAGAGTCTGGAAGGGCCGTGCTGCTCCTGAGATGGATAAGGGAAGGGTCCTTTCCTGTCTCTTGCCTGTGGCTGTACTTCTAATTTCTGCCTCTACCTTCACCTGGTGTTCCCCCTGTGTGCACGTCTGTGTCCACGTGTCTCTTTTTTATAAGAATGAGAGTCATTTTGAGTTGTGAGTCCTCCCTAACGACTGCACTTATACTCAATTAACCTCTGTGTAAAGATCCTATTTCTAAATAAGGGCATATTCTGAGTTTCTAAGGTTATAAACTCCAACATATTTGTATGCAATTCAACCTCTAACTTCTAAATTAAAAGCTTTTAAACATGAAGCATAAGAATTTGATGATTTCTTTGTTTCCAGTGTCAGTTCCACCTAGACAATAATCTAGCCTGGAATTTGGAAGAAGGAGTAGGGAAGTAGGAAGGGGAATTGGGAAAAGGATTTTTCAGAAAAATGAGAGAAACACATTAATACTAACTTGATCTTCAACTGTACTCCATGCACTTCAGTCTTCACCTGTAAAGGTGCTACTCATATTATTGCAGGCAAAAAAGATGAAGAAGAAGTAGCAAAGTTCAATTGTTTTGTCAATGTACCTCAAAACAAAACAAAACAAAAATGCCAGCAAATTACTCTCTACTGTTAAAGAAACTGATTTTATGTGTGCAGTATTTGTCAGTATAAATACAGAAACAAGAAAGTAAGAGTGACCATGTCCTTCATTATGGCTCTAACAGGGTGGTGGCTTTTGCACTTTGCTTCTGCAGATTGAGTGACAGGTAATTTTCAGGTCTTCAGTGAATAGATCCTGAAAAAAAAACGTAGGTGAAGCAGTCACTGCTTATACATCAGGCAGCTTGAAGCTCAGTGGCATCTGGACGCCCTTGATTGCTACAACCTGCATAAATCACAGAGCTTCAGAGAAGAGGAGCACGAACAGCTTCCCGTTAGGCCTTGAGCTGATTACTTCATCTTTTCAACCTCTGGATCCTCAAGGATCCCAGAAACTTTGTGGATAACAGCTATACCTCTGGGTCATTCGACTGGGTTTTATGAGCTTCTTAGGTAAAGAATGTTTTTTCATAGCATCTCTGAAACAAATTCCCAACTATTACGCTTAGTGAAATAAACCAATCACCAAAAGACAAATATCACATGTTTTCTCCATGGTTTATGGTACTTAATATACAGAGTATAAAATATATGTATATGAATGAAGCTCACATTTTGCTATTTGATGATTATTTACAGTTTTTGCCTATATTCGTGACGAACAGTGTTTTTTTTTTTGTATTTACTATATGCTGATTCCTTATCTAATGGTGAATTAAACTTATGATTATAAAACAAATTGGATGTATACCATTATAAAAACTAAAACAAATAAAAAATTAGAGGAAGGAGGAGGGAGTGGGGTCATGTGAGTGGGAGAAATGGTAAGATGGGAAATATATTTATGCCCCTAAATTTATACATGTGAAATTCATGTAATTGGCTCACCTTATTTAATTATTTTAAAGAAAGAAATCCTCTAACTCAAGCCTCTTGGCCCATATCCTAGACCATCTTATTTCCAAACTGTGTGTTTAGGAATACTCCTGTACTGCCAATTAGGCACCACTACTCACCCACCAGAATGGCTGAACTTCCAAAAGATGGTGACACTGTTGATGAGGTGGCCTGCAGCTACAAAAGCTCTCCCACACTGAATGTGAGACTGCACGTTAGCACAATCACTTTGAAAAACCATTTGATTTTTTTTTTTCAGCTAAAGCTACATATCCAATGAACCAGAACGTGTAACTCATAGTAATATACTTGGCAAAAATGGATGCATAGCCCACTAAAGAATTATTCAAAGCAACTCAACTGAGAAGGAATCCAACATCCATCAAAAGCATGAATTGTCAAAGTCATGGTGTATGCTTGATCCATAATTTCGCACAGAGAGGCAAATGAAGGAAAATGCATCTTCCCATAAAGAATTTGATACACTGCACAAGTATATGAAATACTAGAAAGAAGATAGACATGAAAACAAAGCATGAATCTATCAAATTTGAAACAGTTTAAACTGTTCTAACTTTAGCAAATGCTTAAGATTCATGGCTTCTCTCAACATATGAGAGAGTCTGGCAAAAATTGGTTGAGATAAAGGGCTGTTCTGTGGACTGGTGTGCTCCTGTTTCTGGGCTGGCTGACTAGGATGTGATGGTTACTCTGGAATTCACAGAGCCAAACATTAATGCTCTGCGTGCTCTCTTGTGTGCGAATTACACTTCAAGTTTTAAAATCCCCACATTGCAATCCTTTCAGAGTTGTTACTTCTGGGGAGGGCAAAGGAATGCAGAGTGAAATGCAAGAAATTATTAGGACTTATCCTGCATGATTTTGGCCTGATTAAACTCTGTGCAGCTATATATTTTCAGTATATATTTTAAAGTAATTTAAGATATTAAAATATATTAAATTCGTACCCTCACACATTTGTGCTTACTCACCCCTAGTTGTTCACTTTTTGATTTGAGTCTGGCATGGATTCCATCTACTATTTTAAATGAGTTCATCCTGACTCCTTTTTCTGCCAAAGACCTCTTTCGAACAGACCTTCCATATGTTGTCTTCAGCCTCCATGAAAATAATATTACTGCCATTGTGCCTGTATTTACTTTAAGTAAGCATGAATTAAATCACGCTACTCTATCTGTGGCTTTACATTTCAGATTGTATTCCACTTCAGATTGTAATCGCCTAGCAGTGAATACTGAGACTAATTCTCTTTTATCCAATTTCTACTAGTAAGTTATCGTAAATCATAACAAAGAATAAATGGTCTCCTTTTGAAAAAAGATAATGAATGCTTTCAGAATTGTTGTGTCTCTTAATAACATGTTTAAAATCTAGAAAGGGTAATATTTTATTCATGTTTCAGGTGGGAAATTTGGTGTAGAAAAATAAAAATCAGGGCAGGCATTTGGTACAGTGAAAGACACTACACAGGGCACCCACATCTCACATCAAGCATCTCACTTTGAGTCCTAGGCTCACTCCCGACTCCAGGATCCTGGCCATGCCCACCTGAAGGGCAGCAGAGGATGTCTCAAGTATTTGGGTTCATGCCCCCCAGGTGGGAAACCAAGGTGGTGTTCTAGGTGCCTGGCTTTTGTATCACCCAGTCCCAACTATTACAGGCACTAAGGGAGGGAACTAGTAAATGAGCTCTCTCTCCGTTCTCTCTCTCTCTCTCTCTCTCTCTCTCCTTTTGAATAAATAAATTTTTTTGCAGGCCTGGTGAGATAGATTAGTGGCTAAAGACTAGTGGTTTGCACATGGGATCCCATATGGGCACCAGTTCTGATTTTGGTGGTCCTATTTCCCATCCAACTCCCTGCTTGTGGGAGATGGCCTGAGAAAGCTTTGGAGGATGGCCCAAAGCATTGGGACGCTACACCTGCATGGGAGATCTGGAAGAGGCTCCAGGCTCC
The DNA here is from genome assembly GCF_017591425.1 of Ochotona curzoniae. Classification (NCBI taxonomy): domain Eukaryota; kingdom Metazoa; phylum Chordata; class Mammalia; order Lagomorpha; family Ochotonidae; genus Ochotona; species Ochotona curzoniae. Next base: position 27,743,479 of record NW_024465369.1, read on the forward strand.
TAGCTTTGGATGGGCTCAGCTCCAGCTGCTGTGACCGCTTGGGGAGTGAATCAAAGGATGGACAATCTTTCTGTCTCTCTGTATATCTGACATTGCAATAAAATAAATAAATCTTTAAAAAAGTTTTGCATACAGAAAAGGCAGTACATACACAATAGAATACTACTCAATAATATTCAGTAATAAAAAATGAAATACTGATGTTGCAACAAAGTGGATGACCATAAAGATCATTCTGTTAAGTAAAATACATCAGAATAATACGAAAACAAATTTCAAACATTTTCTTTCACATGTGAGAGTTAATATATAATTAGTATTAAAAAAAAGTATGGATGTAATGTTACTTAGCATAGAGATGATTATAAATGTTGAATTCATTGAATTATATCATTTGAATGATAATATATTCTTCTTTTTCACTTTATAACCCTTGATATGAATCTGTCATATTATATTGATATCCTTGTTATCAAGAAAAAATAGCATGGAAATAGTATGAGTATAATATTTGCATTTGAAGTGAATATGGTAAAATATTGAAATAATTAAACCTAAAAATTAAATACTAAAGAAAACTAATAATAAAAAAGAGGCAAAATAGAATTATGTTAAAAATTACTGAAATTTTACAAATATCTCATTCAAATATTTGGTGTGGTTGACCAGTAATATCAAGATATTCTCTAGGCTTTTTCTTTAAAAGTAACAATACAGTAAATTATATTCAACTTTCAACTTGCTTCTGATACATATTATCTTCTGTGCTGTAACTGTGTAATTAGATCATTGTAATTTTGCAAAAGTATCTTGGTCCACTATCCCTTGCCAATTGCTGTTCCCTGTTTGAAATAAATTTCTTTTACTGCTATTCTCATGGTCATTTCCATCCAACATTTGGCTAACTACTGCATATTCTGGAATACTCAAGGTAATTATCTCGCTCTCCTGTTTTCTCTTCCCATCAATGACTTAGTCATTCTCTTCTGCAGTCCCTAAACAATATATTACAACTTTTTTCTTTTTTTCAGGTCACACTGAAAATGTTAGTGTTTATTTCTAGTCATCCTCAATATTCTCCTACACCGGACTAAGTGTTCCTTGAGGGAAACTTGACCTATTTTTGTTGCTTTTTTTCAGAATGTAGTGCAATGTATGGAACATAGTAATAGTGGTTCAATATCTGTGTATCTATCAGAGTAGGACAGAACAGTATTGCACTGTACACACTTTTATATGATTTACCTCTCCTATTTAGAAAGCAAGTTGTAAGGAAATGAATGTTAGCAAGGAGCAGACTTAGAAAAAGACTCTACTCTAAAATGGCATAGCTGCTCCACCTATCCAGCAGTGTGACAACCCCCGGTCACCTGTACCAAAGTGCAAAAGTTTTAACTGTTTCCAAAGTATTCATTACCTTTCAAAGATTTGCATGATTTTGGATGTGAAGAGGATCCATCCCTTCTGATAACTGGTATTCTTAGGTGATTATAAACACTCATGATTTACAACGGGGTTTCTTTTAAGAAGCTGTGTAGCTGATAAAGACGGAGACTGGGTGATGTACATCTCTGCTTCTGTCAGGAAGCATCTCTGGATAAGCTGTTTACTGGTGTGCGCACACGCACACCCTCCACTCAAGGGTTTCGTGACTAAGCAACCAGCCAGTTTTTTTTTCCTACACAAACTTCATTAGTGTGACACTTTCAGACTGTCAGATCAGCTAAGCTCAAGGCAAAAACACGCTATTGATTTTCCCATGAGTCCTTAGCACAGACTGCTAATTATAAGTAGGCATTTAAGACGGTTTGCTTATGTGGTCTCTCAGTCTGCATTCTACAATTTAGAGCATGCAAATAACTGTGTCCAGAATTATGAATAATTATGTCAACATGAGAAGAATTGAAACTTTAACATGCTCTTTGGTTTTTTTTCAAAGTATTCATTTGCATTATCTTTGCAGTTTCCATTGAATTTTTCCTACTTGCTTTGCATTATTTAGAAGGAAACAGTGAGAGAAGACAGCATGCTTAAACCATGTATCTTCTACATGTATCTTATAAGTTTTGGTATAGCAGTTTCGGAGCTCTATTTTATTTAGTATGGATTTTGCTTACTTTGATTTTTTTTCCTTCTCCCTACTTTGATTTTTTTAAAAGGCAAATGTCTAAATCTAAACCTTTTACAATTTTAAGATCTCTTTATTAATAAAAAACACAATTTTAAAAGATTCTTTTTAAATTTAATTAATTTAATTTTAAAAGATTTCAGATTGCTCCTGAAACCCCTCAAAACAAACAAGCAACAAACAAACAAACAAAAAATCTAGAATAGATAGACAGAGAACAGCAAGGAAAGCTTAGAATCAAACAGGAAACGGTCAGCATGGATTCACTTACACCTCACTAAGTGGAACTCAAAGATTAGATACTCCTCACTAGGGTACTGAAGATTTCTCTGCACACCCCTCCTAAACCTGTTCCCCACCTAAACTGTTGACATATGTCTTATTAGATGTATAAGCCAGTCTAGACTGCCTGAAAAACAGCCAGGTTTAGCAAAATTATGCTTCAATGCTAGAAAATGCTAAATATTATGATGAAAATAGACACGAGACAGCTGAATAGTAATCCAGAGCCATTTTAAGGTGTATAGAACCCGGTTATATATAAACTAAAATTGAAATGTCAATGAGGAAGCCACAGGGTGTGGTTGGGAACTTGCATTTTTTAAAACATATTGGTTACTCAATACTATGTCAATTAATTCCATAACATTATAAATTATTGCTGATGTTATGTTGGGGCTTTTAATTGATGGGGATGATACCTTGCCGGCTCTATCTTCAGACCAGAGATGGTCTCCCCAAGAAACCATTGAACTTATCTGGACAGTAAGATGCTGGACTCAATGCTTGGTATATGCTCGCAATGAAAGAATCTCAACTGTACTGTTAACTGTGGTGATGCAACAAAGTGGAGGAATCCACCATGGGGGGGAGGGTTTAGAGAAGGGTGGAGGGACTCCCAGTGCCTATAAAACTGTCACATAATGCAGTGTAATTAATTTAAAAAAAAGAGATCCTTTTTAAGTCAGAGTAATCATAGTAGAAAATAGCTGCTCTCATGAAGTTTCCTGAGGTGAATTGAGTGAAGCAGCTGTACTGTGGACAGGGAGGTGGGTAGTTGAGAAGAATGTGAGGATGAGGATATTTGAAACAGCAAGTGGCGACAGTGTCAAATCTGTATTCTAGAGAAAACCAAGAAGAAAGTCATGAAGAAGGATGTGGTAATGCTGTCATAAACCTGGGAGAAAAATGGTATCATGCCAAGTAGAAAGAAGATGTATCTAACTACATGGATTTAAAATATATTATAGAGTTTGTGCTGTGTAATCTACATAATCGTGAATGGAAAATAGTAGGTTGATAATAATTCCTGGATCTTGGCTTCAGCCTGATCGAGATCTGGCTCTTGTAACCATTAGAGACCTGAACCAGTGGATGAAAGAATTCTCATCTCTCTGTCTTTTCCAATCCCTTCATCTTTGTTTATTTGTTTCTTTTTTCTTTCTTTCAAAAATTTTGAAAAAAGATGTATGTAACAAACTACATCAATAATATATCACTTAATGGTGCAATATGTTAGAAATTGATCAGTACTACCTAAAGAAGGGGGAAGGGAGGGAAAAAAGAAAATTGTAATGTTCTTAGTATCATATCTACTTACATTCAAGGAGAAGAAAGCTGACCTTGTAACTGTTACTAAGAGACTATACTACTCTGACAATTTGGGAAGTAATGCTGGGTGGCGGGGGAACGGGAAGGAAGAGAGAGGAAGGGAAGGGGAGAACCCCTATAGCTACAAAACTGTATCATGGTAAATAATACATTTAAAAATTACACCTGCAAACAATATTGAATCTGTTAAGATAATTATCAGTTTTTAAAACAGTAAAAGACAGAAAAGAAATACATTCTTGAAAGTGACAGCCATCAAACATGGTTGAAAATATTTAAATGTTTGATGGAGTAGTGGATTGTAATTTTAAGCTGGATTACTGTACAGAAGGTCTTATAAATATTATATTATTTAAGCAGTGACTCATGTGTTTGATAAATCTTGTAAGACTCTTTAAAAATCTTTGAAGGGGAGTAACCAATCTTTGTGTCCCACCTAGTGAGGTATAAGTGAATCCACTCTGACCATTTCCTGTCTGATTCCAAGCTTTCCTTGTTGTTCTCTATCTATTCTAGAGTTTTGTTTGTTTGTTTTGAGGGGTTTCTGGAGCGATCCTGATGGTCATTGCAAAGGAGGGTGGGGACCCTAGGTTGGAACCAAGCAAGGACCAGAGAAAGCTTCTCTCCTGAGTCCCCAAGGAAGTTTACTGTTCTTTTGTTTCTGAGGACTGCTCAGGGCTCCTGGCTGTTGTTCTGATGCTCTTGGATCCTGCGAGGGCTTCATCCCATGTGGTAGATTCAAGCAAGAGTGGATGACCTCAGAGTTCTTGGCCTCTGAAGGCACTCCAACTCCCTGTGGTCTCCTTGGCAATTGGGATGTTGTCCTTGGTGCTTGTACTGATGGTCCTTGGTGAGGATCCGGTAGTCTCAACGATTGGGATACAAGCCTCCTCCTGTCCCCCTGCTCCACTCTGGGGTCCCCCCTGCTCTGTGGGGGGAAGGTTTGGGGAGGGGTGGGAGGAATCCCAGTACCTATAAAACTGTGTCACATAATGCAATGTAATAAATAATAAAAAAATATCTTTGAAGGGGCTGGGAATATTGGTACATGAAACTTCCCTTTTGGGCATCCCACTGAGTCATTCTCTTGGAGGTTTTGCTTCCCCTGAAGTTGCCGAAGGCTGCCCAGGAGAGAAGAACCCCAGGCCTTAGGTTCCTAGAAGACCTATTACTCTGAATTCGAATCATCTCTACAGAAATTTCTCCCCATTTTTCAAGCTTAAAGTTCTTTTTATTCTGTCAGTATACTTGACTCCTTGTCCCTTCACATTGGACTTTTATAAATGCATTATGTGCTACCCAGTTGCAATCGTTGGGACAACATCTGGATTGTTTTGATGTGTTTCATATGTTTTATTAGCCTGTTGCTAGTGTTCTTTCTCTTGCTTGCTGATTATCTGGGACCATGATTCTTTCCCTTGGAAGTAAAAACACACTATGCTTCAAGGTGGAGGTCTGCTTTCTGAGCAGCAATTTGATGCAATCAGAAACGTGATAGCAACATATATATATATATTTCATATATATATATATTTCATGCTCATTGCTTAACTATTGCTGCTTCTTTCTTACTTCTGGCTTCTGCTTTGGTTTGACTATTTTCACTTAGAATATTGTTCTTTTACTTTTCAAAAATTTATGATTGAAAAAGTTCATGTATTTCATATGTACAGTTTTAAGAGCTTAGTGATATGTTCTACCCTTTTCTTCTTTCCCCTTCCTCCCCTCTCCTGCCTTCATTTTCTTATTTTTAAATATTTTTTTACAATTATGTACTTTCAATTTTCTTTATAACCACAAGCGATCTTGGAGCGATCCTGATGGTCATTGCAAAGGAGGGTGGGGATCCTAAATAAATAAAAATCCACTAAATAAAAATTCAATAATTAGTAAGCAGCAAATGCACAGTTCCTCAGAAGTACAATTAAAACTCAAAATGTCAGTTTTGTTTGTAAAAATCACATTTTTGTACACTGTGTATTGGTTATCACAAAGCAAGGAGAATATACATTTGTACTTTAGGAACTGACTTATTTCACTAAACATAATGGTCTCCAGTTTAAACTATTACTATTAATTTTAATCCACTCTATAGTCACAGACTCAATTTGCAGTGAATCACAATATTCAGCAGGTAGAAAAGGAAGAAGACCATAGTTCCATTGCAGTATAAACACGGACTAACAATGCAAAATTACCAAAATATTCCTTGCCTTTTCTGATAACTGAGTATTAAAATCTTAGAGAGAACAATAGAATATTTACTTTTTCTTGTAGTAGACTGTATCTAGATTTTATAATCTTATGACTTTTTAAAATTTGAATTTTACTGTGTAAATATAGGGTCTGAGATTTCCCTACCCCTTCCCCAAATTTCCTTCCCCGACTGATTTTCCCCATATTATTACAATAGTATAGTCCTTCATATACAGCCATAAGTCCACCATTCTGTATTTAAGTGTGTCCTGACATTGATAGTACAGACAATGCCAGACAGTCCAGCATATTATTGTCAAGATATATCCAGAAAAAAAAATTCCACATGAAAAAAAAATGCTACTTTTACTTCCATCATTTAGAGACATAATTTGCCCCAAATTGGAAAAGTATCATCTTCCAGAAAAGCATTGCCTCCTGCCACCCAGAAAGACAGGTGGCACTGGTTTTGGTCCCCTTTGCTCTGTGCCATTGCACACCTGGACCCAATTGTTCAGCTTAAGCGGAACAGGTAGGATAAGGTCAGGCTGACATACAGGAAATAATTGGACTTAGCACAGTGGTTTTCTCCTGCACCAGGCAGCCTTGCTGAGTGAGTGGGTGTATGTGACTTGTGGGAACCTTGTGGGGGAGTCAAATTGGAGGGCAGATAACACAAACACAGACCTCAGATTCTGAAATAATTCATGACTTTAAGTAGAACCTGGCAGCCCACTCATCCAGCAGCTAAATGTTGGTTAACATTCAGACAGGTGCTCTGCATTAGCTGAGCAATTGTAAGCACTGGACAAATATTAGTTGTTGCTCATTTATCACTGTTTTATCAGTGTCAGTTTTCCAACCTTCAAGTAGATTCCATTAACAACATGTAGCCATTTATTTATTGATTCAGCTTTAAGAGCATGGCAGAGGATATGGCAGTTATGGCTAAAGAAAAATACTGGTCACTTGATCTGGGTAAGTTTGTAAATGTAAATAAAAGTTACAACCTGATTGGCTCTTTGTTTTGGGGATGTGTACTTCAAGGTAAGAACTACGTTGTTTGTGCTGTCTTAAAATGGCCCAAAGAGATATTCTGAATCTGTTTTATGTACACATTAAATCACTACAAGCTCATATACCAAGACCATAATCTGAGCCTTTAAATGCCAAAGCATAATTTGTGACAATAATTACAATGTTTAAAAAATATGCAAAAAGCAAAAAAAAAAAAAAAGCTTACCTGAGTGTGTAAACTTATCAATAGAAGTTGGAAAAGACCATGGGGTGGTAGGAAAAGAGTTAAAGGGAGGTTCAATAATGGATACCAAAACACAGACTAAAAGAAATGTGTCCTAGTGCCCCAAAGCACAGTGGAGTACTTTCAGTTCACAACAACTTCATATGTATTTATGAATAACCAGAGGAAATGTGCTCCAAGGCTCCAAATGTAGATACAGGATAAGGACATGTAAATGGCAACGATCGTGATATATCCCACGTTTGTTTCATTAATGCTTGTAAATATCCCACAGTAGCCTATAAATATGGGCACTATCATGACATGTTAATAGGAATCTATACAATTTTATAGGACATAAAAAGTATAAATTATAATTTAAAATTTTAAGTAAGAATAATGAAATTTGATTAAATATTTACTCAACATTTACTGAAAGTTTAAGGTGTTGCAGTCATTTTCCTAGAGGGCGAGACATAAGTATGCATTGAAATACACTGCCTGATCTCAGCAGCTGGCATTCTGGCAGAAGGCTGAAAAGGCAGTGTCAGCAGAGACACCTGTCTGAGGACAGCAGCACGTACAGGTTCTACGGCACATCTGCTGGGCCTGCTTTCCTTCTCTACATGTGAAATTCCAGCATCTTTGAAAATTATTGAAAAATATATCATTGAAAAATGTATTACTAATGGTCTGTTCTAGAAACAGTTTCAGAGAACATCACATAACTGTGTTGACAATTTTAAAGCACTGTGGATTGTACTTCACAGAACAAAAGGTGAATTAGGCAGTGAAAGTCTAGCAAAACTTGAAGACTCTAGGAGCTGGAGATACTTTGGCCCCGCCTGAGTCCCATTACTCCGTGGTGGTGTTTCAAATCTGTTTTCGCTGTCTTTGGCACCATTTTCTATTTTGCAAAATTAGACAGGCTTTCCTCACATGATGTACCACTGCAAGTCTGGCTTAGATCCATGAAGATCTCACAATAGTAAGAATGAGTATATTTTACTACCAAGTGCCCTAACAAAATTCCCAAGAAAAGCTGAGGTTGGCTCTGACTGGATCAGCTACAGAACACAGACCAAGACCTCACACCCCGGGTGAAGCTTCAGATGACCCAAACTGGATCACACACTTACTGTTAGTAAAGGACATGGACTCTGTCCACTCAACTCAGATGGACCCAAAGAAAAGGTGAGTGATAGCTATCTATGAGAAGTTGGGAGAGCTTTATCAAAAACAAAAAGCTTTCTGGGTAGCCCAGCTGCAAAAAAAATCCATGGGTTTCTTTTAAATTACATTTTCTAAGATAATTATGGATATTTGTGAGTTTTAAGTATTAAAAATTGTCTCATATTTAAAAAGTAACATCACTTCTTTCAAAATTATATGGCATGCGCTCAAATTCTGTTGTTCTAATAAGTTATTAAGCAAACATCCAATGTATGTTTGAAATAAACATCTTTGCTTCAGGGCATGGAAAGAGCTTGTATTTGGCTAAGTCTCTAGAAAAATGGGATTAATCAGACACATGGATAGACAGATGGATGGATAAGCAGATCAAATTTCACCCCCTTTAGGAGGATGTAGGGTTGTTTGAGTCATGGCATTTTATTGAGAGCTTGGTTTCTGGAACCTTTCTTGGAGTTTAGCATTCCATTTATTAATCCTTCGTCTCTTAGCCAAATTTTCCAAGTTAAATATCCAGATTCACTTACTCTATTTAATCCACACTGATTTCTATGAATTCTTTTTGGTATATGGTTTGATTATATATGGATTCAGTGATTCATTTACTTACCAATATTGCTATTATCTGCAGAGGTTTCTACCAGCAAACATTCCAATGATTTTTGTCCTTACTATGGATCTATTTCCATCTGAATAGTATCCTTGTAGATCAATTGGACTAATATTGTTCATATCATCACCAAAAAGAAGCATTATTTAAATGAAAACTGATAATTATTAACCATGCATCTTTTTAAGAATAATTTTTCTTGCTGATTCAGAATTTTTTTCTACAATTTCACACAAATTTAAAACTAGTAATTTTTAGAACAGAAGATTAAGAAAGCAAATTTATTTGTAAAATTAGTTTGCCAATTATTGTTAAGTTAATTTACCAATTATTTGTTAAGTTAGTTTACCAATTTTTCTAACTAAGGAATTAAAAGCCTGAAACATGGTGCAAAAGAAACAGTATAATCACAAACCTGATTACAAACACACCATCAAGTTCTTGATCATGTCTAGTGATCAAGATGTAGCAAACAAAATTTATTTGTAATCTTTTCACGATGGATTGATAACATTGAGATAAATTAATGATTTGGATTACGGCTAACCTCAGCTATACGAATATCTGACAGAATATTTCTATATATAATACACACATATATATGTGTATATATATGGTAGTTCAATATTCATGAAGAACTTTGAGCTTCATTTCCACTTTTGCATGGACATCATGTGTGGTGTGTGTGTGTGTGTGTGTGTGTGTTAGATTTTGAGGAAGAAAGCATTGAATAATTCCATTCTGTAGATCACAAGCTTGAGGAAAATTAATAGCATGACAAGTCAAGGCTGTCTGCCATGTCTCAGAAATCAAAAGCCCAGAATTTAAGTAACATATTATTTCTGAGGGGCAATCTTTGTGCCATTTTAAATATAGACATTAATTTCATGGGAGATTAAAAGCATTTTTCTAAAGGCTTAATTCACAGGGTGTGTCATGAGTTAGTGAAATCAAAGCCACAGATGGGTAAGGGCAAATAAATGAGATTCCCACTTAATAAGCTAAATTTGTAATTGTATACACAAATTTCAAGTGCTAGAACTAAAACTGCTCTATGAAAGCTATCACATGTCAGATAATGTTTTCCCAGAGCACTTGCAAATGAAAAGGTTTTTAAAACACAGTTCTATTCCATTTAGGGGTTTTACAGGGTTCAATCAATCGCATTAATAATCCACATCATTGGGAAAGAAAAGATGTTAAGCCAGTCTTAATTTATTATTTATTTATTCTTATCTGGAGCCTCAGTGGCTATAAAAATGACTGGTTTTCTTTTGCCTGCCAAGAAGCAGACATTTTAAGAACAGTGATGCAAAAACCAGGCAGAATCATTTGGCTTTAAGAGAATGGTAGCCACCCATGGCTGGCCTAAGCGAAAACAGAGTTTATTGGCTAATGAAATTTGAAGGCCTAGAGACTGGTATGATTTCAGGCAGGACTTGTGCAGCTATTCTGATGAAATCATCTGGATCCCACCGCTCTTGCAGCTGTTCCCTTCCCACTCATCACCGAGGGCTTTATTCACAGCAAAGCCCTTATCTCTTGTGCCAAGGTGGCCTCTAGAATCTCCATGTTTATTTTCTGATCATCCAAGGGCTGTCAAAAAGCAAGCCTGCCTCCCTTTGAATGAATAGTTCCCAAACTCTGTTGATAATGATTGGTGCAGTGGCTAAACTACTACTTTGGATTCTGCATCTCATATCAGAATACTTGGGTTTGTGTCTGGCTTAGTTCCTAATTTCAGCTTCCTGATGACATGCACCTTGAGAGATGATAGCTGATGGCTCAAATATCTGGGCTCCCTGCCACGCTGCTGGGAGACTCAGATTGTGTTCCTGGTTCCTGGCATCAGCCTAGCTCAGCATTCTGAGATTAGATGAATAAATGAGCTAGCTCACTCTCTCTCTCTCTCTCCCTCTCTCCCTCCCTCCCTCCCACCCTCCCACCCTCCCACCCCTTCTCTCTGCCTTTCAAATAAATAAAATAAAAACAATAATGGAAATAAAACTGCATAACCGTACAGCATACAAAATTTAAAGTGTTTTCACACTTATCACTTCATGTAAAATATTCTATTTCCTTACTTTAACTAAAATTTCTTTGCATAAATATCAAAGTGATATAAAGAGAGTCCAAAAGAATGACCTTTAAAGTGTTTTAATTTAAGATTTGGTATATCAGAACAGGCAGTTTTCTATTGAAGCCACAATTTTATTAAGTTTGGTCCACCTCATCCTACTTTTAATGTTGGATTTTTATGTCCAAAGCCAGAGGCTTATATTATACTCTATAAATCATTTTATCTCCTGGTAAGATTTAACTGTTTTCCTAAAATACTGAGATGTTTTGGGGGCTAGTTTATTCTGAATAAACTTCTCTCCTTACCCCTCTGTCCTACCCATACATCATGGCTTGGGGTTAAATTGAAACATCAGTAATTTTTTCATCCTTTGTCATAAATCTGTCTACTAGAGAGTTTCTTAAACAAACCAAAGTAAACAAAATAAACTTGTCAGAGAGTCACACTTGAATGTCATTACAATAGAATCCTTGGAGCTAGAATTTACGATCCAGTTCTAAGTTGAATATGATGAGTATGAGTTGAGAAACGACAAAGAAAATCATCTAAGTTCTTGACAGCTGGATGCAATGTGCCAGAGGAAGGGGAACAAACAAGGAAAGATGATCAAATGTAACCTAATTGATGTGATTGGGTTCTGTATATCTTTAGTCTAACAGCCAGAGATAGCACATGAAGAGACGAATGAATCCTGTTTTTAATCCTTGACTACCACCATCCAATGTACTGATACCACTCTTCAGAAATAAATTTCCCATCAGTTAGCAATGTCCCCAAATACGAAAGGCAAGTTCTATTCCTGTTCTTAAGCTGCTTGATGTTTCACATTGGTTTTCATGCTTGAATCCTTTCTCCATGTGGGTCTCCTCCCTGATGGCTTTGGTGACACTTTTTTTTCTCACTGATTCTTCTCTTTTTGTGGTTCTTTGTTTTCAGTAACTTTTTATCCAATTCTGAAACTAGGAGTTAGACTAAACTTATAAGAATGGTAAGTAAATACACTTTCCACAATACATTTCATGTAATTTCTAACAATGGCATTGAGATATAATTTATGTATCACTTTCCAACTCCCCACAACTTTTAGTCCTACACTTATACTCAGTTCTAGGCACACACTAGTCTGCTTTTTGTCTCTATTAATTTACCTATACTGAATGCTTCATACAAACGTTATCACAGATGATATGTTTTTTTCGCAAATAGCTTATATTTAGCATAATTTAAAAATCATCCATATTGCATCAGATTCCACATTGCTTTCACTTTAATCATAAAATAACACTTACTTATATGTATATGATATATTTTATTAATCTTTTCATCAGTTAATGGGTATTTACACTGTTTCTACTTTGGGGCCATTATTAATAATTTTGATACCAGAATTCAAGTGCATTTTTTGTGGATGCCTGTGTATGTGTTTTAAAGATTTACTTATGTGTTTAAAGAAAGTGAGAGACAAAAAGAGAGACATGGGGAATCTTCCATTTGCTGATTCGCTGCTTAAATGTATGGAACAACCAGGGTTGGGCCAGGTTAAAACTGGGATTTAGAAAATACATCCTGATCTCATGTGAGTGTGGGCGGAGGATTCCAAGCACTTGTACTTGTTGCTGGTATGTTTTCAGAATGTATGTGATTACACCATCCTAAGTGCAAGTGAGTAGTTGTCTGCAATGCTCTTTGTATGCTCTTTTTGATATTATTATTTTATTTTTCTTAACAATAATTGTACATGTGTATGGACTACAGTGCTATGTTTCAACACCTATAGGCAATGATTGCTGATGAGATCAAGGTAATCAACAAATCCTCCTTCTTTGATATTACTTTAGTTTGGAATATTTTTCCTCTAATTCACATGTTTTTCAGGTTCTTATAGATTATAGTCTTCATTTTGCTTTATAACAATAGGAACTTACTCATTCAATTTCTCTAATGATGTTGAACCTTCTTTTCTTGTACTTAATGGCAATTAAAAATATTTTCTTCATAGAAATTTCTATTGAAATCTTTTGATCTCTTTTAAATGGAATTATTTGAGTTTCTTTTCTTTTATAAAGGGTTTATTTGTTTATTTAGAGGAGTTACAAAGATATAAAATGATCTTCTATCTGTTGGTTCATTCCTCAGATGACCACAATGGCCAGCACGGGTTATGCCAAAGCCAGGAGCCAAGAACTTCATCTAGATCTCTCATGTGTGTATCAGTGACGCAACACTTGAGCCATCTTTTGCTTATTTTCCAAGATCATTTTCAGGATGTTGAATAGTAAGTGGAATGGCCAAGACACAAACCACAGCCCATAATGGGATGCTATTGTCACAGGAGGTGGTTTAACATGCTAAGCTGCAATGCTGGCTCTTGGCTTTCTATTTCTAAACTGTAAGAGACATTATATACTCCATCTACAAATTTCTTTTCAGACATATGATTTAAAAAGTGGGCTTGGATTCCAAATCTATGTATTCAACTTACATACAGAAAATAACAGAAAACATGCACATTTACACTTAACTAATATAGACTACCTTGTATTTATTCTCTAGATAGTGCAATATAACCATGGACACAGAAGTGCTTTTGTATTATGTGTCTTTGTAATTTAAAGTAAGCAAGAGGACATGTGCATGCCATATGATATGTAAATGCTATGCATTTTTATTTAAAGAACTTGAGCATTTGAGCATTTGTCAATTTTAGAATCCCTGAGAATCCTGGAACCAGTCCTCTGTGGATGTAAGGAAATTTTAATTTCTTGCATTTTATGTATTATCTTTTTATTTTGCTATCCCTTGGAGGAGAGCAGTTCTTTTTTTAAATGTTTATTTGAATGTCAGAGTTGATTGAGAGAGAGAGGGGTTTCTCTACCCACTGCTTCATTCCCCAGATAGCTCCAACAGCCAGTGCTGGGCCATGCTGAAGCCAGGAGCCGTGAGATTCTTTCAGGTCACCCACATGGGTACAAGGGTCTAAACAGTTGCACCATTTTACTTTTCCTCTCTTCCTTCCTTCCTTCCTTTCTTTCTTTCTTTCTTTCTTTCTTTCTTTCTTTCTTTCTTTCTTTCTTTCTTTCTTTCTTTCTTTCTTTCTTTCTTTCTTCCTTTCTTTCTTTCTTTCTTTTCTTTCCTTTCTTCCTTCCTTCCTTCCTTCCTTCCTCCCTCCCTCCCTCCCTTCTTTCCTCTCTTCCTCCTCCTCCCCCTCTCTCTCTCTCTCTCTCTCTCTCTCTCTCTCTCTCTCTCTCCTTGATCTGATCTGAAACCAGGAGCCAGGAGGCTCCTCTGGGTCTCCCACACTGGTGCAGAGTCCTAAGGACTTGGACCATCCTTGACTGTTTTCCCAAGCCACAAGCAGGGAGCTGGATGGGAAGCAGGGTTACTGGGACAGGAGCCAGAGCCAGTATGGGATCCCTGTGAGTGCGAGTGAGGACTTCATCCACTAGGCTGCCAGGCCAGGCCACTGGGCCATTGGGCCATTTTCCACCTCTTTCCCAGGCCATTAGCAAGGAGCTTCATGTGGCATACTGATGCTACAAGTGGTAGCTTTCCCTGCCACACTAAAATGCTGGCCCCAGGACAGCAGTTCTTAACTTTGACAAAATCCAACTGATCTGCTATTCTTTTGCCATTTATACTTTTGGAGTCATAGCTAAGATATTTATTATTTATGTACAATAATAAGAAATATGTCTTTGCTTTCTTTTAAAGTTTCATAGTTTTAGTTCTTACATTTTGACCTTTGATCCTCTTTTTGATAATTTTTTCATATGATGTAATTAGGAGTCCAATTTTACTTTAATTTTTATTTATTTGAGAGACACAAGCATACATTCACACAAATGTGGGTATGAAGAGAGACAGTGAGAGAGAACTCTCCCACGTGCCAGTTCTCTCCTCAAATGTCGACCTTTGCCTGGGCAGGAGGGAAGCTGGTGTTGGGAGCCAGGAGCCCAGGCCAGTCTCCACGTGGATAGCAGGAGTCCAACTATCCATAGGTCACTGCTGCTGGCCAGCCTCAGCCTTGACAGGAAGTTGGAATCACAAGCTGGAACCAGACTCCTGAACTGCATTGGGGATTGTGGGCTTTCTAACCACTAGACTAAATGTCCACCTTTATTTTGTTGTGTGAGAATATCTGGCAGACCCAATGTTGTTTGTTGAAAAACTTTTATTTTCCTGGCATCTAAGTGTTATCTTGGTTTTAGATAGTATTATTAAGTATTTTTTTCCAGGTTTGTTTGGTTGTTATACTGGAATGCTATAGACTGAAAGGTTTTTTTAACACACACTGCGTTCTGGAGGATAAAAGCTTATGAACAAAGTATTGCTGGGCTAAATGTCTGGTGAGAGAGTGTCTCCTGGTCTGCAGATGGACTTTGTCCTGTAATCTCTTGTGATAGATGGTAAATACCAACTCCCTAGCATCTTACCATAAGGACAGTAATCATATTTGTGATGGCTTCACCTTCATAGCCTAGTCATCTATCAAAGACCTTGCCTCCCCCAGAGGTTAGGATTTCAAAATATGAATTAAATGGGACACAAATATTCAGCCAATAACACACCATCTTTGCTTTTATTCTGCTGCCATTACCTTCCTTCAGGACCTTATAGGGTCCCATTGGCATGATAGCATATATGGAATATGAGGTTTCTTGTTGGTTTGAAAATGTTCTAATATTGGAGTTGGTGATAGTTACATGACTCTGTGTATATCAAAACACATAGCATTATATAATTTAAATGAATAAACTATGATACATAAACTGTATCTCAGTAACATTACTAGCACTTATATGAAATGTGTTGTGGAAAGTGTATTTACTTACCCTTCATATAAGTTTAGTCTAACTCTTAGTTATGTGTAAACACACACACACATACACATATATATGTTCTCATACTAGTGGGAATGGATAACTACAAATGTAGTTATGAATCTTTTAATTCATTTAAGAATCAGAAGGAAGGAGGAAAGACAAAGTGTCCATTCCCACTATTTTACTCTCTGAATGCTCACACTGGGCCCTGGACCTGAACAAAGCCAGGAACCAGGAACTCAGTAGAAGTTTCCTACACAGGTGGCAAGAAGCTAATTTCTTGAAATGCTGTCAGTGTCTCCCAGGGCCTGCATCATAAGGAAGTTGGTGTCAGGAATCAGAGTCAAGTATAAAACCCAGGCACTAGGAGAAAGGAGGTGTTTTAATCCCATGGATAATATTCACCCCTGTTCCAGCGTGAAGCGAATAGGTACATGATTGAAAAAAGACTGAGTAACTAAAACAGAGAAAGCAATTTTATCAAAGTGAGAGTCTGGACATGCCATTGTGTGAAACAAAGAATAGTGAGGCTCTGGCAAAATGGATTTCTTTGTACTTTGAACAGGGAAATGGGAGATCAAGTACTAGAGTCTTTCAAATAAACAAGCAAACAAATTTGTTAATATTTCATTAGGATCTATTTGGAACTATCTAATGTAGAGTCTTGCAGAAATGTCAATTATAATGAATATATTCTACATGCTAATTACATATATATGAACATAATTAACATGAATGAGCCATCTTTATTATGATATGGAATATCACTTGAACAGATACCATAATAAGACTTGGGAAATAGATACTTTTTTTCTAGACACTCTACATTTTATTTTTAGTGAATTCTCCCAACCATACAAGGGAGTGAGGGATGAGATTCAATGACACAAGGGAGAAAAAGTAAAGGACCCAGTGATATACAATTAGGAAACAGTTGAACCAGGTTTCACCCAAAGAATATCCTGCTCTACAGACCACACTGTTTCCTAATCCAAGCACACGTCTATGTACTGTGCTATTTTTAAGGGCAGAAACAATGTGTTGTCTAGAAAAGCAAAGCAAAGGGCGTTCAGAATAGTCAAGGCCAGACTCAGAAAGAGGTGACTCAAACCAACGCTTCAGCCGCAGAGCACAGAGATGACTTTCCATAAAGAAAAACATGGCATGACGAAATAATTTCTTGGAACATTCAGTCTGGGCCTTGTAAGAAATTGCTTTCTTGCTTCATGTCTTTGGGACAAATGTTCCTGCCTGATTTAATAGGAGTGGTATTTTCTTTGCAGATACCTTTGAGCAATGTTCTGAGATGCAGACGTATTTTGTGTTGGAACCAGCTCTGCCAGCATGCTTCAATGATCAGAATTATTCCTCTAAGCTATCTGAAATGGAGCTGAGTTACCAATAAGCAAATCATAACACACCAGAATGGAAAAAAACAAACATTTATCCCCTCCAACTAGTGCTTACATTAATCTAATTAATTAAAGGATGAATGAAAACTATTCACTTGCATGTGTCGTGAAGAAGCACTATTAAATTAGCTGTTCATCCTAGGAAACACAGTGTGCTTGTTGGCTCTCATTCTGCCTTTAGCTTCATTGCTTTCACATGTTTCAGACTGGTTGAAGCTGGGCCAATGCATAAACACTGAAAAGGCTTCTGCTTCTTTCTTTCTTTCTTTCTTTCTTTCTTTCTTTCTTTCTTTCTTTCTTTCTTTCTTTCTTTCTTTCTTTCTTTCCTTCTTTCTTTCTTTCTTTCTTTTTGTGATGACCAGATTCAAACACAAGCAACAGTTTTATACTGAAACTGATCTGAATATTTGTTACTGGACAAGGTTGTATATGTGTGTTTGTATATATGTGTGTGTATGTACAAACTTTTTTCAAAAGCTCAAGGTATATTTTCAGTTTTCTAACTGCATCATATACTATGGTGTTTACCAATTTATCAAATTTATCAGTGGGAATAACTTACAGTAGTGAATCAGTTATTTTTTCCCCCCAATGGAAAAAGTAAATTGTTACTGAAAGTCTCCTGGATAATTTGTAGATCAATGGTTTATATAATTTCAATTTGACTGATCTTGAGAAATTGCCATCTCTATTTTTAAACATATAATTTCAATTTATTTTTGATGTTTACATAGTTGACAGGAATGCAGAGTGTCAAGATATGGGGAAAGTGGGTTGGGCAAATGCTTCCCACTTTTCTTTCTTCTCTTTTTCTCCTGTATTTGGGGTAGAGGGGAGGCAAAGTAGGGGGAAGGGTAGCTCCTATTTGCCAAATTACATCAGTACCCAGGAATGGGGATGCGGTTCTAAAGAAAAATGCTACAAAATTCTTTGAAGTAGATAAAAACCTTCAAAATCAGGCAAGAGGCAGACTTTCTGTGCAGCAATTTTGCTGCCCCTTGGGTTACTGGTATTCCATATTGGGGTCCTGATTTGAGTCCTGGTTCCACTTTTTTTTAAAGATAATTTTAAAAAATTACATAAAGGAAATAAATTTCATGTATATCATATGTACAGTTTTAAGAATATACCTAAGCCTCCTTTTCTGCCTCACCTATACTTTCACTCCTTCTTCCTTTCTCATTTTTCCTTTAATTCTTTACAATAACACAAGCTTAACCTCCCCCCACCCCAGAAAATAAAGAATTCACCAACAGCAAGCAAAAAACCACTGGCTTCCCCTTTGATTCCAAGGTCCTACTAAAGAGCCTGGGGGCCAATAGATAATGTCTTAAGATATCTGCCACCTAGGTATCTGTATCAGGATCAGCTCCAGGAGTCCCAGGTACTTGCTGAGTGAACCAGAAGATTGAGCAAATTTTAAAATGAGTAAACAAGCTTATTTATAAGTAAAGAAAGAAAGAAATTTAAAATAAATAAACAAAATTTTAGAATCCTTTAAACATAGAATCTGACTGAAACTGCAAATGAAGTGACATTCCGTTATATACTTTAGACTGACTTTGGTTCTGACTTTGACTTTGCAATGTCAAATATACTTAAAGTGATTCTTCACTTTTCTAAATATATCTTCAGGTTTTCCAGAAAGGACCACAAACTGTTGATTGTTTAATAAATACAGAAATGAAAGTGATAGAATGTGGGGAGTGATATAAAATTAAAATCAATTAAAAATGAAACTTACTTTGTCAATAATAAAGACATCGAGTGCCATAAAACTGAAAATATTTAACCATAAGAACTATTTTAGTAAAGAAATCAATGTGCAGAATAATGAGTTTAAATCTAAGCAAACCAAGTTTTCTTGAAATTTAGACATAAGAGAAGGCAGAAGAAGGAAAGTAAAGTTATAACTGGCAATTCAAAATGTGGATTATAACATTTTTCTAAATGTAGATGTTTGCAATGAATTCATACAATAAATGCTCTAAAGGTTGGACAAAAAGAAAATAGATTGTGTTGAAAAGTTGTATTTGTGTATCCTGGTAAACTTTGCAGTTTATTCACTTGAGCTGCCGTATGACCTACTTTGGAAATTTTGTTAATTCTATCATTTGTCATACTTGACTGTGTTATGAAACACATGACAATCTTGGTTTTGTTTTCCTTCACATCTAACAGAATGCGAGCTGTTTGAATCAAAGCTTTTTTCCTGTTGATCTTTGTGTCCCTAACATCTAGAGCAGGGCTTTCTGACACACAGTTATGCTGCCTGATCTATGTGATGTTCTTAATAAGCCCAGGAGCTGGGGATTGCTTTGGCTTAATGGGACAGGTGAGAAATGTGTTGCAACTGTTTTTGTAAGTTCACATGTCTAACACCTAGAGATGGAAAGGTATGTGGAGGAAAGCCCAGGAGCTATTTCTAGAAAAAAAGTATGTCTCAGATCCTTCGCTTCAGTTCAGAGTCAATAACACCTTGTTGTGTACCCACACTCTGAATTTCATTCCAGCTGGGACTCTTCTGACTGGCAGTTTGCTCTTTATCTGCTGAATGACAAAGTAAGAGAAGGGGCTATTTTGATTAAAGATTTAAATGAATAATGTTAGATTGTGATGAAATCTACATCAATGCAAAAGGGAGAAAAGATACACAAATTCATAAGTTTTTGGAATTGTTATCAACAACTTCATGTCAATAATTTCAAAAATAATTTGGTGACAGTTGTTCCAGAAACACAACTTCATTTGACTCTTTAAGAACAAAAAAAAAGATTTCATTTTTATTTGAAAGGAAAAACTTAGAGAAAGGAGGAACAGAGAAAGAGGTCTTCCATCCCTTGATTTACTATCCAAACGGCTTCAATAGCCATTGTAGAGATGATCTGAAGCCAGGGCCAGGAGACTCTTTTGGGTCTCCCATGTGGGTACAAAGACCCAAGAAAGTGTGACATCATTTGCTGCTTTCCCAGATCATAAGCAGGAAGCTGAATGAAGCAGAGCAGCTGAGACATGAATTGGCATCCATATGGGATGTTGGTCCTTTTTAAAATTTATCTTTTTTAAAATATGCTATTCTTTTAAATTTAAATTTTATTGTAAATTCAAATATACAGAGAGGAGGAGAGACAGAGAAGAAGATCTTCCATCCATTGAATCACTCCCCAAGTGGATGCAACGGCAAGAACCGCACTGATCTGAAGCCAGGAGCCAGGACGTTCTTCCAGGTCTCCCATATGGGTGCAGGATCCCAAGGTTTTGGGCCATCCTCAACTGCTTTCCCAAACCACAAGCAGGGAGCTGGATGGGAAGTGAGGCCACTGGGATTAGAACCAGCACCATATGGGATCCCGGAGTGTGCAAGGTGAGGATTTTAGCTACTAGGTTACTGTGCCAGACCCAGGGAATTTTTTAGCTTGCTGCGCCACCATACCTAGTATATTTGTTTGGACAGGAAGATTTAATTCTGTATCCATGCTGAGGGAGATGACATTTGTGAGGCTGCTTTAAAGAAATGTTGAAGTCTTCACAGGTTCTGAAATTTATAATATTAACTTGTCAACCAAATAATGTTGAAAAAGCAAAGATAAACAAAGAAATAACAAAAACATGCTCAGCAGACACAGCAATGTGAAGGAAGGATCAGAGGCATGATATGTGTCTTGAGATTAGGAATTCTTAGTAAAATGGCACTGAGGGAATGAAGGTAGACCTGCATTTACAAAGCCTGAAGGAATCACATCACAAAAGTCAGTACAAAAGGAATCACATCACAAAAGTCAATAGAGGATGTAGAGTTCATTTTTAGAGAGCAGCAAGCATTGGGTGTTTTTAGTAGGTGACATCTATGATTAGTTCTGTGTTTCATAGATAGTATTGCAGGAAGCATGATTAAAATAATGACTTTTTATTTCAAATTATATATTGTTTATACTTGAGATCAAAATTCAAGGTTTTACCTAAAGGAGATGTGACTCTGAATTTCTTTCCCTTCTGAGGAAGCTCATTAAAGATTTGAGTGGTAATAAGCTATTTTAGAGGTGAGATCAGAGGTAATACATAAAAAGTAATTATTGATAAATTGAATATGACCCCCTTTACCTTTAAAGTGTTGTGTTTGATCAGACTGGAATGAAGGTAGAAGAAGGATGACAGAAAGAGAGCAATCCTAGCTTTGGATTAGATAGGAAACCAGCAAAGAGAACTGGACCTATTGGCACATGGCTGAAAACCTGAGCTTTGTGGCTGTAACCACAACTGCCAGTAAATTTATCCTAACAGCAAACTCCCACTCTTATATTTTGAGCCATCTGTGCTCATATTCTGTTCTAAACTTATATGACTGGATGACTCCCAACACGTGTTAAAAATACTGACTGTAGCTTGTGGATATGTGGTTTTTAATGTGTGGGTAAAGAATTTTTCACTTTTCCAAGAATTGAATTGAAGAAAACACTTTCTGCTTATTTCCAAACAAATACACATACTTTGGGGCAGGGAGATAAGTTCTTGGCATATTCTTATTTGCATTGTTTCCCCTTTGGAATCTGTGAATGTAAACTGTAATATTAGGTCCCACATTGTTAGTTATATTCCTGCTAGGATGTTGGAAGCAGGGTTTGGAGTGGAGATAGTGTTCACATCCAGAAATACTTTCATTCATGGGAAGGCCAAGTAGATGGATACAGCTTTTAAGAACAAAAAGCCCTGGATAGGTTTCTATACCTGATATTGCATTATAGAAAACTAGCCCCAGTGACACTCTAAGCAAAAAGGTACCACAACCAATATTTAAAGTGAATTATTCCCACATAGTGGTTTCTGTTCAAATATTATGACACACATTAATGCTCCCAATATTTTGAGAAATTCTTCATCAAGTAAAAAGCCTTTATGAAACATAGTTCTAACAAGTTATGGCATACTCCTTGTCTTCTTATGGGTAAGAGCACAGGCCTGATTGTCTGAGGTTGAGGTTGTCCTGGAGGCAGCCACACAGTAGAATGGCAATGCCTGCCTTCATATCCAACATGGCTTGTTGTTATGAAAACTGACTGGTACAATTATAGAGGTGAGAGTATCACAGCAACCCATCTGCACATTGGAGAACCAGAGATGGTTATAGTAAAGGTCAGTCCAGGTTCAAAGGTTTCAGAATAGAGACACCAATGCTGTTAGTTCTCAATATGAACCTAAAGATGGAGAAGCTGGAGGAGGGCACTGAAGCAAGCTCCAGAGTCGAAGAATAAAGAATGTAGTATAATATCTGAGGAAAGAAGAAAAAAGATGCCTCAATTCTGGAAGAGAAATTCAATCCCCTTTTATTTTTCCTTTTGTTCTTTCTGGGTCTAAGCTGATATGCTGATACAGACTCAAATTAACTGAAGATATATTCTTTATCCGAATAGTTTTATTCAAATGCCAACTTATTTCTGAAACTGCCTCATAGACACATCCAGAAATAATATGTAATTAACTCTGCATATCCTTTAATTCAGTCCTGTTGACCCTTAAATATAACTATTACAGTCATCTACTTATACAGAAAATCAGTTTTCTGATTTGTTAAAAAAAAAAGAAGTGATAACATATTCATTCCAGTCATAGTATCTCACTAAGTTATTCCTAAATCAAATCTAATGCAACAAACAAACAACAAACAAAAAACCACACACACATAGAAAGCAAGGAAGGATGAAGAAAAAAAATAAAGAAACTAATTTGCCAATGCATTTTTTGTTTTTTGTTTTTTGTTTTTTTACTTATTCAAATAGAGTTTGAATGTTAAGAATTGAGTCTGAGTTGGAGTTCAAGATAACATCCATTACTAGCTGAGGAAATTTTAACTTTGTTTTCCCATCTCTAAAATGCAGAAAAATAAACACAAACTTCACAAATGTAATGAGATAATTTATTCAAATTAGTTAGCATTCTTAGCTTGATACATAAAGGGTGTTCAGTAAACATTATCTTACAAACATTTGTAATACTCTCTTTAAAAGAGTTACAGGAAATATTCTACTTATAAGCTTTTGTTTATATAAATTGTGTGATTGTTTTTGGTCTAATTCTCACTTATTCTTTGCTTCACTACCCACTCTTTGGTAACTTAATATTAAATATTAATTATTTAAACCAATTGGAAAGTTTTGTAATGATGTGCTTCTGTCACCAATACGGTCATTTTTAAAGGCTTATTTCGTTTTATCTCTAAAAATTAAAAACATTTTGAAAGTAAAGCTGTCCAAAAATAGGTGTGGGTTTGATGATTAAAGCAGGCTAGTGAATTCCTAACTCAAGTTCATGTCAGGAAACGTTCTATAAATGTGTCTGTGTACATGCATCCATGCAGTTCATGTCATTTCATGTGTAGTATGTCAACAGTGTGCCAGCCAAGTTCTAGGTGACAAAAAAAGGAAAAGTAGGGGAGACAGGATAGCTCTAGATCACAACCAGAAAGAGAAAGTGAGTTATCCGGTACCTATAGGACTACTGAAGGCAGAGATCAAGGCAGTCACTTCCTGAGGAGGAGAAAAAACCTGCTTTATTGAAGTAGCTTGGAAGAAGCCAGAAGGGTTGAAATATGGTGAGTGATGACATTGCTAACAGAAAAATAAAGGGGTCCAAACTGTGAATAACACTATGAGAATGTAGGCAAGTTTGGGTTAATTCTGAGATGGGTAGCCACAGCGAGGGACTGAGTGGAAGAGTGAATGTATGTGCCTCTTCAGTCTAACATGATTCCTCAGGCTGCTGTGCTGCATAATCCCGAGGTACTTCAGCTGATACATGGTACCCTTAGAAGCATTTGGTAGCTACAGGTACATTAACTTGTAGGTTAAATTAGGTAGACATTCCTAAAAGGTAAAATTTACTGTCAAACCTATGGGGAAAATAATTACTATGTTAGAAAAAAATAGGTCAATGTCTTAAAAATTATTGTAAATGTCCTATAATTTTTAAGATAAAATGAAGCTTCATTGATAACATTTATGAGGCTGCTTCATCTTTTGTGTGAAGGAAGTTAAAAGAAAGGTTTAGTTTGACAAAAATGAAATCAATAAATAACATTTTCATAATATGCACTTCCAAAACATTCTTGAGTGCCTCTCATATGCATGGGTTTTAGAACATTTTGTTCCTGGAGTTGGTGCTATGGAAAAGCAGGCTAAACTTTTGCCATTGGTGCTGGCATCCCATACAGGCACTGAAGTGAGTCCTGGCTGTCCCAGACTGCAGACTGTTCAGCACCATGGACAGCACCACTGTACTTGTGGAGTAGTAGCTTCTGCTTACTTCACATTCCTGTTTCCAATTTCAAATGGTATGGTGAAAACCAGAGTAAGAGTAATTAATTTTTGCTTCAAAAATTTAAAATGGATTACTATTTTTAAAATCAAATGTTTTCACATTTGTTCTTTTGTCACTTCATGATCTTAGATTAAATTTTACCCCCAAATTCCTCCTAAGCAAAGGTAACAACACAGCACAATACTCCTCTAACAACACAACTTATAAATTTCTACAACATGGTGTTCAGCAGCAAAAATACTTATATAAAATTATTTTTGTAGCAAATAAATATTGCTTGGTCACATCTGAAAAATATAATATACATTAGGCATTTATAATGCTTTTTTGTTTTACAAAAAGTAACACAAATCTGAAATATATGCAATTTTCATAGTATTTCCAAAATTTAGTTGTAAATTTTAGAAACTCATGCCACAATCCTTCTTGAATGGCTAGATTATAGTTTAAAGTTACTTAAAGTAATTTATGTCAAATAAAGCAGGATTATGGGCTGTTTATACTGTTGAATCATACTGCTAAATACTGCATTGCCAAAGAAATCTGAATTAAAATGATTCCACTTTTGACCAGGAGATGGAGCTGTCATGTAACACGCTGCCTCCTATTTATTTATTTATTTTTCCAATTTAGCATACTGTTTTCTGTCACTGGTTACCATCGAGTGAGTGTTAGAACAGAAAGCTAAGGCAGGAGCAGAGAGAAAACCGTAGCTGTCTTTCTTGTTTTATCTGTAGTGAGGATAGAACACATGTGAGATTTTACTTTCTGCTTTAGTCAGAATTTGCAGGAACCTGCCTGGAAACCATTATTTTCAACACATTCATGGATTCTGTGCTCTGATTTACCACTCCCTTTATTTCAGGTAAGCCTGCATGATTCATACCCTGATCTTTCATGGAATTGTTATCGATTTTAATGATGATAATTTTTAAAAGGTGTTTGTGCTGTAAGTTTGTAATCAGATCTGAAAGATTCAGCAGCCCTAGTTCTCGCTATTTTGCATCTAAAAATATTCCTGGTCTTAAACGAGCTCTGACTATGATCTGCTGTATTTTAATATTTCATTGGCTTTTCAGCATTTAGGGTCTGTTTATGGGTTGCATTTGTTTACTTAGTAAATGGCAGAGCTTTCAAAGTGAAGGATGGGTCTTTCTGTTGAAGGAAATGCTGCTCGTGCTCCTTAATGTGGTGAGCAAATTGTAGAGATGTAATGAAGCAGATTAACATGGCAGGGACTCTGCCAAAGCCCAGAGCTGACGCTTCTAATAGCAGCCTCAAAAGATACGCCATTCTCCTGAACCAAAGTCTTTTGAATGATTCCTGCTGGCTATCAAGATGCAGATTAGTTGGGCTTTGGTTTTTATCAGCTAAAAGCAATACATAGGTCATTACACCCACATGAATGAAGATTTACGTAATGTGTTAATAGACTTGGAATGATAGTACCAGTATTGATGTGAGAAGTGAGCTAAAAACAGTTAAATGATGTGAATGTGAA
Organism: Ochotona curzoniae; assembly: GCF_017591425.1. NCBI lineage: Eukaryota > Metazoa > Chordata > Mammalia > Lagomorpha > Ochotonidae > Ochotona > Ochotona curzoniae. Next base: position 27,769,582 of record NW_024465369.1, read on the forward strand.
TTATCCTTAGATTTTGTCAAATTTTTGATGATGAACTATGGTGATTTGAGATAGCTGATATTTCAGAAGGTGCTCAGGTTTTAAATTATTTTAGGTCATGTGACATCAGCTGTGTTGAAGAGTGGAATGACTCAGGAGGTAGAAATTGCATACAACAGGCTTGCTTGTCTCTGCTGCTTCTCATTATTTCTTTACCCTCTTTTCATGATTACCAGAATAGTAGAAAGATATAAAAATCTTCACTTAAAAGCCAGTGATTGCTCTTTAGAATCAATGCTTTGACATTTTAAGCTTATTTTTATAAAATTATTTGTAAATTCCTTTATTCCTCCTCCTGTGGAAAGATGTGTGTGTGTGTGTGTGTGTGTGTGTGTGTGTGTAAAAGATGGTGGAGGTGTCAAGTTATAGCATCGGATGCATCAAGCTGTTTCTATCTCAGGCCTCATTTTCTGTAAAGAGATACTTGTGCTGTGTCAGAGGCTGTGAAGGCCATGGGGATAATTTAGCTATGGGCAGTGAATTTATAGAGTAGCTTGGGTCACTGAGAGGAGGAAGTGTATGTGATCTTGTAACACATTAAATCTATACAGAATTTTCAGTTTCACATAGTCTATATATGTGAGAATTTTTTAAATCACAGATTTCTTAGTATTTTCTCATTTAGAGGAAGGCAACTGTGGTTGAGAGATTAAGTGACTTGTCTATAATCACATGCTAAATTAGAATCATACAAGGCTAAAGCACTAATTGACAATTTTCAATATGTCCCATAGTAGTAGCCAATTTACTTTTAATGCGAGCATGTCCAGGTGGTACAAACCAGGTGTGCTGATATTCACTCTGTGTGTGTGTGTGTGTGTGTGTGTGTGTGTGTGTGTGTGTGTGTGTAGAGAGAGAGAGAGAATAATTTATAAAGCAGAATTTTTCCAGTGAATAGATTTTTAGTAAGTGGCGCATGATGTGCAACTCTCAATTACTCAATATTACTAAAAAGGAATCTAAACTAACAGCTATGAAGGCTCTATTTCTTAACATTCTCTTTTCAGTATGACATGAGGTATACCAGTTTACCCTGTGCCCACAAAGTGTATGAATATCCACATACTAAGTTATGGCCCTGTTCCTCATACTCAATAGATTGAACTATAAATGTAGTCTATTGACACGTATTGAATATCATCTAATGTTCTGTCCATACTTCCTGTTTTTTCTCATACTAGGCTTGGCCAAGCCTTATGTCCTCAGTATCTTGAGAAAATAAGGGGAATTAAAGAATGTCCCTTCTTGACATAATATTCATGAAGTACCACATGGCTGCTAAGAACTGTCCATTAAAAAAGAGTTAAAGAGTTTGCCTTTAGGAGTTTAATGTGAAAATGAATGTATATAGCCACAATCATAGTTCTGAATATTTTAAACACAAAAATTAAGACTGAAGAAAAGTAAAACAACAACAACAACAAAACCAAACAAACAAGTAATAATGGAGGAACAGGAATGTTTAATTTGGGCCAGGCACTGAGCTCCATTCACAATCAAGCAGTAATCCCAGTTTCTGTCTATGAAGAGCTCAAGGTACAGAGGAAAATAAATTTAGAAAAAAACACAATAATTAATCATTAGGAGTGAGTCAGGTACAAATAAGTAAAAAAAAGTTTCTCACAATAGGTACAGAGCAGAAATAAACAAACACGAGGAAATAAGTGATTGATTACAGGGAACTGTGTGCAAAATCATGGAGAATGACAAGTGAGTTGATGAAAGCCTCTTTCCTTAGGTTGATGGTGTAATTGTTGATTTTCCTCTGGGGCTGCAAAAGTGAGGTTGATGGATTTTATTCTTGATGGCATGAATTTTACACAGTGACACATACTCTCCTGCAGAGATGATCTGTAAGAAGTTGGAAACTTTTATGTCCAGATATCATATTAAAGGTTAAAGATGAATATATGATTCTACATGAAGTTGTGAGCAAAAATTAAGGCACGTTAGTAAACACTGATGGAGAGCAAAAGTGGAATGAATATGACTGGAGGAATAATGTTAAAATTTGAGGAGTAAAAGGAAATTAGGAGGAAGAGAATTGTTTTTTAGCTTAAAGAAATTACTGTTGGGGAAAATTTAACTTTGTTCAAACTTGAGTACCCAAGTCTTTAAAGATTAAGACTACAAAGTCCTAAGGAGAAATTGAGGAGAGACAAAATAAACCATAAATCAAGATTCTGAAAGACATAGGACAGGTAAGACTTAAAAATGCTTCCTTTTTGAGTTAGGAGTAAGTTAGTGAGCATGTGGATACAGAAAATCAAGTGTCACCCACTTTGGATGGCCTGTTTTTAGAAATTAATTTCTTGTCTGTCTTATAAAATACTTCTATTTAACTCAGCTGGTGTCTCAGTTAGGCTATTTGTGACATGTGGATTTTCTGGAAAAAATAATTAGTCCTCAGTAGCAAAACATGTTCCAGCAGAGCATAGCTTAGTCACATCAAGCCTTAAGTTGGAGACTGACGAATCACCACTTATGTTAAGCTTGCTATTTACAATGATCTATTTCTTATTCAGAATTACTTTTAAAATACAAGTTCTGTTTAAAAACTCACAATGGATCTGATCGATAATATCTGTTATACATATCTAGTTTGATTATCAAGAGTTAATTTGCCAGCATCTGAATTAATTCAAGCTCTTTCTTTTCTAAAATTCTTACAGTAAGTACTGTCACCAGGAGTTTTGTAAGGAAAGAAAAATGTCAACATAAACACAAACTTCCTTCCCTTATGGAAGGAACCTCCTTTATTAAGTTTCATACTGGAATTTTTCTGTTTGTACCTGTAATCGGTTCCAGAATCTTCTCTAGTATTTCCTAGAATTGATTTTTCTAGAAATTATTTGCATTAGTAAATCATGACAGGTGATATGAAGCTTTGAAGAAGGCTTACACATTAGTGAATAACATCTTTCATGTTGACCTTTTGAAATAGTTGATCTTAGTTCAGACAACTTTACGTCAATTTAAACTCCATGGAACAGGAAAAAAAAAGTCTTGATTCTGCATCCGACTCAGTTTTGCTAAACGGTGATTCTAACAGTCAGAGTGAGAAGGACATAGAAAGAATATGTGGGTGGCTGAACAAATAGAAATGGCTTTCCTTCCCTCAGTGGCAATCCTGGGCAGTGCCGGAGAGGAGAACTTTCCTAGGCTCCTCTGTCTTATTCTTACCCTGAGAGTCATATGGGCAATCTCACAACTCTATCATTCAGCTTTTCAGCTTAACAATGGAAAACACCTTTATCTCACTCAGGTTCCAAGTTATTTCTAAGATGGATGCTAGGCTTTGTATGTGTTTGTTTTTATTCTGTTGTTGCTGATAAATTCATATTCTTATTACCAGCTGTGGCACTCATAACCCTTATCTACCTCAGAATTTCAACGTGCATTTTCGCTTTTTCTGGATGTCAGTAGGGCATGTGGAAAAGATATTTCATGGTTTAAGATGGAAACACTAACTCAAGGTGAATTCCATTAACAACCTTGGCAAACTCATAGAAGGCTTTTGGACAGTGTTTGCTGCCAGAGGTTCTGAAGTGAATGCAAAGCCTGAGGCAAACTTCTCTCATCACTTCTCAGACTGAGGGACTTTCAAAGGTATTTGAGTCTATATTTGATTCTGTGTGAATACTTTTTGAAAATTATATATTTTATAGTGATATAAGTTTATAATAAAATCACAGAAAACACAAAGCAACTTTAGAGTCAGATTTTTAAATAGTAGATAATACATCAATTACTTGAGTCTGTGTGTGTGTGTGTGTGTGAGCACTTGTTTGCCACTCTTCTTTGCAAATATATAGAAAACAATTTTTAATAAGTGACATTCCCAAAATAGAAGCTAGCCAATTATGGGCACTGGGAACGCTCTGTTTTAACTTAGCTCTTTAGCTAGCATGTTTTATCACTTCTTGAGTGTTTGGCTAAGATCAAGTTTAGCTGGCTCATTCCCCTCCTTTTCCATGTCTCCACTAGATTGAACGACTAAGATATCCAGCCATTGTCAGATAGCAGGGACCCACTAGAGCAGTGCTCAGGTCTGCACTTGGAATATCAACAATTCTGAGAGTCTAGTTACATAAATAGGTTGATCATAATTATCTAAACAGGATGTGATTTGCCAATTAATTTTCTAAAGTAAGTAAAATTAGTATTGTCCAATGAGAAGTGAGATAAAAGGTCACCCCATTTATAAGGATGGAAATAAATTTTGAAGAAGATTCTGCTGGGTTTATCATTTAATAAGTCTACACAAATAAATGGTCCTTGGTGCATGTGTCTAGTCAGTATGAAATTAAAACACAAAATTGTCCACCTATTATATAAAAAACTTCCACAAAATTTCCCCAATTATTACCCTTGATAGATCCACTTATTGAAATTTCTACACTCTTAAAGTCTTAGTTAGAACACCAGGAATGACAGAACTTCAAGAATTTTCAACCTGAATTTCCATGGAAGGAAATAGTGGGCAAAAGAAATCTAGGTTGCTCAATTATACATTGATATCATCAACTTAGAACAAGCCAAAGGTGAGAAACCTTTCTGTATTTGAACCTAGCTTGTACACAGGCATTCACAAAATAATTTCCATTGAAAATTTCTAACATTAGTTTATTTTTAATGCAAAATGAGATGTACTAGAAGAAACATAACTAATTATTCAAAACCTATAAGAATTTTTACACATGGTTCCTTGGATTTCAGTGAATACAGATCTCCTTTGGTAACATCTAAATATACCTTGATAAATCCTTTGGTTGTGACACAAGGTGAGACATGAAGCCAAAGAGCAGGGAGGAGCTGGTCTTACCCTTTAAGACAGCCAGCTCTGTTACGAAGGAACTCATTCCGGGAAACTGGGATTGATGGCGTCCTTATCCAATCAGTTCCCAGTAAGCATCACTACTTAGAATTTCTACTACCAATCACAACTTCATGCTGGGGGACAACATTCTAGTACGTGAAATTTGAGGGACATAATTGAATCACAACCAAAAGAGATGAAGTTTTGTTCCTTTTGGGAATTTAATTTGAAAACTCCTGTATAGAAAGAGCATTATCCACTAGTTGTAATTTGACTAAAACAAAAATCAGAAGATATAATCTGCTTATCAGGAATAAAAAGAAGTCTGTCTTAGTCTTATCTATCATACAATAAAAAATGGTTTTAACAAGTCATTAAATACTAGGACTGCATCAAATAGGTTTAGAACCTGAAGACATACTGTTATATGGGAAGAAATTTCTCAGTGCCTAGGTTAATAAAAACATTGCATTAGATCAACAACAGGTGGAATGGCTGATGGAAGCAATAATAAAACAGGTTTACTAAATAAAAGCTATTTTGAATTTTTTGTATATTGTTTAAATTATACTCCACACAACTAAAAAAAACACCAAAATCACTCACAAAACCATTAGGATAAAAAGTCAACTGCATGAGAAATAAATCCCCATAAGATATACAAGGGGAATGAAAAATACGTATTATTTAAATACTATAAGGATGGATTTCATTTTTTTTTTTTTGGCACCAAATAAATGTCTGTTTGATTCCATTTTTCCGTGAGCTTCATCACGTACCCTCACATTCAATAGTTATAACAACTACATGGAGAGATACTGAATCTCAGAAACTTAATAAAATTATCCTAAATAAAGAAGTTTAAATTTTTTTAAAGATTTATTTTTATTACTTTTTTATTGGAAAGGCGGATATACAGAGAGGAGAGACAGAGAGGAAGATCTTCCGTCCAATGATTCACTCCCCAAGTGAGCGCAACGGCCGACACTATGCCGGTCCAAAGCCAGGAGCCTCTTCCGGGTCTCCCACGCGGGTGCAGGGTCCCAAAGCTTTGGGCCGTCCTCGACTGCTTTCCCAGGCCACAGGCAGGGAGCTGGAAGGGAAGCGGGGCTGCCGGGATAGAACCGGCGCCCATATGGGATCCTGGGGGCGTGCAAGGCGAGGACCTTAACCACTGCGCCATCGCGCCGGGCCCAAGAAGTTTAAATTTTAAAAGCAGGTAAGAGTTAAAACTGCATCTCAAACTCAGAATCTGTGAAAGTGAGATCAAGCAGATGTTAAAACAAAGACACACTTTGTAAACGAAAATTATTAGAACGATTTTTGAAAATTTAATGGATGGCTTGAATGAATCACATCTGAAATAAGGAAAATATGAAGAAGATACAGGATATTACCTAGAAGGCACCAATGATATTCCTGAAGCCATCAGAAATAGTAAGTAGAAGTACAAATCCAACCCCAGGTATTCTGGAAGGAGATAATAAAGGCAATAGTGGAGATAAAACATTTGAAAAGATAATTGCAGACAAAATTATAGTACTAATAAAAGACATATTTCATTAGAAGAATAACAAAACAAACTACATGAATTTCTGCCTTTAAATCCAAGTGAGCTCTTTAATAATTTGAGATTTAGTAGCATTAACAAAATCCATAAAATAGAAAATGCTGCTTGATAAAGGTTACAGGCAGGAATAAAGATCTGAATGAGTAGAGTAGGCAAGAGAGAACAACAGATGAGCAATGAGAGTCGGGCTAAATAGAAGGAAACCCATAAGGATCAAATGGGGTGGAACAAAGTGCTTAAAACCAGTCATGGGGATTTATTGTCAACTAAAGTCTTTCTTGAGTAAGAAGGCCAGTACTGAAAGCAATAAAATGAGACTGGACATAGTGTTTAATTTTTTTCTTATTTTTTACATTTTACATTTTTTATTGTCTTGAAATATTTACATGGCTTCTTTGTCGCACTAGTTGAGATTCTTACAAGAAGAGGCAGCTCTGATGCAGCATAAACTTCCGCTATATCCAATACTGAACTAATTCCTACCTCTATTTTCTTAGATAACAGCTGTTTTGAATTTTATGTATGGCATTTAATTTATACACCACACAATCGGCAAACATTTCCACACAATATGGACCAATGTTACATGTGCTTTAAAATTTTATGTAAGTGCTATCATGTTGTAAATACATTTTTAATTTTATTCTCAACATGATAGCTTTAAGACCTGAATAGTTTGATATGTGGATATAAATCTCAAACTCTTCAACTAGTATATATTTTTCCATATCAGACGGTATCATGAATCACTTAGAACTTCCCATAATGGTAAATGCTTGTATTTTTATTGCCTTTTAATATTCTGAAGAATGATTCCAAGAACATATTTGTGTATTTTAAAATCACAACTCTTCTTTATGTATTTTTCTATCCACAAATTGAGGAAAATAACTCCTCACCCTTTAGTTCTGAGCTGTATGTGGTGAAATCTTTCTAAAGAGTATAATATTAAAAAAAAGAGAGAGAGAATCATTTTATAGCTCAGCAAAAGGATGATTACATTTTTAGCCAAGCAATCAAAGCCAATCTCAAGAGTGGTAGATCATATTGATAATATATAGCCTTTGTAACAGTACCTGTATAAATTAATATAAATTTTTCTATGCAGGATATTACTATTAATTTATTTATTCAAATACTTATAGACATATGCAGTTATAACTATTTATTTTAAAATTTGGGTTAAAGTCAATATAAATGTAATTTGCTACTCTAATTGCTCCAGTTTTTGACAAATATGTACTCTCCTTTGATTCTTTAGAGCCTTGGCATACCACATCAATGTAAATATTAGGTGGGAGAAAGAGAGAGAAGGGAAGACAAACGAAAGAGACAGGAAAAGAGAGAGAGCTTTAGTCTGTTGATTTGTTCTTCAGATCCTTGTAAATCAGTCTGGATCTCCCACACGGTCGGCATAATAAGAGTACTGAACCATTACCTGATGTCTTCTGGGGTGCACTTCAGCAGGAAGCTGCAATTGGAAACAGAGTCAGCGCTCAAATACTGGCACTCCCACATCCCAGTGTGTCTTAACCCTTGCTGGTCCCTATTTTTTTTTTTAAGCACTATTGAATAAAACTGAAGTTGGGAAAACTATTTTGTATTAAATATGAATATGGCTTCAAATCTGAGAAATAGTTCAGTGATTATTGTATTTTGTTGACATGATTTTTTATATTGGTATATCCTCAGCTTCATACCGCTTGAAAAGCACAGTTCTAATTGTCTTATGTACAATTGAGACTCTACAATATTTCTGCTATCATCAAATTTGCACTCCTGTTTAAAAAAAACACTAAATTACAAAAACAAATAAATGAGTAAAGTACTTTCAGAGAGTAAAATCAACGCAGTAGTTGCTTTGTTTCAAAGACAAACTTGGGCACACAGAAGTCCTAAAGAGAGAAAACAAATCTTGTTGGAGTTCTTAGATCATTTTTAAAAGTTCCATTTGTCTTCAAAGTACAACTGGAAGCCATCAGCAGGGTTTAAGACTGAGGTATTCTGATATGTACTTTAAGTGGTATTTTGTAGAGACTGGATTATAGAGAAACATGAATGAGAATTAGGTACGAGATCATGAAACAGTTTAGGAATACAGAAGAGAGAAATCTAGTTTAGAATAACTGGTAGCAGGAGTAATGGAGAAATTCATACTTAGGTCATAGAATCCTGTGAATAGACATTGTAAAAATAATTCTAAGTAATGGGAATTAAGCATAAAAGCTGCTAACTTTATTTCTTGGATTCCCAAGTGACAGTGAGATAAGAGTTAGACAAAATCCTTTGGTAAATAGTTCCAAGCAATGAGAAGGCTCAAGGTTGGTCGCTCAAGCTTTATCTTGGCTGCGTCATTAAAAGCACAATTTCAGCTTTACAGGATGTTTTCAGTGCACCATGTGTCTATTTTTTTCTAACATTAAATGGAACAATTTGAATTATTCCTTGCCAGGAAAGTAATGTTATCACGTTCCATTTAGGCCACAGGCACAAGGGCACACAAGACTAATTTATTACTACATTTTCTACTGTAAATATATTTGTTAGCTAATTGATACATTCTTATAGGTGTTCATGCTGCACTGCTTTGGTTTTTAAATCTAATATCTTCCTTTCATCACAATTCTGTATAATGATTTTTGTTTATATTATTATTATTATTATGACAATTCAAAATGCATTTACCCAAAGTTCTGACCAGAGGTTTTGAATTGTTTTCAGCATTCACACTGTAACAAATATTTCAATAATGTATATATTAGCTAAGCTTTATACAATTCATTGTGTTCTTTAATAAATTTTATATTTTCAGATGTTGAAGCAAGATTTTTATTGTGTACTTGCTTTCCACTAAAATGTAGTCATTTATGTTTTCTATCCAATTGTACACAAATTTTCATCTTCTTAAGTTTGTTATTACTGGGCTTGAGCATTTATTATTATTATTATTATTATTATTATTATTATTATTATTGGTTTAGTAGTTTAAAAGAGAATCTTTTTGGTAACTGAAAATGAAAACAATTTTCTGTTTTTCATGAGAATTTCTATCATCATTGTCCAATTTTCTATATTGTGACATATTTGTTGACTTCTTAAAGGATTTTATATCTTAAATAAATAAGTTTTAAAGTTAGCTCTCCAGGGGCTGGCATTCAGTATAGTACTTAAAATGTTAAATAAGATGTCCTTATCCTATATCAGAGCCTCTGTATTCAACCCCAGGCTTTGGCTTCTAACTCTAGATGCCTGGTAAAGCAAACATTTGGAAATAGGGATGATGGCTCGATGTTGAATTCCCATCACCAGTGTGGGAGCCCTGGAATGTTTCTCCAGTCCTGGGCTTCAGCTTCAGCCCTGTACCATCATGAAAAGACTCCAGAGTGGAAATGTGAAACAGAATGAGTTTTCTGTTTTCTCTTTCCTTCTTTGTCTAGCTCCCCTTCCCACCAAAAAATCAGAATTTGAAAAACATAAATCCTCTATACTGCTTGTGGCAATGGTTTTCCAATCTGTAGTACCTTACAATGTTTTAAACGTACACATGTGATATATATTCACATATTACACATATTATAAATTGTGTAATTATATGTGTATATACTTATATGTGTACATTCAAACTTCCCTGATTTCTTCACAATAGAATAGTTAGGAAACACTGTTTTTCAAATAGTCACATAAATATTCATCATTTTGGAGGTTTTGTTTTGAAATTTGTAGCTTATTTAGGTTCTATGTTAATCAATTGTGTTTCATAAGATCAGTATTGAAAATTAAGTTAGGGGTGCAAAAATCATTTTAAATATAATATAACCTGAACAGTCTCAAAGATGCTATCATTATATTTTGACTTTCAATATCAAGTCTTGAGCCTTTTAATGGGGATGTTGTTATTTCCTATCAATGACTAATTCATTTAGTTTCACTTAGATGTGAAAATTTATAATATTAAAATATATCATATAGTAACTGTGTAATGGAGACTGCCATATCCAGATGTGAGGATATAATGCATCTCTATTTCCAGACAAAGATGGACTCCGAATGAAACAGTTTACTATATCTTGACAATAGGATGCTGGACTGTCTGCCATCGTCCATGCTTGCAATGATGGACATATGACTGTGTATGAAGAACTATATTTTAGTAATGATATAGGGGAACTTGGGGTGGGGGACAAAATGATAATAAATAAATAAATAAATAAACATATATCAAAATATATAAAATCATGTAATATGTCATTCTTTATCAAAGTATTAGTGCTTCATAGTCATTTCAATATGTTAATCAATATTACAAATTTTGAGAAAACTAAGTTTTAGAAAAATATGGAAATATACTTTCTGCAAAATAATATCAAGATTTAAAAAAATGCTTACCTGTTGAAATTTGCTTTTATTTATTTTTTTAGATGCATAGACTGAAGAGAGAGATAGAAGGAGGGAGGGTCAAAGGAAAAAAAGAAAGATCTAGAGAGAGAGATCACCTCCATCCTTTCTTCATTCTCCAAATGCCATCGCTCCTGGCCAGAGGCTAATAGGAAAGCCAAGAACACAATCTTTCAATTTATTGTCAGTAATCCAATTATCGAACCAACATTGCTACTTGCCAGGTTTTGCACTGACAGGAAGCTCGATTCAAGCTGGAGCTGGACATCTTGACTCCTACACCAAATACAACCCCAAGATCTTGATCATTTGATCCAACATTTCTACTTCGGAAATTTATTCAAAAACATACTCATAACATCTGTATTCATCAATTCATCATCACCTTGTGTGTAATGAGTAGAAAGCTAGTATAACCTATATATCCATAAATAAAGATAGGTTTAATCGAATGTAGCAAATCAATAATATTAATATTAATATTATGTAATCTTTAGTAGTGTTAGTTATTTATATACTTAAAAAATAAAGAAATATTATGAAGTAAAATAAATAATATCATAATATCAGTATTATCATATATATCATAATATCACTATTATCTATAATATCTATATTATCTGTGAAAAAAAGAAAGAACAGGCAAAAAACCTCTGTTATTTACAAATTCTTATGTAGATTTCATAATGTTACATAAATATGTACATACATATAGGCAAATGTTTATATTACTTTTGGATTAATAATTTGCAAAGACTTACCAACAATCAGCGTTTTTTTTTCATAAAGATTTATTTTATTTTTATTGGAAAGGCAGATATACAGAGAGGAGAGACAGAGAGGAAGATCTTCCGTCCGATGATTCACTCCCCAAGTGAGCGCAACAGCCGATACTATGCCGATCCGAAGCCAGGAGCCTCTTCCGGGTCTCCCACGTGGGTGCAGGGTCCCAAAGCCTTGGGCCATCCTCAACTGCTTTCCCGTGACAGGCAGGGAGCTGGAAGGGAAGCGGGGCTGCCGGGATTAGAACCAGTGCCCATATGGGATGCCAGGCGTGCAAGGCGAGGACCTTAGCCACTGCACCACCGCACCGGGCCCCAACAATCAGCTTTTGAGGACATGTATGGAATTTTTATTTCCCTTTATTTTCCTCTACTTAGTTTGCATTTTTATAAAAGATTTAATTCAGTTATTTGAAAAGTAGGGTACAGAGACAGCAAAGGAATGATACCTTTCATGCATCTACTGGTGTACTCCCCAGATGGCCTCGATGCCCAGGTCTGGGCCAGGCCAAAGCCAGGAGCTAGAAACTTCATTTCAGGGTCCCAAGTACTTGAGCCATCTTCTGCTGCTTTCCCAGGTGTACTAGCAAAGATCTGGTTTGGAAGAGGAACAGTTTGTTGGTATTTGAATTTGTGCCTATGTGAGTTGCTGGTGCAGCAGGTGGTGGCTTAACCCCTGCATTTTGTGAATTTTAAAAGTTATGGTGTTTATTTGGTAATAGCGATAAAGAGAAGAGAGAGAGAGAGAAAGAGAGAGAGTCAGGAGTTTCCCATTCTCAGTTAATTCCTCCATTCGCGAAAGGGCTACAACAGCCAGGATGGGCAGTTAGTGGTTAGGAAATCTATCTGGGTCTTTTATTAAATGTTGAGGATCCCAGTATATGAAGTATTAGGGCTGCCTTTCAGGGTATGCAAAAGTAGGAAGTTACAAGTAAGGGTCTGGAGCTGAGGCTGAAAAGCAGGCATCCTGCAGTGGGAGCTGGGCATTTCAGCTGCTCTGAACCACAAAGCCAAACATCTGCTTCTCAGTTTGCATTTTTAGTAGTAGTCATGTACTACTTTTAAAGATTAAAATTAAAAATAAAATGTTCTCCCAAAAAGATACTATTTTTTCTTTGATGTTTAAATGTTATAACGTATATCAAAGTATTTTTATTATAAAACCATATTACTTATATGTAATTTATTCATCTTCATCCTAAGTAAGATGGTTTATTTGACTGTGCTTTTATTTTTTTTTCCAGATTTCTATCTTCCCCTCCATTCCAGCCCCAAAGAGTTTTATCAGTCAGGGGAGAGAGTCTAACACTATACCCTGGTAGGAGATGGCTGGGACTACTTCCACAAGGTGGGGTGACCACGAGAGGGAAACGGCCACCGGCATACACAGCACTGGGCTGTTACACATCTTGGGCATGGGGGATGGGATAAAGCAGCAGCTCCTAAGCTTGTGCAGGTGAAGATGATCTGTAGTGCAGGGTAGCCATAGCAGAGTATGCATCGTGGTGAGCTGAGGCAAGGCCTGAGTGGGTCCTGCAGGGTATTCCTGAGGAGATAAAGCCAGGACAGTGCTTCATGGACTCTCACTCTGCCTCAGATCAGAATGATGCTCTGCCCAACCTAACACGCCAACCTTTTGCTTTACAGTGCTTGTGGGTGCAGTTTGTCTCTGGTAGCTCTGAGCTGAATGGGGTGTCATGGGGGAAGGTTAGGCTGGAACGTTAGTGGGCAGATGCTAGTATTGGCCTAGGAAGAGTTGGATAAAGATTAATTAGTGAAGCCTTGTAAGGCAGATTGGCTGTGGCTATTTGTGTCTTCTGTGTTTCCAGATGAACTTTTGTATGATTTTTTTTTCCCGCTCTGCAAAGAATATTCTTGCTATTTTGATTGGAATTGCATTGAATATGTATATTGCTCTCAGTAATATGGATATTTTGATGATATACCAGAAAAATGGTGTATTTCTCTAATTTTGAAAGTCTTTTTAAATTTATTTTTTCAATGTTTTGTAATTTTTTCAAAGAGACGTTCCACATCTTTAGTTAGGTTTATTCCTAGGTATTTCAGTATCTTCTGTAATTTTGAAGGGTATCATAATGATTAGTTCTTTTTCAGCATTGGAGTTGTTTACATACGCTAGGGCTGTTGATTTCTATTCATTTGTTTTGTACCCTGCTACTTTACCAAACTCTCATATAAGTTCTCAGTCTCTTTATTGATTCTTTTCGTTCTCCTTTATATAGAATCGCATTGTCTACAAACAGAGATAGATTGACTTCCTCTTTTCCAATTTGAATTCCCTTAGTTTCTTTTTCTTGTCTAATAGCACTTATGAGTACTTCCAGCACTCTGTAAAATAGAAGTGGTGATAATGGACATCCTTGTCTACTTCCAGATCTTAGTGGGAAAGCTTCCAATCTTTCCCCATTCACTATGATACTGACATTGTGTTTGGAGGGATAACAAACCCAGACCTTCGGACATATTGCAGGGTGGTAGTAATCAAGACAGCCTAGTACTGGTACACAAGCAGAGAGGAATATCAGTGGAGCAGAATAGAAACATCAGAAGGGAGCTCATACATGTACAACCACCTAATCTTTGACAAAAGAACAAAAAACAACCCAGGGAAGAAAGAGGATCTCTTCAGTAAATGCTGTTGGGACAATTGGATAGCAGCCTGCAGAACCAAAAATACAAGATCCCCAAGTTTCACCATACACAATCTAAATGGATAAAGGATTTAACCTACACCCAAAGCCATCAAACTTTTAGAAGAAAATGTAGGAAACTCTCTACAAGATATAGTCACAGGCAACAACTTCCTAGAAAAATCATCAAAAGCAAAGGTAGTCAAGACCTAAATAAACAAATGGGACTACATCAAACTAAGAAACTTCTGCACAGCAAAGGAAACATTCAACAAGGTAAAAAAAAAAAAAAAAGCAAATTGTGTTTGAAAAGAAATAAAAAGATATGCATCTTTGTGGTACAGAAAAGGTGCTCTGTTTGTATAGTGTACGTGTGTAGAAAGAAGCTGTGGGATGGAATTAATCTACCCAGCTTCTTGTTCTAGGCTCCACAACTTTCAGCTGAGTAGGAGCAAAGTAGGGTTTGTGGTCAAGCCAGGGTTCCAGCAGAAGGTGAGCTCAGAGGACTGCCAAGCCAAGCTAGCAGAAAATGGTTCTGTGGTTTTATATGCATGGGTACGTAGAATTCTTCAGTTTCAAGTCTGGAGGAGAAATAACTAGTAAGCAGATTAAATACACAAGGTCCCAAAGGACAGAGTCATTAGAGGACCCAAAAAAGTTTTACTGCTACCCAAATCCAAAAGTTTTCCCATTGAGAGGCTGAATGCAAGTTGGCAGGAGGGTTTTGGTAATTGGGTGAATGTTAAGGTTTGACCAGGTGCATGTGAGGCCTAGGCCTAACTATCTCTTCACGTGGAGTACTAAAAGAGGTATCATAATGAAGGTGTGAAACTCTTTAAGAGAGACATTCCATTGATTCCCATTACTTGGCAAGACTAAGAGGAGAGCTGGTATGAATAGGAGACTAGTACAGAATAGACAGTTTAACTTGCGATGTTGCTGACTTTAAGCCATCCCATCCGTACACAGCTATGGTTGCTTTGGGAGCTGGGCAGAGTGAAGGGTTTCATAGCTTGTGACCTACAGTGGTTCAGACCCAAAAGTCCTTTGGCCTCTAGGTAGTTCTGTTTCCAGTGTCCTGGCTCTTGGTAGAGCTAACAGAGTTCTTGAAATCTGACTTCTGTCTGCACAATTTCCTGGCTTCCAACGTTGCAAGAAGGTACTATTTGCGGGTGGACTGTCCTTGCAGGTCTTTTTGAGATCAGAGCATTGTATAGAGTCACATTAATGGGTCTCCTGCCTCCTACCTCACTCTTTCCCCTCTGGGTCTCTAAACAGTGGACCACAGAAGAGCCTATAGGATGCCAGGCAAGGGGAGGTTCAGTTTTAGCTCTAAACCTTTAATGGACTGAGTGAGAAATTGGTAGTCAAAGGCACATTCTGACCATTTTTATTGTGAGAGAAGTCGATGCCCATGAGGAAGTAATTAGGCTCCTTGCTCTTTTATATGAGGGCAGGTGTTATTACAGAAAAAAGTTAGCCATAACTTTTATAAGGTCTGGAGATCAAACTGTACATTCTGAGAATCCTTCAGAGTCTTGGAGTACAGGAGAAATGAAGGAATGAGACTGTGCTACCAAACTGCTTACTCTCAGGAACAGTATCAAGTGAAAATTGTGAAATAACTCCAGAAAAAATTTACCCAAAGGTCTGATGTCTGCTATATACTTGAGACAAAAGTGCATGTTTACAATTACCATCTTAAATTATACTTAAATTACTTAAGAAACCAAAATATTTATAATTTTTACTGAACTGTAGAAACTAAATTGTACGCTAAAGAGAACAATGAGAATATGACATGAACAACTTGTTTGATTAGCAAACCTGTGTACAAATGCATCCGTGACTTAAAGTATTTTTAAAACAAGCTATTTAGAGTAACATGAACCAAAAAGGTTTTTGTGCTAATTTAGCAATCTTATTTAAATCTGTCTATGCATAAATTAAAACAAAGCTGTTAATATTTTAGCACTTAGACATAGAGCCTATACACATATAAGAACATACATTACAGGACAGAACAATAAATCAGTTTCAGCAAGTTTAAGATCTTTAAATACTTTTTAAATCAATTGACTAGAATTACTTCCTGTTTTTAGTAACATGCAAGCATAGGAACTGGTCACTACCACAACATCAAATTCCATGATTCATACAGTTTTCGTCTTGCCTGGCAATATGGAATTAGTAGATACAGTCCCTTTTTGCTTCTTTAGCGATATACTTCTTTCCTTTGGATTCCAGCACAGCACATGATCTTTACTCTTATCTTTTCACAGTCAGTTCACAATTATTTTATTCTTTCCAAATTTCATTACTTAGAAATACCTCTGGTTCCTTCAATTCTTTTTTATCCGATCCCACTCAATAATGTCGATTAAAATGACCTATAGATAATGATGGTAGTCACAAGTTCGTATCTAGTTTCTGATGGAGTGCCTCACTGCTGGTCCCAACCTGCCTTTAGTGGAGCTCATGCAGGTATTTGAAGAATGAACCAAATGACAGAACTCTTTTTCTCTGTCCCTTCCTTTCTCTATCACTCTTTCTTTCAAATAAAATAAATAAATCTTTAAAATAAATAAAGTTGAAGATAAAGATCCCCAAAATACTAATTAATTCATTTCACCTATTATTTATCTCCCTCAAAATATATCATGTTTTTAAAATTAAGTTAAATATATTTAACTAAGTTAAATATAATTTAATTTGAGAGGCAGAGAGAATGCATGCCCACATATGATGGCTAATATATGAACTATCCACAACAGTCAAACCTAAGTATTGAATCCAGGTAGCTATAATGTGGGAGGAAGCCATAAAAACCTTATATTCAAAATTTTCTTTGTGCTTATAAATCTGGTAGCAAATAGCCCTTTTTACATTAAGTTTTAAATTTTTTTCATAATGAGGCATGTGGTATACAGTTTAATTTGTCTGATACCTTGTCAACAGGCACATATAGCCCATATCAGGGCTCAAAAGACTATAATAGTCTTCTTTGCTTAAAATAAGAAGAAAATAAGAAATTGTTATTGCATGTAAAATTATGCTAAATTTTGAGTTCAGTGTCTAGAAATAGGGTTATATTGTAATGCAGTGATAGAAATAAAAATTCATTTTTTATTTCCCATTAGTGGTTTTCAAGAGTTAAAGACAGAGTGAGATAATTGTAACAAGAGACAGCCTGGCCCACAAATGAAAAATTAATTCTGAATACCCCCTTATTTTTTTGGAAAATGCTTCCAGTGTAAAAATAGAGCTTTCTCCTATCTTTGATATAAGTATTTAACACACAAATCAGTGTGTTTTGTTACATGATATGAATTTGCTTTGATACAGACCTCATTGTATAGGACAGTTCCTATTATTTCTCTTTCACAAACATTATTTAATAATTCATAGAGATATGTGGTATTCATTACATTAACATCTGAATATCCTCCATATTCTCTTTGGGGTCATGGATATAATTTATGTCATTAATACATTTGTGTATGATATCATTTTGGCATTACTATTTTTTATCTTACTTAGTTGTATTACTTGGTATATAATTTTGCTGAGTTGTTGCAAGTTTTATTTAAAATTTTTACATCTAACTTTTTGATACTTGGAAGAACTAGATTTGCAAAATGTAAAATTGTTTCTACATAATTTCAGTGTTTATTTCATAGCACATATCAACTCATCTAAATATTTTATTGCTGTTTTGAAGTACTTACATATATTGTTTTAATTAATTTTCTTAGCGATGTTTTTTCTATTTCAGTCATCATTTTTGAGAATTGTATTTTTATAGACATGAGGATTTCACAGAAAATGTCAAAGATTTGAACAAAGTTTTACATAGGAAATTTCATCTTTGCTTTTTTGTTATTGACATTTTCCTCATTTTCTAAATATATACTTGTCTTTCCTCTTTAATGTGAAACTTGATACAGATTTTTCTATTTTATTGTTTATTTCAAATAGTCACCTCAAATATGACTCCTAATTATCCTTTATATAACTTAGTTGATTTATTGGTTCCTAAATTTCTATAATAGTAGGAAACATCAGTATTATGACTCTGATTACTTTTTAAATTAAGAATAAACTCTTTGAAAAGAGTTTTTACCCCCAGTTTCTAGTCAGTTGTTAGAATTTTAGCAAGTTCCATAAATTTAGTGTAATGTGGTAAATGAACATGGGAGAGATTCATCAATTCACCCCCTAACTCACCACCTTCTATAATTTGCATCTTCACTTGTTTGTTTTATCTCCTTGCTGCCTTATGTATGTGTGTGCTTGTGTTTTAGTTGATGTTTTGCTTCCTTGTTGCTATGTAATTGAATTTAACACATTATGGGAAAAATGTATTCTCTCTAGGGTATATACTTGTTAGAATAATAACTTGCTACAATAACAGTGATAGCTATTTCATTAATGTGTGTATTAGCTTTATTTTTGCAACTTGATCTATCAAATATCAGCAAAAATATATTCAAACAGGTTGAATTAATAACTGCCATAACAATGCATTACTATTAGCTTTATGACTAGTATATCTTTATTGGAAAATTTATCTACATCATTACCTTAATTATCCATTTATTTTATCTAAAATATGTCTTGTCTATAATTTTTGTTTGTATTTGTCTGGTATATTTTGGCCCACTTTTTATTTTTAATTTTGGTAATTTGTTCCATGCTTCTTTCAGATAAACAGCATCTGCTCAACTTTTGCATTATGATCTAATTTGGTACTTTCATTAACATGAATCAACCCATCCTCAATTTATTATTGTAAATGTTACAGATAGTTGATATTTTCTGATAGCTTTTTCATGATTTCTATTTTAATCCTCATTGTTTTTTTCCGATTTGCTTCTTGGGTTATAGAAAAAAAAAATAGGGGTTATTTTTCCTTTTTTTCCTCCCTTTATTTTTGGTAGTTGTTTGTAATGCATCTATTACCTTGTTTCATTTTGCTTTTGTAAGATAATTTGTCAGCATCACTAATGAAACATTTTATAGTATAAAGATTTATTTATACTATAAAATGTTGATTATTTCTTTTCTGGTCTATTTCCTCATTATGTTTCATTCTAAATTCCATATATTTGCATTTCCTTCCGTTTTCATTGGCTTACCTACATCTGAAAAAGTGTGCCTATGGCATGTGCAGATCTTCCTTACCAAGTTTCCAGCAGTGATAGATATGTTCCATCCCCAACTCTATTCCAATTATGTAATATTCTTTTCATTTGAATCTAACAGAAGAGTGACAGGTTAGATGCCTGTGATCCAGTGATTCTTTTATCCAAAGGAAAATGCTTAAAACTTTCAGATATCTTATGAATAAAAATACAATATAAGGGAAGCATTAACTAACTCCAATTAGTACATTTTTAAATTTTCTTATTAAAAGCAATTATTTTTAATCATCTTTTAGCTTAAATGACTTTCTGATTAAAATTTTCTTCATTTCGTTTTGTTTGATTATTACTAGTTTCAATATTTATTTGCTCATTTATTTGAAAATCAGAGTTACAGATAGCGAGAACAAAGAGATCTTTCATTTACTATTTCACTCCCTAGATTACTGTGACCTCCATGCCTGGGTCAGGAACCAGGTGCTTGCCCAGGTTTCCCACAACAATGGCAGATTTCCAAGCATTTCATTTAGGCCTTCTTGAGCTGCTTTTCCTAGGCTGTTTGCCAGGAGCTGGATCAGAAGTGGAGCAGCTGGCACATGAACCAGTGCCCACATGGGATGGCAGTTTTGCAGGCAGTGGTCCCCATCGGCTATGTCACAATGCAGGCCCTGGTTTTATTACTGAGAAGCAGAGAGACCCAGGGGAAGGTAGAAAGACGATAGAGTGCTGACATACTGGTTCTCTTCCCAAGTTCTCACCAAGTGCTGGGATTGGGAGCCACGCATGAAATTCAGATTTTCCATGAATGTTACAGGGACCCAGCTACTTAAGGCACTGCTGTTGTGACTAAGGGTTTGCACAGGCAGGAAACTAGACCCAGGACCTGGAACCAGGTATCAAACACAGACATTCTGATATGGGATATGGGTATATTAACTACAAATGGGACAAAATATTTTCAAACCATATTCATGATTAAGTGGCTGTTGTCCAAAGTACACAAGTAATTTTAAAAATCCAAATAACAACACAACAAATAACCAAATCTAAAAATGAGCTAAGTTTATGAGTGGATGTTTGAAAAATAAGATATACAAAGACCAATAAGTGAATGAAAAAAATTCAACATCCCTAGTCATCAAGGAATTTGAAATCATATTGATCTATAATCTCATATGTGTTCAGATGACCATACCAAAAAAAAAAAAGACAAATGATAACAAGTGCTGGAGAAGATATGAAAAAGGAACCCTGTGCATTGTTGATGGGAATGTAAATTAGTACAATCATTCTGGAAAACTCTGAAGTGTTCTCAAAGATGTTTAATTAAAATTCCCCAAAACCAGCATTCCTTTTTTAGGTACCAAGAACATTAAATCAATATATCGAACAGGTATCTACAGTCCTATATTCTTTGAAGTATTATGTGCATTAAATCAATGTCTGGGCTTCTGTCTGTGGTATGCTGGGGTTTATGGGGCAGGCAGCACTGGGTTGGTGTTGCCCTGGAGAGCAAGCAGTTCCTGATGGAGCTGACCTGGCTCTTGCAGAATTTACATTTGTGGACATCACCTTCAAGAAAGATGACAGTTGAATAAAATCCATTGCAGTGAACCATTCTGTAAAAGACTTTGAGCTATTTAACAGAAAGTATCTGCTGAGAGCTACTGATGGAAAAAAAGAAGCTTGGCCTGGTGGCAAGCTCCAAAAAAGTATGTTTCAGATAGCCTATTCAAACCTGTTGAGTGCTCACATGGATGAACTCAATAAGGGAGACAGAAACAGAAAGGGCAAAAAGATCAAAGCAACACAACGTGAGGCACTGAATCTCCTCATTTTATGAACTAAGCACTGAATTGTTTGTCTTCTTTTGC
Source organism: Ochotona curzoniae (assembly GCF_017591425.1). Classification (NCBI taxonomy): domain Eukaryota; kingdom Metazoa; phylum Chordata; class Mammalia; order Lagomorpha; family Ochotonidae; genus Ochotona; species Ochotona curzoniae. The sequence continues at coordinate 27,790,856 of NW_024465369.1, forward strand.
TTTTTCCTTTTGACTACAAAGCTAGATTTCTGGCTCCTAAAAGCTACTGTTTTCATATCATTAAATATGTCTATCAGCAGGTGCTTACTCTTATTCATTTCGCTACCCTGTTTTCATGCTTCTGGCAATCACTACCAATTCTAGAATGTAATGAATGATAGGTTTTAGCTCCTTAGTTACTGAAATTGAACTTGACAATTTTCTAAAGTTATACTCTGTGGGACAAACATAAACAGTGAAGATCTCAGTGTTGTCCTCATTCCCTAACAAGGTCAGTAATGTCTTTGAGGCAGATACTTCCGTTGATGTCCACCTAATTCTCATACCTGTCTTGCTTTGCTTTGTTTCCTCTGTCTGGGCAAAACCATGTCCTTTTCCGGCTTGGCCTGGGGTCATGATTTCCTCTTCCAGATTGACTATCTTCTTTCCCTAAGCCTGTCTGGAAATTGCAGGGTAAGCAAACATTGCATCAACAAAAAAGCCTTTGTAATTTCCTCATCCCTCAACACCTGGTATCTCTCTCTCCCTCTGTTTAAGATTTATCTATTTTTATTGGAAAGGCAGATATACAGAGAGGAGAGACAGAGAGGAAGATCTGCTGTTTGATGGTTCACTCCCCAAGCAGCTGCAATGGCTGGAGCTGAGCCAAACCAAAGCCAGGAGCCTGGAGTTCTTCTGGGTCTCCCATGCAGGTGCAGGGTCCCAAGGCTTTGGACCGACCTTGATGGTTTTCCCAGGCCACAGGCAGGGAACGGGATCGGAAGCGGGGCCACGGGGATTAGAACTAGAGCCCACATGGGATCCTGGTGCTTTCAAGGTGAGGACCTTAACCACTATGCTATTGTGCTGGGCCCAACACCTGGTATTTCTTATAAACAGTAAATGATACGGAATAATTAATCTTTCCCCAAGTCAGGTTCCATGAATTACTGTCCTGCATCTGTCACTTGCTTCCCATGACTGTTGAAATCTTAGCAATTTGTAACATGTAAGTGTATATTAATTTGAATTTTCATGTAAATTACAATGTGTAACATTTTCCAGTGCCTCCAGAGTCAACCACTGTTCAGATTTACATTATCATAACTTTGTTTCATCTGCTCAACAACTTCACACAAATGAAATTAAATGTTTCCTTTTTTATGTCATCTCCTAACACCATTTTTAGTGATTTTGTTCATTTTGCTCTTACATGAGTGTAAGTGGTTCATAATTTTGTTTTGCATAGAAGTACTGCTGACCTTCCCTATCCATGTACTGAAACTGAAACTGAAAATATTCTAACTGTACTTGTACTGATCATGTACAAATTTGCTATTTATTTGAAAGACAGAGAGATTATGGAAGAAAAAGAGCTGAAGAGCTCCTTTCTGTTAGTTAAACCCCCAAATTCCCACAATGACAATATTTGGCTTGGGGTGTGATTCCACGGTGCCACGCTGAGAATACCATCTTCAGGCACTCATGGAACATGCACTGTGTTAAGCCATAAAATAAGTCTCAATTAACTTCAAATGATATTGACCACAATGGAATTAAGTCAGCAACTAATAAGACATCTAGAAACTGCACCCCCACCCTTTTATGAGCTTAAGCAACCCGCAGATAAATTATTAATCCATGAAGCAAACAAGAACTCATGGGGAAAATTAGAAAATATTTCATATTGAATAATAGTTGGAATAAGACATGCTTAAATACATGTTGGCTCAATCTTTTAAATGTTTTGTTGAATCAGGAATTCATTGATCACACTGGTATTTTATTCCTTAAAAAAAAAATGATGTGGAGGATGAGCAGAAAAGCAGCCTGCTGGCTGACTTTTAGCAACCATTCTCCTATCAGTCAATGTTTTCCTTCTACCACAATTATAAAGAAGTCATTGAATCTGGTTAATTCTTGAGATGAACATATTTTGGCAGTTTGATCCTGATTAATCCTAGATAATGGTGTGTGCGATGCTTCCACTTCTATTCAATACAGTGTTAGTGAAGAGTCTGGATTGTGTTAATATTGACAGATCATAAGTCAAGAATATATTATATGGTGATTAAAGAGTTGAACAGGCAACCAGGGAAGTTGTGAAATCTCTGTTATGAGATATGAGACCAAACCATCTGTGTCTGATTTTATGTTAATACTTAATGAATATAAGAACCCTGACTAAATGATCTCTCTCTCCCCCTCCAGTTTTAGCTCTCACTCTCTCTCTTCCTCTTCTTCTCAACCAAAGGAAAATAACACAGTTCACTATTTGTGATCATGATTTGGACTTTTCAAAACTGTGTGAGTCATTTCTTGCCCTTTCATGATTTCTACATAATGAGGCTTTGCTTTTACAGATCAGTCTTTGCTTTTAATCATTTCACCATATTTTGTTTGGTTGGGAATGATAATAAAAAAGAAAAACGTCATGGATGACAATCAACTTAGTAATACATACGTGAAAAGTAAATGACCATTTTATTGGAGGAATTCCTGAGCTTTCTCCCAGTTTTGATTTTCCAGGCTGCTTTTTCCCCCTGTATTTATCTTCAGATGAAATGTGTGCAGTAATATGGTGGGGTGAAAAAGGAATCTGACATGTACGGGCTTCCTTATCTGTATACATGGATAAAGATGTTTAAAATTTAGCCATGTTCAAGTATCAGATGCATGAAGACCTATAGGGATAACTTAAATCTAGAACGCAAGAGATGCTTTTATTTAGTCCCTTCATCACTTGTTCTACAAGCAAAACTTGCTCTTTAACAACATTAAAGAAGAAAATGAGTTAGTTGAGTAATAGTACTTTACAGTTCAAAAACATCTTATTTCTCACCTAAATTGTCTTCTGTTTCATCAGGTTAATTTTCAGATAAGCTTTGTGTTCAGGAAATCACCATCCTTCAAAAGTGTGGTGGTGCAAAGAGACACTTGGACAGACATCATGCAAAGTCAGATAAATTCTGGCATTTTATGGCAACTCTACAGAGCATATGGGAAGCAAAATTTAGCACACGGATATTGGGACAGCACATTTAGCACTTAATATTCTCCTCTCATTAAGCATACTGGCATTCTTGGAGAATTTCCTTCATGGATAAGGTTGTATTATTCTATTTTATAACCACAAGAATATTTCTGTTGATTCATCTCAGCGACTGTGTTTATCAACCTGTTTTCCACCATCTTTTACCCCTGACAGCTATCAATTTGTGGTACATTTGTATATTATTCTTGTTACTTATAATATATGTAGATATAATTGAAATTTGAATTTTATAGTATATGTGACATTTTGAGAGTTTTTTTTCACTGACTCAGAAACTTTTGAGATATACCCCAAAAGTTATATATATTAGTCTGGTTACTTTTATAAATGAGTAGATTTGCATGAACATAGAATGAATAGAGTGCACATGAACATAGTAAAACAGGTTTGTAGTGACACCTGTTTCGCAGATACATTATTTTGTTGCTACTGCCTATTTTAAAAACTGTATCATGGTCAAAAAGAATTTCCCTTATCTTTTATGATTTAAAATAGTTTGTAAGGCATTAGCAGTAGGCAACATTTTGCCTTGTTCGCTTCTCTGATTCTGGCTGCTAAATTTGGCTGCTGTGCTCTCCATATCCGTAAAGCTGTTCTTGGGTCCACCCTACATGCAGCTAGTTTGGGGTTTTTCCGGGTAGCCTAGGCATAGCTATCCTGCCTTTATGATCTCCTTCTGTGCTTGGACTAGGGCCATTGCTAGGCAATGAACTTGCTCGGGGAATGTGTGTGTGTGTGTGTGTGTTGTGTATTTCATTTCAGGTGCGATTGCTGCTTCTCAGGGTCTAGCTTGGGCTATGATCTTGACATTTATGTCACAGGTGTCACTGATGAGCCTGCTGAGACACCAGATGGCAGGCCTAACTGAAGTTGGCAGCATCTGCTGTTATATTCACTGTTCCTGCTACCTGTTCTACTTTCTTCTTCCTATTGATGTGCCTTGTGCTGTCATTGCATTTGTTCAATGCTATTTACCTTTCCAAATGTGAATGCTTTTCCAGAACTCTCAACTCTTTCATTCTTCTTGGAAACCAGACCCTTGGGTGGGTTCGTGACTTGACAAGCTTTCTCAACTTCCTTCAATCATTTTACTTAAATATCATTTCTACAACGTAACTCTCATTGATCATCCTGCTTTGTAATCACTCTAATTTTTCTTTTTTCCTTTTGTCATTTTTTCCATAGTAATAATAGTGCCTATCAAATTGTGTATTTGACTTATTTGTACCTTAGCTTCATCCATTCACTCATTCAGATATAATGGACTATAAGGACAGCAAGCACTTACCTGGTTTTATCTCATTGGTTCTTTATACTGTCTCAAGTGTTGGGATTGATCCTGACTCCTAGCAGGCACTTACATTTGTTTAAAAAAGTAGCCTACTATGTCTATTGGACATTTTCTTGCTGTGTCTTTTATAATCCTCATGGCAATCTTTGCTCACAAAATTCACAAATAGAACATAATGAAGTAAAGATGCAAACTAGTCATATTTAGTTCCAAAGTTGCTACCTTTGTTTTGGAAGTATGCCCCAATCAAATAGTGGTAAGTAAGGGAGAGCTGTACAAAAATAAATGCTGCTATATAAATAAGGTGCAAGTAGAAACTGTAATCCAAAAATACTTGATTAAAATAACAGATCTGTAAACGAGCTCCCTAAAAAACAAAACCAGCTCCAAAGGAGGGAATTACAAAGTTATTTAGAGCCACAACACTGTTAAATGCCTAGACCTCTGAATCAACTCATTTAAATTTTAAAACTGTGTCTGCACCCATATTTTAACATATTTGCTGAAAGTGTATTTGCAACATAAGCCAAAAAAAGACAAATGGATTTATTTAAGATGATGAAATAGGTCCAGAAGGTTTCCAGATCATACCCTTGATTGTTTTTCTTACAGTTCAGTGAACTGTAATTAACTATGATTTAAAAGTGAATATGTTTTATTGGCAAGATTCTTTCTTCTTGTCTCCTTCTTTGATACTTTCAAATTTATTTATTTATTCATTTATGCACTCACTTTTAAGGGTTGATTTATTTTTATTTGAAAAACATATTTTAGAGATGGAGAAGGAAAGTCGGAGAGAGATCTTGTATTGCTGGTTCACACTCCAATTGGCTGCAATGGCTAGACCGAGCTGATCTGAAGCTGAGAGCCTGGAGCTTCTTCTGGGTCTCCCGGAAAGTTGTTTTCTACTGCACGTTAGCAAGAAGCTGGAATTGAAATCAGAGCTAGAATTCAAACCCAATCACTACCATATGGGGTATGGCCTTCCTTAACTAGTGTCTTAACCTGAGCCTTAACCTGAGTCTTAAACTCCCACCATACTTGTGACACTCTTATAAAAGATTTCTTTATTTACTTGAAAGAAAGAGAGAGAGAGAAAGAAAGAAAGAAAGAGAGAGAGAGAGAGAGAGAGAGAAAGAAAGAAAGAAAGAAAGAAAGAAAGAAAGAAAGAAAGAAAGAAAGAAAGAAAGAAAGAAAGAAAGAAAGACTGTTTGCTGGATCACTCCCTAGGTTGCCTCCAAGGCTAGGGCTGGGCCAGGTTGAAGTCAGAAGCCTGAGCTTCAGCCCCACCTCCCATGTGTGTAGCAGAGATTCAACCAGTTGGTCCCTCTTCTACTGCTATTTCCTAAACAATCTGTAGAGAGTTGGATTGGAAGTGGAGCATCTAGGAATAAAACTAGCATCTGTATGTGGGATACTGGCATCACAGGTGGTAACTTTTCCCACTGTACCCACAACATCTGCCCCTTGAGACTTTTTGATGATGTTATAGGAATACAAACTGGTTATCTCTATTAGTTCCGTATCCCATATTTATAACGGTTCCACATAAAGCAGTAAGCACTGGGAACCTGAAAGACCTCAGTAAAGTCCACCTGACTCTTTGCTTTCAAGGACCCACAGCCAAGCATAATTACCCACTGGGAAGATGAGCTGTTCTGACCACTCTATAGATATTATCTCCAACCCAGGACTTTTTTTTTTTAAGATTTATTTATTTTATTGGAAAGTCGGATTTCCAGAAAGGAGAGATAAAAGATTTTCCACCCTCTAGTTTACTCCCCCAAGTGCCCCAACAGATCTGAGCTAATCTGAAGCCAGGAGCCACGAACCTCCTCAGGGTCTCCCACGCGGGTGCAGAGTCCCAAGGCCTCGTGCCATCCCAAACTGCTTTCCCAGGCCACAGACAGGGAGCTGGAAGGGAAATGGAACAGCTAGGACACAAACCGGTGCCCATATGGGATCCCAATGCATGCCAGATAAGGACCTCAGCCAATAAGTTACAGTAATTAATGTAATTCTGACTTCATGGTTCTTTTCAAATAACAAATCAATTGATGTCTAAGGAAAGCATAGCAGTGTATATGTTGTCTGAACTTGGACATATGTTTAAATTATACATTCCTATTATCTGCCTATAGGACATCTTAACTGCATTGTCTTCTGGATATGAGGTTAAGGCAGGTATTGTTTCTTCAGGTTGATTTGGCAAGTAGTGGATTTCTGATGGTGAAACCAACAGAAGCAATAGCCGGCACAAAGAAATACAGAAATCATGGTTCAAGTTTAGAAAACTGAAGCAGAAGAAATTGATAGGGATTGATAGGAGGAGTCCTGAAAATGAAAATTAACAGTCTCTTTGTAAGGAAAGGAATTTCTATGGTTTGGTACAAATTACCCTTATGGGTGCTGTTAGAGGAATGTAGACAAGTAATAAATGCCTTGTGACATGTTTGTTAAATTTGATCTCCAAGGAGTTTGGACAATTAAAATAAGTAAAAATGTAAAGAGAGGAAAGCATTAAGAGGTTTATACTGAACTGATATTTCACTTTTTAAGTAAATTAGAATTTAAGCAGATAAAAAGGTATTCTTCAAAGAAAGTTTTCCAAAGCAGTTAGATCTGTAGAAATTATAACTTTAGGAAGGAATTAAAAATAAGTGAATGTTGAGCTTCCTGGGCTGATGAAAGAAACTATAGGGGAAGAAGCAAATTGCTAAATTCATAATGGTGTACTTGTGAACAGAGAAAGTGGAGGGACAGTGTCCCTCTGTCACAAGCCCCCACAGGCACATACTCTGATTGTTGGTTAAGGGTCAAGCCTTTAAAAAGGTGTGGTCACTTCGCAACATATAGGATCTGTTAATGTATACAGTCATTTATGTAACTATATATGTAAAACAATGAAAAATTCCAGAAATGTAACTGATTAGTTTGCAAAACAACATAGAAATCATGTAGGAATGAAAAGAAGGTATAATCAATGGGGATGCCAAGACAGCTACTTAATAAATTCAGGATTATTGAATTAACTATGCTGATGAGTTAGACAAGGGAGATGAAATAAAGGGAGACATATAAAAGTTTTTTACATAACTAGATTTTGAAAAGTAAGAGTGACAAACAATATGAAGGTATTTGGATGTTGGTAGAAAATCTTGCATTTATTAAGATTATTGTAAGTAGAACTGTGTTTTTAAAACAATGTGCTATCAATTTTATACATATACATGGGGCTAATGTTGTAGTATCTCAATTAAACAATAGTGAAGTTTTGAATCTGATATTGTCAATGAAGAAGATGGAAGAGACAAACTGAATAATTTTAAAATCACTGATTGCTGATTCCTTTAATATTCCATGTTGTCTGTGTTTTCGTACACATTTTCATGGGGTATAGTATGGTGCTTCACTATATGCATACAATGCATTATGGACAAATCACACTAAGTATTTCAATCCCCTTGAACTTTAAAAATATTTTTTATTCATATACACCAAACCTATTTATTCCTGGAATGCAATGTGCTATTTCAAGATATTTACAACGTGTAGTGGTTAGATCAAGGCAGTTAACACTTTCATCTTTGTACCGTCTCTTTATCTTTGAATTCCTCTCTTTCAGTGACTCATAAACTACTTCCTAAGTTTTTGCAAGCTGTAGTTGCACCCACTGTGCTGTAGAACCCCCAAACGTACCTCTTTCCTCTAATTCAGTTTGAGTCTCTCATATCTCTTCCCTACCCAGTCTGTGCTAATCATTGGTCTTTGTTCAAATTAACTTTATTTTAGCTTCCCCTGTGAGAGAGGGACATGCAGTATTTGTTTTTCATTGTCTGACTGACTTCATTTAATGTGGCCCAGTTCCCTCCACCTTGTTGCTAATAATAACATTACTTTTGTGGCTGACTACTATTTTGTTGTGTTTATATGCATTTTCTTTATTCATTTAACCGTGGACACATAGGTTAATTCCATGTTTTAGTTAATTCGGATGATGTGAAAATAAACATGGTAGTGCCTATATTGCTTTTATACAATGATTTAAATATATAAGCAGAACAGGGTAGGGTAGCTGGTTCATATGGTAGCTTTATTTTTAGCTTCTTAGGGAATTTCAGTGCTGTTTTTTCATAGAAGATGTGCAAATTTACATTTTCAACATTTTTCTCTACATCCTTACCCACGGTTTTCATATTTCTCTTTTTGATTATAGCTACTCTGAGATAAAGCAGCATCACACTGTAGTCTGGTTTTTAATTTTTTTCTGGTGATTAATGATATAAATTTACATAAATATGTTGATCATTTGAATTTCTCCTTTTGAAGAAATTTTTCCTGAAATTCTCCTTTCAAAGAAATGGCTTTCATATATTTTTCCCACTCTTAAATTAGTCTAAATTTTGCTATTGGATTTTTTATATATTTGTATATTAATCTTTTTCTTATTAATTCTTTTCTATGTCTATTTCTGGTGAACTACCTAAATGAAGTAAAGGTAATTTACCTTTCAGAAAACAGAATTGGAAAATACATAGTAGAAATAATTAAGTTACATGTCATGTTGTGGACAATTGAAACTATAGAGTTATAAAGAAAAGTACATTCAGGTGCTGGGTTTGCAATTTTATATATTGTGTTGAGATGGTTACATTTGGGAAAAGGCCAGGAGGCTCTTTAGAATGAGTCAAGCATGTGTCTTATGGGAAAGCTTTTTGTTTTTTCTTTGAGAGAAGAACAAGTGGAGAATCATGAATGAGGATTATGCTTGAAGTACTTCAAAAGAGATGATCACATGAGAAAGTTCAGGAGAAACAAAAAATGACAAAAGGAAGTGAGCAGGATTGGCATATTTAACAGGGCCACAGGTGCCATTGCATGTATTTAGACTGTTCTGAGTACTGGAAAACATTGCAGTTTTGAGCAGAATAGTGATTTAATTCTCCTGTATTTTGAAGTGGCTACTGCATTAAAAACAAACTAGGAAACTAAAAACAAAGTTGGGATTCTAGTTCAGAGATCATTAGTAAGGATTGGTTTTAGGACTCAGAAGAGCCAAACATAGCATGGGTTAATGCTCCATAGATATAATTTTTATCATTTTAGCTGTTTACATTTGAATTTGGATTGTGTAAGTGTAATTAATTGAAATATAAAGAATGTTGTGGGACTTGGTGGGAGAAAGGTTGTACACACAATGGTGCAGCTGCAGCACGATTTCACAGGAGATGGAGAGTGGTGAACCAGGAGTTGGAGCTACAGAGCCCATGAGGAAATCTAACATAAGAACCCAGACCTGGAACTCACGAGAGGGGGTGGAACAAGTGACTGCAAACAGAGTCAGGGACCAATTACAATAAGTAAAATTGAATTTGTAGACCTGTGAGTGACACAGCTTAGAAATCTGTCCCAAGGTGAAGAAACTGATAACCATAAGGACAACATCCAAAAGCAAAAAAAGACACAAAGGCGCAAAGAATATTACTGAAGACCCTCCTGCCAAGGAGCAAGCCTTTGTGAAACTCAGAGTTCGCTGAGGAAGACATCGAGAAAATGGGGGACACAGATTTTAAAACACTTGTTATAAAACTTCTTATCAACAACAAGAAGCACGTAAAGCAGGCATTCAAGAATATGAAGGAATACGTCACACAGGAAATGAGTCAAAGGAAAGCTGATATATCAGAAAGGAAGAGTACAGTGGAGCAAATTGAAAGTACAGTGGAGAGTCTCCAAAACAGAATGAAGAAGGCAGAAGAAAGAATCTCAAAAGCAAAGCCCATCTCTTTGTTGCCTACAGGAGACACGTCTCACCAACAAAGATCAGAGGAAACTAGTTCGTGGATTTAATTTTTTGTTTTTTAGTTTCAGCTCTTCAAACACTTCCTCAGTAAATTCTTCACTGACAGATCATACAGAAGCATCATTTTCTTCAAGAACATTCTTGATTTTCTTTTTCATTTCTTCAGTGACTCATCAATCATTCAGTAGCAAGTTATTTAACTTCATGACATTAATTTCTTTTTTTCTTACTGTTGTTGATTTTGTTGCTTTTCATTTAAGGGGATATATTGTAGCTATGTAATGGAGAATATCATATCTAGTAGCATGCTATTAAATCTATGGCATTGTAAATCGCTATTTTCCTTCCTGTTGTTGCTTTTATATTGTGGCTTTTCATTTAAGGGGATGTATAGAAACTGTGTAATGGAGACTGTCATATCCAGATGTGAGGATACAATGCCGTATGTATTTCTACTTCCAGACCAAAGATGGTCTTCCAATGAAACTGTTTAATATATCTTGACAATAGGATGTTGGACTCTGCCACTGTCCATGCCCACAATGATGTACATATGACTGTGTATGAAGAACAAAACTGTAGTAATGATATAGGGAAATTCAGTGAGGGGGGGGTGGGTAGGAAACTGGGGAGGGGATAAGGGAAATCCCAGGGCCTATGGAACTGTATCATAAGATAATAATAATAATAAGAAGAAGAAGAAGAGGAAGTAAATTTAAAAAAAAACAATGAAATTTTTTTGAAAACAGTCCTGCTAGAAATAGGGGGTGCAGATGTTTCCTTGATAGAATAATTTTATTTTTTGGTGTATACCTAGTAGTGGGATTGCAGGATCATATTATAAATCTGTTTTTACATTTTTCTTATAAAGAATCTCTTCATTGTTTCCTGTAGAAGCAATATTCAGTCAAAGTCCTAGAAGAACAGGCAAGAAGAGAATATATCAGGATTGTTGGAATATGTGGTAGGATTTTGACTAAACGTAGCTAGTGGTTTATATTAAGGGCCTCATCATACAGGGGTAAGTGAGGCATTCAGAAGGCTGGGCATGTAATCAAGAAATGAATGTCATTAAAAAGTATATATTATGAAGAGGAAAACATTGAATGATACTCAAAATTAAGAAGCAGGATGAATCAAGCGATAAATCTGAAATAGTGGAAAATAAGGCAAAGTCAAAAAGGCTAAGTTAGGTCCTGAGGCCTGTGCTCTTGGTGGGTTGGGGAGGTACTGATTGCCTTGATGTTACCAAGAGATGTGGGCTTTGTGTCCAATTGACTTCAGATGTGACAGGATCTCTGATCTCAGGGAGCCGAGTCACAAGAGTGTGTCCTGGCATGGAACACTCAGGGCATGTTGAACCTGTCAAGTAGAGAGGACCATCCCTACTTCGACCGAGATGATGAATCAGCCTGCTACTGTGAACCGATCAAGGACCTCGCTTACTATTTCAAAAGAAGCCAAAAAGGCCAATGACTTCTTAGAGTGGCAATGATGTTGCAGGCACCACTGCCATTGGCACTGACTTGAATTTCTGCTGCTCCTGAGATTAACCCATTAGATCAGATAGGAAGAAATTTTCAAATACAAGATATGCAACACCTATGCCGCTAATCATTAGGAAATAGCTTCAAAGATGAGATGAAGCTACATCCTTCAGTAGCTGTTAAGAATAAGGATCAGTAATATGCTTTCACTTCTATATTCTCAGTCATATTTTATTTGGGTGGGGGGACCATGATAATGTACTTTCCCAACTTACGTTGAATTTGTTTATTGCTTTAATTCTAAACACCACACTTTAAAGGTGATATTAAGAAACTTTAAAAATTGGGGAGCATTTGATGATGAAAAGGCAACTTGAAACACTGGTATATCATAATGAAAATTTGAATATAATTGACATTAGAAAGAGGGAATAAGGAAAAATTTAACGTGGTCTAAAAAATATTTGCAGAATTCTCACAACAGTAAAGGTTTAAGACGGAAATATCCCCAAATTAGATAGTTTGGAAGAAGATGAGACAGATTACAGCTGTGAAGTCATGACATGGACAACCAACAACCTCGGGAGCAATAATTTCATACAAGAAGCTGGTAGAAAGCGGGGTTAGAAAACAAGTATTAGTTGAATGGTTGAGCTAGATAAAACAAAATACAGTCTGGCACTAAAATGTTGTGGTAGAATTAATCTTACTCATGGATAAGAGATTTAAGTTTTTCTCTTTGAAATTTTTAACAATAAAAGTTGAATCTTATTGATTTTATTAGAAAATCAAAGTTCCATAATCAATAAGTCTGTCAGCTGCCAAATCATAAAACCATAATTTTGGTATTCATATGTATGTTGGTAAATGCCAAGAAAAAATAATAAATGAGGTTGGAAGAGGTTGTTTTGGGTAATATGAGTTCAATTAGGTGGTAGTGATGGTGATATCTGAGAAGATATCAGTAAATCTAAATCTAGAGGTAATCTAGATTATAGTCTCTTGATAATTGTTGAACAAAAAAGAAAAAATTTGAAAATATAAAACTTAGAAAAATAAATATTTTACTTCTAAAAAAAGAATGAGGGTCAGAAATCTCTGAGGGATAAATGAAATGGGAGAGGCAGGTACCTATCTTGGAGTTATGAATTGGAAGCCCTATCTCTCCTGCCATTTGTAATACTGTCTACCCGCCAATCATATCATTTCTCTTAAAGATGTTCTGCTGTTCACCAAGCAGTTGGGAATTATATCATGTGACCACTCCCCTTTTTAGGTTCCTAAGAAGCCAGGCAATGAAAGTGCAGGGGATGTGGGGGCTGGGGGGTGCAGTGCTCTCCTGCAGACACAAGAAGGAACTAGAAACATCTCTCTTTCACCTTTCCCCTCCCTGCCCACTTATCCTTGAATATGGCCAACACATTCCTGTGATTTCCTCACCTTTTAAATGAAATTTACCAAATAAATAAATAAATACCCAATAAAACTAAAGAAAAGGAAAAAACAAAAGAAAAGATACGTTGAAGTGGCACAACAGCAAAGGACTACATATTCAAGACTCCTCATTCTTGTTAATATCTTAGTTTCTTGAAGATGTGCTTTGGGCCAATGTGCTCATTATGGTGCATGTGAATGTACTAAGAAAGCATTTTCTGTTGTTCTGCAGAAACCAAGCTAGTTCTACAGCAGCAAAACTACAAGGGGAAACATAGTTACTACCAATGAGTCACCAGTTTGTGCAACAATGGGCCTGTGGAACTCTACAAATATCTTGGATATACATAGGAATCCAAGGATGTTTTTTTAAAAGCAGATGTACTTTCCATCATTATCCTTTTCAACTTATGTCTGAATGATACATTTCTAACTTAGGAAGAAAAAGAGAAACAATGAAATGTGCTTGGGATCTGAATCAGACACGTGTGAGTTCAAACTCCAGCTCAATGGCGTGTTTACTCAACATCTATAATCCCTGATCATGTCACATTTGGAAAATAACTATCACACCATTTTCTCTGCACATATTGCAACAAGAAAATCAAAAAACTAAGTCAAGAATTTAATAGGATATCATAATTTAGTTCATGTTGACATTGACTCAAACCAATAAGTTCTTACACTGTCATAGTTTTGTCTCTAGGTCTCTTTCCCTCTTTCTCTCTTTCTTTCTCTTTCTCCTTCTCTCTCTCTCTCTCTCTCTCTCTCTCTCTCTCTCTCACACACACACACACACACACACACACAGATAGGCACACATAAACTGTGTATGTAGGACACTTTAGAATGTAACTTTTTTAAACATTATTTTTTCAGTTCAAAGACTATATGCTCCTGGCTCTGTCTTATTGTTCTGACATTGGTATGTTGCTCAGACATTCAGATCTAACCTCTCTCTGCAGAGCTTAGAAGCTGGAAGAGGGTAGGCCCAAGATAGAAACATAAAGTAATTTTGATGAAAATTGAAAGAGTAAGGAAAGCTGAACTGGACATGTTCAGGCATATAAAACAAAGAGAGGTGTTTCACCGTCTTGGAAGAATCAAAGTCCAGAGAAATTATTTCCTTATTTAGTGATTATGATGCTGAAGTGGCATTCTGTAGTCTTAGAATAAGTTGCCCATTAATATCAGGTTAGAGTTGCTCTTCTTGCTGATGAGCTATTTGAAGATTTAAAAAGGAGGCAAGAAGTGTTGCCAGTCTACCTACATAAAACAAAGATGCACCTATAAAGATGTGTGCACATCTTATTTTATATGGTCAACTTATATTTCCAGGGAAAATTAGGCTTAAAGGGTAATGTCTAAATTCAATGCTATTTTCCAGCAATCTTGATGAAAAAAAAATTAAGTGCATTTCTGTTAAAGTAGAATGAAGTATACTTTAAAATATAGGAATCATTTACAGCAATACCAACACTTTTATAAAGAATATTGCGAGATTTGCGAAATATTTGTGTTTAATTAGGTTTCTCAACTCACTTTGGGAAATGAATCTTGCAAATATCTTTTCTGTTCTCTACATTGCCTAACATGGAAGATTAGATATATAGGTATATATATATATTAGATATACATATATATGTAAGATATATGTGTATATATGTTCGATACATAGATAGATTATATCTATAGATAGAAAGATACATACATACATAGAATCACTCTCCAAATACTGAGGTGTTGTACATGTGACTGATATGTGACTAAAGTGCAAATTAATCTCCCCCTTTTTCCAGTGCTGGTACCTCAACTCTACTTTTGAGGAATATTTTCATGCTATCACCATGATCATAAATTTTAAGTGATATTATTCCTTATTGCAAGCATGGGTCCTAGGACTTCATTAAGACCAAATTAGGACAGCATCATCCTAACTATAGTGATTGCTTCAGGATGGACACATCCTAGTGGGGCCAATGAGATCCAATGAGTTTTCTCTGGAAATTGTTCCTATTGAATCTGAGTTTCAAAGATTTGGATTAAAGCATACTGCAGTAAGAGAAAGAACTCTAGAAAAGGTGTCATTGTGGAACTCAGAATCAGCTGGTTCAGCATGAGTTGAGTTCCAGCAACCACGTTGCCTAAAACTAACTCTTGGAAATAAACCATGAACCCAATTCCCTTCTTCAGTCCCTTTTTTCCTTTCCCGCAATGAATATGTACATTGTTTTTTTCCTTACAGTCAAAGTTTCCTACGAGAATGAACAAAATATTTTTAAACTGTATCTTCCCCTTGATTGTTTTCAACGACTATGTTTCCTGATAAAGATGGTAAAATCAGAAAATGTGCAAAACATGTTTATTTAATAGGCAGACCTGTCTCTGAGTGTAATTGGGGTCATGCTTGCTTCTTATTTAATCTCCTCTTTGGCCTTAGGTACATTAACATTTTTTTTAACACTGAGTAAATATCACGTTTTTTTTTTTTTCATATTTGAGTTTGTCTGATATGAGGCTGCTTTTTCTGATATCAGTGTGTGTTCTTTATTTAGCTTTCAGATAAGGATCTCAAACGTGTTTACCTTTAAAGTTGTGGTGGGGGAGCATGAGGGGGTAGAGAATGTAAAGCTATAGTTATGCAGGTACTGTAGTTCAGTGATTGACACTTAACATATACTTCAATTTTAAGTATGCTATTGGATGAAAGACTGGCACATACGATCCCCTTGGATTACTACTACTCTTTTTCTTGATTTCAGTGACTTGAACAAAAAAATAATAATAATATTGGTGTATCACTGTGTTAACTCCCCTCACCCCCATGGCAAAAGGCATCTCTGTGGAGTTAGCCAAGGACTCTATTAAATTTCAGACACTGGGTTAAAGTAAATACTAAATCTCACTGTTTTTTTAAAAGAATGTCTTCGATATAATTATTATTTTAGATGCAGTTTCATTTTCAATGCTTTTCAGTTTCATTACACGGATTGAAATCCTCTATTTGCAAATAAAATCATGAAGAGAAGCCATTATTGATTTACAGAATTCATGACTAAAACCAGTAAAGTCTTAACGTTTTAAAAAAATAATAAAAATAAAGCCTGCACAAGATCAGAGCTCCATCCCTGACACCCCTGGGATGCTTTATGCCTGTTGTCTCTGTACACTGAGGAATGTGTTTCTCTTCACAGCTCCCCAGCCCTCTAGTGGTGGTTATAAAAACGCCACTTTGTAGTCCCTGCACAGGAAATGCCTGTTCTTACTTCAGTTACCAGAATCCTTTTACAGGAAGTTAGGTGTGGTCTTTGAAGGAGAATTAAAAAAAAAAAAAAATTAAAGCATGATGGAATTTTAGCTGCAGTCTTCTTGGTGCCAGCTTATCAACCCCAAACTCTGAGTGTAAAAGATTCTGCAGGGGTAATGTTTTAATATTCTTATTATGCTTTTTCTCTGTGATTCTGTACCTTTACAGTAGAATCCTTGGGGAATTCTGCAGGGGGACCACTTTCATTTTGAAGCTGCCAGCTGCATGTTTTAGCATGTCTCCTCTTTCTATCAGAGCATCCAGGCATGGCAGTTTCCTGCCCCGAGACTTTCAAGGACTGTCTTCACGCCTGTGCCTATCGCTGGGCATGAGGGTCCCTGAGGAGGAGTGATGAGCGAGAGAGATGTCTTTAGAAATGCTGTGATGCTGGGAGGGCAGCATCCTAGCTGAAGGGTCCTGGTCTACTTCAAAGAATTGTTTAAATGGAAACTGTACTGTAGCTTATGTTATTTTAGGCTTCTCTCTTTTTCTAGTATATATCGCATATATGACTGGTTATTAATACACTTTGCTCTTTGAAAATGCATTTCATATTTTTAAGTGACAACTCTCATTCTGTGTGGTAGGGGTTAAAATATATTGATGATTTTAAATGAAGAAAAATGTTGATTAAGGGTTCTTGTACAGACGGCATTTGATAGTCAAGCTCTGATTTGTGCTGTTTCAAGTGATAGAGAGAAACTCCATTCCACGTATAGAAATACCATTTGGAATGACTGATGTTATCCACTTTTATCTGGTAAATATGATTCTAATACTAGTGAAACACCATTTATGTTATCACAATGACCCATATAACAAGAGTGTGTTTCAAAGATAAGCTGTCTTGGACTTGAGATATTTTTTAATCCAAATTCTAAAATGATCATACAGACGGCTTTGCAGGTTTTGTAACATGGGCAGTATCTGAGAAAATGAGCTACTTTTATAGCATTTTCTAAGTTATTGAAAATCTGTTAATTTAAGAAGCAGTTCCACCAGCTAGCAGCAGGTTGCTAAACCAGGGGGTCCAAGCTACAGACCTCTGACGTGGGTGACTTCCTGCCCAGTTTGGCAGGAGCCGAGTTCCGAGCAGTTCCAAACACAAGCAGGCAGCTCCTGCGCTTTCCCATTCTCTTGCGTTCCAGCAGCATCTTCCTAGGGTTCCAGAGCCTGGCATTTCAGGATTTCCAGACCTCCCTACTAGAGGATTTGACTTTGAATAAACTCTTAAATGTGATGGAGTATGCCAAAGAGAAAGTGTGGGGGAATGCAAATACTTGTAAATGCCCGCAAAGCGGCAGTCCTACAATTTCGTGTCATCGTTCATGTCTTGTTTTGGATGTCTGGTAATTTTTTAGAAGGAATGCTGAAAAGATGGCTGCCAAAATATTCACACAAGTCAAACAGCAAACAAAAATCAGTACTGAAACTGCGAGCACAAACAAGTTACCTCTGTTCCGGAACGCTCTGAATTAAATGCTTGCTTTCAAAAGCCCAGTTACTTAGAGTACTTGGGGAGTGGAAATTTAGATTACCTCATAGACACCTACTGACTGTTTCAGGTGGATCTCCAGGCAAGCAACAGAGTGCTTGCATGCATGAGATTCCCCGAATGCTATGTACAGCTGTCTGTGTGAATTATTACAACTCTGTTAGTTTGTATTTGCTATCTCATTGTTCAGT
This sequence comes from Ochotona curzoniae, assembly GCF_017591425.1. Taxonomy (NCBI): domain Eukaryota; kingdom Metazoa; phylum Chordata; class Mammalia; order Lagomorpha; family Ochotonidae; genus Ochotona; species Ochotona curzoniae. The sequence goes on from NW_024465369.1 coordinate 27,808,898, forward strand.
GTTATAGAGCTACTATTTGAATCCTAATGTTCATTGCCTTTTTTCCCCCTGTTTCTGTAGCACTTTCTTATGCAAGGAGCTAAACAGTGATTAAAGAAGCAGGATGAAAAGATGGCACAATCAGTGCTGGTACCGCCAGGACCTGACAGCTTCCGCTTCTTTACCAGGGAATCCCTCGCTGCTATTGAACAACGCATTGCAGAAGAGAAAGCCAAGAGACCCAAGCAGGAGCGCAAGGATGAGGATGATGAAAATGGCCCAAAGCCAAATAGTGACTTGGAAGCAGGAAAGTCTCTTCCATTTATTTATGGAGACATTCCTCCAGAGATGGTGTCAGAGCCTCTGGAGGACCTGGACCCCTACTATCTTAATAAGAAAGTGAGTTTTAGTCAAGTCGCCTTTCTTCTTTTGTACACTAAAAAGTTCTGGATGAGTCTCAGGAATGATGGGAAAGAATGTTGTGCCTCCTCCCCTCTGCCTCCAATATGACTAATATGCTAGATGGGTCTGACCCTATGTCAAACCTTTTGTTCTAAAAGACTAATTGTTCTGTAAGTCTTTTGGAAACACTTATTGGAATATATGTTCTATGGACAGGCAGAGAACTGAAGGACCATTCTTTAGCAGAGAAACTGAGGAAGGACAAAAGCTTATTTACCTTTTTAAATATTAATTATTTTCCTAAATAAAATGCTAATTGACTATTTTCTTAGAATTTGGGGCAGCAAGATTTGGATATATCTTTATATTTCCAAGAGGTTCTGAATTCCTCTGACAATGTATAGGTATCAATCATTTTTTAAAAATCTGATTTTTTATACTTGCCACATAGACTTTCTTCCTTGATTGGATCTCCACAGAAATAATTGCAACAGGTAACTTTTTGGGGCCAAAAGAGAGTTTGAACAAAAAACACCTGAATAGCTGAAGTTCTCTGGAGAAAAGTATTTAATCAAAGAAATAATCAAAGCTTCATTTTTGTTCTTTATGTGAATCACAGATGCAATTTTAAATTACTGAGGTTAAAAATAGATAAAGATGCCAAGAAATCTTTTGGCAACTTTTTTGGAGATCCTCATGGTACTTATCAAATTTAGGAAAGTTTATAATACTCAGAAAAAAAGTGAAACTATCATGTTGTCATATGTTGATAATTAGTACATTACTATATTATTTCATAGGGCAGTATTTTTACATAGTGATCTCAGCCTTTCTCTTAACGTGTCTTTAATGGGCGCCCTAAATTCTGCCTTATGTGTGTGCTTTCTTTTTCAGACATTTATAGTATTGAATAAAGGGAAAGCAATCTCTCGGTTCAGTGCCACCTCTGCCCTGTACATTCTAACTCCCTTCAACCCTATTAGAAAATTAGCTATAAAGATTTTGGTACATTCATATCCTTTTGCTGATGTCACTCGTAAGATTTTCTTCTTTGTTTAACATTTTGAGCTTTTGAGTTTTCAAAATACATGTAGTTGGCAATGCTACATGCTTGTCTCTTTCCTTCTTGTTTACAGTTAGCGTATTATAAAATGATATCACGGGTAAGCAAGTCACTTTCCCTCATCTTCCAAGTTGTTTTCGTCCCATTGACTCTCTACTTCTACTTTCTTCTTTTCTCTAGTCTTTTATGAACTCCTCGTTGCATCCATCACTTCTTCTAATTTTATGGCGCTCTATAATACAATAAATGGCATGTGCTATCTCTTTCTACATTTGCAAAGTTCATATCTAATTTAAATTTTCCAATTTCGTGTCATCTTGGTCTTATTTGTTTTAATTTCTTGTCTTTAGTTTTAGAATTTGAAAGCATTGGGTTAGTCAATGTTTCCAATTGTGTCTGTTCAGACATCAGAATTTCAAATCTTCTCCAAATTATTTTCCACACAGTATTCCTATTGATTTCCTACTTTAATTTCTCATTTGTTGTTTATTTTCTTTTATACCAGTCCTATATATTGCTTGCTATAAATTATTTGTCTCCAAAGGCTTACCATTTACCTCTTGATGTACATTTTTATTTTAGCCTTTACTGCCATTTTTTTTAAGATATCTACTTTCTAGAAATGAGATCGGTGATACCTTGTTGAAAGCAATTTGATTTGTCTTGAGAGTTGAAAAGAATATTTGGGAAATGAAAGATTTTATTTTGGGCCAGGGACAGTATCTTGCCTAACAGGCAGCTCTGGAGAAAGCCAAAGACAGCCAGTACTGGACAGGGGCAATAACAGGAAGGAATCAGAAGTTTTGGATTAAAGAGTTGAGCATCAGGAACCAGAAGTCAGGGTAAACCCACATTCAGCAAAGCCTCAGGCAGAGCAACTTTTTAAAAAATATTTTCAAAAGATTTGTTTCATTTAATTTGAAAGATTTACAAATAAAAACAAGAGAAGGAGAAATAGGGATCCTCATCCTCTGGTTGTGATGGTTACAGCTGTGTCCATCCAAACTCAGGAGCCAGGATTTTTCTCTGGTTCTCCCGTGTGGGTTCAGGAGCCCAAGGACTTGGTCTATCCTCCACTATCTTCCCAGACCATAATCTGGATCAGAAGGGGATCAGCTGGGACATTGAACCAGCACCCATAGGAAATGCCAGTGCTGCAGGCCGGGGATTACCATGCTGCAATGCCACACTGGCCCCAGGACAACTTTTAAAGTTTCTTTAGAAAGCCACCTCTGAGGTTCCATGATATGATCAACCCATGATTAATCCTGGCAGTAGAGAAGTATACTGCCATTAGCCTGACCAGAAAACATTTTGTATTAAATAATGTAGAGAATTCTGGAAATTGAGTAAACCTGGTATGAAGGACATGTTTTAATTCTAAGGGTCAGGACTGTAGAGTTTACCTCCCATCTCGCCATGGAAGGTGGCAAATGATGCATTTAGCAGCATGATATTCTGTAAGTCCTGTTTTTAACTTCTAGTACCTTGTTCCTATGACATTTTATATGAATATCAATATATTCACATTTAATATTTATGTTTTAGACTTTTAATATTTAGTAGTCAATCTTGCATTATCTCTTTTTTAAAAATATCATTTTTATTGGTAAGGCAGCTAAGATTCATAGAGAGAAGAGACAGAAATATGGTCCATCTGATGGTTCACTTCCCAAGTAGCTGTAATGTCCAGAGCTGAGCTGATCTGAAGCCAAGAGCTTCTTCTGGGTCTCTCACAAAGGTGCAGGGTCCCAAGGCTTTGGGCCATTTTCTGCTGCTTTCCCAGGCCACAAACAGGAGCCAAGTAGGAAATGGAGCAACCAGGACATGAACTGGTCCCACATGGGATGCCAGCACTTGCAAGGCAAGGATTTAGCCATTAAGCTATTGATCCAGGCCCTATCTAACCTTAAGCAATAATATTTTTTTATGTCTGTTTTTCAAGTAAGTTAACCCAGTTACAAAGAACTAGCCTTTGATTGACAGAAGTTAAGATTTATATTATTTATGTTTAATCCATATTTATATAGATATAAATGATGATCTACTATTATGTTTCAAGTGTTTATATTCTTTACACTGAAAAAAATCTTTCCATAAGTTGTCATTGTAAGTTTTAAAAACTTTATGTTCCTCATGTAAACATAATTTGTCTCTGAAATTCTGTGTAGTTCAAACTTAGCCCAAAACTTAGTTCATAATAGACACTGAAACAGGGTATGTAAAATAAATAAGTGACTAATAAATCAGAGGTTAGGGATTCAGTTGAAAAAAAGGGGAGGGGTTGGAATCGAAAGTTCAAATTGATCAGAAAACTGTTTTGTCTTGCATCTTAATGATGAGATGGAATTCCGAAAGTCCAATACCAAGAAAAAGGCAGCTTTTCTCTTAAAACGTTTGTATAAGATATTAGATTTCTTAAAAAAAACTCAGAGAAATTATCATTTCTACTCAATAAAATCTTAGGATAATATGAACCTAGCTTTAAGACACCCTGGAAAAGATGTCTCTGGTGATTGAGGGCCAGGGCAGGTTGAGAAGTTCTAGCCAGTCCATCTGGGGGATGCAGAGCACAGTTAAAAACAGGTGCTCTCTGAAAGCAAGGGTAAAGCTTGCATTTGAAATTTCTATGAGGTTCCCAGAAGAAAGAACTCAATATCAAAGCAGCAGAGTTGTTTTGAAGCCTATGGAAATTCAAGTTGAAATGCAAAGTCAATCAAGTAAATGGATTAAGGTGTGTCAAGCTGAACTGCTACCTCAGCTAGAAACTTATAGATTGCTCAAAGCCATTCATATGTTCCACAATAGAATATAAGATTTTTTTTCAAATCCCTCATTGCCTTAACAAAAACAACATACTTCAGATGTCTTAATTTGGAGAAGAGATGGAAGAAAAAGCAGTTGGGTGAACAGATAAGATAGAAAATTCCTTTGTTTAAAATATATATTTATTTGAATGACACAGAGAGATTCCATAATTCCATGTATTGGTCCACTTCCCAACCAAGTATATGCCAAGCCAAATCTAAGAGTCCAGGAGCCAGGTCATCCATCTCATCTTCTATATGGATAGTTGTGTCCCAAATATTTGGGGCATCTTCTGTTGTCTTCTCAGGCACATTGGCATGAAGTAGGTACTGTAATTGATACTTTGGTATAAGGTATCATCCTTATGAGTGGTGGTTTAACTCACTTTGCCACAATACTGCCCACCAAACCCTTCAGTGTCTTGATGATACTGGCACAACTTGTCAGAGATCCTGGTGAACTTAAGTGCACATAATACTATAGCCCATGACTAGCTTTTTACAATGGGTTTATTCCCTCTTCTTCACAGTGCAAACCCTAGGCTCAAATTCTGGTGCTTTGACTTTAAGGGTAGTGCCCTTGCTATAAATTAAAAAATCTTTGAAGGCAATTGTAATGCAATTAGGTACAATTGGGAGTTTTTTGTATAATTATATTGTATTGTTAGCTTATAACCAATTAAAGGCCATTCACAATAAAGAAATTTGTATTTTAAATCTGGACTAATAGCTCTATTTGCAGCAAAAAAGCTGATTTTTTCTAAAAGAGCTGTTATCATTATTAGTCACTGTGACATATCAAATTAGCATTGTTTCTTGATTTTGGCAGAGTGAGAAACTGTATTTATGCTTATTGTATTTTTACCAGGGCATATTTTGAAATCTTTTTTTTAAAGATTTATTTATTTTTATTGGAAAGCCAGATATACAGAGAGGAGGAAAGAGAGAGGGCGGCCGCAACAGCTAGAGCTGAGCCGATCCAAAGCCAGGAGCCAGGAGCCTCTTCTGGGTCTCCAACGCGGGTGCGGGGTCCCAAAGTTTTGGGCCGTCCTCAACTGCTTTCCCAGGCCACAAGCAGGGAGCTGGATGGGAAGCAGGGCTGCTGGGATTAGAACCAGTGCCTATATGGGATCCTGCGCGTGCAAGGCGATGACTTTAACCACTATTTTATTGCACCAGGCCCATATTTTGAAATCTTAAAAAGCATCTGACCTGCCTAGACAAGTGCAGCCCCAGACTAGACCAGGCTGAAGCCAGAAGTCAGGAATTGACCCCTCCCCTGTGCCACCCAAGGAGCTTCTTCCTGGTTTCCTGTGTGGGTGCAGGGGCCAAAGCATTTGAATTGTCCTCTGCTGCTTTCTCACACAATTAGCAGAGTTCCTAATCAGAAGTAGAGCAGTCAAGACATTAACCTGTACCCACATGGAATACTAGCTCTGCAGATAGAAGCTTTACTCACTATGCCACAATGTGACACCCTCAATACTTTTCATTTTGAAATCAGTATTTTTTTAAAAGATTCATTTCATTTTGTTTTTTGAAAGGCAGGATTACAGGAAAGAGAGAGAGAGAGAGAACCTCCATCTGTCCATCTGTTGGTTCACTTCCCAATGGCTGAGAAAACCAGAGCTATGCCTATCTGAAATCAGGATCCAGCAGCTTCTTCTGAGTTCCCAATGTGGGTGCAAGAGCCCAAGGACTTGGGGCTGCCATCCACCACTTCCTAGGTCACAAGCAGGGAGCTGGATTGGAAGTACAGCAGCTAGGACATGAATCTGCACCCAGAGGGGATGCCAGCACCACAGGTGGAAGCTTAGCCTACTACACTATGGTGCTGGTCCCTGAAATCACTCTTATAAATCAATGTAATTGTATATATTTGATTTTTAAAATATATATAGGGTGTATATGAGGGAGTACATATGAAAAAAGTCATTATAGCAGATGTTCAGGAAGTGAGGGAAAGGACCATGGACAGCTGTGAGGAAGGAAAATGAGCTTATGGAACCAGAACCGTGAAAGCAGAGAGGGCAGGGACTGATGTGATGGGCCATGGTGAGGACATCAAATTCATTCTAAACAGGAAGAGGGGAGATGATGGGAGAGTTCCCCATAGAAGAGTATCATGACCTGCCATATGTTTTCATCAATCACTCTGAAATTATTCTCCCCTTATGGAGAGTAAACAGCAAGGAAAGAAAGACTGGGTGCAAGGAAAAAGCCTGGAGGTCTACTGTGCTCAGGATGGCAGGTGGTTATGGTGGCTTGCACCACAGTAGGAACAATAATGTCAATGACAGGCTAAGAGCTGTAGATTTATTTCACAGCAGAGCTAAAAGGATTTTCTGACCACTTAGAAATGAGGCAGAAATGCATTATATATTCATTATATATAATGAAACTCTAGGTGTGTCAAGAAAGAAAAAACCAAAATTGTTGTTGGCTGAGCTTGAGATGACTCAGAGTGGACTGATTTGGTGGATAAAATCAAGAGCTTGGCTTTGAGTGTGTTATAATTGATATGGCTGAGGTGTAGACAGTGAGATCTGAAGTTAATATGCCAATCTGGATACTGAAAGGAATTGTGCTGTACATCAATATAACTCTGTAAATTATGAGCATATCAATAGTTTGTAAAGTCATGACATGGTGCTCCAAATCACACAGTAACACTAAGCTTTCCAACATTTACAAAACAGCAAAATGACAAGCTAGCTATTGGCATCATATCTAGATTCAAATCCCACCTCTCAAATTTACTTATTAGGCACATGACTCGCTGTAAAGAGCTGTTTATTTATTTTAAACAGTTGCACAGCAAGGGTTATAGACAGGGACAGAGAAAAGAGAGAGGAGAGAGGTGGGGGGAGAGAGAGAGAGAGAAAGCATCTTCTGGTTCATTTGCCACAAGTTAAAATGGCCAGCCCTGTCTGAAGCCAAGAGCAGGACCTTCTGCCAGGTCTCCCACATTGTCCCACATGTGTGTGACAAGGGCTGAAGCACTTTAGCCATCTTCCAGTGCTTCATGTGTTCACTGGTAGAGAGTTGGGTAAAAATGGAACAACAGAGATTCAAACAGAGACCCATATGGGAAACTGGTGTTGCAAGCTATGACTTTACTGTACACCACAATTCTGGTCAAGGAAACAAGACTGTTAACCAAGGTTTTTCACATGTTTTGAACCCATTTTCTTTATTTATAAATTTATAATCATACTTTATACATCAATGTCAATAAAATGTATCGGAATCTGTAACTAGCTCTTGGTAACTATGATAGCTATGGGTACTATCTGCAAATTTCTAGCAGCAACTGCTGCAAAATCATCAAAAAGAAATTTCTCACTTTGCTTATGGAATTGCACAAGGAATTCTGCTAAGATCACTTAGTAGATCACATCATGATTCAGTAAAAAATTAAGTTTTTAGAGGTAGCATCAGAATTTGGTTCTATATGTAAACAAGGCACAATGTGAGCTGTCCCAACCATCTCATTTTTCAAATCAGTTAATTGAGGTCCAGAGATATTTAACACTCTCTACAGCTATGTTTTCTGTAAGTGGTAGAGTTGAAAACTTCATACCATGCCTTCTAGTTCTCAGCTTTGCATTTTCCACTCCAAAACAAAAAAATATATATATATATTTTAAATTCTCAAACAGAATGCATTAGTGTCATTAACAGTGTATCAGTCTGTGCATTTCCAAGCCTCTTTTTAAAGATTTATTTATTTTCATTGGAAAGGCAGATATACAGAGAGGAGAAGAGACAGAGAGCAAGATCTTCCATCTGCTGATTCACACCCCAAGAGGCCACAATGGCTGGGGCTGAGCTGATCCAAAGCCAGGAGCTTCCTCCAGGTCTCCCATGTGGGTACAGAGACTCAAGGCTTTGGGCCATATTGAGTGCTTTCCCAGGCCACAAGCATGGAGTTGGGTGGGAATTGGCACTGCCAGGACAGTAACTAGCCTCCCATACGGGCACGTGCAAGGAGAGGACTTCAGCCACTAGGCTAAGCACTGAGCCCAGATGCCTTGGCATATAAATGTAGAAAATAATGTACGACATGCATTTCACTATTAGTTCCAAGATATTTGCCATTGTGGCAGATATTTGGCCCAGAGCTTAAGAATGCCTGTTGTGATACCTGCATTGCGTATCAAAGAGGCTGCGTTTGAGTCCTGACTGTACCTTCCAGTCAACCACATTCTCTAGGAAGCAGCAGGTTATGGCTCTAGTAGTTAGATCCCTCCCACCCACATGAGGTATGAGTCTTGAGTTTTCGACTTTGACCTGACCCAGCTGTTGCAAGCATTTGAGAGTGAACTAAGGGATGAGAATCATTCTCTCAAATCAATAGATACACTAAAAATAATAATAATGAACTAGCATGGCTATTAAAGTCATTTTTAAAGATCTACCTTAATATTGGCTTTCTATACTTTTTTCAGTGTTTGTTATATCATCAGTATAAATTCTTAACTACATTGTATTTTTATATACCTCAAAACCTGAAATGAAATTATTTGATATTCTACTGTTTTAGTTATACACCAAAATGCAATAATCTGAAGAGGATACAGTTGATGAAATAAATTAGCAATGAATAATAAAGTTGATAGATTTCACAACTTTCTATCTAGAAATAACTATTAAATATCAAGCATAAAAACCAACACAGATTATCTCCTGTTATTTCAAGACAAAATAATTGTATTTCTTTCTAAGCATCTGTCATGATCTTAAATATATACTGTTTTGTAAAGAAGACAGTTATACAATTTGGAAAATAACTTACTTTTTGAACATGATATTTTATTGTCTGTGAGCTGCTGGAAATTATCATATCAATTGATGATTAATATTGAAATATATATTTGTTTTCATATATGAGTGCTTCAAAACTTTATAGAAAATTCAATTAGAAGATAATATACATTTCCATGAACTTTTGAAACTTCTGCATGTCATCACATTCTGCTATTGTAAAGGGTAGAGTTTTGAAAATTCATTTGTGTGTTTGGGAGCAACAAGGGAAAGAGAGAAAGTTTCTATCCACTGGTTCACTCCACAATGGCCCCCACGAATCAACAGGTGGGGCTGTGGAAGTTGGGAGCTGAGGACTCAATGCACTCAGTTTTCTCCAGTAGTTCAAACAGGTGAACTATCAGTGGTGCTTCTCAAGATCTGCATGAGGCAGAACCACAAGACAAATCAAGGTCCTCTGATGTGAGCTGAGAGCATGGTAACTAGTATCTTAGCTACTAGGCCAGATGTTCTCCCCAAGAATAATATTTTGAATGGTCTTAAAACCGAAAATAAATGAATTATGTGACACAAACTTGTGAAGCTATTAATTTACACAGTGTAGCCACTCTGTGTCCCATCTTTCCAAAAACATGTGGAAACTTACATATACAATCTATGTAATGACAAATTTCATGTGGTATTCTGTGCTTTTCCATTACATCGCCCAATTCATCATCAAAGGAAAAATGTTAACCATTTTAGTTATAAATAAGTTGCAAAATTTAACAATAGTCTACTGACACTGGGTGAAATGGCAAATGTATAGTAGTCAGTAACGTAAAACAGTCCCTGTCCTCAAGAATCTAGTAGAAAAACCAACATTAATATTTTTCATTGGAGCAATCATGCAAGGTGTTATAGAAACACATACTGGTAGAATCAAAATTGGTCAATCTCAGTACTACAGAAAAATGGTGAGTTGGCTACAGTGAAGTGATGAGTTTTCTGTGGAAAAGAGGTAGAATTTTCAAGATGTTTGTTTGAGAAAGAATATATGAAAAGTTCATGAAATTAGGGAAATGGACAGGAGTCAGTCCTGCTAAAATCTTGACTCTGTGAAGACATTTTCATCATTACCCAAGAGTAATAGAAAGCTAGAGAAATGATTCAAACTACAGTTACAAAGATTATTTTGATGCAGAATGAGCAATGAATTGAAACAAGTCAAACATGGGTTCAGAAAGACCAGTATTGAAAAGATTGCAATGATTAAGATCGTGACTACTTGTCTTAATGCTAATCTTGAAAAACATTTGGACGGTAAAATGATGTCAGGATAAAACAAAATAGGCTGAATCCGGAATGATAGTAACTGATGGTTCAGTGAATGTGCAGACTTAGGGAGAGAGAAAAAGTACAGATGTCATCTTATGTTCCCAGCCAAATCAATGAATATTCAAAAAGATACAGAGATGTCAGAGGAGTAGTATTGGAAGAGGGATGAGATGAAGTAATTCGTAAGTTTCAGAATGCAAAATCTTTTAAGTGACTGTCCTGCTGATGAGATTTGTGAATAGAGATATTTTATGGCCAGCTGGTGGTGTGGAATACAGAAGAGAAATCTAACCTGAAGAGAAGCATTGGAGACCAGTGGGTATGTCATTAGTGCCGGGAGCTATGTTTGTTGATGGAGTCTACTAAACTGAGTATAGCAAGAAAGATGATAGCAAAGAGATCCTGTTTCTTTCCTTTAAAAAATGGGACCAAAGTATTTCAAGAAATGTAGAAAACTTTTTGCCTATGAAACTTGAAACAACTATGGGATTAGTTTCTAAAAACATAGAAAATAAAATTCAAGAAAAAGTAAGAATAAACTTTGCCAAATGCTGCTGGGAAACATAGTGAATCAAGAACTCAGCATTAGTATTTTTTGTTTCTAGACCAAAATATGGAAATGTTTGTCTTCTGTCGATAAAGATGACAGATGAGAATGTTATACACAGGCAAAAACAGAGAAATTACTGAGTGTGAAATCAAAGGGAGTGAAATCACTTTGAGTGTGAAATCAAAGGGTGAGATAGGGTCCTAAGCATGAAAGGAGGATGTAGTTTACAGGAGGTAATTTTTTTTCTTTTTTCCTCTAAATAGGAGAGATTTAAGCAAATTTCAGTTGACAGGAAAGGATCCAGAGATTGGAAACTCCCCCACTATAATAGGATAAATGATTAAGTCCAGATGTGGTCGGTTTAGAGATTGTAAGTGGGAATACTCTGATGTTTCCTCTCCTCATTGTGTGGGAGAAATAAGGTCATCAGCTTGAAATGGATTGCTTGAAAGAAAAGGACTGTGTGTTGAAGGAAAGGACAAAATATTTGAAATTCTATTTGCATAAAGTGGAAGACAAAGCCACGTGGGAAAATACAAAACTTGTGGATGACCATTAGCACTGATGAGCATGCATTACAATGGTACCAACTGATAATCAGATATCTTTAATTTGATCTTATCTTTGTTTTTAGCAATAAAGAGAAATAATTTGTTTCTTCCCTGAAATGGTGTTTTTGTTTTCTCTGATTCTAGTGCCCTCAGGTGGCCAATCCACATCATTTGCTTGTGATTGTTTCTCATGTAAGCTGAGAGTTAAGCATGGGCTTTACCACATTGCAACTAAAAAGAAACAGAAAAATCAAAGCTGTTTTGAATAATGTCAGTTGTCTGTGCCTAGAAGCTTCCTTTCTAGATGAACAAAATGTAGGCTGTTCATTGTCCTGTTGTACTGCAGTTAAAATCTGGGTTACTTTTTATTATATATAAGTAATGTGATGATACAACAAAAATAGACAATGAAAAATAAATATCATACATTCCATCTGCAATTTGTTAATTGTCACATTGAGAAAGGAGTTTGACATAATTGCCATGAACCATTATTGTGTATTTTGCTAAATGTGAAGAAAAATCATTTAAATTCTTAGAGTACTGAATACTTCAGAATACTTTTAGTTTTGTTATTTTTTTCAGTACAAAGGAAAGTAAAAGGTTATGGCTACATTTACAATGGAAAAGAGTGAGGGGATGAAACAAATCAGGCATTGTTATAGTGGTCTCTATGGTTCAAGAAGCAAGAAAAACAAATTTTTAAACACTTTCCTGCAGCATTCATATTCACATGTTCATTTATAGGAGACTCACCCACTTTTTATTAATTTGAACTCCATGGCAATTTTGCACATGATTTTTTTTTTTTGCTTTAATGATTAGGTCAATAAAACCCAGGAAACTTAATAAGTAATTTGACTCAGTCATAAACCCAAGACTTGCCAGTGCTAACACTAGTCATCTTGTCTCACACCAGAATTTTATGGGCAATTACAAGATATTATATACTGCAATTAGAGAGGAGTTTATTATAAGACCTCCCACCAACATTACTCTTATAATCAAGTCATAATACATTAATTACCCAAATCCTCTTGGTGAATTTTTGCTAGCATTTGTGTACTGAAATTCCAGTTGTTGAGTGCATTACTAAGAAAATATATATTGATGAACTGTTAACCAATTTCTAGTATATGCGCTACTGGAGTGAGCACAATCAACCAATGAACTCATTTCTTTGCATTCAGTCTTTTTAATTACTGCAAATATGTATAAAACCTCTAAATAACCTCATAATTTGACTTGAGATATGATTTAGATACACAGTTCTTGAAGTATATACAGGAAGAAACTGAATGATAGAATAGTAGCATAAAACAAGGATAAACACAAATTGTTTTAAACATAATGGTTTCAGGTGAAGGCATGAGAATGTGTGAAAATAAGATGTTTCCATTGACTTGTATTTTCCTTAACAATATCCTTTCACTTTATTCAATGTGCTCATTATGTGCACTATTTTGACCAACTGTGTGTTTATGACCATGAGTAACCCTCCAGACTGGACAAAGAATGTGGAGTAAGTAAAATTTTTAAAAATCATCTTATAACATCAACATCCTCTTCTGTTTCAAATTTGTACCTTTAACGTCACTTTTTTTTCTTAGCAAATCATGCAAGCAGATGCTAATTCAAATGTATTTAAAGCACTAATTTCCTCTATGCTAACGCCTGCGGTGGCATACTCCACTGACAGCACCATTTGACTATCAGTTTTTGTAACCCTCTTCCTTGCGAGTTTCTCACAGTGCTTACTAGTATCTTCTGATTAAAATTATGCCTAATTTTAATGTTCCTTTTCTCATGATTACTACAGTCTCTTATTTTAGTAGTACCCATTTCATTGACCGTAATGGTACCTGCTTTATGAAATACAAATGCTTCATTCATTTTTACATTAATATTAGTTGCTTAAAATAGATTGAATGCCAGTATATTTCAGATATTCATAGGGAATTATATTATTTAAATTTATTAAATTAATTCATAGGGAAAGCTCAAAGTTCCTTTATTCATACTGAGAATGTCTTTCATTTTAATGTTCCTTGTGGGAGCCTCTATTTTTTTGTTTGTTTATTAAGACACCTTTAAGACATGTACATATAAATTACTATTTAATGTGAGCTTGGATATTTTCTCTCAGGTACACCTTTACAGGAATTTATACTTTTGAATCACTTATTAAAATACTTGCAAGGGGCTTTTGTTTAGAAGATTTCACATTTCTACGGGATCCATGGAATTGGCTGGATTTCACAGTCATTACTTTTGCGTGAGTATCTTAATACATATTCTTAATACATTCACCTGGAAGAGTGAATCACTAGTGGGATCCTGAACCATAGTTCTCCTTGGTGGATTCATATGCCAGATCAAGCATTATTCTTAGTTGTCATGCAAATTTAGGATATTTTTATTTCAATCAATATTCAGTTTGGAGAAATTAGGAACTCTTGTGGTAAATGACATGGCTTTGGTTCCCTTAAACACTGTAAGCTCTTAAAATAGGATTGCCCACATATCCAAGATCATGACTGATGAAACTGCCATTTTTTCCTCTTAAATGGGAAACTTGATGGCAATACTCATTGAGTAGAAAAGGTCTTCATGAAAGACCAACATAGACTTAGATTTCGCTAAATTCTGAATAACTCTGATTTAATTCTACAGGTATGTAACAGAATTTGTAAACCTAGGCAATGTTTCAGCTCTTCGAACTTTCAGAGTCTTGAGAGCTTTGAAAACTATTTCTGTAATCCCAGGTAAGAAGACACTGGTATAAGGTGGTAGGCTCCTTATATCTCCAACTGTTTCTTGTGTTCTGTCATTGTGTTTGTGTGTGAATCCCCTATTACAGATATGTGACAGAGTTTGTGGACCTGGGCAATGTCTCAGCGTTGAGAACATTCAGAGTTCTCCGAGCATTGAAAACAATTTCAGTCATTCCAGGTGAGAGCTAGGTTAAACACCGAGGCTGACTTTAGCTGCATTGGTGCTGCGGCCACAGCTTTTGTGCAGAGGCCTGCCTTGTTGCTTGTCGCATAATGCTGATAAAGTGCACACAGAAGGCAAGAATCACTGCATCATATTCGGAACAGATTTGATTCTTTGCTTTTTACTGGTTGCTTTCTTTACAACTGTTCTAAATCAGCCTTTGAGTTTAACAACTTTTGCATGAGGCATTGGCAGTAACAGGCTACATGGTTTGCATCCTGTAACATCAAGCTTTCTGCATAGAAGCTAAATTATTAAGACATCCAGACAGATGCAAATTTAAACATTCAGGCCTAAAATTGGTAATCTTTAATTGCAAATAAATGAAAGAGCAAGGGATAGCATGAGTGCTGCATGAGGCTCGATTTTCAGATGTCTTCCTTTTGCTAACCCATCTCCAAGAATACGACACCCACAAATACATAAATTCGTAATTCAGTGGCTTCACGAGTTCTTTCTACTCCATTCATACAGACTTGTCTAAAACCAATAAGGGGTTAGGGAGTAAGACATCTGCAAATAAAAGCAAAATATTTACACAAGGTTGATATTTAAGCATGAATAACAAAATCATTTCTTTTGCTCTAAGGAGTGTTTAGAAATATGCTTTTGATTCATTTCCATTCAGTTTTCTAACGAGCATACAGGTTTTGCTTTCATTCATTTTCACCAGCTAGCAGGCTTTTCATGAAAATATTCAATCACAAATACATAACTAATATGATTGTCATTCTGCATGACATTTTTATTTTCCAGGACAAGCTCATGATATTTTTATCAGTAAAGGATCATTTGGATACCATATTTAATTTCTCCCTCTGATTTTCTCTATAGGCCTGAAGACCATAGTGGGGGCCTTGATCCAGTCGGTGAAGAAGCTCTCTGACGTCATGATCCTGACCGTGTTCTGTCTGAGCGTGTTTGCTCTAATAGGGCTGCAGCTGTTCATGGGCAACCTGAGGAACAAGTGTTTGCAGTGGCCCCCAGATAACTCTTCCTTTGAAGTAAACATCACTTCTCTCTTTAATAACTCTCTGGATGGAAATGGCACCATTTTCAACAGGACAATGAATATGTTTAACTGGGATGAGTATATTGAGGATAAAAGTAAGATATATTCTCTTATCTAATAATTGTTTTAATTTTTTAAAATTTTCATTATATGATTCCATAGGCACAGGGATTTCTCTTTCCATGCAACTCATTCCACCCCCCGCAACTCTTTTGACCCATATTATCACAAAAGTATAATCCCTCAGCAGCAGTCACAAGTCTATCATTCTACTATTAAGATATATCCTGACATTGTAGGTATAGGTAATGGTACAAAATCCAGCATCCTATTGTTAAGATATAGTTAACAGTTTCATTGGGAATCCTCTTTTGATTTGGGATGGGAAAAAGAGAACTGTATATAATGAAGTGTATCTCAACTTTGAGGTGAATTTTATGACTACTAATTTAAAATTTTACTAATTTAAAATAGCTTACTACATGTTTAAGAAATACCAAGTGACGTTTTTACTCCTTATCAATTTTATGTCATTTGACAGTTTAACATACATCACTATAGGAAATTATATAACATCATTTCCTAAACCAGGGTTGAAAGCAATTCCATTTATGCTATATGAACAAAAATATGTGCTTTTTACTTGATAAACTTTTCTGAATGAAATATTAATCCTTTCAAAGTAATGCAAATCTAAAATGTTATTTTAAAAATTAAAAAAAAAGGAGATAATAGCAGAAGGAAGGGGTTGGAAGGAAAAAAGTACATCTATACAAATTACATTTACTTTTTTTCTACATTTACTCTTTAAAAATAATTAAAATAAAATAAAATTGTAAATATTTAAGTCAGCACTTTGAACTGTTCAGTATATTGTGCTGAAAGGTGTCTTTAATAGATGTAGTGATGGAGCATAGTATCTCATTTGGTTGAATCAACACATTCATTGAATACATATTATGTAAATGGAAACATAGATACCATTCACCAAGACAAAACCAGAAATTGTGAAATTACCAGAAAGTTAAGCAACCCTGATTTATCCATTGACTCACTGATATTCCAATTTATCCTTTTGGTGTCAGTCCATTATAATGGTTTATAAGTGACATTTGATTTTATTTTAGGCATGTACTTACAAATAAACTTTCTTATCATTGAAGCCAGCCTTCCTGTCATTTGGAAGTTTCCCTCTCCATGCATTGTTAGCTAATTAATATTCATTGATCTCTTATTAAAAATACCCTGCTAGCACATTTATTCCAAGATATTTTTCATGATCTGCATGATATTTAGAGCCATATGAAATTACATAACTTCTCACTATATTGTTTAGTAGTAGTCTCACTACTACTGTTTAGTGAGCTTTATAATGATTTGTACTTGAGAGAAAAACATTCATTGGCTAAATGGATAAATGGGATTGTTCTGTTCAAAATGGATTTCCCACTGATTAATGTTGTAATAATGATACAAAGGTAATCTTTATACTTTTTTTCCTATTTGCAGGCATTTCTTTCAGATGAATTTTTACTAATAGCATTTTGAGGTGCTAAAACATATGACAAAATTAAGAGTACTTTAAAGTTATCAGATTGTGCTACTGGGTGATCACCCTGCTACACACTATTTATGGTAGTGGTAGTGGTACTGCACTTCTGAGCGGTCATACTTCCATACATTCCCTAGAGTAGTGACCTTAGTACTGAATTGAGTACTCATATAGATTATATTACTGATACACACTATCAATTTTAAAATGTTTTGATAGAATGAAAAATGCACCTGCTTTTGTCATTTAGTCCTTAACTTTTTGTATAATAGAATATGTAGAATGTTTATTAGTATTATTAATAAATTGTGTATTTGCTATGATATTATATAAAATATCTGTTGAGTGGCAGAATGGAGTAAGGACATGTTTAAACAGACAGAAAAATATTAGCCAGCTTGAAGCAGAGAGGGCACATTCCAAGGAAACAGGAGAGGGCAGGACAACAGAGGGGCACGTGGAGGCTGACAGACACAATGGTGTGGTGCTGCAGTGACTGATACTCCAGCAGCATTCAGCTAAAGGCAATCTGAACTCTACCAGCAGCCAGAACTCCATCAGCAACAAGGTGGGAGGGAACGTTTACTGGGAGCTCCAGAGGTGAAACCAAACAAAGAACTGCTCATCTTGCTGGTCTATTTCATGTGACCAGGAGCAGAGACAGAGCCGCAGATCCCAGCAGCAGCAGGTCCCAGATGGGCAGTGTGGGAGGAGGGTGGATTTTACAACCCAGTTGGCCTTCTAGAGCCATATTGGGTGCCAGTTTGTTTAAGAAGGCAAAGGCTATAGACAGTACTACGCATGCACTGGAATGGGACTGAACTCATTTCTGGCTCAGCAAACTGCAACAATGTGGAATCTTACAGGTTCCACCAAAGATAGGTCCTGGTAGCCCTCAGACTTGATGGCCAGCAGACCAAAAACTCTAGTAGTGGCAGATCAGGCACCATTTCTTACATGTGGGAAAAATTTAAGACTGCAGGAAAAAAGTGAGCTTTGCATACACTGACCTCAGCGAGAACTCACTGAGCTCAGTGATTTGCACTGGTCCAATGGGAAAATAATACTGACTATGGTATCGTACGGGTTAAAATACTTACGTGTGGCCCTCAGACCTAACAGCCAATAGGTTCCAGCAAGATCACTACCACCAGCAACCCAGCTATATATATGACACCTGGTGTCTCCCTAATCCTGGGACCTGCTCCAACCAGAAGTGGGAAAGAGGTTGTATAGACAATGGTGCAGCTGCAGCAATTATCACAGGCAGTGGACAGTGGTGAGCCAGGAGCTACAGAGCCCATGGTGGAAATCTAACATAAGAACCCAGACCTGGAAATCACGAGAGGGAGTGAAACAAGTGACTGCAAACAAAGAGCTGTGTAACAACTGCAATAAGTAAAATTGAATTGTAGACCTGTGAGTGACAGCTTAGAAACCTGCCCCAAAGTGAAGAAACTGATAACCAAGAGCAATGACCAAGAGCAAAAAAAGAGACCAAGCCACAGTGAATTTAATGTAAGACTCACTGCCTAGGAGCAAAACCCTTTGCAAACCTCAGAGTTCGCTGAGAAAGACATTGAGAAAATGGGGATACAGATTTTAAAACACTTGTTATAAAATTTCTTATCAACAACAAGAAGCACGGAAAGCAGGCATTCAAGAATATGAAGGAAAACATCACACAGGAAATGAATCAAAGGAAAGCTGATATATCAGAAAGGAAGAGTACAGTGGAGCAAATTGAAAGTACAGTGGAGAGTCTCCAAAACAGAATGAAGAAGGCAGAAGAAAGAATCTCAAAATTAG
The DNA here is from genome assembly GCF_017591425.1 of Ochotona curzoniae. Taxonomy (NCBI): domain Eukaryota; kingdom Metazoa; phylum Chordata; class Mammalia; order Lagomorpha; family Ochotonidae; genus Ochotona; species Ochotona curzoniae. The sequence continues at coordinate 27,827,704 of NW_024465369.1, forward strand.
AAGATATTTTCTGTCACCAGGAAGAAACAAACAAAAATCTGGAAGCAGAGCTGAATCAGGCCAAAAAAAAAATTCAAGAATTGAAGGATACTATTAAAAGACCAAATATAAGAGTGATGGGAGTCCCAGAAGAGGCAGAAAGAGAAACTGGGAGTAAAGCTGTATTCAATGAAATAATAAGGGAAATTTTCTCTAATTTGAAGAAAGAATTGAAAAGCAACAGCCAGGAGGGTCACAGAACTCCTATCATGCTTGGCTAAAAGTGATCTTCCCTATGACACATGATATTCAAGCTCTCTTCAATCAAACGTAAGGAAAAGATCCTTAAGTATGCACATGAAAAAAAATCAACTGACATACAAAGGAATGCCAATCAAACTCACAGGAGACCTCTCACAGGAAACTCTACAGGCCAGAAGAGATTAGAATGACATATTCTAGATTCTAAAAGAAAAAAAAAATTGTTGGTCCAGGATAAGCTACGCAACAAACCTTTCTTTGTCTTTGAAAACGAAATAAAATCCTTCCACAGTAAGGAAAGTTGAAAGAATATGCCTCTTCCAAACTTGCCCTACAAATGATACTTCAAGATTTTCTCTTGACAGAGAAAAGGAATAGTGCCCACCAAAAGCAAAGGCAAATATGAAGAACTTCCCAGTAAAGAGCAACAGAAGACTAAACCAATGAACTACCCATAGCTAAAATGACAGGACCAAATTACCACCTTTCATATTAACCCTGAATGTAAATGGCTTAAGCTCATCAATAAAATGTCATACATTAGTAGAATGGATTAAGAAAAGCAAAACCCATCTTTTTGTTGCCTACAGGAGACATGTCTCACCAACAAAGATCAGAGGAAACTAGTTCGTGGATTTATTTTTTTGTTGTTGTTGTTTTTTAGTTTCAGCTCTTCAAACACTTCCTCAGTAAATTCTTCACTGACAGATCATACAGAAGCATCATTTTCTTCAAGAACATTCTCGATTTTCTTTTTCATTTCTCCAGTGACACATCAGTCATTCAGTAGCAAGTTACTTAACTTCATGACATTAATTTCTTTTTTTTTCTTCCTGTTTTTGATATTGTTTGCTGCTTTTCATTTAAGGGGATATATTGTAGCTGTGTAATGGAGAGTATCATATCTAGTAACATGCTATTAAATCTATGGCATTGTAAATTGCTATATTCCTTCCTGTTGTTGCTTTTATATTGTGGCTTTTCATTTAAAGGGATGTATAGAGACTGTGTAATGGAGACTGTCATATCCAAATGTGAGGATACAATGCCGTATGTATTTCTACTTCCAGACCAAAGATGGTCTTCCAATGAAACTGTTTAATATATCTTGACAATAGGATGTTGGACTCTGCCACTGTCCATGCCCACAATGATGTACATATGACTGTGTATGAAGAACAAAACTATAGTAATGATATAGGGAAATTCAGTGAGGGGGTAGGGAACTGGGGAGGGGATAAGGGAAATCCCAGGGCCTATGGAACTGAATTATAAAATGATAATAATAAAAAGAAGTAAGATTTTTTTAAATGTGAAAAAAGAATCTGTTGGCATTTTACCCTTTAGAATGTGTGTGGATTCTTTAATTTAGCAAATATGTTAACGATGTAGTGTCTGTTGTGATAGAAATATCTTTAAGCTTTTTCCATCTTATTAATTGTTTTAATGCATAAGTGATAACAACTTTTGTATACCTAAGCCCAATTTTGGAGCAGAGGTTTGGCCTATCATTTATGACATGTTTTGGGACACAAGTTTCTCATATCACAGTTGCTGGTTTGAGTCCTAGCTCAACTCCCGATTATAGCTTTCTGCTGTGCGCAGCTGGGGAGGCAACTGGTGATTCTCAAGACCTGGGGACTTTGCCACTTCTGTGGGATATTTTGACTGTTTCCAGCTCTGGTTTGGGCCATTACATACTTTTGAAAAATGAAGTATCAGATGGGACCTTACTCTCATATGCTTGCTCTCTCACTCTCACTTCCCTAACACCTCCACCATCTGCATCTCAAATAAATACATTATCATTTTAAAATATTGGTTTAAATTACCAAATGGGATGTCTTGTTTTTTTCTGTTTTTATATTTAGAAGATGCCCCATGATGGATATAATAAAAACAGTCACCTTTATATTATTTAAAAACAATAATTTATTTAGTTGAAAGGCAGAGTTACAGGGTGAGAAAGTGAATGAGAGAGAGAGAGAGAGAAAGTAAGAGAGAGATCTTTCTTCTGACAGTTAACTCTAAACATAAATGCAATAGCCAGGCTGGTTCAGGTTGAAATCAGAAGTTTCAACCTGGAGTTTCTCTGGATCTCCCATGTGTGTGCAGGTGGCCAAGCTCTTGGGTCGCTCTGCTCTGCACTCCTGGTGGCATTAGCCTGGAGCTGAATTGGCAGTGTAGCAGCTGAGTCTAGAATTGGCGTTCATGTAGAATACAGGGTTTGCAGGTAACAGTTTCACCCGTTATGCCACAATGTGGGCCTCCTCTATAATACTCTGCATTTAATCTTTTATCTTTAAATATTTTCCAAAAGCATGGAATTATCTATAAAATGTCTTCAAGATTTGTTTTAATGATTCTAACTTTGATCTTCAAATAGGTCACTTTTACTTTTTGGAAGGGCAAAATGATGCTCTGCTTTGTGGCAACAGCTCAGATGCAGGGTAAGTTGTGCTTCCTAATGTGTTTCATTATATGTTGCTCCATCAGCTTCAATAATCTGCCACCTCCCACCCCATTCTCCCCCGCTCACTTCTCATTCAAACCCTGCATAAATTCCTGGTCACGCTGACTCAGAATAGCCAGATAAGTGTGGATTCTCACCTCCTTCACACACTCTTATGCAGCAATTGTTTTTCCATACTAGGTCACGTCTAATCTTCCAAATTAGTTCAGTGGAAAATAGAGAAAATTGGTACCTATACAAAAGAAACTTAAGTTGATAGATTCATATACACATATTTTTGTAAGTGTTATATTTAGCATTTGTTAATGTGATCCCCATGGCTGAAAATAGATCACTGAATACGATGTTGATCTCAGAATGATGGTAACCACATATCAGGTACATTTCAGCAAAATGATTGAGAGAATAATTCAGAGTCCACACAGATTCACATATGATTACATCATGTACTTCCTTAATTTCTTCTAGTGACAAATAGCAATTATATTGGATTGCTGTGAGGATTCAGTGGATCAATGAATGTAGAACAATCACAGCACTCAGTAGAAGTTTGTACTTGTTATGATTGACATTGTTCAAACATTTATCATTAAGAAGCATGGTACATGGAACTAAATCCTAGAGAAATTAAAAGAAATGCTCTGTTAGCTATTTGGAAAGATTTTTGAAGTAGACACAAAAATCTAAAGTTACCTTTATCTCCATATGCTAAGGAGAGGTAAAACAAACCAATTTTAACTTCTTACCATCATAGCATGAAATACTTCATATATATGACCCTATTCACTGCTTGAGAATTTGAGAGATGTCTCTAGTATTAGCCCTCTCATATGATATACATGAAGATTAGCAAGATTATGAAACTCGTTCATGAGATCTGGTCCACTTAGATCTAGCCTGGTTGATTTTTTTTTAAAGATTTATTTTTTTTATTGGAAAGTCAGATATACACAGAGGAGGAGAGACAGAGAGGAAGATCTTCCAACTGATGATTCACTCCCCAAGTGAGCGCAATGGCCGATGCTATGTCGATCCAAAGCCAGGATCCAGGAACTTCTTCCGGGTATCCCCCACGGGTGCAAGGTCCCAAGGCTTTGGGCCGTCCTCGACTGCTTTCCCAGGCCACAAGCAGGGAGCTGGATGGGAAGTGAAGCTGCCAAGATTAGAACCAGCGCCCATATGAGATCCCGGCACATTCAAGGCGAGGACTTTAGCCACTAGGCCACGCCGCCGGACCCAGGTCTGGTTGACTTTTAAGGTTAAACAATAAAATCCTTACTAAACAAAGCCATTTTCTCTTCTTATTGTGCTCCATCCAATCTTTGCCATCTCTCCTACCCCACACTCACACAAACTTCTGCTTCAAGAAATACTCAGTGAAAACAAACCTTGTTTCTGTGGATTTACGTATGGGGTCATGTTCACAATATCCAGAAGGTATTAGAGAATAAATTACTGCTCTTACATGAAAACATGATAGACATAATACGGAAATTAAAAGCATAGAAGAGTTTAAAAAAACTCAATAGATACTATTCTTATGTGGGGTAGTCTCCATAATGCTGGGTCAATGGTTAGTTAGAGTGAGAGAAAGAAGTTTCCATGAAGTTTGTAAAATGGAAGGGTGTTAAGATGGGTATCTAGAACGGAGAAGCTACCCAACTGAAATGCTGTTACTGATTTTCTCTTTTCTCTCTAACCTAACTACAGCCAGTGCCCAGAAGGTTACATCTGTGTGAAGGCTGGTAGGAATCCCAACTACGGCTACACAAGCTTTGACACCTTTAGTTGGGCTTTCTTGTCCTTATTTCGCCTCATGACTCAAGACTTTTGGGAAAACCTTTATCAACTGGTGAGAAAAAGAAAATAATTCTGGGTGAATTAAGTACTGAGAACAAGATAATGACTATAGAATATTATTTAAATCCTTATTAATAAGAGAAAATATTTTTAAAATCCTTCTAGCAAGCAAGAAGTATTAACATCAGCAGAACTGCTATAGAACATTTTTGAGTTTGAGTTTGAGTTTGTAACATCCTTTATATTTGTTAAAATATCAACTCCATTTTTACAGACGTTACGTGCTGCTGGAAAAACATACATGATATTTTTTGTGCTGGTCATTTTCTTGGGCTCATTCTACCTAATCAATCTGATCCTGGCTGTGGTGGCCATGGCCTATGAGGAACAGAATCAGGCCACCCTGGAAGAGGCTGAACAGAAAGAAGCTGAGTTTCAGCAGATGCTTGAGCAGTTGAAAAAGCAGCAAGAAGAAGCTCAGGTATGGGTAAGCTCTTTACTCTCACTTTCTCAGTGCTCCAACCTAATTGCTGCGATCAGTGACTGCAGTCACGTTAGAAATTTGTCTGTGTGTTAGTGTTGAGGCCTATTTATTTGGTGACTATCACCAACACTGTTGACATCAAAACATGGAGATTCTGTTTGACTTATTTGCCTTGCGGTATCAACACCCTCACGCACTCATGCTCACAAAGTAGGCATCCTACATGACCTTCATCAACATACCCTAATTTCCAAGGAACAAAGAGAGTGATTGCAGTTGCTTTTTCATGACAGCAGTGCTGCCAAGGATGAAAGGGTCAGAAAATCACAGCTGAACAGATAACTTCCTAAGTCTGGAAAGCCAAAGACCTTGTCAGCAGATGTGCTCCTCTAGATGATGTGCACAAATGCAAATGTGTGGATTGCTCAAGGGGCCAATCAATACAAACCCTCACATATCTACCTTGCATGCTACAAATCTGCTAATTTGGGCTTGAAGAGTCTTTGAAACATGGTGATGATTTCACTAATTTGTTTGCTTGAGTTAATTGCTTTAAATAATCCAGTGGATATTTCAAGCTTCTTTTGAATATGGAGGGTTATTTCCTTTTGTCACTGTATGTACTCAAATGCATAATAATTTCCAGAACAACACAGTGTCCTAAGGCAGTAACAATAAACTTGGACACTATAGTTTTTAAAATTGCCTTAATGTACATAAATTTGTGCGTTACGATCTATAATTTCCCAATGTACAATACACAATATGCTCTTGACCTACATTTCTTAGCAATAGTCTCAAGGAGAGAAAAGTTCTTTAAAACAAGACACTGTACTGAATTAAATCAAATAATGCAGGCTGGCACTAATATTAACTGCCAAAAAGAAGTGCTGGAAGGTAGCTGCTGATAAGCTCAAAATTGAAAGCCTCTAATTCTTAAAATTCTTCTTTCTTAAAATGATAGTCAATGCCACAGACAGATCGTTCATCATTAAAAAACACAATGTGGGTTTAGCTGTTGATGAGTTTTCACCACAGACAACATCTTCTGCGTGTCTTGGGAGGCAATAGGATGACAGAAGTGATTGGATTCAGGGTGTTGCAGGCATTTGGGGAGGACCAGCAGCCAGGAGCTTTCTCTCTCTTCTCTATCTATTGTTCTCCCACTTAAGTAGTTTATTATAGCTAAAGTAGCAATATCACAGATTTCTAGAAAGATATATGCCATAACCACTTACTCTGTGCCCTCCAGGCAGCAGCTGCAGCGGCCTCCGCTGAATCCAGGGATTTCAGTGGTGCGGGCGGGGTTGGCGTTTTCTCCGAGAGTTCTTCGGTGGCATCGAAGTTGAGCTCCAAGAGCGAGAAGGAGTTGAAAAACAGAAGGAAGAAAAAGAAGCAGAAAGAACAGTCCGGAGAAGAAGAGAAGGCAGAAGTAGTCAGAAAATCTGAATCTGAGGACAGCATAAGAAGAAAGGGTTTCCGCTTTTCCTTAGAAGGAAGTAGGCTGACATATGAAAAGAGGTTTTCTTCTCCACACCAGGTAACAACACTAATGTCTAAGACGAGTAGCTGTTGATAGCATGGACAAATTTGATGGAGAGACACTGTCCTCTGCATGGCACACTGCTCACTTAATGGTAATGGCGCTCCAGATTCAGGTGTCACTTCTAACAATTTGTGAGTTTTACCATTTGTTGGAATTCCAGAAAGGAATTTTTAGACCTCGCTGGCTGGGGAAGGGATGCTCTTTTGGAATTTTGTTAATGGCTTGAGCATCCTCAGGCAATATTTCACAGGAGAATTGCCAGTAGATGGCTCCCATTTCTTAATAGCTACTGTACCTGGGCCCAGTGTATTATGGATTTTCTGGATGGTCTGAGCACAGAGGTGGATTCGGGATGCGCCCAGGACATGTGTATGGCTGTTCCCACTTTACACAATCTTAATACGCAAAGTACACCTGTCCTTTTATTTCAAAGGGAGCCGAAGGAAAATTTTTCCAACTGTCACCAAATTCTTGAGGAGACAGGCACTGCAAAAGACTCATGACATTAAATGAAAGATGGTGTTTAACCATCCTTGATTATTTGTGTCTCAGGTTATACATAGGGCTTGCAACCAAAGCATATCCTGATTTATGTACTACAGAGGTTGGTCACCAGCTGCCTTGACTTGTACAATTCATACAGCCTTGGAAACTTTAAAATTTAAGATTCTTAATTGTCACTGAAATTTCTAAGAGAATAGCTAGGAACTCACAGTACTTCCTAAGGCAATTTAAAAAGTGAATACATGTTCATTAAGTAAAATAGCAACTGCAACAAAGACATCTTTAGCAATGTTACCATCAATACTTGCACATTGTATTGCTATTTATACAAATTTAAGTCTCTCGTTACAAGCCAAAATAGGTACTAATTTAATTATATTCTCAGATTTCAGCTACAAAGGGGAATATTTCTTGTTGAGTGCCTGTTATATACTTCATGATTCTTTCCATGTTATAATAATCATTGTTAGTCGTGATACTGTATGGTATATATCCACTGTGTCTTTGCTTCAATGAGTTAAATAATGCCATATAATTATTATTAAGGGTTGAGATGTTATTTAAATAATATTTTATATAAAAAATTGAGTTTTCTATGCTTTCAGTCTACCAGGAAAGAATATCTCTAAAAATTAATGGAGGATCCTGCACAGTGACCTAGTGGCTGAAAGTCTTTGCCTTGCATGTGCCAGGATTATATATGGGCACTGATTCCTGTCCCAGCTGCTTCACTTTCATCCAGTTCTCTGCTTATTGCCTGGGAAAGCAGCCAAGGATGGCCCAAAGCCTTGGGAGACTTGGAAGAAGCTCCTGGCTCCTGGTTTCAGATTGGCTCAGCTCTGGCTTATGTGGCCACTTGGAGAGTGAACCACTGGGTGGAAAATCTTTCTCTCTGTCCCTCTTTCTCTCTGTAGATCTATTGTTCAATAAACATAAATAAATCTTTAAAATAAACTAGTGGGAAAATATATAATGCAATTTCATTTAAAAGATATGTATTTGACATATGGATTATGCTTTGTCTTCATGCCTTTTGTATGGCAAATCCATGCACCTTTACATGTTGTAAACAAATCAGTCTCATTCCTTCTGAAAACAAATAAGATTATGAAAATGAGATTTATTGGCATTCAATTCCAATTTTAAAACACAATTTGTCCTTCACTAAATATCAACTTTTACTCATTAAATTTTATTTTATTGTCACAACTTTTAGAGTTTGATTAGTATAAACATTAAATAATCAATGTGAGTATCCTAAAAATCAAATCAAAGACAGCATTTATTTTAGTAGAGGAAAAAAAAAAAAGGAAAAAGTCAGGGAGAAAACATTGTTTATTTTTTCCTCTATTTTGGCCTAAGTTTGTCTATGCTTTTACCCGAATGTGCCTAAATTTTTGCATAGACTTGAAGCGTAATATCGGTAAGTACCAACAATTCCTTCAAATTTTCTTTATTTCAATTTGGATTAAAGTAGTTCAGGAAAAATGAGGAAACCTGGAAAATCATGCTCTGCTGTTCTTTAAATTTTGTCCAGAGAGATAGCACTGTTCCTGAAGTAGTATCTTCCTACCTCTATTTCCTAGCTAGCTGGGCATTGTGAGTGATCACAAACTTATAAGACATGCCGTGTTTAGAGCAAATCATTGATTATTTCTTATGGAGCTTCTGCATAGCAATATTGAAGCATTTCTTGCTTTGTACCTGAAAAAAAATAGTGAGACAAGTGACTAGGAAGATGAAGAGAACACAAAAGGAGAGATAGAGAGATGGAAGAGGAAGAGAGAGATGAGACAGAGGAGAGAGAAAGAAAATTGCACTATCTCCAACCTGCAAGCACTGGAAGTAATACTGGAAAAGACAAAATCAGTAAGAAGTATTTAATCTGGGTATATTGATGGAGGCCCCATATCTCTCATGATATATTGGGAAGAGTGATTGAAAACTATTTATGCCTTCAAGTGAAAAAAATATGCAGAGTAGATTTTTTCTTCTAAATTATAATTTGTTCATGTAAACAATATCTTCAAGAGACTTAAAGTATAACTGGATCCAGGATCTCACTAAGGCTCATTATAGCCACGTTTTCCCAGTACCTCCGTCCAGGTTTCTCTAATCATGGCAAACTCTTTGGAGCAGCTCTAGTAATTTTATAACTGAAAGCATAGTTCTGGACAGTCATTTTAAAAAGGAATGGCTCTTAGTGAAAAAGCCACATTTTATGCCCAATTTTAAGCCAGTCTGTATGGCTGAGTGTTTGAAATATTCTGGGAAGTAGGATGTTCTCCCACTGCTAGATGCATGAATTGAGCTGAGGACAATTGCTTAAGGACACTCAGAGGCCTGTCAACAGAAGAAAATGTATATTGGATAAGCAGACATTAATTTTCAATATAATGAATCACAAAAGTGGGCTAGCAGATCAACAGCTAAGCCTAGCACTAAAGCAACGGAGAACAGATTTGTGTTCTATATCATTGCACTGGAGATCAACTCCCTGGCCTGGATCATAGCTCCAGATTTCTGGTAGTGCAGACAAGGGGGGCAAGGCAGTGATTGGTCAAGTTGTTAGTTTCCTGCCACCCACATGAAGTGGAAGTGGATTGAGTTCCCACTTCCAGCCTTGCACCAGTCTGCCTCAAATGACATTGCAGGTGTTTGGAGGAGTGAAACAGCAAATGGCACTGTTCCCCATCTCCCTGTCTCTGGTTCTCTCATAAATAAATAATGGGACAGATAAGATCAAAATTTACAAAATATTAGAAGATTTGCACAAAAGTTTTAGGGAAAGCTAGGTGTTTCTTAATATGTTATTCTTCAGATTACTTGAGACGGAGAAGTAAAAAGCAGGAAACAGATTATGTACTTCCATCATCTTGATTTGTTTAATGTATTCTTAAAGACTCCTATAATACGGAAACGGAATGGGAGAGGCATCTTCCTGCAGTATAATTAAACTGACATTCTACTATGGTGAGATTTACATCAGGATGTGGCCATCAAGGGACTTTAGGATTCATTCTGGGCCCAGAAAGATCTAAAGTTATATGTGTGTTTGGTTGTTTTGCTTTGCATCACTATGTGAAACTAACATCCAAAAGAAGGTTAGCAAAAATTTTAGTTCTGAGTGTTAGTAATTGGACAGAGCATTGTTAGAAGGAACTTCTGACTATGCTACAGCATGAGTTAAGTTGAGAAAATGAGACAGCTCTTGCACAATGAACAAAAGGACCAACAGAAAGAAAAAAAAAAAAGGAGATGAATCTGGTATAGAGTGCCAGTATGCAACCAGCAGTCACCACATCATACCTTTCCAATGAGTTAGATAAGTGTCCAACTATGAAACAATGAGTCATGTTATACTTTTCAGGATACAAACCCTGACTTTTTCCATTGTTTTCTTTTTATTTCTTCATAGTCGTTATTGAGCATCCGTGGCTCCCTTTTCTCTCCAAGACGCAACAGTAGGGCAAGCCTTTTCAGCTTCAGAGGGAGAACAAAGGATATTGGCTCTGAAAATGACTTTGCTGATGATGAGCACAGTACTTTTGAGGACAATGACAGCCGAAGAGACTCTCTGTTTGTGCCACACAGGCATGGAGAACGACGTCACAGCAATGTGAGCCAGGCTAGCCGCACCTCCAGGGTGCTCCCCATTCTGCCCATGAATGGGAAGATGCATAGTGCTGTGGATTGCAATGGAGTGGTATCCCTGGTTGGGGGACCTTCTGCGCTCACATCTCCCACAGGACAGCTCCTGCCAGAGGTAAGGCTAGTGAAACTGCGGCTAAATGGAAGTGAGCTTATAGACTCACTCAGGCAGGAGTTTCTACATCTAAGTATATTGCTGAGTCTTTTGTTTAAAGGTTCTAGAACTTGCATAAATTCATTAGAATGTTGTTTGGGTCTCAATATAATCCAAAGAGTATTTTTAAAAATTGTTACTATTACTACCACTTGAAATTTATCGAGAAACAAAATAATAATGTATTAAAAGTTTAATTAATTGCGATGAATACAAAAAATCAAGGATCATAAATTATATAAATATTCCTCTGAAGAAGTGTGATGTCAATGTTTCTTTTAAAAAGTTCGATCCTTCTACTTGAAGTAATATTGCTAGTACACATCTGAAGCCTATAATGCAACGTTCTTTCTCTTTGCAGGTCAGAGTGCTATAACATATTTGGCATCCACTCAAATAATCCCACTCGTAACCCTATATCCATTGCAAATTTGTGTAATAAAGAAGTCACTCAAAATGAATCTAGTGCAGTCAAGTGTTATTTTTAAGTAGATTTCAATTTTACATTGCTATCGTAGATTCTTCTATAAACTAATAAAGTCCAAAACCAAACAGATTAAAAAGAATTTCACGTAAATACTAGACCATTAGGGGGACATTTTACTGACATTGCCATCATAAAACCAGATGTCTTTAATATTGGTGTTAAATAAAATTTCCTTTGATGTTATAAAAATAGTCCAACAGTATTAATTGACCATTCTTTACAATTCTATGAATGAGATTTAAATTGCCCTCATGTGAATTGTTTAACATAGCTTCTTTGGTTTAGTTGGACAAGCTTTTAAGCCACATTGAAGTGATACAAAATTAGCTTTCAGTCCCTAAACAGAAAAGCTGCTTATTTTGAATTAAAAGAATAGCCCTGCCCTTAATGTTTTCCTCTGTATGGCCTTTCCCCTCCTCTTCCTCAGAGAGAAGTGTCCAAGTTTCTTGGAATCAGATCAAGCCATGAGAAAAGTAGAAAGTCAGAGTGGAAAAAATCAGGAAAAACGAAGAGGAAAAACCAATTTTTTTGTAATGGTATCATTAGCTTACTAGGAAACAGACACTACCCATAACATTTTACCTGTGTTAATCAATTTAATCCAGACAACAACCCTTAATGGTAGTTACCGATACTATCAGATTTTACAGAGGAGTAAACTGAGGTCAATTGCTGGTGCAGCTAAGATCTGCTGGACACGAGGTCTGCAGGACGTTGAACCTTCATTCTGTACTTACTTACTTATTGAAATATAGTCTCCCATGTTTTTTTATTAATTGTATTACATTATGTGACACAGTGTTAAAGGCACCAGGATTCCCCCCACCCCTCCCTGAACCCTCTCCCCGTGGTGGATTTCTCCACCTTGTTGCATTACCATAGTTCAAATTCAGTTGAGGTTCTTTCATTCTCCCATTGTTTTTTAAACTTTTTTTAATAATGGAAAACAAGAGATGAGTAAGGAAACACAGTTTCATTGCAACCAGTACTTGTTTATATACACAACAATCTCCTGGAATGCTCCTAGAATATGGAGATCCCTGGGCCACTCAAGCCTACTCAGATTGAGAGCAATATCTGGGGATCTCTGTCCTTCACATGTACACCCACATGGCTCTTAGTCATAATAAAAAAAAATCCAGATTAATTCTCACATATATTATTAAGCAAACAAACAAACAAAAAATCCGTCACTTCTTTGCATCAACACAAAAAGAATGCCAGTCTATCAGACACTACCAGTAATCATCATAAGTCTTTTGTCCTAAAAGAGAGGATGGGACATATCTCTGAAGAAAAAGTTGGGGCAGATTTGATGCCAAACTTGGTGTGATCCCTCTTGAGGCAGGACACTACATTGCTGTCCAGAATGAGCTGTAGGTACGGACAAAATGAGGCTGCTTTGGAGGACTGCAAACAGAAAATGAGAATGAAAACTAAATAGCTACAGACAAATGACACATTCCAAAACATGCCATTTACTATACTCTGCACATAAACTCAACTGAGGCAATATAACTTAAGAATTTCCTTAGTAATACCATAAATGGATTTGAAAACTATCATTAGAAATTGAACTGCTCCAGAAGTGTCCTCACAGTTCTGTATAGAACAGGAGAGACTGTGTGGACTATAACCTGACCCTATTAAAAACAGAATGGAACAAAATTGCCTCTCTCTCTCACAAGCCAAAACACTTTGAGTTCTAAAAGACACCTTTTTGATATAAGGAGTGTTATTTTCAGAAAGCTTTCAAGCTTTCTTTTCTCAATTTTACCTCTCTTCTCCTTTATAATTACAGTTAAAGAGACCTGTAGGGATATTTATCACAATTGGTGACAATGAATCAACTTAGTGGAAAAATTTTGGTTTTGAATATATATGTAATAGAGTATTGTAGTTAGTAAAGATTAAGTTCATGCTAATGACTCACATCACAAGAAGGTCCAAATAGAAGAATAGCGTTCATTTTGCTTATTAGAAATAGAGGAAGTCCACAGAAAACTGAGGATGATTTCTCATTGGTCGTAAACAACAAGAACTGAATTTAAAATATTTGAGTTTATTCTTCTTGCTTACAATATTGAATGCAAGAATTTATTCAAAAGATCCACCATCATTAGATCTCTTGAATACATTTCTGCTCTTATTAAAATCCTAGCAAATTCATCTTTATATGGGAAGGAAATAAATAATTGTATCATTGCCAAAATTCAATTTCTCTCAAGCCAACTGTTCCCCAATTTGCCGTTCTCTTCTTACATGGAGTTTCAAAGTCAAGAATAGGTCATTTGTAGATGGAGTTATTTTACAAATGTAAGTCTAAGTTATAGTCGGGTTCTTAAATTTAGTTCCATTATGAGGGGTGTTGAGAAATACGATCTATCTTTAATCAACAAGCACTTTACCACTGAAATTTACTTTTCAGGGAAAAAAATTACTAAAGAAAAATTTAGTTGCTTTTTATGTATTGAACCAGATGAATAGGTCTGTAATGATTTAATGACTGAAATAGAGATCAATCAAAGGACAATGCTTTGGTCAGACATTGTAGGTAGGATGTGCTGAAATGCTGAAAGATACTGCGTTAGTAGACAAGATCTCTCCATCCTAACACCAGGACACATGAACAGGAAGTTTTTTGGAAAACCCAGCCATCTTCAAAAGCTGAGAATCTGTTAAAAAATACTGTCCAGGAATGATTATTCTTGCCATATATAATCATCTGTTTATATATGAGAAGACAGGACATCATTCAGTCAAATAACACCCATAATGGGAATTGCTTTGCATTTTTCTGTCCTCAAGAATAATGATTATTTAACCTGAAATTTTATTTTTAGGGCACAACTACTGAAACAGAAATAAGAAAGCGACGGTCCAGTTCTTATCATGTTTCCATGGATTTGTTGGAAGATCCCAATTCAAGGCAAAGAGCAATGAGTATAGCGAGTATTTTAACCAACACCATGGAAGGTATGTCAAAAGCCTTATATCATAACTATTTGAGCTCTGTTCATGATGAAAACAAATGTCCCATAAGTTCCAAGAGGAGGCTTCCTAACAGCACATATAACTAGATATCTACTGTGTAATAGCATAGACTCAGCTGTCTTGTGTGGGTTTTACTTTTAGCTTCCAGAAAGCTCCTGCAAGTTCAAGGTATATTTGGAATATTGCTTTAATAGTTGAAGTTCTAAACTCTTGAAACCTGTGTGCATGCCAATAAAAACATTATCATGTTTAGTATAGGTCATGAAGACTGTGCTAACCATTTTGAATTCTGTTAACTGCCTGGTAAATATGCTATACAGTTCCTTTATTTAATCAAAAAATCAATGAAATTTGTAAATTAGTATTTGACACTAAGCTTGATGAAGTAAAGTGTTCAAAATTTTTCCATCCTATAGTTTGTTTCTGATTAGAATAGTACAGTATTTCAACTTTTTGTTTAGTTGCAGATTTTATCTGAGTAGTTTACTATTTAGAAGTGTGTATTGAATAATACCAAAATAGAGACTTTGGAAATGATTTGATCTTTGTTAAGTTCCTGACTCTGCCACATGAGATGTCTTATTTTATGACTCTGATTTTTAGTTTCCTCATTATGGAAGTGTTGATAATGTTGCTTAGCTGTGAGGATGATGTAAGGATCAATAAGATATCATATATAAAGCTCTTACATATCTTGTGTACAGAAGGCAATAAATATTGTCATTATTTGTTACTCCATTATTGTTATTTTTGTTAATTCACATGTTTTTTCCTTTCCATACTGTAAGTGAATTCAAGCAACAACGATCAACTTCAACTACTTGGACATGCTTCATGTAAAATGTGTTCCACGCTCTGCCTATCCCTCTTCTTCCCTTCCCTCTCTAGTTTGCCTTCCTACATTTATGTCAAATGTATTCCGTCCCTTTCCTTTTTTACAACTCCCCCTTGCATCTCCTCCCACAGATGTGTTTGTTGTGTTTATGTCAAAGGAGAATGAGAAAAACCAATGAGGCCAAGAGAAAGAATGTTGGTTACAGTTACTCTTGACACAGAGTAGATACTTCAAATAGTTGTTTTCCAATCTGAATGCAAAGATCCCATGATATTCACACCAGTACCAAAACTGAAAAGTCACAGCTATAAAAACCTCACAGTGTAGACTACTATGCACATCCCAAACAAGTCCGCACTATAAGACCCGATATTCATAATCTAGCAGAATATCAGAAATCTTTTCACTGAATTCAAGAAAATATTAAACTCGAGTACGTTCTTCCCCAACCTTGCCTGCGTTAGCTTGCACTCCCTCTCCCCCCCAGCTGCCAGTAGCTTGCTCCTCCCTGTCCCTCTAGGTAAATGTTTTGAAGATTCTCTGGTCTTCTGCACCTTGCCATAGCAAAACCACTGAGAGGAAGCTGCCAGTGGTTCTGCTACCGATGTCAGCAGCATGTCTGCTTCTTAAAGCAGGAAGTAGAGAAGGAGACAGGGTAAGTCTAAATCAACAGTCATACTTTGCACTTCCAATAGCATTAAATTTGAGCTAACATAAGAAGTTACTTAAAACACATCATATAGCCAACAGACCAGACTTATCCACTAATTAAGACACAAAGTTTAAAATGAATGCGCCAACACATTCCTCCATGGAATCACATCTCATGGAATTGATCTTTTCTAGGAATAAATAGGCATAGGAAACAGCAGACTGGAAGTGTTTTGTTTACTTGTCTGCAAAGTTCTTTGTATTATTGTGAGGGATAATGCCTGAGTTTTCATGCTGCTTTAACTTATGATTTAGACAACCAACAGACTTTTCTTCGTGTAACTGTGCTCAAACACTCAGAATGTGGTATTGGTGAAGGTTGGTTATGAACTGTATTCAGCACATACACACCACACCAGAACATTAATTCAGTTCCCCTTTTTGTTGCTGTTATTTCTGCTAGCGGTGGAAAGGTTTCTTATTTGATATAATGTGTTTATTTGGGAATTGTTTCTTCTAAGTCTAATGATGGTTTTAGTTCAGATTCTCTTCTGATGAACCAGGCTTGCTGATCCGGCTGGCAGTTTTTGTTTTCCTTCTTTTGAACTACAGCCAAGTCTTCATTGTCCGGGATAGTCAAATAGCCTCAAACTTCAAAAAGTTGCAATAAATAGCAGAAAATAGTAGAATTGAATGGTTTGATTTTGTTTTTAAAATTCAGAACCATACAGAAATATCTCTTGGCCATATCCTTGAGAATGATATTGGGAGTGAATCACCCAAAGGGTCAGGGTGAGTCAGCAAAAGGCATGAACTAAGCTGCAAATGAGTTAGTGTAGAAGCCCACTTGGACTAATGGAGGAGTGGCTGTAGTTCCCAGAGCTTTGTTTTGTTTCAAAGAACAAGATTTGCTTTTTTTTTTTTAGAATAAATGATTGTATGGTTTTATTTTAGAACTTAACTTTGATTTTTCCCAGTTTCAAGATGATCACTACCTGCTGAATTTTCTCTTTTGAACTTCTCTGATTTGTTTCCTGTGCAATTATTTTTTGTTTCTATTTATATACTAAGTAACAGCTAGCATTCAAATAATTATCTGACAGGATACAAAGTAAGACTTTGTGAGTTCTTTTTGGTTTATCCTATGAATAATCATATCTCCTTTTTAGCATGAGAATCACTGTGCAGTTATGTGGAGTCATAAAATACAAAATACTGTATAAAAATCACATGTGTATTTTTCTCTAATTTACAACTCAAGTATTTTGTTGCTTAAAAAATGTAAATAAATACCAAGCTTCAAGAATTTCAATACCAGAGAAACAACCGAAGAATCTACTTCCAATGTAATTCTGTTGCAAAATAAATAGCAAACTAATTTATTTTAGGGAATTACTAAACTAGATGGCATTACCTTGTGTTATATTTTTACTAGCAAAACAAACAATTGTAACCTACACTTGTGATTGTCAATTTCATATGCAGATATAGTCCTCACAAATTTTAAATTCATCATGATCGTGGGTATGGAGAAATATTCCAGTTGTTACAACAGTAACAATAAAGAGGAATTATTTCATGGATGAAAAAGGAAGAAACTCTCCATTTCATTGCTAAAAAGTGGTGGTCTCATGTTTAGCAGGCAGCTGACAGGCTTTACAGCCATGTTATTATCAGAAACAACCAACTCTTCATTCTTTTCCCAATGAGTGGCGACTGTGTTGCCAAAGGAAAGTGGCAGACACTTTTCCAATACCCAATTCGCCAAAATCATTCGTCATGTGAACCAAATTTTGGCCGTCACATTAAAGATTCTTTCATTTCTCTTTTTAAATCCTATTTATTTAGTTACCGTTCTTGAAATGACTATATTTTAACACAGAAGTATTTATCATGGGCTTGATATAATACAGATTTTAGTACATAAAATTCAATGCATGAATTTTCAATGCATACCATGAGCATTTGTTATTTTATATATTACTACTGAAATCCCATTGGATTTTACATGTATAGTACATGCATTCTACTTTGTGAAATGTGTTTATGCTCATATTGAGGACCATTCCTTTTCAGATTGGCAATTTACTCTTCTTTTGTGTCCTCCAGTTAAATACAGGGAAAGGACCAAATTGAATCTAACAAACAAGCTTATGTCTAAAGGGGCTTCATTGGAAGACTTTATAACTGAGACCCATGACACTAACAAAATTATCTCATTAAAACATTTTCCCCTCTCTTTTCCCCACAAAGTCCCTATTTAATCTAAGAAACGGATTCAGCATCAGTGATTAAGGCTTCTGGCATACTTCCTGTAAAAAAAAAAACTTTGATATATGCTCTTGTTTCATTGAATCATGGATGAATAAGTACACTAAATTTAATATCTACCTGTTAATTTCTTGTGACCCTGAAGAATTATCAGATAGTATAATTTGGCAGATTCTTAGAAACTAAGTATGACCCAGATATATTTGTGAAGTTGACTAGACATTCTGTACTCACTTGCTCAATGACATAGACCAAAGCAGAGATACTTTTCCCTGCATCATTATCAGATTAAAGCATAACTTGACAATTTTTTGCAAATTAATTTTAAGCCAATGACTACTTATAGAAAGCAAATGGTTTTACTGAAGATCCCAACTTCTTTTTTTCCAGAACTTGAAGAATCAAGACAGAAATGTCCACCTTGTTGGTATAAGTTTGCTAACATGTGCTTGATTTGGGACTGCTGCAAACCATGGCTAAAAGTGAAGCATCTTGTCAACTTGGTCGTGATGGACCCTTTTGTTGACCTGGCCATCACCATCTGCATTGTCTTAAATACTCTCTTCATGGCCATGGAGCACTATCCAATGACAGAGCAGTTCAGCAGTGTATTGTCTGTTGGAAATCTGGTAAGGCTAACTTTAGTGAATTTCATGAAATTAAATATGAACTAATTGAAATTAAATGTTAATATATTCAACTGTACATCAAAAGTTTATCATCATTTTTTAATATAAAACTGCTATGAAACATGGATTGGAAATAATGAACATTATTTAAAATTTTGCTTATAATTGAATTTAAATTACTCATCTGAAAGATTATTATAAATTATGGAAGATATTTGTATATGACATATTTCTCAAGTATTTAGAACAGATTGTTTAGGAGAGTCCTGCATTCATCAGACATAAAAATATGATAGTCCAGATAATTTTGAAATATTTTAAAATATCTTTAGATAAATTTCTGGGTAGGAAATCCTATATGAATAAATATTATTTCAATGTAAATAATTTCTACCACATTAGGGATTTATAAATAATAAATTTTGCTTATATTCTCATTTAAGATAAGTCCTAACATTCACTAGATAAATGTTACTGTGATATAAATAAAATAAGAGGGGCTAGTGTAATAGCTTATCATACCAATCCTCTGACAACAGTTGCAGCCTCCCTAATGGGCACTGGTTCTAATCCTGGTTTCTCCATTTTGATCCAGCTCCCTGGTTATGGCCTGGTTTCCCATCACTGCTGTCATTTGGGGCATGAACTAGCAAATGGAAGCTCTCTCCACTTCTACCCATCAATGTAACTCTACCAAGTAAAAATTAAAATGAATTTATTTTAAAAATAAACAAATGGAAATACAGAGAAACCATATGTTAAATTATGCAACAAAAATATCACTATCAATACCAAATGCCTAAATGAACATGCACCTCCCAACTTGATAAATAAACAAACAGGTTGCATGCAAATTATAAATAATATATTCTAAAGTATAACATTATCACTTAGAGGTATAAATTAAAAGCCACATTTTAAAATTCTATTTTCAATATTTTATGACTAAATCAATTTATACAATTAGCATTTATTGATCACTTATTTTGTATCAGATACTAGACCAAATGGCCTATATGACATATACCCAGAGGGTTCCATAAAGTTGTATCTAAGGCAGCTGGTATGATTGCCTATATTTTGTAAATGGGGAAACTGTGACCATGAGAAAGTTCAGAAATCTAGATGAGATTCTGATAGCTCTTTCAGAGACTACTTACCTTATGCTGCAGTTACAAATCATAGAATGTTTAAAAAGGAAAGCACAAAAAGTTATCTTGCCCAAATTTTCATCTGTTTAGGCATTCCCTCAACATTATAAATATATAATTTTACTATACTTCCCTATAACTGTGAGGTACTTGAAACATGAAAGCTTTTATTCATCTTAGGAGATGAATCAGATGAGTGTAAGCAAAAGTAAAGGGACTTTATTACTTCTGATAACTAAACTCCATTTGGAACTGGCTTCAGGTTTCAGCCTGGCAAGATTCGAGGTTCAGCCAATGTCATTGAGTGTTGGCTCCTTGCCCCAGGTTTTTCAATGTTTCCCTGCTTTCTTCCTGGGTAGTCTTCCATTCTTGGCATCATCCTATCAACATGGATCGCTCAACAGAAATATCGTGCTCCTAATTTAGCAGTTTTTACTAAGTTTCAGGAATTGAAAATGTTAACCCAGTTAAAGACAATGAAATATCTTTTGTTTAAGCTTATTTATTTTTATTTGAAAGACAGATTTACAGAGAGAGAGTGAGAAAAAGAGAGATCTATCTGCTAGTGCACTCCTCAAATGTCTGCAATGGCTGGAATTGAGCCAATCCGAAGCCAGGAGCCAGGAGCCAGGAGCCAGGAGCCAGAAGCTTCTTCTGACTCTCCCACGTGGGAGCAGGGGCCCAAGGACTTGAGCTATCCTCTGTTGATTTCACAGGCCATAAGCAGAAAGATGAATTGGAAATGGAGCAGCTGGGAATCAAATTGATGCCCATTTCAGACACCCATAATTCAAGTGGAGGATTAGCTTGCTATGCCACTGTATCTGTCCCCAAAATAATGAGGTTTAGAAACCAGCAGCTACTCTAGAGTTATAATCACTCACATGAGGATCATGTTTTATCCCTGGAGATTGAATAAATTAATTCCTTTAAAAAAATAGAATGCCATCACCAGAAGAAAGCAGGCTTGATATTGGAAAGATAGAAACACTTTTTAGAGAATGTGATATTTGTATTTTGTGTCAAGAAAGGTAAGATTTGTATTTGAAACAAATAATTGAGCACCCAAAGAGATAGTTGAAGCATGTGCATTATTTTTAAAATACATATAGAATGTTTCCCAGGATAAGCTGTATGTTATGTCATTTTTAAAAACTCAATAAGCTTAAAAAGATTAACGTTAAAACTTAAATTAAATTAGAACCAATAACAAATATAGGATAGGTGGAATCTAAACAACTGTCCACCAAAGAAATTTAATAATTAAGAAGTCATAAGAAACATTATAACTTATTTTATGATACAGGAAAAATGAAGGTACATCAAATCTATGAGGACAGTGTTTAGAGAAAAAATTAAAACTGCATATGTCTGTTGTCAAAAAGTAATGCAATCTTCCCTTTAAATCAGCAGGAAAAAAGGGCAATCAAAACTCAAATTTATGAAGGAAAGAAAGAATTAAGACTAGAAAGTTGTAGATAAGTGAACATTACCAAGAGTCTGTCCTTTAAAATTTTTTACAGAATTGAAATCTATACTGCCAAAGGCGGGAGGGGAGAAGACTTGAGTTACTAAAATTAAGAATGAATAGGGTCCTATTGCTGGGTCATATGGCATGCAGATTCCGAGTTGTTTGAGTGTTCTCCAGACTGATTTCCATAAAGGCTGTACCAATTTGCAGCTCCACCAGCAGTGGAGTAGGGTTCCCTTTTCCCCGCATCCTCGCCAGCAAGCGTCGTTGGTGTTCTTGTTTATGTGGGCCAATCTTACTGGTGTTAGGTGGTACCTCATCGATGTTTTAATTTGGATTTCCCTTATTGCTAGGGAGCTGGAACATTTTTTCATATGTTTGTTTGCCATTTGGACTTGTTCCTTTGTGAAATGTTTGCCCATTTCCCTTGCCCATTTCTTGAGTGGCTTGTTCGTTTTGGTTTTTTGGTTGTTTTGAAGTTCTTTGTATATCCTGGAAATTAGCCCCCTATCGCCTATATCGTGTGCAAAGATCTTCTCCCACTCTGTGGGTTGCTTTTTTACTTTGTTGATTGTTTCCCTTGCTGTACAGAAGCTTCTTAGTTTGATGAGGTCCCATTTGTTTATTCTGTTCTCAACTGCTATTGCTTTTGGTGTCCTTCTTAGAAAGTCGGAACCTACTCCTAGGTCTTGCAGTGTATTTCCTACATTTTCTTGCAAGAGTTTGAAGGTTTCTGGATGTAGCACTCCTAGGAATATATCCAAAACACCTGTTTTACGACAAACCAACATGCATCCCTATGTTCATTGCAGCACAATCAGTAATTGCAAAAACATGGAAGCAACCGAAATGCCCATTAATAGAAGATTGGATAAGAAAGCTTTGGTTCATCTACTCCATGGAATACTACTCAGCTATTAAAAAAAAACAAAATGCAGTTCTTTGTGGCTAAATGGGCACAACTGGAAACTATAATGCTAAGGGAAATGAGCGAATCCCAAAAGATTAGATACCACATGTTTGCCTTGATTTAACCTGTAATTTATTGTTTGGTTGTTTGTTATTTTTTGAACGTGTCATTGATGCTGTCTCAACCCAGATGTTTCGAAGAATGGAACTTGCATTATTTTTAACATATTGTTTACCCAATACTATGTCAATTAATTCCATAATGTTGTATATTGATACTGAGGCCTTGTTGGGGCTTTTAACCGACCGGATCTTTACTCTGTTAGACCTATCTTCAGACCATAGAAGGTCTCCCCAGGAGGCCACTGAACTTATCTGGACAATAAGACGCTGAACTTTATGCTAGGCATGTGTTTGCAAGCAATGAATCTCAACTGAACTTGAACTATGGTTATGCAGCAAGGTGGAGGAATCCACCATGGGGGGAGGGGTATGGGGAGGGGTGGGGGGAATCCCCAGCGCCTATAAAACTGTACTACATAATACAGTGTAAGCAACAATAAAAAAAAAAAAAAAAGAATGAATAGGGTCTATCACCATAGTATTAATATAAGTAAAAATGGAACATAAACCATACTAAAAACAAATGTATGCCAACAAATTAGGTGAAAGAAAAGAAATTCCTGGCTCTTGCTCTCTCTTCTTGGTTCCTCTCCCCTGCTCTTCCTCTCTCTCCTCCTTCTTACCTCCCTTCCCTCCCCTTCCCTTGTTCCTGCCCCACTCGGTTCTCTCTCTTCTTCCTTGCTCTCCCCCTCCTCCCCCTTTCCCCTATTCCTGCCCCGCTGAAATAAACTTCCTAAGATAAAAAAAAAAAAAAAAAAAAAAAAAAAAGAAAAGAAATTCCTTAGACGTGACAAGCTATGAAATTTACTAAAGTAAAAATGGAAAACCTGAATAGACGTGAAATAAACAGTAAGTGCAGAATTAATGATTATGAAAAAACTGAACACGCAACACATACAAACTGAAAAGACAAGCCCACACAATTTCCCTGGTAAATTTGCCAAATGTTTAATGAAGTTCCTAACAAAATGTTCCAAAAAAATGGAAGAGAAGGAGATACTTCCTAATCCATTTTACTAGTAATTACCTTTATACCAAAACCAAACACAAACAATACAGGGAAGATCCAGCACAATAACTCAACTGACTAATCCTGCCCTTGCAAGCACCTGGATTCTAAATGGACACAGGTTCATGTCCCAGCTGATCCACTTCCCTTGTAGCTACCCTACTTGTGGCCTGGAACCTACACACATTGAAACAATTCAGCTCAGAACAAAGTGGCCTGGTTTCAGAGGGCAAGACAGGAAGAGAGAGAGAGAAATTTAGTCCATTATTCTACAAGCGGTGAAATTAACCATTAAAAGATAAAGTGAAACACCTTTGACCAGGCAAAGATTTCTTAGAAAAGATATGAAAGATATTTATAGTTATTCAACAACAAAAACAATGAATACTGTGCGCATGGATGAACCTCAATGTCAAGTGTTTAAGATGCCCCTAAGCTTCTCTGATTTCTAACTCAGACATCTAGGTAGAGAAATGTCATTTTTCTGAGCTTACGAGTATGAAAGAGAAAGTGGGAAGGTAAGTTTTGTACTTGTTGCGCTTTAGCAACCCATGAAATAACCATCTGAATGAAGCACTGCATCACCATGTAAGTAGGTAATTCTGGAATTCAGGAGGTATCCTTGAAAAAAAGACCTCGAAAGGCCAAAGGGTTATAAAAATCTTAACTTGCCATAAACAAAACATTAGAGTGCAAAGATCCTAGACAGAGTTTCAAAGAAATTGGAATATTTGTTAGAGGAATTGGGAACCAACAAGGCTGAATGGATCACAGAAGGGAAAGACAGAAAATATTTCTTGGAACAAGGAATAGAAAACAATGTGAAAAAGTAAGATAACTATCACAAATTTCTATTACATCGACTGAGGGTTAGCCATGTTGGTGAAGTTAGTTAAAGTGGTTTATATTGACTAATACTGTGAAGTTGTAGAAAATGGAACTAGTGAAAATAGAAAAGTACAGTTGCCTACAGAGTTTTGGTGCAAGGATTGTGGCAAAGAGAAAGGGATGTGGGTGTGGAAAATAAGAAGAGTTTCTGTGATGACAGTAACTGGCATTTTTAAGGTGGAGAAAGGATTGCGGATCCAATGCTTCCGTCTAACAACCAGTAGGAGGAACAGGTTGAAACTACAGATCAAATGAAATGATGTATTTCTTGTGAAGTCCGAGGGAGATGCATAACACAATTGGAGAGAGATTAGCTCAAAACAGGAGCACTTCTTTCATTTTAACAAGGAGGGAAAATCTAGATATAGAAAGAGCTATACAAGGTCAGTGAATAAAAGGAAATATCCCAGACTGGCTGAGTTCCATTACCTGTGAAAGGCAAGAGTGTTGAAGCAGAGTGCAGTAGGAAAAAAAAAAAAAGTTGAGGCTAGGATGACACAGAGAGTTTGGAAAAGTTTGTTGTGATGGAAAAAGCTGCCTCCCTTTGGCTGGAAAAATAAAAAAACTTAAAACAATCTTATCATTGGTAAGGCTAGTGGTAACAATGTGAATTTCAGGCTCCATGAGCATCCTAGTGACCCTCTGCACAGTCACCAGAGGGGACCAATCCACTGTGCTCGATGACTGAAGTCTAAATTGCTAACTGTTCATTTCGTAAGTGTTTGGAGGGCTAGGGATATCACAAACAGCCCCAGGCAGTCTCACACAAAAAGTCAGATGCCTGTTTCATATGAGAATATAGCTGTTAAATTTTATTGCGTTGATTCATGTGTTCTTTGTTAATTGATTAACATGATCAAATATTAAATACTTACTTGAATACAAAGAACTTGAGAACACCAATTCATTGATCACACACCAGTCTTTAAAAGCAATATTTCATTTTGGCTTTCTGGGAATATATTAAGTTACTCAGTAGTAATTTACATTTCAATGTTATTCACTCATCCAATAAAATACATTTCTTGTTTAGGTCTTCACTGGGATCTTCACTGCAGAAATGTTTCTCAAGATCATTGCCATGGACCCATATTATTACTTTCAAGAAGGCTGGAATATTTTTGATGGTTTTATTGTGAGCCTTAGTTTAATGGAACTCGGTTTAGCCAATGTGGAAGGGTTGTCCGTTCTTCGATCATTTCGTCTGGTAAAGTAACTGGAAATGTCTGATGTATTGTCACGAGTTATTTATTTAGTCTTCATATTTTATAACAAAATTTCACACAATTACAATTTTATTTGAATTCATTTTTAAGCAAATCTGTTGTTGCACCTGATAGTCTTTTTCTTCTTCTTCTTCTTTGGAGAGTCAGAGAGACAGAGAAAGGATGGGAGTTAGGGAGGAAGAAAGAGAGAAAGGAATGTGTGTGAGAGACATTCTCTACTTGTTCATTGTCAGAATGCCTGCAGCTTTAATTTGGGGTGTAAAAGCCAGGGATCACAAGTTCAATCCAAATCTCCCATATGGGTTCCAGAGACCCAGACACTTGAGCCATCTGCTGCTGCAAGGGTGCACTTTTGTAGGAAACTGGAATTTTGGGCTAGGCCTTGGTTCAAACCCAGGAACACTGATGTAGAACACAGGTATCCTAGACAGTGGCTTAAGTGCTAGGACTAAATGCTCTTCTACACTGTAACTTTAATAAACATGTTAAATTTAGTCAAATGAGCAGTGAATAATTTTCTCCTTATTAATTGATAGGTACAATGGAAAGGAAGTAACAGGAAGTCACAGACAATTCACAACTAAGGATACCACAGCTGCCAGTCAGTTATGTTTGCTTTGTGACATTATGCCCAAGGCTTCATCAGGAGCCAATATGGGCTCCCTCTTTCTGGTAGGGGCTCAGGAAAAGATTTCAGTTGAGGGGAGGATAAACAAACAGAACTCCACATACATCTGCTCCTTCAATCAAACTGAAAAGTCACCAAACCTGCTCTGTGAATAGTTACCAATAATGTATTTTGTCACTTTTTAAGTAAATATATTTCATTAATCTTTGTGTTTTGTAAATTTTGAGGTGTTTCAAAGCTAAGGTACAAAATTTCATTTGGCATATGTCCACTGCAATTTGGTACATTTCATTGTATCATAAATTGGCTATAACTTTTTGCAATTTTTAAAGAAGAGGCTGATTATGATTACCAAACACAAATTACTATGTGATTTATCTTAATGTTGAGAACTCACCAGATTTTTTGTGAAATTTAAAATTTCTCCTACAACTTTGAAAGTTGAAAGATGAATTTTAAGTAATTATGATCTTTTTACTTCAAGGATAGCATATATCTAATGTAAAACTATAAGGATGCATGAACTGCAACAAAAATGAAAAATGATTATACGAAATGCATTGGCAACCATTTTTTAAAATGTTTAGCAAATGTTCGTGGTTATGTGAAGTATGTTTGGGGAAAAAGGAAGCATGTATTTAGTTTTTACATAGTGTTTGAGGGTTCTTTGCATAAATTTTTCCCTGGGAATAAATGAAACACATTGAATCTTATATTTGCTGCTTTGGGTCACTTAGAGGCCATTAAACAATGTGCTACTCTCGGCTTGACATTTACTGAAACATCAGAAATAAAGTGCTGCTGCTGTTTAAATACCAATGGCACTTGGGAGGCCTTTATAATATTACAGCCAATGTATCAAACACGGTGGCAGAAGGCCATTTACACAGCATAATGAGTATATTAATTAAGTCACATAAATATTGAAAATGTGCAACTTTTTACTGAAGTTGAAGTGTTTCTTCTGCAAACATAATAGATCTTTTAAAAATAGTCTAGCATTACAGCAAATTAAAAGATATAGTTACAGTAATTAGAAGACTTAGAGAAGTTTGTTTTTCTTCTTACACTCACATAATTTAAGTGTTGATATTATTTGCACGTGTGGCATTTAGCATGAATTTCAACTACACAGGAAAAAAAATATTTTGAAATTGAATATGAGAAATTCTAATGCAGACCCTGGGAGGGTTGATCGTACAAGTAATGGAATTGCTTCCTCTCATGTGAGAGGACTGGATTGAACTCCGGTTTATGGCCTTAATCAACCCCAAGCCACGTTATTAAACACATTTAAGAAGTGATCTGTGTTCAAGAGTCACCCTGTATTTTAAATAAATAAATAAAAATTTAACTTACTTATTGCAGATTTATTTATTTTGAAACTCAGAATTTCAGAGACAGAGAGATAGACAGAGTGAGAAATCGTCTATTGACTAACTGCACAGTTGGCCACAGGCTGAAGCCAGCAGCCAGGAGATTCATCTGGGTCTCCCATGTGGGTGGTGGGGGTTCAAACACCTGGGCTATCTGCTACTGCTTTTCCCAGGCCTATAGCAGGGAGTTGAATAGGAAATAGAGCAGCCAGGAACGTAGTCAGTTTTCATTTTGGATGCTGGAATTGCAGGTTTTACTGGCTATGTAACAATGCCAGCCTCATAAATAAAATGTTTAAATAATAAATAAATGAATACCTCAACTTTTGTGTAATAGAATAGGTGCTAATTAACCACAAGTAATCTCAAATTCCCCAGTCCTTTGAAGAAAAAAAAGATAAGGCAAATGTATCTGCAGGATTCTAGAAACTTTGGCATTTAAAAACTTGTATACTATAATTTATTACATTTATAGTAAAGCTGTTTATGGATTTAAATACTCTATGAGGTTCAGGTAACTGCTGCATTTGCTAGTAGTTTGGCATATAAACAACCTCTTCTTAGTCTACCCCTGAGATTATTAATACTACAAATTTTCCCTATAAAAGAGTAGATTCTTCAGAAATGCAAGACATTAATAGTCATCTTGTTTCTGTTTTCAGCTCAGAGTTTTCAAGTTGGCAAAGTCCTGGCCCACACTAAATATGCTGATTAAGATCATTGGCAATTCCGTGGGGGCTCTGGGAAATCTCACCTTGGTGTTGGCCATCATTGTCTTCATTTTTGCCGTGGTCGGCATGCAGCTCTTTGGTAAGAGCTACAAAGAATGTGTCTGCAAGATCTCCAGTGATTGTGAACTTCCCCGCTGGCACATGCATGACTTCTTTCACTCCTTCCTGATCGTGTTCCGTGTGCTGTGTGGAGAGTGGATAGAGACCATGTGGGACTGTATGGAGGTCGCTGGTCAAACCATGTGCCTTACTGTCTTCATGATGGTCATGGTGATCGGAAACCTAGTGGTATGTAGTAAAAAATATTTTCTTCGTTTTTCAATGATAGATAATGTAACCATGACAAAGGATGTTTAACTGAAGGTGTTATATGTTGTTTATAGTTTTCTTTCCAGTCTATTTCTAATTCTTCACAATTCATATTGACAGAGGCAGAAATGGTTTAGATGATTAAGACAAACACAAGATACCTTCAGAATCCAATTTGTACTTTTCGATCATGCTCTTTGTTATTCTATGGAAAATAGAACTTCTAGATTACATTTAGTTCTTACACTAACGTTGAGATGTATAATAAGAATAGTGACTCCTTCGTAAAACTAACAATAGTATCACTTGAAAATATTTGAAAATTGTTTTTCTTGTATATTTGAGTTAAAAAGCTTGTTAAAAGCACATGGAGTATTGGTGTCTACAAATTGTTTTGTTGGGTCAGTAACACAATGTGCTTGATTTCACATCTTTTCCTATCGTGAATAATGCTGCCATCTAAATTAATACGGCCACTACAGAAAACAGTGTAGAGATTCCTTTAAAACCTAAAATTAGTGGCAAGTAAAATGGCATAGTGAGTTGAATCACAGCTTTGAAAGTGCTTTTCCCATATTGATTCAAGTCCCAGATAAAATTGTTCCAATCCAGTTCCTTACCAACATACCTGAGAAGACAATGGATGATGTTCCAATTACTTGGATTCTTGGCACTGACAAAGGAGGCACAGATGAAAGTTTTGGCTTCTGGCTTGGAACAAACCTCACCCCAGGTGTTGTGATCAGCATGTCTGGGAACTGAATCCGAGAACTGGAAATCTCTCTCCCCTTTGCCTTTCAAGTTAATAATTTTAAAAATCTCTAGAAATAGAATTGCCATATAATCCAGCAATCCCACTACTTGATATACATTAAAAATACGTAGATATATTGTATAAAAGTGATACCAGTTACACCATGTTCATGGCTGTTCTTTTATATGTTTTTAAACTACAACCTACAATAAAACTTTAGAATTCTTGTTTTCAGAAGACAAGAATTGCATAGAACAGAAACAGACAATCATAAGCGTATATTCTGGGTTTGATTTCACAGCTTACACTTGTTGGGGACATATTTGAAGAAGAGAAGGCAGAGAAAAATATCCTTCACCCCCAGTGAGCGAGCAGACAGCAAGAGGCAGTTCTGGGAGAAAAGCAAAACATGAAGTTTGGGGCTGGACTTTGAAGGGACTAATTTGTGAAAAGGCTGGCCATGCATAATTAAGTCAAAGCATAACTAAGGCAATTCAAACTTGCAAATGGATTTTGATCAGGAATTGATAATTAGAAACAGATATTTTGATAAAATTTAGGGAGCAGGACAATGTGCAGATATTTTTTTTAAAGACTTATTTTTATTATTTTTTTATTGGAAAGGCGGATATACAGAGAGGAGAGACAGAGAGGAAGATCTTCCATCCGATGATTCACTCCCCAAGTGAGCGCAATGGCCGATACTATGCCCATCCGAAGCCAGGAGCCTCTTCCGGGTCTCCCGCGCAGGTGCAGGGTCTCAAAGCTTTGGGCCGTCCTCGACTGCTTTCCTGGGCCACAGGCAGGGAGCTGGAAGGAAAGCGGGGCTGCCGGGATTAGAACTGGCGCCCATATGAGATCCTGGGGGCGTGCAAGGCAAGGACCTTAATCACTGTGCCATCGCGCCGGGCCCCAATGTGCAGATATTTAAAGAGGAAAAACACCAACCTACCCCATATTGTCTGTTAGTTTGCTGAAGTAAAGCACATCTCTCTGATATACTACAGTATATAAAATTCAAATTAAAAGAAACTTTCAAAGCTATCAGGTATGTATATCAGAGAATGAGAGAGAGAAAGAGTCTTATTCACTTAATTACTCCCCCAAATGTCTGCAGTGGCCAGTCCTGGGCCTGGCTGACTGCATCACCCAGAGGCTCAATCCAGGTCTCCACATATGTGGCAAGAACCCAATTAATTAGTTCAGCTGTCACCACTATCACCAAGGGATGGATTAGGAGGAAGTTGTTCAGAAGCCAAAGCAGGTATTGATCCCCTGGTCTCTCGCGTAGAAAACAAGTCAGCATCCTAACCAACATCTCAACTGCGAGGCCAAACACCTCCTCCTGAACTCTGTGTTCTTAATTTGCCATGGATACCACCAGCGCCTGGGCAAGAGGTTATACAGATACCCTGTAGTGTCAAAAGAAGCCTAAGTGAAGATTAGCTTAGTCTACACACACAGAGGTATCTAGAAAAATAATGTGAATAGGGAGATGGTGGAGCACAAGATAGGTTGGATGGAATGAAGGATAATGAAAACCACTAGGTTCATCATGGTCTGAGAACTGTGCTGGGAACCATGCAGATTCTTTCACTGATTCCCTAAACCAGACATGTCAGCTGTCTCTGGTAAAATTACCATGTTTGTTTTACAAACAAAGAGACAGAGGCTCATATTAGTTGTGCTATTTATCTAGAATCATATGATTAATGAGTATTAGAAACTTGATTTTTAGCCTGCCCATTAACCTTGAAATATGTTCCTCATTTTTCAAAAAAAAGAAAGAAATATATATATATAATAAATACCCTGATAGAAATTAGTTTCTAACAGTTATTTTAAGAAAAGTTTTATCTATTTACTCATTTAAAAAATGAAGTGGAGAAGAGGGGTTGGAGAGAGAGATTGAGAGATCCATCTTATGTCTACTGACTCACATTCAAATGTATACAAGAGCAAAATCTGAGAAAGGCTGAAGTCTGGAGCCAAGAATTTCATCCTGGTCTTCCACAAGACTAACAGGAACCCAAGCACTATGCCATCCTCTACTGTCTTCCAAAGTGCCACCAGAAAAAACGAAATAGAGAGCTGAGGGACCAGGACTCAAACCACCACTCAAATGAGATGTGGGTGTTGCAAGCAACAGCTTAGCTTATTGTGCTGTAACTCTTATCTCTTAAAAAAATCACACATGTGTATTGATGGCATAAAAAGGTCATTTTCATTGAATATTTTTTCCTGACAAGGGGAGAACAGTGGAGTAAGTAGTAAGTTATCAATTCATGATATATTATATGAGCAGTAAAAATGAAAAATAACCGTAATGACACTGACAATACTAACAGAAAACAATCATCAAACAAGGTGGAAATGAAAGACTGTTTCCTTATTCATCCTGTAACCATAACAAGAACAAACATCACAAAATCGTATTATCAAAATGACACAGCTTCTCTAATTTTTTATATTCTATTTATTTGAAGAAGTTACAGCAAATGAGGGAGAGACAGAGATCTTCCATTCGTTGGTTCACTTCCAAGGTATCTGCAATAGCTGTAGCTGGGTCAGGCCAAAGCCCAGAGCCAGGAACTTCATCCAGGTCTCTCACATGGCTGGGAGAGACCCAAGCACTTGGCCATCTTTTTCTACTTTTTGCAGGCCATTAGCAGGAAGCTGGGGAGAAAGAACAGCTGAGACCAAATGGTCTCAGGTTGGGCTGTACTTGCTGCACCACAATGCTGGCCCACCTTTCCTAGTGATTAAGTGTGATCTTAAACAAGTAAAGCCTTACAGAATCTCCAGTCTTCTTACCTATAAATAATAAGTCCTGCTTTGTGAAACTGCTGTAAGTTTTAAGTCATCTGAATCTTGTAAAATGTTAGCATAAACCAGATGCTCACAAAGAGCTACTTTCATTCTTTCTTTAATTATCAATATTGCTTTAGGATATGACTCTTTAAAGCATGTTTCTGACCTAAAAAGCTTCCACTCTATCAGCAAAAAGAATCTAATACAATGTGATAGAGATGAGAGTGAAGGAATTAGCAAAGACAGGATGAGAAAGGGGAACAAGCCAAATAAACAGAAGAATAAATTACTTTATAAGTAGAGTGACTTGCCCAGTACATTAAAGCAATAGTGACTAGATCTCATACTAGGAGTTCTGACTGACAGATAACAGGAAAAATTCACTTAATAAATAAGGATTAATTAACAAACTTTAATTAACATGAATACATTTTAGGGAAATAAATCAAGGAAGTACTCAAGAGCAAAAATTTATTTCATTATATATAAAAATGAAATGTAATATTTAATTTTATTTTCCTTCTTTTATCTCTTTCATCTACACAAAGGTAAATCAAAATAAAATAATTTTATCCTGGAAAAAAAAAACTTGCAGAAGTAAATGATGACTTAGTATAATCAGGTGCTATCACATAGGGATTCTTGGATGGGTCACTAAAATCTTTCAAAAGTATTTGCAGTCCTTGTTGAATTTTATATATTTTTATCATTTGTAAATGTTAATTTATTTGCAATTATTTATTTAAAAAGTAAATATACAGGGCCTGGCGCAATAGCTTAGTGGCTAAAGTCCTCGCCTTGCATGTGCCCGGATCCCATATGGCTGCCAGTTCTAATCCTGACAGCCTCACTGCCCATCCAGCTCCCTGCTTGTGGCCTGGGAAAACAGTCAAGGATGGCCCAAAGCCTTGGGACCCTGCACCCATGTGGGAGACCTGGAAGAAGTTCCAGGCTCCTGGCTTTGGATTGGCTCAGCTCTAGCCGTTGCGGCCGCTTGGGGAGTGAACCATCGGAAGGAAGATCTTCCTCTCTGTCTGTCCTCCTCTCTGTATATCTGCCTTTCTGATAAAAGTAATAAATAAATCTTAAAAAAAAAAAAGAAAGATAAAGATACAGACATAGATTTTTCAATTGCTGATTCACTCCTCCATTGTTCACAGCAGTTGTTACTGGGTCAGGCTGAAAACAGATGTCTGGATGCCAGTGTTAATCTGACATGGGTGGCATAATTTGAGCAGGAAGCTGGAATCTGAAACAAAGCCAGGACTTAAATTCAAGAACTCTGATATAGAATACAGACATTTCAAGCATCATCTAAATCACTGCTCTGGATCTCTGCCCTTTTCTTACTTTTGTTTATTTAATCACCATTGTTTAACCTAACCTACTACTTTCACACAAAGGAAAAGTTAAGCGTCAGTAGCTTAATAGAAAGATATCAATAGAGCAGAATGCAGCATCGTTTCTATTGGAATTTTACTTAATTTTTTCCCCAGGATTCTTTGATACCTCTGTTCTGTTTATATGCGTTTGCCCAACTTTCCTGTTAGTAACCTTCTTTTATTCTGTGTGCTTCAATAACCAGGGAATCATGAATACTATCTGTCAAATCCTGAAAAAATATATGACTTAATCCTGTATCCCTGGGAATGACTGACTCTTTAGAAAATTACCTCCTTCTGAATTCTCACAATGATTTCTCATCACCAAACCTTTCACTCATATCACTAAGACCAATTTGTGGAAGCCCAGTTTACAGAAAAATTTGTGGTCCTATTCATGGTACTAAAAATACCTGATCAATATCGATTCTATGCAATGATGGCCTCAGGATTTTGCAATGACAAGATCTGATATATTGATCAGGTATTTTTAAATTCTTTCATTTTTGAGGACTGTTCATCATTAACTAGAAAAAAAAATCCTTAACATACAGTAAGTTGTAGGAATGCTTTAGGAGATTCAGTTAGAACGATTCAAATGACAGAGTCTGTGATTGCCTGTTCGTACTCTCTTTTAGGTTCTGAACCTGTTTCTGGCCTTGCTCTTAAGTTCCTTCAGCTCTGACAACCTTGCTGCCACTGATGATGATAATGAAATGAACAACCTCCAGATTGCTGTGGGAAGGATGCAGAAAGGAATTGATTTTGTTAAAAGAAAAATACGTGAATTTATTCAGAAAGCTTTTGTTAGAAAGCAGAAAGCTCTAGATGAAATTAAACCTCTTGAAGATCTAAATAACAAAAAAGACAGCTGCATTTCCAACCATACCACCATAGAAATAGGCAAGGATCTTAACTATCTCAAAGACGGAAATGGCACTACCAGTGGCATAGGCAGCAGCGTGGAGAAGTATGTCGTGGACGAAAGTGATTACATGTCATTTATAAACAACCCCAGCCTCACGGTGACAGTACCAATTGCTGTTGGGGAATCTGACTTTGAAAACTTGAATACTGAAGAATTCAGCAGTGAATCAGATATGGAAGAAAGCAAAGAGGTAGGAATTTTAAAATAAGGAGGTATTTTTGCAATTCTACACTTCTATTACTTTAAAATTATTAGATGCTCTTAAGTTGTATGCTTCCTTTCCAGAAGATTAAGAAAATATCTATTGGCATCTTTTCAGTGGCAAAGTAGTAAATTAGTACATTGATGACAGATTAAAATATATGCAAATATAAGATGTGTCTTATTTTTTCAAATATTCATTGCTTGGTATCCTTGATAATAGCGTAGACTAATGTGAAATTTCCCAAATACATTAAAATGATTTTAGATTTGCAAAAATGCCTTGCTTGTACATTTTTGTCTTTTATGAAATGTTTAATAAAGCATTATGTTATTTAGCTTGCACAGGCATAATAACTTATGGAAATCTGATTGGGGTGTTGGCTTGATATCTATGTGCAGTGTTCTGTTTACTGAAGCAATTTTTTAAGGAATAGAAGTAGTGACAAAAAATCATGTTACAAATATTTTTATCCTAATAAGCATGCTGTTTAAACAAAAAGAAAACTTCAATACATTGAAGGATGCAAAATTCTGTATTCATCAGGTCAATAGACAGCCATATTCTGGTAACATAAGGTATCCTTTGTTTTACAGAATGTGAGCTAGACAATGTTTGTGGTTTGTCTTGTTTGTATTAACCTGTAGATTAGTAGGTGCTGAGTTACAACAGAGAGAGGTGAATTAAATATCTTACCGTGGGGATTTTTAACTCTATAAAAATGAAATTAAGATGCTTAGTAACAAATTCTTACATTAACAAAGATAGACGTTCACAGCAAAGGTTTGCCCCTTTTCATTGGAAATGCTTGGCAGGAAGACGAAGCTCTTCATGACTGTTCTTACATTAAGACAGATGATGTGGCAATTTGGTACAGAGTAGTACAAAACTTAAGTAATTTGGCATAATTTTTAATCTGTTCTCATGAGAATTTCAGGTAAATTATAATTTCAAGGATAGCATATTTTTAAGAAGAGCACTCTGGATCTTTCAGACAGTATGATTTTATGTACTTCAAAACATTATTCAAGAATAATCTGCATTCTATCTTTGTTTTGGGGTAAACTTGCTCTTTATAAGTTGTTATATAGATAGATATTTAACATTAAATTAAAACTGCTTAAACACTGGTGCTAAATATTAAAATATAAGTGAAAGGATAAGAGATACTAGTTTAACACATAATTGAAGACATTCAGTGATGAAATAGTAGACCATAGCTTGGAGAAAAGAATTACTGAAGTTAGTTGAACTCACATTTTTATTAACTGAACTAGCATTTTTTTAAAGGTGTAATAATAATGTGGCAAACTTGACAATAAAATTTTAAAAGAATATAATGATGAAAAGATTGGATCTGATTTCCTCTATTATACTTAAATAGCTAAAGTCAGCATTTAGAAAATAGAATTTTAATATGTATTGTCTTCTTAGTCTTTTGGCATTGTATCTAAATGTAGATTTTTCCCATATAGAATATTTAGTGTGCTATATAAACTAAGAATTATAATTATAAAGAATCAAATGCTAGAGTCAATTAGCTACCTTGATGTTAAAGTTGATACTTGGAAAATGATTAATTTAATGGCATTATAGCAAACTTTCTAGATATAAATTTGTAAACAAAGAAAGGATTGTGTTAACTGGCTGATCAAGAAAATTTTTAGATTTTAATTTTGTAGAGTTTTATTTTGTGACTTTACACTATAAAATAAACCAGAATCAAAATAACTTTCCAAGAATTTAAAACTCTCCCCTTGAAAAATATGTTTTTCAGTATTTGCCTTCTGTTAATTTTTGTTTGACCATTTTTTGATTGGTTGGATGGGATTTTGCTAGATGGGTTGAGTGTAAAATATTGAATTAGTAAGCAAGAAAGAAAATGAGTCTTATTACTATTCCTTTATGTGATTTTTACTGTTAAAGAGAAAATTATTCAGTTTCTATTTTGCAATATTTAAGTGCATTTCTTGTTTTATGAGGCATTTTAGCTGAGTGGACTCAGGTTTGCTGGTGTTTTCCTATGTCTGTGTGATTTTTTTTGTATCTTTCTATATATTATCTACAGTGTATCATTTAAGATTCATGTCATAACACTATATGCTTTAACTCTTTTATGTTATTTTGACTATACTTAGCATAATTATGACTGATTTCACTTTTAGAGTTTTTATTAATATTGAAACCATGCTTGAATAATTATTTTTCGAAGTAAAATTGAATAGTGCAATAATGGTGACCTTCACTGCTTACCATTCTTACTTCTCACAGGGGTAAAATCAAGCTGGAGCCATCAAGAATACAGCTCTGGTGTTTTTTAACAAGTCAGAGGCTCGTGCCACCACTTTTATCCAGGTTACCCAAGCAAGTTGTGCATATATCAATATAATCAATTTCTAAATGACTTTTGACTGGCCTGCATGTTACTCAGCTATGTTCCTTGCCCATCCATTGGCAGTAAAATAAGAACATGCACAGCTGCTCTTATGCTGAGTCATAGGAAGCATGGTCAGGCAAGTTTGACAACCCTAAGTTTCTTTCTTTCTTTCTTTTCTTTTTTTTTTTTCTTTTTAAGATTTAGCGGCTGATTTTCTTACATAGATTTTAATAGAAGTCGTATTCAATGAAAAGTAAAAGTGCATGGCTTTATTATTTATTTAATTCCATGTAGTGTTTCAAAATTTTGAAAAATGCTAAAGGCTCAAAGGAGTAACAGGGATATTACAAAAATTTTTCTCAGAGAAGTTTTCTTGCTCCTACCTTTACGTTTTTAGTACAGCACAAATGAAAGTACTTGCTGGTAATTTTTCTGGTTAATGCCATTCTATCATTTTCTGAAGAAAAATTCACAGATTAAAGCAATCCCTTATTCATGTGTAAAATTCCTAAATGATGTTTTAATGTGCTATATGTAAATGAATTGCCGTGTTTGTCTTGGCTGCTAGCTGCGTGAGTATAATTTTTATCTGCTTCATTTTAGAGAAAAAATGATATTGCTTTATTTAGCAATTGGCCAAAAATAGTTTGAATTTAGAATATGATTCCCTTGGAGATTTATCTTATATTTATCCTTAAAACTCCTAGACTGAAAAAAATAATTGTCTTCTGTTCACACAGAGGGAGAGGAAAAGGGTGTGCTCATTCTTCAAGTCAACCTTCTTCATCTAATTTATCCTTTGTCCTTGATGGGGTTTCACACTCAATTTCATCTAGACCTACTGAAAAACTTTCTCCTGAATAATATTGCTTCAGTAGGTCTAACCACACACGCTTCACACCTGTAAGGGACGAAACTGGAGAACTCTTGCTGCATTACTGTATTTCAAACAAGGAGACTGCTTATCCTCTGACTCACAGCAGTCCTGCTAAGGACTCCAGTTAGGGCTCCATGCATATTCTGGTATTGAAATCAGAGCTTTATGCACAAATATTCAGTTGGTTTGGGAAAATTTAATCCTTTCTAAAAAGAAAGAATATTAAGTATGTTGTAATTTATATAAC
Organism: Ochotona curzoniae; assembly: GCF_017591425.1. Lineage (NCBI taxonomy): Eukaryota > Metazoa > Chordata > Mammalia > Lagomorpha > Ochotonidae > Ochotona > Ochotona curzoniae. The sequence goes on from NW_024465369.1 coordinate 27,865,822, forward strand.
AATTCCTCTCTTCTTCCATTAAAACTGTGAATCAAATTATATATACTTATATATAGAGAGAGAGACAAATTGTTTTTTTCGCTTCTTTGAAAATAGCAATCCTTATGGTGTTCCTGGAATGTTCCTTTATACTATTGAAAAAAATATTCAGTTAGAGGTCCTATTTTTTTCAGGAAACATAATGCTTTATATTTTTGAGGAATAGATTCAAATAAATGGAATTCAAAATCAATATTTGCTCAGTCTTAACTACAGATGCACACGTATAAACAGGAACAAAATGTGTTTTTTTTTTTCCTAGTTTGAAGTAACTCATCAAAATATAATCGCTTATTTTCCAAGTTCCTTGGAAAGAGCAAAAGTTACTTTTATTTTTATCTGAGCATAATATTTTTGCAAGTTTGTGTGTAGAAAGATAAAGGAGACAAAATTACAATCAGTAAGTTATCTATCCACCACTACAGGAAATTTGTCTGGAGAGTGGAAAAACACAGACTGAAGAGGAATCAGTGTGGTCACATTATTCTGAACTTTCGAACTACTGAAATTTCAAATTTCTTTGAGAAATTGTCACAAAATGTCCACTCTCTAAATGGATAGGCTGACTTCCAAGATAAGGGGAGCGGGAAGGGCCAGAATGCCTGAATCTAAAGTTTTATTTTGATTAAAATGTAGTACTTATAGGAAATTTTTCTCGATTTTTCATGTAAAATGACTGACTTGTCAGAGCAGATTTGGGTTAATCTACCTTCTAAAGTTATTTAAATTAAATTCCCAATTTCTTAGTATTTATGCTTGGAATAAAGATATTGTTCTAAATTTTGTATGTCATTTACTAATTATGTTTTTTAATAAAGATTTTTTTTATTGCAAAGTCAGATATATAGAGAGGAGGAGAGAGAGAGAGGAAGATCTTCCATCCAGTGATTCACTCCCCAAGTGAGCCGCAACGGCCGATACTATGCCATTCCGAAGCCAGGATCCAGGAACTTCCTTCGGGTACCCCACATGGGTGCAGGGTCCCAAAGCTTTGGGCCGTCCTCAACTGCTTTCCCAGGCCACAAGCAGGGAGCTGGAAGGGAAGTGGGGCTGCCGGGATTAGAACTGGCGCCCATATGGGATCCTGGGGTATTCAAGGCGAGGACTTCAGCCTCTAGGCCACGCCAACAGACCCACTAATCATGTTTTGTTTTAAAATGTCTTAAATTCATGAGAAACAAGTGTTCCTGTGAAAAACTTAATAGGAAATCAGACTTTCCTTTTTTATTATGAATATTTAAAAATAATTTACCTTTGTATACCTAGTTTACTTTCTGAAGGAAGTGCTATTTTTTTTAGTGCTTTTTTTTAAAAGATTTATTTTATTATTATTTTTTTTATCGGAATGTCAGATATACAGAGAGGAGGTGAGACAGAGAGAAAGATCTAGCGTCTGATGGTTCACTCACGAATGTGACCACGATGGCCACAGCTGAGCCAATCCAAAGCCAGGAGCCCAGAGCTTCTTCCAGGTCTCCCACATGGGTGCAGGGTCCCAAGGCTTTGGGCCGTCCTTGACTGCTTTCCCAGGCCACAAGCAGGGAGCTGGATGGGAAGCGAGGCTGCCAGGATTAGAACTGGTGCCCATATGGGATCCTGGCACATTTAAGGCGGGGATTTTAGCTGCTAGGCTAGTGCCCAGGGTCCTGAAGGAAGTACTATTAATGTTTAGTATTGATTCATCACGACATGGAGTAAAATCTGAAGTGCAGTATTAAAAAAATACAAAATGGAATATTGCATCTTGAAGTTTATTAGACTATTAGGTAGCATGTGATTCATTCCTGCTTACTTCATGTGAATGGGATTACCTCCCACTTGGAATTCAGCATATTAAAGAGTATCTACCATGTGAAGAAGTTTCCAGCAAAAATGTTAAACTAATATTTTTAGTATATGTTTCCAGATGAATAAGTACGGGTAATGGAAAGACAACTTGAACATTCCAATTTACCAAAGGGAAAGTTAAAGGTTATTAAACCACTTATAGCCAGTTTACATTTTGTTCTCCTATTTATGTACAAAATGTTATTTATGTAGCACTTTATAGTTATTGAGGCCCAGTTTGGGATTTTCTTTGAAGCTTCCTCAGTAAGTGTGTGAATTGCTAATAGAGCTATATAATGACATGCGTTTGAAAACTCTAATTTGTGAATTTCCCTGCCACTATGTTGATTGTAACTATGAACTTATCTGAAGTTAAAGGTTTTTATATCCTTGACTTGTTTCATGTGCTTTTTATGGGCTTTTTACACATTTTAGTTGTTTTAGGGACACATTTCATAATGTTATGACATTTTTCTCTCAAGTGCTTTAAAGAAAATCATTGAATTGAGGTTATTAAGAAAAATTTTCTAAATGAGTACTTATTATCTACTTCTCAGGATTATTATTTGAAGTAAACTTTGTTAATACATAATTCTAACATGAATTTACCATTACATTAAAATAGCTGAGCATCATGAAAATAGCTTGAGTAAATACTAAAGTTCATGAATATAAAACTTGTCAATGAACAATATTACATGCCTTGTGATATTTGCCTAGTCCACAAAACTTCATATTAATAAAACTTGAGATTGCTTGTGAATCATCAAAGAAACCTTCTAGAGAATTGTGGCAGATATGAGGTGCAGAAGGTCGAGAGTCCAACACTGATTCCTTATGATTCACTACTGATTCACTGATGCATCTATCACTGATAGATGATTCGACTTGAATAGCCTTCCCTAAATGGAAACTTGATGTGTTGATAGGGCAACTTAGATTCTTATATCTTAAGTACCAGATGATTAACAATATTCGAGTAGTATGAGGATACTGCAAAGTAGACACATGAAATGTTGAAATTAAAATGTTAGGTCTATTTTGATGCAAAAAGCTGAGCTCCATCCACTGTTTTCCATATTATTCATGTATGTGAACATTTTGAAGACCTTTTACATATGTCACAGGTCCTAAACAAGATGAAGAAGGATGAGACTGATTATCCTTAAAGAGGTTCCATTTACTACTCAAACTATGGATACCTGTATGCAAAGCAGAAAGACTAAATATGTTAGAATGATTCCAGAATAGTCTCCCTGCTTTCAGAGTTAAACTTATGTTTATCTCATAGTCTCATGAATAATCTGCAGCCTCATTTAGATGAAGATTCCTTATACAATCAGAACCTTTGAGGATTTGTGGTGCCCTAAAATACAGAGAATATCACTTATATCAAAAGTTAGATAGAGGTATTAGAAGTAGTTAGTTATTGAAAAGAGAGTGCAAGCTCTGGTCTCTATAAGGCAATCATATGCAACCAAACATTAATGCATCTATGTACCTGTGTTATGTTTCAACATCCTGCAAATGGGAAGACCAATATGGCCAGTCTCAATGTGTAGCAGCTTCTCATGAATTAGATAGATTGAAATGAAGGGATATTTAATAATTTCTCAGACAATTACTTAGATATATAATTAGATATGTAATTGTCTAAGAGTTTTCCCAAAGATAAGCGATAGCAAATTCTAAAAATTTGAATTTTATAATAAATCTCTCACTCTAACGTTTAATCTTATAGCAAAGTATGTTCAAATTTATTGACAAAGACATGACTATTTGTCTAGGATTTGTCTATTTGTCTAGGATTATGAAAACCCTGAGGAAGAGAAAAAGCCAACTACCTTCGGGAAACTTGTATACAGTATTTGAGTTAACTATTGACTAAATTACAAATTAATCCCCAAATTAATATTACTAAGGCAGAAATATCTATTGTTTATGTTTCTAACATAATATTATTAGATTATCTGGGACAAAAGCATTTTCATTCTCATAAATATGTTACCTAATATAAATGGTTTCAGTTTATTGGTGCTACTCAATGATGTAAATATTTTATAGAGTGAAAATTATTTTCATAAAACAAACCATCTTCCAAGTAAAAAATTCATATAATCCTTAGCCTACAAATGAATAGAATATTTCCAGTACTGACAACAGCATCCATTTTATTCCAGTTTAACATACTTCCGTGTGCATTTTTGCCATGTGCTTACCTCATTGCGGTTATAACCTTCCTCTTGTCAGCTCAGCCATTTCTTAATGTTATACAATAATGGTAATAACATTGTGACAGGTTCGAGAATGCTCTGGCCCAAACTACTCTGATTCCATGCGGCACTCACACCTGGCCCTACATCATTGTTGCGTCCTTTAAAAACCAAATTTAAGCTTGGCTGTTACCTCCATTTGTGCTAATCCCAAGAAGGGCCTGGCTAAGCTTCATTGATTTTTAAGATTTGAGATTTCTTTCTAATGTGTGTTTCTTTCGGTGATAATTTATTTAACCTAAAGGAAAACAAATAAAATGGTAGAAAGACTAATTTCTGTCATATTCTCAGGACAGGTAAGAGTGCCAGAGTAACAAGTAGTTTCCTAATGCACAATACAGCACAGGGGTGCATTGGCCAAAGAGAATGCGAAGTTTTATCAGCTCTTGCTATGTAGCTAACAATGGGCTGCTCTCTCTGGAATTAGAAAATTCTAGCATATATTTAATAACAACCGGTGGAAAACATTTTCATGTCAATGAAAAGTGGATTAATTTAGATTATTGCTTCTTATGTGCATTTGAACAAATCTTTTCTGCATTTGACATGAAAATGCACTTGTGCAGCTTTCTTTGGTTGGGTCACAATTTTAGAGGAAAAAAATTGTTTATTCTGTTTGCAAACTGAATCATAATCTGACCTCACCAGATCCTCTGTTTCTGGAAGCTAACAAAAATTTTGTGGTCCTTTATTTTAGAATCTCTATACATGGGTTTACATAAAAATGATTCCACTTGTTTGCATGATATGGTAAAAAAAACAAAATGGTGTTGTTTCTGTATCTAATCTTGTGACCCCCGCCTCTACCAAAGCAGACTGGCCTTATGTTTAAGTCACTTTTACATTACAGAAGAAGAAAATGCATACCGAAGACAGGGGGCACTTCTAATGTATTCTTATATTTACATTATGGAAAATATTTAAGCATTTTCCTGTGGGGTTGATTTTCAGAAGCTAAATGCAACTAGTTCATCAGAAGGCAGCACTGTGGATATTGGAGCTCCCGCCGAGGGAGAACAACCTGAAGCTGAACCTGAAGAATCCCTTGAACCTGAAGCCTGCTTTACAGAAGGTAGGTAACACACAGATGTGCATGACTGTTCCTCTTACCCATGCATCTGCATTATCCACAAGCTAGCCTCTGTCTGTACCAATGACCCATCTATCCATAATCAGCTGAAGCTAACCATCTAAAAACTTGCATTTACTTGCTGATGTTTGCTTTTCTATATCAAAATTAAACAGACTTTAAAAAAAAGGTTAGGCATAATTTTTGTAAGTAGGTATTATTTTCTTGGCTCGTGTTCAACTTTGTGACATGGAACTAGCAAGCTGTTCTCTAGCCTTCCAGAATATATCTAACAGGAGAGAAGGTCCAATCATTCAAATCACTGTTTATGTTTAATACATGGAAATTAAAATTTTATGAGTGAAAAAAATCATTTATTACTTACTGTTTTGTCATTTTATAGGAAATGTTAAGTGTAAACTTAATCTGCCCTTCAGAAGCAGCTCCTATTGCTCAAGGTCAAAGTCTTCTGTTATTTCTGAACAGATAATAAACAATAAAATGTCAAAATTTACTGTGGGTTGCTTTATGTGGGACAACATGTCATTGGGGTAATCTCAAAATGATCATCTAAAGAAAGTTAGGACTGTACTGAGGTATGGATCAATTGCCTATTGTAATAAAAATGTCATGTTTCAAGCCATCTGAAACCACAGGATTTAGGCAACATTTTTACTCTTTTTTTCTAATTCTTTCTGCTCAACTGATAAATTTTTCCAACCACTAGGTTTTGCTTGTGTTATTTTTCTTACAGCTTCATATTCTACATGTGATTACTTTTTTAAAATTTAAGAAATTTTATTTATCTTGATTTTATTTCATAAGAAAAGAAAGATGTTCCATCCATCAATACATTATCCAAATACCTTCAATGATTAGGAACAGTCCAGGCCAAAGCCAGAAATCCAGGATTCAGTATTTCAGCTGTCACCTCCTGCCTCCTGTGGTGTTCCTTGTCAAGAAGCTGTAATCAGGAATGGAACAAGGACTTAAACCCAGACACTCTGATGTTCTGTATCAGAAAGTGACATCTTAACTGCCACATGCTTTCCCACAGGATGTGATGTTTGTACATCTTCAATACCCATCACCAAATAGTCTTCTACAAAGTTCAAAAATTAAACTTGAATAATGCATGTTTACAATACTTTATTTAGTGATTTTTTTTCCTTTTCTATCACTAAAGTTGCAAATCATCTGTACTTAAAATGTACATTCTTTTGGGGAAAAGTCTTACCTTGCACATTGTAGTGTTGCAATTTGTGCAGCACAGTCCTTCAAATACAGCAAGTAGTTAATACTGACTGAAAAACATCTTATCTAGCAGTCCATGAATTCCGCAGGCTGCCTATTACATTGGGCTGATGATGCCTGGAACTGAAGCGACTTAAATGTTCAATAGTAGTGGAATGGAGTTTAGTAATCTTGTTTACAGAATTAAGGAATTTTTTGGTTTATTTTCCCATTTTTCTATTGTGAAACATTTTATACATTTATTTATTGGTAATAATGCAGAAAATGTTTATGTAATGTTATTAGTTGGACTAATTAGAATTCAAATATACATGTAGGGTCCATGAAGAATAATCATAGTATAATTATACTGTACTGATACAAATATCAGCCTTGGTTAATTTTTATTTTCTCTATTTTTCTATCTTCATATTTTTGTTATTATAACAGAATAATTATATTAGTTCAACCTACCAAAAATAAATATTAAACAAATAATGTAAAAAAAAAAAAAGCAGGTAATCTTGATTCCTATAAGTGGTAGCTGTAATTTAAAGCTGTGATCCAGAATGTGTCATAATCTTATAATGTAGCCGATTCTCTCACCAACATACGTGGATACACACACATACTGAGTGGCTTTTTTTTCTTTATTTACTCCTCTATATCGTAGACTGTGTACGGAAGTTCAAGTGCTGTCAAATAAGCATAGAAGAAGGCAAAGGGAAACTCTGGTGGAACCTGAGAAAAACTTGCTATAAGATAGTGGAGCACAATTGGTTTGAAACCTTCATTGTCTTCATGATTCTGCTCAGCAGTGGGGCTCTGGTAGGTGACCTGAGATACGCTCCTTCCTCTTCCACCTGAAACCCCTCCCTTTCCTGCCAGAAACTTTACCCTGTTTCGAGATACAGTGCTTATGAAAATGAGAGACAGTATGTATGATGCATTCACCGCAGAATGAGAAGATTGGTAACTAGCACCTTTTATTACTGCCTGGCATGTTCCTTAGATGGAATCAAGCTGAGAATGGCATGATTTCTTGCAATATGTAAAAGAGGAATTCGCTGACTTTTGGTCACCAGAGACAATTCTTAAAGAATGGCTATGCAGATATGATGAAGGATTGCCAGTTAGATATCAAACAGTTGAACATAAATTCCATGCTGCAAGAGATTTTGGCTTGTTCACACTGGTTCACCATAACCAACCAAAAATACTTAAAAACGTGGTAAAAAAAAATGGCACAACTCACTTTCACATGTGGCTGTACTTCTTTAAATTTCTCCTTTAAATTATTGGAGAGCGTGGTGAATTGGTCCCTTTAAAAGAACTACTGCATTGTGTGTGAAAGACAGTAAGCCCTCTTTTGGTTTGACAACGAATCTTCCATCATGCCACTTAATTCCCAGAGGGTCCGCTTGCCATTAAAGAGGGAATTCTGCAGGATAATAAGTGAGCTTCCTGTAACAGGTTTTGGTTCTTAGTATCCCATGAAAGTTCACCAAGACACACAAACATGACTGAGGAGTATCTGATTCTTGAGGAAGATTCCCGTTTCAGCTGTAAGCTGGGCCCAAAAGCCTGTAGCTGTTTGCATTGAACTATGGTCTTAAACCTGGATACCACTATTCTTTAAAAGTGAATTATTTCCACTGTTTTTAACTGAGGCCACCAATCTTACCTGCTCATTTTTCTTGTAAGAGGCTTCAGTTCAATTTAAGTGGTGTTTTTACTCCTAAAGATCCAGATGTCCACATCAATGTGTTTCCTGTACTTTCCCAAAAGCTCTATATGAGAGTGGAAGTTTGGAAACCTACGTGCACACGCCCAGCTTGGGAGGGGTGTGTGTGTGTGTGTGAGATGAGAATCCTTTCCATTTCCCTCAAGCTGCGGGACCTCATTACTTTATATTTGCAGTACAAAGAGGAGCACATCCTAGTACTTGTGTTGAGCAAAGAATATTGAATCTCAGATGACTTTTTACCTCTTGTTCTATTAGAGAAAATTAGTGGACAAGCTCTCAAAATTTTCACAATCTTTTGGTATATGCTGATAACAAAATCCATGAACCTTTAGAATTCTTTGGTTGACTGAAATACCCAGGTATCAGTTAATAATGCTTAATAAAAATCAGTTAATAATCAGTTAATAATACTTAAGTAAAATTCAGTCTTGAGAAATATGAAGCCATGCAGCCTGAAGCCCCGACCAGAAGACTTGCATCATTTGCTCTGCCAAGACAGCCGAGAGACTGTTTATGGTAATAAATTCAATAGCTTTTTTGTTCACTTACAGGCCTTTGAAGATATTTACATTGAACAGCGAAAAACCATTAAGACCATGTTAGAATATGCTGACAAGGTGTTCACGTATATATTCATCCTAGAGATGCTTTTAAAGTGGGTTGCGTATGGTTTTCAAATGTATTTTACCAATGCCTGGTGCTGGTTAGACTTCCTTATTGTTGATGTGAGTATCATGCAGTTTTCTATTTCCTCTTTCATTCATTGCTGTTTACTCATGTCAATGGTTCCTGGTCCATACTGCACTCTAATACACATGAGATTTCTTGTTTCCCAGGAAGAGGATATCCCAAAAGATTTTGCCAATTTGAATACATGTGTCTTCCCAAAAGATTTTGCCAATTTGAATACATGTGTCTTCAGAGAGCCAGGAACAGTGAAATATCATCTTATTCTAAGACTCAACAAAATTTATAGACAATGCATGCTATGGAGAAATAGTACATTGACTCTTAAAAATTGACACTGAAGTAAATGTATATTTAATTATATTTTCCATAAATGGGTTGAAATACCCACATATTTGTTAATTTAATGTAAGAGTTGTATTTTAAATCACAAGTTATTCAAGATCATACAGTAATTTAGAAATTTCACTTTTTTCTTTCTTATACATCACAAAATAACTTTAAATTATTCTCAGGCATCTTTGGATGTGATATCTTTGTCAACATAAAAGCCTGTTGAGATGGGGTTGTCACACAGCTGGAATAGCAATTATAAGGAAATTTAAAGTCCAAAAAGCAGGCAACACTACTTGATTTTTCTGTTGGTAGAAACAGACTTGTTATTAACCAATTATCTGAAGGTTTCATTAAATTTCAGTAGTATTGAAATAAAGATGGAGTATCAAATTGTAGGAAAGTTTTTTCTAGCAATAAAACAAGAACTATTTAAAATCATGCATATATGCCTGGACATTAAAAATGATGGAAAAGGCACAAATGCAGAAATCTTTAATTTGTGTGATGCAATTATGCAATATACTACAAGTATTCATTCTTTCTCTACTTTTTGCATATAGTTATGATAGGCTGGCAGACATATGAAGTATCTAATATTTACTATATCTACATAATGATAAAGACAATAAGTCAACATTACTTGGCCGTGAAGGTATTCCTTTTTTAAATGTAATAATTTTTTTAAGTTTGAATTTTATGGCACAATTAGGTAGGTTCTGGGATTCCACTCCCTCAAATTCCCACCCACATCCTCACTGATTTTCCCGATATTGCTACAAAAGCATAGTCCTTCATAACAAGTTGTACTTTCATCAGTTTCTTACTTAAGTGTACCCCAACATTGCTGGTACAGGCAATGTCAGACAGTCCAGTGTCCCATTGTCTAGATATGTCCAACAGTTTCATTGGGAGTCCATCTTTGATTTGGAAGTGGGGCTGCATATTGCATGGTATCTTGTGAGGGTGTTCTTAAGAGATATCTTGTTGTCCTGCAGACAGAGCTCAAATTACCTAATTTACTTTGATATTTACTTTTCTTGGTTTATGAAAACGATTTTGGCATAACAAGCTGATCAACACTGCTTTAATTCCAATGCTTATTGTTTATCTATTATGTTTTAGAAGGTACAAATAGAATAAATGTTTTTTTTAAATTTTTGTGAAATCTTAGTTGAATAGTGAAAACAGAAATGTATCCTATGACAACTTGACACCTGTAGTCAAAATATCATTGGTGTCACTTGAGGAGTAGTCTCATGAGAAAGGTGGAGTTGAGCTGGAATTTGAAGAATGAGGATGTTAGTATGTAAGGGAAAAGACTCCACAGAATCAGAACACTGACATAACATTCAGGGCTGGTTCAAAAAAGAAGTCACTGCGGACACACACAGGATGCCCGGAAATGGAGGAAAAGATTTACAATTAAGTGATAAGGTAAGAAAGGTAAGTTGGAGAACAGCTCAAAAAAATAATGCCATCCAAAAAATTTTGGATTTACAATTTGGTAACAAGGAAGCAAGCTGTGAAGAATTGCCTACAGGGTACCACAAAACAAATTTGTTCCCTTAATGAAACAACTTTGCTGGAAGAGTGAATGATGGAATCGAAATGGTGTTATTTAGAGACCAAAAGACCGATTACATGATTGCTATCATGTCCCCCCCCCCCAAAAAAAAAAACTAACTATATCTCCTTTGCACACTGAGCTACACAAGGCAGTTACACATACACGCACATTCACACACACACACACACACACACACACACACACACACACACACACACACACAATGGATGATTTGTCACCTGTCTTAGCAAGTTGATAAGTATTGCCCCTTTTCAGAGTATGTCTTTACATTGAACTTTTTATCTTTAATATTTTTACTTACGTCTGTTTCTTTTCGCTTTGTCTTCAGAGAAGGTAATTGTATCGCATTGCAGACCTTTTCCACAATTTTGTATAATTTAACAACTTACAAAATTAGGTTTTAGGAAAACCACACAGACTATTGAAGATTAAATTTATAGCCCAGGTTTTTTTCCTAAATTTATATATATAGCACTTTCAGGCTGGAATATAAAATCAGTTTAAATAAACAGGTTATCATTTTAAAAACTTCACTGTGTTTCTTAAGAAATATATTTATTAACAACATATTCTTAAAAGGAATGCTAAACTTTTACTTTTGTGGATCTAATTTTGAAATTCAAGAGAACTACATTACAAAATTCATTCTTTAGTTTGCATAAGTTTAATGAGTTTCTATATATTTTTCCAGCAGAAATCAGACATTTCTGAGCCACTTATGAGAGTTTTTTTTTTAACTTGGGATTTTAGAGCTTTTCTTAACTACATTAGTTATCAGCATGAATAACTCAACAAAACATCATTCCTGCAGTATCTGATTATAATAAAATCTTAACGTTTCACCTTTTTAATTCACTAATTGTATTTCATTAACTAAATTGTTTTGTGCCCTTTGCACTGAAATTTGCCAAAAGAACACAGGTACTATTTTGAGATCTGGTTTTATGCGAATGTATGTATCTTCATTTGCACCAGTGATTTGCAGTTTACTTATTTAACAAGCTTTAATTTCCCTTTCAGGTCTTCAAAATAATATGATTTTATAGACTTGTACATGAAGCTCATAGTACTTTTTTCTTCTTTTTGCTTTATTTTTTAAAAACATTATCTGATGGAGACACTGTTAGGATGTGTTGGGTAAAGCCACCATCTGCAATGCCAGCATTCTAAATGGGTGTAAGTTTGTGTCTCAACTGATTCACTTCTAAACCTTGTCCCTGATAATGACCTGGGAAAAGCAGTGAAAAATGGACCAAATGCTTGGGCTCTGTTTGAGAGACCCTGATGAAGGTCCTTGCTCTTGGCTTCAGCCTGACCCACCCCTGCCAACAGATTATCTCTCTCTCCTTCTTACAACATCCATACCTCCTTTCTTAGCTCTCTCTCTATCTGTAACTCTGATTTTAAGATATATAAATCTTAGGTAAGCATATTCTATGTGAAAAATATTGAAAAGTATAGGTCTTTTGGATGGCAGTATTTATTCATTTGGAAGGCAGAATTACAAAAAGAGAGGAAGGATCAGAGAGAACTTCCATCCAGTTGTTCACTCTCCAGATGGGCTAGGACTCTCCTAGGCTGGGTGAAGCTGAAGCCAACAGCCTGAATTCCTTCCAGATATCCTATGTGGGTGACAGAAACCCAAGTACTTGGAGCATATCTTGCATTATCAGAGGGCTGGGTCAGAAGTGAAACAGCTGGGCTTGAACCAGCTCCCGTATGGGATGCTAGTGTTGCAGACAGCAACTTAGTTTGTGTCACAAAGTCTAGCCCCAATTTCTTCTGTTAAGTGCAATTTACAGGCTTAAATTGTTAGCGTCTCCTCAGAACTTGTAGAAATGTACTCAGTTATAAATCCCAAACCTACTAAATAAAACTCTGCTAGATGTTGGTATCTTTGATAAACATTCTGGGTGACATTTATTCCACAAAGCAAGGTTCAATTGAATAGATATCTTTGTCTGTATTTAAGATGACTGTGTTCCTTTTTCTGTTTAGGTTTCATTGGTTAGCTTAACTGCCAATGCTTTGGGTTATTCAGAACTTGGTGCCATCAAATCCCTCAGAACACTAAGAGCTCTGAGACCATTGAGGGCCTTATCCCGCTTTGAAGGAATGAGGGTAAGACAAAATGCTTTAGAATTCCTGAAAGCCACAAAGGAAAACGGATTGATAGTTTTCACCTTGCAGATGGCAAGTCTATGGATAAGTTGTGCTCTCTACATAAACACTGATGTACTGAAATAATCAATAACCACATTTATCAGATATCCACAGTACTTACCACCACTAGAGACAATAATGAAATGTGACATCCCAGTGCTTGTTTCTAATTGACTAGATTTTTGTCCTATGGGAAATTTATACCATGTTTTTGCAAGCTACTGATTTAAATTATGACTAGTTATATCCATTCCATTTATATATGTACAGGAATTTCTACTCACTGGATTTGGATAGTTGTGAATCTTTACTCATCATTTCTTCACTGTTCTAATAATGTATTTTTAGCTGAAATATGATCTGTCAGTTTTAAACACAGGCTGAGATGGTTAAAAAGTAGGTCAACTGTGGAAAACAAATTATTCATTTAGAAAGGTGCCACAATGAAAGCAGGGGGAATGGGTGCCGAAATTTGTCATCGCCTGGGACACACAACCTAAGACCACAGACCACATGCCTTTACTCTCCAGTGAACAATGATGCTGTGTCTTAGTGGTTCTAACTATGCAAAAGAAACTGTTAGAAAATGGGTACTTTGTGATATTTTCAAGTGATTACTTAGACTTCTTTCTGCTGCAAACACAACCAGAAATGAATGACATGCAAAGAGGTACGTGTCTCTGTGGGAGTAGTGTGTGTGTGTACTTGTGTGTATAGAATTACATGGAGAGGAATTGCCGTTTTTTTCATTTTATCAGTTTGAAATAAGTTGTTTTTGCAATAGTAAGTTTAACAAACAAGGGATATCTGTCAGCACAAAAACAATTTTTATATTTTTCATATGGAATTTTACACAAGCATTTTTCCTTTTCTCTCAAATTCTGGATAACAAATTGCATAGTTGACATGATTTTTTAATATTTTTTAAAATATTTTAAAAATTGTGATATTAAGATGATAATCATGTTTCTATCTCAGGTCACTATTTGCACTTATTTTTGCTTTCACAACTACACTTTGGGAAAACATTATTACAAGTGTACCCTTACATCTTGAAAAAAGCATTCTACCATAAAATAATTATCTTCTGCTCCTCCAAACTATAATTTTAAAATTCTTAGACCTACCAGAACCTAATTTCTACTCAATAAGAACTGAAAGAACAGATATTTTTCTAACATTTGACCCTCATTATTTTTTATCCTATGTGATAATAGATAATAGTGAAGATTTGTAATTGAATTTTTATCTTTTTCCTTATCCTCTGTGCCAGGTGGTTGTAAATGCTCTTTTAGGAGCCATCCCATCCATAATGAATGTCCTACTGGTCTGTCTGATCTTTTGGCTAATATTCAGTATCATGGGAGTGAATCTTTTCGCTGGCAAGTTTTACCACTGCATTAACTTCACCACAGGAGAGATGTTTGATGTAAGCGTAGTCAACAACTACAGTGAATGTCAAGCCCTCATAGAAAGCAATCAAACAGCAAGGTGGAAAAACGTGAAAGTGAACTTTGACAATGTGGGACTTGGGTATCTTTCCCTGCTCCAAGTAGTAAGTAATCACTTTATTGATCTTTGTTATATGCAATTAAAAGGAGTCTTAACTTCTCCACAATGAAATAGTGCCTGACACCTAGAATGAATATTATCAAAAAAGAAGAAAGGTGAGTGTGGACAGCTATGTGGAGAAAAGGGAATCCTTGCAGACATGTTGGTTGAAGAGCAGATCAACACAGTTGTTGTTGACAGCTGTAGGAAGGTTCCTCAAAAGTTAAGAATAAGAAGACCTATGACCAGCTTTCCCACTTCTGGGCATACGTCCAAAGAAAATGAAATCACTGTCTCCAAAACAGATGCCTAAACATTTTTATATCCAGCACCATCATCACAAGTCAAAATACAGAATCAACATAAACATGTGTCAATGAATGAATGGATAATGAGTAGTGTGTATATGTGCACACACAAACACAACTGAATACTTCTGCTTTAATGAGAAAGAAAACTACATTGACAACATGGATGAATCTGTGGTCATTACATTAAATGAAATAAGTCATGAACAGAAGGACCAATACCACATGATCTCATTTACATATGAAATCTAAAAAGAAGCAGAGAGCAAAAAGAGGTTCCTGGGAGTTGGATATAGGAAGAAAGTTCATCAATAAGTACAACTTTTCAATTTAATGAGAGAAATGAATTCTGGGAATCTAATGTATAGCATGATGATTTTAGTAAATAATGCTTTAAATACTCAAAAATCATGAAGAGAGTTGAGTTTCAATGTTCTCACCACAAAAAAATAAATGAAGTAATGCATATGCTACTTAGATTGAGTTAACTATTCAGCAATGTATGTGTATTTCAAAATATAATATTGGGCAGCATATATAATTGTTATTTGCCACTTTAAAAGAAATGTAAAAGAACTAAAATTAAAAGGCAGATAGATTATATGTAACTATAATAAACTGCATAAATATATGAAATGTAAATGGGATTTAAATTCTTTTTACCCAGCATTTGCAAAATCTTTCTAAGGTTGTTTCCCTAGTTCTTCCCTCAGTAATTGTTAATCTGTTTTTTTCTCCTCATCAGATGGAAAACAAAACAGTTCCACAGAAGTTTCTCAGATTAAGAATTGAATAGCCCCATTCATCTCTCTTACTTGTGAGATTTCTGTTTAGGTTCCCATTGTTTTTCTCCCATCCCAACTCTGAGCAAAGTAGATATGCTTGTCCCCAAGAGCTTGGGAGGATATTTTTTTCTCTCTGGAGAAAGGGAAAAGAGATTTCTTTGCCCTTTTTTAGAGCAGATAGTGTATGCTAATATCAAATCACCACCCACTCAAATACCACCAATATTATAACCAAATCTACTTTCACACCCATGCTCAGATTCTGTACTTGTTTCCATATTCCTGCCTGCTGGCTGAACATCTACTCTCCTTCAAATGAAATGTGTCCTATCAAGATTATGTCTGCTGTATGTTCATAAGAATTCATTCAGAATGAATGAATTCATCAGCTGAACAGTGTCCCCTCTCCATCTGCTCCCTGAGCTCATCAAACACTAGACATAAACAGGCAAAAGACAGAGCCCAGGGCACTAAGGGACTGCAAAAACGTGCAAGACTCTTGCTTTCAAAATCCTCTGCACATGCATCAGTAAATAAATATTTAAAATGCCAAACTGTGGTTGAGTATGTTTTTTTTTCATATTAGGAGGTTGTTAAAAATTACCTTAAAATACTCAATAAAAATACCTAATGCTTCTTGATAATATCATTTAGAATAATAAACAGAAGCAAAACTTTAAAATCATACAATTCAGCATCTTTTTGGATTTATCTCATTCTGATGTAAGTGAAATTTTATCATCAAATTTCATGTGACATTCTTATAATCGTATGGGAGTAAAAAATGCAGATGCCACTTTCATGATAGGATATAATTGGCAAAACATGATATAATTAGATGTTAACTTATACATACAAATATGAAAATATGAATTTGAGATGTTTTCAATGCCTGTTTTAAAAATTATCAAAAGTTTATATATTAACTTCAAACTGTTTTATATGTCTGTACTTGAAACAATTTGAATCAACTAGGATTTTAAACATATTTTCTACAATTATAATTTAGAAAAAATAAATGATGTGATCTTTTTACAGGCCACATTTAAAGGATGGATGGATATCATGTATGCCGCTGTCGACTCACGAAATGTAAGATTGTTTAGAAGAAAGTTTGACTCAGTCAAGTAACCATTTCCACAGCACTGTAATTTAGTGAGGTTTCCAACATATATGTACTGTAAAAATTGATCTATATATACAAACTGAATATAGAGTATTTCTTTCAATCCTACTAGTATGTTTTTATTGATTCACTTTGAATATTTTAACAATTATTCATTATATTTACAAATTGAGAGTATTGGGTTTTAGCCCTGGTCATCCCAATGATTTATGTACTAGAAACCCTAATAGGCAACTTCTTTCATCCCTTATACATTTGCTGCAGCAATTTATTTTCCTTATAATAGTAAATATATGTCTAATGGCTGGGGGAAAATAGCAACCAAGAGGAATTTAGAAGCTTTATTTCTTTCTGAAAGTGTGTTTATATGATAGAAATCAGAAATTTTCAGATTTATGTCATATGTATCAGTACTTTGCAACTTTTTTTTTTTTTGCAGTTTTCACTGTTTAACAAGGGAGAAATCACATTTTAGTTTGCAAGAGCATGGCAGTTAGTTCAAAATTCTCTTTCTTTGGCACCAGGAACTAGCTTTCTTTTTAAAGAAATTCAATATATTTGATCAGTTGGTTGGTTGAAAGGCAAAGTGTCAGGGAGAACAGAGGGACACAGAAAAAGTGAGCTCTTCCATCTACGAATTTACTCCTCAAATAAAAACAGCAAAGTCTGGGCAAGGTTAATGCCAGGAGAATTGTGAGGTCTCTTACATGTGTGGCAGGAACCCAGCTATTGAGCCAACATCTGCTGCTTTCCCAGGTAGCTTAGTAGTAAGCTAGGTAGGAAGCAGAGCGACCAGAAATTGAACCAACAGTCCAGCATGGGATAATGGGCTGCCAAAGTGTCAACCGTGCAGCTAACTTACCAAATGATGAATTCCTAAATTTTTTTCTACCTTATAAAAGCTGAACTAGAAGGAAAAACTAAACACCTCTGTTAGTGCGGTCAATGAATCCCAGTTGTGGATGCTCTCTGAATCATAATAACTTTTTTATGATTGCTCACTATGCTAAGGACTTTCTTAAATTAGCTTATTTGATCTCAATTACCAACTTTATCATACAGATGATATCAATCTTATTTTATCATTGAAGAAAGAGGCTTCACACCTTAAATGTAGAACATGTGCTTGAACTCTGATCACAAGAAATGGACTCATCTCCACTCTCTTCACTACTTCCCAGGCCCAGTGAATGCTTGGCTCCTGGCATTTGCATGAGATCTCTGAGAGAAAATCATAAGGGATACCCCCCACACTATTTCTCTCTTGCTTCTCTTCTCTCCCTCCCTTCCTATCTCTTCATCACTCTTTCAAGTAAATAAACATTTTAGAAATGGTGAAGATGGTATTTTTCAATTGTAAAATTATAAAAGGAAATAGTAAAACAGTGTGAAACATTTTTAAAAAAATCAAGTAAATAAAAATTACCATATGTGCTAGAATAATGATTTACCTCTCACAGGGTTGCTACGGTTTGTGTCTGAAAAGAATAAACTTAAAATTTCTAGACTTATAAAAATGTCCTGGGCTGTGGATTTCACTTTCCAGAAATGCATTTCATATATTGCATTTATTATCATAGGTTTTCTTGAATGTGTATTGTGTTCAATTGTAAAACATTTTCAAATAACATTTTATATTACTTCACACACATACATACAAATAAAATTGAAATCTCACCAAACAGGTAACTTTAGAGTATTCTGTTATTTACTATATTATTAGGGAACTTTATGTTGATAATGACCTTCTAAATTGATTTTACAAAATAATGAATCAAAACTTGTATTTGTTATCAATGACTAGTTAACTCAGTGTGTGAAAGCAATGTGAGAGCTGAAGCTGTTAAAATTAGTGACAGCCAAAATTCAAACCAACTATACTGTCTCTTCTTAAACAGGGGAATTGGATAAAACAATAACTGTTACTGAAACAGTTCCAACTGCCTAAAATGTACAATAGTGACCCTATTCCTTTTCAGGAATTATGCACTTACATTAAACACTTGTACGTAGCAATTACTACTATACAGGCGCTTTTCTAAGCATGTTTCCTATATTAATATATTTAAGTTTTGCAGTGGTCCTATGAGGATCAGATTCTATTGTATGTATTTTGCAGTTGAGGGAAACAAGGCAGATAAAATACATGTTAAAAATTTTACAATAGAATTGTGTGACTTGAACACTTCTATAAGATTAAAAAACATTAATTTGTATGCTGCAATGAGATCTTCATTTATAACCAAAAATGCATTCATAAGCATTTAGTGAGTGAAAGTTTTTATCACCCTTATCTATGAAATATTTTATTTTCTCAAATTAACAAATAGCTACCTGTGACTCTACAAAATGTGAATGATCATCAAATCAGTTTAATGCTTAGCTTTTTCTCATATAATGATTGAGGCATGCTTTAAGAATTGAATTCACCAAGATGCTTTTATGAAAAAAAAATCAATGATTATTATTCTTTATATTTTGTAGGTAGAATTGCAACCCAAGTATGAAGACAATCTGTATATGTATCTTTATTTTGTCATCTTCATCATTTTTGGTTCATTTTTTACCTTGAATCTTTTCATTGGTGTCATCATAGATAACTTCAACCAACAGAAAAAGAAGATAAGTATATTAAATCTTTGTCGCTGTTCTAAAGTGTGAACATATGTTACTTTGAATCCTGTATGTTCCAAAATTTTATCAGCAAAAGAAAACAATATAAAATTCAGAAATTACTTTGATATATTTGAGAAGGTACAACATTTAATTGGTAATTTAGGTTGTGGATTTATGTATTTCTAGTCTGGAAATATAACAAATACACCATAATTTATGTGTGTGATATATGCATTTCCATAAATATAGATGTTGTTAACGTTGTACAACACTGTGGGAGCCAATTTTTAAACATGATTAGTAAGTTGGATTATATACCCAGCAAAGAACTTGGTTTTAACAAGTTTGTATTCATTTCTTTACTTTGGAGGTCAGGACATTTTTATGACAGAAGAACAGAAGAAATATTACAATGCAATGAAAAAACTTGGTTCGAAGAAACCACAAAAACCCATACCTCGACCTGCTGTAAGGATACCATCCTTTCCTCCCAGTTAAAGCTATCTTTTCCATTGTTTTTAAATTAAAATTGCTGGAAAGTAGCGTTTCGTCGACTTGCAACAGAAAGTTTTAGCTTTATGGTGTAACTAGCTAGGCTAAATAGCCTGAATAAGTGTATTTTAAATATACATAACATTATGGATTTTATTATAGATAAATCTTGTATCTGAATGTAAGCATTGCATAAATTTAAAATTCAGGCTTAAATGCCTAGAGTAGCACACAAAATTGACATTGTTAAACAGTTTATGATGATATGGATAAAAAAATATATACACATCCTATGTAATGTGGAAATATTGAATATACTCAGCATAGGACTGACTGACATGCTTGGTATAGTTCAGATGCAACTATTTCCCACTGGAGACTGCATGGAATTATTAATGCAATGGATCACATGAATGCTTTTTCTAGTTGGATAGATAACTAAACCTTCTGTTTTCTTCTACTACTGCCTACATGGAATAATACCATGCTTTTTATGATTACAGTTCTTCCAATTGCATATTGTGGTTGCTTATTCTGTTTGGGCTAATGCAAGAAATTGCCAGCAGGGCCCTTGAGGTCTGTCACCCAAAGCCAAACACAGGAAGGCTGAAGAGAAACGGTTAATATTTAGAAGAAGTGATCAAAGTTCTCCAGATTGGGAGATTCGGTTGAGGTCCACTGAAGGGAGTTCTGTAGGGAAAGAAATTGAAGAGAGAAGGAAAAAGTATGTGACTAAGTTGCATAGAAAGTGAATGAAGAATAAGAGTGATGCGGTCAGAGTTAGAGTATTCTAAAGAATTTTTAATGGTGTATGAAAACATATACTACATGTGCACTGAATCTTGTTGATTGTGATGACATAAAAATTAAGACCGAATTCCTTCGTTTAAGGCATTTTGAACCAAAGGAATCTCAGGTGCTTCATCTTTGAGGAAAATGACATTGCCATTCTCTTCAGGAACTTCCAAGCAAGTGGAATGGAAAAAAAATAATAAAATGAAAAAACCAAAACATTTGTAATATAGTCATATTTTTTATGATTGATGAAAAGAAATAAGCTTTCTGAGAGCACAAAACGCTTTCTTAAAATTGAGCTAGGATTCACCAGATAGAAACAGTAGGGAAGGTTGTTTAAACAGAGTGATAAACAGATAAAATCATAGAGAAGAGGTGGTATATTTTAGTGAGAGTGGACGATAGGGGATAGCTGGAAGTTAGAAACAAGGAGATTGGAATTAGACACGTGTGCGAAGCTGAAGGGGGTACTGTGAGGACAGATTCAGTTGATGCATGAATGACAATTCCAAACTTCTATGGAAAGTGAAGTTGAAAGAAAAGTATGCTTTGGTGCAAAAATGTAAATCAATGTAATTTTTTCATAACATGTGTTTTATATTAGCTTTTGGAAACCTCTAATAAACATCCAGCTGTCAGGCCCAAATTTTATCAAGAGGAACGTAGCACAGATGATGCTTGATGCTAAATAATTTCAAATGGAAATAATGAAAGCTCCCTATGCCAAAAGAAACATAGCACCAGTATGAAATATTGAGAACAATATTAGTATCAAGATCCAGGAAAACAAAATTTGAATATAACTGTGAGCTGTAACTTTTTAAGTAATAATTTTATCACTTCAGATGAGTAGATCATATAATGTTTATACAGCTATGTTAACTATTTTGTAAACTTATTTTAACCTCATAAATAACCATAACTGATTATTAAAACCAAGAAGTTAAACTTGATAAAATATCATTCAATCACACAAGTTAATTGGATTTTACTAGTTTTTCATTAATGTAATTTTTCTTAAACTACTGTCTGATGCATTTGAAAGCCAGAGAGAAACGCATCACATGCTGCCTCCCAAAACTCAATTACCATTTTGAAAATATTTCTCGGCTGAAATTTCAGATGAGTTTAAGATATTGTGGTACTGATGAGTGAAATAAAGGGGAAAAAAATCTGCAGGAGCGTTCATTACTTCATTAAGATCAGTTTTAATATATACCACCAACACACTGATTAAAGAGGTTTGCTATAGTGCTGACAATCCATCCCAATATGTTGATGTTCTCGGCACTAAGGACAGCATAGACAGCTGTTAGGAGTCAATTTATAAAGTCTTGCTTCATAAATAATATGAATACACTTGAAAGAGTTAGATTTTCTGATATACAAAATTGTATCCCGAGTATAAAATAAGTGTGATAAGTTTTATAAAAGCTGTATTTTTATAGCTCTAGATTAATGTCAGATTTCCAGTTTCTAAATGCACTATTATATATTACTTGTTGCAGAACAAATTCCAAGGCATGGTCTTCGATTTTGTCACCAAGCAAATCTTTGACATCAGCATCATGATTCTCATCTGCCTCAACATGGTCACCATGATGGTGGAAACAGACGACCAGAGTCAAGAAATGACAAATATTCTGTACTGGATTAATCTGGTGTTTATTGTGCTGTTCACTGGAGAATGTGTGCTAAAGCTAATTTCCCTTCGCTACTATTATTTCACAATTGGATGGAATATTTTTGATTTTGTTGTGGTCATTCTCTCCATTGTAGGTAAGACGAGGTGCTTTTACTCAATTAAGAAATTTAGGAGTAAAAGGTTGTATTTTAAAACTTTAGATGTGTTTTCACTAATCTTTCCTTTCATCCTGAAACTCCAAATAAAATTCAAATACTTATCCTTCAGTCATTTCTCTATTCTCACATTGTGCATGAAATGAAGTACTAGAAAAAATTTACATTTTCACCTGCCATTTCTTATTTTAGCCTTGTTTCAAAAGACGATTCAACTTTGCATAAACCTCTTGTGCTCAGGCATACTCCTGTGGCATAAAGCCATCCATATAAATATCATTTCTTTGATAATTCAAAGTATATATGGGTATGGATAATGACAGAGTAGAGTATAGGGCTATACATAATAACACAATAGAACTTTCGTATTATCTTTGTGCCCAAACAGTTTTCTATGGAATGTAATACTGATTTTCAGAAGATGACATCTTATTCAAAAACCCAAAACAAATTCATTATCTCCAATATGTGCTAACTGTTTATGTGAAGGATATGAAATAAGGTGATGGCAGTGGGCAAATCAAGACATGATTCTGCCAGTTTGAGGAAAGGGAATATCCAAATATACATGCAAAACTTCCTCAAAATAATTGAAATAAAAGATACATTTTATCTTGGTGCAGACATTTTAAAACAAAGCTTCCATTTTTTCATAATGTTTATTTTCCATGAACTTCATGAAGAATTTTATACCAAGATAAGTTTCTCTTTTAGTATGCTGTGAACTTCAAATTACATACCCTTGTGAACATGGGGAAGAAAATAATATACCAGTATTCAATCTGCATGTGCTCATATTATAGGGCATTTTACCTGTGTACCATTCCATTGGCTCCTTCCAATCATGCCACGATGTAGTTCTTAGGAGATGACTCGTGTGTATCTATAGGGATTATTCATATTTCACTGTATACCAACTCTATGACCTGGGACAATTTACCTCAGCCTTCCAGCCCCTCATTTTCCAAGGAGTGTATCTGTAGTCTCAATGTCTGTAGTGTGTTTACATGAATGCGCTTAGCATTGTGCCTAGAACAAAGAAAGGACTCAGTAACTGTTAGGTCTAATTAGAACAATAAAAACAAAAATTTTGCCATTTTCAGCATATAGTGATGCACAAAACAAGGGCCAGGATTTTGTTGCAAGTGTGCCTATCTACAAAGGCTTTATTTCTCTCTTTATATCACATCCCCCCTCCCAAACAAATCTGTATTACAGCTATTTCAGAAGCATAAGAACTTCTATATTCCTGATCAAAAATCACAGGATTTATCCCTCATCCTTATGGAAGTACAAGACTGGTATCTTATAAATAGTAATCCATTTCTGTACTTGGCTGTTAAGCACTTGTGATGTCTCTGATCATTGAGTGATTGAGTCACTCAATGATTAGGTCATTCTTTTGCTAGTATACACTCTCTCAGTAAGTGCTTATCTTGAAGTAAGTCTGACCATTACCATCTTTATTTAGCACAGATGTTAATGTTGTTACCAAAACAGGCCAGTTTTATTTTACTAAACAAACATTCTCAAATTTTATATACATATAAATAGATATGTGCTTGAATATGTAATTGTCAACTAAAGATGTTTACTACTAGAGAGTTTTTCCCTTACAGATTTTTGTTTCATAATATTCACACTATTTTTGTTGCCTGTTGGTTTTTCACAGGTATGTTTCTCGCTGAGCTGATAGAGAAATATTTTGTGTCACCTACCCTGTTCCGAGTGATCCGACTGGCCAGGATTGGCCGAATCCTACGTCTGATCAAAGGAGCAAAGGGGATCCGTACCCTGCTCTTTGCTTTGATGATGTCCCTTCCTGCATTGTTTAACATCGGCCTCCTGCTCTTCCTGGTCATGTTCATCTATGCCATCTTCGGGATGTCCAACTTTGCCTATGTTAAGAGAGAAGTAGGGATTGATGACATGTTCAACTTTGAGACTTTTGGCAATAGCATGATCTGCCTGTTCCAGATAACCACCTCTGCTGGCTGGGATGGACTGCTAGCACCTATCCTCAATAGTGGCCCACCCGACTGTGACCCTGAGAAAGATCACCCTGGGAGCTCAGTTAAGGGAGACTGCGGGAACCCATCTGTTGGAATCTTCTTTTTTGTCAGTTACATCATCATATCCTTCCTGGTGGTGGTGAACATGTACATTGCTGTCATCCTGGAGAACTTCAGTGTTGCTACCGAGGAAAGTGCAGAGCCCCTGAGTGAGGATGACTTTGAGATGTTCTACGAGGTTTGGGAGAAGTTTGACCCAGATGCCACCCAGTTTATAGAGTTCTCCAAGCTCTCTGATTTTGCCGCTGCCCTCGACCCTCCTCTTCTCATAGCAAAACCAAACAAAGTACAGCTCATTGCCATGGACCTGCCCATGGTCAGTGGCGACCGGATCCACTGCCTGGACATTTTGTTTGCTTTTACAAAGCGTGTTTTAGGTGAGAGTGGAGAGATGGACGCCCTTAGAATACAGATGGAAGAACGATTCATGGCCTCAAATCCTTCCAAGGTCTCTTATGAGCCCATCACAACCACTCTGAAACGCAAGCAAGAGGAGGTGTCTGCTATCGTTATCCAGAGGGCTTACAGACGCTACCTCTTGAAGCAAAAGGTTAAAAAGGTTTCATCCATATATAAGAAAGACAAAAGCAAGGAAGGTGATGGGACACCTATTAAAGAAGAGATCCTCATTGACAAACTAAATGAGAATTCAACTCCAGAGAAAACCGACGTGACACCATCCACCACTTCTCCGCCGTCATACGATAGTGTGACAAAACCAGAAAAGGAAAAATTTGAAAAAGACAAATCAGAAAAGGAAGACAAAGGAAAAGATATCAGGGAAAGTAAAAAGTGAAAAGAAGCAAAGCGTATTCCATTTTGTGATCAATTGTTTACAGCCTGTGTTGGTGATTTATTTGTGTCCACAGGACTCCCACAGGAAGTCTATGCCAAACTGACTGTGTTTTCATAAATGTGTACTTAAGGTCAGTGCCTATAACAAGACAGCGACCTCTGGTCAGCAAATGGAGACTCAATAAACTCGAGAAACAGCGTCAACAGGAGGTTTCTGTTTTCACAACCAGCTGACACTGCTGAAGAGCAGAGACCTAATGGCTACTCAGACTATAGGAACCAATTTCAAAGGGGAGGGAAGTTAAATTTTTATGTAAATTCAATGCGTGACACTTGATAATACGTAATTGTCACCACTGCTTATGTTTTAACTGCCAACCCTGTCATATTTTTACAAATTGTGTGCTGTGATTTTATCACCTTTTTTTTTTTAAATCCACAGGTTGTTTACTATTACATGTGACTATTTTTGTAAACGGGTTTATGTTTGAGGAGAGGGAGTCGAGGGAGTGAATCCTCCATATCTTTATTGTATAACTGGGTGCATTTTCAATCATGGCATGTTATAATTCTCATTCGCACATGAAAAAAAATATCACATCACTCAATGAAAGAGTTTATGTCTTGTTTCAGGATGTTTTTAGATTTTGAGGTGCTTAAATAGCTATTCATATTTTTGAGATGTTTCATCCACAAAAGATTTTAATGTGCCTGTAAATGTTCCGTAGAACTCAAACATTTGAGAGTTGTTTTATTTTTACATACTCCATTATATGTACGTGTATATATGTATATAGGTATGTTGTACACACATGCACAAACTCACACACACATAGGTACCATTACATAGTCATTCAGAGTTGAGTCCCAGCATGACTACACATTTTTTATAAGTGTCCTTTGGCATAAAATTAAAATATCCTGTCAGTTCTTTCTATGAAATCTGAATTGACCAAAAAGCATCCCCACCACCACTTTATAAAGTTGATTCTACTTTTTCCTGCAGTATTGTTTAGCCATCTTCTGCTCTTGGTAAGGTTGACATATCTCAATTTTAAAATGAAAGTCTGCTTTGTAAATAGTAATTTTACCCAGTGGTGCATGTTTGAGCAAACAAAAATGATGACTTAAGCACAGTATTTATTGCATCAAATATGTACCACCGTAAGTATAGTTTGCAAGCTTTCAACAGATAATACGATGTAATTGGTTCCATTATAGTTTGAGGCTGTCTCTGCTGCATGTTTATCTTGCCAATGCTGCTGTATCTTATTCCTTCTACTGTTCCAAAGTCTGATATGGGAAGCCATATGTCAGTGGTAGATTGAAGTGTGTTGTTCTATCAAGACCTCATTCTTCATGTTGTGAAGCAATAGATCGCAGCAAACCGTGAAGAGCTACTTGCTTTTTATTCTGCCAATCATGACTGAGTCCTCTGCGGTGAAAAGCCTGACTGTACAAACACGTTGCAAGCTGCTTAAATCTGTTGAAAATATATGGTTAGAGTTTTCTAAGAAAATATAAATACTGTACAAAGTTCATTTTATTTTATTTTTCAGCCTTTTGTACATTAAATGAGAATTAAAAGTATCTTCAGGTTGATGTCACAGTCACCATTGTTAGTTTTTGTTCTTAGCACTTTTGAATTAAAGCACTTCACAAAATAAGAAGTAAGCACTAAGACACAGTAGAGGTTTCTGCTTTTTTTATGAATCTTGTAAATTTGCACACATTTCATTGTGAAACAAATCTCAAGCTGAGTCCTGGTATTTGCTTTCAAATAGTGATACCTTTATTATCGAGAGAGGCTTAGGGAAAGATCAACTGAGTCTTAGCATTGCTTGAATTTTGTGTTTCTACTTGGTCTTTTTATTCAGTAATCAGCAATCTTTTCCAGTGTTTGTTCACATCAATAAATCTAATCACACCAACCCATATGGCACTAGAACTCTGCAAGTTCTAGTATCTAGATGATACAGGATTCAAGCTTTTCCCCCCTCACAGAACCAAGTAGTGAGACTATTTCACCAGTTACAGCAAAATATTTTGTGTTTCACAAGCAGCATTAAATGTAGATTCTTTATACTAAAGCTATTGACTTGTAGTGTGTTGGTGAAATGCATGCAGGAAAATGCTATTACCATAAAGAACGGTAAAACCACATTACAATCAAGCCAAAAGAATAAAGGTTTTGTTTCTGCTTTAGTATTTAATTGTTCTGTCTTTGTTTCTATCTTTGAAATGCCACTTAAAGTTAAATTTCTGTCATGTAAAAATGATCTCAGAAAAAGGTAAATGTAAAGAATACACATAAAGTATAATAACTCATCTTAAATTGTTTTCATGGAATGGAAATCAATTGAGGTGAGTGTACTGGATATCTAGTTTGAATATTGGCCAAAACCTCAGAAATGGCATCAGAGTAGTGGAAAGTTATTAAAATTAATAAAAAATTGATTAACATTTTAAGTTGTGTATCCCTTTCTCCTTTTGTCTACCTAGTTTTGTTGTCAGTTTCTTGGTTTCTTTTGTATCTATTATTGTTTTATTTTTCATAAACTTTTCCATTTCTCCTTTGGGTTAATATTTTTCATTCAGGATATTCTTCTACTTTCCTTTCTATTCATCAAATCATATTTGTTCTACTCTATAGGAATTCATGGTTTATAGTGGGCCCCTCACAGTTTACTGCCAAGTACACAATAGTGCCTCTATCTCATTTTTTTTTTAATTTCCTTGGAAAAACTCTAGGAAAGATTAGACATCAACTCTTCATAATGAACACTCACAAACAGAATTCATAAATGACAAGACTTGGTTTTTCCACATAATCGTTAGCATTTTAGAAGATTTTCAACTCCAATTACACATTAGAGTTATCTGAGCAGTTTAAACACACATTTATATTTATAGGTAAATACATATATGGATATGCATTCACACACACTATTGTGTGTGTGAGGACTAGAGCAGTTGGACTTACATTTCTGGGAAGACTGAAGCATGCAATGTTTGTAAGGATCCTCATTGTTCTGTTCATTCATTCTGAAAGCTGAGAAACAACTTATAAGCATATCCTTGCCCATTAGGAAAAGATGTTTCACAGAATATAGACTCGTTTCCAGGGCCTCATTACACTATTCATGAATGAGGCTTGAGCTTTGTTGGCTTTTAGAGTATTTGTCCCATGTTGTGATGAACTGACATTGATTAATACATACCTGGGTTTGCTTGTTAGGATTGTGGTGTAAAAGGGATTCTGTGAGAAGAGTTTGATGATTTTTTTCCATCTTACACACATACGTGCATACACACACACACACACACACACACACACACACACAGTATCGCATCCCCTCTTTTAGTGTAAGTTAGATCAGAAGAATATGGGGATGGTCTAAGAAATAATATGAATTCATGAAAGACCCGACAGGTGAATCATGCCCTATTGTGTGATAACAATCAATGTGGGCCTTTTTCAGTTCAGGAAGCAATCACTCCTTAAATAATTTTTTAAAGTGAAGTCATCTCTCAACTGTTGACAGAATTTATAAGTGAAACCAGGATCTTGAGCATCTTTCATACAAGAGATTTTGACTAAAGATATCAGTTTCTCTGACAAACATAGATTGAAGGTTTGTGTGTATTTGTGTATATCTTCCGACAAGTTGTGCTTTTCTAGGTGTAATGACAATGTATGAAACTCAAAATACTAACTTCGAAAATTCAGAGACAGCTTTCACCGGTCAGCTGTAAAAAGTACACATAGGTTTGCTGGTGTTAGCTCACTAGACAAGAAAGTATTCCAGTCTTCTGCATTCTTGGGTAAGCTGACGTAATTAATTCTTTTTCTGAACTCTGTATATTGCCAATGAATGTACAAACAGAAAGGAAGACAGAAGGGAGGGTGCAAAAATACAAAAGGCAAAATAGAAGTAGGAGATGACATATGAAATGGAAAGATATGCTTCATAAATTATTTTCTGAAATGGCTCTGCTTGTTAACTGCAGCAATGACGGGGGAAGTGAAAAGAGAGAGGAGTAAGGAAAAGAAAAGTTGCTTAGCTATCAGATCTTCCGTTTGCTAGATCTTTTGCCCCAAATTCCTGAAACAATCTGACATGGGGCCAACTCAAGCCAGGTGCAAAGAACCTATCTGAGTGTCCCATTTGGGAGGCAAGGACACAAGCACTGGAGCAACAGCTATTACCTCTGGGTGGATGTGAACAGGAAATGAATTGGAAGCAGAGCCACGACTCAAACCCAGGCATTCTAACACATGATGTGGATTTCTCAAGCACCTTACTTGTTATACCAAATCTACACTCTTCTCCCTTCACTTCTGATATCAAAAACTATATGTTCATGTATGTATTGATTATTCTAGGAATTCTGAAATTTTATTAACATACTCAACAATTTCTTTGTAGTGTTCAGGTTTCTGTCACTATCAGTTCTAATCTTATTATCATCAATTTCAGGGTTTTTTTTTTTTTTTACTGTATTTACTGGCCATCCAAATGGCATTGAAAAGTCATGATGATAATACTAGCTTTACTCTGTTTCCTATATGAGTTATGGAATAAATTGCTTTATAATAATTTGTGATGTATACCCTTGGGTAGAGCGTTTTATTTTTTGAGAGACACTCACTATCATCTTAAAGAGGATTCCTTCAGTTTCTACTTTTAAGAATATCACTTATTATTGCTAAGTATTGAATTATATAAATTTTTGTCTGTGTTTTATTCAATCTTGCTTTCCTTCTGTATTCTAGTATTCTGACAAATAAGACATTGATGCTATAATGTTAATGCCTAAATAATCCGATTTTGTCAATTAGACACCAAATTCAAATACTGTTTAGATACCAATTTCAAATGCTATTGTATCTGGTTTTCCAATACTCTGCTTCCTACTCCTATATCTTTGTCAAGGAGGTTATGCCTCCTTGTAAGGGTTCTAATATCAAGGTTATGCTAGCACAGGGGGTTACAACATCACTTAAGATATCCACAACACATGTCAGAATGATTTGTTCAAGTCCCAGCCACTATACATCTGATTCAGCTTCCAGGTAACCTGGGAAGGCAGTAGATTACAACCCAGGCCCCAGAGTTCCTGTCACCTCCATGAGTGAGCCAGGTGGAGTTTCAGGCTGTTTTGAGCCTGGTCCGGCTCTAACAAGTATGAGCATCTGGGGAATGGACCATCACATGGAAAAATTCCTTCAGCTCTTCCTTCTCCCTATTACCATGAGTTTCAAATGATTTAAAGAATCTTAAAAAAATTGGAATTCTTTTTAAATTTTCAATAGATGCTATGATGGATCTCATATCTTCTTTAGTTATTTGGATAAATAGCTAGTAAAACTTTCTGAGACTGAGCTGTTTCTCTGCACACTTTTTAAATTGTGTATGTTCTTCAATGGGGAGGATTCTACTAATTTTCATTTCTTTTTGTTTGTGTAACTTGCTGATATTGCAAGTTCACGCATGTAAGCTTATTTATGTCATCTTTTAAAACTGAAGTAATGATCCCCTTTCTGATTACTGATTCTTTTTTTGTATTTACTTATCTAATATTTCAAAGAACCAACTTTTAATTTTCAGGTATTCTTTATTGTATATTCTTTTTCTATTTTATTATTACCTGTTCATTTTCATATTTGTCATGATCGTCCTTCTATTTCTTTGCGTTTACTATAGCACTGTTTTCTAATGACTATTGGAGACTTTGATTTTCAGCTTTTATTATTTGTTTAAAATAAAAGTACTTTTGGCTTCAAATTTCTTGGTAAACATAGTTTTAGCAACATCCTATAGATTTTTGTTTATTTTTTACCACAAGCTTAAAATATATTTTAATTTTTTCATGTCTCTCATTGCACTGGAAATTTTGAACAGCACTGCTTAATGCCCAGATAGTTGAACAATTTTCTAGACATATTTGCTTCTGTTGCTAATTTAATTTCTTGTTCAGGTCATTGCTTTACAGTGTTTTTGTTGTTTAACATTTGGGAGGAATTGTTCTATAACTTAGCATGGCTCAGATGTGACATATGTTTCTTGTTCCGTTGACAATAAATTTAATTGTTCAGCTTATACTTGTGATGTTTTCAGCTGTTAACCAGATGAAGTTTGTTCATTATTCAAAGCAAATTTATCAGTTTATTTTGATTATTTTTGTCTATAATTTACAATGTGACAAATGGACATATTCCAATGTGATTGTGGATTACTTTGATTTCCCCTGTTTCTTCTGTCATCATTTGATGCCTATTACTCTTTATAACTGCTATGTTTCCACAGCAGATTAGCCCTGCTATCTTTATGAACTAGATCTCATCATTTCAAGCACTTCGAGTCTTAAGCTGTTTGGTCTGATGGTATTAAACTAATTGTGGCTTTGGATGGTTTCGCACAGCACATCTTTAACCTCATAATCAGTAATGAACATTGACAAGCTTTGTTTTGTATCTAGCCTGGAAGTCTTTCACACACACATACACATACCATATTTGTATTTAAATTTATGACTGCTCTTTGATTGTATTATTCAGAATTATATTGTGTTCCCATATTGTTTGCGGATGCCCCAGCAATTGTCACGTGCTTACATAACTTACTGAATTCCAAAATAAATTTGTGCTTTACCACTCCATGCACATTGCTAGAATATGTGAATACTTTTATTCCTTCTCTCCCTCTTCATTATTCATGTTATGATTAGCATGTGTTTTTATTATACCTGTAATTTAAGCTCTGGAAAACATTTTGTTGCCACTCTTTTACAGTCAATGCCTATTTAAGTTTCTGAAATATTCCTTTTTTTCTTTGACTTTTATTATAATGTAAAAGACTATCCATAGTAATAGCTATTGGTATCAGGCTAAAGGAATATTCTTTCATATTTACCTGAAAGTATTTTTTATTCTTCCCTGTATTTTCTTAGCTGTGGGTCATTTTTCTTCTTGCTGACAAAAAAAAAACAAAAAACAAAAAAAAAAAAAAAAACACTACTTCTTGTAATTGCTTTGGTGTGGATCTCCTCTTACTGAAATTCCCAAGTTTACTTTGCCCAAAATTTTCTCTCTCCAGTTTGAAGGATTTTTTGTAAATATGAAATATGGAGATAATTTTTCTCTATTTTATCATTATAGGTTAACATTCACTGTCCTGGGTAAAACGACAAAAAAATATTAAGCCCAAGACGATTTTACAAATAAAAAAATGAACAGATATCAGAGTTTGAGATTTCACTAGTTAATGGGGTAATCCAATGAATCAAGGAATTAGACCAAATAAAACCCTGATCGCCTGCCACTTACTATGCCACATAAAGGAGTTAATTGGTAGCCACTGAAGGACTTCACAAAAATCAAGGCTCTGCAGTCCCCAGATGTGTTTGCTGTAATTGCTTTTTCTTTAAGTGTTGCGTCCAGATGTCTCTGTCCATTGGCATTTTTCCACCTAATCCCCTGCTTCTCGCTGTGCCAGAGCCCCAGAGGAGTTCCGGATCCTCCTGCCTGCTGGCAGGAGACTGTGTGGCTTTGCAGCCTTCACCTCGGATTCCCCCTGCACCTGTATGACTAATCCAAAGTCCTCCAGAGCTCTGCTCCTTGTATTTCTCCTGGTCTTGTGCCCTCTAGGAGTCTTTGAAATGTATTTTTTTAAAGTTTACTTCCGGGCCCGGCGCAATGGCACAGTGGTTAAGGTCCTCGCTTTGCACCCTCGGGATCCCATATGGGCGTCAGTTCTAATCCCGGCAGCCCCGCTTCCCTTCCAGCTCCCTGCCTGTGGCCCGGGAAAGCAGTCGAGGACGGCCCAAGGCTTTGGGACCCTGCACCCGCGTGGGAGACCCGGAGGAGGCTCCTGGCTTCGGATCGGCATAGACGGAGGATCTTCCTCTCTGTCTCTCCTCTCTGTATATCCGCCTTTCCAATAAAAATAATAAAATAAATCTTTAAAAAAAATAAAGTTTACTTCCATCTTCACAATGTAGTTTTACCTGTGAGGGAGAGCAACTGAGTCAGTCATCGCTCATTCTTTTCGATGATTCAGACCAGCAACAGGAAGTGCTTTTTCCTGTCCTGGGGGGTAAGGAACCATCTCTTATATAAAACATTGTCCTTATTCTGAAATCTATGCTATGATCTGTTATCTGAACTTTAGGTCTTAGCGTGCAAAACCGACTATTCCTACAAAGTTGAAAAGGTCAAATTTGAAGGTGATTTTTTTCCTTGTTGATCCCGTTGGCCTCTGAATTCCTGTTTTTGAATTAAAAAGCCTCGTGGTCTTTATTATGAAGAATTTCCTAAAAGAGAAAGTCCTCATAGGGTTAAGTTCAACACTGACTTAATATATAGAACTGTATCCTCCATTTTTGACTTGCTAAATCTTATAGCGTATTAATGGAGATAGTTTTTAGGAAGGTAAGAGGCGTTATCATGCCATGCCCAGATCTAGAAAGGCTTCCTACACAATGTTCCTATTACTTGAAGCAAGTATGATTGAGCTTTGTAACTGTTGCCATTCTTTTCCCATAATAGTAGGCATTCAGTATTCTGTCTATATAGTAGAAACATATATTCTGATATGCCTTGGTTAGAATTTTTGACAAATTCCAAAATATTTAAACACAAAATGATCATATAATTCAAAAGCTCCACTTCTAAATATATACCCAAGAAAAGCAGGAAAATATACCCATTTAAAAACTTCTATATAAATGTTCAGAATTTGTGAAAAAAAAGAAAAATAATAATAATAAGGAGGCTAGTATTTGTCACAGCAGTTAAAATCCACTTGGAAAGTTGTATTCTGCATGCAGTTCGCACCCCAGCTTCACTCCCTCTTTTAGCACCCTGTTCATGAGCACTATGCAAAGGCTGAAGTGGTTTTGTCTCCTGGCTGTTGGATTCAACCTGGACCTGTCCTGGCTGCTGCAGGCATCAGGGGAGTGAAGCCATACATTGTAGTGACTGCTATTTGTGTGTGTGATCAAGTGTCTTCCTACTTCTCAAATAAGCAAAACAATTCAATTTTCATAAATTAATTTATTTACAAGGTGAAAACAATCCAACTTCTTACTTATAAATGAATAGATAAGTACATTTTGCATATCCATACATTAAAGCTGAATTAACTTTAAAAACACGTCAGGTTAAATAAACCCCAAAAACATCACACAAAGAAAGAAGCAAGTCACACAAAAAATCATATATTGTATGATCCCTTTTCAATATATGTCATTTTTAAGATTATTTACTTTACTTGACATTTAGAGTTACAGAGAGAGAGAGAGAGAGAGAGAGAGAGAGAGAGAGAGATGGTAGGTATCACTTCCACCTGCTGGTTCATCTTCCAGATCTGGTGAAGTCTGATTCTGGGAGCCAGGATCTTCTGGTGGTCACAGGAACCTAAAACCCTGGGTTATCTGCTGCTGCCTTCTCAGGCCACTGGCAAGGAGTTGGATTTGAAGCAAAGCAGTTGGGACTGGAACCAGCAGCCAAATGGGATGCTAGCAATACAGGACACCGTATCCGCCCGATCATTGTAATTTTACTTCTTTTCATTAAAACACAGCAAGTTTTAGACGTTTTGTCACATGGATTTCAAATGTAAACATTGTGCACCTACACATATGTACCACAATGACCATAACATGGGGAAAATAGACATATTATCATGCACATGGTATGATTCTGTGAAGCAGCATTTATAACTATACATCAAATGCTACAACATATACACAATGTTTATACTCTATATGAAATTCCACAAATAATGCAAAGCATGAAATTTGCTTTTCTGGGTCTGGGTTATTTCATTTAGAATATTTATTTAGATTTTTATAATTTATTTAGAACATTTATAAATATTTAAATACTGATACCTAAGGTCATCAATATTTTGCAACTGCAGGATTTGATACTTTTTATGATTGAGTATTATGTTATTGTGTATTCCTGCCACATTTTCTTCATCAAATTTTGAAGTGGTAGAAATCTAGGTTGATTCTATGTGTTGACCATTTTGAATTGAACTGTTCTAGAAGTGGGAGAACAGCCATCTCCTCTGGATGCTGATTTCCTGTTCTTTGAACATAGTTCCAGTAATGGGACTTCTCAAATATTTCCTCCTACTCTTGGTTGTATTGTTAATTGTTTTGCTGTGAAGAAGCTACTGACCTTGACTTTACCCCAAGAAAAAAGGCAGATTAAATGTTACCAGAAGGAAAGCAGATTGGAAGTAATTGTTCCCCAGTTATATTTTAAAGAGTTGACAAAATTTTAAACTAAGGATAGCTGGTGGATGTACGACATTGCAAGCATCACTGAATTTCAAACTTCAAAATTATTATTATGTTATGTTAGTTAAGATTTTTTATTATTAATTGCATTGCATTATGTGACACAGTGTTATATGCACTGGATCAGTGAAAATTCATGAGAAAAAAGAATTAGAAAACATTTTGTGACCGTACCCACTAGGGGGCGCTACCTCCATGAAGAAACATGGTTAGCTTTTTTCTTTTGCTTTTTCCCTGATAGGCAAGGGGGTCTAGGCGGTTAGCCTTACAAACTCTTTTTTCTTATTTTACTTCTATCTTAGATGTAAAACAATAGAAGAAAATGTACACTTCATAAACATTATTGTAAAACAAGGCGTTATGTTTGTTCATAAAGAAATGATGTGAACCAGCTGTATTTAGAAAAAAATTATTTCCTTGAGTATTAAACTAAACAAATTATAAACTAAAGAAATTACTAATGGAAAACATTTTAAAGATATGAGTAAATCTGAATTAGAAAAATATCCAAGTATCCATATCAATAGGGAGTTTAAAGTCATGTCGCATTACCATTAAAGAAATCTGGCATCCCATATGGGAGTGTCATTTTGAGTTAACCCTGTTCTGCTTCTTACCTAGCTCCCGGTTAACATGCCTGGAAAGGCAGCTGAAGATGGCCCAAATTTAGGGGTCCCTGCCACCCATGCAGGAGACCTAAAAGAAGACCCTGACTCCTGACTCCTTTGACCCCCAGCTCTGGTCATTTGCTGCCAAGAGGGAAATAAGTCAATGGATAGAAGACCCTTCTCTCTCTCTCTCTCTCCTTCTGTGTGTGTGTGTGTGTATGTGTGTCTGTGCAATTCTGATTTTCAAATACATAAACCTTTTTTTAAAAAAATAATAAGTAATAAATAATAAAATAAAAATGAAGTTAGTTTTCCCCCAGCACACTAGGAAGAGCATCATGGAGAAGTCACCTAGCCATTGTTTTTACTTGGCTTTGTTATTGAAGATGTGAGGAATCCCTAGGAATTTTGTGCATATGCAGTTTTACCAACCTAGAAAAGTGCACACTCAGTTCATTTTAATATCACTTACCTAAGCATTGGATTTTTTTTTCCCTTAAAGTAAAACATAAATGAACAAGCAGCCTCATAATTCTGCAATTGTGACAATAAATTATTGTTTCATGCAGCCACAAGCTGGAAAACACATACTCAAACACAGTGACAGGAGAAAACAGATACAACAATATTGTGAAATAATGTTGCGCTTGGAAAGACTTCTGCGAGGCAGTACGTATCCCAGAAAGACACTGGTGCTTGAGCAAGTTTGCAGAGTAGTACATTTGCAGAGAGATTTTAAATGCTATTGGCAGGATCTTGCAAAATGTGTTAAAGAATGATGTGTGCCAATGAGAATTATCATCTAAAACTGAAGTCTAATTCTTACTTAAGAACCATTTTAATTGAGTCCTAATTTAATCAGATGCTAATAAAATGAAACAGGCAAGCTGATCAATCAGGAAGTGATTGCTTTGGTTTCTTACATGTCTGCTGAGGTGCCAGGATTGTGTGCGAGAGTTGAATAAGGCGTGAATCTACATGTGATAATGAAGAGCTCAGGACATTAAGGGGGCCTAAACACTAACGAAAAGCCAATCTCCATTATCTTATAGCATAACGAGTTGTCCAAAATACATTGTCAAGAAGGAAATTTGCATTTTTGTCTTTATGCAAGGAATTAACGGAATTTAAGCTGATCTCCATTGGGATGATTCCTGAGCACAGATGCTTCTGGGCTTCTTGGAAACATTTAGTGTCAGTTGCTTAGGAAAAATTATAGACTATGCCAGGGTGTTATGTCAGTTCTCACATTCACTCAACAGTTTCAGTTGTATAGAACGTGTAGTCATCCCTTAGAACTCACAGAAATTGAGTCCAGTACCCACACTGATAACAAAACCGATACGTTTTCAAGTTCTTTTTTTAAAATGACATAGAGGACCAGGCTCAGTGGCCTAGTGGCTAAAATCTCACTTTTCACATGCCGGGATCCCATATGGGCAGCAGATCTAATCCTAATTTCTTCACTTCCCATTCAGCTCTCTGCTTGTGGTCTGGGAAAGCAGTTGAGGACAGCGCAAGGCCTTGGGACTTTGTGTCTACATGGGAGACCTGGAAGAAGCTTCTGGCTCTTGCCTTCGGATCAGCTCAGCACTGGCCATTGTGGCAATTTGGGGAGTAAATCATTGGACAGAAGATCTTCCTATTTATATCTCCCTATTTCTGTATATCTGCCTTTCCAATAAAAATAAAAATTTTAAAATAAATAAAATGACAGAATTTTTATAAAACCTTTGCATATCCTCCTATATATTTAAAAATATTTTCAAGTTATTTCTCATGTTTAATACAATGCAAATAGTTGTGATATTGCATTCGTATAGAAATAGTAACAAGAAAACAGTTGGTAAATGTTCCATTATTTTTCCAAGTGGTTTCCATGTGCACTGGGTTGAATTTTCAGGTGGAATCTGGATATGGAGGGAAATTAAGGCTGACCGTATTCACCAAATATCATTGCAAAGTAGAAGGGGTGGTAACAAGAGATTTTCCAAAGAGTTTGGGGGCTGCTTGAATGTGTAGCACTCTATGAAAGAACACACCTCCCCGTGTACATGCAACGCATCTAATAGATATCAGTAGACATTCTTCCTTTGTGTTACCTTATCCTGCCGGCCAAAGTTAGCTGAATGAGGAAAGAATACTTCACACAAACCGGGTTGGTCAGGTCGTGTCTATTACAAATCTGAACTGAAGTACAGTCTTGGGATTGCTAGAGGAACTGTTTAACAGCAGAGCTGGTAAGACCTGAATTCTTCACAAGACCAGGTTCTTCAATATTTCATTACATTCCATGAACTAGCTATTCAGTAAATTATCTTTCATTTTGTTTTTTAACTTGGTCTACTCTAAAGATGACATTATTTTTCACACAAAGGTACTAACACTTTTGGAATGTGTTGGTGACCAAGGAAGAAACAAGAGAAAATTCCAGATGAGTCAACTTATTTTCTCACTCTTACAAACTCAAACACTTTAAGCTTTGAGCAAATCCAACTTAAAGCTTTGGAGAGTACATCACGACTTCCTTCCACACCCTCACGTTGCAATCTCTAGGAATGCAGCAAATTTAACCCCAAATAACTTTATTTTCTGGTTGATGTTGCTGTATAAATTCATCTGAACCACTCACAACAACTCCCCATCTAGGAATAAATGCAAACACATGTAAGCATATAATTCTCAGCAGAAATAATTGATCATAAGAAAAGTGAAGCACAAAGTGTGAAGATTGGGCAAAGATCCAGCACTGAGTGCCTCTGCTGAACATCCAAAAGCAACTTTTTATTAACAAATCACAAATTTATGAATTGACTTGTTCATTCCAACACATATAACATTAAGTGAACATTTTCATAGATTTAATGAAACATAAGTAAATATTCCCTTTAATCTTTTACTGATTTTTCAGTCACAGAATGCTAGCATCATAAAAAGTCAAGTTTATACATTATTTTTATGCCTTTTGCTAAATAATATAATTGCCAATTATTATTATCATTCTTATTATTAAGAGGCAGATTTACAGAGAGAGAAGGAAAGATCACGAGAAAGTGATTCTGGGCTTGGCCCAGTGGCCTAGTGACTGAAGTCCTCGCCTTGAACGCACCAGGATTCCATATGGGCGCTGGTTCTAATCCTGGCAGTCTCACTTCCCATCCAGCTCCCTGTTTGTGACCTGAGAAAGCAGTGGGGGTTGGCCCAAAGATTTGGGACCCTGTACCCACGCAGGAGACCTGGAGGAGATTCCTGGCTCCTGGCTTTGAGTCGGCACAGAACCGGCCGTTGTGGTCACTTGGGGAGTGAATCATCGGATGGAAGATCTTCCTCTCTGTTTCTCCTCTCTATATATGTGCCTTTCCAATAAAAATAAACAAATCTTTTTGAGAGAGAGAGAGCCAGAGCTGAGCTGTTCTGAAGATAAGAGCCAGAAACTTCCGCCAGGTTTCCCACATGGGTACAAAGGCCCAAGGACTTTAGCCATTCTCTTCTGCATTAGAGCTGGATGGGGAAATGGTGCAGCCAGGACTTGAACTGGCTGTCATCTAAGATGCCAGAACCTCAGGAGGAGAATCAGCATGCTCAGTCACCATGCTGGCCCCAACTAGTATTATTTTTAATTTCCTTAAACACCTACTATTCTTTTTTTTCTTGATATTTTATTATATTTTCCACTGAAATCAGAATCTAATTCAAGATACATTTAGAATTTATTTATTTATATTTGAAAAAAAAACAAGGAAAGCTAGAAACGTGCAGAGAAGGATGTTCCATCTGCTGGCCAACACTTCAAATGTCTACAAGGGCCATGACTATGCCACAGTGATGCCAGGAGTCAAGGTCCTTTATGGTCCCCATGTCAATTGTAAGGACCAGTAGCTTGCACCGTCACCAGCTGTTTTCTAGGGTCCTCATTAGCAGGACCAGAGAAAGGATTTGAGCTCAACTGTTCAATGTGAGATATTAGCATTCTACGAGTTAATTTGACCAGTATCTCAAATTTCCCCCATACCAAGACACATTTTTTTAAGCATAACCTATGATGAGATTCATCAGCTTTAGAGAGCACACTAATGGTGCTCCACTAATGGTACACCACTAATTTTTTTTTCCTCCTTGAGTAAACATATAATTCATAAGTGCTACAGACCATTAAAGTCACACAGTTTTATGTATTCATGCATTGAGTATTTACTGTTCTTGTTAAGTAACAATTCCTAACATGAAAGAATCACCTCTTCTACCTTCTATACTGCTCAGGGGAGGGGACCTTCCTGCTACTACTTTGTTCTTGGTGTTACTGTAGCACTCTGTAGGTTATTGCTCAATAAAATCCTACACCTTCTTTTTTGACCACATATTAACTCACACTGAGGAATGCTTCGAATCTTTTGTCACCTCTCATATGTCAAACTCAGTAGTGAAGGTGACAGCATATACGTCCATGGATGCATACTGGCAATAAGCCCACATGTGAGGCTGAATTCTTGTCGCTGTTGAATAATCATCTGGGTACACAGATGGTGCTCACCCGGCAGCTTAAAGGCTGAGTAGGCAGGGGCCTGTGGTGAAGTTTGACTTCCTGCTATGAATAGGTGAGGCTAACTCGTCCAATTAAGTAACACAGAGCATAATGGAAACACACTGTCCCCTAAACAATCTGGATCTCACATGGTATAACCTTTCTATTATCTCATTTCCTTAAAACATCAACCCTTCTAGTTCATTCCATATGTCCCCTTGCCTCATGACTCCTCAAGAGTTAGCTTTCCCAACGCTGATCTCCTTCTGCTAGGTTTTTCAAACCACATGATCCTCCTGCCATAAACATTTCATTTGATACATACAGGGAAATCTTGGTGACTCTGTATGTTTGTAGTTTAAAAGCTAAGTTAAAAAAGAGGAGAGAAATAGGCTTGTGATGGGTAATGATGTATACTGGTAAGAAAAGGGTTGGAGAAAAGAGAAATACAGAATAACTTTTATCACCAAGGGAAAGAAATTGGAATTGCATTCCTCAGAATAATCACTAGTTACCAAAGTAAGATCTCACACAAATTCTTTATGAGCAATACACCTACCACACTCAGAGATTTTTCTTTCACAATAATTTATGTCCCACACCCAGTAAGACCCATAATGAAGAAAATATTCTGAAATATCAAATTCTATTATTAAAGATAATAGAATAATATTTGTGTTACATTTATTATTATTACTGCTGACCTTAATTTCGCCTAT
This sequence comes from Ochotona curzoniae, assembly GCF_017591425.1. Taxonomy (NCBI): domain Eukaryota; kingdom Metazoa; phylum Chordata; class Mammalia; order Lagomorpha; family Ochotonidae; genus Ochotona; species Ochotona curzoniae. Next base: position 27,907,287 of record NW_024465369.1, read on the forward strand.
CAGACACTCTAAGCAATGTATGTAAATTGTCTCGTTTCTCTCTTTCATCAAAACATAATGGGGACCATCATTAAGCCACTGCCTGCCATGCCAGCACATTCCATGAGTACAGGTTTAAGTTCTGGATGTTTCCCCTATAAATCCAGTGCCCTGAAAATGTGAAAGATGACCCAAGGACTCAGGACTATGCCACTCACCTGGGAGACTCAGATGGAGTTCCAGGCTCTTGGTTTCAGCCTTGCTAAGTTCAGGTCATTGTGGTCCCTTGGGTCCCAGGTCCCAGGTCATTGTGGAGGATTCCTGTGTATCTCTCTCTCCTCGCTCTCTCTCTTTCTCTGCCTTTCAATAAAGAATTAATATCGTATAAATATAAATAAGTAAAAATTTTGTGACAATCCACATATAGAAACTAGGAACAATGAGATTGGATAACTCACTCAATGTCACAAAGATCAGTAATATGTACCTATGCAGTATGACCCAGGTTACTTTCTGAAATATGCCTCATCTTTGAATCTGACTCAGTTCTCTTTAATCTACCTGATTCCTTAACTCAATATCTTTGTCCTATCAACAGGCAAAAATACTCCTCAGACAGTTTTCACTCTGTAACAGTGCTAACAGCCAATATTCCCCTTCAGTTGAACTCTATCAGGTGGAGGGAATGCTTGCGAGGGAGGGGAATGTTGCTTTATCAAGTGTCCATTTAAAAAGTTAACTTTCATAAGCACTTGAGAATCAGAAGCTGAGTTGAACAGATGCTGTAACAGAGGTTTGCTTCAGGGTTCATTCACTAATTCTGTCATCAAATATTATTTTAAAGATTTTATTTTATTAGAAAGTCAGATATACAGAGAGGAGGAGAGAAAGATCTTCTGTCCAATAATTCACTCCTAAAGCAGCCACAAGGGCCATAGCTGAGACAATCCGAAGTCAAGTGCCCAGGGCCTCTTCCGGGTCTCCCACACCAGTACAGAGTCCCAAGACATTGGACAGTCTTTGACTGCTTTCCCAGGCCACAAGCAGGGAACTGAGCGGGAAGCAAGCCTTCCAGGATTATAACTAGTGCCCATTTGGGATTCTGGTGCATGCAAGGTGAGGACTTTAGCCACTAGGCTACCATGCTGGGCCCTGAGCAAATATCTTCGTGAGCACTTGCCTTGTAGTCTAGGTGGATGGATAGTACCAGCATGCCAGTTCCTCTTTCATTTGGACTTGCCTGCCTCTAAACCTCATGTGATTTCTAGAGTCTCTAGTATAGATGTTTCTCTAAGCAAGTAGAAAATACATGATCACACAAGGATGCAAACACAAGAAATGTTTTAGAAGCTATACGATTGACAACACTTAAAATAGTTCATAATGCATACATGGGGAAAACACACAAATTCCACCAGGATTCCACAAGTCGGCTAAGAGAAGACTGTCCAGGTTAGTAATCTAAGCCTTTTCTCCACAGGAAAGTAGATCTTTGTGGTCAGGTTTGTGTACTAAGAAGGATGCTCATGGAGCAGTCTAGTCACAGCAGGTGTAAGATGCTTCCTCAGAGGCAAACAAGATCAAAGCCATAGGGTTAGCGTGGTCATCAATAAAGCCTCAGCACCAGCAATAAAGGGAAATGCCGATCTTGCCTGCCCTGGCAGCTCTTCTATTTCTACAGTGGTGGGGTATTTTGAATGGATTTTTGTTTTCTAGGAAAGAAAACTGGCAACATAAACTGAAACACTCTGTGAACATGAGATGTAAGAAATCTTGTGTTTGACTTCCTCTTAAGTAATATCCCTCTGTACAGCTGCCTTATTTTTCATGATAGGGTTTTGTAGGTAGAGAGATTCTCCACCTCCCCTTGCTTCTTCTTCATGCCCCGCCCCCAAGTTTTCTCCCTTATTGTTACAAGAGTTAGGCCTTCAAAAATAGCCAAAAGTTTAACATTCTGATATTTAAGTGTATTCTGACATTGTAAGTATAGCAATGGTAGAAAATCTACTATCCTATTGTCAAGCTAGAGTTAACAGCTTTGTTGAGAGTTCTCCTTTTATTCTGGAGTAGAGATGCATACTGCAATGCATCTTCACTTCTCGTTATGTTAGTCTCCATTATACAGTTCCTCTACCTATGTGTGTGTGTGTGTATGTGTTGATCCTATACTTTGCATGAAGCTTGCTTTATGTCAGAGAAACCATGATATTTGTCCTTTTGGAATTGACTTATTTCACTGAACATGATTGTCTCCAGTTGGAACCATTTTGTTGCAAAATAGTAGGATTTTTTTTTTTTTTTTAGAATTTCATTCCTTTTTAATGGCTAAGTGGTATCCAGTGAAACAGATGTACCACAGTTTATTTAACCGTATCTTAGTCAATAGGCATCTGGGTTCTACACCCAGAAATCATCAAAATATTAGAGGAAAATGTGAAACACTCTCCTAGATATAGGGCTTGGGAGAGACTTCTCAGAAAAGTCACCAAAAGCACAGGCAGTCAGATGGGAGTACATCAAACTAAGCTTCTCTATAGCAAAGGAAATGATCAACAACGCAAAGAAGCAACCAGCAGAATGGGAAAAAAAAACCTTTGTGCACTACACAACAGATAGGGGACTAATATCCAGGATTTATAAACAGCTTTAAAAACTGAAAATATCAAAACAAATAGCCCTAAGAAGAAATGGGCAAAGGAAATAGCAGGCATTTTTCAAAAGAACAAATTCAAATGGCTAATAGACTTACGCTAAAATGTCTTGTTCTCCTAGCTATTAGGGAAATACAAATAAAGCCAAATTAAGGTTCTACCTAACTTCAGTGGGATTGAATTGCCTTTGGAAATATATTCACAACACTTACTGGCATCAATGTAGGGGGAAAAGGTATCCACCCCTCTTCCTTGTTGATGACAGTGTAAACTGGTGTGGCCACTATGGAAGTCAACTGAAAATTGATCTGGGGCCTGGCGCCGTGGCCTAGCAGCTAAAGTCCTCGCCTTGAATGTGCCAGGATCCCATATGGGCGCTGGTTCTAATCCCAGCAGCTCTACTTTCCACTCAGCTCCCTGCTTGTGGCCTGGGAAAGCAGTCAAGGATGGACCAAAGCTTTGGAACCCTGCACCCACATGGGAGACCTGGAAGAGCTCCTGGCTCCTGGCTTTGAATTGGCTCAACTCCAGCCGTTGTGGCTACTTGGGGAGTGAACCATTGGACAGAGGGTCTTCCTCTCTGTCTCTCCTCCTCTCTGTATATCTGACTTTGTAATAAAAATACAGCTTTTTAAAAAATCATCAAAAAATAATAATTACCATAAAAAACAAATGTCACATAAAATATTTACTTATTTAGATGAATGGTAGATTTTATAGAGGAAGAAGACAAATATAAAGGGGAATCTTCTATTTGCTGATTTACTCCCCATATGGCTGCAATGGGTGGAGCTGAGCCCATCTGAAGCTGGGAGTCAGGGACTTCTTTCTAGGTTTCTCATAACAGCCCAGGGACTGAGCCATCCTCTGGTGCTTTCCCAGATCATAAGCTGGGTGAGAAGTGGAACAGACAAGGCATGAACCTGCACCCATATATGATGCCAGCACTGCAGGTGGATGATTGGTGTGCTAGGCCACAGAATAAGCCCCAACTACAAATAGTTCTATTCAGAGCACCATCAACATTAGTTTTCTCTCCCTGAAAATGATGACAAAACATTCTGGTAAGCAATCAATTACAGGCTGAGAGTAACACCATGTCCTGACTTTGTTCAAAAGAAATTAAGAAATTATAATTAAAATTTAGTGTTCATATTTTTCAGAAAAAAAGAAGTTGCTCTTATTGTAAAGAGTAATCATTGGGTAACTGGTAAAACTGCTGAAGTGGAGACAGGAAACTGCCCCTCTAATTGCAGAAGCCTCTTATGACTCTTGAATGTCAGTGACTGTGGGTATCATGTGTATAGGTCTGGTCAGCCTACACAACTTTTGTTTGTGATTGCAGCTATAAACTCAACAGTGAAGATTTGCAAATTTTGGCATTATGCTCCTGTTAGTTCATCCCAAGTGGACTTGGTTGGAAATGTTCCCCAGGCCCCTTTTCCTTTTACATTACCTCATTTCATTTTTTCTGATTCAGATGGAATTTTTAAAATTTTTATTTTTCAGCATACAACCCTCTCTGGAAAAGAAATTTTATCCAAAACAGATATTATTGCTTTTACTATAATGGTGGATAAGCATAAATAAGTGGATGGTAACTTTAAGTAGAAGTGTTTCAGCATTCACTTTGTTAAAATTTTAGTAACTTTTTGAATGTTGTCCCAGGGCCAGACCTCTGTAATCCAGCTTAACAGCTCCAGACTCAGCTTCTAATGAAAGTTGCAAGTAACCAATCTGAAAGTTTTTTTTTTTAATATAAACTAAAAATAAAAGGATTGTTTGGGAATTTATTCCAGAGCTTTTTTCCTGCCTAATTATCTTAATTGGTATGGTTAAACATGGGGTTTTCATTTATACTATGGTAACACTATTTAAAGAGCAATCTTTAATATATGATAAAAATTATATAGCATGGCACTATTTGAAGACCATATCTCCACAGAGTTCACTTCTTGAAAATGCAGAACCAGGAATCTCACACGAATCCTTCCAGCCCCTGAGTTAATTTACGCTAATTGTCTCTTGGTATCACATGAAGCACACTAAGGTGAGAACAAACACGTGCTCATAGTAAGAAACTTGCTTACAAAACCGTAACTGAAGATTGTGACAATGACTCTAATTACGTGAGCTCCGTTGATTTTATAAGAGTTCCCAGGGACACTCTGCTATTGTTTGATTGCAATCTCATACACATATGTCAAATGGCTCTCATTTGCTATTTTAGTGTTCTAAACTCTATTAATTGGTGTGTGGTGAGGTTGATCTGAAATCCTTCAGATCCTAGCTTCCTCTGTTAATGGCTTAGTTCAAAAGGCTTACCTATCATTGAATACGAACTCTGCCAGGTTCCATTCTGTTTGTGCAACACACTTGGGCCTCTGGCAATTCTGAATAGCAGTCTCCTGATGCCTCCTTGGTTAGCACATCTTTAAAGAATGTTTTACATAAGAGGGCAAAAGTCTACAGGCTAGGAGTGAAGTGGAGAGATGTCACCAGAGAAATTCTGATGCTTCCGCTCTGGCTGTGGTAGAGGACAAATAAAAAAGAAATAACTTTTATAAAACAGAATATCAAGACATTTATCTACAGGGATTTGTGCCATGGAGTAGTAGATTACGCTTCCACTTGCAATGCCAGCATCCCATATTGGCATCGATTCAATTCCTGGCTGCTCCACTTCTGATCCATGTCCCTGTTTACGGGTTGGGAAAGCAGTGGAGGTTGGCCCAAATCCTTGGCTCCAGAACCCAAATGGGAGAGCTGGAACACACTTCAGCTCTTGGCTTCAAACTGGCCCAGCTCCAGCCATTAAAGCCATTTGAAGAGTGAACCAGCAGACGGAATCTCTCTCTCTCTCTCTTTTTCTCTTTCTCCCTCTCCCCTCCTCTTTCTGTTAATCTGCCTTTCAAATAAAAAATAAATAAATCTTTTTAAAATGTCACTCTGGTGCCACTGGTTTGGTTTCTTGGAAGTAGGGGAGAATGGGAAGCAGTGGTAGACACATCTGCTTCTGGTGTCAAAGTACCTGGGTTCAGCATCCAGTGCTGGCTCCTGACTCCATCTTCCCACTCAGATGGCTGTGTTCCTGTCACCTGCACTGGAACACCTGGATTGAGTTCCCAGATCTCTGCTTTGCTCTCAACTCTGTCCAGGGACACTAAAGCTTTATAAAAGTGGATGGGAGTGTTCTCTCTCTTTCTCTCCACCCCCTCCTTTTTTGGTCATTTCCTCTCAACTATTTTTTAATATAAAAAGCTTGCAATTTTCCTTTAAATCAGTTTTAAAAAATGGAACAGCATTGGGATATAGCAGATAAAGCTGCCACACACAATGCCAGCATCCCATATGGGTGCCTGTTTAAGTCCAGCTGCTCAATTTCCCAACCTGTTAATGTGCCTGAGACACCAGCACAAGAGATCCCAGGTTCTTGGGCTCATGTACCTTTACTGGGGACTTGGAAGATGCTCCTGGCTCCTGGTCTTGGCCTGGCCCAGCCCAGCCCAACCTTAGTCATTCTGGACATGTGAGAGAAAAGGAGCATCTGAAAGATCTTTTTATATATCTATGTCTCTCTCTTCATAATTCTGCATTTCAAACAAATAACTAAATCTCTTTTTTAAAAGAAGTAAACAGAAAGAAAATATAATAGCAAAACTTCCATTGACACCATCGGAATAATAAATAAATGTGTTATTTTTGTGGTCCTAGCTGAGAAGATTTTGAGGTTGAAATGTTTAATCTTGGATAGAAGTATGTCAGACATACAAATGTATTTCTCTGGTGATATAAGACAGGAACATCACATCAACCAATAAGGATGGAGTTTACTCAAGATGGCATGAAATGAAGATAAACCAAAATAAAGAAGAAATAAAAAGAAAAGGAGAGAAATACAATCCATGGAGCTCCCAGTGTAACCAAATCGTGTCAGTCTTTCAGGGCGTAAATTGACATAACAAGTGTCTTAAAAGTGCCCCATCTGGGTAAACATACAAACTGCTAAAGTTTTATTTAGTAGGAAAATTTGAGAAAATAGTTTCACTCAACAATTAATAACACAAAATATCAAATATAATGTAAGGGAAAAACATGCATGATTTGAAAAATTCTTACATGGAAACATTTTTTTCTAATCAGTAAAATTTGACATTGAAATTGTGACTGAACTATTGTAACTGGATAGATGGTTTAAAGATATCCTTCCAGGAAGGCAATGGGAGAATTATTTTAGCTGGTGTCACCTGTATCACTACAGTCATTATGCCCACAGGAACTCAATGAATCTAGAGTTCTGTCATTTATATTGTTTCCCCTAAAGTATTCCTGTAACCTTGGAATAGGTAGTGCTAAATCTCTGGTTAGGGAAAGTGTGATATTTCAAGTATACCCCAGTTCTGGAGATTCACTGAAAGAATTCACAGCATTCCACATCATTTTTTTTTCTTTTTCTCTCCTTTTTTTTATATTTTAAGAATTTACTTATTCAAGGGTAGAGAAGGGGCAAGGGAGCGAGAACTCTCATGCTTTTTTTTTTTCACATTACCTTTTTTTTTTTTTTTACCACATATTATTATATGGAGATTTAGACTCCCAGAATGAAAGCAGGTATTCAACATAAAACACATGATCTATGAAAATATTCTAACCACAATGAGCTACTGATTATTTTGGGAAAGTTATGTATCAGTGTACCTCAATCCTCAGATTCCAGCCCAGGCCCAACCTAGCAATCAGGCTACTATAAAGACAGCAATTGCAGACATGCTTTAAATCAGTATTTTGTACATAACATGGGACCTATATTTACTGTAGGACTGCAGGGTAATTTAAATATTTATTTATTTTATTAACACAAGGAAATAGAATTAATTCCTGAGAAATTCTCAGTAACAAGGTAATATCCAAGTGAAAATTCTACCTGTCTATTTATCTACTGATGTGTCTATCTATCAAAGGTTTGGCAGATAAATAAGGATTATTACTGCTTTTAGAAATCCACATAAATGTAATAAGTTAAATTTACAAAGAGACACTTAAATGTCAGGAGATACTAAAATGATATAGGTAATATAAGTTTATTATAAATAACTGAAGTACATTCATAAATTTCTGTTATTCTCTTCTTTCATCCATATGAAAGGATGCAAAATTAATAACAATCAACCTAATCTATATAAATCTTCACCAGCAGTTGTTTTGTTTCTGCTCTAAGAGTATCTAGCTTTCTTCTAGCAAAAAAAACATGCAAAAAAATGAGAGGTGGTAACCCAAAGGTACATGCTTGAGAATTCACTGACATCAACAGAGTAGTCAAGAAAAAATAAAAGATAATCATTTGTTTATAAAACAGACTTCTGACAGTTCCTTACTGAAGGAAGGCTTGAGGACTCAGTTGCTTGGAGTTTCGAGTACATCAAAGAACCGGGATGGGCAGCTGTCAGTCGTTTGCCCCTGCGACTTCCATATAAAAGAAGGACTTTCTCAGGATTGAAAATCTGGTCTTTTTACTTTGGATGTCAGGTGCTTGGCTTCAGGGTGACATCCATGTGTATCAACGGTGAATTCAGTGAAACCACGGTCACACAACAAAGATTCACATGGAACCACAGAAATGCTAGTGAGAGTAGCTATAAGCTGTTGTTGAGTATACACCCATGAAAGCTAGCATTGCCCTGGATATTTGTGGGAAGAAAGATTTCCAAGCACAGAAACCATGAATGAACCAAAGGACCAAGAACTCAAAAGCCCATGGAAGCTGAGATAATCAACCATGTGGTTGCATGAGACTTTCCTGGTTTTAGCACCGAAAGTCACATATTCTTTATTCTTAGGCAAAGGATTGGTCATTCTATCTGTAATTCTTTAATTTATGCTATATTTGTATTAGATCTGAAAATTTTTGAATCACATACATTTGGGTAATATACGATTTTAATTGTTTTAAATTAAACCATAGAAGTAGATTTACTGGCCAAATATTGCTTTCAGTTTTATAATCTTTATACTTATTTTCAAATTACCATTGGGAGAGGATGAGTCCAAGATGTTGAATCATTTTTAAAGCTGTGGGAAGTCCCATAGCTTATACTGGCGCAGGCAAGATATATTAATACAATTATGCCTGCGCTAATTCAGAAAGAGATCCAACTAGGGATTTGGGATATGAAAGGCATGATATATCATGCAAGTTGGGTAAGACCAACTATTTAGTGTGTGTTGTTGGGCAGCTGTATCAATATACTGGGAAAGAAGACAATCTAAATTTCCTTTCTTAGAATAAATTAAAGGTATGCCATCACTCAAATCTTTAAAATAAAAACAAAAATATATGAGACAATGTTAATATTGTTGGTATAATTTTTTAAAGATTTTTATTTAGTTATTTGAAAGTCAGTATGACACAGAGAGAGAAGAAGAGAGACAAAGAGAGAGAGAAAACTATTCTATCCTTTGGTCCACTGGCCAGATGGACACAATATTTAGGGCTGGGCCAGGTAGAAGCCATGATCAATGAGGTTCTTCTGGCTGTCTGATGGGAATTACAGGGGCCCAAGTGCTTGGACTACCTTGTGCTGCATTTCCCAAATCTTCAGCAGGAAGCTTATTGGGAAGCAGAACAACCAGGACTCAAACTGGTGCCATTATGTGATGTTGTCATTACAGAAGGAGGCTTTCTCCACAATGCTACAACTCCAGCCCCTGTTGATATTATCTTAGCAGAAAATTACTTTCTAAGTTAACAAAGGCCCCAAAGTCCAATGCAAATGACTTATCTTCTTGATTATATGCAAATATTTTAAAAGCATAGCAGGATATCATGAACAAATGCACATGAAAAATAGAGTATAAATTGTTCTTAGTTTTTAATTTTAATTTTAATATTGTTTACACAGTTAACAGGGCCTCTGTTACAGTGGGAAGGATTAAGTTGTGGAGGAAGGGGAGTGAATAAATCTTCCAGTTTTTCTTCATCCTGTGTCCACAGTAAGGGAAAGGACTGGTACCATTCCTTGCTGTCAAATGATAGCAGACCCTGTGGACGAGGGGCAGTCATCTGATGACTCTTAAAGACCCTGATATGGGTAAGAATGTTATGAGGATGTTACTTGAAAACCATTCTGTCTCTCATGAATGCCATCAGGCGTGGTGGCCTTCCCCAGCCTGACCCACCTCTAGACCCAGCCCACATGCCAGTCAATGGGTGCTGAAGCCCTAACTGGCTCAGGTCACCCGTCTCAGCTCTCACACTCACAAGTGGAAGTAGCAGCCTGACAGGGGAGTCCCCAAAGTTCTACCAGGCTCATTCCTAGCCTCAGGTCTTGCACATACCAGCCAGTGTGGCAATCCCAGTCTGGCATGACCCGCCAACAGTCTTATCATTCATTGGAGGGTGCTGCAGCCTAGCCTTGCCTAGCCTGGCCCATCTCCAGTTCTGACCCATAGATGAACTGGAAGATGTTGTAGTCCAACCTGGCCTGACCTGTACTCCATCCTGGTTCTTGCACGTGCCAATAGGTGCTAAGGACTGGACCAGTGTGGCCTACCTTCAGATTCAACTCACATGTATGCTTCTGGGTACTACAGCCTACTCCCAAACAAGTTTGATGTGGCCCACTCACTGCCTGACACTCAATAGCAATATTGCAGCCTAGTGCTGCCGGGCATGCCTCACAGCCCCAGTTTTTGCATTCACTGGCAGGTAACAGGTGATGTTACATATTCCAGCCCAGCTCTCCCATGTGAGTAGGAGCCTTGGCCTAAATCAGACATGCCCCCAGTTTAAGCTGCTTCTTTTCCCCATGAGTGTAGTGGCCTGGTTTGTGGCACGCCCCAGAGATCACTGGGTTTCCCATATTGATGGTAGAGACCCAAGCTGTTACCCATAACTGCTGCCTTCCACACATTAGCAGGAAGCTGGAATCAGAAACAGAGCCAACTTCAATCCAGGCACTCAAGTAGGGACACAAACATCCCAAGGGGCATCTTACCTGCTGCAGAAAAGGTCTACCTCTATACCTGCGTTATTTTTTTAACCAGAATCTTATAAACTGAAACATTTTGGGATGGCAATTTTATAATATTTAAGATTTTAATTAGCATGTCCCTTTCTATTATCGAGCCCATTACTAAAAACATATACCATAAGCATGTTCATATAAATATAATAAAATGCAAGAAAAATGTTGCTGCTACATTATTTGTAAGAGTAATTAACTGTAAAATAACCTATGTTCCTCAGTACAGTTCTGTTTAAAAAAATGATACTACTACTACCTAATGTGCTGCAACTGTTCACAGAAAAGTGTAGAGTTTTATTAAAAGAAAAGGATACATGTAGACATTTGGCCAAACATTAAGATGCTTGCATCCCACAGTGGCATGAGCTGGTTCATATCTAAACTCTATTCCCGATCCTCGTTTCTTGCTAATGTAGACTGTGAGAGACAGCCGCAATGGCTCAAGCAGTTGGGTACATGTCACCTACATAGGAGATCTGGATAAAATTCCTGGCTTGCTACTTTGGTCTGGCTCAACCTTGGCTGTTGGGAGGCATTCAGTGAGTGAATCACTGAATGGCCACCCTCTGTCTTTCAGTCCATCTCTTAAGTAAATAAAAGTTAAGGAAGAAAACGGTTGTTTGAAGCAAGAAAAAATGAAAAAGTTAAGAGAAGATTTAATAGCCAGTGATAACCCTGGATCCCAGGTTTATAAATATATTCTAAAAGATACCATATAAAAATATATCAATAGATTAATAATTATTTCATAGATATGTTCAAGTAGAGATGTGTTACAGATTTCTAATAGTGTTTATAATCAAACAAGTTGCAAGTTACCTAATGTAAATTTTATGAGAACAGTATTTCTTGTGTTTGTTTCCACTAATTGCTTAGCTCCTAACACTTCAGCCATGTTCAGAATTTCATGTGAGCAAGATCAGTGTATCTCACAGTTCAAAACACCTATGTTTCTTTCCAATGCAATCAACCAGTACCACCATCACTCAGTAAACCAAAGTAACAGGTATGGGAACAGTGTAGCTGAACTAGTGTGTCCATCTTGCACTGTGTATCTTGTCATATCCATGCAGTAAGCAAAGGGCAGAAATCACTGTGTGTGACTAGGAGCTGGAAGTTGTAATAGAATGAAAGAATCCTTGTGTATGAAAAACTAAGACCACAGGGAAATGATGCAATGTTTAAGATCTGGTAATTTCTCCTCCTGGCATGATCAACTTGATAATGAGAATATATAATTAGGCATCTGGCTAGAATGAAATTGTGGGAAGTAATATATTGGCAGCTTAAGAGGTCAGTGTGAGCATTGATAAATTGAGATACAGAAAATTACTCCTAGGAAGAGCACAAATATGGAATTCCAGAGAGAAAAACCTGTCAAAAACAAAGTGGATAGCTAACTAAAAAAGACAAGGAACAGTTTCTGGTCCAGGCATGGGGCTACACAGACTATCAGCCCTGGAAATTCAGACACTAACTTGTACAGGAACATAAAAAAGCTTTCACTACTTGTCTTAAAGTGTTAGTCAGTATGGAAACAATTCAGTGTGCACAAATAGAAACAGTATTTCTTAAAAGCAAGGGAATGCACTCACACTCTACACAGAGAAATAAACATCCTGAGTGGACCAGAGGGCTGCCTGAGAAAGATACAAGGCGCATCTCCTAGTATTGTCCACAGTAAAGATAACTTCTTTGAAAGCAATTTATAAACATGAGATTTTTAGAAATGTGGGCTAAGCCCATTGTCTTTTCTAAAATCTTTTGAAATGCTGTAATACATGTAATTCAAGTAAAAAAAATGTAATGTAATTCAGGTTTTATATATATAGATATATATATATAGTTACAGATATTCATTCTTAGGAAAAGGGTAAAGTACATAAGCCATTTTCAAGGGTGTCTCAAAAATGCCCCCAAGCTGTTTTTCTAGGTTTTTCATTTTGAAATATCTAGAAGTCAAGACACACAGATTACTCATGCAAAACCACATATTTATGTCTCTGTTTTAGTGCCAATGTGCTTGGTCTCTGTGGTATAACAAAGAATTGGCTGCTGGTTTGCCCCAGTTTTTGGAAAGTAGTTTTGAAGTCCTTGGAATTTCCTTTATGAGAGGAATACTCTGGGTATTCCTGGAGGACCCTGAGAGTTTACACTAATGCAATGACGCATAGTGAGTGCTGGCAAAACTACAAAGGCACAAAATACTACCTCAACAACTGAGGAGTACACAGGGGTTGGAGATACAGCTCACTCACAACCAACAACTCAATTAACCATGGGCATATAGTGATACTGCAATAATGTCGTGCACACAAAGAACAGGTGCGTGTGTTGTCCCATGTTGAGGTGATGCAATGGTGACTGTCCTGTGTCCACAGGGAGAGGGGAATGGATCCTTCATATTTCGGATTCTCCCAGATTTTACCCTGTGTGTCACTCACTCCCTTTGGCTAGCACTATTTGCAGTTTTTATGTTTAAAAAAAGGAAGAAATAAAATGAAAATGCTATAACCCTAAATGTAGTATTTTCTCTGTTCTGTGCTTTGCTTTAGTAAGTAATTGAAGGAACAATAGGAAACACCCCCACCCTGGGGAATAGACTTTAGATAGAAGGTCAAAATAACGAATGATCTGGAAACTTCCACATTTACAACTAGTATTTAAAGCAAGCTCAATCTGGTTGAATACGGTGGCCCCATTTGTAAAACTTGGCTCACTATGGCTAGTTGTCAGAATCCATTACAGTCTCCAATGTAGTAACACTTCCCTCAAGCACAGCAGGTAATGACCCTCCCAGTCTGCTTGCTCTACCAAGAGCTTCAACATTTTCTGAAATCTCATGGGATCAGGAATGTAGAGAAGAGCGGATTTGTACATTTCCTCAGGCTGTCTTGCTAATTCTGACCCACACTAGTATTTGGAAAACCATTTTTCACCCTTCCATGCCCAGTCACATTTTCCTTCCTTGTATAAAGATGTCTAACTTATAAACTTGATGATTCTTCTGTGAATTACAAGATTTTCCTGCATTTATCATTTTAGCAGACATATTGTCACAAAAAAAAAAAACCTCCAGAATTCTTTTTAGTTACAGGAGCATGTGGAAAATTCTGCAAGACACCCAATAGCTTACATTATAGGGGATATAGTCATGGCATAAGGATTTAAAGGAAATAACTAATTTTTAAATTTTTAAAAAATATATTACAGGTAGCAATATTTCATTATTATATAACATTTGAACATCAGTGATTTATTTTTCCTGGAAAGTTAATATTTAAAATTGAGAAAATGACAATGATTGGCATTTTGGCAAATTTCTGACTTAAAAGAAAACAACTGAATCTCATGTCTGCTTCTATGTTTAAAAGTGTTGGAGTATAGTGCTCTGAGGAAACATAGAAAAACAAAATTGACCTCACACAGATGTACGGTTACAAAAGGAAGCTTGTCTTTGCAGATTATCATAGGCATTCATGTTTAGTACTATTCCAGAAATTGACAAGGGTACCTTTCTTAAAAATCAGCTGCAATGTGAAATTTGAAACAATGTCAATTAAGTCATTGTATTTTGCTATATTAAAATCGCTTGATCTGTCCTGAATTTTGAGGGTACATTTTACGAATGCATTGTTTTATAATATGATGCGTTGGTCATTTAGAAAAAAATCATTCAGAGCTATGCATAATTGCTAAATATTGATATATTTCAACATACAATATAAAAATAAACTTTTTCATGTCACTACCTATTGTCTAGTTCTCAAATTAATGGGAATGGGACAGATTTCTGAAATTCTAATTTTTTTCTTGAATGCTTAAATTTTATCACTGTAACAAACGCTGTCACTTTTCTTTGAAATCACAGCCTCACTCCTTCATGTTCAGGGAACTGCCTGCCAAATACTCAAATCTGAAAAAACCATAGCTTGTTTGCCAATCATTCTTTCAAGTGAAAAATGGTTTTCCATAAAAAAAAAAAGCAGCTTGTTTAGCTCTTGGCTTAGACTCTCATTTATGTGTTTTCTTGAGATAACCAGTACACTTTGGTAAGAAACAGATGTGGGCTGTTCATACTTACCATCTAAGCATGCAGCTATGTAAAAGATGTTACCAGGGTTATGATTCAATATATTTTTATTGTTTCATAAGGACTTTCTTAAATGAAATTTCTTTTAAAAATGTTTTCTATTAGCATGTGACTGTAAGAATACAATGATCAAACATATAGAATAATTGAGTGCCACTGATGGGTTTCATACCACAGCATCAGCCAGCCCACCACCCATGATTCTGCATCATCTATGCGAAAAGGACAAACATCCTCCAACCTACAGACCCCCTGAAAAGGGCTCAGGAACTCTGGGGTCTGTGAACAACTGATGACGAAATTTAACTGCCCATGTCTTAGTGACGCCGATAGCAGAATCAGGCTTTTGGGGTTTGGGATTCTATCTGTCTTACTTGTCAGCTTAATCTCAAAGCCTAGAAGAGTGCTCAGCACAAAATACTGCAGAACAAGCATGTATGTACCTAACAAAGGAATCTAATGCTAACTAAATGGGAAGGAAGCTGGGTCTATGGTTTGTTGTTTGGATTTGACCGATCTTACTATTAAATGTAATTTCACCTCTGTGGCTGATAGGAAAAACGAAAGATGAAAAACAAAATATCAGATCACGTAAAGCTTGTCTCTTAAACGGTTTCTCCCTCCAGGCATAAGTATCCTAAAAAACACATGTTTGTTAGAGAATGTCTCTGATGCCAAGGGTACCTGGCCATGTGTCTGAAAGCAGAATACTTTGAGACGTGCTCTGGTAACCTCTCCATCAGTGAACCCTGCACTGAGGTTCAGCTTCGCCATGGCAACCTCCCTAGCAAATAATGCAAAACACATTCTTTCCCTGTTTTCCCTTTCTTTCACAAAGGCTTTTTTAAAAAGGTAGCAGGAAGAATAATTATAAAGCATATAATGTCCATTTACATTTTCAAGGTTTTTTTTTTTCAGAAATACCTGCTTCTTCATTTCTGTGAATATCATCATGTTATTTCTCCCTGTAACTCCATTTCTTGCTGCTGTAATGAACTTGTCAGGTGGAGGACAAAAGCCTACGATCCAATGCAGCCAAGCAGGTGTCTCCACACTCCTGTGCATGCTTTTTTCTCAGCATGGAGCACTTTCTCTCCTCCTTATCTGACAAATCACACCTTACCTCTCATTCAGTCCCAAACTTTGGTCTTTCACTGTTCCAAAAATGCTAAATAAATTGTGCTTCCATTCTTCTTCCCCCTCTCACTAATAGCTCTAATTTAACACTTACCATTATGGATTTCAGGACTTTATGAGCAGAAATTTTTTTACTTTTCAACTTTGAGTCTCTGGGACACTATTCATTGTTTGAAACAAAGTAGATGCCTACAAAATAGTCTTGGGGATTATTATGGGTTTTTGTTGCTGTTGTTCATTTGTTTTTTTAACACGCAATGGGCAGATGTTTAATGAGGCAAATGCTGGGAGTGCTTGAATTTGACCACCAGGTTAGGTATTACCACATCACAATGAAAGCAGAGACTAGAATGATGCTAAGGGAGGTCAGAAAACAGAATTCTCAGTAACTGTAAGAGGGGCTGGAGCCAAGCAGTACAGAGCTCAGTCTGCGCCCCTGCTCTGTATCAGCACTGGGAGTGGGCTGGGTGTACTGTCTGTAACAAGAGCTTTGTCCTGAGCACTCATCCTCTCAAATAAACACACAGTCCAGAACATGGGTGCCCTCACCACTGCACAATCAAAGCCTACCGTTAAAACCGTCCCTGGTGCAAAGACAACTCTGAGCCTTAATAGCTGACTGGTGGGAGCTCAGGGTCCCTAAGTCCTGGTCTACCTAGGAAAACAGGAACATTCTCGTGACCAGAGGCAGGGAGGCAGGGAGGCAGGGAGGCAGGGAGGCAGGGAGGCAGGGAGGAGGAGACCATCACTGCTGAGTTTAAGCAGGCAGCCACTCTTCTTGTGTCTTAGTGATATAGAATTGATAAATAATTTGCCTAAGTAGGTGATCCAATATATAGGTATGTAGCAAAATTTACAAAGTCACCACTATCTCTTGAATAAAAATAAGTTTTATGATAATTTTCAAATGTTTATTTATTTGAAAGATGGAGCAAGAAAGAGAGAGGGAAAGACAGACAAGTCTGTTGTTTCTCTTCCTGAATGCCAGTAAGAGCCGGTCAGGGCTGGGCCAGGTCAAAGGATCCTGGGATTCCATCCAGTTCTCTCACAATCCACTTGAGTGGCAAGACTAGATACTTGAGCCACTCCTATTGCTTCCATGTAGTGTATTAGCAAGAGGCTCAATTGGAAGAGAAGACAACATTCAACTCACGTATGGGCCGTGGGTATTTCAAGAGGCATCTTAACTTCTGTGTCAAATGCCAATCCACAATAAAACTTTTTAAAACTCCTAATCTTTTAAGGATTCATTTCACTTCATTTCTGTATGGTATAATTTAGCAAGTCTTTTTTTGCCCTCTAAGCTTATTAAGCTGTTTACTTATAATTCCAAGTAACATCAGCTTAGCAAACGTGTGAAATCGAGTCATGATCAAGTGCAATGATCTAAGAAGTCTCAGAAGTTGATCACAATGAGAACAGTTTTTTCTATTTAGATTCCTAGCTTGCTGCTTCATACTTAATAAAATCAAAGCATTGTAGCAGTACTAAAATGGGTGATAAAACTAGATCAGAATTAGCATGATTTAGCCTTTATATACTTAACCATTAATAAAATTTCCACAAATGTGGAGTAAAATCAGTCTCGAAAATCAGAAAAGCTATATAAAAAAGCCATGGCCCCTGTGTTAAATCACTTCAGAATGCCAAAGCAGAAAAACTGCAGACTGTATTTAAATGATAGAAATTTCTTTCTCACCCTTCTGGCAGCTGGCTAATTCAAAATCAGGATGCAAACAGATCCAGTGTCTGGTTTTAGTTTAATTATCTTTAAGCTAGTTAAAACTAACTGAAATCCTTTTGAAGATTTTTAAAGAAGTAGAAAATCCAGTTTCCATGTTTTAGGTGCACAGACTTTCAGTATAAGATTAAAGAACCATCCATTTACAAAGCAATCTTTCATTGCCCTTTTTTAGTTCAAAAATAATGATCATTTTTATTAATCAGCTACTTACAAGGTCTTAGAATATTCTTAGGTCAGGAACGACCAAGTTGCACCAAGAATAGGGAAATTCTTAACCAGGAAATTTTCAGAAGGTTTACTTGTGTTTGGGTTATTTGTAATATTTTGAACCAATGGACATTCTCCTTAAGCCACTAGTTAAGTCTTGAAGGTGTAGGTCAGTGGAAACCAGAAAGAAATAGAGAAATTCTCATAAATGAGGCCAAACAACTGTTCTCTGTTGTAACTACAGTGGAATGCGAACATTGATGTTCATCTCTCCAAGCTGAAGCATCTGCCTTCCCGTTCCTAGAAAGTGGTACCTGAGTGTTAAGAAATTGTGAGAGCCAGATACAAATAAAGCTTAGCTTTCACATTTTTTAAAAAAATTGAGGTATGGCTTCTTTTCTCTATCTTCAATTGATATATATTTTTTTAACATCTCACTTTAAAGAGTAATGTTTGTGTTCACCTGCACTAAATCCTGGTGGCACTTGATGAAATTCCACGATCCTGCATTCCATCTAGTCCTACAGAATTCTGCTGGGGCTAAATTTAAACTTTTAAAAATTTACTTATTTTAAACGTAGCTGTAGAGCCAAACTTGTCCATCATCTAGTTTACCTCCCCCTTCCCCCCATGCCTACTGTTAGACAAAAAATCGCAAGAAAACAGCAGGACTACTGAGACCAGAATAATGGTAAAATCAGAGTTCACTGAGATCTACTACCAGGGAGGTTCATCGGTCCGCAAAGCAGCCTAGTAGCAAAGTAGTGGGCCCCTGAAGTCTCGCAGGGCTGAGGCACACCTACCTTAAATAGTGGTGATGCCAATGCTTGAGGTACAGGTATGTGTTGTCTTCTGATTGGTCAGCTTCATTTAAATGAGTCTGGGTCAGCTATTCTCCACGGAAACTTCTGGTACTACCCAGGAGTTTTCTGCCTGTCCTCAGGGAACCACCCAGCTAACACCCGCTTTGGTCTTGGTCCAGATGGGAAGCCAAAGCCAGGAGCTGAGAGAATCCAACGAAACCCTCCCCATGGTTGTGAGAATCCCAGTGGCAAGCCATTATGTCTGCCTCTCAGGGCTTCCATTAGCAGGAAGCTGGAGTCAACAGGCAGAGTCCAAAGGCGCAGTTGGTTTTGAAGCCAAGTATGTCAGAACCAACACAGGTATTCTGATTGGAGATTCTTAACTGACATCTTAACTACCAGAACAAATTCCTGCTCCTTATCAGAATTTGAAAGCAAATGTCAGAGCTGATCACTGCACACTACCAACATGATTTGAATCAATGGATCCCAAGTTAGAGGTGAAGGTTTAATTGGAATAAAGTTGGGCTGCTTATTCAGAATATCTACTGAGTTTCTTCCAACACCAACTCCAGCAGTAAGATCTGAAATTTTCTGCAGTGATTTCTCACGGAGTTTGTATCATTAAAGTAAGCTTCATAGTTTATATTCTCCTGATCCCTCTCAAGATTCTGCTCCTAACAAACTTTTAGAATACTTGTAGGTTTTGTTTGTTTGTTTTGGATTTGTGGTTCTTAAAATGTGGCTTTGCAACAAGTAACAGTGGCATCACAGAAGAACTGCAGAAACCCACATTCTCTGACCCCACTTTGAGCTACTTAATTGTCTTTGAGGTGGGGTCCCACAATGTGTGTTTGAACAAGTTCTATGTGTTCTTTTGGTGCAAATTTAAACCAGTAGTTTGGGTCAAATAGTAAAAATTATTTTACTACTCTTACTTCTGATTTGAAAATATATCCTATTTTAAATAGTATTATTCCAAGGGGGGAAAAAAAACCTTAATTCCATAAAAGATGTGTTATTGGCAATGACTAAAACATCACATTTTATCTCTGCTTCCTTGTACATGGTACGCTGCAGATGTTGGCAAGAATAGCAAAATTTTCAACATTTGTAGTGAGAAAGCATAAGACTAGAACCAAACAAATCTTTGTGGGTTAAATTTTCTCAAACGCTTCCTCCCGAAGACCTTGTGCCAGTTCGTGATTTCTAGGCAGATGTTTCCCATTACTGCATCGTGATGGAATCACCCGGTTCACAGTTGCCATGACAACCACATTTTTTTGGTCTTCAGAGAATAGTATACAGCTCAGAGGTATATGTTTACTCTCAGTAACAGAAATGTTGGGCCATCAAAGGTATCGAATCGGTTGACAACTACACATTTGATAAATCAGCAGCAAATATGAAAAAGCACATTTAATATGCAGGCTTTATCCAGTGGACAGTATTCCCTCTGTAGTAAATTTTCTAGTGAAATAAAGATCCTATGGTGGGGGCACCAGGTTTACCAAAAAGGATGGGTAAATTTTTATTATTATTGTTAAGCCATAGTTTTCATATATTAGGAAAATAGGGAAAAATAGGCACAAATTTTAGTGATTCATATTGACTGCTTTGTTTTCAGTTTGAGCTTATTTTCCCTTGGTCACTACTATAGAAATGAAAGCAAGTACTAATTTGCAAGGCAAGGCTAATTTGATAACATTGTAGACTTGAAAATACTATATGTAACATCTAATTGTTGGTAATTTCATTTGGGAACTTGTTATCTAGGGTATCATTAGGTTTTACTTACACAAAAAGGATATGGAAAACATTTTCGGAATTAAGGTCTTTTGAAAAATGAACCAATTACCATTTTAAAATTAAATCATGAGTTAGATTTTTTTCTGCCAATATATTTTTGTACATGATAATTTCCCCCAAGTATTATCTATCGCACTTACATCACATTCTGGTTGGTTTATAACCTACATGAGAATGAATTTTTTTTTCTAACAGAGCTGTTGTAAATTATAGTAATTATTTTCAGGACTATGTCCCATGAAATCTGGGTCACAGCAGTGTTCATTCAGTAAACTGTGTGAAGTTGTGTTAATTTTTATTTATTCAGGCAGAGGCTGGCACATGCAAAAACCAGAGCTGGGGACAATCCTGGTAGAGGTTAATTGAGAGACACCCCAACCAGACTGCAACACCTGCTGGTCTGTGTGAGGACTGGGTCTGTGGCAGGCTGGCTGGACTGGGCTGAAGCATTTGTTGGATCATGGGATACATTGGACTGAAACATAACTGACCAGGTGACAGACTGCACCTGATCCTACGCTGGCTGACCCACACAAGAATCATGTCTGAGGTCACCATAGATGTGGTTTCTGGGGGAACTCGCCAACTAGACGCTGGGCTCAGACCCTGGCCAAAGGGCAAAACACAAAATATATGGGACGACCTTAGAGTGCATGCACTGGGACTGGCCTTCCTCAGTGCTGAGCCTGAGCAGTGGAAAGCATTTCTAGATGCACATGCATGACTTGATGCCAGCTCATCTAGGCCAGCAGGGGCGTTGACTATCTCATCACAGGATGGAAAGCAAAATAGGTTGGACAATTCTGGCCAAGTTTTGCAGCGAATCACTGGGTTGGTGGAGGCCCTGACGTGGACCTGGTCAGCCTATAGTCCTTGAAAAGATTTTCTTAACTCAAGAACAACAAAATTAACAACTTCTCTGAACTATCAAAATCATTCAAGTAACACCCTTAGAACACTTTTCCCCACACCAGGTTCTCTAAGGTATCATCAAATGACTGCCCCCATCCCTGGGTGTTGATGTAGTTTGACAACTAGAAGCAACTCCTTTCCTCTCCATCCCTGAAGACACAGGAAAAAAAAAAAAACCTGAAACATTTGTTATACTCATCTTCCTCCAGCCCTGATCTTCCCCATCCTAATCAGAGGCCCCTATGGTTTTGCATCCTCTCAACTATGTCAGGTAATATTAAGGATAAAATTTTATTTAGTCAATTCAGGGACAGAGAGACTTGAAAGTGAACAAGATAGTAAAAAAGCAGAGAGATACAGACAAGTTAAAAGACAGAGTTTCCATCTATTGGTGCACTCCTCAAATGCTCACATGGCTGGAACTTGACCAGGGTCAGTTCAGAGCCAGGAACTGGAAAATAATTCATGCCTCCTCTGGGGCTGAAACTGAACTATTTGAGCCATCACAACTGCCTCCAAAGATCCACATTAGTGGAAAGTTGGAATCATGAGTCAGGCACCAAAAGCTGGAGTCAAATCCTTGCACTGTGATGTGGGATGCATTGTAAGACCAGGCAAACTGCCCACTTATAAGCTGTGAGATTCTGCTCCATTCCTTTTGCTATAATCATGATTAGGAAAGGCTCCACCTCTACTTATTTTCATGATACTTTAATGTTTTCAACTTGAAATAATCTGATTCAGTATAATTATTCATTTTTTCCCCATTTTAAATGATTTATTTTTTTTTTTACAATTTATGGGTTTTTTTTGTTTTTGTTTTGTATTGCATTACTTGTTATAACTCTGAAATTTTGGGAAAATTTCGTTTTACTATGTCAGAACATTTAAACTCCTTAGTGTTCCTATACTAACTTTTCTAAATTACTGACCTAGAATTTATTATATTTGATGCTTGTATCACTTATTTATTTACTTTTTTAGAAATTCACTTTTATTGGAAAGTCAGATCAAATTTGCAGAGAGGAGAGACACAGAGAAAGATCCTCCATTTGCTGGTTCACTCCCTTTGTGCTCACAACAGCCAGAGCTGAGCTGATCCAAATCTAGGAACCAGGAGGTTTTTCTAGTTTTCCCAAGTGGGTGCGGGGTCCAAGGCTTTGGGTCATCCTCTACCATTTTCTCAGGCCACAAGCAGGGAGTTACATAGAAAGCAGAGCAGCTGGGACTTGAACAAGTGCCGATTTGGGATCCTGGTACTTGTAAGGCAAGGAGTTAGCCATTGAGCTGTTGTGCCAGGTCTGATTTGTATTGATTGTATCTTTTGCCTTGTTTTAATAAGGCATGTACTTTTAAAATTTCACAATTATATATCATATGCGTTTTGAAGTTCAGCATTTTTTTATCCTTTCCAGTAGTTAATATACACATAAGTGTTTCATAAATGCCTGTTGGAATCAGTTGAAATAAATGTAACTCCACTGTAAATTCAAACTACAGTGCTGCAAAGTACATGCCTAGTGAGCAAACCTAACTTGCAGATATAAAAAATATTCATATATAGTATACATGCATATATTTGTAATATCCTTAAGATTTTAATTTCATTGATCTCTCTCTCACTATTTTCTACATTTCTGACTACATCAAATGAACAGTAATTTCAGATTGAAGTTGATTATGAGCTCTGTCACACAGGAAGGTATTCATTGGCAAGCCACGTGACTTGCTGAGCAGATACTGGATAAGTAAAATCTGTCTCTAAGATTAAAACAGATGAGTTAGGCAAAGTGCTTGGTAAAATCTAATATAGAAGTAAATACGAATTCATCTCTTACCCTCACTACACAATCCTTTCTGATGATCATTGATGCACATACTTACATGGTTATATAGCTCTAAAAGTTTCACATATGTATCTAGTTCACTTATTTGCTGTAAATGTTTGTCCTCACTGACATAGTCCTCATAACTTAATGTATTAGCCAGCTAGTCGCCAATGGTCATTGTTACTTTCATTGGATAATTGTTTATTTTGTATATCTGCGTTATTTTCAAGTTTTCCCTTTATAAACAACTTTTTATAAAAACTTCTAACAAATTATTTGTTTTAAAATTTTCTTGTAGTATGTCCCCCAAAATAAAGTTTTAAGGTAAAAGAAGAAAAAAAATCATTGTATAATCTTCAACAAAAATAGGTCTAGTGAAAATTTGAAACAAATCATAAGGACACCTTTTTAACCTAACCTGTCAACAAAAGATATTTATTACTTTTGCTAGTTTTTTGGGGGGGAGGGAATATACTTCTACCTCAAATTTGCTTTGAGATTCTTTTACTTAGGCCTGGCACAGTAGCCTAGTGGCTAAAGTTTTTGCCTTGCAAGCTTCAGGATCCCTTATGGTCACAGGTTCTGATTCCAGCAGCCCTTCTTCCCATTCAGCTCCCTGTGTGTGGCCTGGAAAAGCAGTTGAGGATGATCCAAAGCCTTGGGACCTTGTATCCATAGATGAGACCTGGAAGAGTCTCCTGGCTTCAGATTGACTTAGCTCCGGCAATTAAAGCTTCATGGGGACTGAACCAGCAGATGGAAGATCTTTCTCTCTGTACATCCAACTTTCCAACAACAAATAAATAAGTAAATTATTTTAAAGATTTATTTATTTATTGGAAAGTCAGATATACAGAGAGGAGGAGAGACAGAGAGGAAGATCTTCCATCCGATGATTCACTCCCCAAGTGAGCGCAACAGTCGATGCTATGCCAATCCGAAGCCAGGACCCAGGAACTTCTTCTGGGTCTCCCATGCGGGTGCAGGGTCCCAAGGCTTTGGGCCATCCTCGACTGCTTTCCCAGGCCACATGCAGGGAGCTGGATGGCAAGTGGAGCTGCCGGGATTAGAACCGGTGCGCATATGAGATGCCAGAGCCTTCAAGGCGAGGACTTTATACACTAGGCCATGCCGCTGGGCCATAAGTAAATTTTTTAAAAAAGATTCTTTTACTGAAGCCAGTATTATAAAGCTGCAACCTGCAACGCTAGCATCCCATATGTGCACCACTTCCTGTCTTGGCTGCTCCACTTCCCATCCAGCTTCCTGCTAAGGCCTGGAATAAGCATCGGAGGATAGTCGATAGTACTGGGCTGCTACAACCCATATGCTAGACCTGGATAATGCTCCTGGCTCCTGGCTTCAGCCTGGTCCTGGACATTGTGGCTATCTGGGAAGTGATTCAGCGATGGAAAACAGAAGAGCTACATAATATTATTTCCAAAAGTCAAATGATAGATTTTGTTCATTCTTCCAAAATTCTCTACATACACACATACACTGAAATGTATATATCATTCCACATAAGGAAGCATATTTTTGCAGTGAATATATAGTTTCATTTAAATGGCACAATCGTGTTCTATTATTTACTAAGCAGTGCAGTAGAATTAAACATTGATGCTTGAAATTCTAATAAATTAAGGAAAAGATTTTAGCCTTAATACGCTTCTCTTATGTTTAATGCTAATATATACGACATTGCCAAATCTTGCCATTTTAACATTTCTGTTTGTACAGGCTGAACAAATAACTAGTAAGTCATCTTTCTTCATGTATTTGTTGTGAAAATCTGGTTTACTGCTAATATTTTCAGTGCAATAATACCTCTAACCTACATCCATTTAGCGAATTCTCTATTTTCTTATGTACAACTATTTAACAAACTCACAGAAATAAAACTGTATTTGGCATTGTCTACTATATATATATTGACTTGGAATGGTGTTATGTGCCCAGTTGTACTGCAGATCACTTTTTCACACATCTGACACAGTGCTGAACAACAGGAATCCAAAGATGCATAAGAATTGCTGCTCTATAGCAGCTTCTGGGGTGAGATAACATACTAGGCTGTTGCCACCCACCTTGGTGCAGGAATTAAAGAAATACCAGGGATTTCCTGTTTTATCTGAACCCAGGGGTCAATTGACAAATAGTTAGTTTCTGAATATACTGACATATCATTTGTTACTTAAACTAAAACATCCAACAGAAAATTTCTGAGATGGAAAGTGTTCTTTTCAGTTTTCATTTTGGAGGTGACAGTTCAGCATCAGATAGCTGCAGAGTCTGGCACCTGCTGACAGCTGGTCCTGGTGGGTGTGGAATAATGATCACAGGGTGAGCCAGAAAAGAGACAGAGCTGGATATAACTTGAACTCTGTGCTGAGAATCACGCCCCAAGATCGTGCCTCCAGTGACATCCCGCCAGCCTCACTTCTCTTGGTGGAGGGGTGGGGGGTTCTGTACCTTTAATCCGTCAACCATTAAGTCATCAGAGTGAAAATATCTGCATGAGTTTTGGAGAGCTGTTGCTGTCCCCATAATAATTAGCTTTTAGTTCCCCAAAACTCATATTCCTGTAACATGCAACATAGAGTCAATTCCATCACCCAAAGTCTTAACTCAGTCCACATTAATTTGGAAGTCTATGGTCTGGGGGCCGGCCCTGTGGCACAATAAATTAAGTGCTACTTACTATATGGCATTGCACAGAGTGCCCAGTTCCTCTCCTGGGAAGGGAATTCAAGTTGGTCCAAGTACCAGATCTCCTGCCACCCATGTAACAAACTCACATGGAGATGCAGGTTCTATGTTTTTAGCCTGGTCCAAACCAAGCTGCTATGGAGTGAACCATCAGAAGAAAGATCCTCTCCACCCCTTTTATATATATAAAACTATTTTTGGAATAAATAAATAAATCCTAAGAAAAAATTTTAAAGTCCATAGTCTACAGTCACCTGAGATTTGAAGAAGACTCTATCAACTGTGAACCTGTGTGGTAAAAAATAAGCCATGTACTTCCAAGATAGACTAGTTGGTTACAGAAAGGATATATATTCACATTCCACATAGGGGAGATAAGCAAAAAGAATTAATTGGGCAAAATAAGACCAAAACCCAGAAGGACAAAGATTGAGTCCCAAAGTTCATTTTGGCAGTCCCATTCCCTTTGCTAATCAACAGCCCGTGCTTCAGTTCTCATGAGTAGGACTCTCTTTAATACATCACTAGGCATTGTCCTGCTGGTTGCTTTTTGTAGTGACTCTGTCCTTGGAATGAGTCTATCTGGGGTTCCAGTTTGTCTGAATAACCCCATGACCCCACAGCTGCTAGACTTTGCCCATGTCTTTGAGACTGCACGCTCATGTCTTTGGGTTTTGATGATTGGCCACTTCATTGCTTAAAATCCTTCTCAGGGTGTGTCTGCCATCACAAGCAGCTATCTATGATTTGTGCATGTCCTTTGCAGCTCTACTCTCACAGCTTCACTCGGAGAGGTCCCAGCCCCACAGCATCACTCTGCTTGGCCTCCCAGGTTGTCCTTTGAAATCTTGGTGCAAGCTTCTGTAACCCCATAAATGAGAGTTCCTAAAAGCATTCATACTTTAAAATTAGTACATTACAAATTCTGATGAGGAATTCACTAATACTTTGTAATTTATTTTTACTAAATATATTCATTTAAAATATTTTAGTTACAATTTTTACATTTAAGTATCCTAATAAATATTTGTGTGTACAGGAGTAAAGAAAGATGCTATCTCTCTAAAAATTATCCTACAAAAATGGAGCAGGAACTGAAGCTGAGAGAACTTACATTAGAGCTAAGAATGGAATTAAAGTTTTGGTTCTGAATCCAATGTTTTCATTTACTGACTCTTACTATTTGGTAGGATTGAATGATAAACAAATTATAAATTTCTCTGGAGTGGATGTTCAGCCAAAAAACATTAAGATACCAGCTAAAATGCCATCATCTTGTACCTGCTCTCAGTACTGAGTTCCTGCTTCTAACTCCAGACACTACTAATGTAAACTCTGGGGGAGAACAGCGGTGGCTCAGTTGGGAGACTTGAATTGTGTTCTAGCTTGCTGCTAGAACATTTAGGAAGTAAACCTCTCTGTGAGAGTTCTGTGTGCTAGCATGTGTGTGTGTGTGTGTGTGTGTGTGTGTTCTATGAAGCTGCCTTTCAAGTAATACATTTTTATAGCTTTTTAATGACTTTATGATACAGTTCCATAAACTCTGGCATTTCCCCCTTCCATAATTTCTATCTCCCCTGATTCCCCCTATATCATTACAATAGTACAGTCCTTCATAAGTAGTCATAAACCCATCATTCAGCTATTTCAGTGAATCCTGAGATTGTAGGTATGGACAATGGCAGAAAGTCCAGCATCATATTGTCAAGATATTTAACAGTGTCATTGGGAGTCTGTCTTTGATTTGGAAGTAGAGATGCATGCTGTATTGTATTTTCACATCTGAATATGAGAGTCTATATTACACAGTTACTCTGCATACCCTTAAATGAAAAGCCAAAAAACAAAATCGATAATAGGAAGAAAAAGAACATTTACAACAACGTGAAGTTAAATAACATGATACTGAATGACCAATGTGTCACTGAAGAAATCAAAAAGAAAAAGAAAAAACTTTTTTGAACAGATGAAGTTTTTGAAAAATATATGTCAAAATCCATGAGATGTAGCAAAGACAGTTTTGAGAAGAATATTTATAACATTGTGTGCTTGCAAAAAATAGAAATCCCTCCCTATTATAATAGAAATATCTAATAATGCATCTTAAACACTTATTAAAAAATAAAAAGTAAAAAGAAAGCAAGAAGTGATTAAAATCAAAGCAAAAATACATGAAATTGAAGCTAAAAACCAACAAATTACAACAAGAAAGAGAAGCTGTGCCTAAAAAGTATTACATTTTTAAAGAATTATGAGAAAATGGAAAACTTTTCCTCATTTCTGGAAATTTTGGTTTATTTATGGAGACAATATGCTAACTAAATCATCACAACAAATATACTAATGGGGTCCCAGCACAGTAGCCCAGCGGCTAAGGTCCTTCCTTGCCTTGCACATGCCACTATCTTCTATGGGTGCCAGTTTGTGTCCTAACAATCCAGCTTTCCATCCAGCTCCCTGCTTGTGGCCTGGGAAAGCAGTCGAAGATGGCCCAAGGCCTTGGGACCCTGCACCCCCTGCGCCGGCATGGGAGATCTCGAGAAGGCTCCTGGCTCCTGGCTTTGGATCAGTTTAGCTGCAGCGGTTGGCAGCCACTCGGGGAATTAATCAGCAGACAGAAGATCTTCCTCTCTGTCTCTCTTCTCTGTATATCTGACTTTCCAATAAAAATAAATAAATCTTTTAAAATATATATATATGAATGAAAATAGTAATATGTTGTCTAAAGCACAGAGTATCAGGACAAAATTTTACTGAAGAATATACTGTGTAACTTTATAGGATCTTTTAGCCTTTCTGACCTATTGCAGGAAAACATCATAAACTAGATTATCAATAGCCACACAAATCTACCGCACATAAACACAATATTTATGAAGAACTTTCTGTTACATATGTCTTGAGTTGTCTGAAGTTTTGATTTGAAGTTATTTTTTGCAGCATGTGATAAGTCAGGAGAGATATGCAGATTTTGAGACAGCCAGGTGGAAGTGTTGGAAGTGTTGACTTCTGGAACAGAATGTAATACTCACAGATGACCCATAACAACCTGAGAAGGAACCACAGCCTGGATAAGCTATGTTTTGGGAAGGGTTAATAATTTGACTTTCATGGGAGAAAGTATATAAAAGCCTTGTGGTTGATATTGTTAAAAGGGAATACATGTTGAGATCACTCAAAATTCCATTTTTATGGAAATTAGTAGTCTGGAAAAGCACACAAAAAGGAGATGATTAATATGTATGTACAGAGATTTGGCTCCTGATAAACACCCATATGATAACATCGGTTCTACTCAGCACATTAGTGAAATTTGGCAAGATGTGTGACTTGTCTTAGCAACCTCCCCAGGAAATGAAGTTTGGCTGATGCAATGCTGTCTGAGGAAAAGGCCAGATCTGAATATTATTAACATTTGTGTTGGTGAGTTCCCAAAAATGGATGTGGCTTGACCCAAAATGAATGTTATAATAAAAACTTCCACTTGCTATAGGCGTGTGGAACCATCCGAGGGAATAAAAAAAAAGATTAGACATTTCTTCAAGTACAAACGGTTGGTGTCAAAACTAGTTGCATCTGTGCTATGCTCAGTAGCTGCACCTGCATGGTAACTAGGGAGCTATCTGGCTATGAGTGTTTGTTTCACACATCAGAATTTGAAGTAGGTGGTGGAACACACTGGGCAACACCACTTGAAAATGAGGTGGGATTTTCTTCTTCCCTCCTTAACTTGAATCTGAGCCTTAAGTTAGAAATAAACCATGATGTAACAGTGTTTTATCTGTGAAAATGAACCTTTTTTCCTGTGCTACAATTTAAAAGGAAAACATGCCTTGTTGGTCATTGATCACCACTCCCATATAATAACTGGCTTATACTCCCTTTTATGAGTCATTTTTCCTAAAGACTCAATATTGGCCTGAGACCAATTTGTTTATTCCATGCCAAAAAAGTTATTTCTCCAAACCTAATTATCTAGGAAGCTCATAAAATATGTACCTTGGCAAACAAAAAGAAAAAAAAAACTTTAAATTGGGTTTTCCAAAGGAACACTCACTTTTCAATCCAAATTTTGTTGTTCTTGTTGGGATAAACGTATGCAGACAGAAATATTAATAAAGAAAAGTGGGGACTATTGAATGTTTTACAACTCTTGGCAGATTTGCTTAATCAAGTTCTGTCTTATATAACAGGGATTGAGTACCACAAGGAAGTGGTTTAGAATAATGCTCTTCTATCGTCCTCAAACCAACATGATCACAGCTATTTAGGAAAGCGTGAGGAAAGGCCTAAAAGGTAGATGCATGTCAAGATCTCATGTCACAGCTGTATGGAATTGATGGTATCTCCTGAACTGAAAGGATGAATAGGTCAGTTTGGGATTCACTGTAGGGGGAGATCCAAAGAATGATTATCTCCTATGTGTTAGGTTTTATAGCCCAAATGAACAGGTAAGAAATACTTCCTTGTGACTTCTGTTCTATCACTTCATTCCTGAATGCTTTTTGTTTGCACGTGTTTTGAAGTGATCTGGATTTTAGTTAAGCTTTGTGGAAATTTTACACAATATTCTTCAACAATTCAGAAATATCTCATGTTGCCAAACCTGCCATCTGTATATCAAAAGAAGTTTTGGGGTGAGATAAAAATAAAGTTTATATTTGACTATAATAAATGTAATCTGCATAGTAACCATTATACGTAGTGGTTATTTAAAAGTGGTAAAAGAAGACATAAATAACAAGCTGAAGAGAGAGAAAATTAAAATGTTTCAATAATACCAAAAATAAAATAAGAGAAAATAGATTGCAAATCAGAGAGCAATCTAAGCAAATTAGATACTAGATATAGATTTATATAGTAATTACATTAGGTTTAAATGGTTAAACTATAAAAAAGGATATAATCAATTGCAGTACAGTATTTTTGCAGAATTAAGACTTCACCTGTTTATGTTCCTTTTAAAATTGGGGGGGGGGGTGGATTTTTACATATCTATTTGAAAAGTACAGTCACACAGAGGGGAAGGATAGAGAGTAAAAGATCTTCCACCTGCTGGTTCACTCCCCAAATGGCTGCCACAGTCAGGCCTGGTTCATAACAAAAGCAGGAGCCAGAAACTCCATTCTGACCTACCATTTGGTTTGGAGGGACCAAGGCCAGGCTATCTCTGCTGCCTGGCTATCAGCAGAGATCTAGAATATGTCAAAAACTAGAACTTGAACTAGCACTATAACAGGTGAGACCCACAATACAAATGAAGACTTAATTTTCTGTGCCACAACATAAGACATTCACTTTGAGCTTTTTTTTTATTCACATACATAACTATTTCCCAAAACACCACCAGTTCATTACAACCACTGTGTGACTGAGGCAAGAGATGCTCTGAACACAGAGATACAAGACATCACCCTGGTTTCCTCTGTTACTTTTCACTCTTTCCTTTCTCTTAGGAACAACTTCTTTCTGCTTGCAAATTCAGAGCTCATTCTGCATCAGACTCTTCTTCTTCAGTAATCATAGTCCCTTTAGAAGAAAAACCCAAGCTTACCTAAGATACTTGTGGAGATTTTGGAAAGCTTCTCTCTTCTTATTTTTTTTATGATGGGTGACTTCTCTTTTATGAGTCTGAACATATCTCTGGAACTCTGTGATAGAAACCAAAAGTACATATTATATCCTATTCTATTAATAACCATGGCACATGTCTCACTCTAAGGAAAGCAGCCACAATTTATTGGATCTGTGTTATGAACTCAACATTCAAATTTTCTGTATTTTGTGTAACATCTATATCATTGACAAAAATTCAAATGGTTGATACAGTTTCTCCTGGAATCCACAAAGCAAAGCTAATCACACATACTTCTCATCAACTCATCTCATTAATTGCACTTTGCTTCAACTTTTAGATGAAAAACTCACAAAGCACATCATATTTGTCTGTGTTCATTTGCAAACTTAAGGGTGTTTTCCAAAGTTTTTAAATTGTTTTATTTGTTTCTGATGCAGAAATACAGAGAGAGAGAGAGAGAGATGATGATGATGATGATGTACCCAACTGGGAATTCTACCCTTAAAGCCAACAATGCCCCCCAGACACTCCACTATAGACCAAGGCCAAGTTTCATGTCCCACAAAAGGTAGAGTAAGGAGCAGAATCAGAATGAACTGGCACTCCCATATGGAACATAGACAGCCATCTCAACCACAGACCACATCACCGCTCTGATTCTAAACTTTTACTTTAAGTACATTTATGACTTCAAGTTGATTTTTATTAGAAACTAATGAACAACAATAAGGCACCCTATAGCATCTGCCTTGGTAATATCAAGGCTTAAAAAAAATTGCTATTTTTGGGTCCAGCGCAGTGGTCTAGCAGCTCAAGTTCTCACCTTGAACATGCTGGGATGCCACTTGGGTGCCGGTTCTAATCCTGGTCCCCCCACTTCCCATCTAGTTCCCTGCTTGTGGCCTGGGAAAGCAGTCGAGGATGGCCTAAAGCCTTGGCAACCTGCACCTTTGTGGGAGACCCAGACAAGATTCCAGGCCCCTGGCTTCAGATCAGCTCAGCTCTGGCCATTGTGGTCACCTGGGGAATGAGTCATCAGACGGAAGATCTTCCTCTCTGTCTCTCCTTTTATCTGTATATCTGACTTTGCAATAAATAAATAAATCTTTTAAAAAATATTGCTATTTTTGTAGCCCACAAAAAAAAAACGGAGAAAGCTGAAAGGATTACAAAACTAATGATGTATGTGTTTATATTGGTGCTGGTGCGACATCTCAACCAGCTAATCCTCCAAGTACCCAAATCCCATATGAGCACTGGTTTGTGTCCCTACTGGTCTACTTCCCTCCCAGCTCCCTGCCTGTCACCTGAGAAAACAATGGAGGATGGTCTAAAGCCTTGTGTCCCTGAACCCACGTCGGAAACTCTGAGGGGGCTCCTGGCTTATGGTTTTGGGTCACTCAACTCTGGCTGTCGTGGCTTTTTGCGGAGTGATCAAGCAGATGGGTGACTTTTGTCTCTCCTTGTCTCTCCTGCTCTCTGTCTTTCCAATAATAATAAATGAATCTTTTAAATAAAATATATGTATATGAATGTTATAAGAGGGACAAAAAATTAACACATACACATTTTATTGCTGATACATCTGTGGCTTTGAGGTGTCAGTTTGGAGTCTGTTGAGTATCAGAGCTGCACTGTGAACCAGTAGCTGCTTTCTTCAATATAGAAAGGAAAAGAATGAAAAGTCATCCTTTAGAATTAAATGCACAGGTGTACATATCTATCTTAAAACTAACTAAAGGCATTTTCAAAATTGTATTGGGAGTCCTTTTCATGGCCATTTTTGTAATTATAAGTGAAAATTCACCTGACATATTTTTAATTGTCGCTAGTCTGTTAGGGGACCTGCAACCTTTTCCAATATTTCAGTAACTTAGGAAACTTAGGTCAAACCTCACATTGTGCATGGCAGTGGCATGATCTTCTTTGCTGTTCTTTGCAAGTAAATTTATTCTATTTGACATGTGCAGCTGTATATATCATTTATCTTCTTCCTCTATGAATATAACAAAGTAAATATTTTATTTAAAAAGAATTATTAGTTGTCTTCTTATTAAATAAGAATTCTTAGTGAAGTCATTCCTTCTTTTGCCTTACACCCAGAAAACTTATATTTAAATAACCGAGACTTAGAATAATGTGCTTGCCCTTATTTTGTCTAGAATATAAATGGACCTAATAGCCATAACTCCTTGCTGTGATCATTTCAAATGTGTAACAATTATCTGTTTACTGCAAAGAAAAGAATTCATACCACAATACAGTCTAGAAGAAATAACTCCCTTGGGGTTACAGCAGAGATCAACTTGGAAGTAATAAAATGACAAAGCATCTTTCAATTCTATTATTCACTCTGGGATGACTACAGAACAGGATGGATGACCCTGTAGCACCCATCATAAAGATTTACACAAATTGTCCCTTTGTTTCAGATTGCTGTTACTTTCTTCAGTGTTACATACTGTCATTAAATTCTCCACCCTCACTATTACAGCTTCCATTACCACCCACATGGCACTATGGCTTTATCCATGGGTGGCAGATGTTATCACCATATGTCATCTGATCAATTTTCCATTCAAGGGTAATGCAATGTTTGGGGGAAAGCCAACTCACACTTTAGTAAAGGCTGTCTCTGTAGTCTTCACCAGCAGTAAATGCAAGCATCCTTTCAACTTCTTGGCTCTGATAGCTAACTGAAAAATCAGCAGGGATCTTAGAGGTACTTTGCATGTTTCCATGTTAGTTGAGCTCTCTTTCTATGTCACCTGCCAAACTGTTTCCTATTAAGGAGGTTGTTTTCCTCCACTTTTTTTTTTTAATCTCAGAATGTTCTGGGCAGAGAATCATTAGATTGATGTTATAAAAATAAAGCATTGGTCTCAGGTGTGGTTCATGAGACTGTTATGCTTTTTTATTCCTAAATAATTGTATTTATTTATTCCTAAATTCCTTTATTTCCCACTTCCAGAAATTGTTATTACTCACAAAGCTTAATATTTTCCTTTATATTCTTCTAATGGGCAGAGAATCATAAGATCTTAAAAATATTCTCTAATTATTTTGAAATAAGTTCAAGTTACTTCACTGTATTTCACATTCATGAAGAATAGATGAAGTGTTTGAAAGATGAGTGTGTAAAAACAATTATTTGTTATTTTACATGACATTATATTTTTTTGCAAGATATTCCATGTGTCTGTGCTTGGTTTACATTATTGATACTCATTAATATTTTTGGTTTACATTATTCACACTCATTAATATTTTAAAGATATTATTTTAGTGTCCCAAATTAATAAAATCTCTGGATCAAAATCATTTGAAATCCCTTAATTCCAATAACCAGTTGATTTGTTTTTTCTGCAGATATTTCCCGTTATTACAGAAATTCATTGGACTCATTGAAGAAAATTAATATTTTCATATAATTTGGAAGACCCCATCTATTTTCCTTGATAATTTTTTGAAATTCAAGTTTAGACAACCTGTATTTATCTATCTGCAGAGGGAGGGGATGTATTTAGACAATCTGTATTTATCTATCTGCAAAGGGAGACAATGTTTATTTCAGTGCAGGGAGATAGAGGAAGAGTTCACTAGTTTGCTCCCTAAATGGCCAAAATGGCTCAGCAGGGCCCGATATTTTGAAGCTGGGAGCCAAGAACCTGATCCAAGTCTACCATGTATTGGCAAGACTTCAAATACTCAAGCCATAACTGCCTCCATAGAGCTGTAGTATCAAGAAGCTAGAGTCAGAAGCTCAAGCCTAGTATCCAACCCAGACATTTCAGTATGGACACAGGTGTCTTAAAGGAGTATCTTAAATGTTAAGCCAAATGCTTCTCCTTGCACGTTTATATGAAATGAATCCATGTTTTAATATTTTTTTCTAGAAAGCAAGTGGGAAAGAAAAGATGTGTGTGTGTTTTATTTCTTTTACTTTTTAAAACTTTTTGTTAACAATGTATTTAGGAGCCAGTCTCAAGTTATATCAACCTTTTCCTTTTGTGACAGATGTTCAAATATTATAATATTTTAAAAATATTTATTTACTTATTTATTTATATTTGAACAGTAGATTTGCAGAGAATAGAGATAGCAAAAAAGAGAAAGAGAGCGATTCCACCTACTGGTTCACTCCCCAAATGGCCACAACAGCTAAAGCTGGATTGGTCTGAAACCAGGAGCTCAGGGCTTCTTCCAGGTCTCCCACATGGGTGCAGGGGCCCAAGGACTAGAGCCATCACTTACTACCTTAAATCAATGGGGAGTTGCTTTGGAAATGAAACAACTGGGATTCGAACCTATGCCCTTATGGGATGCTGATGCTGTGGCTAGTGGCTTAACTAGTTACATTACTATACAAGCTCTGGATATCATATTCCAAAGTCTAACTGACCTACTCTTAACCTGTAACTTTATATCTACTCATGAAAAACATATACCATTTTATTGTTTATTAATGCTGACTTGCAAGTTTACCTATTATTTCTCTTTGTACATTTCCTGGGAAATCAGAAAATTCAGACATTTTACCATTCCTTGAGGATATTGTAACAATTTTACTTATTATTTGGAAACATAATGATGACATTTGACTCTTTTCAGATTCCTATGCTGCTGTACTGGAATCCAGGAATCCTCGCTTTGTCATGTGTTTTGCTGGAATCCAGCTTCTTGGCAGGAAGTCCATCTGCTATTTAATTTGGATCTCTGTACATGATAAATTCAGAGTCGTAATTTTTTTAGGATTACTTGGAAAGCTGATTTTTTAAAAGATTTATTTATTTTTATTTGGATGGCAACAGAACTAAGAGAGAGAAGCAGATCTTCTGTTTGCTGTTTTTCTTCCCAAATGGCTGGATCACCCAGATGTCTGCATCTGTCTTAAATCAAGGGCCTCAAATTGGCAGAGGCACAAGTACTTGGACCATCTTCTATTGTCTTTCCAAATGCATTAGCAAGGAGCTGTTTTGAAGGAGTAGCCAAGGTTGAAACTGGCCATCTGATGTGGAATGCTGATGTTGTAAGTAGCAACTTAACCCACTGTACCATCATTCCAGCCTCAGGCACAGGACAAAGAGAAAGAGAGAATGAAAGAATATATTGTGTGTGTATATATTGCATATATTTCTATATATGCACATCATGTGTGTATGTATACTGTGTATATTCATACATAATGCAATTTTTCTCCCTTAGAATCATGGAAGTTCCATCAGTCGGGCATTTGGTTTTGTTTACTACATTTCAGTACCAACAACTGGCTCTTCAAATGAAGATATTCAACTAATTTCTTTTAGGAAGTATATTGTTATTTTTTTCTTGCAACTAGTAAACAGATTCATACTAATTTTCATCAGTATCTATGTGCTGCTGTGAAAGACCTTGAATGTCTCCTACTGCCTGTGACAACTCAGACAATAGAGAATAGCAGCAGTGGGGCTAGGTCTTCTGAAACATTTCTAGGACATGTCCATAACCTGACCTTTGCTATAACCTTGGGTTCTTGGAAGGTTCCAAAGGGAGTGAGCGTGATTACCACAGGTTGATGTCTCATTCCAGGATGAGATTTTGCTTTTCTTTTACTGCTCAGACAGTAAGCTGATTGCCCCCAATTTTTGCAAATAGAATTGGAGGACCTCTTGGCCTGGTTCTGTTGTTCTCTACTAGGCAGGATATAGTGTTCCACTGTAGAGCAGTTTCTTTCCTAATGGTTCCATCAGCAGACACTTAGGTTGTTTCCCAATCTTAGGTATAGTAACCAATGCATTGAACATAGAATAGCTGACATATTTGCAAGATAATGATTTTATTTCATTTGGTTATATGCTTAATAGAGGAATTGCTAGGTTCTATAGTTGTTGTACTTATTATTTTCTTTAGAAATGCTTGTATCTTGCCCATAAAGATTGTACCAACACTATTGTACCCACCAACATTGTGCAAGAGTTCTTTTTCTGGTCCAGCATTGTGGGGCAGCAGGTAAAGACACTGCCTGCAATGCCAGCATTCTCTATGAGACTCAATCTGAGTCCCAGCAGGGCCACTTCCCATCCAGCTCCCTAGTAATGTACATGAAGAGGCAGCAGAAGATTGCCTAAGTGCTTGAGCCCCTGCAAGTAAAATATTCGTATTTTAAAAAATAGTAATTGTCTTTCTCTGTAGTCTTGCCAATGTTTTTGATTTTTCAAATTTAATAGCTATCTTAATAGGTTATGAGCTGGTATCTTATAGAGGTTTTGATATGCAAGTCTCTAATGAGTAATGATTGAACATCTATTTTTATAGATATTGATTTCTGTATATTTTCTTTGAGGAAATATCTATCGAGGTATTTTACATGTTTTTAACTTTGTTTTGCCACTATTGAATTGGATGTGTTCATTATACATTTGGCTATTAATTTCTACTCTCCTTACTTTAACCATACCATAGAAACTAGCAATTTCCAAATTAGAGCAACTGGCCAGTCTGACTCATGAGTTGAATGACTGCTGAATATCTAAATTTATATGTCCAAAACCTTCAAAACATTCATTTCTTATTTTGTCACCCAAACATCTTTTTCCTCATTTGGCTGAAACCGTGGCAATATTTTCTAACTAGAAGAAATCCAGTTCCAGTGTGTGTCCAGGAAACACTTGTCAATGAATCACTATAAGGCAGTTAGCCTAAAAATTACTTGGGGGAGCCTGCTAACAACTCAGCCACAAACTGTTTAAATGCTGATTCATTAAATGTGGCCCAAGGATCTGCATTTTAATAAGATTCTGATGCAAGTAGCTCCCACTGTCCATTTTTTAAAAAGCATAGCCTTCCTAGGGATTCTTCCAGCCATTACTAGCAATAGAAGTAATGTCATTGAAAGTATTTTTGCCAATAGAGATCATTAGCTATGGATCTAAAAGAGTTTATCTTCTTTACACCCTGTAGAAGAGCTTCCCCAAACTGCTTGAAATAATAATGAAAAACAAGTAAAGTGGGTGAATATATGTCAATAGTCAGTTTTAAGTTACCAGCTACTCCTCTCCTGACACCTCTTGGCATTATAAACTGCTATTTCTGAATTAACAAGATTTGCCCTCACGTCAGACCTTTCTCTTCTTTCATTCCTATTCCCATGGGACACATTACCAATTTAAGAAATTAGGTAAAAAATTTTTTAAATTTCTTAAGCAGTGTGTTCCTGTATGGTGAAAATAAGCTACCTTGCTTAATTCATATCTCCCCAAGGAAACTTTTCCCCATCATTTTCACTAGGAAAAGTTCAATCAACTGTAATTTTATCACAAGAAGCCTGGGTTTGTGTTACAGCTTTGCTTTTTTTTTCAGATATATACTTTTTCTTTTTTTTTTCTTTTATTGATATTAATTACATTGTATTATGTGACACAGTTTCATAGGCTCTGGGATTCCCCCAACCCCTCTTCCTCCCCTCCCATACAGCTTTTCTTTTTTAAATTAACCTTTTGGAAGCTGCAGATGAATTTGCTTTGTTGCCTTAAACAATTCTAATTAGGTGTTTTCCTCATTTGTCCTCTTCTTTGTGTAACACTTTTTAGTTCAGAAGTGAAATGATTTTGTCCAAGGTTATTAGAATAAAATAGGCATTCAATTAGTCACTTTGAGACATGGCAGCCAAGTGGCTGATTCCCTTTTAATCTTTAACAAATTGGTGCTGGCATTTAAGGAATCCGAAGTAATAGAAACCACCCTGGAACACTTGAATATTCCAGCACTCAGGATGAAATGTATTTTTTGTATGAAGTCCTGAAACTGGTTTTGAATGGGGGCATTACAGAGATAGTAGCACTAATAATGTAAACATTTGAGTCATTTATATTTTATCTCTTTGCAAATTAAATATGCATGATATTATCTGTTCACTCTCCTTCCTTTATGCATCAAAATATACTATGAGGAGGTAATTTTTTTTTGCTGAGGAAAATCAGTAAATTCACTGAGTGGTATGAATGGCCTGCTTTGATTTCAGGTGGTTGTGGCATTTATTAACCCCATTTCCTTAAGTCTGCACTAAGACCTTCTACATCAGCTGAGATTTCTTACACACGTGTTCCATAACTGGAAGCTATTCTTTGAAGTATCTTTTATCTCTGCTTTCCTCTCCATTTTCCCCCAACCCCCTCACACCGTTCCTCCCTCCCAGCTGCAGGGATTTGTCCTCTGAAAGAGTGGGGGTGGGAGGGAACGAGGAATGGAAGCAAAGCAGGGAGCATGAGCTAGAGAATGCCGGGATCTAGCTTTTGTTATTGGTTGGCTGCTGCCGGATGGATGGAGGAGGGAGGAGTGAGTGCTCTTCAGTGTGTTCTGACGGAGCCGAAGTACAGAAACCATATTTACAGGTAAGAGCAAATAAAGCAAATAGATGAGAGAAAGAAAACAAAATGCTCTTTTCTTTCAAAGACAATCTAACCATTCTTATTGAAACAATTGTGTGATGTGGAAATAATTCTGAAGACAGTTCCTGAAATTGTGCCCCTTTCATTGCTTGGGGAAGCTTTGCAATTAGCTGCTCTTTTTCTCTGCAGAACCTTTGGTTGATTAAAACAATACAAACAAAAAAAGAATCCAAAGGCATGTCTTATCCTCAAGAACATTACAAGCAAGTGATATTTAAACAGAATTAATAGATCGTGTGAATCGTCATTTGTATTGTTTTTGTTTTATTTCAAGCTTGTGTTATTGAGAATCAAAGGAAGAATGAGAAAGGCTCAGTAAATTCCACAGGTCTTGAGAAAATCGAGCCTTCTCTGCGTATAAAATACAAAATTCATTGTGATGTCTTTTGATATTTACAGTGCAGTAAATGGCTTGGGAGAATAATTCTGCAGGCTGTAGACTTTTAAAAGCACTAATTTAGAATGAACATTTGTGTGTATTACATACACCTTAATTTGCATCCCTCGGTAATTTTATGCTATTGAGTAGTTGTGTCAATTTATTCAGTTAATTTTAAGTTTATGTGATAAACAACCTTCTATTTATCACCATGTACATGACTATATTCATTTTAAAGCTAAAAGGCCTAATTGAGAAGGATTAAACAATGCAGTAACAGATAGCCAAGCTTTATTGGTAGTTGTACTTCATCAATCAGTTGTATCTAGATAAGAATTCCATCACAACATTTATAGTGCTGGGAATGTCCCCAAGGGGACCCTTGTAACAGCTATAAAGCTGAGATTTTACTTCACTCAAGACTTACATCTCCTAACAACCTCTTCTATTTTCCCTTAGAGAAAATAGGAGAGAACTAAACATGTACAATAAGTGACACATTTGCCATAAATACAGAAAAGTAATTTAAGTCATTAAGTTCTATTGTTTTAAATTATTTACAGGTGGAGAGATTTCATTAACACTGGATTTGTAAGAAATGTTGTTATTGACTTGAGTACTTCGGAAATCAATACATACCTGTTGATTTTAATAATGAAATTAAATTTTTCAAAGATGCAATTTGTTTGTAGATATATTTTAATGCGTTTTTTCCTGAAACATAAGCTAATATAAAATGAGTATTTAATTTCTGAAGTGTTTGAAGTCTTTTCATATTTTTTTGTTGAATAGACGTTGTTTTTGAATAGAGCACAAAAATATAGTAGTTCTTGCAAAATGAAAAAAGATGGGGAAAGTACTGAACATTAGGTAAAGATTATGTAAGTAAATGTTACCTTAAATTTCCTAAAGGCACCAAACATTGTTAATAACATGTCTACATATTTCAGTGGCTTGTTGATCCAAATAAGGACTGGTGCATTATAAATCTGAATTATTTGCCAATTTCAAAAATCCTTACCCAATACTGACATTCTGCCAAGTTTCTAGTTATTGGTGAATTTTTAAATTTTTGATACTTAAACAAAATGTGGTGGGAATAGGTCTACCAGTTATACTATAATTTATGGAGCTATAGAAGGCCAGATATTCACCTCTTAAATATGCTAGAGGAACTAAGTTAATGCAGTTATAATTTTTAGAAATTATGAATTCTAAGTAGTGCTACCTCTAGGAATGAAGGAGAATTGATGAAAATTAGAGAGCAGAGTTCCACATGGTTTTAAATTATTCTGTTTCCTTGGAAACCAGCTGCTGCAGATGCATTTTGCTTTCTTTGGCTAAAAATATCATCCCTTTAATAATCACTAAGGGAAAGGTTCTGAATAAAACCAGAGTATATTGTTGCTGCATTATATAATTTCCTTGATGGTTCACATATTTTGGTTGAACAGTAGATAACCATTTCTCAGTCAGCAATTCCTATCAGCTACTGGCAAGCGTCTGCATGTCTTACAGGAAGGAGACAACCATGGTAGCTTCCACTGCAGAATCTACAGAAAAACAGAGAGAGAAAGAGAGTGGGTGTGTGAGTGCGTGCTAGAAGGAAGATGAGAGAGAAAAAAAAAGCATGAAAGAAAACAGTTTAGAGGTTCCTGTCCAAGTGAAGAATGAAACAAAGCAAATGAGCCTGCTTGGTGAGAGATGGCAATGCAAGAGCATCTGTTTTTCCTTTGGCAGAAATGTTTGTAAGGGTTTAAATGCGGGCTTTTAAGGGAGGATACTGTGTACATTATTGTCTTTTGCAAAAGCCTCATTTCCTTTTTCTATTTACATTTGCAGTAGTTAGTAATACAGAAAATACAATAGTATGTTAAAAGGCAATTTTTAAGTATATTAATCATCTTAGTAATAAACAGAAAAGCTTATTATATAGATCCAGAGAATGGATAGTGAAGAGGATTAAATAATGATTTGGCTTATTAAGATAAAAATTCTTTAAATTTCATGTCCAGATATTTTAGTAATGCAGTCATTTCTTTATCTTCATAATCTAATCTAAAAATACCACATCCCAATAACTGGAGAACTGTTTGTCTTAATATTAATTCATTTAAAATGGAATAAAAAATGTATATATCTCTTCTTTGATTTATCTGAAACATTTTTCTTTATTTAAAAAAGAAAATATTTTAATGTGGCTTTTCTCTGTAACAAAACACAGTTCTCATCATGGTTGATCTTAGGCAGTTTCTTAAATTAAAACTGTATGCTGTAAAGTCAGCATACATCACCCCTTTTTCTCCTGGCTAATTGAGGGAGAAACCATCACAAGGCTGTAACTGCTTTGCTGGTATTAGAATCAGGGTGATAATCCTCACTCTATTATCTCTTGACCACTTATTTAAGTCTTTGTGACATGATACTTTATTTTCATAATATTAACCTTAGTCTATTTGATTTAGTGTTAACACTGTAGCAAATAAAGTACTGTACATTTAAACCATGTGTTAAAATATTTAACATCTAGCCAATACATTATTTAAAGTTTAATTAATTTAGTGTGCCAGTACTTTATTTTTCAAAAGCAGTAAGGATAGTGGGAAGTATTTAGTTTTTATTAATTAACACGAGTAAAGCACTTCAGTGACAGCACTTTGAGCACACACATAGATGACATGCAAGGGCACACTAACAGCAAATCAGGCACCGCGAATAGATTATGTGTCAAAAATGAATAACCAATATTTCAGGCACAATCAAAATGTTCAAATGTATCTTAAGTTCCTAAAATGGTGTATTTTTTGGGCTATTCAGACCTACAAATAGCTCTAGAGTTTGTTATCAAGGTCCATTTACTATTTCGTGATGATTTATTAGCTGAAAGTTGCTTTTTAGAATTGTGAGTTTGCATGGACCTCTTAAGTTAGAAAATACACGAAGGATAAGCAAATATATAATAGCTTCTACTAAAGTGTAGACAGGCAACTTTACATTGATGGCAGAAATATGGCAGCTTGGCAAATAATTCCATGCTATTGGAAATGGATGGAGTTGAATTTACAAGAAATGGAATTATTGTAAGAGAAAGCTTCAATTTAATTTCATTGTTTCATTGCACTAAACAATTAAGGTAATCAAGGCAAAAGCAGAATAACATTAACCTCTATGGTGAAGAACACGATGATTTAAAAATATGAATCAGGTGTTATTTTTGGCATTATATATTTAATATCTTACGGTTTAACACAAGACTTATAGTAAAATAGAAATGGGCTTATTTTAAAATCAATGTTAT
Source organism: Ochotona curzoniae (assembly GCF_017591425.1). NCBI lineage: Eukaryota > Metazoa > Chordata > Mammalia > Lagomorpha > Ochotonidae > Ochotona > Ochotona curzoniae. Next base: position 27,950,865 of record NW_024465369.1, read on the forward strand.
TTTCCATTTTTTTTCCTAAAGATTTATTTATTTTTATTGGAAAGATAGATTTACACAGGGAAGAAAATACAGAGAAAGATCTTTCATCCACTGGTTCTCTCCCCAAGTAGTCATAACAGTCGGAACTGAGCCGATTCAAGACCAGGAGCCAGGAGCTTCTTTTAGGTCGTCCACATGGGTGCAGGCTCCCAAGGCTTTGGGTCATCCTCCACTGCTTTCCCAGGCCACAGACAAGGAGCTGGAAGGGAAGCAGAGCCTAGGACATGAACCAGTGCCCTGGCAGATGCATGGTGGAGATTTAGCCAGGACATGAACCAGTGCCCTGGCAGATGCATGGTGGGGATTTAGCCACTAGGCAGCTGCTCCGGGTTCCTATTTCGCATTTTAAAATAAAGGAACAGGGCCTGGCGCGATAGCGTAGTGGCTAAAGTTCTCGCCTTGCGCTCACCAGAATCCCACATGGGTGCCAGTTCTAATCCCCGCAGCCCCACTTCCCATCCAGCTCCCTGCTTGTGGTCTCGGAAAGCAGTCAATGGTGGCCCAAAATCTTGGGACCCTGCACCCGTGTGGGAGACCCAGAAGAGCTCCTGGCTCCTGGCTTCATATTGGCTCAGCTCCAGCTATTGCGGCCGCATGGGGAGTGAATCATCGAACGGAGGGTCTTCCTCTCTGTCTCCTCCTCTATGTATATCCACCTTTCCAATAAAAATAACTAATTTTTTTTAAAAATCAAGGAACAAGGGATGCATTTAATGACAGAGCTGATCAGATTTGGGTGTTTCAGGTCTATCACTGAATCAGTGGAGCTTCACATCATTTAAGTCTCAGTTACTACAATGACCTAAGCAGTTTGGTTAAAAAACATGAATGTGCATGTTCTGAGAATACAAGACAGTATAAAATTCTGGTGCCTAATGCATGATTATGATGAGCTTGATAAATGGAAACATTAATTGCAAGCATCACACATTTGTGGGGAATCTTCTTTGAATAAGATTAACTTCTTATTTTTTAAGATTTATTTTATTTTTATTGGAAAGGCAGATATACAGAGAAGAGGAGAGGCAGAGAGGAAGATCTTCCGTCCGATGATTCACTCCCCAAGTGAGCGCAACGGCTGATGCTATGCCGATCCGAAGCCAGGAGCCTCTTCTGGGTCTCCCACGCAGGTGCAGGGTCCCAAAGCTTTGGGCCGTCCTCGACTGCTTTCCCGGGCCACAGGCAGGGAGCTGGATGGGAAGTGGAGCTGCCAGGTTAGAACCGGTGCCCATATGGGATCCCGGGCATGCAAGGCGAGGACCTTAACCACTGCGCCATCGCACCAGGCCCAAGATTAACTTCTTGATTGATTTTAGTCATATGCCCAAAATGATAGATATTATTTCTGTGACTTATTTCCAAAGAACCCTGACACTTCAGTGAGATCAAGGTCTTAGCACATCTTCAAATACAACATTAAAGTGCGATGCGTACACACATTTCTGTTTTTGTCCTAACTTATGCACACATTCATAAAAAGTTCATAAAAATATTTTGGTAAAAAAAAATCATTTAATTTCCATGTACTACCTGTGAATATTTTAGCTTTCTAGTATCCTAGAATCATGTGACCAGTCTGCAGATGTAATTTCACTCTAAGTTAATCAATTTACCTATAAAGAATCTAAGGCACAGGGACTATGATATTTTTAGTAGAAAACTAACATTTGCTTCTGGAAAATCACATAAAATACATACCATTTGTTTTTTTAGTACAGGATGAAAGAAATGCGTAAAATTCAGGAGGACTTTGTAAGAATAGAAGAAAGCACAGTGTCAGCCGATGACCTCTGACACTTAACATCATGAGGATTTCAGGGTCATAGAGAATTCTTAACTTTATTTTTTGGGTATTTTACAGGATACAATGTGATACTACAATATGTATGCAATGTGTATGATCGAATGACAGCACCTAACATTTTATTTTCGTTGACATTTAAAACATTTTTTGATTAATGTGATAATTGTATACATCTCTGGAATAGTGTTCATTTAATATACAATGTACACTGCCCAAATCAGGGTAATTAACATTTCTGACTTCTCATCATTATCATTGCTTTATGTTTTGAAGTTGTATGCTCCTGTCTGTTACTTATTAACAACACACATCAAAGCACATTATGAACTAAACCATAGCCACCCCTCTGTGCTACACAACACCAGGAATTTACTCATCCTATCTGCCCAAGACATTGAATGACTCTGATATGTGTGACTGATGTCACAGTCTTCTTCATTTTACATGTTGTTACTGTGAAGGACAAAAATGCACTTAGCGCTTTTTTTTCTAATACTTGTTGATAGTTGTCATGTTATGGATATATGATAATATATTTAATAAAAACAATAAGTAGTGCCATAAACAGGATAGCTGAGTGTATTTATAGAGGTTTTCATTTCCTTTTCCATCTTCAGGTTAGGCTAGTCATAGAAAATCAATATGTGTCATCAGTTGTTACCCAGGTATAGCAATTGTATTGGTGTTAGTATATTAAGGCAGAACGATTCTGAGAAAAGCTTTATTACGTCACAAAAAAAAAGAGGAAGAAGAAGAAAGAATCATTGCTTTGTTTAATCAAAATTCTTTTCTTATAGCTCATGAGACCTAAATTCACAATTTTAGTTTCTTTAAAGAATTTATTATTTATTTTCTTTTCATTTGAGGGGGGGGATGAGAGCAGACTGGAAAAAGAAACAATATAGGGGTGGGGGAAAGAGATCATTCATTCATGATATACTCCCCAAATGAATTCATCAGTTAGGACTGGACCAAGGACAAAGACAGTGCTGTCTCATGTGGATGGCAAAGAACCAGCTACCTGAACCATCACCTGTGGTCTCCCAGATTTTCTGTAAGCCGTAAATTGGAATTGAGGAGGAATCCAGGCAATCCTTTCTGGTATGTGTGCAATAGAAGTGATATCTTAACCACATTACCAAATGCACATCCTTACTATTTTAAGTTTTTGTTTTGTTTTCCCAATATGCTGTCTGAAAAAATAAAGGAGACCAATCAGACTATGCTATCTACCCAGTGAAGTCACCTATGGCAAGCGTCAAGTGTGAAATTGGACTTGGAGACTGCATTCTAATCTGTCTTCAGAAATCTTTAAACAACACACAGTAGAAGCTAACGAGAGAAACCTCAGGTCTGTCCAGTGTTCTCTACCATGGCTTCTTGGTGTGGTCATTTCAACCACTTTGACCTCATGGCAATCTTTCACTGAGCTACCTAGATTATACTCTGGATAATTTAGGGTTTCCTTTGTCTCTTTATCAGTACCTCAACACAATTGCTGATGATTGCTGATATGTGCTCCAAATGATTTTACTGCTGAATAATTAAATAAAATTCAACTAGCCTGTTTTGACCTCCCACAGTCATTCATTCATTGCATTCCAGGACAGTCCTTCTCATGTTCTTTTAATGCTTTTCAGTGTTACAAGATCAATAACAAATGTTCTCAAGGCGCGCACATATTGTGCTGCACAATTTCTGCTTGGGCTCTGCGTCATTGACAGGAGACTTTTGTCTATACATACACACTGCCCATTTTATACCTTCCTTCTTTATGTTATGTTAATACCATGATCAATCCTTTGGATCGTTAGGTTTTCCATGCCTGGTTTATATCTGTGATTCAACCAACCATAGATTGAGATTGAGAATATTTGCACCTGTGCTGAACAAGTACTGACTTATTTTTTGTGGTTATCTTCTAAACAATATAATTTAACAACTATTTACACATCCTTTGCATTTTTAAAAAGATTTATTGATTTTATGGGAAAGTCAGAATTACAGAGAAAAGGCAAGACACAGAGAAAGATCTTCCATCTGCTGGTTCACTTCCCAAGTGGCTTCAAAAGCCGGAGTTGAGCCAATCTAAAGCCAGGAACCAGGAGCCAGGAACTTCCTTGGGTCTCCCATGTGGGTGTAGAGTCCCATGGGTTTAGGCTGTCCTCAACTGCTTTCCTAGGCCACAAGCAGAAAGCCAGATTAGAAGAGAAGCAACCAGGACACGAACTGGCAACCATATAGGTTCACAGTGCATGCAAGGCTCAGATTTAGGCACCAAGGCATCATGCCAGCCAACCATTTGCATTTGCATTAGAAGTTACTAGAGGTGATTGTGTTGGGTATTGCAAGTAACTAGAAGATACACACAGGTTATGTATAAATACTATACCATTTTCTTCCTTCTATTTTTCAAAATAGTTTTCCTGTTGCTCTACTCCCCACTCCGTTCTCTTTTCCTGGGACTAAACAATTTACATTCACATTTACTCATCTTTATTCATCCACCTCCAGCTCCAACTTCTGCTCCCATCCTTGTTTTAGTTTTTACTAGTTAACCTATGACCAAATACCATGGTTACATCTCAGCTATATGACAAATGTTTTTGAATAGAGTGATAAGAGGAAAAACAGCACAATATATATAAGATGTGACTATTAAGTATATTTAAACTTTGGGTATTCAAGCACCATAGTATGTAGCACATAATCCTTTCCTCGAAGACTGATCTTCTAACATCATCTCCTTGGGAAGTAGGATTTTAGTACATGAACTGTAGGAAGACACAGGCATTCAGACCATAGCTTTATGTCCTATAAATGTGAAAAATGTATACATTTCATATTAGGAGTACAGTCTCAAAAATAATTACTGCATTTAGGATCTGTAATATCACTGCATGTGCACTGCATGTCCACTGCATTTGACAATGCAACAAAGCATCAAAGTTTTGAAACTAGGAAATACAAGACTTTGTCAGGTTCCAGAAATCTCTGACTTCTAATAAATATACATATACCCTATTATTTTTCAGATGCTAGAAAATTTGAATCAAACTCAGTCATATACTCTCAAAAAAAAAGCCCACATACTAGGGAGAATCAAGATGGCAGAATAGGGTAAGGACTTACATAAACAGAAGGAGAAACATTAGCCAGGGTGAAGAAGAGAGGGCACAGTCCAGAAAATAGGAGAAAACAGACTAATGGCAGAGGGGCACCTGACACTGATGGACATGGAAAAGCAGGGAAGACCACGGTGTGGTGTTGCAATGACCAGACATCCCAGCAGCATTCATCCACCAGTGATCTGAACTGCACCAGTGGCCAGAACTTTACCAGCAACCAAGTAAGTAGGCGAGTTCACCATCCAGAGTGACCCCAGACAAAGAGCAGTCCACCCTCCTGATTTGCTTGATTTGGCCAGGAGCAGAGACAGAGCAGCAGATCCCAAACAGCCACTCCAGTAGCAGCAGATCTGCCCATGTTCTCCTCCCCACCTCCTATTTCCCCTCTTCCCCCTTCCATAAAAATACAGAATTCAGCTGCAATTCCACCACAGCACATTGAGTCATCATTTCCATGGCAGAGGAGGAGGTACCAGCCTCCCTTCATAGAGCCAAGTGGTTGTTCATTCCATGTCCAGCTCCCAGGCCAGACATGAAGGCAGTAGGTCATAGCTGTGTCACAGCCACACGTGGTGGTTGTGGCCATGGCATCCTTCTCTCAGATTGCCCTATGAAGACAGGATTTACTAGTCAGAAGCCAGTCATGCAAATGTAGGGTTTGATGGCAGTGGTTTTTCTGTCCTCTCTTCTCACCATTTGTCTGTTTTGCCCATTCTCTGCTGAAAATTTCTCTCAATCATTTCACTGTGAATGTAGTTTTGTCTTTTCTTTTCTTTTTTCTGATCTCTTTCTGTGGCTGAGGTCAGTCTATGTTTTCACAATCTTGGATCTCACAAAAATATGGAGACAGAGATAACCTAATGCAGGAGGTTTCTCAGTGAAATATAACTATCCAAATCAAAGGAAAACATGAGGTCTATGGGGAGCACAATCAGGAAAGGTAGTCTGAGGTTGTTATCATCTTGAAAAACATCACTCTGATTAGATATGACTCTTGCTACTAGAAAGGTGTAGGTAGGATGGCCATGCTATGAATGAAAGGCTTAAGATCTCACTTCTCTTTGGTAGTATATATTGTATAATGTGTCTTTTGTGAAATAAGGTCTTTTTCTGCTCCATACACATAGGGAACTGATGTAGCTCTAGCAGAAAACTTTGAGGGGGCAATGTTGAACTGACAGAGAAAAGTGTCTTGTTCCCGTGGTCTGTTAACTCCTCCAAACAGCAGCTCTAAATCATTCTCTTTATTTCAGAGACTCAGTCCAAGTGGAATTTAAATTACAATGGTAAAATTTTCTGTTAACTTTACAAGTAAAATTACCAAGGGAAAGAACAGAGAACATGAACCTAATGGTGTAAAGACCATTCTGTATATGAATGGTCACATTTAGAGCTTTGGTCACATTTAGAGCCAAAATGGCCTTAACGTAGGTTGCAGATTCCCTCTCTTGAGGCTGCTTTATGCAGTCCTCCTGGAAGACACCAAAGTGAGGCGCTGGATGCCCCACCAAAGATTGTGGGAGAAAGCGGACGATTGGGAGTCAACCAACCAATCCGTTTATTGAGTCTACTAGTAATGCTTCTATACAGGATGATAAACAGGAAGCCCAGAACACTAGTAACAGTAGCCTGGTTGGTGCCCCCACTCCTCACAGCCACCAACCATTTTAAAGGTCAGTTTTACATACAACCTGCAAGCCTAACCTGACTGCAATAGCCCCTAATTGACTCCCTCATTTCCACACAGCAAGGTGAGTTGTCAGGCAGCCCCCTGCTGGTGCAGAGGGGGAAGGCACAGTGTACTACTGCACCCTCATGAGTTCCAGCACAGGGCAGAAAGGCCCAGATCCACAGACGACTACCCACACTCTAGTCCGGGCAGACCTTCTCTTGTTCGCCGTAGTAGACACTACTAATGACCTCTTGCCTCCAAAGTGGCGAGGCCATTTATTACTGTCTTTATATAGTCAAGTAGAGAAGTAATTCTTGGAGCCTTTATTAGAAATTGCAATATAACAAAGACAAGGATGGTTTCATTATTTTATTTATCTGATCCTGTCTATTCACTGAGGTTTCCTGGAACCACAGGAATTTGTGTTTATAACCCCTGATCACCATAATTATCATTCTATACTTATAAAGAAATTATTATCTGCACAGATTTATTGAATGATCTAAGTTGACATAAATTCTTTAAATGTATGAACTTACAACAGACTGACTTTTACTAACCAGGCTGAAATAGATAGTAAAGTGAGGTTTTTGTCTTTTTCCAGGAAATAGTTTAGGGATTGTGTTTTGCCATGTATAAAATCTATTCAACCAATATCCGTGACATAGGACCTGAGTATTCCCTGTAGCTCTGCTGAACTGACTAGAAACATGATAAGGCATCTAAATTCTGCAGGTGTAGCCATTCCTAGCCGCCAATTTGATTTTTGATGGACAAAGAGCCCCAGGAAAGTAGATGCTTTTGTACATGAAGTAAAAGAAACCCGAAGCATGATCGACATCCCCTAGTCTGTATCCTCTGGGTGTGACAGCATGCAAGTGAGTGATCTATTTCATTCTGAACTCTGGCTCTGTTAATGACAGTGCACAATGTACTAGGACAAATCGAATAAATGTATTTGGCTCCTATTTTGACATTTCAAAACACTTAAAACATATCTTCTTGTTCATCACAGTTATTTTGGATTTTTCATATAAGACCCTGCTAGAGTAAGAATTAAAGTAGCAATGAATCATTGTAGGGGTTTCAATGCTTTCTAACATTATGGGAAAAATAATTTCTGCCTGGATATGATAATGTGGTATGTGTAGCTAAAGAAAAATTACAGACCTTGAAAAGACTTTGAAACCTTGGCTATACATTCAGCGGTCAAATATTTAAATACTTCCCATTCCTGCTACAGGTACATGTGACAGCGCTGCAGCGATGAGTGGAATTTTAAAGGGGAAGTTTGGAAAAGTTGTCAGCTCCTCTGTGCAGGAATCAGATGATGAAGGTGTTAGCTGTGACAAGACCGAGTGTGTTGATAGTGTCACTTCACCCAATTCTAATCACTTTTCCCGTGAGTATCTGAAGTTGTGCTCTAAATCATGTTTTATAACAGACTCTTGGGAATTTTAGCTGTATCGACTGGCTTACATCTGCTTCAAGTTCTTCATCATCCCAGACATATTTATAAAATAGCATTTTGATTAATTAAATCTCAGCAGCATGCTTCTCTTTTCTGGATGGAATAAGTATAATGGAGGCAGAAATTTGTCTAAAGCAAAGCAAATAACCACTGCAAATGATCTAATGTCTGTCTTCAGCTTTCTGAAACAGATCCATATTTTGGAAAACGAATCAATTGAGTCACTTTGGACTTCTAATAGTAGTCAATGAGACGTAGAATGTTTTTAATCCTGAGTGAAACATAATCACTTTGTATGTAAGAAGATGCTTTTGTTTTTAACAGAATGTGAATATGAAATCAAGGTCTTGAAATCAGTGAGATCTTTTATAGTGACTGGTACACAAGTAAAACTAGACTCACGGTCAGGTTCATGACCTAATGAACAGGCAGTTTTCTTTAGGTGTACATATGCACACTTACATATATATGTACTTATATAAATATACACACGTACATACATACATATACTCTGGTCTTTTAAAAACTACAGAAATAATGAAATAGAGAAAACAATACAAATTTTAAAGGCAAGATTGTGCAATAACATAGAAAACTTACTGGCAGACAATGGGTTTTAGGGAGGATTAGCTTTGCTTGAGATTTTTTGCTTGAGATTTTGTTAACAGCTTTTCCCCCACCTTGCTTTTCATGGTTTTAACCTTGTGGAAGGCATTTTCGTTGCCTTTTAAAAAGAAATGTTTCTTTTTAAAAGATGCATTTATTTATTTATTTATTTATTTATTTATTTATTTTAGAAAGATTTACACACACAGAGAGAGGATCCAATGGTTCACTCCCCAAGTAGCCAAACCACTGGAGCTGAACTGATCTGAAGCCAGGAGCCAGGGGCCAGGAGCTTCTTCTGGGTCTCCCACTTTGGGTTCAGAGTCTCATGGCTTTGGGCCATCCTTGACTGCATTCCCAGGCTATAAGCAGGGAGCTGGATGACAAGTAGAGCAATCGGGCTATGAACTGGCATCCATATAGGATCCAGGCATAAGCAAGGAGAGGACTTCAGCCACTAAGCTACTACGCTGAGCCCCTTTTCTTTTCTTTTTCTTATTTCCTTTCTTTTTCTTTTTTTTAGTAGATATCTACTTTTGAACATATACAAACATACCCAGCTGAGTAGAGATAGCCATCAAAACTTGATGAATTACACAGAGATTAGACTGAACCCATATCATTTTCTAAAACAAGGTTCTTTCCTTTTATATCTTACTGTCATCAGTGCCTAGAAGCCTTTGATAATGCCTAGAGTTCTTTAATGAATAAAGGGTACAATTTCAGATATTTGTTATTTTTTAAAAGATTCATTTATTTTTTTAATGGAAAGACATATTTCCAAAGAGGAGAGACAGAGGGCAGATCTTTCATCTGCTGGTTTCCTCCCCAAGTAGCTGCAATGGCCGGAGCTGAGCTGATCTGAACCCGGGAACCAGGAGCCTCTTGTGGGTCTCATCTCAGCGTTTAAATGCTGCCAGCAGGCCCCGAGATCATCTAGGGTGAGGCAATGGTAAGAATCTCTGTAGACAAGCTGGTGAGGAATGTGTACTTTATTATGCACCGATTACAGCTTTCAACCTTCCAGTCATATCAGAAGTCATGTCCTACATATATTCTCCTTGACCTTCTAGTTATGTCAGAGGTTACTTTCCCCATGTAGACCTAGGAGCTGTGCCTCAGGTCATGGGGAGCTAAGCTCTAAGGCATGCCCACCAGGTAGCAGGCAGACTCAGGTGCGTTTGCCATAGTCTTACACATGGGTACAGGGTCCCAAGGCTTTGGGAGATCCTGTACTGCTTTCCCAGGTCACAAGCAGGGAACTTGATGAGAAGTGCAGCAGCCGGGATCCAGGGACTTGTAAGGGGAGCATTAATTAACTGAGCCATGGTGTCAGGCCTCAGACATCTCTTACAAGCTGGAAATAGTGAATAGTGCATATTTTTACTTTGGAAATAACAATGGAACATATTCATGTTGAAGATGCCCAATACCCTCTATTAATACTCTTTCTGTGTACTTTGGAGAGTTCTCCTTTTCCAAGTTCTCGAGCACTGCAGGAGCTGCCCAGTGTTTCTCCATCACTTTCCCTTTAACAATTCTGGAAAAATGTCATCAATATAAGATCACGTTTCTACCTCATCCATTAGAACAGTGCAACATTTTCCATGCCCGTGATTTCCTTTTTAACATTGCCAGCATGGTTATGACCTCTTTGGTGTCCATGCCTCTCCTAAAGTTACAAATTGGCTCTTGCCTGGAGAAATCAATTGCAGGACTTCTCTATGCAAGATGCTTATTGTTTGCTATAGCTTGTCAGTTCACAAAGTCCCTGTCATGCTCGTTTAGGCAACATCAGGTCTCACAATTGTGACTTACTTTTCAGATGAACGTGACATTCTTGGGGTTTGGAAGAGGGAAGTTAAAAATTATCTATTAGGCCATTGTTCTGAGCACCAGAGTAGTTTCCCAGAAGGAAAAAGTCCCATCAGAGAGGAGTTTCGTTTTGTCATAACTGTTTTGATATGTGGTTATAGCTATTCAGTTTCCCCCTTGCTTCAGTTTATAGAGCAGAAGACATTTCCAGTGTGGTCAGAGGAGTAGTTTTAGACTATAACAATAAACACCATTGCACAGTTTGATGAATGCTTTTCAGCAGTACTCTTAATTAATATATTTTGTAAATTTCCAAGCAATTTTAAGGAAACATTGCTGCGTGTAAATGGTAATATACATCGTTGAACAACTGGTATCTGAGTAAGTGATCAGAACCATGATTGGGAATAACAGTGAGGAAGAAGAATAAACAGAAAGACATAGCAAATGTGATCTGCAAGCACTTTCTCTTACTCTGGGGGTATTCTAAAAATGTCCCTGTCCATTTCTTTAAGACTACCTTGTGTTCTGTTTATATCAGAATAAGCAAAAACAAACAAAAAATAAAAACCAACAGGAGTCAAACTTCAACCTATGATCAAGAAATGATACAACTAATATAATCTTTGACAACCTCCAGGCAGATTCTCTTGCTTTATACATGAGGAAAGTAAGGCCCAGGGAGAGTAACTGGACAAGAATCAAATTGTGGCCCACTTGCTATGGCCCACACCACATAGGGGTCTAGAGTCTGTCTAGTAGGCAATACAGCTGCCTTATGAATCAATTACAGGACTGATTACTAGATAAACCCAAGTCATCAAGTAAAAATAAGCTGTTTCTTCTACCTCAGTTCCTCTTAGGAAAAGAATAATGTTATGTTTGGGTGAAGATAATTGTTGCCTCATTTTTTCCCACCTTTTTGGGTTCATTTCAGTTGGTTTATAATGAAAATGCTAGCATGTCCTGGCTGTAGAATACTGCCAATGATGAACTTTTGAACAAATTTTGTGAGCTAAATAAAACAGAAGGTAGAAGATTCAATCTGAATGAGAAAGAACGTTTCATTTTCCTTTCCTATAAGTAATTGACAAGACAGACTGGTGAGACTTCTATTGCATGTCACTGACATTGATGGAAATATCTTAGGGCAAACATGTTGTTTTACATTTACATGAAAGAAATTGGTTTGTATTGATGACATAATGCTACTTATGATACTGTGAAAATGTTACAATGAAAAGCAGGTGTGATGAATCCTTAATGACAGGCAACAAAGTGAGATTATTCGTTTTACCTTGACTTTTGGCTTCAGAGCGGCTCATCTCTGGCCATTGTGGTCACTTGGGGAGCTAACCAGTGGATGGAGGATCTTCCTCTCTGACTCTCCTCTTCTCTGTATATCTCCCTTTCCAATAAAAAAAATCTTCAAAAATTTTATATAAAAAAATAAACCCTTTGTACTTTCCATTTACTTGACTCTGTCATAAAGAGATAATACCATTCCACCCTCTGGACTTCAGGGGTTTACATAACTTGTTCAATAGTTCAAGACTACGGAAACCCACTTTCCTTTCATTTCACTGAGTTCCAGCTGAAAGCAGTGATTCTATTCCATTTTATTGACTAGTTACGGATTTTGTTTACATTGTCAAGTCATTTAAATTTGACTTTTTCTTCAAAAACAGAATTGAATTGAATCACAGCTAAGATTTCATTTATATATCTATATTTACCCATAAAAATAGACAATGGATCTAGAAAAACAGCAATTATATTTGCTACCCATGATAACAAGCTAAGTAAAAGGTAATTTAGTGGTAATAATGGCACTATCAGCATTTGAAGGATAAGGTTTAATTAGCATGAGATTTGAAATGCACCCCAGAAAATATCCTAAATTCCCACATGTATGATTCATTCAAGATGCTCCTAGGTAGAATTGATATTGTCATCCTGGTTTAAAAATGCACAGGAATTAAAGATGTTGTCTTTATAAAAACATTTGCATTTAACAGAATGATTTCCTTACAAATAACTCTTAGTATGTTTACATTTTATAAACCTCTTGATAAACAATGAAATCTTTTTGAGGATCATCTAGGTATGGTCTAGATAAAAACAAATGATTTACCTAGCTGCAAAATATAGTGGCTTGAAACAGATCCAAATGAATTTAAACAATTACAATTTTTCTCACCATCATCAGAGTACCATGATCTTCTCACTTTGATTTGAATACCAGAAATTGGCTTTACCCTCTTTGTGCATGATGATGAGGATGAAACCAGCGCCTGAACCAAATGTCTTTGTGTTTCCCAAAGGCAATCATGCTTTCTGACAGGTTTTGAGACGTGTATTTGTGTGCATGTGACCAAAAACAGAAAAATTTAGCCTGTTCCTGCTTTAAAGCCAGTTGGTGTGATGGATGTGACTTCCAAATAGGCAGCCATATTTAACCCTTTCACTCTGGAAAGGAAATTGTTTCATGTCAGAAGTGTTCATTATTTGTTTGGTCAACAAGTTATTGTATTGTATTGGTTTTTTTTCTTTTAATTCAACTATAAGCATCTGGAACAAGTTAGAATGCTTAAATAAGTTTCTATTTCATTCCTCTGTTAGCTAGATTAGGGTTGAAAGTGCAATTTCTTTTTAATATTTATTTATTTTTATTGGAAAGCCAGATATACAGAGGAGGAGAGACAGAGAGGAAGATCTTCCGTCTAATGGTTCACTCCCCAAGTGCGTGCAATGGCCAGTGCTGAGGCAATCCAAAGCCAGGAGCCAGGAGCTCTTCTGGGTCTCCCACATGGCTGCAGGGTCCCACTTGGGCCATCCTCAAGTGCTGTCTCAGGCAACAAGCAGGGAGCTGGATGGGAAGCAGGGCCGCTGGGATTAGAACCAGTGACCATGTGGGATCCTGGCACGTGCAATGTGAGGACTTTAACCACTATGCTATTGTGCCGGGCCCGAAAGTGCAATTTTTTAAGACCATAAAGAAAGAGCAAGTAATAAAGAAGGTAAATGGTTGCCTAGAATCAAAGACCAACACATAAAATTTTGGAAAGGCAAATTCTCTGAGTGATATCTAAGTTTTGGGTATGAAGCTATACATACAGAGCTGTACTTGGAATGGACTCTCTTATGTTTACTTTTATCTTGTCTTAGAAACATCACAATAATGAGGCAGTAGTAAAGATTGATTTATATTATTGTAATCCTAACAAGTTGATTAAGTTTGATGAACTTTGATTAATGTAAGGAAATGTTAAGTCACTTTAAGATTCTTGACAGATTCCTGTAATAGTCTTAAGTAGAATCACCACCACCACCAACAAAAAAACCCTCAAAATATAAAATTCAAAACACTTTGCAAAGCACTTGCACTTTGTAAAGATAGTGAAGATTGCTAGACAGATTGCTAAAAGTACAAAACATTTATGCATTGATTCCTGTTATTTGCGATAAGACCAGGAGCTTCTGTGATAGGTCTTGTTAATTGTGACATATGGAGGAAGAAATGCATGAAATCGTACATATTTCATTAATGTCATTGGGAATATTGTGTTATGGAGAATGCACATATTTTAGTTTTGAACCAAATTAATTGTCTTTCACATACTTACAACTAAAGAATACTTATTATGCTTCACCTTAAAATTGCTCCAATAGCAACTGTTATGTTTTTGAAAATATAGCTTAAATCTTAATTTGTGGAATGCAGCCCATTTTCGAGAACCTGGTTTGGAAGCAATAACAATGTAGATTTAGAATATCATTATTTGATTTCAGCATAGCCAGTCCTACTTCATTATGCTATCACAGATGTCTTTTTTTTTTTTTTGCATATTAGACCTGACTCCATTCTTTGCTATTTTTCATTTTAGCCTGGGGATAATGCTACATACTTTGCATAAATACATTTGTGTGTATATCTGTGTGTGTGTACGTACTTTTGCTGACATGTATTTCAAGAACTGTTAGCAAAGGAACTATTGATTAGGATGACTATTATGGTTATCAATAATTACTTCCTGGCTTTGTTCTAGTCCAGTCCTGCATGTTGAGGGCATTGCACCTGTAAATTAATGTGTGCGGCCTCTCTGTCTCTTTTTTCTGTGTGTCTGTCTGTTTTTCCCTCCAGTAAATAAATGAAAACTTATAACTTAAGCTTGGAGTTTAGGAGTTGGGTGATAGTTGCCTTACTCCCTCCTCTGTGCAAAACAAATAAACTACTTTCTTCTGTCAAAAGAAGGAGAAAAAGAAAGAAAAAAGAAAGGAAGGAGAGAAGAGAAAGGAAAGCAGAAGAGAAAAAGAGTTCAAGAAAAAGAAACTTTAAGGTTAATTAAAAACAAAACAAAATCAGCATGAAATATAACTTTCTAATGTTATACTTTAGTATAAGGGGTCTTCAAAAAGTTCATCCAAAAATGTCTATTCTTTTCACAGATTTCAAAAACTTTTACACCAAGTAAATTTATGCTTTAATTTCATTTCCCGTACACTTTTTAAATTTGCCTGATACTAATTACAATGGCATGAAGTACGTAGAAAGTGATAGAAATTGAGATTCGGTTTAAATGCAACTTATCTACACTGATTGCCATTAAAACTAGTTTTATTAAACTAATGCCTTGTCTTTAGTACCTCTCATGACTAATGGATATATAAATTCTTCACATGTATCAAGAGTTCATTAAGATCCCATTCATAAAAGTATTAATGGAGCAAAGTGAGAATTAAAAATGGCATTGAAATGTATCATGCACAGAGTGAAGAGTGTGATTTTGTCATGTGAAATTTATGCTCTAGTTGAGAAATTCAGACTAATACATACTAAACTGCTGAGAAATATAATTTTCAACTGCTGTACTTCGTATAGACTGGGGAAAAGTTCATTCTCACAAACTGAGACTTAGACCTGTAAAAAGTACATCATTAAGTGGACAGGAAGTTGTCTCTAACACTCTTGTATTCAACAGGTTGGATTTCAAGGATCATCACAGTGTGTGAACTGTATGGTTGTTTGTGCTAAGATACAGTCCTTGTGCTGCTGCAGTTTGCTGCCTTCCTAACTTTCATGCCTACTGACTTACAGGTGGATTCAGCAAATAAAGGCTCTGCCAGGACAATGGATGGCAGGGGGATTCTTCTTGCAAATTCCCTCTCACCCAACCATGCCTTGGGGAGGATTCCCAGTGGCTGTGTCTAGAGAGAGTCAGACATAGCAGAACAGTACTAACCTCGGGGTTTATACACACACATATGTATTAAGATTTATTAACTTTTTTATTGGAAAGTCAAATTTACAGGGAGAAGAAAGATCTTCTGCTGGCAGACTCCCCAAGTGGCTTCAGTTGCCAGAACTGAGCTAATGCAAAGCCAGGAGCCAGGAGCTTCTTCCAGGTCTCATACATGGGTGCAAGGTCCCAAGGCTTTGGGCTGTCTTTAACTGCTTTCACAGGCCACAAGCAGGGAGCTGGATGTGAAATGGAGTAGCTGGGATATAAACCAATGCCCATATGAGATGCTGGTAGATGCATGTCCCTAACCTCAGGTTTTGCTATTGCAGAGCCCACGTACTTTCCACTACATTATCAAATCACTACTGTTTCTCTCATTAACTATGTTAACTATGCATTTCTATGATTACACGTTTAAAATCTTTCCAGGATCATTTGTTTTTCATCTTTTTGTAGAGTCAATTTATTGTGAAATTATCTATTATGCAGTGTACTTACAAATATATTTTGTTGTAATGAAATTTCCTTCTAAAATATCTGGAAAGAATCCTTCTTTCATTAATCTACAACTTGAACCTTTCATTGGTATGTGCTTTGTGATGTTGGGAAAGGGACCAATCAGGAATGAGGCTAATCATTTAATTGTATATGATGTTTTTCTGTCTGCCAAGACAATGTTTCTGAAGTGTGAAGAAGTATGCAAACATTTATTAAATCCTTATTAGGTGCTGAGCATTTATTTGCAGGGGAATACTTGGGATATACCTTACGTTTTATTGTGGCAAAGAAAAAATTCTTACCAGAAAGTCTGCGATGTGGCCCTTGCTTTTTAAGAGAATGAAAGTTGAAAGGCAGTCCTAGCAAAAAGTCAAGACTTAGTTTTGCCTTTCTTTTTGTGAACAGCAATTGCTGTGGGATATCCACTAGGGAAAATGTCCATTGTTACAGTGAAGATAGGCACCAACCATAGACTGCTTAATTAACTAAGAGTAGAACTAGCAAATTCTAGAAAGGTCTACCCTTTGATTCCTCTTAGTAGATATCATTTTCCTTTTCTGGGTCTGGTTTCTATTTTCTGCAGCTGAGCATGAAAGTACGTTGACTAACCCAGCATGCAGTTCAAATGTATTCCTAGGACCATCTGTAAGAATTTATGCATTTCCTGGGAAATTTGATCAATTCTGGCAGCAATTTCCTGCCTTCTTTGAGATTAAGGAGCCCTGAAATCAAGTTTTTATTTAAAATTGTATTAAACTCTAAGTCCCGTATCAAAATCCATTGTCTATTTTACATTTTCCCTGAATTTTCTTTCACAAAGAAACACACCCCTTTGTGTAAGTGCCTAAATACCATAACAGAATTTGTTTTTCCTTCTTCCCCTTTTTTGGCTTAACTGTTTTCTAGTCTTTTCTTATATCCTTTACCCATATCTCTTACCACCAAAGTAAGAGACACCATGGTTTATATTCTTTCATGATTTTTTCAATTGATATAATCATGGAATAAATATATACATATCCTCACAGTGTTTGTTCCAAAAAACATGATATATATATAAACACATAAATTTGCTTATCTTGATTTTCTCATTAGATATTACCTTATAGAAATTATCCAAATTATTTGTCATAGCTTTATTTCATTAAAAAAATCATCAAAAATCACTGTATAGTATTCTGAATTATAGATCTAAAGCAATTTTGCTTGTCTTTCCTCTTTGTTTATTCCTTTGTTTCACATTATTTAATATGAAATTATAAACAGGACTGGAATGCATGTTCTTTAAAATATTTTCTTATTTACTGGTATTTCCTTTTAATGGATAGGTTTCTATGTGCAGGCAGAGTGAATTAATACATATTGGCATATGGTTTTTCCAAAAAAATGAGGAAAGACTGATTTTTACCAATTTTGGATAAGATTACACTTTTTCTTTCCTTAAGCAATAGATATTTACATGGAGGGTGAGGCTTTGGGTGGGATGTCAATCAGGATCCCATTTGTAGGGAAATCATCTGACTATACTATTTAAAAATCCCTCTTTTCTGTGAAGCATTTTTTCTTTCCTCCATGCATTTATTTATTCAGTCCTATTTTTACTATTATGGACTATAACGGGGGGGTTACAGTTTAACACTATGATTAATTTCAGTCAATTTTTTCAGGATGAACTAATACATAGTCATATTATTTGGGGGAGGTGGCAGTTTAATACAGTTTAATATTGCCATTATTTCTGTTCTGTAAGTCATTCCAGCTTTTGCCAGTTGAGGTTCAGAATTCAATTTGTTGAAGGACTTAGAATTCAGAAAAATGGAAGAAATTTAGCAGAGATTGAGAAAGAACAGTAAATTACTTAGTAATGAGCCAAGGGTGTGTGGTATTTAAAAAGCCAAGTGAAAATAAATCCAACAAACCGTCAACAAAGGGATCATGTTGTCTGATATAACTCAGAGAGAAGGATGCAAGAGGAAGGGGAAGAGAGAGATTGAGAGACAGGAAGATAAGATCTGAGAATTCACCACTGAGATGGCAATATTCAAGTTCACTGATAACCTTCATAAGTGTTATCTCAGTAACACTGTGGAAGTGAAGCCTAATTTGCAGAGTTTAATACAAAATTGCAGCTTAAAAATATAGAATATGTTTTTAAAAAGAGGTTTTGCTGTAAAATTGAGCAGATTTGGAAAATGATTTGAGATGGAGAGCTGCTGAAAGGGGGAAGTAAAATGAGTGAAATTATAACATCTTTTCTCATGGTGGGAATAAGTCAATAAAATGGAAAAACATCATGATGATGTGTGAAAGGTAGGCAGTATCATTGAAATAGTAAAACCCTAAGTGAGTGAGAAGGAATAAAGGAAATCTAAGACTTAAGTGAAAGGATTGACTTAAACTAGAAGACATTTTTTTTTTCTGGTTACAGTCATCTGTTTGACTATTAGGGGCAGATTCATAGCAAAAGGAGAATTGAAATTAATCAGGTGTTATTTATCACAATAATTTGAAGACAAGAGAGAAAGACTTTGGGAGGTTTGTGTACATGTGAAAGAAGAGACTAAAATGAAAATTAGACTCTAGATTGAGTGACTGTGAAAGTGGGACTTTAGTGGAGTGAGTAAAAGGTCAAAATCATTTTATTACTGAACTTTGTGATTTAAACAATGGAAATCTTTGTCATAAAGGTTAAAGGCTTTCCTACATTCTGTTGGTCCTATTACTATCACCTTTTATCATAGTCAAACTTGAATCACATTTTCAACCTTTCCATGGTAAAAAGTTATGAGTTAAGATTTCATTTCCTCTGGGGCCAGTCTTAGTAATTTGTGATTTTCTGGGAAATCATCTTGTTCCTTAGATTTTAAAAATTTTTACGTAATTTGTTGTTTTAGTTCTTTTGAGATTCTTGCTAATTTTCAATAATTATAGAATTATAACTTTCTTTCCATGCTTTTGAATAGAAAATAACCTGAAAAATATTAGAGACCTGCATGCACACTTTGGAACACAAGTAGCAGAATGGAAGAATCCCATTATGAGCATTTGATCAATAAAAGTAATTTTGTTATGGTAACTCTTTACTGAAATAGAATAACTATGTCCTATCACCATGTACCTTACTTTTTACATTGATACTTCTTAAAAATATCTCAATATGTTTAGAAAAACTTAGTTTCTATTGATTGATAAATGAATGTATTACCTATATTTATTTTTTTGACTGTTGTATTTCAGTTTGCTTTTGAAGGCACAAGATTGGAAAGGCATTCTTATTTAAGAAAAATTCTAAACCAAATCAACATCTCTTGTCAGTGAGATTTCTTCTCCTGAAAAGATTAGGTCAAACTCTACACAACAGTTCAGCCTCTCCTGCCAAATTCCTTCGCCCTGGGCCCTTCTGGCATGAAGCTGTCTTTCAGAATAGACAAGACCTTTAGTGATTGGAGACTTATTAATTATTCAGTGTTATTTTGAGATGCAATTGCAATTCAACTATTATAGTAAACTTACACGTTTTATGAACACTAAACAGTTTCTACACTTGCATTCATTAACCAAGTCTCTCTTTTGATGTGTTTAAATTGTGATATGAAACAACTTGTAAACATGCAGGACTTGTCAAACTAGATGTCTCAATTCACATTATTCTTGGGAAAAAAAATGCTTATTCTTAAAACACAAGCATTTGCAAGAAAGATTTCTTTAAAGGCAGAAAGAAGACAAAAGCATGTCAAATAAGTAAGTTTTTTTAATGGCTAATCACCCAATCATCTTTTTAAAATAATAGAAGTTTACTATGCTCAATGGGATGTGACATTGAGTGGCTCCAATGTGCACTGTCTTGGCTGTTGATCGAAACATGAAAACAAAAGTTGTGTACTTCAGTGACCTACCGAAGATGCCCTTTCTAGAAACTGTTGACAAACATGGAAGAGTGCTTTGACCCTAGTCACTCCAGATGGCTTCTAGGGTTCACAGGGTGATTTGCAGTAGAGTTTCTTGGCAACTAGAAAGCTAAAATAACTGGAAGGAAGAGAAGTGGTCTTTATGTTTTTTCTCCTGCATTGTGATATTGAAGAAGTAGAACAGATAATAAGAAACTGGTACTTAGAAACTTTCTTAATTAATGTAACAAAAGATCAGATGTAAACAGCCAGATATTCTTTAAGCAAGTAGAGCAAAGTCATATGCAGACAAATGTTGTCACTATTTACATGAGTACATGATGTTTCTGTTTTCTATAAGTTCAGCTTGCACACAACCTGAGATAGTTATGTTTAACCCCAAACCAGTCCCAGATGCAGACCTGTGCCTAGCCCACATGTTGCATGACTACCCAACTCCTGTAGTATGTTATTGGGGCAATCCAATCAAATCTCAATCACCTCATAAGGTTAGGATTCCAGGCATGATATCCGTTCCCCCTGTCTTTGGTAGACCATAAACAATGCACTCAAAGGCCTGCATAGAAAGAAGAGAAGCCCCAGATCTTCCTAAATACATTTTTCAGAGATGCTTCTACTACAAACTTGCCCAACAGCAAGCATTATAAATCTATAATATAAAATCATTATTTTTATTAGGAATCAGATCAGATCTATAGAGGAGGAGAGACATAGAGAAAGATTTTCTGTCTGCTGGTTCACTCCTCAAGTATCCCAACAACCAGAGCTGATCCAATCCAATGTCAGGAGCCAGGAGCTTCCTTCAGGTCTCCCACGTGGGTGCAGGGTCCCAAGACTTTGAGCAGTCCTCAACTACTTTCCCAGACCACAAGCAGGGAGCTGATTGGGAAATGCAACAGCTGGAACATTTGCTATCCCAGCATGTGCAAGGTGAGGATTTAGCCACTGAGTAATCATGCTAAACCCATGATTATTATAAATCATAGCAACACAATTCTAATCTCATTATTCTGCTTACATGAACACACACTTTCCTGCAGTTTTGTCCAACTAATGTCCACAGGTTACACTGAACTGAAATAGTTGCCAACATCAATTACTGTGCCCAGAACAGAACTGTCCCTGATTCTCAACACTTGAACCTGTTTGTCATTAACATGGCTTATTCTTCCAAACCCATCCTTTGTGGTGAACTCCCTCTTATTGGCCCCAATGATCTCAGATAGGGTCAATCTCATCTACAATGTATTTACACAGCCTTAACCTACAGACAGGTTGGCACTTGACTCCTCTTTTCCCGTAGCTCCTGTCTTTAGGACAGATATACAAATTTAATTAACTAGATTTCTCAATACTTTTGCTTTTCTAAATAGAATATCTTAAATAATTAACAAAATTATATTATCTTAAAATGCCTTTTTAAAGCTTTTAATTTAAATAATTTGTAATCAAAATAGTTTTTCTTCAGATTTAGACACATATTACAGTCAGTTTCTTATTTGTTAAATAAGATACTTGCACTAGGCAGCACTTTCCTCACTTTTTATAGCAAAAAAAAATTGCACTATAAAGGATAAAATTTTACATGCCATCTCCATTTGAAAAAAGGGGCATGTGATTAAATAACATGTAACTTATTATCATAATTAGTAAAGTTTGAGTTGATATGTTTAATGAAAATTATCAAAATATTCAACTCAGCATCTAATTTATTTCTGTTTTAGTTGCAACATTTTTTTGAGCTTGTATTCAAGGAAAATTCAGAGATGTTAGTGTGCTTATTTTATTCTTACTTTTTGATGCTTGTATTACTATTCAATGACTTATTTTTAACCTTTGAAATAGAAGAGCTTGTACCCTGAAAAGTTCTTCAGAATGAAGTAATGATGAGTCAACTTCTTCAGAGGTGCTTTGTGTGCCAGCATTTGACTATCTGGTTTTCACCATGTAATTTAGAGATATTTTAAAGTATACCTGAGTTGAAGCTGAAAAAATACAAGTTGAGTCACTTTTTAAGATGTGCAAAACAAACTTTTAGCCATATCTTGACAATGGGATGTTGAAGTCTGCCATTGTCCATACCTACAATGTCAGGATAGACTTAAAAGTGGAATATCCATGAAGGGCTAGTGACCATACCTTGTGATAATAGAGAGGAAGTTGGTGACAAGGAGGAGTCTAGGGGTGCGGGGGCTAGGTACAGAGGGGAATCCCAGAACCTATGCAAATGTATCATAAACATAAATAAATAAAGTATAACTGAGTTGAATTCTGAATTGTCTTTCATGATTCTTCATGTTTGCTACTGTCAGTCTGGGTGTCTGAGACAAACTGGACACAACCATCTGCATTAGCTTTGCAATTCAACACACAACTTGATCATTTTTTATTGAATCACAGGTGTACCAATTTGTCCCAGATCTTTATCACAACATATCAAAAAGGGTATTTATAAAACATAAAGAGGTCCCAGAAGATCTATAGGACAGAGATAATTTTTTTCTTAAAGATTTTTTAATCAGAATAAGCTATTTGTTTATGACATTCCTTCTTTCAAGTAACATTGCAATCTTTCTATGTAGCTGTCATTGACTCAATGAAGGATAGTTCAGTTCTACCTACTAAGAAAGCACAATATCTGAATGACAGTTTCCATGGCTCTTTGTCCCATTTTTAAGGACAATTTTTACATGGCACATAATAACATTTCTCTTGACACATGAAAGTAAAAAATCTACTAAATACATAGAAAGAATTATGTATATCTAGTGTAGTCTATGTTATTACTGGTAGAATTTCATTAACTTTTCAAATTTTTGCATTATTCACTCTGAATTATGAATTGTAATTAAAAATAATTTTTACTAAAGTGTGTCTTTTAAATAATGATTTATGTATTTTCTTAAAACCTGAGTTACCTTAAAACCTGCATATGGGGTCCGGCGCAATGGCCTAGCAACTAAAGTCCATGCCTTGAATATGCTGGTATTCTGTATGGGTGCCAGTTCTAATCCCAGCAGCACCGCTTCCCATCTGGCTCCCTGCTTGTGTCCTGGGAAAGCAGCCAAGGACGGGCCAAAGCCTTGGGACCCTGCACCCATCTACACATACGTGGCAGACACGGAAGAGGCTCCTGGTTCCTGGCTATGATTGGCTCAGCTCCAGTTGCTGTGGATGCTTGGGGAATGAATCATCAGTCAGAGGATTTTCCTCTCTGGCTCTTCTCCTCTCTGTATATCTGACTTTGAAATAAAAATAAATAAATATTTTTTAAAAACCCTGAATATGGAAATATTTTAGTTAATGTCAGAATGAGATCATTTTATTTTGGTAAATCAATGAACATAGGTAGTAATCATTGTGATTTTTATCAACTATGAAAAGCTAAAACATTTCAGTTACTTTTCCTTGATTTTTATGTCTGAGAATTTCTGGAAACTGTATCATTGCTTAAATCTAGTGTAAAACTGACTAAAAAATGAGTGTCTTTCACGTTTTGACTATACTAACATAAGGGGATTTCAAAATCTTCATGGAAATGAGAAATTATAAAATAAATGCATTATGTTACAAAATGAATTTAAAATTCATGAATAGTTATTCATAATACACTTCTTTCTGTAAACTTTTTGAGCGATTTTCGTATTTATTGAAAATAGCAAATAAAGTAAGTATGCATAATTAGAAATTCTAAGCAGTCCTCTAGAATGGATATCCTTCCTTTACTAAATTATATAGAATGTGCTTATTCATTTATATTATTCAGTGCCTTATTTATATTCAAATATTCCTACCGATTTTTTTGTGTAAACATTAAGATGGCAAGTTGTAATCAGTTTTACTAATTACAAACATAAGCTTATGTAACACATTAAAGCGATTTATTTTTTCTTAAGGAAAAAGTAAGGAGACTTCAAGAAACTGAAAAAATGTTTTCAGAGGCATAGAGTCTTCCGGAAAGTGCTGGAGTTCATGAGATCTCAAGGTTAGCAACTCATTTATTATTACTTTTTTGTTCTGAAGAGAAAATGTGCACCATTTTAAGTTGTTATTGTTTATATGCGACTAAATAATAAGGAAAATGTTCTTACTTAAAATCCACATTTTAAGTAAAAATTTTAAGCAAAATTTCCTCAAATTAAAAAAACTTTTTCTACCTATATACATTTATTTCTGAAATATAATGCTTTAGTTCTATTAGCAATGGCTAAAAGAAAAAAATTTAAAACAGTCACTGAGTTATTACAACTTAC
Organism: Ochotona curzoniae; assembly: GCF_017591425.1. Taxonomy (NCBI): domain Eukaryota; kingdom Metazoa; phylum Chordata; class Mammalia; order Lagomorpha; family Ochotonidae; genus Ochotona; species Ochotona curzoniae. The sequence goes on from NW_024465369.1 coordinate 27,975,302, forward strand.
TTCATTCTTAATGGGTAGCACTGTTACCATGAAAACAAAAATTCCATGCATCTATGTAAAATTTCCTTTCTAATTTGTTAAGTAATACTTAACTACGTTATGAATCATTCATTTAGTTAATATCTTTGGTTGCAATAGACAAATATGTTTTAGAAGGAGAGCTCCTCAAAAAGCGTTATAAAATTCCTTGAGTGAATTTTATTCCCAAAACTTCCCTAACTGAGGCCAAAGAAATGATGCTTTTTTTTTTTATAAATGTAGCTGCTTGGGGAATGAACCATTGCACAAAAAATCTTCCTCTCTGTATCGCCTTCTCCCTGTATATCTGCCTTTCCAATAAAAATAAACAAGTTTTTAAGAAAAAGAAATCTACTTATTATAACAAGAAACATAAAATGTCAATTTAGAAGTTTAACTACAACGAGACACATAAAAAGAGGATGTCCTGAATTTATTATATTGTGGGGCCCAATATCAAATATTCATAATTCTAAACAAAAGGGTGATGATGACTATTTTGATTGTCTTGACCAAGCTTATATTCAGTGTCTCTATCATTGCATCATTTATCTAAGAATTAACTTTCTTCTTTAGGACTTAACACATCTATGCCAACGACCTAAGTGCTTTGGTTTTTTCAAAATGAATAAGATCTGGCCTCTTCTCAAAAGTTGTTAAGTAAAAATTAATTTTGTTGTTAAAAAGATAAGCTAGATTTTAAAAAGGTCATGAGTTTATGCTAGGTATATGCTTGCAATGAAGAAATCTCAACTGAACTTGAACTGTGGTTACGCAGCAAGGTGGAGGAATCCACCATGGGGGGAGGGTTGTGGGAGAGGTGGGGGGAATCCCAGTGCCTATAAAACTGTATCACATAATAAAAAAAAAATCTCAATGGAAATTATTTGAGGATTATTCATATATTAAAATGTGGCTCTTATTTTCCCTGAATGCTGAGTTTATGCTAGTGAGAACATCGTTCCATTATGATCCATGTAACCAACATTTTATTAAAATAGTTCTTCTAGTACAGCACTAGTAATATGAGATTCTGAGAAAGAAAACTTTCTCTTTTGCCAGTCTCTTGCTGTAAATGTGGTGTTGTTGAAAACAGTTGTACTTGGACTGGCGCCCTGGCATAGTAGACTAAGCCTTCGCTCGGCAACACTGGCAACTCGTCTGGATGTCAGTTTGTGTCCTGTTTGCCTCAGTTCTGACATAACCCTCTGTTTATGATCTGGGAAAGCAGTGAAGGGTGCCTCAAATTTTGGGCCACTTCACCCATGAAGGAGATGTAGAAGAAGCTCCTGTGCTCAGGTTCAGGTCAGATCAGCTCCAGCCATTTAGGAAGTGAACCTGCAAATGGAATATCTGTGTGTGTGTCTCTCCTTTTCTTGTAACTCTGCTGTTCAAACAAAAATAAAAACTCTGTAAAAAAAGGAAAGAAAGAAAGAAAGAAAGAAAGAAAGAAAGAAAGAAAGAAAGAAAGAAAGAAAAAGGAAGAACGAAAGAAAGAAGTTGTAAAAACACCTAAAAGAAGAACAAAAGTAAGAACAAGGATAGCATTGCACATATTTTTAAAATTTAATTTATTTTCTTTGTTAAGTCCACCAAAGTATCCTTTCTCCCATGATTTCGAGAGACTTCAGAGTTTGAAATTAATTGAAAGCAGAAAACTCTTATGGATTCATATCCAAATGGGATGGGAATCCAGATTGGTTGAAGTTTAACTGTACACCTTTTGGTTTCTCAAGAAAGCTTGTTTATAGCCGATATATGTTCTTTAATAGCTGTTATTTTCCACAATATTTTTGCAGGCACAGAGGTTCTTCCCTCCACCACTCCCATGTATCTCCCCGTTTTCACCCTCCTGCTATTTGCTCTTGTGTTATCATAGTAGTCTAGTGCCTCAGTACACGTTATATAGCTAACTTTCTGATAGTTAAACATATCATAAAAACATAGGAAAAGACAGATTTTTTAAATTGAAAGTACAGATACATACTGAATAATACCTTTACTTCCAAATATGCTAATGTCCCTTGTGCAGTTTGTATGCACACACCCACACTCACCCAAAACATTCACACATAACTTTGTGTATTAGCTGGCTTATATCAGAGAAGATACAAATTTGGGACTGGCTTACCTCAGTGTAGTGTTTTGCAGCTGGGAACAGTATTGTGATGCAGTGAGTTAGGTTGCTACAATCTGCAACAATTACATCCCAAATGGGTGCATTTAAGGTCCAGCTTCTCTACTTCCAATTCAGCTCTCTGCTAATATTCTAGAGTAATAAATGGAAAGTGGCTCAAATCCTTAGGCTCCTGTAACCATTTGGGAACCTGGCTGGAGTTCTTGTCTCCTGGGCTTATCCTAGGACAGGTCTGACCAATGTAGCCATTTGGGAAGTGAACCAACAGATGGAAGATCTATCTCCCTCTTCCCCCCTCTAACTCTACCTTTTAAGCAAATAGTCAAATCTTCAAAAACAAAAATCAGCTTTGACTTACTGAAGAGTTGAAACCTTTAGCTGACTTCATATGTACAGAAGATAATTAAGTCAATTTACTTTTAATAAACATAAGTCAATGTAAAGCAACTATTTAGCCTCCCAAATAAACAAGCATTAAGAGGACTTGATCATTGAAATTCATTTGGTCTTTCAAAACATAGCATTTTAAACATAGCATCATCTACAGGAAGTAAGTGTTCCCTATTTGGGGCATTAAGAGAAACATAATGGTTTAGAGATGCTATTGTAATTACACTGAAATGAAGTGTTTATTACATAATGTGTTGTTGGGAGACTTCATGGCCAGCTCTGTGAGGTTGATCACAAGGAGGCAATCAATGTTGTTTTGGAAAAATCAAAAGAAAAGGTGAAAAATATGAGATATAAAGGGCCAATGGAATGTTACGGCAAAAACAAAGCTCTTGTACTGCGTTGGAGATAGATTCCTTCCAAACCAGTGCTGACCTTTTCTAAGCCATCTGGAAACTTTTATAGAAAGAACCAGAAACTCTCATTTAAGGACATCTGAAACAGAACTTTTCAAGTGCAAGCAGAAAATAGAATATTTCTTCCCCTAAATTTTTTTTGTTTTTATCCTCCATACATTTGCTTTTTAAATGTGTTAACCCAAGAATCATTTGCAAATTTGTGCCGTGAATCTAATTTCCCATGTATGTTTTAAAATGATGAATCCTTCATCTTCTAGCAAGCTCCACCCACATACATATACCCTTTAAATTGTACATCAGCTGGCAGGGCCTGCTGTAAAGGGTCTTCCTTTACCACATCAGTCTTTAGTGGTTCTTCACATGATTTCTAATGTTCTTATTATTCCTTTGTTCTTGTTAGATTTATTTTATTATTATTTTTTTTTATTGGAAAGGCGGATATACAGAGAGGAAGATCTTCCGTCCGATGATTCACTCCCCAAGTGAGCACAAAGGTCGATGCTATGCCGATCCGAAGCCAGGAGCTTCTTCTGGGTCTCCCACGCGGGTGCAGGGTCCCAAGGCTTTGGGCCGTCCTCGACTGCTTTCCCAGGCCACAAGCAGGGAGCTGGAAGGGAAGCGGGGCTGCCGGGATAGAACCGGCGCCCATATGGGATCCTGGGCGTGCAAGGCGGGGGGACCTTAACCACTTGTGCCACCGCGCCGGGCCCTCCTTTGTTCTTATACATAACATATCTAACATAGGCGTTCTCAGCCTTAACATAAACAACATTAGATCCATTTGATGATTTTTTTTTGCTATGTATTCCAGGATGCTTAGAATCTCTGCCACTAGGCATCAATAATATCCACCCTTTTCCCAAATTTTAACAATCAAAAGCATTTCCCAGTGTGTCCTCAGAACAAAATTATCCACAGAATGAAAAGCCTAACCTCTACAACATCAATGAATTTCTACACTATATCCAGAAAACCTCCTAACTACCTTTAACACCTTATTCTTAATTAAAATGGTTCAATGGAGAACTTTAAGTACCGTCTTCCGTGTTAGGCTACCTGCCTATGTTTAGTTTCCTTTTATTTGTGCATGTCCAATGTGTACCTGAAACATGTCTTCTACAATAATTTGATGAATTTAAAATAAGTGAGAATACTAAAGAAGCAAGATGAAAATGTAAGACTAAGTTAGAAGTGCAGTTATAAGTGTAACTCTCTTTTCCCTTTTTCTTAGAATTCAGTGTGACTTTGAGTGCCTTCCTTCCTTATATGTTCCCCATGTCTTGCTGAGAATTTCATTTGGACACCAGCAGCTTACCCTACAGGGCTCTGTAACCTGTCATTTCATACATGGTACATTCAAGCTTGCATTTGAGCTACAGTCATTCCCGTCCTATCAGGGCTCTTGAGTGTCACAAGAGGAAATTCTGTCGCTCTGCAGATTTATGGCTCAATAGCACTCAGTAACCCTTCTCTCTAACCAGTCAGCTACTGCTTCAAGTGTTTATCGCCTCGCTCAAGCCACACACAATCTGTCCCCTTCACTCTTAGTGCACCTGCTATTCTAACAAGAATATTGAGGTCATTGTGTGGAAACTATTTGTGAATCTTTGCGATACTTTCCATCCAGCAACAAACAACTACATCTATAAATATTCTTCCTTTCCCCTCCGTAATCTCAAGGAAGGATCAGTAGCCTTTCCTGCTATTCAGGCAGGCCTATGTTTCATTTTACTCCTACCACAGAGACTGAGACCTTTTGCCATTAATTATCTTCTCTTTGTCCTTTCAACTTCTTCTTCTACACTGGTTCTTTCTCTTCAACCCATACTTGTTCTTTACACCCCTGTCCAAAGAAAGCAAATCAATGAGAAGAAACAAGCCCATCTTTCTCTTTACAGGGGCTCACCCCTCCCACCTGTGTCTTCGTCTCATTCAAACACTCTATAGGAGCAGTTTATACTCATTATACTCAATTCCTGAGATCTAATCATTCTATAGCAGAGTGGGATCTGATTTCTAACTCCATTTAACATAGCATACTCTCTCTAAAGTCACAGATGACCCAGAGCCAATATCTCGACTAGCTGTCTCAAGTGTACTGGAAGCTGTTAGGTGCATTTTTCTTCTTTCACTAAGATTTTATGACAATCCTACCTCTTCGTTTCCCAAATTCTGTGAATGCTTTTTTTTTAAAGATTTATTTTTATTATTTTTTCATTGGAAAGGCGGATATACAGAGAGGAGAGACAGAGAGGAAGATCTTCCGTCCGATGTTTCACTCCCCAAGTGAGCGCAACGGGCCGATGCTATGCCGATCCGAAGCCAGGAGACTCCTCTTCTGGGTCTCCCACGCGGGTGCAGGGTCCCAAAGCCTTGGGCCGTCCTCGACTGCTTTCCCGGGCCACAGGCAGAGAGCTGGAAGGGAAGCGGGGCCCATATGGGATCCCGGGCATGCCAGGCGAGGACCCCAACCACTTGTGCCACCACGCCGGGCCCTGTGAATGTTTTTATAAGATCTTTTCACAGTTTCTTCTTTCTCTGATCTTCCATCGAGAAAGTCATGAGTCACAAACAAAAATACCAGTATGTATTTAGATTATATAAATGACTAATGTCGGCTAATTGAAAGTAACAAATTGTGGAAATCAAATAACATGATCACAGAAGTTATTTTGACAGTACTCCCTGGAGATTCACCCCAAGCCCATTACTCTCTATGCTGCCACCACTACCTAATCTAACAAAGCTTCTCTTCTGACTTTGTGAATGTCCAGGAGGCTTCAGAAATTTCAAAGAATGCATGTTATGAAAAATCCATGCATTGACTTAAAAAATGTTTGCACAATAATAAACTTATCTTTTAAATCCATTTCTCTATGAATTTTATGAAGTGGTCCCATTGCTTTCCGTTATCCTGACCCTTTCTTCAGGTAAGCTACATTATTACAATCCACATGCATGTAAACAAGAGATCAGTGCCTAACAAAGACACACACAATCAGAGCAATGGAGTAGAAGAATCCAAAAACAAACTCTATGTGCATGTAATCATAAAATGCAAGAGAGAAATAATCATGTCATTGAAGAAGCTCTTCAAGGAAAGTCTGTCAACAAGTTGAAGTACTCAACTTAGTTATCTGTTAAAGTAGGTATATCCTGTGCCCCATGCCCAATATTGGATTAGAGGCATGGGCCTGGATCTAGCTCCTGCTAATGCAAACCTTGGGAGGCAGCAGTGATATGTCTAATAACTGGGTTCCTGGCATTATAGGTGGGAAACATTGAATGCCCATCCTGCAGGCTGGGCCTGGCCGAGTTCCAACCTTTGTGAATTGATATTGAGTGAACCAATAGAAGGATCTCCCTCTCTCTCCCTATCCTCTCTCTGTCTTCTTCTCTGCCTCTCAAATAAATACTTGAGAACTTTAAAACCAGAAGGCATTTCAAGGGAATCAAGATGGCAGATTAGGGTAAGGACTTGTTTAAATGGACAGAGAAACATTTAATCAGGATGAAGCAGAGAGGACACATTCCAGGAAATAGGAGAGGACAGAACAACAGTAGAGGGGTACTGGAGACTGACAGGCACAGGAAAGCAGCCAAAACAATGGTGTGGTGTTGTAGTGACCGATACTCCAGTGGCATTCAGCTAATGGCGATCTGAACTCCACCAGCAGCCAGAACTCCACCAGCAACCAGGTGGGAAGGGACTTTCACTGGGAGCTTGGGAGGTGAACCCAACAAAGAACTGTCTGTCCTTCTGGTCCATTTGATTTGAACAGGAGCAGAAATAGAGCAGCAGATCCCAGATGGCCAGTGCAAGAACAGGGTGGATTACACCACCAAGTCAGCCCCATAGAGCCGAAATGGGCACCATTTTGCTTATGCAAGCAAAGGCAAGGGTCTGAGCATACGCTGAGCTGAGAGTGAACTCATTTCTGACTCAGTGGACTGCATCAACGTGGCATTCTACGGGTTCCACCCAAGACAGGTCTGGGTAGCCATCAGACCTGACAGCCAGCAGATCAAGAACTCCAGTAGTGATACATCAGGTGCCATTTTGTACACTGTGGCAAACGCTTTAGGACTGCAGGGGACAACAGTGAACTGTGTATGTGCTGAGCTCACATTCTCACTGAATTCAGTGGATTGCACTGGTCCTGCAGGAAAATAATACTGACTGTGGCATTGTACAGGTCAAGTTAGGTCCATGTGGCACCCAGACCTAACATCCAACAGGTTCCAGCAAGATCAGCACCACCAACAACCTAGCTGCATAGGACATCTGATGTCTCCCTAATCATGGGACCTGCTCCAACCGGAGGTGGAGAAAGGTTGTAGAGAACGGTGCAGCTTCAGCATGGTATCACAGGAGGTGGTGACTGGTGAGCCAGGAGCTGTGGCTGTAGAGACCACAGAGAAAATCTGACATAAGAAACCAGACCTAGAACTCGCTGGAGGGAGTAGCACAATTGGCTGCAAGCAAAGAATTGTTTGCCAACTGTAAAATAAAACTAGACCTGGGGGTGACACAGCTTAGAAACTTGTCCCAAGGTGAAGGATCAGATAATCAGAAGTACAATGACCAAGAGCAAAAGAAGAGACAAAGGCACAATGGATATTACTGAAAACTCCCCTGCAAAGGAACAAAACCCTATGCCAACCTCAGAGTTCACTGAGGAAGACATCAAGAAAATGGGGGACACAGAATTCAGAAAACTCATTATTATAAAGCTTCTGATCAACAATGAGAAGCACATACAAGAGTTCAAAGAATTTAAGCAATATTTTACACAAGCAACAGCACCAATAAAGCAAATCAAGGCTGATATATTAGAAATTAAGAACACAGTAAAGCAAATGAAAAGTACAGTGGAGAGTCTCAAAAATAGAATGAAGCAAGCAGAAGAAAAAAATTCAGAATTGGCAGATATTTCCTGTTATCAGGGAGAAACAAACAAAATGTTGGAAGCAGGGCTGGATCAGGCCAAAAAACGTATTCAGGAATTGAAAGACACTATTAAGAGGCCAAATATAAGAGTTATGGGAGCCCCAGAAGGTGCAGAAAGGGAAACAGGTGTTACAGATATATTTAATGAAATAATAGAGGAAAATTTCCCTAATCTGGAGAAAGTATTAGGAAACAACATCTAGGAGGGGCACAGAACCTCCCAACAGTGCTAACCAAAAGCAATCTTCACCATGACACACACTGATTAAGCTCTCTTCAATCAAACATAAGGAAAAGATCCTTAAATGTGCACATGAAAAAAAATTAACTGATATATAAAGAAATGCCAATTAATCTCACAGGAGACCTCTCACAGGAAAACTCTACAGGTCAGAAGAGAATGGAACAATATATTCCAGATTCTAAAAGAAAAAAAAATGTCAGCCCAGAATAGCATATCCAGCAAAGCTTTCTTTTGTCTTTGAAAATGAAATAAAATTCTTCCACAGTAAAGAAAAGTTAAAAAGAATTTGCCTCTTTCAAACCTGCCCCTCCAAATGATACTTCAAGATGTTCTCTTGACAGAGAAAAGGAATAATGTCCACCAAAACCAAAGGCAAAGAGGAAGAACATCCTAGTAAAATGACAACAGAAGACTAAATCAATGAATAACCCATAGCTAAAATGACAGGACCAAATTACCACCCGTATATATTAACCCTGAATGTAAACGGCTCAATCAAACGTCATAGATTAGTAGACTAGATTAAAAAACAAAACCCATCTATTTGTTTTCTAGAAGTGACACATTTCACCAACAAAAATCAGTGGAAACTGTATCGCATGGGTTTTATTATTATTATTATTATTATTATTATTATTATTATTATTATTATTTTGACAATCGACATAATTAGGTTTAAAAGGCTCAAGTGCTACAGGAAGATGGGCAAGACGATTAGTTCCATATTGTTTCCTTAATATATCTGATGTTTAAGGGGATTTTAAGGGAGAAGCCCCACCCAGTCTCCCACCCACCCCAGGTCCCAGATGTAGGGCATGCTCCGAGGATCTTGCTCAAGTGGTTTTGATAGTTCAACAGTTATGAATTGCTGCCACTCTCACGACTTCAAGCACCATGAGGTCGTTTGACATTGATTGACATAGTCTATTATAGAGTCTCCATTTGCCCAGTTTTTCACTGCCAACATATAGCTGAGGTAGCTGATTGACTTGTTCTGTCCTCTGTCTTTTGATGGTTAGAGTTCTGAGTCTGGAAGCTCAATTGGAGGGATCCCCAAAGAAACTTTGTCTGAGATGTTCCCAGAACAGAATCTTGTATGTACTAGCAAGCACAGGGCCCAGTACAGTCCATCACCCCAATCAGCTGTTGTTTGCAATTGCTGGGTTGGTACTGTTTCCATCGCTGTCTTCCACTGGAACCAATGGGTGTTTGCAGTCCAGACTGGTTCTGCCCAGCACATACTCAGCCCTCACATAAACCAGTGGGAGCTGCAGCCTAGTTGGAACAACCCACAATAACCCCCACCAGACTCTCCCCCTGCCCTGGTTTGCCAGTATGTGTGGCAGACTAGTCCAGTCTGTCCCACATCCCATTGGGCTCTCACACATGTCAAAGGATATTAAAACCTTGTTCCTTCCAACCAGCTCAACTATCCAGCCTTCATGGATGTTTTTGGATGTCTGTCCAGCCATCCCAGCTCCTGTCCTAGTTTTTGCGCCCTTCCATGGGGGGTGGTAACCCAAGCGGGAGGAGCCCACTATTTCCCTCTCAGGCCACTCCCACTCCCAGATTATGCACTCTCCAGGTGGTTCTGTGGTTTAACTTGACAGAACTAGCCCCAGTGCCAGCTTCTGCCAACTGATGCTACAGCTAAGCCCCAACAACCCTCACCCACTCTAATTGTAGATTGCACCAGTAGGAATCATCTGCCCAGCCTGGCTTTTCCCTGATCTGGTCCACGTGAGGCACACAGGTGTTGTGGCCCTGCCTAGTTTGGTCTGTCCCCATCCCAGCTCATGCTCTCCAATGGGAGTAGCTGTCCAGCAAGGGAACCACCCCTTATTCCCCTGCTGGCTCTGCCCCCTCCCTTCCTGGTTCTCACATGTGCTGGTTGGGTACTGTGGGCATATCTGGCACAGGCAACCTCACCTTGGCATTCCACGTTGTGTACTGCTTTTGTCACGACCGAACCTGGCTCAACCCACATTCTGTTCTGGCGTTTGGATTTGCCAGTGGATGACGTGAACTGATTCAGCCTGGTCTGCCCCCGACCCATGCCAAATGTATGCCAGTGGGACACTTTCCATGACCTCTTGTCTGTTTCCTTCCATGCTTCTTGCGCTATTGCATGGGTTTTGATGTTTTCTGTTAGTTTCACCTCTTCAAAACATTTTCTTCTGGTTAAATTCTTAAATGCCTCATTGATCAAACATTAGCATCATTTTATGCAAGAAGGTTCTTGATTTTCATTTCTTCAGCTACACGTTAGTCATTTAATAGCATGTTATTTAACCTCATGGTGTTAATTTCTTTTTTGTTCCTGATGTTGATTTTGTTTTGTGGCTTTTCATTTAAGGGGATGTATAGTAGTTGTATAATGGAGATTGTCATATCTAATAACATGTTATTTAACTTCATGGCATTGTAAATTTCTATTTTTCTTTCTATTGTTGATTTTGTATTATAACCTTTCATTTGAGGGGATGTGCAGTAGCTGTGAAATGGACACTCACATATCCAGATCTGAGAATACAATGTAGTATGCATTTCTACTTCCAGACAAAGATGGACTTACAATGAAACTGTTTACTATATCTTGAAAATAGGATGCTGGACTCTGCCATTGTCCATGCCCGCAATGATGGTTATATGACTGTGTATGAAGAACTATACTTTATTAATGATATAGAGGAACTATGTGGGGGTGGGAAATCGGGGCAGGGATAAGGGAAATACCAGGAGCCTATTGTGAAAAAAATAATAATAATAAAATAAATAAACAAACAAACCAGAAGGCATTTCCATAACAGAGAGGAAGAAAGAAACACAGCTCAAACAGTAGATAGTATTAGAAAAGTTTCTTAACTACTTGGAGAAAAATAAGATGTGATCTGCATATCATATGACATTAAGAAAAAATTTAGCTGCAGTTTAAATATTTAGTTTAGTTTTTGTAAGAAAAAGAAAAATTGAAAGTCATTTATTTATTTTTAAATGTATTAACAAAAAAAATTCACTTTTTGAAGAAAAGATCCAAAGAACACTTATTATTAAGCTACATGACAGTTAGATCAGCCTCCAAAATTCCCTGCAGCAATATCTTATCGAATTCTCACTTTAATCTCTGAAAATTGATCTGCTCATGGTCACTATAGTTTTTGATTTTCTAGAATTTTTAAATCGATAGATGTTTAGTTTTTTGCATCTACTGCATTTCATTCAGAACAATGTATTTGAAATTTTTTTCATGCTGTTGACGTGTCTTTATTACTACTAAATAGTGCTTCATTGGATAGCTACATTGGATAGCAGTTTATGCAACAGCCTTTGAGCTAATTAGTGTTCAGAATTTTGAATAAAGTTGATATGAACATTCACATAGAAATTTTATTAAGAACACCAGTTTTAGGCCCGGCGCGGTGGTGCAAGTGGTTAAGGTCCTCGCCTTGCATGCCCGGGATCCCATATGGGCGCCGGTTCTAATCCCGGCAGCCCCGCTTCCCTTCCAGCTCCCTGCCTGTGGCCTGGGAAAGCAGTCCAGGACAGCCCAAAGCTTTGGGACCCTGCACCCGCGTGGGAGACCCGGAAGAGGCTCCTGGCTTTGGATCGGCATAATATCGGCCCGTTGCGCTCACTTGGGGAGTGAATCATCGGATGGAAGATCTTCCTCTCTGTCTCTCCTCTCTGTGTATCTGCCTTTCCAATAAAAAATAATAAAAATAAATCTTTAAAAAAAAAGAACACCAGTTTTTATTTGTCATGGTGAGTAATTGTGTGTGGAGGATTATGAATCACATAAAAAAGTACATAAATGAAATTAAAAGTTAATTAATCTTGGTACCAAGAGAAATATGAAGTCATATTTATAGTTTTTTTAACATGGATTTCTTACATAGCATGAAAAACTTTGGCCAAAATAAATTCATACACTTATTTTCATTTTCCTTGAGCATTTGGACTTGCCCTCATAGAATGGACTCTCTAAGACGCCGCAAAATAGTTTTCAGACTAGCTCACACTCGCCCACATGTCTGCTAGCAATGTTTGGACATACCTGGTGTTTCACACAAGCATCAGCAATTGATATTATAAGTTTTATTTGTTTGTTTTATGCTAGCCATTCTAATTATCATTGTGGTTTTAATTTATTTATCATTAAGGGGTAGTGATATTACACATTTTCTTATGCTTATTCATTACCTGTATATTTGTTTGAAAATGCTTGTTCAATAATTTTGCCAAATTTTTATAGAATGAAGTTTCTATTATTGAGTTTTGAGAGTTCTTTATAAATATTCTTGACAAAAACATTTGGGGGCGCATATGATTTGAAAACATATTCTCTATGACTGTGACTTCCCTCATTGTTTTGATTACGTTTTTCACAGATTAAGAATTTTTAACTTTGATGTAGTCATAGTCCTCAATGTTTTTAATGAATTATTTTTTTGTGTTATATCTAAGAGTTCTTTGCCTAAAATCATAGGATTTTTAATTGTATCTGCTTCTAAATATGCTGCAACTGTGTTTTATAATTATATTTATGACTTACTTTGAGTTAATTTCTGGTACCTTTATTTTGTTCCTTTGATGTATCTGCTCACACTTTTTCTATTCTAACACCGTCTTTGGTTTCTGCAACTTTACTGTAAGTCTTTGAATCAGGTATGTGAATCCTTTTCTTTCACAAAATGCTTTTATATCCTCATTTTTTGCCTTGCCTTGTAAATTTCAGAATCAGCTTGTTTGATATCTACAAAAGTTCCTGCTGAGATTTTGGTTGTAAAAGACATGTATGTATGCTAGAAAATGTGATGGATTCTATTTTTTAAAAAGAAGGCTCTTGGGCCCGGCGCAGTGGCGCAAGTGGTTAAAGGTCCTCGCCTTGCACGCCCGGGATCCCATATGGGCGCCGGTTCTAATATCCTGGCAGCCCCGCTTCCCTTCCAGCTCCCTGCCTGTGGCCTGGGAAAGCAGTCGAGGACGGCCCAAAGCTTTGGGAACCTGCACCCGCATGGGAGACCCGGAAGAGGCTCTGGCTTCGGATCGGCATAGTATCGGCCCATTGCACTCACTTGGGGAGTGAATCATCGGACGGAAGATCTTCCTCTCTGCCTCTCCTCTTCTCTGTATATCCGCCTTTCCAATGAAAAAATAATAAAAATAAATCTTTAAAAAAAAAAAAGAAGGCTCTTGGAAAATAAACACTGCATATATAATGCAATTTTTATTAATAATCCAGAATTGTTAGGACTTCCCAAAGCATTGGACCACCCTCTGTGGCCGTCCCAGCCCACAGATCAGACATGATGCCGCTGAGACATGAGCATTGTCTTTATGGGATGCCAGCACTTGCAGGTAGAGGATTAGCCTATTAATGCAATGCACCAATCCCGCAAAAAGATCTTTAAAGTCAGATTTAACGTTGAGCATATGTCATTTTCCAATTATTCGTGAGGATTTAGACAAGCTGCTTAGTCTTGGCTATACAGGTTATAAACATACTCAGTGTCGAAGATGTGGAGACACTGACTCTATGAAAGATTGGGAAGCACATTTGTTCACGTCCCAAGAGACTAGTTGTCATTATGCATCACATAAGCTTAACATCAGGCATTTTCTTTGCTTTAGGTATTCTGAATTTAAAAATCTTAAGGATATGATCATTATAAACACAAAGATATATATATAAGGTACTTACTAAGATAATATTTAAAATAAAAAATATAAAAAATACAGATGATCTAAAATCAGAATAATTAAACACCCCTACTAAGTAACATGCAAAGGTGGGCACCATAACATGTTTCTAATCGCATTTTTGTTATTGAGAATATTCCTTTTGGTTTTTTAAAGATTTATTTCTTCTTGGAAAGTCAGATTTACAGAGATAGCAGAGACAGAGGGAAAAATCTTCGTCTGCTGGTTTACTCCACAAGTGGCTGCAAAGCCAGAGCTGAGCTGATGGAACCCAGGAATCCGGAGCCTCTTTCGGGTCTCCGAGGCACATGCAGGATCCCAAGGCCATCCTGTACTGCTTTTCCTGGCCACAAGCTGGAAGCAGAATGGAAAGTGGAGCAATTGGGATACAAACTGGCACGCTTATGGGATCCAGCGCATACAAGGCAAGGACTGTAGCCACTAGGCTACACTACCAGACCCAAAGATATTCCTAAAACATACCAATAGATAAAAAATGGCATTATGGAACAACTACTACACTATCATGCTCACAAATGAAATGTACATACAGAATCAACACAAATACCTATAAAATAAAAATGAGACAGCTGATGGTTGGATGCATACTGAATTTACTGCTTCCTTGGTGTTTAGGCAGTCTCCAAATTCATTCAAAACACTATTTTAAAAAAGATACATGAGAACAAAGGGAACCATAAAGAGCATAAAGCTACAAATAATCAATTATTTATATTTATGCCATAGATGACAACAGAGGCTGCTTACTATATTATTGAGGAATATTCACAAATTAATTTTTAAAATACCAATAAAACTCAATAAAAAAAAGGCTAAAAATGAAATATAGGACCTGGCACAAGAGCCTAGTGGCTGAAGTTCTCACCATGCATGGGAAGACCTAGAGGAAGTTCCTGACTCCTGGCTTCAGGTCGGCTGAATTTCAGCCATGCAGTCACTTGGGAATGAATCAGTGGATGAAAGATATTTCTCTCTGTGTCTCCTCCTCTCTGCATATTTGCCTTTCCAAGAGAAGTAAATAAGTCTTTAAAAATAAAATGAAAATATAACTTACAAAACTACATAGCCAATAAGAAAAAACAAACAAAAAAATGTGTTCATGTTCTATAAAAGTCAACCAAACAGAAATAATATTAGTGTCAGATTAGGAAAATGTTTTATTGCATATCTGCTTCATTGTCAAATATGAATACTGTTGGTAGAAGTGTAGATAGTAGTTAAATATAATAGGAAAAGTAGCACATTTTAATTAAAAAAAAAAAGAAAAGAAAATGCATTGGGCCCGGCACAGTAGCCTAGTGGCCAAATCCTTGCCTTGCATGCCAGAATCCTATATGGGCAGCCATTCTAATTCTGCTGGCCTCAGTTCCGATCCAGCTCCTTGCTTGTGGCCTGGGAAAGCAGTTGAGGATGGCCCAAAGCCTTGGGACCCTGCAACCACACAGGAAACCCGAAAGAGGCTCCAGGCTCCTGGCTTTGTATCAGCGCAGCTCTGGCTGTGCGGAATGAACCAATTGATAGAAGATCTTCCTCTCTGTTTCTCCTCTCTGTGTATCTGCCTTTCAAAGAAAAAATTTTAAAAGAATAAATCTTTAAAAAAATAACTTCACCTTTAAAAAAAAGGAAATGCACCATAGTATTCTATATATTTGAAAGATTTAAATAGTATACATGTCCTGTACAAGTCTTAAAATATTGTAGGATATGCAGAATATATAATATTTTACAGTCAAAAAATTTTATTTATGAGTAACTTCAATATCATGAAAAGTACTAAGAATATGTCAGATTTAGATTAGGAGGGGCCAGCATTGTGGCATCGTGAGTTAAGACACCACCTACTTGCTGACAACCCATGTGGCATTGATCCAGGTCCTGGCTGCTTCATTTCCAATTCAACCCCCTATGAATGTTCCAGGGAAAGTGGTAGAAGATGGCCAGGCGCCTGAGCTCCTGCACCCGTATGGGAGACCTGGAGGAAGCTTCATGTTCCTGGCTTTGACTTGGTACAGCTCCAGCCACTATAGCCATTAGAGGAGTGAATCAGCAGATGGAAGATCTCTCCCTCTGTCTCCCCTTCTCTCTATATAACTCTGCCTTCCAAATAAATAAATATGCATGCATAAAGATATGTAATTAAAGAGTTTGCAAATACTTTGTTAACAATGCAAAATAGTCATCACTCTTGAAAATAAAATTTATTTCCAGGGGAGAGACACATAATTTATCCTTTTTTATTTTTCTTATTCGTTCTAATTGCTTATGTCGCTGTGGACCTTACTTTCTTCAAATCTGCTGATTGCATCCCTGCCCAAATATTTTCCAGCTGTGTCACCATCTCAGTTACAAGTAGTAGCCAAGCATCTGAGACAAAGAGCTTCAAAGTAGCTAAGACGACTTACTCTCACTCATCGGTTCCTTCTCAAAAATCATGACCAAGTTGTACTGGTTTTGTCTCATGCACTTTTTAACCCTCCTGAGAACTGCATCTTCACTGTCCCCACTTTAATTCCATTATTCTTCATTTCTTACCTGAATAAAGAGATAACCTCCTGATGAGTTTCCCTGATTGCATTGACATGCCTTCAAATCTCTTCCCAATACTAACTGCCTTGAGGTTAATCTAATACCAATATCTAAACATCACCTTCATCCCACCTCTTAAATTTCTTCAAAGATTTCCCATACATATTTAAAATCCAGGCTACTTGTCTGTCCCCTGCCTTCCCTGTCAGTCTTCAGCATGTTATGGTTCTACGCTTCCTTAGCCCTCAATTCCTTTATGATAGCTTCTTGGTCTCTATCTTTGTGTCTTTTTGTTGGCTGCTTGTTCTTGTTGCAGTGTTTCATTCCTTTTTCTCTTCTTCTTTTCTTTTCTTTTCTTTTTCTTTTTAAAGAAGTGATGCTATTGTCCATCAAACATTTCTATTTTCTTAAAACTTATGGCAGGGCCCGGCAAAGTATCCTAGTGGCTAAAGTCCTCACGTTGCTTGAGCCAGGCGCTGGTTCTAATCCTGGTGACCCCGTTTCCCATCCAGCTCCCTGCTTGTGGATTGTGAAAGCAGCAGAGGATGGCCCAAAGCCCTGGGACCCTGCACCCACGTGGGAGACCTGGAACAGGTTCCTGACATCGATATGTGCAGTTCAGGCTGTTGCAGCTGCTTAGAGAGCTAATCAACAGATGGAAGATCTTTCTCTCTCCCTCTCCTAATCTCTGTATTCTGATTTTCAAAAATAAATAAATAAATAAATATTTTTAAAAGCCCTTACAGCAGGAGGCAGTCATTGTGTCACAGTAAGTTTATTTGCAGCCTGTGACTGCTGCACCTCACTTAAGCCTATGTCGACCCAACTGCTTGGACCACCAGCTAGGGAGAGCCAATATAGTTCCTAGCTCTTGGCTCCAGGCTTCAGCCTGGCCCACGCCAGCCCTGACTGTTGCTGCCATTTGGGGAACAAACCAACAGATGGAAAATCTCTGTCCCTCCCTCTCCGTGTTTCACTCTGCCTTTCAAACAAAACCAAACAAACCTTTTTGTGCCGACAGGCTTAGCTCTGGAGCCTCCTTTCCCAAAGCTCTGGTGCTTTCCATCTACTTCCAACGAAACAAATAACCAGGTTAACGAAATAATTTATTAACCTGTCAATTCTGACTACAGCGGTATGCCTCAAAGCAGGAATCATGTAACCCAAGTGGAGTGCCAGGGATGTTCTGGAAAGCAAAGTAAAAAATATTCATACTTATGTTCCCTCATCATTTTTAATTTAGATGTTTAAGCATTCACATAATTTAGATAACATGTCTGAACAGTACTATATCCTGTGTGTGTGTGTGTGTGTGTGTGTGTGTGTGATTTTCTTCTTAGCTGACAGGGATGTGTGACTTGACGTGCTTGAAGAGCAGTCCTGTGATGTGAGGGGGAGAAGGTGAGGAAGAGACATTATTTCAGAACACATAGCACAGCTGGGCATAGGGAATACTGTTTGACTCAAGTGCAATTAAAATTTCAACATTTTTCCACATTTATGAAGTTTGTTTTGAAGTAACTAACAATTTCAAGTGAGAGAGACATTCTTTTATCATCTTGCTAACTGAACATAATGTATGTGAGAGTTTAAGAGAACATGAAAAAGAAATGCATATCAATGGAGAAGAATATGCATGCCAAAGTAACCTGTAAAAGGTTTAACTGGCGGGCCCGGTGCGATAGCATAGCAGTTAAAATCCTCACCATGAACGCGCCACGATCCCATAGGGGCGCTGGTTCTAATCCCAGCGGTTCCACTTCCCATCCAGCTCCCTGCTTGTAACCTGAGAGAGCAGTCGAGGACGGCCCAAAGCCTTGGGACCCTGCACCCCCTGTGGGAGACCTGGAGGAAGCTCCTGGCTTCAGGTTGGCTCAGCTCCATCCATTGTGCACGCTTGGGGAATGAATCATCAGATGGAAGATCTTCCTCTCTGTCTCTCCTCCTCTCTGTATATCCGCCTTTCTGATAAAAAATAAACAATCTTTTTTTTAAAAAAAGCTTTAATTTGCAATGAATTCAAAGTTGCAATGGACGCATGCTTATAATAGCTTGTCAAAAGATGCTAAAATGCAGGATTATCATAGACTGGAACATTTGTGAAGATTTATAACAGAGAGTTCACATTTTGCAAGCTAATGACATTTTTTTAAAGATTTATTTTTCTTAAAGATTTATTTATTTATTGGAAAGTCAGATATACAGGGAGGAGGAGAGACAGAGGAAGAGCTTCCAACTGGTGATTCACTCCCCAAGTGAGTGCAACGGCCGGTACTGCGCCAATCCGAAGCCAGAAACCAGGAACCTCTTCCGGGTATCCCACAGAGGTGCAGGGTCCCAAGGCCTTGGGCCATCCTCGACTGCTTTCCCAGGCCACAAGCCAGCAGCTGGATGGGAAACGGAGCTGCTGGGATTAGAACCGGCGCCCATATGGGATCCTGGCCAATTCAAGGTGAGGACTTTAGCCGCTAGGCCACGCTGCTGGGCCCATATTATTTTTATTGGAAAGGCAGATATACAGAGAGGAGGGGAGATGGAAGATCTTCCATCTGATGATTCACTCCCCAAGTGACCACAACGGCCAGAGATGAGCCGATCTGGAGCCAGGAGCTCTTCTGGGTCTCCCACACTGTTGCAGGGTCCCAAGGCTTTGGGCAGTCCTCAACTGCTTTCTCAGGCCACAAGCAGGGAGCTGGATGGGAAGCAGAGCCACCAGGATTAGAACCCGTGCCCAAATGGCATCCTGGCACGTTCGAGGGGGGATTTTACACCACTACCCTATCATGCCAGGCCCAGCTAATGACATTTTAATTGTAATGTATAATGCTAATTTTCCAAGTTCTGAATTAGAAGGTTCTTTAAAAATTCAATTTCTTTTATAAGAGGTTGACTAAACTTATAACACAACCATACAGACACACACACACACACACACACACACACACACAAAGTTGTATATGCCTTGGGCTATCTGTCTGTTAGTTTTTCTTTCGATCAGATAAAGAAGAAATCAAAGTCAAAATCAAGGAATCAAGAACTCCATTCATATAAATTTAACTATTGTATACAGCATGAATTTCCTAAACTTCATAAAATTATTTTCCAAGTATCTTTAATTCCATAAAGTGCAAGAAAAAAATTTTAAAATATGCATCTTTATAATTTGTGTAAATATAAATGCACAAAATGAGCAATAAAATATTTACAAATTGGGAGGGGATGCGGTAGCAGAGAAGGTTGGGCTATTACTTAGGACCCATATAATCCATATGGCAGGATGGCTTCAAGTATTGCACTTCTATTCCAGTTTAGCTTCCTGCTGATCAATACATTTGGTTTGATCCCGGTAGGCAGAAGATAATGGTACAAATGTTTGGGACTCTGTGATAACATGGGAGACTACCCAGAAACTTTAGGATGGGGTTGAAAGCTCCTGAATTTGGCTGTGGTTGTTGTGTACTTTTGGGAAGTGAACCAGCGAATGAAAGACATTCTCTCTGCCCCTCCACGTCTCTCTCACAGATGAAAATAAATCAATCAACATTTTAAAAATATTTACAAGCTAGGCACACACACACACACAGAGTTTGTTTTCAGGGTACAACTGAAAGTATTTATGTCACATAAAATGACTGGAATGGAATTTTTCTTTGGTGATTATTTTTAAAGTTTTCATAGGCATTATGAAATTAGAATCCTCTTTTGGAGTTTTTTATGATTATAAAAGTTATCTTTTTTCCTGCCCTTTTTTTCTTTTGCATATGAGCTTCATAAAAAAGAAAACTTAATTCCAGAAAACCTAAAAAAAATCCTGAGTGATTTTTTTCCCCAAAACCACACATGTGAAATGTGAGTATTTAAAAAAGATTTTGCTTTGATTTCCAATTTTCAACATCCTTAAATTGTTTGTTTTATGTCCAAAAGAGGTAGTAGCTTCGCCATCTCAATGCTTGCTATTTTTGTGCTTTGTGTGTAGATGTTTTTTACCTGTCCAAATTTCCATTGTAAATGCAAAAGTCAACTAGATAATGTGACTGCCTCCTCTCCAGACTCTTCATCCCAGTTACGGTCACACAGCACTCACCTGATGGAGGCACTATTCTGACTTGAAACCCAACCTTTCATTCAGGACATAGCCCTGAGATCCATTACTCAGTCCCCTCTCCTTGACAATCTCAAAAGGTTAAAGGGCGTAACAAAGTGTTAAGAGAGGTCAGGCTGCTTCGTGCACATGTTGTGTGCTCTCTGTCAAAACGTCAGGGGTTTATTGATGCCGTGGGACTAGAGAAATGAGAGCAGAACGAATTTGCTTCTTGACCTTCACCCTTTTTCAAAGACCACAAGATAAGCACTGTTATAAAGGACACAAGAATTTTCCTCTTCTATTTTTTGTCAAGCTAAAATAGTGGGATCTGTTTGCCTGAAGATGTTTAGCTAGTTGATGTATAAATCTTGGCAGTCAACTTCTTACATTTAGGACAGCCAGCATACTTTTACTACATTTCCTCTTACTGACAATGTGAGCAATTACAGTTGTAAATAAAAATTACTGATGTTAAAATAATCTTAAATTTGAGCACTATACTAAGATGTTAAGAATTGGAAAATTATGTTTCTGAATGAACAGAACATAAGACTATACATTTTACTTTTGCTGTTTTCAACATCAATTTTGTTTCAGAAAATTTGTGTTGACAAAATGAGTACATGACACAGCCATTCTTTGTCTAGGAAAGAATGAATTGCTTGCATTAGAGAAGATTTTGTAAAAAAAAAAAAAAAGTGGGGGGAGGGAACTGGAATAAAAAGATGTGTGTGTTGAAGTTACTGATCTCACCAAAAGTTGCTCCACTTTCATAAAGAATACCAAGGTGGGCATCAGTAAAACAAGGACTTCGAACTAGCAGCCTGAGAATTGAAGCAATGTTTTGTTTATCCTTCGTAGTTGATGTTTTTCTGATAAAATTAACTATTACTGGTACTTTTCTGCCTCTTACTCTGTGCTTTTTCACGTTTTTGTTCTCTGCCCCGAAGTCATTTGTCATTTCCCTACCTTAGACAGCTGCTGTGGGTTGTTTTTAAACACTTTGGAAATCTACTGTATGGCTTTAAAAGAGAGAGATGCTAATTAAGTAAAGAGTCTTTATTAGCTGTGCTCCTGGGCAAGGTCCACCAGTCCAAGGAGAGACACTGGGCCAGTGGAGTCATGCCCTTCAAGGGTTGTTTGGGGTTGATTTAGGTGCGGGGCTGGCAAGTAGCATGGGAGTGAGGCTTTGGTGAATGCAAAAGTTATTTACAGGTCTCAGTAAATGTTGTGATTGGGCGATTCTGATAATTGGGAATATTTGGGGGGAAAGCTCTGCATCTGTATCTGGAAGGGACCAGGAAGCCGCCCCAGGGGTTTTGTTGCTGCTCCTGCATCGTGACCAATCCCCATTCCCCTGTAGGTACAACAGGTATACTTGAGATTTAACTAGGCTATTGATACAGTAAATACTAATAGTATTTTTGACATACTAATAGTCCAAATTGTAAGCACTCACAGTATAGTTACACAGATTTTTTAACTTTATTTAATTTAAAAGTAAGATGCATTTTCAGAACTTTAGAAAAATTTTAAGTATGACTTACTCTTAGGAAGAAGAGAAACACAAACACCTACATATGTATTTTTCATCAACTAAGAAGGGAACCTATTTGTAGCTTCCCCAGATTGTGTACTAGGGATTAGGTGTATTTTAAATGTTTTAGCTGTCTCTACTTTTGACTCACATTTTGATATTCTTTAAAGACTTATTCTGAAAAGAATGCAAAAAACATATTCCTGTGCTATTGAAAAGAAAATCTTGTCATCTTGGAACCTTAATCACAAACTAGACAGTGGGCTGCAAAATAAGCTTAGCAAGATTTAGATGTGCTGACCTTGTAGAGTATTCGGTCTACAAACGGACAGATGATATACAAGGTGGCCTTCCTGACACCAGCAAGACCCACAAGAATGAGTCAAGCTGGCATGCAAGGAAAGGAATTGGTGTGCTGGCCTTGACAATTTTTATGTCTGGTCTGATCACAATGACAGGTTTATCGTCATGATGAGCGAGAGTAAAAGCCTTGCTGGCCTGGAGAGGAGCTTGAAAGTGAGGAGAGGCTCACAGTCTGGAAAATGAGATCATGGTGTCAACCACTGTCATCACTATCAACAGCAAACACATACTGAGAACCCACCAGATGAAAAGTGATGAATTAAATGTGGTGAGACTGATGTTACAACACCCACAGTGAGAAGCTGACAGTACAGCATTTGTCTACAAAACGCTTTTGTTTGGGTAGTCATTTTAGGCAACACAAGTATCAGTAGGGTTTGAGAATTTATTTTTATGAAACTTTGACTTCTCAAGAGATTAAAAATACACATAAATGTATGCATATAAAATCAGAGCTTCATTCCTCCACAGTTCCCTGATCATATTTTAAAATCACTTTCTTAGGTTAACACTACAGTTATAAAGGACAACCAGTTTGAACTTCAGGTTGCCGATAATACACTTTCAAAGTTCACTTTAATTAAATTCAACCAAATATGTCAACTAAACTTTTTAAGCTTTTTCAACTCCAACATGATCATGCCGTATGTATTTCTTCTGGTTACTGTTGAAATGACTATCATTTTGTTGTCATTGTTGGAACATAAATTTGGAACAAGCAGCCTCCACGTTTGAAAAGCAGTTTTATTTACACTAAATTTACTCCTGTTTTTCTTAATTTATTATGACTCGTACTTGTACAAGTTCTATCCTATGATAGCTGAGCCTGTTTCTTACCCAAGAATCAATCTACTGAACACAATTTTTATTTGATTTTGCCTGTCAGCAAACATGCCAGTACTCTGACCATATGAAAACCAAACCCTACCACTCAAAAACTGATTCTGTGAGATGACAGCCATATATTGATGGCTTTTAAAATTTTGAAATTATTTGTACAATTTCTATAGTACTTTAAACATGTTTGAAATTCTTTTAGTAGAGCTTGTACACCCTTCCCATGGTGATATTTAATTATCAGCCACTACATGTAGTTCTGTTGTGTGCATTAATTATTGAACACATTAAAACATTATATTGCAGGAGATTATACTTGAAAATTACAAAAACTGAGCTTTTATTTAAATAAGTCAGTAAATTTATGAATTAAACATTAGTGAATATGTATTAATTAAAATCTGTTATAAGACCATGTGTTGCACAAAGTGTACAAGCATTATTTCCATATTGTAAGGCACATATGTTATAACTCAAAGTAAAATTGTAAACAACATATATAAAACAAACATTCCAGCAGGAAGCCTATACGTTCCCTTTCCTCTTCCTAACTCAATGGACTTTCCAATAAACCACTTTGTAGCAGTCCATATTCCTATTTACTTGCATCACTCCATTCTTTCTGCTGCCCTAGACAGCAGACAAATTGACCTCTTCAAACATCAGAGGAGAGGAACGGTGGATAGCAGCTACAACTCTTGCTGGCACATTCAGTTCCATGCTGCTTTTGCCTGTTTATGGCACAGAAACAAAGCAGGAGTGAAGGAAGCTACTTATTCAGCAGCATTAGGCTTTCAAATTCTGACTGTGAACATGGAGCTTTAGAGATGACGTGGTGAAGATATTCTGAGAGTGAGCCACAGGGTACCCTAGGATTTTTGCATCAGGAACCACCGTGAGTCTTCTGAATAAAATATGCCATCATCCTAGCTACGTGACAAATGATATTTATTTATCACATGATGTTGAGTACATGGAAGGCTTTTATTATCATCAGTTAATGTTAATTTTATAATTATAAGTGGGAGGAAATAGTAGCATATCTATATTTTTCTGTTAAGCATTAGGGGTTATTATTTAGAATGTCACACTTTTTTTTTTTTAGGGAGCTCACTTTTTATAAGAAAAAAAAATGATTTGTAGAATCTCCATCAGGTGCAATTGTCTTACACACTAGAACTTTCTTTTCCTCACTTCTTTCTCATGTTTTTCCTTTTCTGTTTTCTTTCTGATCTCAGTCTCTTTCTATTACCTTAATTAAATTTATGACATAGCATTACGACTTGATTTCCATTTATCTTTTTGATTTGTTCAGTTTAGAAACAGTCATTATTTACCAAGTGAAGATAAAAGGTGTAGATGTCATCCTCTATTTTCCCCATGCTGTTTTCTAGAAAAAGAAATATTTTTCTCCTTTGCTTTGAAGTGGAGTGAATCTTCCCCCTCTCTCTGTTAATTAAAAAAATAATAAAATGATTGATCCTGCTAATCTCTTGAATGTCTTTTGACACCTGAAAATATGTGAAAATGTCTAGATATACACTCCTTATTTACAAAAGATTTTTTTAAGATTTATTTATTTATATTGGTAGGCAGATATACAGAGAGGAGGAGAGACAGTGAGGAAGATCTTCTGTCCAATGGTTCACTCCCCATGTGAATGCAAGGGCTGGAGCTGAACCAATCTGAAGCCAGGAGTCAGGAGCTTCCTCTGGGTTTCCCACATAGATACAGGGTCCCAAGGTTTTGGGCCGTCCTTGACTGCTTTCCCAGGCCACAAATAGGGAGCTGGATGACAAGCAGGCCACCAAGATTAGAGCCGGCAACCATAATGGATCCCGGTGCATTCCAGGCAAGGACATTAGCCACTAGGCTAACGCACTGGGCCCTACAAAGGATCTTGCATCTTGCCATTCTCTAGCCAATGTTCAAATAACAAGAACTGTGCTTAACATTTTTATCACTTGCTACTTCAGTGTCACCACAGATACATTAAAGTCCATCATACTCTCAATGATGGACTGTAGGAAGTATGAACTGTCATGGAGTATTGGTTTAAGAAGGAATGACATAATTTAGGAAACAAAACAAGCTTAAGGCTTCTTTAAATATTATTAATTTTCTTCTGAAATTCATGCAAATCTTTGCATTCAACTTATAGGTATATTTATGTTCATTAGAATGAATGATGGTGCTTTGTATATTTTGTATACTTGAAGCATCTTCTCCAAGTATTTTCTTTGAAACCTACAGATCAATGAACATTGCTTTTAATTTATGGTTTTATGTAAGTCAAAAATGTTTTCACTGCTAGAGACGCAGTATAGATGAAAATCTGCTTTCCCCCCTCACGCTGGCCTACTAAGAGCCTGGATTTTCATGGAATGAATACTAGACAAGTGAGCACAACTGCGGTTCCCCTTATTGCAAAACACGTCAGCATCTAACTGGATATTTTCAAATTTTATGCCCAAAATCTATTTTATCTACCATTGTATTATTTTCCCTACCACCTGTGTTTTAAAGCATTTTTGCATAGCCCCTTCCAGATACCTTAGAGAACCTCAAGAAGACAAAGGCTTCAGTCTGTTCTATAATTTACAATGTGACTTGCTACATGTACAACAAAGATTTTGGCAATTATTTTAAAATTTCTGTCCCATTATATGACATTTTAAGCTTTAGGTAACATAGGCTTTTATTTCCGCTAAAAGCGGTGCCTGCTAGAAATATGGTTAGCAGCAAGGAAAATGTAGGAACTAAAAATAATAGTAATAATGGTTTGTATAAAGGTGGTATAAATTTTTCAAATGAATTTAGTTCTATGTTTGGGTTCTTTTCATTTTCATATAAGAAAGATTCTGAGCTAAATCTGTTGGTGTCTAAAGGTAAAGCCTAATCCACAAATTTAAGAAACCATCAGAGATGCTGGTAATAGGCCCATAACCCAAAGAATGGGATTCCGGAAGTGATGGACATACAGGACACTCCCCAGGAAAATAACATAGAATTACAATATGCTCAGCCCAAACCTTGAACCTGTTACTTTTCCTGGAAGGCAGAGCGCATTGTCTCAGTGAGATAAGGTGCGGGCAGGCTACCAGTTCTCCTTCTCTGCTCTAACATGCATCGAATAGATTTTGGAACGTGTTTATATCACTTGCTTTAGTAGCCTGCCTTGGCAAATTACTCCCTGTCTTTATTGTTAAATTTAGTGTACTGGTAGTATTTTTGACTTAGTTTGCAGCCCAGTGTTTAACATTTCCACTGGTGTAAACAATAGTGGGTAAGCTGAATTTTCCCTGAGAAAAAAAAAGTCTAAAGTCTGTTTCATTCTGTATCTGTACAGTCTTTTACCCATAACTTGAAAATTCCTGGTTTTGAATTTTAGGTTTTCTTAACTCTATGGGAAGCATAACTGCTGTGATCTTGTTCTTTGCATGGTAGTTGTTCTTTGCATGCTAGTCTCTCCCTTAGCTCCTTCAAATGCCGAACTAGGAATTCAGCTGCTTTTGCCCATGCTCTGCACAATAAGCCCAGGAGACCCACGCAGACTTTGTTCCATATTCCACAACACACCTCATTGATCTCTCCAGCTTTATTGCACCAATTCTTTTGTTTTCCCCAGAAATCCCTGCCGGCTTGTCACTGTAGGCTTCTGGCTACATTCTGAATTAGGTTCTTAGTCTAAATCACTGAATTCTGAATTCTAGTGTCTCAAAGCGAGAACTCAGCCTGCTGGCTGGCTTTGTCTAGAAAGAATCATTCATTTTCTGTACTTCATAGTTTTAAGTCCTTCTATTTCTTATCTTTAGGATGGTTTCTGGTTAATTGGTGTGATTTCTGCATGTAGAAATAACATCACAACAGCATTTTGCACATACTTACAAAAATCAATTATTTTTACCTGTCATCATTTTTCTCTGAAAACTACAGCTCCCTCACCCCAACCAAATATATATATATACATATACATATACATATACATATACATATACATATACATATGTATATATGTAATATGTAATACATATATGTATATATGCATATATAATATACATATACACATATATAATATATATGTATATATACATTAGGGACTGGCACAGTGGTGTAACAGGCTCGTCTTCCACTGTAGCACTTCCATCTCATATGAGCACCAGTTTGAGTCCTGGCTGCTCCTCTCCTGATCCAACATATGACTCGGGAAGCAGTAGAGGACGGCCATGTCATTGGGCCATATGGAAAATCTGTCAAGAAGTTACAGGCTACTGTCTGTAAATCTGCCTTTCAAATAAAAATAAATTTTCAAAGAACCTGTTGCATTATAGTATTTTGATTAGCCCAACTTGCTTGTATTTAGAATCTGCTTTTCTTTTTCTCTTCTCTCCTCTTCTCTTCTCTTTCCTTATCTTCTCTGGTTCCCCCCCCAAAAAACCTCTTACAGTTTTCATGAATTTTTAAGCCCCTCATATGTGTATAAATATGTAACACTTTAAAAGACTCTAGTAGTTCATAATGTGACATTACATTTTCTTTTTAGTAATTAATATATTGTTTACTACGTCCCATGTTAGCAAAATACTCAAATAAGCTCATAATTTTGATTTCATATTATACTGTATAATTGTAACATTATATGGTCTATTCCCTCTAACTAGACAATGAGGTTATTTAAGCTTTTGCACTATTAATAACAATTTTTAAAGTTAAGGCTTTAAATGCATGCATTATTATCCTCTCTGTCTCACTCCTTAAAATTAATTTTAAGATTCTGATAAGAAATGCCAAACCAATGGCTACTTATCTTACATACTGTAATTGCTAAAGGTTAATCGTAAGAGTATATTTCCAAAAATCAATGAAAATGCAATTAAAACGTAAATTTGCTTTGATGAAAACACTTCAAATGTACCATTGTTGTTTCAGAATATGCATTTTCCACGAGCTTTGTGAAGACCACTCATATTCTCCCTAAGTGATTGATTTTTTTTACATTGGAATAGACAGAATTGTGCAAGAATATCCATACTCCTTGAGATTGCTAATAGCAATTTTTATCAATAGGAAATAGTAAATATGAATGGACTATTCCTGAATTTACCAAGAATCAGTGGCTTAGTAAGAAGCAATACACATCCCAAGTCCTCTGAAACAGATAGAACAACTGATTGGCTCTTATTCGCACTTGTGATACGCGTGTGACTGTGTCCTCTCCTGACAGCTAGCTGCCGTCCTGGGATCTCTGACACATCGGCTGTCTCACACTTAATGTCAGACCTTGGGATTTCCTTCTCCTGTACCAGACCAGGTTGTCTCATCAATCTCCTTTAACAATGCCAAACACCGTCTGGACTGCAAAGCAGCCCTGTCTCCATAGTCACCCTCTGCTCTTACCTTTGTTATTCTTTTGTTGATGGAATTTTTACCGAATGGTTTGTATGTGTGTTTTTAAAAATACAAGAAAATATTTGTAGTGAATGAAACTCTAAATTAGAAGTATGCATAAGTAGCAAAGATGGAAATAAACTTTGGTTGGGCTGATTTACAGTCTCTTGTGGACATTAAATCAGATTTGAATTAGAATGGGAACTATATATGTGTTTTATCACATCTCACATATAATTTCATTGTACCTCAAAAATCAGGTGTGTCCTATTTTAAAAAAAGAATTTATAAGAGACATTGAGTTGCTGAATGAAATCATTCTTTTGCCCATAGAGATTATGTAATTGTTCTCACAATGAAGGCAAAAATGGCTTAAGTACTAGGATTTGGTTTACTTGAACTTACATTAAAATCATTCATTTTAAATTCTTATTTCATTTATTATTGCTATTAAGATTCTGCCACATTCAAGAAAGTTTTCTAGGGCTTGAACATATCAGTAAGCAAAAGAAAGAAACCAATCCTATAATACCTTACTCCTCTAGTGACAGAAAATAAACATTGTTATTTTAGAAGAAAATAAAGAAAGAAAAAAGAAAACTAGAGCAAGGGAAGGGGAATTTGCAGTGCAGCATAGGAACAGATTGTGATACAAAATAAAATGCACAGGATAGGCTTAAGGGGAAAACAATTTAAAGTAGAAGAAGTAGCCAAGTCATGACCTAGAGTAGACATGTTTCTGGGAGAGGGGACAAGCAAAAGAAAGAAGCTCAGGCAGGAACAAACCCAATGGAGCCTAGATGGCTGCTATGGATGAGTAAGGAATGGCATGAAAGTGATAACATCAGAGAGACAAAGTGGGCCTGTGTCTATGGGCCCGTTGGCTCATGAGAGATGTTAATAATTACTGTGGATGAGAGGGATAGACCTCGGAGGCTTTTGAGAAGAGGGAGACATGAATTGGCTTGGATGTTTCAAATAATCTGCCTAAAACTGGATCAAAATTGATTACAAAAGAAATGCAAAAGCTTCTTAAGAGGCTGGAAATAGAATTACAACATTAGGGGAAGGAAGGGATCTGATGATAAATCCATTTTGAAAGTAGTTCCCATGGGATTTGTAGACAGGTTTGTGACATGCTAAGGGAAAATCGCAAATAAAAGGGTCCATGAAGCTACAGTTGGGGATTTCAGTTGAAACACAAGACACCATGAAGTTAAATAACATGTTACTGAATGACTAATGTCACTGAAAAAATAAAAAGGAAAACCAAGAACTTCCTTAAAATGTTTTGAAGAGATGAAACTAACCAAAAAAATCAAAATGCATGAGATATAGTTTCTGCTGATCTTTGTTGGTGAGTTATGTCTCCTGTAGGCAAAAATAGATGGGTTTTGTTTTTTAACCCAGTCTACTTATCTATGACATTTGATTGAGCTTCAGCCATTTATATTCAGGGTTAATATATATGGGTGGTAATTTGGTCCTGTCATTTTAGGAATGGATTGTTCATTGATTTAGCCCTCCGTTGTTATTTTTTTACTGGGATGTTCTTCACATTTGCCTTTGGTTTTGGTGGATGCTTTTCCTTTTCTCTGTCAAGAGACCATCCTTTGTAGGGCAGGTTTGAAAGAAGCAAATTCTTTTAACTTTTCTTTACTGTGGAAGAATTTTATTTCATTTTCAAAGACAAAGGAAAGTTTTGCTGGATATGTCATCCTAGGCGACTTTTTTTTTTTTTTTTTTTTTTTTGCTTTTAGAATCTAGAATATGTTTGTGCCATTCTCTCTTGCCTGTAGAGTTTTCCTGTGAGATGTCTCCTGTGAGATTAACTGGCATTCCTTTACATGTCAGTTTATTTTTTTTTTCATGTGCACATTTAAAGATCTTTTTCTTATGTTCGATTGAAAAGAGCTTGATGATCATATGTCTTGGTGAAGATCGCTTTTGATCAAGCCTGTTGGGACTTCTGTACCCCTCCTGGATCTTGTTTCCCAATTCTTTCTCTAGATTAGGGACATTTTCCGTTATTATTTCATTGAATACACCTTTAATCCAAGCTTTTCTTTCTGCACCTTCTGGGACTTCCTTAACTCTTATATTTGGCCTTGTGTCTTTCAATTCTTGAATACTTTTTAAAGCCTGATCCAGCTCTGTTTCCAGCTTTTTGTTTGTTTCCCTTAGTAACAGGGAATGTCTTCTAATTTTGAGAATTATAAAGCCACTTTTAAAAAATATTAAGTATATTTACTAAAAAATTCATTTTTGTGATGTAGGATTATAGGACAATGGGTTAGGCCATTGCTTGTGACTCCAGCATCACGATCCCAGTTGCTTTATTTTTTTTTTCAATGATTTATTATTTATTTATTTGGAAAGGCAGATTTACAGAAAGAAGGAAAGATGGAGAAAAAGATCTTTTGTCTGCTGGTTCACTTCCCAAGTGATCACAATGGCCAAAGCTGAGCCAATCCAAATCCAGGAGCCAGGAGCTTCTTCTGGGTCTCCCAAGTGAGTACAGGGTCCCTAGGCTTTCAAACATCTTTGACTACTTTCCCAGGCTACAAACAGGGATCTGGAAGAGAAGTGGAGAAGTTAACCAGTGCCCATAAGGGATCCTGGCATATGCAAGGGCAGGACTTTAATCACTAGGCCCTCATGCCACATCCCTGCTGCGCTAGTTGTAATTCAGCTCCCTGCTAATGTGCCTGGGAAAGCAGTGGAAGATTAGACTAGAGTGGAGCTGCAGGCTCCTGAGATCGGCCTGGCTCAACCATGTTTGTTGCAGCTATTTGGGGAGAGAATTGGTAAATGGAAGGGCTTTCTCTTTCGTGTGTGTGTGTGTGTGTGTGTGTGTGTGTGTGTCCCTCTCTCTGTATCACTTTGCCTTTCAATTCAATCAGACAAAAAAACCAGAATGAATATTTTCTCCTTATCTCTCTACAATTTACTGTCCTCTTAATTGGTAGTCACAGGTAATGTTTAGTCAGTCTCTCAAAGCCATTTTACGTGTAAAGTTAAAACAAGAAAAATATCTTGATGCTGTGTCTATTTTGGCGCATACTGATGAACTGAATACGTTTTACATCTGCAGAGCTTCCCATATTATGCATGTACCATTACTAATTTAACAAGTTGCATATGGAAGGATATTAAAATTCTTCTCTAATTTTCACTGTTACAAATAGTGCCACAAGAAGCAGTTGTGTATTTCCTGAGAATATATTCGTAGATGTGAAATTACTGGTCACAGTGTTGGTACATTGAAAAGCTTTGACAGAAACGTGAAATTACCAAACAAAAAGCAATCTCAGCATAAATCTTGCCGAGTGTCTGCCTCCCAGCCTCCTGCCTACAATGAACATTAGCAGTCTTAATATCTGACAGTCTGCTGTATCCATCGGTTCCATTTTGTAATTCTTTGACTCTTAGAGAGATTGAAAACCTTTTAAAGGATTCTGGCAGTTTGTGATTCTTTTTTGTTTTTAATACCACTTCTGAATTCAGAATACGTCTAGGTTCTCAATGATTTTTCTCATTAGGTTTTAATGAAGTGTTCCACAGTGGACTCTAAGTTGGCCAAGTGAATAACAGTATATATGCAAATTCTTTTTCAAAACAGAAAGCATTACTGTCTGTGGACATTTTTATGCACAATAAAAATAAACCATGCTAATGCTCACAAAAATGATTCAGATGCATAAAAATTGCCTTGAAAGTATGAAGAATGGGGCCAGATTCCTGACAATAGCAGATTAAACCTCTGACTACACCGCTGGAATCCAGTATGAGCACTGGTTTGAGTCCTAGGCGCTCTACTTCTAATCTAGCCCCATGCTAATAACTGGGAAGACAGTGAAAGACGGCCCAACACCTGGGCCAGGCCCCTGCACCCATGTGGGAAACCTGGCAGAAGTTTCTTGGCTCCTAACTTTGACCTGGCCCAGCTGCCCCTATTGAGGCCACCTGGGGAGTGAACCAACAGATGGACAATCTCTCTCTCTCTGTTGCAACTATGTCTTTTAAGTAGAAATATATAAATCTTTAAAATATTAAGAACACAAAAAAATTCTTAAAATCACTTGCAATAATGAAAAAAATGTATTATACCCTTATCACTTTGGTAATGTCCACAATGGCATCCATGTCCACAATGTGCTCGATTTTTTAAGATGCCATTTTACAGAAGTGACGAAAGAGTGTATTAGTTGCTCCTTGAATTTGTTTATGTATTTGTCACACACTTGTTTACCCCCAGATGTCTGAAGCAGTCCGGGATGCAGGAACTCAACTGAGGTCTCCCGTGTGAGTGGTAGGACTCCCAGAGCCATTCTCTGCTGTCTCCCAGAGTGTACATGAGCAGAAAGATGGAATCAGCAGCAAAGCTGGGATTCAAACTCAAGCACCTGCTGATGGGATCATTGCACATCAAGTAAACACTCTGGCCACATACCCCCCTAACATATGCATTATTTTGAAACATCAACTATTAATTAAAATTTTTATCTATTTTGATAATAATGCCCACTCATGCAAGCTTGCAAATACCTTGAAAATTGCGATGTGAAACACAAAAGTCTTTACTCCACTCTGCCCCCATGGAAGCTAACTTACACACTGCGAAATCACTTTCTCAGAAACTACTTTATTGTCTGTTTGCTTTAGTATTCAGATAGCACACTTAGAAGGACTGCTTAAGAAATAGAAAGGTAGATTTCTAAAAATATTTACAGATAATTGTCACCATTCTTCTTTTTCTAGAGTATCATGAATGAAATAACATTAGAGTGCCACTATAACTGAATTTTCAGTTATGCTTCAAATGTGTAGTTAAATCTTAACCATTACTTCACTTTTCTTCAGTTTCCTCAGTTATAAAGTGGGATTCATAGCATTGCCCTTGTCAAGATAGTTAGATTAAATGTCAGAACAACACAATATAGAAGAAAATGTCTAATAAATATTACTTGCATTTGGATTGCCCAAGCTATTCTATTGAGCTTTATTTATACAAAGCTGGATTCATATAATAATGTTATTTCTGCCTTATTTACTTAATATCCAAAAGTTTTAGTCTTATCAAAGCAGACAGCAAGTATATATTCTTTTACGTGTTGTGACATAAAGTCTCATTGGTCATAACATTTATCATTTTCAAGAAAGGGGAGTCTAAATTGTTCAGAAATCAGTATGTCTTCAAGCTAAGAAACAGTATAACTATGAATGAACAAGTATGTAAAATCCAACAGCAATCACTGTTCTCTTTTAAATGACATAAGAAATGACATGTTGAATCATGGGCATAAGGCTATTTCTGTGAAGAATGTATTGTACACAAGAGACCCTTTAAATAGAAACACCAGCAGAATTATGTCAAAAATTAATACAATCCTTATTCAGGGCATTTTCAGAATCGTTCCTTCAGGAATTTCTATTCTAGTCTGAGCAAAAAGAGAATCAACTTTTAAAGCATCTTTTAACTACTTACCTTCTTATCCTTTTAATTAGTTCTTTCAAAATCATTTCTCTAAGCTAATGTTTATTTTTCAAGTAGTAAAGACTATGGTGGGTTACTGAGGGAAACCCACTTTTGAATTCTTGAATGCTTTAAACCTGGCTACTTCATCTATTCTTAGCCATATTGGGATTATCCTGAAAATCACTGAACACAGTTTTGAGCTACTGATTCGTAGAGTGAAAATGTTTTTATTCCTAAAGTCTGTTAATAGTGCATTATTAGGAAGTCTATACCTCAGAATTCTATGAATCTGGTAAGGACCAGAAGTTATTGTCATTCTTCCAGTATGAAAATATAATGGCTTCCCAAGATTCACAACAAAAATATATTCATTTATTTGTTGGTAATCAATTTAAATATAAATTTTTGCAAAATATGAAAGTTTGCACTTATGGTCTGCTAAACCCAGGCTAACAGCAACTGTCTACTTACCTGCTAGGCTGCTGCAGAACTAAGTTTCTTTTGCATAGAAAGCATGGAAGGTTCAGCCAATAGTTTGATTAGTTTAAAGAAGTAAATTCATCATTACTTATATAATAACATTATTATTTGTAAGGAGATACTGCATGCTTTCCCATTTTATTCCATTTAAACCTTCACAAAATTACCGAAAGACACACTGCTCCACTAGAATTCAAAGAGGGAAGGATTGAAGGGGGTAGAGCTACAACACAATCTAGCTTGGCAAGGGGATAGAGCTCCTATTTTTATAACCCATTACAAACCCTGCAAGGCCACACATCTCCTAGAAAAAATGAAGTCTCATGGCAGCCAAAAAGAGCTTTCAGTTTTGCTGCAGTCCATATAATATAGACGAAATATCCTTCTACATCTGTATTGATGTCTGGAAATAAACATCTAAATGACTTTTAAAATGAAAGGAGGAAATAATCCTAACCCATGGCTTTCCCACAGTGGGTTGCCTCTCACTGAAGGAGCACAACATTTTAGAACAGAAGAAGCAATTAAACATCCATTATTTGCATAGGATCTTGAATATTTTAAGATTTGGCTAAATGGCCCTAGACTTAGCAAGGCATTGAAAATGTAGAAAAATGATAAACATTCTTGCCAGAACCATGCTGATTATTGTTAATAATTTGATGCCAAAAATAAAGGCTTCAATAAAAACCCATCAACTTTTAAATGGCAGTATGTGAACAAAAAGACCCAAAAAAGGAGAGAAAATAAATAGATGCCAAAAGAAAGAAGGCAAAATGTTACTTTGATATTATAGAACATTATTGTAAATAAGATCCTGTTTCAGAGAGCAATTCAATCTATCAATGAGCCTATGAATGAATGATGATAAGGTCCTGTTGCAGAAGGAAAAATCAAGGGGAACACAGTGACCAATTTATTTTGAATAGACTGGGAATTGTACTAACAGCTCAATTAAGTACCAATGGTTTAGAATGAGCTAAGAGTCATTGTCTTCCCGGGACAAATAAATTCTAGCTGTTCTAACTTGTTTTATTTCGCATAAATGTGAACTGAAATGTGCTTACACTGTTCCTGTAGACAACAGAATGAACTCAGACTCTATTTGCTGAGTACAAATAAAGATTCATTCATTCCTGTTTTCTAGAATGTTGTGTAGGCACAAGTTCTTTCAAGTTTCTATAGTCAGATTAACGTAGGTATGTTTTCTCCGGAGAAACATGGCCCGATTTGTTCTAAACCTTCGGTTGTTCGTTTGTTGTTGTGTTTCCTCCATGATTCTTACATATCCACTGCTACTCCTTAAGAAGGTGTCCTCAGTCCGCAGCAAAGAGTGTTTTCTGAGTCCCTGGGTGGGTGTGGGGTTTAGGGCTCTAATGAGAACAGTGATTTGACATTGGGTAGAGGTTAGCTTTCCTCTGTGATTTCTTTGCCTTTCTTAAGCTTTATCACAAACCTTTCTTTCTCTACCTCACATCCTGGGGAAAAAAATATTTTCTTTCACCTCTGAAATTACGGAGATTAGTGTTCGCTTACCTTTTCCTTTTATCTGCTTCTGGAGTAACAGCTCTGTGGCATCATTTTTTTTTTAAATTCCAAATCCACTGCAGCTTTAAGTGTCATTTCAAGGTCATTCCCACGCAGAGAGTTGAAGCTCCTATTTCACATCTGCTAAATCAAACTAACATGTCCATTATTTCATTTCTAATCAGAATCCTAGTCTAGACATCCTGTTATGTTTCTTCTCTACTCCAATATAAACTTCATAAAAGAATGATGAAAAAGGTATTTTGGATGTTTATACTAAAATGAGGCTTCCTTCGCTCCATGTTTTCATAGTGTCTCATCTGTTTCCCCTAAAATCTCAGTCCTCTCCTCTCCACCCCTCCCATTATCCAAGTGAATAGTGAGAACTGTGAGCTGTCTCTCAACCGCTTATCTTTGTCTATTGTCCCTTGGTGCTAAAGCACAGTGGGGAATGGGCAAATTCCACATTCAAAGCTCTCACATGTGTCCTGTGCATTCCCTGTAACGGTAAAAGTCATTTCCAGAACTCCCTGCAGATCTGGATAATAACTATTCTTTTCTAATTCTAGATGTTCACTGCTAAAATAGAAAGATGGGATTAGAATAATGTTGTGTTCCCAGAAGAATCTAAACTGGCACTTCATAACCAACCCAAAAAACTAATCACTGAAGTGCAGATTTATAAATCCCACAATCTGTTGTGATACCTGTCTACTTTTCACGACAAAAAGTAGTATGAAGATTACTCCAGAAAGAACAATGCAGATTCTAAGCAAATATAGTCAATAATGTCTGTCTGTCCTCAAATGAGCCAGTTATCTACAAGGAATTTTGCCTGGAATGTTTTAAGAGTTGCTAAAGAAGTACAGAAACTTAGGACACCTGAAAAGTTTGAAAAAGAATTAATATTCTATTTTTAATGCAGAATTTAGTCTATCATGATATGATGGTAATATTATGAAAGCCTACATCCTTGTTTTAAGAAGAACTGTATTTAGAACACATTCTCCAAAACGTGGATGATTCATATGGCTGAGCAGGAGAGAATTCTAAAATAAAAAGTTTGAGCACATCCCTTTCCTCATGTACTGCATTTCTAAGTGTGTTTAGCATTATGACTCAAGAGGAAATTTAGATGAGGAAAGAGCATTTTTTTCTGCAAGTAAGGTCATATTTCTATTGAATTCCTAAGTAATATACCATATCCTATATATACTACATACACAATAAAATAAAATAGCCCCAGCACAGGAATTCTACTTCTTAAGTTCACATCATTAAGTCACCTCCAAATTCTGGATAAATCTGTCTTTGATGCCAGAATTCCATTTGCTTTCTGGTCCTGGTCCAAGTCCTGGCTGCTCCATTTTTCCAAGCTGCTTCCTGTTAATGCATGAGATAAAGCAGTAGAAGATGGTCCAAGCTACCCATGTGGGCAATCAGGACTGAGTTACCAGTCCCCCTGTTTGTAACAGCCTTTCCAGAACACGTGCACACACACACACACACACAAAAAAAAAAAAAAAAAAAAAACAAGAAAAGAAAATCTATCTACTACCAAATTAGTATAAGCACACCCTCACACCCTCAATCAGTGTCAAGGTAAAATATTTTGGTGTTAGCAACAGAAGGTAGATGACAATTCCAGTGGTAGTTTTGTAACTACCTTCTATAAAACCATTGTCTTCCACGTGTAAATGAATAAAGTGCAAATTTTAATAATCATAAGCTTTCATCATCTGGAATTTTAACAGTCCATTCTTTGAACCCTAATTTCCATTCCTTCAAACTAGTTATTCAACTCAACTGGGATCTACTATCCATTTTCCCCACCATGATTTCACTTGTTTCCTTCCTCCTGAAATAATCTGCATTCATGAATCATTAGCATAGCCACTTCCTTAAATTAACCCTTGACTCCCCTTGCTTGTTTTTTTAATACTTTTGAAAAAATTAATTGTACATACTTATGGAGTACATTGCAGTAATTTTATACATATATTTAATAGGTAAGTGTCAACCAGATTAGTTAGTGTCTCCATTAAAAAGTGACAATCTGTTATAGCAAGAATCAGCGTGCTTTTGCCATTGGGACACATTTGCCTTTCCATCTATTTTATATTGCTCCCAGACATTGGTTTTACAATTTTTAAAATTTATTTCCATGTCATTTGAAAGCTGGAAATAAAGAGAAAGGTAGACACATGGGGAGAAATCTACGCTTCTTTCCAAATGCCTACAGCAACCTAAGCTGAGCCAGGTCAAATCAACTTCCCAGTGTTCAATGCAATCATCCCCCAGGAGTAGCAGCAACCCTAGCACTTACGCCATCGCCTGTTATCCTCTAGAGGGTACATTACTTGGAGGCTGGAATAGAAGTAGGACCAGGACTTGAATCCAGGCTCTTTGGTGTGAGATATTGGTGGCACATATTTGCCCCTATGATTTTGAATGATTGAAAAGATAAAATAAAAGACTAATTGTGACACGTGAATATTTTATAAAATTCAACACAACTATACATTTATTTATATACATTTTTGTATTTGTTTACCTAGTGCTGTTTTCATAGCACAAAAGTTGTATGATTCTAAAAGCAATGATATCATGCAACAGCCTAAAGCAGTCACTATTTGGCATTTTTCTGAAAAATAGCTGTTGACCCTTTTTTTTACATTATAATTTCTGGGAGACATAGGGAAAGTAAGTTAGAAAAAGGAAAAAATAAGATCAACAGTATGTGGAGTAAGATTTGCCTCCACTGGAAAAAAAAATGGTACTTCATCCTGTGTACTTGGGAAAAGAGATAGGATTGTGGAAATATAAGCCAGTATGTAGGTGTTGGAAAAGAGAAGGATGGGAGCCCATCACTATCAATTACATTCCACACTCTACATTAACATGTTGGCTTACATTCCAATGGACAAACACTGTTGTGTTTATCTCTGCCTCCCCAACAGTTTTCAGCACAGCACCTTTCTTTCAGCCACTCTCACTAAATATTTAATTGAATCTCAGGTGAAACTCTATTATAAGCTCATTCTAAGAAACCTCTGCCCTTAGGGCTTTGCATTTAATTCTCTTACTATCTAGACGGCATTTATTAAAGTTTGATGTTGTGTTTAGAGGTGTGAAGAAAGTGGAAGCTGGCTTCCTCTTTGTTTAATTTCTAGTTTTCTAAATGGTCTCCGTTAGTCAGAGACAGTTAATATTCTCATGAAAATTGTCCATATTTCTGTATTTTCACTCTGCATCATTAAGCAATTTGAAATAAAAGCAGTATAAATTTAATATTATTAAAGATATATTTAGAATCATGTGAAGTGAAAAAAGTAAGAACGATAAGGAGAATTTGAAAGGTGAGGAGAAGAAAACATAGCAGACAAGCTATAGCAACACATGTTTTATTTTATTTTTCCAGCATGATGGATTTTGAAAAGTGAAATCTGATTCCCTTGAGAGTATACGTTACAAACACTGGCATTATCACAGTTGCTAGAATCTTACACCGCCTCACACATTTTGTCAATCAGTTCCTCAAAAGTGCTTGTTTTTAAGTGTTTATGTTTTTGTAGATGACCAATTCTACAAATGTACAAAACCAGTCCATGAGTATACTGAAGTTTATTTTTCATTGATGGCATATAAGCAAGGTAATTCCAAAAGATTCATAGAAAAAATAAAATAAAACATGTATCTTGTCTGCTGTAAGCAAGGTAATTCCAAAAGGTTCATAGGAAAATGAAACTAAAGCATTAGTTTATTCTGGTACAAAAATTTGAAATCCACGCATAGTTTTTCCACTGTATTCATTTTCTTAAACTTTTGATATTCCTTTATAGTTTCCAAAAGATTTTATACAAGTCATTGAGCAATTTCATATATCTGACATACATATGTAATTTAAAATTTATATTTTGGTTTTAAAAACATTTTTGGAAAAAAAGATATCATTCTACAACTTAACAAGAGGAAATTGTGCAGGCAAGTCAATAAATAAATTTGTAAGATGCATGCACATGAGACCATGCACACATACAGTTTTACAAATACACATGTATGTTTCAATTAGCCAAGCACTTGATAGCTCATTCTTGGTTGAAAACTAGGCAATTCTTAAGAGAAATTAATGCAAATTACTGTGAAAAGTGGTTTTAACAATTGTACGCACTCAGTTAGCTAATGTTCTTTAGTCCTCCAATAAATGTTCACATCTTCAGAGATTGCTGTGTATTCATTTGGCCTAATCATCTTTCTCACCAATATTCAAATACTCATATATTTCTAAGTGACTGATGACAGTGGCATGCATGTTTCTGAATGACAGGAAATACCCATCTATCTGTGTAGCATCTGACATAATAGTAAAAATGTGTATGTTCATACTCCCAAACCTTGACCTGTATAAACTTACCTAAGACATGTAGAGTAGCATACACTTATGCTACAATGTGTTGGAGGTGGTTAAAGAGTGAGGTGCAAAGGGGAAAAGAAGAGAAAGCCATTTTGCTGGTTAATTTATATGGGAATAAGAATATAAAAGTTTTAATTTTATCTTTTTATTTTTGTTATATTTAGCATCTGCAAAGTTTGGTCACTTCTGTGCTTTATCCCTCTCTAGTGAATCACTATTGGTACTAGGGAAAAAACAGCTTGGTCAGTGAGGATGAAGGAGACAGCAATAAAAGTGCAGTCTGCCATCTGTTGATCTCTACTAATGAAGATGTACATACAATTATTCTGAATAGTTTTAGACTAATCAGAGACAAAGGCTCATAGAAATAGGTTATGGTCGTCTGTTGAACATACTTTTTGTTAATTATCTTTTTTGGAGGGCTTTCTAACAAAACATTTAAATTCATTTCACTAAGACAAATGTAGGGAAACTGACTTTTTAAAAAAGTGAGCAAAAATAATTTACTAGCAGACTACTCTTGGAAGGAATCCCAGAGTGA
This sequence comes from Ochotona curzoniae, assembly GCF_017591425.1. Taxonomy (NCBI): domain Eukaryota; kingdom Metazoa; phylum Chordata; class Mammalia; order Lagomorpha; family Ochotonidae; genus Ochotona; species Ochotona curzoniae. Next base: position 28,016,358 of record NW_024465369.1, read on the forward strand.
TCCAGGGTAAAGAAGAGAGGCATGATAAAAGGAATAACTTTGTCAAAGAGGAAAATGGAGCCCTATTGTCACCCTGTAGCTTTGAAACATTAGAAGGCAAAGAAAGATTACTAAATCAAGAGATTATAGTAATAAATATGAAATATATTAAACATGCATTTCAAACCATTTTCTTCTTTTTGTGCCATTTTGCGGAATTTCTCTGAATGCAGTGAGTGAGACTGTTTCTCATTCATCGTAATTCAAGAACAAAAGGTTGCAGTTGGCCTGTATTGCTTTCCTTAGGGAACTCAAAGACGCTTTTATGGTTTTTCCTGGAAATTTCCCCATTGTTAAATGGTAAAATGACAGACTTCTTTCCTAAAATATTTTTAAAATAATGACATCAATTTAAATGTGCAGATATAATCCCCCTGGAGGCCCAGTGTTCTCTGTGTAGCCACTTTGAAAATGACCCATGACACTGACCCATGTAGTGAGAGAATTGGTCTGCCACTACCCCTCCCTAGCTGTCACCTCAACCATGATTTTGATAGTCATTATGAACAATCAGTGTCTGTTTCTTCTCCTGCATCTGCTTCTGTCTTGTTCCTTTACATCTAACCCAGGCTTTATAGGATCTCTTTGTGTACCCGTAAGCCTTACAGTTCCCACTGAGAGATTCTATCTGTCCCTAACAGCTCTCGGATGTCTCCTCTCCTTACATCCACATATGACAGTAGTTGTGCTGCATTTGCTAACAAATTGAGCTTGAATTATTCAAATCATTCTATTTCTGATGGAAAGGAAAACCACACAGTGATCAGGTGGTTAAGTACTATCTAAAAGCAAAGCTCAAAATATATATGTATGATCGTGTTAACCATCAACCATGGAGAAAAAAGACCACTTCCCTTTATGGACATGGCTTACAGATGTACTCCTTTAGTGATGTATCAGTCTCTTCAAACTGTTTCATGAGCATTTATGATGTGATTTGAGTCACTAATGTTAATATTATAGGTTCACAAGTTAGTATTGTTTGTATATATAGTTACAACTGTCCAATTCCACATAATGCATTAAAGGCCAAAGAAATGTGAACTTAAATTGTATATATTCATCTTAAATAATATGAAGTTCTTTAATTTTTTATGATAATAAAACTTGTCCTGGTAAAATTCATTGAAATGTAATTTAAACTTTTCTACATTAAGCAGCAGAAAGCAACAATACTTGAATGAAAACAGCATAAATCTAAATAAAGAAGTAACTATTTTGAAATTTTTTAAAAGATTTATTTACTTATTTTTTTATTTTTTTTAAAGATTTATTTTTATTATTTTTTCATTGGAAAGGCGGATATACAGAGAGGAGAGACAGAGAGGAAGATCTTCCATCCGATGATTCACTCCCCAAGTGAGCGCAACGGTCGATGCTCTGCCTATCCGAAGCCAGGATCCAGGAACTTCTTCTGGGTCTCCCATATGAGTGCAGGGTCCCAAAGCTTTGGGCCGTCCTCGACTGCTTTCCCAGGCCACAGGCAGGTAGCTGGAAGGGAAGCGGGGCTGCTGGGATTAGAACCGGCGGCCATATGGGATCCCGGGCGTGTGAGGCGAGGACCTTTAACCACTTGCGCCACCGCACCGGGCCCAAGATTTATTTATTTTTATTGCAAAATCAGGGATACAGAAAGGAGAAGAGACAGAGAGAAATATCTTCCATCCGATGAGTCACTCCCCAAGTGAGCGCAACGGCTGGAGATGAGCCAATCCAGAGCCAGGAGCCAGGAGTCTCTTCCAGGTCTCCCATGCAGGTGCAGGGTCCCAAGGCTTTGGGCCGTCCTGGACTGCTTTCCCAGGCCACAAGCAGGGAGCTGGATGGAAAGTGGAGCAGATGGGATTAGAACCAGCACCCATAAGGGATCTTGATGCATTCAAGGCAAGGACTTTAACCACTAGGCCATCGTACCAGACCCACTATTTTGAAATCCTTATGCCTTTTTTTTCCCCACTGTGAAACTTGATAAATTTCCAAGGGGTATTTCTACCTTGTCTGGCTGTTTAAGGATGAACACAAATGTTTAAAACTTCTGAGAAGAGATCTCATGTCCATCAAGATGTTGAAAAATTCAAGTTAGAGAGCACAATTCCCCAGAAAAGCTGCATGACAGTTGTCCAGTGCAGAGAAAAGGGTTGAGAACCATCTTATCTCTTCTCCAAGAGTATTTTTTTTTTTGCTTCTTTAATTAAATTACAATTTTTCATTGTTTTTTATTTTCTACAAATGGCATTTCAACAGTTTATTTCCTGAATTCAAACGAAACTGTTCATTTGGATTTTATCCCATATGCAATTACTACAAAGTTAATTTACTATTTAAAAGATGCTTTAAAAATAGTTACAAGACCAGAGGATGCTTTATATTCTCTTTTATGCTTGGGCACTTTCATAACAAAACAGAAATTTTAGTACTTCACACAGTACCATGTATCCCATGCCTCAAGAAAGGAGACTCAGTGTGAAAGACAAAAAGCCTTAAGGAATTCCTGCTTTACAAATCAGTCGTCCTCTTATCCTTTTTTTTTTTTAAGACTCATTTATTTTACTTGGAAAGTAATAGTTACAGAGAAAGAAGACAGAAAATAGAGACAGATCTTTTCCTCCGCTATTTCACTCCACAAACGGCTGCAATGGCCAGAGCTGGTCTGCTGCAAAACTGGGGACCAGGAGCTTCTTTCAGGTCTCCCACACAGGTGCAGGGACCCAAGGCTTTGGGCCGACCTCAACTGCTTTCCCAGATCACAAGCAGGGTGCTGGATGCGAAGTGGAGCAGTCAGGACATGAACCAGCACCTATATGGATGCTGATGCTGACGGGTGAAGAATTACCCTGTTAGGCCATTGCACCAGTCTTCCACCCTCCTTCACCCCTTTTTTTCTGGTCAGCCTGCTATAAATTTGACAGATGGAGTGAATCTCATTATTAATTAATATTTTCAAAATATTTCTTATACTAATGACTATTAAGAGCCAGTGAAATTATAAATTTTCTAAAAAATATAAACACATAAGTATATAAATATATTTATATATACATATATACATGTATGTTACCTGTGTGTGTATACACACATATGAATGAACTAAAGCATGGACAGTATAGGATCAGTACTGTGTCATTGTGTGGAAACCTGCCCTCTGCAATGCTGGCATCTGATATGGATACTGATTTGAGTCCTTTTTGCTCCATTTCCAATCTAACTCTCTGCTAATGCACTTGGAAAACTCTCAGAATCCCTAGACCCGAATACCCATTGGGAAGGCTAGAAGAAGTTCCTGGCTTCTGGCTTTGGCCTGGCCCAGCCTCTGCCACTGTGGCCATCTGGGGAGTGAATGGGTTAATGGGAGATCTGCCCCTCTTTCTTTCTGTTTCCCTCAGTAGCTCTGCCTTTTAATAAATAAATTATTTTTAGAAGTATATCTTAGTTTTATGAATTGACAGAAAGCTTCTGTTGACCAAAATAGTATTCTTAAAGTGGCTTACATATCAAAAGATGTGCTGACACAAATTGTGAAGGGCCACTAGCAAATCCTGAACACTCATTAATGTGCAATTATCTCTGCCCTAAAGGAAATCTACCAGTGGCTCCAGAGAAACTGTATTCCGTATTTTAGTGTGTACAAAATCATAAGGTCTATTTGTGAACATAGGAATAGGCTAAAACACATCTTCTCAGTGTGTGAAAGAAAATGAGGGAAAGGAAAAGAGCTTTTGACATTGAGGATGGCAATGATGCTGGCTGCTGGAGAAAGAAGTCTAAGAAGTTTTATCAGTGGGAGAAATTTTTCACAAGACTCAAACTATGTTGTCAGCTTGGAACAACTGCAAGAGGAAAAACATCACAAGGTTTCTTTTCTGATCCATTGCTTGTTACTCTGCTGTTGAAGAAAGAAAGGCTTATGAAGTATGTGTGGCTTTTCACGTGAAAGTGCTCCGAGAAGCCTGTTTTACCAGCATTATCAAACCTTCTAAAGACAGTTTTCTCCAAGTTTGTGAATACATGGCATTGCTTTTGCTTGTTTGTTTGCTTGTTTTTGATGGTTCTTACATAGTTGATTAGGGTGGGGAAGGGTCCAGGATCAGGGAAAATTGGGTGAGATATTTGTTTCCACATTTTCTTTTCCTTCTCCCTGTATCTAGGTGGAAGGCAGAAGCCACATCCAACCTCCCAACAACTCAGCACCTGGGGATGTTTTCGCAAGAACTCGTTTAATTGTTATGAATATCCTTATTGGAAAGTTTTGTGATACTTTTTAAGGGCATAAATATGAATCAGGCAAGGCCTTGTCCTTGAGATCCTCTAGACTGTGGATTCTAGAAATTCATACGTATTTATTATAGAACAATCCTAAATTTACCCAGGTGAATTATTATACATTCCACTGCCCAACTGAGTCTGCTGAACTAACACACTGACATTTGCAAAATGTGAGTAAGTGGGTGTTTGCTGCAACACTGAGAGCAAGAAACTCAGCAGTTACTGCTTAATTCTTATGCTTCTCAAGGAGTTAAAGGTAAAATGAAGCTGGATTCAACAGGTACATAGCTCATGTCCTAGTGTCCAGCTGGTCTGCAGTGCTTCCTTGGATTGCAAAATGGTACTTTGTTCTTCAATGAATTTTGATGATGGCAAAGTGAGCTCCAGTCTGTCTAAGGGCTACATACAAATAGTAGCTATTTTTGCTCAGGACCTGTAGCTTTTAGAAAAGAAACCCCTCAAGACAACCTGAGCGTTAAGATACAATCTACCAAGGGAAACAAGTGACCAATGAGGCCGATGATTAGGGATCTTGTAGAACTAGTAGTACCAATTCCTCAATGCAGCGAGTTTTAAGCTTACTGAAAGCCCAGCAAAGGAAACAAAGCTACAGGATGGAAGCTGGGAGACTGTGGAAGACTTTGAATTAACAATATGTAGCATTTGCATTGTAACACACTGTTTAAGGGATTGACTTCCACATCCCCTGTTTCTTGTTTCTATAACAGGAGTGACAACAGGTCTGGCTTCCTCTTACTGTTGAAGAGTTGAGAGGTGTCTTTCAGAATCAAAGGAGCAAAAGCTATAGATGTTCCAATCAAGAAATTTCCTAGATCAGGAAAATTCCTAGTCTTCACTTAATTGCAGAGGTTTGTGGCACGTGATAGGAATGGGCCTGGTTAGTCTCCATATGGGTTTATGTTAAAGGTACCCTGTCAGTTCACAGTAACAACATACTGATATTCCTCTGTCTCTACTACAAACCAGAAATATTAGTAGTTTTCACCACCAGGGACTTCCAGTGGAATAGAGGTATTGATTAAGATTGGGGGTCAAATAGAGCATTCATCTAGGTGTGTGGCACTGTCATTTAAGACATAGTGATTATAATTTGTCAGCACCTTATTGCATAAATCATATACGCGGCCCTATCTCTGGAACCAAAATGAATAGAGCAAGTAATCATATCAGTAGAAGACAGATCTCTACTTTCCAAGCAAATTTGGAAAATTGGCAGGCTTCTTGCATTTTTCTCCCAGCATCCTTGAACCCATAGGAAGCCCGCAGTCTTCCTATACTAAGGGAAGCCAAGGCCTTTTTTTCCTCAGAGCCAGTGTTAATGTTTGTTCTCTGCAGCCTCTAAGCCATAAGGATTGGGTGAGGACCATGTGTTCAGTATTTGGGCTAAGACACCTGCTTATAGTTTTCATTTCCCAAGTTGCCAGAATCACTGTTGCAAAGCCAGTAATTTTTTCGGGGGCGGGGGGATGTCCTTGAACTGCCCACTCTTCATGAGGAATTCCAGCTACAGTCGGTAGGGGACATTTGTTTCATCCACCCTTTGAAATATACTAGTTCAATGAACTGTAAGAAATTGGGTCTGGGTGAAAAGTGACTGGTTTTAAAGATGATAAAATTTTGAGTAATATTTTGGTCATTGAATAATGTGACTTGGCATGTCCTCAAGTGGTTTTTCTTGGGCCAGCAACCTCACTTTGTTCCAGATATCACGGCACAGTGAGCTCTGTGTTCTGCGGTTTGCTGTCCAAAAGTGAACTGCTCTGTCTCCAGCAGTACATCACAAATGGCTCTTATTCTCAGACACATCAACCAGGCTTGGCTGACAATATCCAGGTTTTCCAAAAGCCTGTCATTGATCATTCCATGTCTCCTCAAATTTCAAGCCAACACTGCCAACCTTAATCCTTGCTTCTCATTCATGAAGAGGTCAGGATTCCTCAGCATCTTAGTGTGAGTGCTGTTCATAGATCACTAACAATATGATTTCCCAGTGATGTCACTGGCTAGAAGTTGTAACTCTGGCAGTCTTTTTGTGACTCTTAGCTTTAGCTAAAAAAATTTTTAGGGTTCACACGAGTAAGTCCATCTTAATTTTTATTCCATCCTTGTGATTACGATCTTTCTTCTCTAAAACACGACTGATAATCATGTGTAGCTATTGTCTGTGTGTTCCTCATGGCCATGATGGACCTGTGCTGGTCTCATCTGATCCTGTTTGGGAGAGGAAGGGTTTGACAGCTAGATTTTCCTTTGGTTGGTCAGTGATACAGTATTCTGATGATGGTGAAGTGGGCCCTAATTAGTCTAGGGTATGTGTACAGGTAGTTGTTATTTATCTTTTTTTTTTTTTTTTTTTTTTTTTTTTGCTCAGGACTTGGGGTTTCAGGAGAGGAAAATATCAAGACAAGACTGAACTTCAAAATGTTATCTACTGGGGAAATAAATGACCTCATGAGTCCAGAGATTAGGATTTTGTTGAGTAGGTTGCACCGCTCCCCCATCAGTGAGTCAATTTTAGGGAAAATAGGGCAAGGATACTTAAAGCAGTTTGGTACACTGTAGGAAACTATGACCCATGAGTATCTAGCATCTACATTCAAAGCACTATGTAGGGTTTTGGTATCACAATGATAGAGAGAAGTGCACAGGGGAGAGTTCACAGAGTGAAGGAGAGAAGAGAGTGTAAAAAATCAAAAGGACCACCTCCCTCCAACTCTTGTGCTTATGTACTTAGAATGGGCTTCCATTCCAGGCTGTCTTTATAGTTGAAGATCTATTGAGCAATAAAGGGGTAAAGCTGCCACTGAAATTGTTGCCTGGGAAAGTGTCTCCAGTTATGTAATGATTAGCTCTTTCTCAGTATATAGTCAATAACTATAGCAAAATTCAAAACAGATAAGTTCAGAGTCACGAATCTTAACAATCATGCCTTAGTGTGATATCAAGAGAGTAAAGGTTTAGCTGCTACACTTTCGCTACTCAGGAAACTTCTGGCCGTAAAAGAGACTTAACATGAGACTTTAGTATTTTGTCCATTACAGTGTTTTATTTATAATAATTATTATTATCTGGTCATAGTTTACATTTATTACTACAGATCCTTAATAGAAATTTTTGTTCTAAATATATCTCTTTTTTAAATTCTGTATGTTATGACAGTCTAATAGGTATTGGGGTTTCCTCTTTCTCTCCCCACCATACCCTCCATTGCCCTCCTCTCCAGTCTTTCAATAGCTGTCTTTCAAGTGCCCTCAGAAGCCCATCATTCTGCCATTGAGGTGTCTCCCAACAATGTAGGGGCTTATCTGTCGTTTTGCTGTAAGACCATCCTTGTATTACAAGTAGGAGTATATACTTCTCTCTGTTTCTACCTATGGACATATTTATTTCCTCTGCGCTTTCATTATACCTCCCCTTAGGTACAATCCATCACGGGTTGAGATGAAAAAAAAATTTTAAATAAAATGAAATAGTCTTTACCTCCATGGTGTTGTCAAACTCATAGCAGGGGTATCAGTGTGACACTAGGGTGGCGCAAAACTGTCCAATATTTTCCTACAGAAACTCATGCTAGCGTATGACCCACGTGATTCAAAAGGGAGTACAGTACAGACTAGATGATCATTACCCATGGGTAGTAGTAATAACAGTAATAAGAGGGATATTAACAATCTCAGGTGATCATATGCAATCATTTTATTTCATGAATTATTGAATAATAGGTTATATCACAAGATCTTATTGTGCATAGTACAGACAGCTAGAAGTGTGATAAGATACAATTTACAGGTAAAATTTTTAGATTTTACATCGTATTATCTTATATTAAGGCAAACATGATATCTGACCCTTTTGAGAGTGGGCTCATTTCCCTCAGCATAATGGTTTCCAGTTGAGCCCATTTGGCCACGAAAAGATACACTTCACTTTCTGAATAGTTGAGTATTATTCCATAGAGTAGATGAACCCTAGTTTCCACATCCAGTTTTTTGTGGATGGGCATTTAGGTTCCTTCCATGTTTTTGTGATTATTGATTGTGCCGCTGTGAACATAGGGGTGCATGTTGCTTTCACATATAATAGGTATTTTTGATGTATTCCTAGAAGTGGTATAGCTGGGTCATATGGTAGGTAGATTTTCAGCTGCCTGAGTGTTCTCCATACTGATTTCCATAGAGGCTGTATCAGCCTACAATCCCATCAGCAGTGGAGTAGGGTTCCCGCATCCTCACCAGCAAGTGTTGTTGGTGGTTTTCTGTACGTGGGCCATTCTTACAGGAGGCCTTCTCTTTTTTCTGCTGCTAGATTTCAGTTGGAGTTACAGAATATGTAGTTACAGATTTTTCTACATTCTCAAGCTTTTGTTTCAGTTTACTAAATACCATGTCTCCACTGTTTGCCAATTTTGTGATTACTCCACCCCTTAGCCACATAGGCATATGCCAAATCAAGTAAACTGTTATCATGAAAGTCTCAGAGTTGTTACTCTCCGACCTCTTGATGTGCCTCCGGGAAACAATTCTTTCAGCCCATCACCACCAGTGGGAATCTAGATATGAGAACTTCCTTGTAGTGATTGGAAAGTGGATTTAGCAAATTATCCTAGTTCATGGGCTAATTTTAAGAAAATATTAGACAAGAATCTGTTAATTAGTGGAATACAGCCAGGTCTTTGGAAATAATAGTGGAGCAGATACCCCGGCATCAAATCCAAGAATGAATGTTCAGGCAGAGGTCAATTTCTTCTATACCTGATAGCTTAAATCTACAGCAGTTGAAATTATTTAAATGATATTTTTATTATTAAGTTTTTTATTGTTAAATTAATATTTAGCATAACTAATGCTAATAATTCTAATAGTATTAAATTTTGCTCAATATTGATAACAGAAAACAGAAAATATAGAAAACAGTAGAAGATTGAGATCATTTATTACCAAAGATATAACTACCTTCATGATTTTAATCATACATTCCAATTATTTTATTTTTATTTGTATTTAAAATACTGAGAGTATAATGTACACAAAGATTTCATAAATACTCTTAAATCCTTCCTATTCTTCTCTCTCTCTCTCACTTTCTCTGTCTCTCTTATATTACTTATAATCCCATTCATTCATAATTATAACTCTGGTACTTTTTACTAATTATTGTGTTGCAAACTTTTTATATTTTGCATAATCATAATAAATTCTAATTTTAATAGCTGTCTGATATTCTACTACACTGATAAATACATATTAATTAGGTGATTCCATGCTTCAATTAAAAGTATGATTTCTTAAAACATCTTTGGATTTAAAAGTGGTATTACTCTTGTATACCACAAAGCCATAAATTTATTGCTGCCCTATACTTCCATAGAGTCCACAGCATATAGTAAATTGGATAACATTATCACAGGCTTACAAGATCAAATAAATAGAGCAGAAATTTAGTAGCACAAAAATATATAGGGATATATAGAAACATTTGAAAACATCTTGCTGTGAGTGGCTGTGAAACTGACAATATAATGGCTGGTTTTGTCTGAGGCATCCTTGCTGTATGTCCCTTGAATAATGGTCAATAATTAAAGAGGCAAAGATCCAAATCAGACTATGACCTACAGAAAATGGCAGTGGTGTGCATTGTTATCAAGTAAAATCATCAGGGGTCATAATATTCTTGTAAAATACATTTACTCTTCTCTCTATTCTTACTTCTTTCGGGCTTATCTTTTTAAAAGACACAGAGGAAGACAGAAAGAGGTCTTCCCTCTTGTATTTTATACTCTAAAGGCAAGCAAAAGCTGTGTCTGGGCTTGTGCCAGCCCAAATCCAAGAGCTGGGATCTCAATCTGGGGGTCCTGCAGTGGAGGCAGGAGTTTGTGTCTTAAACCCCCACTGAGTTTCTAGTTATGTTATAAATTATTAGAATAACTAAATAGAATATATTGAGACAATGGTCAAAATAACTTGTTTTATCATTACTTTAAGGTTAATTTCATTTCTTCAAAGCATTTTGATGTTCCAAACTGATTTGGTTATAGAAATAAATATTTGTTTTTTAACCAGGCCACCATTTTCTGTTATTAAAAAATATATGGGTTCTGTGAAAACAACTGTGCATAACAACATGCCCCTGTATAATCAGGCTGTATAAATTCCTTCTTTCTATAAATAAAAGCCAGAGCCAAACATGCTTGGTTTCGTGTAATGTGCTCTTTGATAAAAACAGACATGAATAATGAATACTAAATAGGAAGCTGACTATATGAACAAGAAAGAAAATGCATGTTTCATATCAAAGAAGCCAGTCACTAGCATTATGCTTATTAAACATTTGCCTAAAGGAGAAATCTAATTTATTTCTTGTATGTATTCATGTTGTAAGGTTAATATAAAGCATGGAAGTGGATTTCTTGATCAGGACCATGATTCTAATCCATATAGAATACTTTCATATAATTTTCCAACATGAGTATCACACTCAAGTTCAAATGATAGTATTCCAGTTTTATTGTGAAACAGGAAGTCACTCTCAGTTCTTTCCTCATCTTGGGTCAAACCTTTCAGAAAAATTCTATACTCATAAAGCCATTTATGAAGGATAGAATTTGTAACTGGTATTAGACTTTTTCTTTGAGTTTCTCTACCAGATATTGTGCCCATAGAAGCCAGGATGGTGCCTTTGTATCCTTTGATGGGTGAATGGTAGACATCCTAAGTTTACCACTGAATGATAAATAAATAAGTTTCCTCTTATTTTTTAAACCTTGCTGAAAGGTATAGTTTTCCAGGCTGTCTCAAAGTAGAAATCTAGATTCTGAATTGTCCCTATTCTCTAGGCTAAGTATCTACCAGTGGTATCTTCATTCAGTGAATTTGACATCTGTGAGAGCTGTCAAGGTCTTCACTCAAGGATTGACTCACTTTTTCCAACATATTTTGACAGTGTCCTTTTGTGTCCCATCATCCTGGCCTGCTTTCCAATTGATTCTATGTAGTCTCGAGATCTACTTAATAAAACACAGATGCAGTCATTTCACATAAAGAACTTTCCCAACTAAAAGACTGATTCTAAGATGAATTAAAAATACTGCAGCATTACACATGCAAAATCTCATCACCATTATACATCCTTGGCATTTTTAGAATAATTTTGCCTTAGTTTCTTTTCCACCTACAGTAATTAGTTATACTTCAGAAATTGTATGTATTCTAGTTCTTCTGCCTAAAACACACTTACCGTTTTCCACAAAAGAACTTTTGTTCGTTCTTTTGTTTTTCTTAAATATTTTTTTTTCTTGGAAAAGCAAATATATAGAAAGAACTGAAGATAGAAAGATCTTTCATCTGCTGGTTCGTTCCCCAAGTGGCTGCAGTGGCCATAACTGAGCCGATCCAAAGCCAGGAGCCAGGAACTTCTTCCAGGTCTCCCACATGGGTGCAGGGTTCCAAGGCTTTGGGCCATCCTTGACTGATTTTGCAGGCCACAAGCAAAGAGCTGGATGAGAAATGGAGCAGCTAGGACACAAACCTGGCACCCATTTAGGATCCCAGATGTGCACAGCAGAGTTTATTCACTGGGCCATCACGCTGGGCCCTTATTCATTCTTTATTATTTATTTCTATGCCATGTCTTTTGTGAGCCCCTTCTTTCTTATTTTACATGACATGCACAGTGGAGTCGCATAGTAATATAATCACCCTGCCTTGATTGAATTCTGATTCAGTTGTTTGGCAAATCACTGATCCAGTTTATAACACAACTGTCTCACCACCACCAACAAAAAAAGACAGTAAAACTAGTTACCTCATAAATGCACTGTGGGCGTAAGTTAACACGTGAGAAGAATCTTTTTTTTTTTTTTTTAGAAATATATTTTTCTCTTTCTCAGCTTTTTTTTTTAAAGATTTATTTATTTTTATTGGAAAACCAGATATATAGAGAGGAGAAGAGACCGAAAGGAAGATCTTCCATCTGATGGTTCACTCCCTAAGCAGGCCGTCCTCAACTGCTTTCCCAGGCTACAGTCAGGGAGCTGGATGGGAAGCGGGGCCGCCGGGATTAGAATCGGTGCCCATATGATATCCCAGCGCGTTCAAGGCAAGGACTACTGCTACACTATCGCGCTGAGCCAGAGAAGAATCTTTTTTTTTTCACCAGAGTTGGTGAGGGTTGTTGGGGCTTAGTTGTAGCACCAGCTGGTGGAAGCTGGTACAAAGGGTTAGACACGTTGAGTTGAACCACAGGGCCAACTGGAGAGGGCACAACTGGAATGGGAGCGACCTGGGAGGGAAATAGTGGGCTCCTCCCTCGTGGGTCATCACCTTCCACGGGAGGGCATGGGAACTAGGACAGGGGCTGGGGTGGCTAGACAGACACCCAACAATATCCGTTAGGGACGGTAGGAGGAGATGGTTGGATGGAAGTAGGTTGCAACACCTGTTGGCAAGTATATGATCAGAAGGGTATTTGGGACAGACTGGGCTAGTATGCCATACATACTGGCAAGTCAGGGTAGGGGGTGGGCCTGGTTGGAGTTACTGTGGGCCGCCCTGACTGGGCTGCAACTCCTACTGGTACATGCGAGGGACAAGTGTGCCCAGGGCAGAACCAGGCGGGACTGCAAGAGGACACGGGTGGAGACAGAACCGACCCAGCAACTGCAACCACCAGCTGATCGGGGCAATGGACTGTGCCGAACCCTATGCTACTAGAACATGCAGGAATCTGGACTGGGAATACCTCAAAATTTCTTCGAGGATCTTCCCATTCAAGACACCGGACTCAGAGTCCTAACCAAGGAAAGACAGAACAAGTCAAGCAACAACCTCAGCTATCTGTTGGCAGCGAAATACTGGGCAAATGGAGACTCTAGAAGGGACTGTGTCAATCAATGGACTCTTCAACGACCACATCGTGCTTGGAGTGGCGAGACTGGCAGTGACCCATGAATGGTGAACTATTGGAACCACTTGATCGAGCATCTCGGAGCATGCCCCACGTCCGGGACTTAGGGTGGGTGGGAAACTGGGTGGGGCTTCTCCCTCTATATCCCCCTTTAGGCCTTGAACCTTTTTTGCCCCAATTAAATTTGTAAGGATTGTCAAAATTTAAAAAAAAAAATAAAATTATAAGAATAAAAAAATAAAAATAAAAAGATTTATTTATTTTTATTGGAAAATCAGATTTGCAGAGAGAAGGATAGACAGAAAGCAAGATCTTCTATCCCTAGTTTACTCCCCAACTGGCCACACATGCCAGAGCTGAGCCAATATAAAGCCAGCACCCAGCTCCAGGAGCCAGGAGTCTATTCCGGATCTCCCATGCAGGTGCATGGTCCCAAGGCTTCAGACCATCCTTGACTGCTTTCTCAGGCCACAAGCAGGGAGCTGAAAGAGAAGTAGAGCAGTTGGGATACAAACTGGTGCCCTTACAGGATCCCAGCAGTTGCAAGGCGAGGACTTTAGCCACTAGGCTACCACACTGGGTCAGAGAAGAATCTTGATGTTAGTGTTTGATAACTATTAAGTGGTTTTAGATAGCATTATTTGCTTCTGTCTTTATGTCCATTTATTCTTCAGTTATAGAACTTATTCCATATGCTATAATTATCTCTTTACATCTACTCTTTCCTCTAGACAAAACCCACTTAACTTGAAGACTGTGACTTGTTCATCTCTTAAAGTATTTGAATATCAAGTTCCAAACACATAGGGTGAAGTGAATGTAAAGTTAACAAGTATGTGAATAAATGAACTCAAATAGATAGTATGCTAAAATCATTTGTCTCAGTTCTACAAGCCAAAGTGATTTCAATTTGAGAAGGCAAGAATTTATGTGCTTATGCTGGTCAAATAAAACATAAAAGACAATTTTTTATATAGTCCCAGACTTGAAAACAATGTTGTAACATTTTCTGTTACAACCTTGAGTGAATATGGGAAGTTATTAACTCCAGCAGCTTTTGTACCTACTCAGTTCATGTTTGGTTTTAGTATACATTTTATTACATACTTTATTTTTTTAAGATTTATTTATTTTTATTGGAAAGGCAGATCAGATTTTTTTTGGAGAGGAGAGACAGAAAAATCCTCATTCCAATGACTCACTCCAAAAATGGTCACTGGCTGGTTACTGAAAGATGATATCCCATTGCTCCAACAGCCTTTGTTGAAGGGATGAAACTTTTCTTCTGATCATTTTCAGTTCTCTTGTCAAAAATTAGTTGCCTGTACTTGTGTGGATTTCTTTCTTGGGCTTCTATTTTGTTCCATTGATTTTCTTTTCTGCTGCTGAACCAATACAGGACTGCTTTGATGACCTTTGCTCTGTAGTATGTCTTGAGGTCTGGAATTGACATTCACCCAGCTTTATTTTTATTCTTCAAGATACTTTTAGCTATTTGTGGTCTCTTATGTTTCCAGATGAATTTTTCTATCATCTTTTTTATTGCTGAGAATATTGTTGGGATTTTGATTTGGATCTCATTCAATCTGATAATTACTTTTGGTAATATGAATATTTTGATGATATTGATTCCACTGAACCTGGATCATGATAAATTTCTCCATGTTTTAATGTCTTCTATTTCTTTTTAATGTTTTGTAATTTTCATCATGGAAGTCTTCCATGTCTTCATTAGGTTAATTCCAAGGTATTTTAAGGATCTTTTCCACTATTTGAAAGGGGACTGTAATTACAAATTCTTTCTCACCCATTGAGTTGTTCGTGTATACCAGGACTATAAATTTATTTTCATTGATTTTCATTGACTTTGTACCCTGCTACTCTTTCAAACTGTCTAAAGAGTTCCAATAGTCTCTTATTGATTCTTTTGGTTCTCTTCTGTGTAGAATCATATCATCTGCAACCAGGGATAATTTTTATTCCTCCTTTCCAATTTGAATTCCTTTCATTTCTTTCTTGCCTGATAACTGATAACTCTAGCTACAACTCCCAGTACTAAGTTGAATGACAGTGGTGCAAGTGGACGTCCATATGTAGTTCCAAATCTTAGTCAAAGAGCTTCCAATTTTTTTCTTCATTTAGTATCATTCTGATGTTTGATTTCTCTCATATTGCTTTGATGTTATTGTGGAATGTTCCTTTTTGCTTATCTTACTTAAGGATTTTTGCAGTAAGTGATGTTGAATTTTATCAGATGCATTCTCGACATCTATTGAGGTGATTATACAGTTTTTATTCTTCAATTTGTTTATATGACGTATCACATTTATTGATTTGCGTATGTTAAACCATTTCTGTATGCCAGGGTTAAATCTCAATTGGTCTGGGTGAATGATCTGCCTGATGTATTGTTGCGTTCTGCTTGCTAACATTTTGTTGAGGATTTCTGCATCTATGTTCATAAGTGATATAGGTCTGTAGTTTCTCTCTTGTGTCTCTGTCAGGCCTTGGTATTAAGGTGATGGTGACTTCACAAAAAGAGTTTGGAAAGATTAGTTCCCTTTGTATTGTTTTCAATAGCTTGTGGAGAATTAGGTAAGTTATTCTTGAAACATTCAATAAAATTCAACCATGAAGTCATGCGGTACCAAAGTTTTCTTTGTTGGGAGGGATTAAATTGCTATTTCAATCTCTGTTTCAATTGTACATCTATGGAGATTTTCAATTACCTCATGATTCAATTTTGGTAGATTTTATGTGGCAAAAAATCTGTCCTAATTTTGTAACTCTTTTTTTAATCTATTATTATTATTTATCATCATCATCATTTTATAATACAGTTCCATAGGCATAGGCTCTGGGATTTCCCTCCTTCCCTTCCCAATTCCCTCTTCCCTCACTGAGTTTCCCTATATCATTACTAAAGTATAGTCCTTCATACATAGTCATATGTCCATTATTGTGGGCATGGACCATGGCAGAGAGTCCTTCATCCTATTGTCATATGGTAAACAGTTTCATTGGGAGACCATCTAAAGGCTGGAAATAGGGATGCATACTGCACTGTATCCTCACATTTGGATATGTTAGTCTCCATTACACAGTTACTATACATCCCCTTAAATAAAAAGCCACAAAACAAAATCAACAACAAGAACAAAAATAGAAATTAACAACACCATGAAGTTAAATAAAATGCTACTGAATGACTAATGTATCAATGAAGAAATGAAAAAGAAAGTCAAGTACCTTTTTGAAATTATGTTATTGTATGATCAATGAGTCATTGAAAAATTTAATCAGAAAGAAGTGTTTTGAAGAGATGAAACTAACAAAAAAATCAAAATGCATGAATATAGTTTCCATTGACTTTTGCTGGTGAAATGTGTCTCCTGTAGTCAACAGATAGGTTTTATTTTTCAATCCAGTCTACTAATCTATGACATTTGATTGAACTTTAGCCATTTACATTCAGAGTTAATATGAATGGGTGGCAATTTGGTCCTGTCATTTTAGGAATGGGTTGTTCATTGATTTAGTCTTCCGCTGTTATTTTTTACTGGGATGCTCTTCCCATTTGCCTTTGGCTTTGGATGCTTTTCCTCTTCTCTGTCAAGAGAACATCTTGAAGTATCATTTGGAGGGGCAGGTTTGAAAGAGGCAAATTCTTTTAACATTTCTTAACTGTGGAAAAATTTTATTTCATTTTCAAAGACAAAAGAAAGCTTTGCTGGATATGCTATCCTGGGCTGATAATTTTTTTCTTTTAGAATCTAGAATTTATTGTTCCATTCTCTTCTGACCTGTAGAGTTTCCTGTGAGAGGTCTCCTGTGAAATTAACTGGCATTCCTTTATAAGTCAGTTCATTTTTTTTTTTATGTGCACATTTAAGAATCTTTTCCTTATGTTCGGTTGAAGAGGGCTTGATTATCATGTGTCATGAAAATCCCTTTTGATCAGTCCTTTGGGATTTCTGTACCCCTCCTAGATGTTGTTTCCTAATACTTTCTCCAGATTAGGGAAATTTTCCATTATTATTTTCTTGTAGCTTTTCTGATTTGTTGGCATGTGACTGCTTTGAATAGTTTCAGATTAGTCTATGTGTGTCTGAGGTATCCTTCATTATATTTCTTTTTTCATTTCTTATTCTACTGATTGATGTCATCTTACCTTCTTTTGATTAGCTGGATTAGTGGGGAATCTATTATGTTTATTTTCCCCAAGAACCAGTTTTTTGATTTATTGTTCTCTTGGTCTCTTTTTGGTTTATTACCTCCCTTATTGTGATATATTTTCATGTAAAACTTGTGATTATTTTTGTGTTGATTTTGCAGCTCCTTCAGATGTAGGTTTAGTCCATTTAGCTGATGCCTTTTTAGTTTCTTAATATAGGCATTAATTGAAATGATTAAATGATTTTTTTTCACATGCATAGTTAAGGATCTTTTCCTCATATTCATTTGAAAAGAGCTTGATTATGATGTGTCATGGCAAAGATCACTTTTGGTCAGTCTTACTGGGAGTTGTGTTTCCCTGCTGTATTTCGTTTCCCAATTCTTTCTCCGTATTAGAAATTTCTCATTTATTATTTCACGGAATTCTTCTTTAAACCCAACTTCTCTTTCTGCACTTTCTGGAACTCCCAAAACTCTGTTCAGACTTTTGATGATGTCATTTAATTCTTGGATATTTTTCTTAGTTTTATTTAGTTTTCCTTCCAGTTTTCTGTTTCAACATTTTTGCTGTAGGTGTCTTCCAGTTCTGAGATTCTTTCTTCTGCCTCATGCATTCTATTCTTGAGACTTTCTGTTGAATTTTTAAATTTGCTGTATTGTATTCCTCATTCCTAGTAATACAGTTTGATTTTGTTTCAATGCTGCCATTTCTTGTGTAATGTATTCCTTAAATTTCTCAAACTCCTGTATTTGCTTCTCATTATTTTTAAAATGATTTATAATGATTTTAAAAATTATTTATCCAGCAGTTTGTTGATATCTTCCTTAGTTAACTCTGAGGTTGACATACATAGTCTTTGTTCCTTTATTGAGGAGGTGTTAGCAACCTTATTCATTGTGCTTGTTCTTCTTTTGCCCTAGCCACTGCAATTCTGATTAGTAGATTCTTCTCCTTGGGTCCAGTTTTAAGCTTTGCCATACATAGGTCTGTGGGTCAATGTTACTGATCCCATTTATTACACAATTTTCCTCTTCCAGCAGTACCTGGTACCAGGGAGATATCAGCTGTGACATTAAAGAGATCGCAAGGCTGTCAGTGGTTCCTGTGACATGGATTTTTTTTCTTGCTGGAAACTGATGACAGGTTTGGGAGCAACCCAGAACTATTTTGGATGAAACCTTTGGGATATAAGTCAGTATTACTTTCCTGATGGGATCAGTGCAGTATGTTGAGGTGCAAGTAAGCTCTCTTCTGGCTTGTCATATGCACAGCTCACTGTTGTGCCTCTCCATTCGCTTTGCCACTGAAATCAAAATGGAACCCAAGGTGACACTGGTGGGTGGTCTGTGCTGTGAAATTTACCCCGTTCCCACACTTGTTCAATAGGACTCTTGCACTCTGCTTCTGCTCATATTGGAGTAAAAACAGCATGACCCACATTGTATGACTGGATTCACCTTCTCTGTACCCAGTGATGCCCCCTTCCCACCTGACCACCGATGCAGCTTTCATAGCTCCTGGGTATCTTGTTTGCTGTAACAGTACTCCACTGTATCTGCTGCTTCCCCATGTTCACAGAACTTCAGGTGGCCTTCTAGCATCAGGATGCCCTCTCCTATTTCCCAGGAGTGTGCCCTCTCTGCTTCTCCTCAGTTAATCCTTCTCCATCCATTTAAATGTTTCCTCATGCTATTCTGCCATTTTGTTCTTTCCATAAGTATTTTGTTTTAAAATGTTTCATTATTTTACAATCATACATAGCATCCCAAACACATCATTAACAATATCAGATATTAATATTTTTCACAACATTGAAATGCTCGCAAACTGTGCCCCATAAAATCAAAATAACTATAAAATTTCCAAATCTAACAAAGTTAGTTGAGTCAATTTGATCCAGCATTAGAATTGGTACCTGAACCATTGAAATGTTGATGTTTAAGGCTATAAAAGAAAACCGAAATTGTTTTCTTCAAACAGATTTAAATATTCTGTGTGTCTTCCTGATGGATTTCTGTCTCCTCTTCCCTGGGTCACTGCCTTTACTGCAGGTCCTACAGTCCTTTTCTGGTTCCTCCTCGGCAGACTCCCTGCTGCTTACCAGGAGTTCCAGAAGCTGTCTGTTCCTCAGTTGCAAAAATTGTCTTTGTACTTCATATTTTGATCACATATAGGTATCCCTTCATGTTCTAGTTGGGAATGCTAGATTTTTTTTCCTCCAGACTCCCACCATATTCCTAAATTTGTTCTCATTGAGCTTCCTTCAAGTCTCATACTTGGTGAAGTCTTTATCTTTGTTTTTGTGCTCTCCCCACAATATCACTGTAAACCTAGGAATTCCCTCTTCTTCCAGAATGCCTCTCTGCGACTTCTCCAATGTGTCATCTTCAGGGTAGTCAGTATAGCTCAGGGAACCTGAAATAGTTTCAAGAGATTTCAGTGGGAATCTTACGGTTTCCCAGTATCCAGCCTAGGAATTTCGAAGAATATAATTTCTGCAGTCTCTAGTGTTAAAGGAAATCAATAAAGCCAGCTAAGAACAAAGGTGTGGAAAAAGTAACAAAGAATTCTCAGCCATTTTTTAAACGAGATAATATTGCATTATATGTTGTATTAAAAGAGCAATATTATGTGTACTGCGTTATAAGATCCAAGCACTTATGATAAATAATGACATTGGTAAGTCATTTTCCACTATAATAGTGATTCTCCGGATTTTAGGGAACAATATTGAAAATAAGGAAAGAGCATCGATTCTACATAAAATGCACATTCAATCAATAAAACACTCAAACTTATAAAGGACTTCCTACTTAGTCACCTTTTGATAACATGCTCACCATTTTTCTTACTCTCTTCCTTCCTTCCTACTTTCCTTTCTTAATTTTTTCTTATTTATTTTTTAACTAGTGAGACTATGATCTTCTTGAAAAAGTTTATATCTCATTTCATGTCCCTACTCACTGTCTTAGAGGTTGGCTGAGCTCTGCGTTAAATTCTCAATAAATGATTGTTGTTTTGAATTGGATTAATTCTGAATTCGGTAGCTGAAAAAGCCAACATATCAATTTCTCTGAATGTGTTAGGAAGGTAGATGAAATGTGTCAAAAAAATTAGGCTTGATAAAGAATAAATCCAAGGAAAAATATCCACTAATATGACTCCAAACAGTATACATGAAGGTGTCAGTAAGTCTTCCGTCATGCCATCGGATGCCCAAGGAATGCTTATATTTTTGCATGAATTAGACAGTAAATGCTTAATGTTGCTTCTGGGAATATTTGCTTAATTTTGGAAAGTGGATCAAAAGAAATATGATTCTATTATGCTATGTTGTCTTTGGAGAAAAATCAAGCTAATATGAATAAACAGTAAGAGTTGAAATGATCCTTGTCAATTTATAAATTTTGATATATGAATTTAAATCTACATATCCTTTTTCTCTTGGGTGCCATATATTTCCTTAAACTGTGATCTTGCATTTTCCTGCTAATTCCCAATTTAAACAGTTTGTAGGTCTGAAAAGTTTTATATAAGGGTGGGGGAACTGTTGTTCATTGTACAATGTGAGAGTCACTACTGCAGTTGTCACACTTTTAGACTGACAGATAATTCTGTATTATAATTGGAAATATAGGTATATTTCATAATTTGTTATAGTCTTTAGGCCTTTTTATGAGACTTCAAATGACATTCTAAATGTATCTCTATTTTTTTTTCTGTGTGTACTAGTAAAAAGATCTGTTATTCTCAAAAGTCTTAATTGATTTTATGTGATTGTGCAATTAAGATGAGTCCTTTTAAATTCTTTCAATATTAGAATTATATATAATATTTGCATTTTATTAATATTAATTGACTATGCTTAGCAGAATTAAAACATGAAAACATGGCTGTATATTTCCATGACATGGTCTCCAAAGGCTTTTCCATTCCTAGTGTGAACACTTGAAAACTAAGACCTAAGATGCCTTTAACAAGGGTGGACACTTGGCACCGTAGTTCAACTGCCTTTTGGGATACCTATATTCCATACGGGAGCATTTATTTCAAATCCCAGTCATTTTTCTTCCAATCCAGCCTCCTGCTAAAGCATTCTGGAAGGCTGCAGATAATGACTCAAATACTTGGGTTCCTGACACCCATGTGGCACAACCTGACTAATTCCAGGCTCATGGTTTTAACATGATGGGTCCCACCCTAGCTGTTTAGTGGCATTTTATTAGTGAACCAGTGAAGAAAAGATTCTCTCTTTCCCTTGCTTTCACTCTTGCTCTCTGTCTCTCTTTTTCCTCCCACCCTCTCTCCCACTCTCTTCCTTTCTAATTAGAAGCAAATAAATAATGTTAAACATGCTAGAATAATTCACTAAATTCACTTATAACAATAGTAGAGCTACAGGGATTATTCCTGGGTGATGATTCATGCTGTTTCTTTATCTTTCTAGCTCTGGTGTCTACTTTTAAGTATCTTTTTCAACAATTAATTTAACAAATTTTTATATTTAATACATAATTTATGAACAGTAATCTTCCCACTGGACACTTACCATTTTATTCTTGTTTTCATTATTGGCTCTCCTCATATTCTTTGTAGCTATTTATATATATTTTTTCTTAGTGTTTTTTTTTCTTTGCATATAGGCACACAAAATTCATACATATGTATGTGTGTGTGGTTTGTTTTTAAGTTCATACCTCGTGTTTCCAACTCTTGTCTTCTAAGGACTAGGAAGTAACTTAATCTTCTGTTCATTCTTTCCTTTCATTGGCAACCATTTTGTTTCACTGTTTTGAAGTGATGCAGTAAGAGAAAAATGGCTGCCTTTTGTTTATTTCCTTGTACATTAGCGTAATGACATCATCAAAGATATTAACTTGAATGTACATGTCTCTATGAGCCCGAAGTTATATTATAAACAAGGAACATTTTGTTTTTCTTTTTTTTCTAATGCCCTAAGGTTTTTTATGTTTAGCATAGCTACTGTGTGCAAAAGGAAAAATGAAATGAGCATACTGCAACACATGCAAAAGAGGTATCCTTTAAAATTTATATAAACATTTCTACAAATGTTAAGAAAAAACAAAAGAAGATATTTGACATGAAATAGTCTTGATCAATGCGAATCCCACAAATAATATCATAAGGAATGCTGTAGAATATATATTTAAAGACTGAACTATTTAACTATTTTGTTTTTTCTGGCTAAAACTTAATTTTAAAATTCCAATTGATTTTTTTTTTATTTTAATGGATGCTTTTTTACGCAGAAAGCAATTTTTAACAAAAGACTTAAATGCACTATCATGCAAATTTTTTGAAGATTAACTATTGCATATTTTACAAACACTATCAGATTATTGTATAAATCTATAAAAATCTATTTTCTGATTAAATGTATGATGCTCCTGGCTTTCAGTTCTGTGCACATTGTTATACTTTGCATGTATTTATCATTAGATTTTCACCAAGAATCACAAGCAATAAGCTATCAAATACTAATTAAATTTGAACTAATTATTACAGAGAAAGGATATAGACTTTTTATTCAGTTATAATAACAAAATGGCTTTCTATTTTGAAATGCATGCTGTTTTTACTTTTTGAGAAATAATTTTCAGTAATTAAGATATCTTAAGAAAAATTATCTAGGTTTGAATACATACTGTATACCTAGGCATATAAAATATATAAATGCAATGTTTATACATCAGAAATTTTCTATAAATATTGAGTAGTTATCTCTGAAACTACTTGTTAGCACTGAAATCAGATAAGGTAAAGCATCTGCTGTATTGAGGCAATCTGTCTAAAATAAGTTACTGCAATTTTAAGAATTAATATGAAGCATATGTCCTGGAGATCTTTAAATTGAAATCTTCATTGTTCTTTTAACTCAGCTGCTCTAGGAATGTGTCATCTTTTCATAGATAAGTTAATCACTCACATCACTTATATACATCAATTAAAATGACTCATCTTCCCATCTACCTTATCAAAAATAATTAGGATGCCTGCTTTAATTCATATATACTATCTTTTGCTGATTGAGACCTTAGCTGCAGAGTATTTGATGGAAACAACACATACACGTTTAGGAAAAACCTTAAGAAAAAGAGGCATCAGCAATCTAAAGGTTAAAATGATTTGCCAAATCATTCGTTAGGGAGACTCTGTAATGTCATTTGTAGGAAATGCTTCCAGAAATCATACAGCAGGAAATAGCTTTTTACAAGTTCTCCTTCCTTAAATTACTCAGGCTCTTATTAAAATAAGATCTAGCTAAGTTCTTTTGAATGCCTGCTTAAACATTTTCTATAATAATAATAAAAAAATATGTGTGAAAGGTTTTCCATAAGTTGTGCTGCATTAATGACTTGGAGCAGTTTCTTGATCTGTTATTCCTTCCTCCTAGTAGATCTCAGCTGATAAAAATATCCATAGACACAGTGAAGTCAGTGGCACGCCTGGCTTTCTCAGACAAAACTCCATGTGATCACATATAGGCAGCCTCAGAGAGGCTGATGCCGTGCAGCAAGCAGTAGGTAATGAGTCTTTGTGCAGAGTGAAGCTCTTGTCGCTGAACAATAAAGCATATGGTACCAGCAATAAAACACAGGGCTGGGAAATTTCAGAAGATTCCGCTGAACCAGGAGGAGCTGTACCGTCTGTGATACTGACACATTATAAAATGATAATCAATTTATTTTGGATTCTAATGAATACAGAGTGCATGGACTAAGACATCAGCTATTTGAACAGGTTGGTGATTTTGTAAATTACTCCAACACTTATTTGTATTTGATGGGATTTAAATTAGGTGGGCTGATGTGTGTTTTGCTTTAAACAAAAACTTTGAGAGGTATTTGTAGTGTGCGGTGTGATACATGCACTTGAATTGACCAAATATGATTAAATTGTTGATGTAGTCAGATCTAACACACAAATGCTGCTATCATTAAACTTAAAAATTATTCTTTTAAGCATGTATAACAAAAAAAATTCACTAATTTTTGTATTCTATGTGTACAAAAAATAACATAAGATAGAATATTATTAAGAAATATGTCAAATAAAGAGCTTCAAATTTATTTTTCAATATTAAAAATTCTGTATTGCACTAGTTTATATGTCTTATAAATTACATAATATATCATTCAGAATTCATTTATAGCTTTCAGTATATTGTAAAAGAAATGTTTGAAATAATTAAAAAACAAATTTTAAAATAAAAATTTTGAAATGTTAATATTGCTAGCCATTGGAAATTTATTTATAATTTAGTAAGCCTTATCTATGCCAATTTTTATGCATTTAATTAATTGTTTCTTTTATCCTTTGACAATGGAATAATTCTATTAAACCTTTTATTTTGTAGATACTATTCACTCAAATGGAGGAAAAATAGCTAATTTTAAAAATGAGTTGATTAATTATGTGGTGATGCAGGTTGCTATTTGTTTGCCATTTAGAAAAGAATATGTGCTTTTATGTATATCTACAAAAATCTTTATAAACATGACACTCCTTTATCTAATCTAGAAAACAGCCACTTCTTGGCTTTACGAGCAATAGAGAAGTTTATGTGTCAAATATAGCGATTGCTGCGTGTAGGAAGACAAGGGAAGAAATAACTCCAGCAAAGAACAGCATAACATTGAACATCTTTGCCAAAGACAGACAAGCCTTAGGGCTATAGGCATCCCCAGATTTACATGCGTAGTTTAACTTTGCTCTTCATTCTCACTGCTGTATTGTTTTAAAGGCAACCTGGGACCTAAATTCTTCACAATCAATTTTTTGGACACCATTTAGGATGATAGTCTCTAAGACACTAGGGTGCATTTAACATTTTACAGAATTGCTATAGTGACCTCATGTATTTGGATAGTGACTAATATAAATTTATGCCTGTAAGGTGCTGTTTAAACCACAACAAAAAGAATAGCCGTGTGTCTGATACATGCGATATGTATTTCAACTGCAAAAAAATAAATAAATAAATAAATAAAAATAAAAGAAAGCTATGTTTCAAAAACATGAGAAGTTAATGAAAAATTTAAACTGGACTGTCACACATATTTAAATGAAGTATTTGACTATTTGGGTTTCCTTGGTTACCATAGTCGCTGCCGATTGCTTCTTTTTGTGGGAGGGGGTAAGCAGCGAGAGGAGTACTCTAAAGCAGACGCTAAAATGGTTGATCCCTTAACCTGCTTGGGGAGAGGGGATGCTGACAGCCCAGGAAAGCGGCGCCCACTCCCCATCGCCGTTCCTTCTCTCCGGTGATTCAGGTACCCGGCAGAGCCGCAATTGCACAATCCCTTACCCAGCATTCCGTTTCAGCTGCTGGAGGATTGCCTGAGCTTTATGCAAACGAGACCAGCTCCGAGGCTTCGACTGCAGAAGGGGGGTGGGAGGGGGCGGGAAGCAGCAGGGAGTTCAAAGGTCACAGGGCTGGTGGAAAGCTGAGCAGTTGCCTGGAAAAAAATGTACAAGGCTCCTCTGCAGCAGTGTTTTGCAGCAGTTAAATGAAGTGGGCTTGATTTTAGAGGGTGAAGATTTTACAGCGTCGGTACGTAAGTCCTTCAAAGTACGTGTAGGTATGGTGACATTTCATGATGCGCGTGATTTTATTTATTAAAGACACTAGTGAGAATTGGCTGGTTTAATTCACTGTGGTAGTTGGCAATGTGTTCCTGGTTTTCAGAGTTCCATTAAATGTTTTATTTAATTTTCGTCTTAGTTTTTTTTGAAACATGAGTGTTTTGTTCCACTGGAGCAATTTCCGACGAGAACAAATTGGATTTGAGCTTCTAAATAATATTTTTATAAGTTTCTGATTGCAAAGAGATATCTGAGTTGCAACAACCAGGTGAATATCAAGACTTACAACTTTTATAGGATTTTCACATTTTTAAAGAAATGTGTTTTAACGAACTGGTTTGTTAGCCTGAGGTTTTTCTGAAGTATCTGGAGTTAAATAATGAAGTTCTTTTGTTTCTATGCCACACAACATCGTGAGGATAGTTTTAATAAGTTGTGCTTAATTCCATGTCAAGAAAAGGTTTGGATCTTGAGAGTTTTCATATTTTATGTCTTCTTAGAAAAATAATCACTCATTGTTTAGAGGCTAAAATTTTCATTGATTTGTCTTTTACTGTAAATTATTTGGGTGGAGGGGGAATTTTTCAATAGTGGTGTTTGAACTAGTTATATTCAACTTCCTATGGTGTTTCAGCTAAGTTGGATTATAAAGTGATCCTCATCAGTGTCACTGGCAGGACAAAGTCTTTCTCCTTGCAGTAGACATCACACTTGTAAAATGTGTGATTACATCATACCAGCCTGCTCTGCACCAAACAAATGTGTACTCACTTTGATTCTTCATGGCGCTTTTTAATTTCCAAAGCATTGCTTGGCCATCTCATCAAAAATGTAAATATGCCAATCCAACTGTTACAATGTAGATGGGAAAAAAGCAGTGTTTTTATTTGCCTCAACTGTGCATCTTACTACATTACGGATTGTATGTATACAAGATATATGGAAAACATGTAGAAGCAAGTTAGCATTTACTCATAAAGTTATTGCTTTATGATTTTGTTTTTGCATGACATTTAAAAATAAATTTTATGAAGCTTACAAAGAATTGTTATACATTTAGTTAACCTTAATTATTTTCTCTGTCCTGGGAAATGGGATTTAATTTTATTAAAATGATTATGATGCGCTTTTATATGAAAACATTAGGGGTCTTTAGGCAGGATCAAAACAGAAGGACAGTCACTTAGAACAGTGAAGGACAATTATCCCAAATATTGATAAATTCACTTTGTGGTGACTATCCAGGGCCAGATGCTCAGACTGTTATCACTTTGTGGAGGCATTATAACATTTTTTTTCTGGACCTTAAAGATTAAGAAAAAGAATTCATGTTTTGTATCAGCTTTTAAAAAATGCAATAACTGCCATTTTGTTTTCATCTTTCCTTTGAACTTTGAATGAATTCAGCTCAGGGGAACGTTTTTAAAATAATTTCTTCTTATGTTGGTTAAACCGTGAGATCCTCTGGTCCAAAATAATGTTTATATCCTTTTGTTTATATATGTACATATATATATGTGTGTGTATATATAATACACATGTATTATATACACATATACTATAATATTCTGTATTTTATGGTGTATATAATATTTGCATGCACATAAATACATATAGGTGGTTCATACAGCTAAATAAAATATCTCCAACTGGTTGGTCATATTTAATCCAACTATTGTTAATAGCTAAACTTTTACCTTTAATACGGGTAGTGACTGTAATTTTCATCTTTTTAGCCCTGTGTTGTAGACAGAAGGAAAGGGAAGTACCAAGTTCAACATTCATTTAGGCAGTGCATTACCTTGAAGTTCTCAAATGCATCTCAAATGCATCAGCAACCACATTGTGAATGCAAAACTGAAAACTCAGTGCAGGCCAGGAAGGGGAGCCCACCAAGAATCCTGAAGAAAGTGTGATAATCGACAAATGTGAAATAAAGAGAATTGTTGTACTTCTGTGAGCCACGAGAGAACTATATATGTCTTGCCACTAATTTACAGCTTTGAATATCCTGGATAATTTATGTCCCTATGCAAATACACTCAAAACTAGTCTTTTTTTGCATCAGCTTGAGCCATACTATTCCTATACAAATCTCAGCAGCATGTATATCAGTAATTTCTAATCTGGATATTTAAAAGTACATGGAAATATGTATTGTGTAAATACAATTCAAATCAAACTTGAAAAGTAAGTGAGTAAATAACCTAAAAAAGAATTATTAGTGCTATGCAGTTAGAATATTTAAAGAAGCAGTGTTATCATATTTCAAGAAATCTTTAAAGAGTCTTCAAAAATGAACTTCCTGCTTCCTAATTACCAATCTGTCTTTGTCATCATTGGAAACTGCAGACCATATTGTAGGATTGGAAAAGATTTTAGGACAAACATGTTGCACTCAGTTTAGCGGCATGGAGCGTAGTCTAGAACTGACAACCTGTCATTTCAAAATCACATATGTACAATGTATGTTTTATTATCACTGTATTTGTCCTTCCCCTAAAATCTTGGAGACTATGAAAGAGAAAGAACTAAATTACTTGTAATGTATAGGAAAAAGTGCTCAAAGTAAATATTGAGTATTCAAAACTACCATGTTTATTTTAACATTGCATTTTAAAGAAACAAACAGTTGCCTTTTTATTGCCTATTCTAGATTCCTAATATAATTGCAATAATTTATTAAAGTGTGTAAATACAACAAAAGTATAAAGTGTTTTGAAGATCTTGTTAGGCTTACAATAATGTTTCTCTCATACTCTATATAACATAAATCAATTTTTCCAATAGCTAAAGTTTATAACTTCAAAGGCTAGTTTTAAAAAAAAACTCATAATTTCTTGAGAAGTACACATCATTATGCCTTCTGGAGTTAAGAGGGAATCAGCCTGTAATTGTTATGTGTGATTCCAAGCTATATGATGGGGTGCGAAAATTGACAATGGGTTAGTTAAGAGCTAATGTTTAATTCCTAATTCTGGTGCCACTTTCAATGTGTGCTCTGTTGCTACATGCAATGCGGTTTAGACATGACAGTTAAAAGTCACAAGTATCATCTTCTTCACCTGAAAGGTAGTAATAGTTTCTGAATTGATGAATATTTTATAAATATAAAATGTTGTAATACAGTGTATACAATAGAATATTATTCAGTCATAAGGATGAAATTTTGTCATTTGTAACAACATGCATAAAAATGGGTTATTATGTTAAGTGACATAAGCCAAGAGCGGAAAGAAAATATCACAAGATATTATTCATATGGAGTTAAAAATATATCATTGTGGTTACCTGAGACTGGAAAAAAGAAAAGGGGCAAAGAAACAGAAAAGGTTGAATTACAGGTATTAGGCTATAGTTAGATAGGAGTGAAGAGTTTGAGGATTCTATTGCCTGGTAAGGTGAAGACAGAGAAAGTTAACCTGAATATTTCTCTATAAAAACCCTAAAAGATAAAAATTGGGGGATATGTTCACTATAAATAGATGTTAAATGTTTTGCCCTGCCCTGATTGAACATTATACAATGTATACATTGTACCCCACAAGTACATATTCTTTTCACCTGTTAAAATTTATATAAATAAAATATTTAAAAACAGAATAGTCTGATGCGTGCCTGGCACTTATAAAAACTAACATTAATGTTGTTTTAATACATGGGAGTTGATTTTCTGGTGTTGACAAGTTCGATGTAAGCCGTAGCTGTAGAGCATCTTAGTTTTCAACAGCTGAAGAAGCACTGTGTTTACCAAGATAGAAACCTGCTAAGGTTTTACTGGAGATCAGGAGAGAGAGAGAAGGCAAGCACCAAGGTCACTAGGGTTCAACCTGTGTGAGAAAGCTTGAAGCATTTCCACCTAGAAACACAATCTTTAAAATATGGTGCAGCAACATCTACTTTTCCGAGCTCTCGTTTTCAAACTTTCCATCCTTGTGCCTTGGCTTCAGTTTTCTTAAATTTTGATGTTCTAAAGTGAAGGCAGTGGTTGTTCACCTATGCTGCACCTATGCTGCCAGAATATCTATTTCATCTGTAAATTCTAAGCTTTTCAAGGAGAGAGCCTGGTGTATATTTGGTGCCCAAGAAATGTTTGTTGAACCAATGCCATTTTGGAACATAAAGAGCTCAATTTTATCTAATGACATAAACATGCTGATTTCCTTGAGTCATGAAATGATCTTTGTGCCACAGATTTACTGCTATTTTGAAATTCCAATGTATCATAATGATGCTTACACATATAGTATCAAATGACTTACTCAAACATCTTTTTAAAAATATATATTCCAACGCTATATTCCAACGTCTTTTAAAAAATGTATAAAATATATCTGTGATTTTTCTTATGAATTATTTTAATAGTACCATGCCGAGACAGGACTTTCTGGTAAATACACACTGTACTAAGTGGGAGTAAATCAGAGGCATATAATGACTTTTTGCTTTTTTGAAATGTGCTTGAAGGGAAAAATTCCCTTAAATAACATTTCTGTAATATTTAAAAGAACATGGCTTTTTGTGACATATCTACTATAAACAAGTTTTAATTTGTGCCAATAAAACATTCAGAGACTTGAAAATCCAGGTATTTAATCTTATATTACATATTATCACTACTAATTGCTGCTTAATTCAATGTCAAATTCAGGTGGAATAACTACTGTATTCTGCCTTAGATTAAAAAATCTATATCTTGCCTTAGGTGGTGATTCATTTTAAAGATTGTCAAAGTACTTTTTTTTTTACTTCTAATTTTTAATCTTTTTAAATTTTTACACAATATCTCAAGTAGGATCCCAGTATTTGAGTGGTTATAGTTGTACAACTTGGTAATGTTTTGGTCTGGCCACTGTTTAAGAGTATTTTATAATTGCAATGTTTGGTTTTTAAGTTCCTTTTCCTTCACACATTTCTGCTTTCTCTGCAGGAAAAGGATATTATTGCTTTTAAATACCCTTTGATAAACTTTTACTAGTCCTATTTTATTGCTTCATCAGAAGCTTTCTAGAAGATTGAAGGAAACTCTTTCAGTGCTAGGGACAGGGGGTAGAGAGAATTATATTCCAATGCTACCATAGTTTTACCAAATTCATTGACGCTGGCATAATCTTTTTCCTTAATAAAGTTAACTTTTCCCAAATTAGGCTAAGTGCTATTTTCAAGTTTTAACAACAAGTATGTAATAAACTTTTCTTTGATTTTCCTTGGTATTCATGTTGTTAGAGTGCAGAAAATAAGCTTACAACTAGCAATTGATCAATTATTGGCATTTTAGAAAGACTTTTTCTAGTCTTGACTGTTTTTTCTGCTCTTATAAACTAAAAGCACGAATCTTAGTTACATTTACAGTTAGACTTTTGGCTCCCAGGCCAGGATGTGTCCCATTACTTCATATGCTATGAAATGATGATTGATATTTAGAGCCACCAGGCTTCAAAAATACTTTTTTTATGTGAATACTAATCCCAATGATGCAGAAGTATATGGCAACGTGGAGAACTTCTTGGGACCCATAAGTCAGAGTATAGGGAAGCTCTTTACTATTATCAATCCATCCTTCAGTCAACAGAACGTAAGTCAGTTTGGTCATTGTTGTTTCACATAGTAAGGGAAGAGGAAATAAGCAGAGGCACCAGTCTGTGTACAAAATTCACGTGGTTTTTTTTTTTTCTGATTTACTCTAAGTTAATGGGGGGTTCACTATACATTTGAGATTTTCACTAGGTCAGACCACACCTTGTACTCTAAGAATTGGAAACTAAGAATCACAGATGCCATCCTCTTCCATAAAAATTAGGTCACTTGTTAATAGCTGATCCAAGATTAGACTCTAATATGACAGGTTACTGAACAGGTTCTGAGAAGCATATTCTGTCTATAATGAATGTTAGACTCAGATGTGATAAAATGTTAACTAGCAACTGCTGATAAATACATGGGCCAGGTGCTGTGAAATCGGAAATGTCATTTAACTCTAGAGTGGTGCACAGAATATTTCTCAGAGAAAGACTCTGTCAACCCTAAAAACCCAAACTAGTGATATAGATTCTGAAGTTTCAATTTCTTTGTTAAAACTACATTGTAGGTTTGGGGAGAAAATTGCAGGGAATGATTATAAAGTATTGCAACAAAGTGAGTGCTCAATAATTACTCATAGAAGTTATTGTAAAACAACATGATGTGATTCAACCACTTTTTAAGAAAGACAAACACAGTTTGGAAAAGTGTTTGCTACTTAGATCCTTCCTGTCTAGAATCAAAATCAATTCAGAACATCCCTGAAGATGTAGTAGACTCATATGGAGCTGTAAGGTCATGACCCTGACAGGAAAGGGAACAGAGGCAGCAGATTCTGACTTCACTGGTACTCTGAAGGGTTGTGCGTACACTAAATTGTTTCTCTCAGTTCTGGATAATTCACCAAGTCACAAAAGACAATATAATCTCTAGAGCAGAGGTCCCTGTCTTAGGAGTCTATGAATAGATGGCATGTATTTGCTCTTAGTTGTCCCTCCCCCAAGGAAAAACATTTATTTGTTATTCATTTTACCAAATTCTAAAACTGCAAATTGTCAATCTGTACAATTGCTAAGATCAACTGCATATGAAGCAAATGAAACCTTCCACTCAAAATCACAGGCAACCATAGCAAAGGAAATTTATACATAATTGGGGAACTCCACAATCATTTTTTCTCCAACAAAAATATTTATTAGGCCAGAGTGCTCCCAGGGTTCTTGGCTTAAACAGACACCTGGACAAGAGAGGTACATTTCAGCCAATTTACACTACTCACACTGGCAATCTACCAGCAGCATTTTTCACATTGGTCATGGCCATGGAAACACCTTGCAGGATTTTACCTTGTAAGATCATTGCCAAATCCCTCTTCTCTTGGCAGGAGATGCACTAATTTCTTGCCAAATGGGTTTAAGCAGAAATGACCCCAGTATTTTGGAAGAACATATCTTTTTGTTTTTCAGAGAAATACATATGCATTTCAGAATGTATTTTGAGAAATAAATCTTCAAGAAGTACTTCCTTTCCCCTCATTTTCCTTTCCTCTTTTTTCCTTTTTATTATTTTCCATGAATTGCTTAAGTGACCTAAGTGTGATGGTTTATCTCATAATAAATGATTACATTAAATACCAAATTTGTAGTAGCATTCCTCCCAAATGCTTCCGGTAAAAATAGTATGCAATACAGTTACCATCTGTGATTCATTGGAGAAAATTTCACTGGGAGAGAGCCTAGTACACTCCTACTGAATTCTAATACTGGTTTTCTAAGACACTTGTAAAAAGTAGCTTACCTGCCTCCAATTTGGGTTATTTGACTTGAAAATTACAGTAACAATTCCAAGATTGTTGTACAGATTCAATAAGATAAAGATTGTAAAGTAAGTGGCACATGACAGATTTCAAGAAACTGAAGTCTTCTTTTGTCCCTATCACTTTACATCAGAGTTTAGCATTGTGCATTTCCTGGTCTACAGGTATTATATACTAGTAAAAAACACAATAACATAACTATATATTATAAGTGACATTTAAACACTGAAAAGAAACAATAGAATATATAATGCAAGCACAGGTGCATATAATTTCTTGGCTGGCTGCCTTTGAATAATTATCCTTAGGGAGAGGAGCTGAGATAGAGATCATTATGGCTGAAGTAGCCAACCAGGGTAGTAAAAAAAGGGAAAACTACTTAATGGCAGTTGGAATCTTTATCCGCTGTGGTTGGTGTCAGAGAAATGTGAGGCCACACAGTACTCAGGATTGGCCAAGTAGTCATATCTTACCCCTAGCTCTGCACACTAATATGCAAAAGTATGAAAGTTAAAAGGAAAGAGGGGAGAGATTTAAAAGTGTACACAAAAAAACTTGTAGAATGGAGTCAAAGGCCTTGTAAAAAGTTGAGATTTGTTCAGCTATTATAAAGCCTGTCAAGGAAGTCATTTTCTTTAGAAAGGCAACTGCTTAAAATAGTGATTATGCTATGTAACAAAAGCTTTAGACTATCCTCATTGTTTGAGTAACATAATAGTGCAAGGATAAAACACCACAGATAATTCAGTCATGTTTTAATAAAATTGGAGGTGACACGGATTTAATACAGATTAACTTAGTTTAAAATTTATCCAGATATTGAGGAGCATTTAGGTAACTGAAGATAGTACTCAAAAGAATCAAAACTACATAGCATATTAATTTTTAACTGAGTTCTTCTTTCTTAGGTATTAGAATAAAACCTGCATCCCATCAGTTGGACCACTGCCCTCTATCTGGCCCATTACAAAATTTGGTTGATGATTACATCCATGCACTTTTTTTCACAGATGAGTCACTCACTAGCATTTTCATCAAACTGTTTAAAATGATTTGGCTTCATCATTTAAACTTGATGAAGCAATAAAAAGTATCAGTTTACATTCTGAGGAAATGGAAGAAGAAACAACTTCTGTACAACTCATTCTAGATTCTGGTGCTTCTTGCTCCTGAAATGATCAACCTTGCCCTATCAGGTTTATTGGAATAGAATATTATCATAAGTTTCAGCATTTTGTGCTGTCTGGAAGAGTTTATTGGGAGACAAAGCAAATTATTTTATTCTTTGACAAATGATGAAAAAAAACCCATCATATGCCACATTCTTACACAAGTTTTTCAACAAACCACTTTGTCTATGCTCCATCAAAAGGGTGGTGGAAAAATCCTTGATAATGACCTTTGTAGACAAGGGTCACCTTTGCTTTGCTTAATCACAAAATTAGGAAAATCAAACAGACAAGAAACAACAAGCTCAGCATCCTAGTACAAGTGAACCCAGGGACCCTCTGTATTTCTAACAGAATGACCTTAAGGGCTCCTGCACAAAGGAAAGTGGAGGCAGGGGAAAGACCTAGCCACCCTGAAAACAGAACTTCTCATCTCTTTCATGCAGTAAACCAGGGGAAAGAGAATTCTCACTGAAGTATCTCATTACCATGCAACAGATTCTTGCTACTTCCTTTTAAATTCACATCTTCCCACATCAGTGAGATATGTAACCCATTAACTATAACCCACACCTTCACTTTTTCTAATTATTCTCCTTAATGATACTACTGCATTATTTCCTGGATTTCCTCTTTTTGATAAAGAGCAAAGCTGCCAAATCATGTAAGTGATTTTAATGGGAAGGTGGCTTTTCTTCCATAAATGTTTTTGTTGCTTGCAGTGTTTTACATTGTCACCAAAAAACATTAATTAAGATTGTCAGATAATATGTAAGATGCTTAGGTAAGTTGGAATTTCAGATCAACAAAAATAATTTTAGCTTAAATATGCCCAAGTATCATCTTTTTAAAATTTGAAATTCTAATTTGATTCAGTGTTTTTTATTTTTAGTTGTTAAATCTTTGCAATCACAACGTGGTTTTGAAATTAAGGTAGGCTGCTCCTCTGAATTCTCAGATTGACAATGTTAAGGCATACTTGTCTTTTTTTCCCAAAGTTTATTTCTTTTCATTGGAAAAGCAGATTTATAAAAGGAAGGAGAAACAGAGAAAGATCTTCCATCCACTGGTTCATTCCGCAGATGGCCACAATGGCTGAAGCTCAGCCATGTCAAAGCTAGGAGTCAGGAGTTTCTTCCAGGTCTGCCCCACAGAGTCAGGATCTCAAGGCTTTGGACCATCCTCCATTGCTTTCCTAGGCCACCAGCAGGAAGATGGAAGGGCAGTGGAGCAGCTGAGGCAATAATTGGCATCCATATAAAATGCCAGCAGTTGGAGGTGAAGGATTAGCCAGCTGAGCCAATATGCTAGCCCAAAGTTATATTTTCTGTTGCCATTGCCTTGTGATAGATCACAAAACATTAGAAATTAGGGACAAAATATAAGAAAACCTGACTTAAGACTTGATGAGAATGAAATGGAATAATTAGAGTCCATTGAGTTATCTGTGAAAACTGTAAAAAAAAATTAGGCCATCAAAAGACAAGGAATAAAAAATACTAACACATAAACAGCATCTAGCTTCAGTAATTTATCCAAAGCATTAACGGGCATGCTTTTATACATCCTCATTGGGTATCTTTAGCTGAACACTTGCTCATGGTCTCTTTATGCTTTCTTCCTCCTGTTGCTTCTCCCTTTGAGTTCACTGTTCTTTCTTTCCTTCCCATTAGACCAGTATTTAAATGAAAACATGGGCCCAGCAGTGAATTGACAAAGTATATTGATAAGTACAAAATAAGACAAATCAGCGTTGGACAAGCAGAGTGTATTGGGTTTCAGAGGCAGTGAAATGTATTAAAGCCTGTGAGTGATTGGAGGGCTCCCTGATCATAATGCTTCCCTTTCTGCCTACTGCCCATCAAGTTGGAACAGCGCAGCAGTTAGAACATTAGGTTTTAAACAGGACATATATAGAAATATAGGAGCTTAGATCTTGTAGTCATAGAACTCCAGAGGGAAAAAAAGGAATGGCCATGGCCATGAGCCATGAAGCTCTCCTAACCCTTGAGATAGCTGAGTTTTGTGATCTTTAGCTATACATTCAATTACATGACATAATTCAGTACTTTTTCAGCAGAAGTATTTTATTTAAGCTAGTTCAGAATTGGCTTTTTTGTTCATTGTGAGCAAAATTACTTTATCCAATTTTAACTCTTAGCTTGATTTTCCTTCAATCAAATAAGCCAGATACAATTTAAAGTAGGGGAGACAGACTGGTAAATGAGATGAACATGATTTGTGCCTGCGTGGAAATTTCAGTTTGAGAACATAGACATGAGAAAGTGAAGTACAGCTGTGGAAGGATTCCATTTATTTATTGGCAAATACTTATTGAAAATGTATTGTGTGTGTGTGTGTTTGTGTGTGTGTGTGTTTGTGTGTGTGTATCACTATTCTAGGCCCTTGGATTATCAGTAAAGAAAACAAAGATACCTACTTTTATGCCAGTTAACAGTGGATGATGATAGTGAGCACAAACAGAAATAAATGTTAATATACTATGAATTTAGATGGTGGTAAATACTGTGGGGAAAAAAAGTATTAAGTAGACGAAATAAATAAATAAATAAATGGTCTGTGAAATGACCTAGAGGCCGGAGAAATGACAACTTGGAGAAACTGGAAGATTCTTATGGTTAAAAAATAAAGCACAAGTCCAGTGGCTCAAAATGAGGATCAAGAGGTTAGCCAGCTGCATTGTTAAGGGCTTTATAATTCATTCTGAGGATTTTAAACTTTATCCTAAACCAATCTAAATCCACTTAAGAGTATAAACTATTGACTGATGTGACGAGTTTCACATTTTAAATTTATCATTTTGTCTGTAACCTGGAAAACATGTTGAAAGCCAACTGCAGGAATGACCGAATAATTAGTCCATGTGAGAAACAGTGGTGCCCTTGACCAGCTTGTTTTCCTGATAGTGGTAGAAGTGATAAAATGTTTCTTGTCCAGGTGTAGAGTTTTAGTTTTTCTTGTTTAGGATATATTAATGGGAATTCAACTTTATCTTTTATTCTGTGGGATTTGAAGTTATATAAAGCCAATTTGAAATGTTTACCACTGTTCCATTGCCTTCGTGATTACCAAGTTTAATCATGCCTCATCTTTGGGAACCAAAGTATTTGTGGGTGCTGAAGACACACAGCAGCAATAATTTACTTTTGCACAGGCATTCATTCTACCCCCCCCCCCATTTGTTTCTGTCTACCTGGCCGCAGAGTATCATTCTCAGATTGTAAGAGAAGAAACATAGAGGACTAATTAAGAATGCAGCATTTTATTGCAGAATCTTCTGCCTTGTGTTTTGTAAAAGAAAATTGCTTTTTAGTCTGGAATAAGGACTACATACTGGAAAGCAATAAGACATTTGGTCACCATATTGTGTTATGACATTTTGTAATGCTCACACAGTATTTTTCAAAGATTTATTTGAAAGGCAAAGTGACATAGAGAAAGAAGAGAGATCTTCCATCTGCTGGTCACTCTGCTGTGGTTGGATCGGGAAAGACAGGAGTCAGAAATTCTATCCAAGTCTATCTTGTGGATGGCCAACATATAAGTACCCCTCATCTACTGCTTGCCAGGAAAATTAGCAGGAAGATGGTTCACAAGTGGAGTAGCTGGGCTCAGGGTGACATCCTGATTTGGGATGGGATCTTCTTCTAGTAATGGCTTAACTTGTTATAGTCTCAAAACCAGACCATTATTACATTTTATTGCTGCAAAAGCAATTTAACAGGCAACCATTTTGATAGGTGTGTAGTAAGATTATGTTACTTCCCCTCCATTAGTTATTTGTTTTATTTATAGTTTACATACTAATCGCAAAATAAACAATCAGTATCTTACTTTGAAATGATCTAACTTGGGCCATTTCAAATCTAAAATTACATTCAAATTTCAACAGCATTCCCTGATGTTTTGCCAGTTGGTTACAAATCTAATAACAAGAATTGGGACTTTTGAATTTTTTATTTGTCATGCTATCTCTTTCAATTCTTGAAGATGTGAAGACATGTCATCTTCTGTGATAATGGGATATGGATTCCTGTAGCTTAATTGGGTGTCCTCTATCCTTGAGAAATCTGCTTTCTATTAGGATTCTGGAGATTGTGTTGTGCGGACGTGGAGTTTAGGAGGGTAATAGTTTTTGACTGTTCTCATTGTAATACCTTGTTATAAACATGTACTTTTAAAACATGGGCTTCTATCTTGTATTACTTTTTGCCTTGGAGTCTCTCCCTCATGAATTACTTTGCAACTTGTTTGAAGTGAATCATTTTAAAATTTATATCCTGTCCTACTTTTATTTCAAGTCTTTACTTAAAATATCTTCTTTTTCTCTTTACCCTGCTCAGATATGCATGAACATTTTATGCATTTCACACTCCTTGAGATGGAAAAAAATAATATGCTAATCTGAGTAGTGGTAAAATCAGATACAGAAAAGAGACTTTGTCCTCCAAAGGGTGGACAATGGTATATCAGTTATCACCATTGTTAATGTGGCAATCATGTAGATTTACAATACCGGGAAAGGGAACATTCATTTGGGACTCTTCTCAACTTCGAAGAGGTCAGCGTTGCAGATATTTTCTGCTTGAGTTCAAGCATCATGTTCTAACTCCCTTTGGTATCCCCTACTCTAGCAGTTAGCATCAATATAGGCTCATGCTAAGGTGAGTGAGTAAGTTGAAATTAAGAGTCAATAGGAAACATTAAATACTGTACTTATTATACCAGAAATCACACTAGGGATGGCCAAAGAAGAGGTATTGACTAGAAATTGAGTCCTGGGTTATGTGTTTCTATAAACTTGGTGTGTGATTATCTGCAGAGTCTAGTAAAATCCAAAAAGGAAATTGCTATAACACAGGCTGCATGTTAGACAAGTGATCCTCAAATTTGAAGATGCATCAAAACCACCTAATCTGATATTTCCTGAAGCATAAAGTGTTAGGCACTGCTTCCTCAGCAGTTCTGATTCTGTTGGATCTAGGGAAGAAAATGAAATTATAATACTAACTTTTCCCTCCCTGGTGATACTGCCACTGCTGATGTAGGTAGCACACTTTGAAAACACTGAATTAGACCCTGGGGAGCTGCAGATCCGGGCAAAAAACTTGTTCCATGATCTACACAGTAAAGGATGACTTCAGACACTTTCGAGTAGGTCTGAAATGATGTAATTAAATAAATCTGAGAGTAGTTAAGTCTTTCTTCCTGTAGATCTACATGACTGATGACCGTACTTTGACAGGAAAAGGAGACAATGGCTTCAGGAATTCAGATAAGAGTTAAAATTAGTTGACATAAATATGGTAGAAAATACAAGGCATAGAGCAGCCGCAGTAATACTTTCAACTAAGCTAATTGAACAATGTCGGGTCACACACATTTATTAAACCTAATTTATATATCACGTGTCCTTACACTGCAAAGAAACTTTCTGTGCTTTAGCTGACTGTGCAAATGTCAAGATAAAGTGAGGGAAAGTGGAGAAAGGGCAACCCAAGGAAAGGGAAAAGCCCAATCATCCTCAACAAGAGGCTTAGAAGAAACTGCATCCATTCACCATCCCCAGCCCCAGGCATTTAATGTTATCTCCCAGGTAAATAGCCTTAGGAGGTTTCTGAAAAAGTGGCAACAGCTTCAGCAACCAGTTAGCAAGGGGATTTCACTGTACTGCATTACTGAAATGAAAGCCATCTAAAATCAGTTGATTTCATGTGCTTTGTTGCGCTTAACAAATTGTGTGTGTTGAATTTTAAAACCGGAGCATAAAGTTTCTGCTTAAATTTTTTTCCATATTTATTCCATAATTTAATATCATGCCATAATCATTTAGGACCTTAAACAACATTGGTATTCATTTTCTTTCCAGGATGTCTTGAACTCAAAATATTGGTATTGCATTCAAATGAACTATATCTTAAAAAAAAAAATTGAAGCATTTTAGTAGCAGACACTGATTCAATTTTATTTTATTTATGTGCACTTAAAAATAGAAAAGAAAATGTGCTTAATTCTCCTTTTAAGGTAAGCTAAAGCTCAGCTTCTGTCTAAAGAGCCACATAAAAATGACCCTGGAGACCTTGGCTACACATTCAGGGGTCAAATATTTCAGTGCTTCACTGCTCCCATTCCTGTTACAGGTACATGTGACAGCGCTGCAGCGATGAGTGGAATTTTAAAGAGGAAGTTTGAAGAAGTTGACGGCTCCTCACCCTGCTCTTCTGTGCGGGAATCGGATGATGAAGTTTCCAGCAGTGAAAGTGCTGACAGCGGGGACAGTGTCAATCCATCCACTTCCAGTCACTTTACCCGTGAGTGCTGAAGCTATAGCTTATGATGAAAGCAGGTCTGCTTCTACAGTAAAAAAGGATTGTTCCATGTGTGTCGCTTTGACTTTCATTGCCCCCATTTTTTGTCCAATACAAGCAAAATTAGCAAGAATAATTAAATGTTTCTTGGAGTAATTCTGTGGATTCTATGCAAATGTGAAGTAAACCCAGGTTCAAAAAAGCATCTTCTCATAAACTGAAAAGGCATTCTGGGAGGACACGAGGACTATTTTTAGGAGTGGGGTATCTCAGTTATAATGAAAAAGGACTTAGGAGAACATTAAAAAGAGCTGTGAAAGCAGCCAGTCTCCTCGGTGTGCAAGCCTATGTAGTCGACCACCTCTTTCTTGCTCAGCCCTTTGTTCTGTGCTCCCCAAGGACAACTATTAAAACCTGCCACAATGTCAGGTATCCATTCCTGTCAGACATGGTAATGTGAGGTTTAAAGGAATAGCGGGAAAAACTCTGAAGTTAATACAGTCAAAGAAAATTAGACAGGGCTACCAGACACCCAAGTAGGTTTTATTTTGTTTTGTTTTGTTTGTTTAATTTTAAGTGGAAAGGCAGATATGCGGAGAGAAGGAGAGACACAAAGATCTTTCATCAGCTGGTTCATTCCCCAAGTGGCCACAATGGTCAGAGCTGTGCTAACTAGAGCCGGGAAATTCCTCCGGATCTCCCAAATGGGTGCAGGGTCCCAAACTTTAGGTTGTTCTCCACTGTTTTTCCAGGCCACAAGCAGGGAGCTCTAAGAAAGGTGGAGCAGCCAGGACACGAACCAGCACCATATGGGATACTGGTATTGCGAGGTGAGGATGTAGCAACTAGGTTATTGCACTGGGCGCCTAAGTAGTGTTTTTAAATGTATGCTTCTGAAACATGACAGTTTCACTATGTCACCATCTCATGATATATAACTAGTTTTAGTTTTTATTTTCATATATAATTATATAATACAGGATTTTATTTTGAAAGTGTGGCAACTCGAAAACCAATTGTCATTCTTTTTTTTAAAGATTTATTTTCTTTTTATTGGAAAGTCAGATATACAGAGAGGAGAAGATCTTCCGTCCAATGATTCACTCCCCAAATGACCGCAACGGCCAGTACTGCACCGATCTGAAGCCAGGAGTCTGGAACTTCTTTCAGGTCTCCCACACAAGAGCAGGGTCACAAGGCTTTGGCCATCGTTCACTGCTTTCCCAGGCCACAAGCAGGGAGCTAGATGGGAAGCAGGGCAGCCAGGATTAGAACAGGCACCCACATGAGATCCCGGTGCATTCAAGGTGAAGACTTTAGCCACTAGGTCACCATGCCAGGCCCCAAATCCAAATTTCTTTCTACATGAGGGGCCTTCAAAACTTCATGGGAAATGCAACTCTCCCAAAAATATTTGTATGGGATTCAAAAGATTTTATTGTCCTACCAATTGTGGTTCCCCTATGCCTACATGTGTGTATTTATTATATATATATATGAAAATAATAAATTACTCATTTTTAAATTTTTTAAAAATTGATTTAAAATAAGTAGAATGAAATAAACTTATTTATGTTATTTTTCATGTTATGCATTGTCCATTTTGTTTTATTTCAAAGCCCAAGAGACAGCAAAAGAGCCAGAGGTTGCATGCCCTGGTTCCTGCTTTAACTATCCACCACAGCCAGGGCTGCCCCAGCTAAAGCCAAAATGCCAAAACTCAACCTGAGTTTGCTCTAAGGGAAGCAGAGAGCAAGGTACATCAGTCTACCTGCTGCACACCATGGTGTGCATTAACAGGAAGATGGAGTAAGAAACAGAGCCAAGGCTCAAATCCGTACAATATGGGGCATGGCTTTACTTACTGCTGCACCAAACTGAAACTAATCTTTTAATTCCACTTTTTAAAGAAAATCTTTCTGATGTATACATATTTATGTTACTTCTTCTCCTTTTAACAATGCTGATAGTAAGTAATACTTCCCTAAAACTACAGAAAAAATAAATGAGGGTCAGAGAAGTTAAATATCTGGCCCAGGATCATACAGATTTGAACTGAGGTTAATCAATTATATATCTACCTCCCTACTGACACGTCCTGCTCCATAGTCTCTGATGTTGCTATTATTTCATTCTGCTCTCAATTATATATATTGGATGTGTCTTAAAAATTTTATTTATTGGGGCCTGGTGCAGTAGCCTAGCGGCTAAAGTCCTTGCCTTGCACATGCCGGGATCTCATATGGGCACCAGTTTGTGTCCCGGAAGCCCCACTTCCCATCCAGCTCCTTGTTGTGGCCTGGGAAAGCAGTAGATGATGGCCGAAAGCCTTGAGACCCTGCAACCCTGTGGGAGACCCAGAAGAGGTTCCTGGCTCTTGGCTTCAAATCAGTTCAACTCTGGCCATTGTGAATCACTGAACAAAAGACCTTCTTTTCTGTCTCTCCTTCTCTCTGCATATCTGACTTTCCAATAAAAATAATTTTTTTTTAATTCAAGTTTTCTGTTATAATTCAGAAACTCCTAAAAAGGAGTCAGGGCTGGCATTGGGGTGTTCTGAGTGGAACTTCTGCCTGTGACGCTGGCATCAAGTTCGCCTGTTCATAGCCTGCAGCTCCACTTTGAATCCGTTTCCTGTTAATGACCTGGAAAGGCAGTAGATGTCTGGGCGCCTGCACCTATGTTGAAAACCTGGAGGAATCTCCTGGCTCCTACTTTTAGCTACCCACCCTGTCCATTGTGTATGCGTCTGTGTGTCTCCCTTTCTATAACTCTTTCAAATAAATAATACCATTTTTTTTAAGAAAAATCCTGAAGTGAATTTTCTTAGACAGTGATAGAATGGTAAAAATCTATTTGGAGAAATAAACTAATGAGAATAAATGAATATTGTTTAAAAATCATAAATGTTAAAAAGAAGAGGCAAGTTTTGCTTTTAGAATCTAGAATATGTCACTCCATTGATTTCTTGCCTGTAGAGTTTCTTGTGAGAGTGAGAGGTCTCCTGTGAGTTTAACTGACATTCCTTTATATATCCGTTTATTTTTTTCACATGCCCATTTAAGAATCTTTCCCTTATGTTCGATTGAAGAGAGCTTAATTATCATGTGTCATGGTGAAGATCGCTTTTGGTCAAACTTGTTGGGAGTTCTGTGCCCCTCCTGGGTGTTGTTTCCCAATTCTTTCTCCAGATTAGGGTCATTTTCCCTTATTATTTCATTAAATGCATTTTTAATCCCAGCTTCTCTTCCTGTGCCTTCTGGGACACCCGTAACTCTTATATTTGGCCTTCTAGTAGTGTCTTTCAATTTTCAAATACTTTTTTTTGGCTAATCCAGCTTTGCTCTCCGAATTTTATTTGTTTCCCCCTGATGACAGGAAAACCCATGTATTTGTTGCCTACAGGAGACATAACTCACCAACAAAGGTCAATGGAAACTAGATTTCCTGGATTTTGACCGTTTTTTTGTTAGTTTCATCTCTTCAAAACACTTTCTTCTAATCAAATTCTTCAATGACTCATTGATCATACAGAAACATCATTTTCTTCAAGAGGGTTCTTGATTTTCTTTTTAATTTCTCCAGCGACACATTAGTCATTCAGTAGCATGTTATTTAATTTCATGGTGTTGTTAATTTCTTCTTTTTTTCCTGTTGTTGCTTTTGTTTTGTGGCTTTTAAGGGGATGTATAGTAACTCTGTGATGGAGACTATCATATCTAGCAGCATGTTATTTGACTTCATAGCATTGTAAGTTTCTATTTTTGTTCCAGTTGTTGATTTTGTATTTGTGGCTTTTCATTAAAGGGAATGTATAGCACTGTGTAATGGAGACTATCATATCCAGATGTGAAGATACAATGCTGTATGCATCTCTACTTCCAGACAAAGATGGACTGCCAATCTTGACAATAGGATGCTTAACTCTCTGCCGTTGTCCATGCCCACAATGATGGACATATG
Organism: Ochotona curzoniae; assembly: GCF_017591425.1. Classification (NCBI taxonomy): domain Eukaryota; kingdom Metazoa; phylum Chordata; class Mammalia; order Lagomorpha; family Ochotonidae; genus Ochotona; species Ochotona curzoniae. Next base: position 28,061,160 of record NW_024465369.1, read on the forward strand.
ATTGTGTATGGAGAACTATACTATAGTAATGATATAGGGAAACTCAGTGAGGGGGAATTGAATTAGGGAAATCCCACAATTTCTGTATCATAAAATGATAACAATAAAAAGAAGTAAAATTAAAAAATAAAAAAATCAAATGTTAAAAAGAAAACTGCAGAAATCAGGTCTGAGTAGGAAATTATTTGATGGAATTTTGGGTCAGTGCTTTATCTAGGAAAAAAAGAGCCTATTATGTTTCAAGAATAATTCAATATTATTTAGAAAATGAACATTATGGAATAATGGAAAAGGAAAGGATTATTTAATAAATGTTTGCAGTGGCAATAAGTTGAAAAAGAAATAACTTAAACTCGTCTCATTACATATGCCAAAATATATTCCAATTTCATTAAATAAATTCTTTTTAAAGCTTTTGTAAAGTTTCATATTTGTCAGACGTTTGGTGGGATTTGTGAGCTTTAAAGCAATAGGGAAAAAATTCAATGAAAAATACTCAACATAGTGATTCTAAATGCTAAATTTATCTGCACAATATAATAAAATCAAAACAAGAGAAAAGCAATTCATATTAGAAAAATATTTTTAGTTAACATGCTCTGGTTTTTAGATTGCATCTTAAAAAAAAACAACATGTAAACTTCTGAAAAAGCCATACAATATACTTCCCAAACATAATCTGCGTAGGAAGAAACATAATTAACAAATGTTTTAAAGCACTTAACAGAATAAGAATAAAAATGCAAGACAGAAATAATACTACTCAGATTTTCTCCACGTGAAATTAGTATTCCTTCTACCAGTTAAGTAATATTGATATTAAAGTTGTAATGAACTTACACATGTAACGTGCTATTAATGGTAGTGATATTCAGAAAGCGCTTTAGCAATAGAAAAGATATAAAATAATTTCAGCGATGCATTTAAGAGAATTTATCTATAGGGAAACAAAATGTTAAACAAAAGGGGCCATTTGTATATAAGTTAAAATGCAAGCAGATAATGATAGCACCAAAAAACAGAGGTAGTAAAGACAGCAAAAGCAGATGAAATGTCTGAGAGAGAAATGATTCAGTATCTTCTGGTAACTAGTTCAGTTCATTTATTTTTGTGGTAGTTATGAATACTTCATGAGTACTGTCAAATGCTTATGAGATAATGTTCATAACAAAACACAAAAGTTTATCTGTAGTTTCAGATAAAATCTTTACAAGCATAAAGGCCAACAATGGAAGACTGTCCTAAAAACTAGAAGCAATTCTACTCTTGGGAGTTTAGGATGATCTCCTATGAATTTCATATTTAGCACTCTTGATTTTGTTAACATTTTATGTGTTCTCTAAACAATAAATATTTAAATATTTTATTGTTCCTACTTATTTTGCTTTTTTGAAAGGCAGACAGAATTCAGTAAGAAAGTTTCCATTCTGCAGGTTAGCTTGCCTTAGTCAGGGTCTATAGGAAGTCAGGAGCCAGGAATTCCTTCCAAGTCTCCCCTAAAGGATAGCAGGGATCTGTTACCTGAACCATCACCTGCTGCTTTCCAGGGCCAAGTTAACAGCAAGGTGGAATCCAAGAGTGGAGCCAGAACACTAACCCAGGCCCTAAAGAAGCAGACATTGCATTGTTTGTGCTACATCTCAGAGATTTTGATATTTTTGTTTTTATTTTCAGTTATTCAAAAAATTTTTTCCCTCACTGACTCAGGTCACACATAGCATCATTTGCTTCAAGAAGATTTTTTGTTTTCCTTTTCATTTCTTCAGTGACACATTGGTCATTCAGTTATTTAACTTCATGATGTTGTCAATTTTCCATTTTTTTCTTCTTTTTGTTGCTTTTGTTTTATGGCTCTTCATTTAAGGTAATAGAGACTATCATGTTGAGATGTGAGGATACAATGCAGCATGTGTCTCTGCTTCCAAATCAAAGATGTACCTACAATGAAACTGTTCAATGTATCTTGACAATTGGATGCTGGCTTTACCATTGCCCATACCTACAATGTCAGGAAACACTTAAATAGCAGATTGATGGACTTGTGACTGTATATGAAGGACTATATTATTGTAATGATATAAAGAAAATCAGTAGCAAGCTGGGAATTTGGAGAGGAGGGAATGGAAAACCAAGAGACTATGGAACCATATCACAAAACAACAAAATAAATAAACTTAATTAATACAAGAAGCAGACATTGCAAGTTTTGTCTTAACCATTACACCAAACAAGACCCCAAATTTCAAACTTAAGCATCTAAAAATAGTAACTATAACTCATTTGTTATTTATTTATGCAAAGTAGCAGATTGAAAAGGCATATTATTGTAACTTGCACTGTGCTTCAACCAACTAATGGACATTTTATGAGTTATGTCTAGGAGAAATTATTTTCCTATTGCCAAAAATGCAGATATTTTATGGTGTCCAAGAAGTTACTGAAAAGTTTCACCTCATCATTTAGCATCAGTGTTAATAGCAGTGCTTAGATTACTAAAATGCTGAATCCTATTTTATCAAATAGGATATGACAGAGATTTATCATGAATTTTAAAGATAACTAAATAAATTACTTAATTAAAAAGTTGCTCATTACATATGTATTATTGAGAGATACAAGGTGAGAAATATAACAAAGACTCAAGACAAAATTTCTATCTAGAATATTAGCTTTATAAAGGATTTAAGAAGAATATAAAGAAAGGTATTTTTAAGAATTTTATTTTTTTATTTTATTTTTTATTTATTATCTTATTATACAATTCCATAACCTCTGGGATTTCCTTTACCCCTCCCAAAATCCCCAAGAAAGGTTTTTTATTCCTAGAAATGCATTTGTTCGTCCAAATATTGACATACTAATTTTGGAAAAATCACATTATTTCATTTACATAAAAGTTGTTTCTTATCTATGAAAGCCTTATTCAATGTGAATCATGGTCATGAACCTTCAGAAGTGTTACTGATAAATCCTATTTCCTTTAGTTATTTCTCTACATTCAAAAGGAAACATTTTGTCTCACAGTGAAAATTAAATATTGAAGAATACCAAATCTCTATCATATTAAGGAATATTTAAGTTTCATATTGAAATTCTTTAGCATCCTTCTGATATTACTTAAATCTTCCTCATCATGAGCTATCTTTTTTAAATTTCAAATATTTTAGCTACTTAGTACTTTGTAAATAATAAGTTGTTGGGCAGCATGACATTTTGTTATAGCTACAAACACAGAAATTGATAGAGTGGTTCATGTCAGCAGCCATGTTAGTAGAACATTCCATGCTATACAAAGCTTTCTGTTAAAATACTCATTGTGTAGCACACCACATTATGATAACAACAGCTTCAAAATGTAAATCAATAAGGGTATTATGGCTTTTTCCTTGGACTTCTGAATTTTGCTAGGCAACTAGCATACTTACCAGTAATCAACCAAGGTCATGTCTTGTACTTCCCTTGAGACAGCAGCAGCAGATTCTGCATTGCTGTGGAATGCTTTGTTTCATCAAATCCCTGTAGCTTTATAACCAGTCAACTTGTACTTGAGCACTGTCAAAAGGAGAGCTACAGAGAAACGCAGGAGGATAATTTTTTTCCTGTCTTCTCAAGGCTCTTTGCACTTCATGTAAGTAAGGAGGAGCTGTGTGATGAAACATGGTCCCAAAAGGAGCACATTATATTTCCTGAAGCATAGTATTTCTACAAACGAATGTATAGTATTTACAGTTTAAAATAGCAAGAAATAAAACATTTTCATGAAAGTTTGTAGTGGATGCCTTATATAGGAAAATAATTTTCTGATCTATAAAATACTTGCAGATTTGCAGATTCTTGAGTTCTTTACAATCAAAGGTGTTTTATAATTAGGAAACATTATTATATCCATATTATAAAAGTAGAAACTGAGAGATGCATTATAACTTTCCCAAGAGCTGAAATTGAAAGTTAAGACTAAGTAAAAAAAAGGAAAGCAGCATATATGAAGATAACTTCAAAATTCTGCTGTTAAGAGATCCTCAGACCCTCTGAAGCCCCTATGTTAGGGGTTGTAAGCTGAGACCAGGAACCAGTTGCATGCCATATGTATGATTATACGGATCTTGACTGCAGACATGAACCAGCTGAACCGCTGGGTGGGAAGCTCAGTCTGTTGCAAATATGAGAGTCATATTGGGATCATTATGACTGCAGGAAGATAGATTCAAGCCAGCAATCTTTTCAGAAAGTGTTCACTTGAATATGCTATAGGATCCCCTGAAGGACGCAATGGAACTAATATCGGATCGTTTCATCTGAGGGCTCATGAATTTCAGTTCCTCAGAAATGTCTTTTCCTCTTTCTTCCATTCCTCAGCTATTTAAATCCTATACCTTTCTAAAACGTTCATATCAAATATTTGTTTTTCTGCAAAAACTTCACTAAGCATCTCATGTGCATCCTTTTCACCAACCCCTCAAAACCTCCTGATATTTCACTGACAATGATTTCCCTTCCCTCCAGGCCAATGTTTTCCATCAGGAGCTATATGATGCCTCGATGAACCCATTTTGTCTAGTCTTTCCTTGATCATTCTATCTTTGTTTCTTTCTTTTTATTTTTTTTTCCACATCCTTTGTGAGCATTGCATGGTTTCATTTGCAAGACTTTCCCAAACTATAAGGGCTTCAGAAGTTTCACTATTCCAAACTCCAATGATTTCAACATCTCCCCCTTATCAATTTTTTAAAATTTATTTTCTGTATTTGATTGAAAAGCAGAGAGAAAAATGATAGACAATCAGTCCAAGGGTCAAAGATTCACTCACTAAATGCCTGCAACAGTTAGGAACTTTTAAAAATTTATTTGACTTGAAAGTCAGAATTCAGAATTATAGAGAGGAGGTCAGGGAGAGTGCTCTTCCATCTGCTGGTTCACTCCCCAAATGCTGCCACAGCCAGCTTTCCCAAGCCATTCACAAAACCTGAGTCAGAAGTGGAGCAGCTGGGACTTGAATTGGAGCCCAGATGGGATTCTACCACCACCACAGGCAGAGAACCAGTGTGCAACACCGTTATGCTGGCCCCTAACAGCTAGGAACTTAATCTGTGTCACCAATGTAGGCAACTGGGAACAAACTAATGGAGTACAGATTAGCAAGATTTTGGAATTAGAAAAAAAGAGCCGAGACTCCAGCCCAGGAACCCTGCAATGGAATACAGTCACCCCCCAGGGCATCTTCCCCACTATACCGAATACCCATCTCCAGAGGTGCCTCCACTTTTATCTCATCATCTAGTTTTTACCACATTTCATTGCGTATTTCCCACTTGCCCCATTATTTGTCATGCACCTTGTTTGAACATAAGAATGCTTAATCCACCCAAATAATTCCTCACAAATAATTCACTCCATATCCATTTTTCATTCCACACATCTGAGAGTATGACAAAACTGTATGTTTTCCAGTTTAGCTGCTCATTATTGTCACACAACCATCCTAAAGCTGTCTACAGTCTATTTTTCTCTTCTTTCTGAAAAAATACAGCATGTCAATCAGTCTCCTAAAGTCATTTTCCTCTCCAACTTCCACCTCCAGCACAATGGATCTCCTTGCCTTCCTGTCATCCGTACCCTGCATTCAGCTTTGTTCTTCTCTGCATGTCCTTATTTTAATGAGGACACACAATGTGAATTTTGAAAGAATTACATGTATGGTCATTAAAGGGAGGACAAGCCCTTAAGTGCCTAGCATCTATTAAGTGTTCAGTAAATACTTTTGTAAAGGGATAAATTAGGATAAATTAAGTATTTGCTACTTGCCAGTCACTGCATTACCACCAGGGTCTGGAAATGCAAAAGTAAATGAAACATGATCCAGGTTCCATCAAAACTCACAGTCTAATGACACATTAGCACTTCTCAAATCCTTACTGCATTCTCTTCTAAACCATAGTTACTTTGTTTTCCTGTGAGATTTATTCCTGTGAGCTTTACTGTTCGTAGTTCTTACTACCTAGGCCCTATTTCAATTACTGTTACTATTTGATAAATAACATTCAGTTTTGTGAAGAACTATAGATTTAGCAATTTGAAATCTTATAAAATAAAAAGATGCTTTTATTGTAGGACTTTATAATGGTGTGGATGTTAGTGGAAGTAAGTACCAACCTGTGAGCTATGTGTAATTTCTGTTCTTGATAAGGGTCATGATGATATGCTCATGCATCAGTTATATGTGACTGCCTATAATGGTGAGCTCTATTTTAAATGGGGCTGTTGAATTGGATTCTCTGCAGCTATTTTTGAAGGAGCTATCAACACACTTGAGAGATGCCACATTTCTGTCACATTGACCATTCTTTGAATCATTTCTGGGAAAAAGTCATTTCTGAGTCAGAGCACTAACATCTAAAAATATAGTTTAGTTCTTGTTTGCTAAGTTTTAAATTCAGGATCAGTATTTCACTATTAGTTTTAATAAATGGTGATATCAGGTTTAGCTCTTTCAGCCTACTGAAATGTTCCTAACTATCCTTTGTGTTCTTACATAGTTGTCTTTTTCTGATCAGTCATGTCTTATGGAAATAGATTTAAAATCCACTAATCTATCTCCATTGGGTTGCATCATCCAAGTGTCTGTCGTCTCTCCCCTGCACCACTGCAGGAGCCACCTAGATATGCTCTAAGCTTCCTCTCTTGTGCAAACTGTAGCCTCTTCCACAACCACTTTCAATCCTTTAGTTACTTCTAACTGGACTCATTTCTGCAGATTCCAAAACCCTGTAATGGCTGAGGCTTTGCTCTTCTTTCTCTCATCCTCCCAACCCCATCCACATGGGTCTCTCTTCAGTTAAGATTGTACTTGAAGAAATCTTCCTGGAGCTGACTATTCACACTTCAGATATCAGTTCAAATTTCAGGGTTTTTTAAAAAAATATATTGGTGATCTTATCTAAAGCATGCAGGTCCAAAATCTTCATCAAATATGTGAAAGTTCCAACAGAAAAGGGATAGATAGGACAAAGTTGCTTTCAAATAACCTAACCCAAAAGAGAGAGAGAGAGAGAAATTGAGATTGAAAAAACATAGGTACTGCTGGGTTACTATAATATCCTCTACATTTTCATAAAATAAAAAATAGCCATGATATATTAAAATACAAATATCAACTTCCTCCTAACATCACTGTGAAAAAAAATCTATGACTAAAAAAAATGGGCAACCAAGAATTTTTAAGAGAGTAAGTAAAAAAATATGTATACTTACCCTAATAATAGAGCACAGAATTTAAAATGCTGAAATAGTTAAAACCCCTGGAAGTAGCTCAAGAGTTTGCACATGAAGCAAACAGAAACAGACCAGAATTGAAATGGCAATTTGGTATGTGACAGAGGAGATACTGCAAATGAGTTTGGGGAAAGAGGAACTGTTCCAATAAAAGACTTTTAAACACGATGATAAAATTAGGTTCCTACCTCATACTGTATGTGAAGATACAAGTGAATTCCCAATGAGGGAACAATCTAAATGTATACCAGCAATAAAATAAAATATAAAATATAAAATGTGTTAAGCAGGCATGTGGTGCAACGTTTTAGATGCTTCTTGGGACACCCACATCTATATCAAAATGCATAAGTCCCAGGTCTCATTTCTGCTAATGCAGCCCATGCTCCAAGAGCTCCAATGGCTAGATTTCTGCCACCCACTTGGGAGACCTGGATTGTGTTCCTGGGTCTGGGCATAGGCCTGATCCAGCCCCAGCTGTTGTGGGCTTTGGGGAATTACATTATCTTCTTGAATAACTCTGTTTTCACCTAAGGGAACAAACCACAATTTGTACCTTGTTTATAGTATAGTAGTTTACATCTGCATATATGCATTGTTTACAGTTTTAGTCTTGTTTGGCAAGGACCACAGCATCAGAGACTTCTGTGCCAAACTCGGTCATTAACTAAAACCACATCTAAGAGATTTATTTATTCCTTTCTTTTTGTGTAGTCATACCCAAAGACATTGTAAACTATTTGCATGAGTTCTTTTGCAGGTATTCACTGCCTGAGTCCTAAAATGCAGGAAGCTGTACCTTCCCCAGATTTTATTTTCTGGGCTCAATGGTGACATTTAGAAAAACTATCCATAGAAATTGTTTCTGTGCTTATTATTGACATAGAAAGTCTCACATAACCTTTTATTTTTCCACTACTGTGTTAGCACAACACCATTCCTTTAGTTGACTATCAATAATATGGCTGTCTTGTATTTGAAGGCAAAAGTAAAAGTATTTTAATTGGTCGTGTTTGTTCTATCCATAGTGCTTCAGTTGAACTTGATAAAGTGAGATCCACTGCAATTCATTGAGTTTGTTGTGATTAAAACTCACTACCAAGGACCCAAAAGATCACCACTCTCATTTTAGTTGCATTACAATTAGCTCTAATTTGGGTTAAATCATTGAAGTTATTTCATCATTTGCAACATATTACACTCTGCATAACATTCAGGTATTTTGTTTGGCTCTAATTAAAGTATGCCTTTCAGGATTCCTATTATTTTTAGTGTCATATGTGAGGACATATAGGTGTTTTCCATATTTTTTTCTGTGTACTATTATTATATCATACACTTATGTAAATCCAGTGGAATACTTCATCTTTTGCATGCAATTTGTGGACAACAAAAAAATAAAAATTGTAAGAATTATCTTAATGGATTTTGTTTTGTGCTGTCCTAATTAAACCAATAATACACTGAAAATATGGTATAGAATTATAAAAAATTATTTAATAATATTAGACTGAGTGCAATTAAGTGATGTACTTAGCATAGGGAGTGTATATGTATATAGCTCCCTTGATATTAAATATTTCAGATATAGAATATTTTTTACAAGTAAAATCTTTATGTACACAATTTTTAAAATATTTGTTGATTTTTATCGGAAAATCAGAATTACAGAGAACAGAGAGAAATATCTTCCAACTGCTGGTTTACTACCCAAGTGGCTGGACCAGTTGGAGCTGAGCTGATCCAAAGCCAGGAGCCAGGAGCTTTTTTCTAGTCTCCCATGCTGGGTGCAGGGTCCCAAGACTTGTGCTTCCCAGGCCACAAGCAGGGAGCTGGAAGGGAAGTAGAGTGACCAGGATATGATATGAATCAGCACCTGTATGGGATCTCAGCACATGTAAGGTGAGGACTTTTATCCACTAGGCTACATGAGCACAAAGGAATATTCTAATAGAAATTTTCTTCAGAAAGTCATAGAAGAATGAAATAAAAGGTGTATTTTGTCAGAAACACTTTTAAAAACACATACTCATACAATATCATAAAATTAATTTATACAACTGAGTATCTTCTCTTGTTTGTGTAGTAATATTTTAATATGGAGAACTCAACCTTGCTTATCAACAAAATATGCAGTTACTCAAGCTGTACTTTTTTTTTAGGCTGTACATTTTAAGAGTCTCTGTCTTAAAATATCTTCCATCACATGGATAAATATCCCCGCCATCATTAATACGATCCCTTTGGGAAAGCTGTTAAAATCCACATATAGGTAGTAATAAAATCCACAGATAGGAAGTAATCCATCTGGCTGTTTAAAATGTAGTATCTGAAGTAAGATTACTTAATCTACTTAGAGGAAAGTAATATCTTTGACCTTCCATTTAGTCATCTATAAACACCAATAAAAATAGTACCTGTATTTTAAGCTAAAAGAAGTGAATACAGGCAAAATGCTTTACATTGTAGTTTATATTTAGTAAATGCCCAAAAACCATTAGCAGTGGATGATAATGGTAATGATGATGCTTATTCCAAGGAATAACAACTCAGAATCTATTAAAAACTATTCTGGAAAATGAGACAGAGAATAGGACTCCAGACAAAAATGACATGTGACAGTTATATTTTTGATAGAGTGGGAAGAAAAGCTTGGGAATATCTACATTAAGGATGCAAATTCAGCTACCATCAGATGCATGCAGATCATGTAACTGAGAAGCAACCAGGTGTGTGACAAGAGGGAGTGAATCACAGCACTTAAAGATGTAAGGATCTTGAGAATTTGCTCTTGCCATTTTTTCTGGCATTGTTCCTAAAAAAAAATCATGAATTCAGAATAATAATCAGAGCAGTCATAACTGGCATTTATTGAGCTTTCATTAAACATTCAATGAGAGAGACAGCACTGACATTTTATGAGCATTATCTTACTTAATTAGCCACAACCTAGGAGATATCTGATGCTTGGAAAGATTCTAATAGCTACGCGAAATCACACAGCTAATCAGCCCTGGGACCAGCTTTGGAGCCTACCTCTGTGTTAGTCTGACTTCAGGTCCTGTATTTTCATCCATTATATTAAAGTAATGTTCCCCATGATGATTCTTGAAAACAGCATTATCAATCTTCCCCTGACATCACTTTTAAAACATCTGAAAACATTGTATTTCCAACCAGTTCAGAAAATACAGTGAAGCTAATTACCAAGACACACTTATGTTCGATTTTCATTGAGAGAGGCTCAACCAAAAATATGGATTGGGTTTAAACTGAGTATGCTCTATTTGTTTAGTAATCCTTCCCACAGACATTTTGACTGACATAAACACAAAGCTATGTTTTCTAAGGTCGTGACTGATACAACTATGGCCTCTGAGATTTTCTTGAAGCTGAATTACGCCAATTGCTTTGTTTGTTTTAAGTAGCATTTTCTTTTCCTCTGAGTATGAGGAAAAAGCAAGAAAAGTTGCGGACTGTTTCAGGGGAGGGAAAACACTGGGCATTGTCAGACTGTGCAGCTAGGCTCATATCTTTGCAGGAAGTGCTTCAATGCTGTAGAGTCGGAGGTGTTTTGGCAGCTGTCTTTCCGTTTATTGACCGCACCAGGCTTTGGGCTCATTAGCATCAACCATTTGCAGGAGAGTAGACCTTCTTAATGGAAACGTGAGAGCTTTTATGAGTGCACTCCAAGGTATGATTTGTGGGAAATAGTCACAGCAAGAGTTTGCTTCATGACTTTCAGAGTCATTCCCTGCAACTCAAGCACTATCAAAACATCAATAAAGTGAGACTTTTGTGTAAATACCAGGACAGAGAAATAAGTGTTTGGCACAGATACTTCTGGCAGTTTTTCTATGACGTTGACCAAGAACAATTTGCTGGAAGAAGCGGATATAGTAACTTGATGCTTGAAAGCGAAAGAGGGAGGGAGAGAGGGAAAGAGGGAGAATAAAATAGTTATTGGATTGAAATGTATGTTTATACATTCAGGAAAAGAAAAAGGAGAGCAAACAGGAAGTAGTGAAGATTGGACACCTGTCTTGGCTCACACGCACAGAATACCCAGCACTAGGTGGGTATGATAAAAGTGCAAATTACAAAATAATTGCCGTGGATTGAGTTACCCTCTCTCTAGGTTCCAGTTAAGAGATGGATTGTGTGCTTTCCAATCTCGTCATAACTTTGGGTTTCCTTTCAAATGATAAAAAGTTGAGGCTTTTTAAAAACTGCATTCACTCTTATGTTTTATATACATTGATATAATTTATTCTCACTGAAGTGCTATAAAGTAGATACTGTTTTAATGCTAGCTTAAAGATGAAACTGAATTTTCAAAAAGTTTGGTAACTTTTTCAGAGTTCTACTCTTTGTTGTGGAGTTACATTCAAACAAAGCACAGCCCAATTCCTTCAGTGTTTGAAATCTTACCCATACTATAGAAGCCTCCAAGTACATACTCAATGCAGACATTTGTTTTCTTTCCTGGCATTAAATCAAAATATTCTTTATTGTAACTGTTAAACATTTTATGTGGGTGAAATTTAGTTTTTTAAATATAAAATAATATTATCAAGTTAATTTAAAAAGTCTTTCTTATAAGCTTTTATTTATGCTACCAAAAGGTAAATACAATCATAATTTAACACATTTGCTCTGCCTTTAATTGTTTCCATAAATTTTAATTCTACTTTTTGGTTAATATATATAAAATCAAAAGAAGATGTTTAAGTATTAAATGTTGCTTACTATATATAAAAATTTCCTTGAAACATTTCTTTTCCTGTGATTGTGATCTTTCTTGATAATCATTTATCTCCCCAACTTTTTGTTTTGCTTTGTTTTTATTTTTATTTTTTTAAGATTTATTTATTTTTATTGGAAAGGCAGATCTACAAAGAGGAGAGACAAACATCTCCCATCTACTGGTTCACTCCTCAAATGGCCACAACAGCTAGAGCTGAGCCAACCCAAACCCAGGAGCTAGGAGCCCCTTCTTAGTCTTCCACATAGATTCCAGGTCCAGGATGGCTTTGGGGCATCCTCTACTGCTTTTCCAGATCACAAGCGGAGAGCTGGATGGGAAGTGGAGCAGATGGGACATGAACAATACCATACGTGTTCCCAGCTGTTGAAGGAAGAAGATTAGGCAATTGAGCCATTGTGCCAAGCCCAGGTTCTCCAACTTTCAAAATCTCATTATGAATGGAGTATCAAATTTAATTACCTTCCAATTTCTAAATAGTAGATCCACATATGTATTTAAAGTATTGTGTGACAAAGTACTATATTATCTGCATCCATTGCTCCAAAATTGAAGGACATTTGAATGAAACATAATCACTAGAAGAGCAAACTTGTGAAAGAAATTTGTTTTTTACATAGGAAATAATTTGTTTCATTTTGTGAATGTACTTATTTTTTCCCGCAAAATTGTATTAAAGCCAGTAGGATGTTAGACAGGTCTTAATTGGCTTGCATTAGGCAATAGTTAAATGTGCAAGAATGTTGTTATGTGTGGTCATATTAAAGCTAAATTAACAAGCATATAATTATACTAATTGCCATGTAAGACAATAAATACTCAAAACCCATAATTTCCTATTTTAATAGATTTTGTTTTTTCATATACTTGTGAAAATATTTATATCCTTTATAATTTCTTAATAGGGAAAATTGAATAACATTATGGGATAGCTCTTCCAACAAATCAGGGTTTGATTTGTTACTTACTAAATTGTGTAGATCTAATAATACAAAGTGAAGGAAGCAAATCAAGGTTAAATTTTGCCATATTGCTTTTACTTCGTAATAACATAAAAAACTAAATATTCCCTTAGTATTCAAAAATTGCTGTCAAGGAAATAATTCACATCATTGATGAAACAAGAGTCCATTTACTGACTTACTTAAATGGCAATAATCAACCAATGTTCACATCCAAAGTACACTACTTTGTCATTTACAACCAGGAATTTGTTCTTAAAAATTAACAAAAATAAATTAATAGAGACTTAAAAACAAATCTATATGTGCCTCATTTTTACATATGTAAAAATTGTACTAAATGCATGGCCTGCATGGCAGCCACAAATGGTTAAACATTTCCCTAAATGCTGCTGGGTTAGCTCTGTCAAGCTTATTTTAACTCACTAGTCATTGTGTTTGATTTGAAGATTTTCTCCACTTTTTCGCCTCAAACCTTTTGTGTTCTTAACTAATATTACAACATGTTGTTAAATTTTCGTAAATACTAGCTCATTTTCTTTTTTTGTTGCTCAATCATTTCAGTCTTCTTTCATGTAAACTCTTTTTTTTTTTCATACGTGTGATCAATTAACTCAGTTAGAATTTGAGTGTCAAGTCAGAGTTTGAGTGTCAAGGTCAGGCTTAGTTCAAGACTGACCGCTGAATCAACTTCTTTTTCCTCCATTGTCACAGGACAGATCCAATTCTGAAACAGCTGCAATGTATATTCCTTAATATTATAGACACCAGCTGGGATATAGACATATAAGTGAAAGTGTATCGTAGTAGCTGGAAAATTCAGTTCTGAATACATAGTACTCAACCATCTTTATACACAGACCAGAATCATATAATACTCCAGCCAGCATGAATAGTCATCTCTGTAATGACAAGTGGTTTTGCTAGGCTGTTTAACAAGATGCTTTAAACATTAAGTGTCTATATTTTTCCTTTTTTGTAAATTGAATTACATTGCAAACATACCTGTTACTGAAATCAGCATTAGCTCATATTGACTGACCACCAAAACAGTTTTGTTACTTATATGGGGTCTGTAAAATTCACAAAATTAGGCACCCTTGCTATTGAGGAGTACGAGCAGCAGGAAGAGGCTATGAAGCAAGAACAGGTGGAACACACACATTGTGTCACTGCATATAAATAACTAGTCAGGAAACCTTAGCTACCCATTTTCCTCTTCCTGTTATCCAGAACCCACACAGAACACATCGTACCTGGGGGATGATTGTAGAATGTTAGAATAATAGCCATCACTGAGTTGGGAAATGCTCAGAGGTGAATTAACCACACTATTTATCAAAGCAACCACATTTTAAACTGGGCTTAAAGAATGACTTGGTGACATACTTGAAGTTGGAGACAGTAGCACCAGCAGCAGGCTGTAATGGTTTATCCTTACCAATGTGTTACTGATGTGGTATGAATTTGTGAGACAGTTCAAGGTGCTTAAATACTTTAGGGATATATCATTTACAGAGAGCCTTGCCACTCCTTCTTTCAGAATAAATACAAAGGCTTTCAAGGCTTGAAGAAATAAGTCACAAAATCCAAGGTAGTATTGGTGACTTTGTTTTGAAAAAAGGTCCTGAAGAAGCAGACCGGGTGTGTACATTATAGGAGAAGTGTAGCAACATCCAGAAAGAGAACAACAGAAAAGAGAACTAATGTTGATTTTCTTCAAATTTATTATTTACCTAAAATTGGCCTTGGAACAATGAAGAGGACATTTCTGGATGTTGAAATTCAAATTTAACAGAAGATGGTTCTTGGTGTGGAACATTGGATGGTTGTAGTTCCTTGGTGCTAGGTTTAGTTTTGCCCGTCCACTGCTATCCCTTGCAGCTTTGATCACAAGCTTCATCCCTGGGAAGGAAGGGTGTACCATTGCAATTGGTATACTGCTTCCCTCTTTCAGTTATTTCTGAAAGCACATTGAGGCCATTCCTGGATTCCTTTCCTAGTTTTCCATCTCACTTTCTTCCCAGCAGGTGCAATTTCCCTCAAGCATTCTTCCATTTTGTGTACTAAGAATAGGAGACAACACAGAAACAAAACATGGCTTGGCACTTAAGGAACTCCTGGTTTTGTTGATGGGAAAAGGAGAAACAAACAGTTTCTGGTAGAGCATAAAATGAGACAATAGGAACAAAAAAACTTGTGTGAGACAGCATGGTAAAGAATATTTCTTTTTTAAGGTGGTATGGAGATGTTAGAATTTCCTTGCTTTATTTAATTGAAAAAAAGAGGAATTAGTTCAGGTTTTCATCATTGTCACTGTTCGTCATTTGTTGTTGTTGTTGTTTTATTGGTAAAGTTTGTACTACTGGAAAAAATAGTCTCCATTAAGTAATCTCAGCCCTATCTGATCTTTATACATGTGTGTGAGTGTTCATATACACACATTCCATTCAAATGCATGGTTTACCTTCCTCGATTGCCTGGACCATATTTACTTGTTGCCTCTTATTATTTTGATTTCCCACTTGATATCCCTACCCATGCATGCTATTAGATGTTGCTTTCCATTGGAATGTTTATTTTGCTCTTTAGAGCCTTCAGCTACACCACTAAGAGAATTTTCTTCACATCACTTATCACATTCCCCTACTTTCACAAGTCCTGAAAGGCATGCAGAGTTTTTCTGCTAGTTCTGCTCTCTCTATTCTATTTTAAAACCATTTCTTTCTAATGGGTATCCCTATATATTTCTGTCATCTTTTCCACATTTAAAATAATAACTGAAATGATGATATGAAAGAATATCTCTTGATTTGAATTGGAAAAGTTCTTCCTTGCAGATAAATATCTTAATTCTATCAGCTCGATTTCCTTTGGTTCATGAACAAATTTCCCATCATGTTGTTATGCATCCCTGCTTCCCCATTCCTCTGTTGACTTTACAGATCTTTTAATTTGTTGGTTCTGGATTTACACATTTTTCTAAAAGTCCAAAAGTGTATGTTTTTAAGAATTATAGACTAAAACAGAACACCTACTTGAATATGTTTGGCATTTGCATTAGTTTATATTCTATCACAAACTAACAGTAGATTTAGCTGTATTTTAGCACAAATTTATGACTTGTGCTTAAGTATATCACACAGCTGAAGCAACAGACTTTTGTTGCTTTCTACACAGAGGCAAAATATAAGCAGTCTGATACTGATGAAGTACCCAGGAGGTTGGAGAACCACCTTGTGACTGAACTTAGTTGCTCTATATTGTGGCACCTTCTCATTCTGCCTGTGGGTGCGAGTTAAGGAAAAAGTATAATGTCCCTGAAAAAAATGATTCTGCAGTTGCCATATACTATTCCCAGTCACACATTTTGATCAGAAATTAGTCATATGGTTCCATGTAACTGTAAAGGAGGTTAAATCACTATTGTTAAAAATATATAGTTGTTTTTTGAAAGGTAGAGTAACAGAGTGAATGCACATGCAAGGGAGAAAGATCCTTGGTCAACTGGTACACTCCCTAATGGCCACAACACTAAGGTGTGGATCATGCCAAAGCCAGGAACTGTATCCCGGCATCCCACACAGATGGTCAAGGCTCATTTTTCCCTGCATTCCAGGATTCATATTAACAGAAAAAGCTTGATCAGAAATGGAGTAGCCAAGACTCAAACTGGTTCTCTGATACGGATTACTAATGTCATGAATGGAACCTTAATATGCTGCATGACGATGCTGATCCCAGGCTGATCTTAGAGTTATTTTACCAGGCTGTTCCACTTGTAATCCAGCTCCCTGCTAACAGACTGGGAAAGCAGCATAAGATGGCCCAAGTGCTGGTGCTCCTGGCATCCATGCGGGCAACACGGAGGAAACTCCTGGCTTCAGGTTGACCCAGCCCTGATCATTGTGGTTCTCTAGGGAGTAAAACAGCAGCTGGAAAAATTTCTGTCTGTCTCTCTCTCTCTCACTCACTTTCAAATAAATATTTTTTAAAAACCTTACTAGAAAATAAAAGTGATGATTTTGGAGAAACTTACTAATGTCTACTACAATACACACACACATGCACACACTACTTTTCTTCTCCTCCAACACAAAGACAAAATGTTTAAGAATTTGTACTCCAGATTTCAGAAGAACTTCCATTGCCAAGACTGTTTGGCATAAACAGGCTTCACTACAACATTTGCATACCTAATTTTTATACTCCAAGACAGCACTGTCTTAGCTGTAAGATGTTTCGATGGTGGAGAGTCACTGATTGTCTCATTCTCTCCTCCCTCTGCTTCAGTTTCTTGCATTTCACCTAGAAGTGGCTGCTGTCTTGCTTTTTTTGTCTCTTAGTGTTGCTGTGTCTGCCCTTATTGCCTTTGCTTTCAGAGCAATCACAAATGAAGCTGCTCTTGCCTGTGCTCTCCCCAAAGCTGGCTGGCCTTCTAATCACAGCAGGTGGAGCCTACCTGCCTCATTCTGTCAGCTTCCCTGGAGCTCTCGCTGCCTGTCCCCAGGCCTACAAACCAGAGTTAAAGACCCCTTAGGGACCTTGAACTATTATCCCAGCTCTACCACTCTGTGTCTTCTTTTATTGTAGTCCCCAAAGAAGGTTCAGGAAAAAAAGCATCCTAAAAATTAAGGGTGAGGACAGGATGTAGTCCTTATTTTTTTATGATTATAGCCTCTTATTAAAGGATTGTCATTTATAATAAACATTCTAAAGCTGAAGGTAAAGCAGTTGTTCTGATCCCACAGTACCAGATTATGGATTCTGAATATATGTGCCCCAGCCTGGTTCCACATGACTCCTGAACAGAACGAACAAAGGCTTCCATGCCTGCTTTACACAACCACCAAAAATGGCTTCCACCAAGCCAGCCTGTTTTTTGTCCTGTAACATTCTACAAAGCCAGTCTTTTTTCTTTTATGTAAGCTCAGAATTTTCTCACTTTCAGGGATTTGAAATTACTATCAAGGTCCTGCAGGCTTATCCATTTTAAGGAACCATGGTACCTATGTAGTCCCATGCTGGTCGACTGCTCTAATCCATTGTTAAACTGACACCCCATAAATTCCCCCTGAGAGTTCCTCCTTCTGCATGGATTTTCTTCACTGAGCTCAGAAACCTTCTTTTCATCCCACAGCCCAGGAGGAAAGGAACAGAAAAGACACTGATGTCCTCACCTTCCCCCAACTCTCCTTGTTTCCTCCTCCTTCTTCCACAATACCTCAGTCCTTTATTTATTCTTCCAATCCAGTATTCCCAGCTGCCCTGTCCCAGGATTCTCACAGAAGTCAGATGTCATATTGCTCATCTCTACCACCAAGAAATGTCAGTATTTTCATTTTAGAAAGAGGAAACCTACATAGGGAAGTTATGAAGTCTGGAGTAAGGGAGAAACCAAACCGTGGTTGCAGCAAGATTAAAATCCACACTTACACACACAAACACACACACACACTCACTCACACACTCACACACACACTCACACATTTGTCACCTTCCTGTGCATTTGTCAGGCGGTCTTTAGAGAAGCCATGCAGAGAAGTTGAAATAACATAAAAGTCCAGAAGATACACTGCATCATTTCAGTACATTTTAGACAAGCCACTAACCTACTGAAAATGTCCTCCTCTTTAAAATGGTGCCAGGAATCCATTTTTTCATTCAGCAAATTTACAGTCACCTACTCCATGCCAGTCATAGTTGTAGACTTCAGGGATATGACAAAAGTAAAATGTAAAACAGACACTGCTCTAAAGGAACCAACATTTTACTAGGCAGACAGGCAACAAATACATATCTCTTGCAAATGCTCTGATGAAATAATAAAGAGAATGGGAAAAAAAAACAAGGATAAGAAAACTCTTCCCAGCAAGATGAAACTTAAAAACAGTCCTTGAGGCCCAGTGTGACAACCTAGCAGCAAAAGTCCTTGCCTTCAACATGCCAGGATTCCATATGGACAACAGTTCTAATCCTGGTGGCCCTGCTTGCCATCCACCTCCCTGCCTGTGGCCTGGGAAAGCAGTCGAAGGCGGCCCAAAGCCTTGGGACCCTGCACCCACGTGGGAAACCCAAAAGAAGCTCCTGGCTCCTAGCTTAAGATTGGCTCAGCTCCAGCAATCGTGGCCACTTGGGGAGTGAACCATCAGATGGAAGATCTTCCTCTCTGTCTCTCCGTCTCTCCTGCTCTATCTGCCTTTCCAATAAAAATAAATAACTCTAAAAAAAAAAAAAACACAGTCCTGAATCAGCTAAGGATGGGATGTATGTGGGTATTTGAGATAAAAGCTCTCTCGACCTGATGGTTAAGGTGTTGGTGGAAAACCTCTGTCCCATATTGGAGTGCCTTGTTGAGTCTTGGATCTGCTCCCTATTCCAGCATCTTGCTAATGCAGCCCTTGGAGGGCAGCAAGTGATGGCTCCAGTAACTAGGTCCCTGCCACCCACGTGGGAAGCAGGATTGCGTTCTAGACTCTTGATTTTACTCTGGCCCTGTCAACATTTGGGAAGTGGATAGGAGGAGGAGAAATAGTATCTCCTTCTCTGTGTCTCTCTCTCTCTCTCTGTCTCTCTTCACCTGAGTACAAAAGGGTTAATTTTTAATAGTAATTAACTTAGCAGTTTGTAAACATTATTACAGTCTATGCAGATTGGTGTATTATGGGTACATAAGTATCTGTCCCATTTTGAATTATTGCCAATGTTTCCGTGTCCAAAGCATGGAACCCACACTTGAGGGCTGAGCACAGCTTGAGGCTAACTGTATTGCCTCGTTGCTGTAATATGCAGTTTGTTTCCTCTCACCGCACCCGTGGCTGCCTCATGTTCTGTCACAGTTCACTACCACTGCTCTCTTCATCCGGGAGTCAAGAGGGTTCACCCTAGTTGTGGGGGGCAGGGATCATTCAGAGGTGAAGGCACTGGATTCTTTTACTCTTTGTAAACATAAATTTACTTTTATTCTCTTCAAAGCAAGGGAAATTCACATGCTTTCCTTTAATTTTCCATACCTTTGCTCGTTCCCTTCCCCATGAAAATCATGAGGAAGAGTCTTTGTTTCCCTATGTACTGGGGTGTTTCTGTGGAGCCTGTGTTGCTGGCTTCCCGTCCTTATCAGGTGGCACAAACAGCTTGTTCTGGCTTTATGATTTCATTTACTTTAGAAAAGGTTAATTCTTCCTGGCTTCCTTCCCATTTTAGCCTTTGCTGGGTATCTTGGGTGTTCTATTAGTTATTTCTCTCCTTTCTGCCCAATGTTTGATTAATATAGAAATCTTGTGGGGAGCTGCATAACTGGACTTGGTCCTCCTCAATGTTCTCCCGCCTTCCAGGCCTCAAAAGACCCTTACCGCTAAAGCAGGTCCAGCCTCTCTCCTCTCTTTAATAAATGCAGTAACTTTCCTGCCTTTTTTTTTTCCTTTCTGTATTTCCCATTCTTAGTATTTTGTTACTCTTTTCTTGTTTTGCTTTTCATTACTTAAAACCCTTTGTCATTTTCTGTGGTGGCCCTTTTGCACCCACTGCTCTTTTTATTGTAACTGCAGGTGGCTTTCCTGCAGTCTTTTCTCTTTCATTTTGGGTCATTGAAGTAGGCACAGCCTACCTGCACTGAGAAATGGCTTGTAGCAATCTGCCAGCAGTAGCCTTTTCTGCCTCTGTTAAAAGACTGCACTGTTAGTAACCTCTCTGAAATCTCCCTCCGCCCTCACATTGCATTAATGGAACAACATGCAAACCGTATTTTTGGTGCTCTCCTATTAGATAGATCACCTTCTTACCTCAAAATAATGTTCTAACCAGTGCACAACACTTTCTTCCTTTAACCAATTGACCTTACTTTTCACAAATGACTCTCCCACCCATTAGGAAATGTGATTGAACCGATGTCCTTATTTGCTCAGCATCTCCCGGAGACACAGTCAGAGCATACTGTCTTCTCACTCAAGAATGAACAACCATGCTCAGCAAGGTCGTACACCCTCCCTCTGCAGGACACGGCCAACAAATAAAGAGCTGCCATTCAGGCCCGTTCTTCACTCGGCCAGTTCTCTCCACCACACCCTTCTCTACAGAAACCAGCCAATTTTTACTAGAACTGTTAACTTCTCAAACTGTCTGCTAAAACAGACCAAAATTGCTTTTGAAAAATTGTTGGATTCCTGAAGGAAATGGGTAGTTTTATCCTTCGCTTCTTCAATGGAACCGTCACAGAATTCTAGCAATCCTGCTCTGGTATTTTTTTCTGCGTTTTCCACATATTCTCATTACAAATGTTCCCTGAGGGATGGGTTACAGCAATTTCTTATACACCCCTCAACCACAAACACTGTTTTTTTTTTTAAAAAAAAAAATAGTTAATCTGGTTCTGATATACCAACTTATGCCATTTTCCTTCATTTTCCCTGTCCTTTTTTATTGACCAGTGTGCCACACCCTGTCGATTTTTTTGTGTACTTTCTGTCTGCCATCGTCCACTTCATAGACTAGTGAATCTCAAAGAGCAATTCCCCCAGATAGAGGTGTCAGCATCATGTGAAAACTACCAAATCAGAACTGCTAGTGACAGCCCCAAAGATCTCTATGTTTGTTTTTTAACAAGTGCTCCAGGTAGTATTCTGTTGGAACCGGCTGGTTCAGTCTTCCTATTCACACAAATCTTCAGAGGTTTCATGTTGGTGATATGTCACGGGATAGGGTAAGAACATTTACACCACAGAGGCTGACAAACACTACAAACGAGTGTTTTATGTCCTCAGAGTCACTAATGAAACATTTCCTAGCTACACACTACTACCACATGACTGTGATAAGAGTTGAGAACATTTTCATAGATGATTTCTGACATTTACTTGCTCAGGGGAAACAGTCTTTGTTCTGCCTCTTTGGCCTCCCACAAAGGTGCTCTCAAGTGGGTCCCCTTTGCCTCATGTCCCAGCTATCACTGCGTTTGCCTTTTCCTACCATACTATATAACACACAGCAGCAGGCTGGAGAGCCCTGCATTCAACCCATATCCGTTTCAATTTTTGTAGCTATGCCTTCTCATGCCGTGGTTTATGTCTCACGCACACAGCTAGAGCTCCCATAATTTTCTCCAAAATGCTATGAATTCAGAACACTTATGGTACCCATTTTCCTGCAAAGTGGTTAAAATAGGGCAGGCTTGCAACTTATTCAAGGCAATTTGGTTATAGATCAAGTTAGAAGAGAGGCCAGAAATCAGAGGTAAAGTGAAGTCTTCTAATTCCAGAATCACTTATGAAATATCCTGGCCAAATAAGAAATTGATTCAGAAATCAAATTAGCAAATATGAAGCTGCACCACCAGCAAATTACTATGTTTGTGAAAACCTAAATAATGGCCTAGACTAATCCTTTCCCCCACCCTCCTTTAGTGTGTTCATCTTTATTTATGTTCTGATTATATTCTGCCCTTCATTGATTCCCTCTTTTATTTCCGCTTGCCCTGACTCTGGCATTCAGTGAGCCATTTCTTCTCTCAGATCTAGAGGACCAAAGCTGATTTCCTATGGTTCTGTTCTTGCCACTTGAAAGAAAGGTTGCAGCGTTTTCTTTTGTACTCAGGTGAATTTGATTGCTTAAAACAAGCTTTCTTTAAAAGACTCTCTGCAGACTGTACTAAGGCTTAATCACTGTATCCAAATGTAGACTAAAATAAGGCCTAGGGTGCGTTATCCAAGAATGCCTGTTCTTAAATGTTTGAAGAAACAAGAAAGCTCCTTTTTTTTATCACCTCTTCTACCTGAAAAATTAAATTCTAAAATTTTTGGTGAACAATACATTAATCCTGAGTATGTGTGAGTATCGAGTTAGTCTTTCTGTTTCCACTAATACTGTATGTAGAATTACAATAATTATTTCTTTTGCGCCTACGTTTTCCTGCCTTCTTCCCTAATCTACCTCCTCTGCTTTGTCATCTTTCCCTCCTGGCCTGACGGTTTGACCAGTTTCTAAAACTTTCTGGTGGAGTGCTTGGGAACCCATTGTATTCTTCTAAATGTCCCTGACCCTCGATGACATGAGCAGTACAGACTATGGACACATTTTGGGCAACTATGAGGCTCTGTCAGGAACCTGAGCCCCTTCAACGAGGGAACAGCTGCTCCAGTCTTTGTCTCCAGGACCCTCTCCACAATCATTGACACACTGTGTTTACCTCTCTCTCAGTTATCAAGTGAAAGACAAAGCAGTGATTTTATGCTACATCTGTGCATGGAAGTCTCTCTCACACACAGTGGATTTCAATAACGTTTTAGGAAATAGTGACCTTGTATAGCTATCCTCTAGTGGAAATTTATCAAAAATTCCTTTATTTATCATATCATAAAACTGATGCTCTTCAGCACTTTAATCAGCCCTTTGATCCTTCAAAACCAGTTAAGCAAAGGCCT
This sequence comes from Ochotona curzoniae, assembly GCF_017591425.1. Taxonomy (NCBI): domain Eukaryota; kingdom Metazoa; phylum Chordata; class Mammalia; order Lagomorpha; family Ochotonidae; genus Ochotona; species Ochotona curzoniae. The sequence goes on from NW_024465369.1 coordinate 28,084,571, forward strand.
GTTGGCTTCAATTGTTCCACAAACATTAAAAGCTTACCAAGAGATAAAGAGACATGTGAAGGCCCCTGGGAGGCTAATTATTCGTTCAACAGTTCTTATTAAGATCAGGTTTTTAGTTAAATGTGTACCTTTTTTATTATCCTCAAAATAAGAGATTTATTACTTGTAATAAACATTATACAACATCGTAACTTAGCATAATTGCCTTGCTATTGCAATTTCTCCGAACAAGATAACTTCTGAGCATATTAGAGTTTTCAATTGAAATAATAAAGTAAATCACTTGTTTCCGGTACATGCTTTGTATACTCATGGAATTTCAGGTCCCAGTGACTGTGACTTTAGGGGAAACAGCCAAGGGTAAGGGCCAACATGCGTACTGAGAAATGGTTCTGGCAAGTTGTGAGTGGCCACTCACAGAGACAAGTGGTACCAGTGACGCCTGTTTATGTTGTGACATCAGGGAGCTGTTTACTTTGGGGAAGATAAGAGAAGTGTACAAGTTGCCAATCTTCACTGCAAATCTGAGTTTACTGACATATATTTTGTTTTACATATTCTATTGATATTCTGTAACTCCTTACCAATGCCCTTATAGGAAACCCCAGCAACTGCCAGCTGTCCTATTGATATGACTTAAGGATAGTGAGAAAAACCACGATACGCTCCATACCATGAAAGTGGAAACAGAGAAGTTACAAAGATCAGTAGTGAAAAAATTAAAATGTCATTTTATGTAATAGTATTTTTACATCTATGATTTATTCTGTAAATCCATGCTCAACTACAGACATCACAAGCAAAATCCATATTGTGAACACCTTTCTAAAACATTTTTAAAAGATTTATTTGTATTTTTTATTTCAAAGACAGATTTTACAGAATGAGGAGAGACAATGAGAGGGGTTTTCCTTCTTTTGTTTACTCTCTAAATGGCCGCAACCTCAGGAGCTGGGCCAAGTCAAAGCCAGGAGCCTGGAGTTTCCTCTAGATCTCCCACATGAGCGCAGTGTCCCAAACATTTGGACCATCCTCTGCTATTTTCTCAGTCCACAAACAGGGAGCTGGATCCAAAGTGGAGCAGCTGGTACACAAACTAGCACCCGTATGAGATGCCATGCTGCAGACAGAGGACTAGCCTTCTATACCCCATGCCAGTCCCTTGACCATTTTTTATTATGTAGCACTCAACCATTCATTCATCACATATTATTTATGACTGCTTTTGCGCTATTCCAGCAGAGTTGAATACTTGTAAAACAGAAAATCCCACAAAGCCAAAATGTTTAATATCTGGTCTTCTAAAGAAAAGCTTTGTTGGTTCCTGCAATAAAATATGTATGAACCTATGCAAAAGAATGAGTTCATATGCCAGTAGCCTTGACGGCATTGACTCAAGATTTGCTTAAAGCAGTTTTACACACACTGTGCTGCCTGACCGGGTCATAAATGATAATGAAATAAAACCATAATCACACTAGAGATAATAGAAGGTAATCAAGCATTTTAAGAGTGCTTAGAATACAGCATAAGAATTAATTCTGAGTTTAGTGAGAAAAATGTTCTTTTTATTTTCTTACCATGTCACTAGACTCAATCCATTAAGAAACAAAAGTAAAATCAGAGAAACCAAAAGTTCCCTTTCCCCATTAAAACCTATTCCCGCAGTGGAACTTTAAAGTCTTTACAGACTCAAATGTAGTAATCGGCAAGCTAACCATTTCTGTTTCCATAGATTTTCATCAGAATACTTTGTTTTGATTCATGAAAAAAACTCAATTAAATGGCTATTTTTTTCTGAGATATTTCTGATTCTGATAACATGCTTTATGGATCATCTGTATATTTTGTTCTTGTTGCTATCAGCATTTTGCGATATCAAGGTTAGTTGACACAGCATGGACTAAGTGATTTACAGTTGGCAATTTGTTTCCTATCTGCAATATTGAAAACAGTTATGCCACATGTAGGGCTCTGCCAAGAAAGAATACAACCTGAGAATACCTAACAGTGTGGCTGACATATGCATATCCTTCTCTTTTATCTGTGATTCTGTATTACTTGAATATTTTCTCATCCCACCTTAACAGAAATCTTCCTGTCACTTTATTAAAATTAGCAAAAGATCCATGTGAGTAAACCTGGCACTGACTGATTCATTTAGTCTTTGATAGCATTCATCCCCATTGTTACCTGATAACATCAATTCAAGTGATTTCAACCTAAGGACAGCTTATTTTAAAGGATTTGATATACAATAACATTAATTTTAAAAGCATCCACAATTGTCTCTTAATGTCTCTTTCCATCATTTAAGTCACCTGCAACCATGCTAGCACATAGATGATTACCCTCCTGTAAACTGTGGATTTTGGCTCTTTATCATTAGAAAGAATATAAGAGCCAGACTTAAATCTCCAAATTTCTGGCATGGGTAATATTTGACTTCGCTGTTTTTCTAGAATTCCTTATGAACCTTCCTAAGGTGGTCTTTAATTTTTAAAGGAAAGCAATCTCTTCTGTAAAATGTGACTTTAGTTTATTTAATATCTTTATGCCTTTATTTATTTTCCACAAAACAACTTCAACTTCTCCACTCATGGCTTTTCGTGACTCTGTACTGAATGTAAAACAATATCTAGTCTGTGATCCGATTTAAACCTGAAACAAAACTAGACAGCTTTCCTCTTCCGAGTTGAAAGCTAGGTCTATTTCCTACTCCTTAACTCATTTCCTCTATGCTAAGCACAGGGCCTAGCACATAATAGGTGATCAGTAAATGGCTGTTAAGTAGATACAGCAACTAAAGCACAGGTAGCACAGTGTCAGCAGTCACTTACTGTTTGCCTGGATGTGTTCTGCCCCTTACGAGCTGTCAATACTCCCCACACTGTTTAAATCCTCTCACTTCCTCCACACTCCTGCTCCTTTAACAGAAGATTGATTTTTCATTGCGTTTCATAGCACCCCTATTAATTTAGTGCATCCACTCTACAGATATGAATTTGCAGAATATTTTGGTAAGCTACGTCTTATAAGCACATGTAGATTATCTAGGCTGTTTGCTAGAGAGTTTTCTACACTCAGTTTATAGTGAGGAACAAGATTGCTCTTACAAACTTGTCTTTTATTGGTCAAGATGAATAATAGATAAACATGTAGCGTCAACCAATGTTGTGAGCTCTGAAGAAAAATAAAAGAAAAGGAAACAGAGAATGATGGTGAGAAATTATTCCAGACAAAGAAGTTAGAAAGGATCTCTCATACCTGGATCCCATAAGGAAGGGCCCCAGGTCCTGTGCCAAGCACTGAGAACATAAAGCCAGTGTGTCACACTTTTTTTGCTCACAACCTATTGAAAACCCCACCTGCAGGTGGCAAGAACGACACTTCAGCATCACCAAGCAATGTAGCACACCTGAGAAAGTAAGGCATGCTACCAGCTCCTCAGGCTGACAAGGAGCATGAGGTGAGGGCAGAGCCAGCCTGGAGCTCCCGTCCCTGTGTTCACAGCGATGGAGAGAGCTGATTGCTCTCCCTCTGCGCATTGCTGTACATACTGAGAAGCCGCACAGCAGCACATCTGATGACTGGGAGAGCTGCCAAAAGCACGAGGCCAGGCTGGGCCCCTGATGCGCCTGTCATCCCCCTTTATGTCTGAGAAACTCGCTGTGATCATGGTGGAGATGAGTGGGCAGAACCTAGACAGACTTATTCTTTTCTCTCCATCGCTTTCAGAACTATGCCCCAGCCCCACACAGAATTATTCATCTTGCTCTCAAGAGCCTGCCTCCATTTTCCACCCAGGAGAAGAAATCTTCAATAGAAGCTTTACATTGCAAAGTTGTTAGAAACGCTTGCCCTTTCCTCAGAGGCACTGTGCTCTCCAGGGTAGTCAGGCGCTTTAGTAAAGAGCTGGCATTTGCAGCAAGCAAGTGAGAAAGAAAAAGAATGATTTGTGTTCAGATAGGAATCCTGTATCAGAGAATATTCATGCACATGGAATAAATATCAATTCTGGCTCTTCAAGTTTATTTCTGTTCATGTACACAGGAAAAATATCAATTTTGATTCCCTGCTTTTATTTATGATGTAATTTGCACATGAAACTATTTTCTGACTGTATTCTCTGTATTTTTATGCCATGGTAAGACAGTCAAGGATGGTGTAGATGCTGTTCGGAAATAACAGGAATATGGATTCCGTGGTCCAAGTCCTGTGCAGCTCACCCCAGCGAAGGTCCAATGGACACTATTCTGTGGGAGAGTAAATCCATTTTGCAGATTCCCTGCATCTCCTTGCTCTGCTCCTCTTCACTTCATATTCATTCTGTCTTTCCCTCCTGAATCGCTCCTCTGAGAGTTGTAATGTCACCTCCTTCCGTTATGTAGAACCCTTCAGCTCCCTCCAGTTTCTGTCTTCCAACGTATTAAGCATTAATTAGCTCATTAGCTAAAAACCCTTTTTGTTTTTTGCCAATAGTGGAGCAGAACAGATTTGGTTTACTAATAGCAGCCTGAAACTAAGGGCAGTTACTAGACATTCATGTCAATTGTTATGGGATAAAATCAGCAAGTGTTCAGAATGCCACAATTATTGGCCATGCCTAGCTCTGACTTAGGATAGGTTTTGTTTGTTCTTGGCTAAAATAGCTAATAGATTGGTGTAAAGTATGGCAGACAACAGGCAAGTCACAGAACTAGCATTCTGCATTGATTCAATAAGGCTGTAGCAGCAATTCGTAAAATAGCTTAGAATCAAAGGAGCAAGTTGAAGTCTGCAATGGGAAGAAAGAGCTAAACAAGGCTTTGACTGTCACTAGCAAGCTGAGCCCTAACAAGGAAACAGAAAATGATTCCAGAATGAAAAACACAGCTATGTCAAACTCTGAGATTAGATTTTTTTGATTTTTGTCTTTTGTTTTTCTTTTTAAGGTTTGTTTTACTTCAAAGACAGAGTTAACACAGAGTCTTTTCATCTACTTATTCTCTTCCCAAATGGCAACAATAACCAAAACTGGTCCCAGCTGAATCCAGGAGCCTGAAACTCCATCCACACATCTAACAAATGTGTGGCAGGAGCCCATGAACTTGGGCTATCTACCGCTGTTTCCCCAGGCACATTAGCAGAGAGCTAAATCAGAAATAATGCAGCCAGAATTGAACAAGTGCGTGTGTGAAGTGCTGGCATTGCAGGCAGAGAGCTGGCTTGACCTACTGTGTCCTAATGCTGGCCCTGTCAAACTGTTACATAGACATGGGAACATGTCAGCCCTAGATGGTGGAACAGATTAACTACATGTATACCTGGCACTGCTTATGGAAATGGAGATACTAATATTTTTCCAAACTCATCCTCACCAATTCAGCATTAGATAGGATTGGTACTGCTCATCATGATTGGAATAGAAAAGGAATGACACATTATAAGTATGATTGAATGAGTTTCTGATTATATCCTTAATATTGGTCCCTAGATTTAAAATTATTTGTTCACAAATGCTGAAATTTGCTAAGAATCTTGATGTGTGTGCAGAAAATTTTTTTGAAAGATGTGACAATTGATAGACCGCTCAGTAGGTTTTTGAAAGCAACTCTTTATACTCCTACGACAGCTGGAGAGTGTTATGATTTTATACTATTTGCAAATTAATTTAGAGAAAATTATACTTTATTATTATTGTTGTTCTTAGATTTATTGGTGAAGTTGAACACTATTTTATATATTTAAACATTTTAATGCCATTTCTTGGTTACTTTTATTCATAAACTTTGTTCATTCATCATTAGAAAAGTGTTCCATAAACAAAAACATGGGGTCAAAAAAGAAAAAAAATTTTACATACGTAAATCACTTAAAATTGAATGTAAAGGCCTTGGAAACTGCGCTTGAGCGGGAAATAGGAGGAAGTGCTTGACAAGACTACTGAGAATTATGCTATGCAATTTCAGTTTGCTCAAAACAATTAAGAAAAAATGGACATTGTTGAGAGGTGATTCTCTTTCAAGGTACAAGAGTTGAATCCTACTTTTATACAATGCAGTGTAGTCATTATTCAGCTTAATGTGTTCCCTCTTATCCTAAGAAACATAAACTCTGAGAAAGGTAAAAGGAAGAGACCTCTTTATGCTTCTCCTTTGTTTTTCTGCAGCCCAAGCCTGAGGTTGCATTTAGCTTTGGAAAAACATTTCTAGTGACAAGTGGCCCATATATCATGAAGTATTGTAGATAAAAGGTGGTCACAGACCCCTTTGGGGCTGATTTGATTCATGCAGTAGTAATTGTACACCTCACAGATGTACTAACAGAGCTATGGCCAATACCACTCCTCAGAGTTGCCAAAATCATTCTGAAGATCTCCTTGCAAGATGCTTGCAAGAGGAAATATCTGTAAGCTGTGAGGAGACCTGGAGGAAAAATAATAGATTTCACAGGAATAAAAACACTTCATTAAGCATTCTTTAGGAAGCCCTTTGGTTTCTAGATCTCTGCAGGGATTGTTTTGTTTAGTGTCTCAAACAACGCTTTCACCTACCACGTGACAGCACTTGTGGAATTATTACACACTGAATAAGAGGAGCAGTGACTTGATAAAAATCATAGCCAAAATTTATATTGAAACCATGTGTTTTAAAAGAGACACTAGCTTTGGAAATTCAAATGCCATTCATTTCATTTAGAATGAAAAATATCCTTCAATAAGAGATTTATTTCTTCTTAGTTTTCTGGGGAATCTAAAAGTTCATATTCTTTATAGTAATAATAATATATTAAGGTGCTCTTTTCTTTAGATTTTCTCTGTGCTTTATTCTGTCATGTAGAACCCCAATAAATTGTTAGTTGGAGTTGCATGCTGAGAAAGTTAGAGAGTGATTCTGTTCTTTCATTGATATTTGAAGGCCCCCTTTTTTTATTTTTCATTTATTTAAGATGAACAAATTTCAGATATTCCTATATTTCCATATATAAGAGCATAATGACTCCCCGCCTAACCCTCCTTCCCACGCATGCTCTTCTCTCCCTCCACTTTCCTCTCCCACTTCCTTTCATGCTTACAATGGCATACTTTGTTTTATAATTGCAAGCCTGACTCTCCACAAAATAAAGAATTCAACAATTCCCAGATATTGTGATCCCTAAATGTATAAAACAAGCCAAACCCCATGGATTTTGTGCAGTCTTGTCTATTTTTCTGGAGATCTAAGGATGCACTGCCCTGACTCCTCCTCACCTGAACCACTTCCCAGGATTCTGCTTACCACGAGCCACCTTGCAGGATGAGGTAATGTCTGCCTCTGAAACAAAGAACAGGCGTGGTTGCTCAGCGCTTCCTCTATAGCAATGGGTCACAAAGTTGATTATGCCCTTGGTGCAGTACAAACCTATTATGTGTGTCACCCATCTATTTGACATCTCCGCAGCGGCCCTGTAGAAGCCTTTTTGCCACTGCTGCTAGCTGACCTGCAGACAGTATTTTGTCTTTGACACAGGAGTCTTTTTGCCGTTAGCTGTGAACACATGAACAAGCTAACTTTTTAGTTTTAGGGTAAGTGCAGTCCCTGATGTGACAAATCCCTGCCCTATGCAACTTACATTTCAGTCCACATAATTTCATTTATGTCATTCTTTGCTTATTCCTGATTCTTGTCTCAGGATCTCATCAAATGGGCCTTTTCCTTGAGTCTCCTCATCAGCATGAATCACCACCAAAAAAAGGAAAAAAATTATTCATCTTAAGATCACAATAATATATTACTTAAATTTTACAAGAAATTATTAAATCTTAAGTAGTGTGATTTTTCCCCCCCTCAGGACAACCACTGCTCTAAGGCACAAATGACAATTTAAATACTCAGAAGCAAAATCGTTCTGTAGATCCATCGCTAATGGACTGCTACAGGCAGAAGGTTCAGTGGTGTTTTTTGCTGGAGGTCAATACCAATTAGTGATACATTGTCAGCAGGAGTTCTCTTTCAAAATCGTTTTATAATATTCAAGTAACTCTTCTCCCTTCTGGCTTCCTGCATTTTAGAGATAGGTTGGCAAGCTCCTTATTGGTGGGTGGTTTAGAAATTTGTTAAGGTGCAATGTTGCTTTGTTATGCTATTATTTTCTGATATGTAAAACAGCATATTTTAAATGGTTTCTAAAACAAAAGTTATGTGTGCCCTCCAGCCATAAGGGCAATGAGTCCTCTCTTCAATACATGGATTTTTTTGTTTGCTTGTTTATTTGTCTGTTTGGGGTGTGTGTGTGTGTGCGTGTGTGTGTGTTGTTTTAATCATCTCAGAATCTAGGTAACTACCAATTAGTGAAGGAAACAGACTTGTTGAACATAAAGCTTCAGGAGGAAATTGATAAATACCATCTCACCTAAAATATCTTTAGGAGGTGTAAATACTTCTTAATTTAGCCCATTCTTGAATTATGCACTCATTTCATTAATTAGATGGTATTTGTTAAGTGAATGCTAACACTCAGCACTGTGCTTTTTCCCATGGCCTCCACTGTGAGTTTAGGGTGTTCCCCAAGTGCTGAGTACTGCAGGAGAAAATCAATCTCACTCATCCTTTTTATCATCAGTACCAAGGAAGAGAAGCTTTGAGAATGTGTGGAAGACCACTTACCTAAGCCTCTGGGTACTGTAAGACGTCCTGGAGGTAGCATTTAAGCCAAATCCCAATTTTATTTTTCTACTTGATATTAGGCAATAATGCAGTGTCAAACATGGGGTTCAAGCAAGTTCTTGTCGTATGTGAACAAGTGTTAGACATTGATTTAGTCCATTTGAGCTACCATTACAATGTCCTGTGAACTGACTGGCTTAGAAATAGCTGTTTGTTTCTCACAGCTGTGGGGGTTCTTGTATCTAGTTTATAACGGCACTCATGCCACTCATAAGGATGCCACACTCATTATCCAATTCATCTCCCAGAGGCCCTGCATCCTGATGTCATAACTGGTAAGGTGAGGATCTCAACATGGATTTTAGAAGGACGCAAACATTCCAACTGCAACTAGTTCAGAGAGCACTATAAAAGCCTGAAGCATGTGATCAACCAAAAATATTTAAAGTAAAATTGAAATTTTCTTTTCACTTGTATACCCGTCTAGGATCACTCATTATATTTAGGAAAATGGAGATGTTCCAGAAAGCCCAGTGCCCCTTCACCACTGTCCTTTGAAACCTGGTGCATTTTTTTCCCCCAGAGTAACAATGTTTAACATACATGACAGTCAAAAGTTGAACAGCTACACTAAAGTTCAGCTAATGAAAAGTAGAAAAGACCACAGTCCAACAGGAAAGTATTCAAGGGCTGTAAGCAATAATGAGGTGAAAATGTGTTCAGTTCTTAACCCTGTAGCCAGGCCTCTGTTCTCAGTACAGAATCTAACAGAGAACGACAGTAAAACAGTATTTATTAAATGTTTCCTTTTATTATTTTAGCGTCTTTGATTTTAGGGGGAAATAGACATCATAAAGCATGTGTAGGCTTTGTTATAAATAAAATCTTTCCTCTGGATTTCTTCCTTGCTGGTACAGTTCAAAGTTCAACTGCATGATCTTTGACCCAGTCCTGCTCTTCAGAATAACTTCAAGAGATCTTAGAAGAGTTGCATGGCTTTTGTTACTATTGAGGATTCGGTTTGTTGTTGTTTGTCAGTGATACTATGACCCGGGTTATATTAGGCTTGGCGGGGCTATATTGTGGAGTCAGATAAAATACTGTTTGGGAAGTCACTGAGCAGGTACAAAATGCTGTTTAATCCTGCCTCTACGGAACACTCATGGTGGTACTGAAGAAAATGTAAAAGCAACAAAATAGGTTGGTAGAGCTGAAGAATGGCAAATTTCTCCTTCTGCCATTCTGAGAGAAGGCTTCATGTGGCTTTATTTCGCATTGAGATATTTCCATGTCCCCCAAATATTTCGCTGGTGGTGGTAATGAATTGTATTGCCCTCTTGTTTATAACAGTGTGGCCATTCTGCTGAGGAGCCATATGGTTCCCATTTATTTTACGGTGTCTTTGACATCAGGAGAATTGCTGAGACAGCAGAGGAAAGTGCTTACACGCTGGACTGCAGCCAACAGCGCGATTATTTATATTTAGTAGAGACTACCTTTTCTTCCAATAAGAATTGAGAAGGCCCTAAGATATTATCTATGTTGGGATTTGAATAAAGCTAGAATATTGGTTTATATCTTTTAGAAATAATTGTTCCTTTAGTGGCAGTGAGATTTGTTTTTAAGCCTGAAATATTGGTGTTTAATTTCACCTATGAGAGAATAGGAAAACAAGCTGGGGGGAAGTAGGGTGTACTTATTTTAGCTCTGATGAGAAAGAAGCATACGTTTTATTTGGTTTAACGATATCAGCAAGGTAGTACCGTACATATGTAATTCTTTCCGTCTGTGTTTTGTGAGGTTTTGTTTTTTTACAAAGGTAATTATGTCTTACAAATATTCCTGTAAGGTAGATAAACACAGTTCTGAACATACTAAAGAAGAAATAATAGAAATACAAATGGTCATTAATATAATTTGAGTAATGGATCTTAGCAAGAATTGGAATTCAGATTTTAATTGATGCTATTATTGAACAAACTGTTTTCCAGATGTCAGGAAAGGAAATAATTCCTCATATTTATTAGCAGTGTGACAAGCTGAAAATGAAGAAACAACCTTTAGAAAGGAGAAGACAAATAGATATTTCAATAATATATTCCATATGTAAATGTTAACTTTGGCTGCGTGGAAGTCTCAAAGATTCCCTGGAAAATTGTAATGTGATCTAAAGAAATATAGATAGTGCAGAAAGAGAAAAGAGCCAGTAACATTTGGTCAAAATTTTGTAAAATGACTCTCAATAGCAATGTTAAACGGCTTGCTGAGTCTAAAGATGTTACAGAAAAAGAAAAATTCCCAGTATTTGGGCAGAGCCAAGCAGAATACTAGGTTTAGCAAAAGCATTTTAATATTGTGTTATGCCTCAAATATTTTGCTGTAAGACTCTAATTGTATAAATTTAACTTTAATGATATATCGTGGAAAGACACATTGAGTCAGAAAGAAAACTGCATATGTTAAATGTAAGAAATGGAATGACAAAATTCATGATGCTGATAACATGAACTGAAGCAACAGGAAAGTCAAATATGAAAATTGGAATGGGGTGAGCATTGTGGTCCAGCAGTTAAGCTACCCCATGGAACCCCTGAATCCCATGTTTGAATGCCTGGGTTTGAGTCCCACCTCTGGTTCTGATCCAGCTACTCATGTGCACACTGGAAGGCATCAGGTGATGACTCATGTACTTGGATCCCTGTCACTCATGCAAGATACCTGAAACAAGTTCTGGAATCCCAGTGGCAGCCTGGCCCAGTCCTAGTCATTGCAGACATTTGGGGAATGAATGCACAGAAGATATTCTCTCTCTCTCTTTGTCTCTTTCTCGCTATCCCTTTCACACACACACATACACACACACACACACACACCACACACCCCACACACACGTCAATGTGCCTTTCAAATATATTTTTTATATAAAGCCAAAAATTTTTAAAGGAACAAATTAAAGATCAGTACATTTACTGATCTTTAAATCACTGAGTGGTACAGTTTTTTGCTCTATAATCTAATCTAAACTGGCTTTAGTTCAATACCCACCTGGAAAGTAATGACATTTTAATGAAGGCCAATTTTGCACTCACATTTTCAGAAGAAAGTCAATTCAATGCAAAGGACAGTATTGGTACTGTACATTATATAGAAAGATTAGATATTAAAAAACACGTAGTTTCTTTTATTTCTGCTCTCAAGTTCTAGGGTTTTGCTTTTTGTTTTAAGATAATATTTAAAATAAAAATGGTTTAGCCTTTTTGTTTCCAAATATCATTATTACTTTTCTTAAAATCAATACTAAATGTTAACTTTTGGGTATTTAGATTTTTCACAAGAAATAGAGGAGTAGCAAGGGAGGCCTTCAAAATAAGTAGCAATATGTGAATGAAAAAGAACTAGGAAGTTATCACCATTTACAAATTAATGTAAGTTATTTATAGCATCAAGTCAAAAATTTACATTTAAATTATATATGAAATTTTGAGAATTTATATCAAAATCTCAGGCAGTAAATCTTTTTTTTTCTTCCCCTAACTGGAGAATTTCAATTAGACAATTAGTCTGTTGAACCACTCCTAGAAATTCAAATGTAGTCTGCACAATGCTGCTGAGCAGCCTCGGCTGTGCCCGTGAGACAGGAGAGAGCTGAGAGAGCTGTTTTCCTCCATGCAGATCTCTCACTTGCCAACATGGATGTAGCTGACAGACTGAATGGATGATGACGTGACATGCATGTTCACGATGCAAAACAAAGCTGTAGTCATCCCTCAAGAGTCATCTTTTCACAGCACTTCTGCCCTTGCTGCTTTGTTCTAGTTCTTTATGTGCATATGCAGTATCTGCACATAGCTTGATAAAAATGTTTCATGTAGTCTTACATGGAGCTTGTTTTTATTTTTGGTAAATTAGTGGTAAAAAGAAGATTCCCATCTTGAATTATTTCATTCAGAAACTCAATACACCAAAGATCTTATTAGTCTCTTGAGTCATCCAATATGTGTATTTTCATTTTAGTATTAAAGTTGAGAATGCTGCCTCTAAATGGTTAACCTCATAATCCTATCTGTGAATTACAAACCCAGAGCACTTCCCTGGAGGACTGAAATCAGAGTGGCTTTTTCTTATGTATATTTATCATGTTTTTAAAAATCTTTATTTTCACTTTTTGTTTTAGAGACAGAGTAACAAAGAGAGAGAGACACACAAAAAGAGAGATCTTCCATCTAATGATTCATTCCCCAAGTTCTCCTAATAGTAAAGATTAGGCAAGGCCACAGCCTCAAACAAGAAACTCCATTTCGGTCCTAGGCCCTCATCTGCTCTTCCCAGGCACATTAGCAGCAAGCTGAGTCAGAAGGACAATGATTCTGGGACATAAACCAGGCACTCTGATACGAGACTCAAGTGTTGCAAGTGGCAGCTTATCATACTCTCTACAGTCGATTGTTTTGAGATGGGCAGAGTGCAGTTAGGTGCTGAGGACAGAGGTGCAATATAATTCCTAAAGTCTTTAAAGCTATTATCCGTAACAAAGGGAAGCAAGGTCATCCAGTAGAAAGTCTTGAATTCAAATTCTGGCATATCACTTAGATGAGAACTACTTTTTTGCTTGATCTTTATTTTTGAATGCTTTCATACTATTAAAAGCAGTACTGTTTTTTTAAAAGGACTGTTATTTGTTCTTCGCTAAGTGGATCTTAATATGTGCTGCCTCTGTCTCAATTCAAAGTATCTTTTTAGAAAGGGGAAACACTTCTATTTTAAAACATGGATAAGTAATAAACATTTGATATGTTTTTACCCAATATTTGGAGAGAGTACCTTTCTTTTGTTTATGATCATGTGTGTTTATAACTGAATAATGATTTGACCATAGCACATGAAGCAGTTGAATTTATACCCTTAATATAATCTGAATTTCACTTCTGATTAAACAGAAAATATTCCCAGGTGCTGTTTATCTCCCTTATCCCTTTCATTTACCCATAGTCCATAATATATCTTTAGCATGAGTCTTGCAGTTCCTCCCCTAAAATGGTGTATGATTGCCCTGCATGGTCTACTTGAACAAAATGACTTGAAAGAGATAATGAGGGCAAGTGTTTCTGGAGACCTGAGGGTGTGAGTCAGATAAATCAAAGCAGACAAGTAGGATGAGAAGAGATTGCTTTTGATTCAAAACGAAGCCTTTTAAAGGAATTAATCCTATGATTCTTGGTTGCTACGTCATTTTACCCTTCTCACAGTGATTAAGACTTGAGACCATGTGGGTGATAGTCCTGATCAGAGGGGACCACCTTGACAATTACATCAATTTAGACAAGACCATAGGAAAAATTTAAGAGTTATTTCCAAAACTGCAATGAATTTTAATAGCATTATTCATTGAAAATGGATTTCATATAAATATGAGAAATAATATGCACACTTTCTGAGACCCTGAGTTTTTTAGCTAATATTTATTTTTCTTTTTAATTTTTAATGCTACAGTTCCATATGATTTTAAAGCAGAAATTTTTATTGCTCAGAATTTCCAAGGTAAAATAGGTTAATTTCTTCATTCTTGCTTTCCTCCCACTAAATCTCCCCTATCAAATCATGGAAAAATAACCTGAAAAGATATAGAATAGGCCTGTCCTGGCTGCTTCAGAATGTCTGGGGCCATCTTGGCTCACGGGACTTGAGGGCGATGAATTGCGGCCTAGGAACATTCATGAATAAGGCCACAGTACGTGCAGGTGAGGACTGAATCCTGGGGGACACCCAACAGCAGAGGCACTGTACTTGCAGCTAAGCTGGGGAACTGAGATCTGGTGGTTTGGAGTGGAGAGATTGGAAGATCTGTATGGGTCAGATCAATTCACCAACCCACATGGAAATCCTGAGATGGGCTCGTTAGAGCAGAACATCACTAACTGCCACACACCAGCCCACACGAAAGCTGTGGTTGGGGGCCTGTCTAGCAGAGCTAGATCCCAGTACCTGACTGAGTATTGGAACAGGGAACAGGTCACACTAGGCAGGGCCATGATACTAACCAGCACAGGAGAGACCCAGGTCTGGGGGTAGATTCTTTGGCGGGGTGGGGATAAGTGTGCCCAGCCCTGTGGAAATACAAATCCTGCTGGTTTGGGGTGGTGACGGGCTGAACTAGGTGTGAACATGGAACCCACTAACACTCACAGGTACTGGGGCTGGAAATAAACTGGTCAGGTCCAAGCTGCAGCATCTGCATGTGCAACCTAAAACAGGGTATAGTGCGGGCCAGCCCACAACATTCACCAGCTTATAGAAAGACCAACATGGAGGGGCAGGCTATGCCAGGCAAGGGCCTAGCACCTGCTGGCACATATGAGATCTGTGTCTGGAGTGGACCAAATGGGGAGAGCCTGGGAAACTTCCCTATGGGGTCATTGCTTCCACTGGTGACCATGTGGTCCAGACGTAGGGGTCGGGCAAGCTGGGCAAGGTAGCCCCATCCATTGGTTAGGGTGTGTGTTGGTTTTCGAAAGGGACAGAGTGGGCAAAGCCGAGCAAACCTTAGCCCACTGGAGAGTGTAGAAACCAGGCTGGAATGCAGGTCATACCGGGCTAGGGTATCGCATCTACTGATTTATGTGAGACAAGAATAGGAGCAGACTGAGCAGGGCCAGGTTGCAGCACCTGCCAGCAAAAGTTGGAACTGGTGGCTGGCTAGGTCAGGCCAGGCTGCAGCATCTAAGGTAAAGACTAAGATAGGTGAGGGGCTATGCCATGCCGTGTCAGAGCAACTACTGGCACACAAGAGATCTGTAGATAGTAATAGGCCTGGTTGGGGAGTAAAGGGGATGCCCTGACTGGGGTGTGATTCCCATTGGTGAGTGCGAGGGCCAAGTTGGGGGGTACAGTCTGGTCTGGATATGACTGCAGAATCCCTTGGCACGTGTGTGGGCTAGGACTGGGATGAGCCAGACTGGGCTAAGTTCTAGCACCCGCTGTTGCTCATGAGAATCATGGTGGGTGTAGGATGGGCTAGTCTAGATCTCTGCCCCTGCTGAGCCATGCGTAAGCTGTGTTTGGGTGCAGACCAGCTTTGGTTGGGCTGTAGCACCCAACCAGAATGGACAAGGGCCAATCAAGAAAGGCCACTGTTCCTGTGGGACAGGAGGTAGACTAAATAGGGCTGGCCCATGGACCCACTAGTGTGTGCAAGATCTGGCACTGGGAGAGGTTCTAATGGACCCACTGGTGTGTGTGAGATCTGGCATTGGGAGAGGTTCAAATGGAGGAGCTTGGTAACTCCTCTGTTGGGACACACTCCCTACAGCTGAGTGCAAAGACCAAGACAGGAGCAGCCCAGACCAGACCAAAATACAGTATGAACTGGCATACATTTGGCATGGGTCAAGGGCAGGCCAGGCTGGGTCAATTAATATCATCCCCTGGCAAATCTGAGCTCCACAATGGAGTGTGGGCCAGGACGCAACACATGCCAGTCCACATTAGAGCCGGGACTTGGGGATGGCAGGGCTGGGCTAGGCAGTATCTCCCACCAGTGTGAGCTGGAATTGGGAGTGGGCCAGGCCAGGCCAGGCTACAGCACCAACTAGCAAATGCTGAGTTGAGGCAGGCCTTGCCAGACTAAGCTGCAATACCCAACCAGCACATGTGAAACCCAGGGGGTCGTGGGAATGAACCCAATCGGAGAAAGATGCTGCAGGGACCCCACATCTGGACCACTATTTCCACTGGTGAGCATGAGAGCTAGAATGGGGGTATACCAGGCTGGGCAGGGCCACAACATCCAATGGCCTACATGTAAGCTGGCTCAGGGAAAAGCCAGACTGGGCTGACTGTACCTTCTGGTACATACATAAGCCAGAGTGGGTGTCAGTAAGTTGGCCTTTGCCACAGCATCAGCTAGCGGATGCTGGCTTGGGGTCAAATTCTGTCAGGTGCATGCATGGCTAGACAGATGGTGGTACCCGCTGGCACCTGTATGGACTGGATAGTGAAGCTGGTTGGAATAAACTGGGCTTCATTGCTCATTGACATGTATGAGAGCTGAATAAGATATGGGACAGACAGGGCAAGTTAGCGGTACATAAAGCAAGCACAGGAACCAGGGTAGGGGGCAGGCCTGGTGGGGGTTAGTGTAGGTTGCTTCAATTAGGCCATAGCTTCCACTGGTTTATGTGAAGGCTGAGTATGTGGTGGGCAGGACTGTGCTGGACTCCCACACCCACTGGTTTGCATAAAATACAGGGCTGGAGACAGAACTGACCCAGCAATTGCAACTACCAGTGTGTGCGTAGATTGATTTGGATGATGTACTGTGCTGAACCATGTATTGGCAAGCACACACAAGAAGCAGGTCTGGGGTGGCCTCAGATGACGTTTCTTTGGTGATTCCCTACCATCCGAACCACTGAACTAAGAACCTCAACCATGGAGAAAATTGCAGGTTTCATGGTCTGACCATGAAGTGCATGTGTCAAATCTGGGCCTCCTCAGTGGCTCAGACAGAGCAGTGTACAGCATATTCAAATGCACATGGAGGAAATAGAAACACATTGGAGCCTCCAGAGGACACCTGGTACCATAGCAGAGGATGGAGGAAAAAACAAATTGATCAACTACTCCAACCAAGTGTTGACTATGAAGATCTGGGCAGATGGAGACTCTAAGTTAAACTATAGCAGCTGGTGGATTCTGGAGAGATTTCATCATGATTGGAGTGGTAGGAATGACACAAATTCAGGACTGTTGAATTGTCAAAACCTTTTGAGAACTTCATGGCATTGTGAATTTCTATTTTGCTTTCTATTGTTGATTTTGTATTGTGGCTTTTCATTTAAGGGGATGTATAGTAACTGTGTAATGGAGACTCTCATATCCAGATTTGAGGATACAATTCAGTGTCTTCTCTACTTCCAGAGCAAAGATGGACTCCCAATGAAACTGTTAACTATATCTTGACAATAAGATGCCGGACTCTGCCATTGTCCATGCCGGCAATGATGGACATGACTGTGTATGAACAACTATACTATAGTAACAATAAAGGGAACTCACTGGGTGGGGGAACTCAATGGGGCTTCCCATTGAGGGAAATACCAAGACCTATGGAACTGTATCATAAAATGATAATAATCATGATAATAAAGTGTAAACAAATTTAAAAAGATATAAAATAACTAAACATCTGGCATTTTTCACTTGAGCAAAGCATATTAGAAAAAGAAATGGATAATTGTTGATCCAAATAGAAGAATTCATATTTTCCACGATTCTCCCCTTGTTTGACGTGACACTAGACTGTGTGTTTTCAAACTCCATTCCAAATTCAGGGCAAAAAAATACAGATGTTTGTTGCTTTCTGTGTTCGAGGTTACAGTGGAGCTTTGCTGATAGCTGCTAACATTAAAGAGAACAAGTGAATATAAAGGGAATGAGCAATTTACTGCGCATATTTTGGCCTGAAGTGGCTGTCCTATGGCAAAACTGGTGCACCATAAGCTGTCCCTGTGCATGCGGAAGTCATCACACTTGGGTGGAATTATACTAATGGCTTCCACAAAAGGCTGAAGTGTAAACCAGAAAGCAACTTGATTATTTTTAGTAAGAAAAAGAAAAACTAATGAGTTAGCCAGATAATCCTACAGGCTTGAATATATATTACAGTTGTTAAGGACAAATTAGTTTGTGCATGTAGGAATGAAGCAATAAGAGCTGAATTTTCATCTAAAATAAATGTGAGTAGCACTTAATATGATCCTACTTTGATATTTTGATATACTCATCCTTGAGTGAAATCATAATATTCAGGATATTTATATGATCAGAACGTCTTTTTTCCTTAGTGATACTGAAAATATATTATACAATTCTTAGTTTTTATATTTCCTTTCTAATCTGTTTTGTCCCTGAATCATCTTATTATGTATTTTATAGTAAAAAAGTTGTTTACTATTAACACACATTCTTATTCTGGCATTGTGAAATAGTCATTGCAATGTCTCTTCTCCATAGGTTTTTGAAGATTAATTTACCTATAATTCAGTTTAAGAGAGAGGGGACAACACAGTGAGAGATCGTCCATCTGCTGGTTCCTTTCCCAAATGGCCCCAATGTCCAGGATAGGACTAGAGTGAAGCAAAGAGCATGGAGCTCAATTCAGTTCTCCCACATGGGTGCAAGGGTCCAAGCACTTGAGTCATCTTCCATGCTTTCCCGGGCTTAAAAGTAGGAATCTGAGTTATCAGTGGAGCAGACCAGGTTTGAACCAGTGCCCATATCAGATGCCAGCATTGCAAGCAGTGGTTTAATCCACTGTGTCACATGCTGGCTCCTCCATTCATTATTACAGTGTTTTTAGAATGTTTGAGTTCAGGAAATAGCTCATCTCAACCACTCTGTGCTCTTTATTCACATGCAAAGATCAATTACCTGTACAATCGATAATAAGCTTTCAGTAACACAAGTGTGGCCCATGTGCTAACTACAGTGATCTTCTCAAGAGCTGTCTCCTGGACAGTCTATATGTCAATTATTCTTGCATTAAGACTTCCATTTCAGGATGGTAACATTGATTGAGATAAAGTAAAAGTTGTGGAAAGACAGTACAAAATTGCTATGGAGTATGAGAAAGGACTAATCAGCTTTCCAAAGCAGGAATAAAAGACACATTCTCCTTTCTCTCTCTCTCTCTCTCTCTCTCTCTCTGTATGTGTGTGTGTCTTTCATGATTTTGCCTCATAGTAGTAAAACCAGCACTGAACTTTAGAGAGAAACAAAGTAGAGTTCGATCCTTTTGCAAAGGGCAGAGTTTAAACTGTAATATTGGGCAGGTTTGATATTCCCTAATAAAGCAGATGTGTTGGATGAATTTAGTCTGCTTCCCAGGCTCCAAGAACACAGGTTTTTTAATGCTCTAATAGAATCACTGGGAAAGGGACGTGGGTGGCTCCTAACTTAAGCAAAGTCACAACTAAAACTTCCTCCATTAAGGTGATCTTAATTATACTCCCCAAGCTTTTGGATCACTGTCTTCACAGTGCTTTTTATACCATGCAAATGCTAAAATAAGCATAGGAACATGCCTGAAGTATAAATCCTAGGAGATAGAAGGAAGCACCATCCCTAGCACAATGACAATGTGATCTCCAAAACTGGCCAGAGTTGTTACTCTCAAAAAGCCTTAGAAAATCATCTCTAAACTCTGACATTAGGGAAAGGATAGTTTCTAAGAGAGGATAATGCAACTGATTATTCCAGAAGGATAAAGAAGTTCTATAATCTAAAACTACTTAAAAAGATACTTGGTATACAGACCAAAGATGGACTCCCAGTGAAGGAATTGAATACATCCTAACAGTAAGATGATGGACTCTGACAATATCCATGCGTACAACGTTGGGAAACACTTCAATAACAATATGATGAACTTGTGACTATTCATGAAAGACATCCATTGTAAAACTATAAATCAAGGGTGGTGGGGAGGAGGGGCCTTAGGGTAGGGCATTGGCAACCCCAAAGCAATGGAACTATATCATAAAACAAAATATTTTTAAATGTAAAAAAGACACTTGGCTGGAATACCATAAACTGCTTTAAAAATCGTGTGCTAGAATTATCTGAGAAGCCTATATTAATAACTTTTGAAAGCCTTCCTTCAAACTTCGGCCATGTCGCTGGGGTGAAAAGAGCCCCTGCACTGGCTGCTGCAAAGGGTGCCCCAGGTGAGGCCAGACTCAATGCTGGGGAATCAGGCTGTGGTTTGGATATGGCTGCAATCTCCCTTGGCACAAGTGAGCACACGTAACTGGGCTAGACTCCAGCACCATCTGGTGTGCTGGAGAACCTGGGTAGATGTAGGATGGACTAGGAATGGTCTCTGCCCCTACTGAGCCATGTGTGAACTGTGTCTGGGTATAGAAGAACTGTGGCTGGGCTGAAACATCCAACAATAAGAACTGGAATGGATTGAAGGCCAGCAAGGAAAGGCCACTGTTCCTGCCAAGACAAGATGTGGACTAAGTAGTGCTGGCCCATGGACTCACCAGTATGCACAAGATCTGTCATAGGGAGAGGTTCTGATGGAGGAGTTTGGGAAACTCCTTTGTCCAGGACACAGTCCTTGCAGGTGAGTGCAAAAACCACAATAGGGAGCAACCCAGAGCAAGCAAGAGAAAGACACCCACAGACATACATTTGGCATAGGTCAGGGGCAGACCAGATTAAACCAGTTCACATCACCTGCTGACGAATCCGAGCACTAAAACAGAGTGTGGTTCGGGCCAAATTTGGTCACAACACATACCAGTGCATATTAGGAAAGCCAAGGTGAAGTAAGCCATACCAGATGTGGTTGCAGTGCCCAATCAGCACACGTGAGAACGAGGGAGGTGGGGCAAAGACAACAGGGGTAATACGTGCTCCCCGACTGGACAGCCACTCCCATTGGTGAGAGTTGGGATGTAGGCAGAGCATACCAAGCAAGGGTACAAAACCTGTGGGCCTCATGTGAACTAGATCAGGGAAAAGTCAGGCTCGGCTGACAGTTCCAACTGCTGCAAACATAAATTGGAGTGGGTGAGGGTTGGTTGGCCTCTGCCACAGCATCAGCTGGCAGAGGCTGGCACAGGGAGCTAAATCTGTCAAGTTAAACTCCAGAATCACCTGGAGAGTGCATAATCTGGGAGTGGGAGTGGCCTAGTGGGGAGATAGTGGGCACCTCCCTCTTGGGTTACACTCCCGCTGGACAGCATGAAAACCAAGACAGGGCTGACTAGACAGAAAGGCAACTGCCAGTATTGTGCGGACTGGATAGTAGGGCTGGTTGAGTTGAACTAGGCTTCAATGCCCATTGACATGTATGAGAGCTAAATGGGATGTGGGATAGACTAAACAAGTCTGCAATACATAGTGGCAAGCATAGGAACCAGGGTAGGGGCAGACCTGGTGGGGATTATGGGAAGTCGCCCCAACTAGGCTGCAGCTGCCATTGGTTTGCGTGAGAGCAGAGTATGAAGTGGGCAGGATCAGGCTGGACTGCAACAACCATTGGTTTATGTGGAAGACAGAGCTGGAAACAGAACTGACCCAGCAATTGCAACCACTAGCATATGCATAAACTGATTGGGGCGACAGACTCTGCTGGCTCTTGTACTGGCAAGCACACACAAGAATCAGGTCTGGGATCACCCCAGACGAAGTTTCTTTGGAGATCCATCCAACTGAACTGCTGACCTCAGAACCCCAACTATGAAGAGACTGTGCCTGCCAATGGATTCTGACGAGATTTCATCATGCTTGGAACAACGAGATTGGCAGCACTTTAGAACTACTTAACTATCAAATAGTTGATAGGACCCTCGGAGCATGCCCCATATTGGGGACCTGGGATGGGTGGGAGACTGGATGGGGCTTCTCCCTTTGTTTCTCCCCTTACCCCAGATACAGAAAAAAAAAATGATATTAGTGTGGAAACAATGGTCTTACCCACCTTCCTTTAACCCTTGCCCCTTTTTGCCCTAATCAACTATGTAAGATTAACAAAATAAAAATATATTTTAAAAAAAGAATCCCTTCAAATCCTTTTCAAATCTGGAAATTTTTGTTGCTGGAAGATTTCTTTTCAGTCAATCATATTTATGGTTTCAGAGCAAGAAAGATAAAAGTTTATGTCCCCAAAACAGAGGTTGCTGCTTGCTATGAGATGGTAATGGATGAGATTGTCAGATCTGGTAACAGATTACTGGGCAGATTGTTGAATTTTGCTTTCAATGGTGCTTTTTTACATTTTGACAAATTCTTGTGTTTTTAGATGACTTAAATATCCCATTGTGAAGTAGATCAGAGCTTTTAAATCACAGTTGAAAATTGTCTGTTGCCAGGAGTACAAATGTGTTTCTGTGAAGGTAGCTGTAAATAAATGGAAGAAAAACACCTACATGTTTCGATGCATTTCCAATCTCTTCTGAAAAAGTAAAATGATGAAGAGGGGAAGTTGTAAAAACTGGATTTTTGTCCTAATGTTATAATTTTTCTAATCACAAATCTGTGTTTCTCGTCACTGGAATGGAAGTGGGCAGAGAGCATTATCTACTTTTCACTAATGTACCCCAACCATCTTGCAAGTGCCAAGCATGTGGTAGATCTTCAGATCATGTTAATGGAATGAGTGAATCCATAAAATTCAATTAAGCATGTCACTCTCTATTTAACTTGAATGCTTTGAATAGAGAAGAGACTAATGACTTTGAGCTTCCTTAATTAGAAATTTTAGCAAGTCTATATGAAACTATAGTCACTTTCCTTTTTTTGTTTGCATGAGTTACATTCTTCTAAATCAAATTCACTATTGAAGTCAGCAACAGTTGACATCTTAAGTCCAATGTCTTAGCCACTCAGCCATCCTGGTACAGGCAACTTCCAGAAATTCTGTGATGCTAGACTCAGCCTAATTTACCTGCACTTCAATGGGTTGAGCTCTCCAATATAGCACAATAGTGAAAAGTCAGGACTCCAGAATAATGACTCCCAATTTTACCACCAGTCAGATGATCTTACGCATGCTAGTCTTTGGTAACTTCATTTGGCAAAAAGGGCAACATGGCAAATATAAACTCAAGAATTTATATGGAAAAAAAAATCATTAAAATGAAGTTCCTTTCCTGGAATGACTTGCAGGAAGCCCTTAATAGCTACTGCTAACATAATTTTTCTATCCATGGATTTCTCCTCAGTTCATTGTTTTTGTTTTTCTTCCTGGGCTGGTATATTTATTTCTTAGGATTACCACAGAAATGCATTACATACTAGGTGGCTTGAAGTAACAGAAATTTCTTTTCTCACAGTTCTGGAGGTTAAAAGACCAAAATTCAAGTTTTGGCAGAGCCCCATGGATCCCCTGAAATCTGTACTGAAAGGTTTTTGTTGATATTGCCCTAGGTATTGTTGGCTTGGGCAGCATAAATCCAGGTCCCACGGGTATTCTTCATGGCTTTCTTCACACCATTTTCTTTCTTTAATGTCTATTTATAGATTTTACAGCAATACTAGTAGTATTGGATTTCAACCTTACAGCCTACCTGACTATCCTGACTTAGTCACCTCTGTAAACACTCTTCTTCCTTGAGAGACATTTTGAGTGTTAGAACTTCAGTATGTTCACAGTTGGGAATGTGCAGATACTATTCAACTTGTAGTGCCATGATATTATTATGTCTTCTAAGGAAAGTATGGGTTTCTTTCCCTGATGTGAAAGCATCCTTTCATATGTCATCTGCCTGAGAGCTTTTAGGTCCAGTCTAGCACTAGACAGCTGTTACAAAATAAGTCACCCAAACTCCAGAAGCCTGGGTTATTCCAATATAAGATGAAAGGACCAGGCCTGATGGCATGTACCACATAATCCAAATCCAAAAGATTGTGTTTATTATGTAGAACTGGCTTTTTATTGACAATGGTGTGCATTTTAGCCTCCTTGATTTATGAGCATCTTGATATCCTTAAAAATAGCAGTGATAATTCTGACCATCACCACATAAAAATAACGAAGTATGGTGATTAAAAGGCTTGATTGAGCAATTCCAGAATTTGTACACATGTATCAAAATATCATGCTGCACTTCATAACTATATGTATAACTTTGTAAATTAAAGATCAATAGTAGAAGAAAAAGTTTTGATATCTGTATGAAATTTTCAGCTATCTCAGCAAATACCTGGATTAAAATCCCATAGTCTTCAAGGTTCTTTATAGAGCATCTTGTTAGATTTGATTATTAAATTGTCTGAATAGTGACAGAAATCTTTCTGTGCTTTTTTACTCTCTTTTGGAATTTTCCAAAATCCATAGACACGTTTTTTATGCTAAGCACCCTGCATATACAAACAAGATGCAAAGGTGTGAGGATTTACATTATGTGTTATTTCTGAGGGTACTATGACAGAGCTCATGTGAAAATCCTAAAGCCAAAATTTAAAGGATTAAGAGAATGAGAAGTTACTATCTGTCAGAATCACCAGCTGTTGACAATTTTCCTGAAAACTGTACTGAGACTACCATGAAAGAAATATTACAACAGCTACTCCTTAAAAGGAAACAAATACCAATTTAAAATGCCTGTATAACGATGATGCTGGGTAACAGTTTTAGAGCACCCTGGCCAAAGATCATGCAGTGATATTTTCTTGGATTCATCTGAACATCCCCGCCATAGCCATTCACTGAATTGTTTCTCTTTCAGCATCCTCCATTCTCAAAAGGGAGAAGCGGCTGAGGACCAAGAATGTGCATTTCAGTTGCGTCACTGTGTACTACTTCACCAGGAGGCAAGGCTTCACAAGCGTGCCCAGCCAAGGTGGCAGCACCCTTGGCATGTCCAGCCGCCACAACAGCGTGCGCCAGTACACGCTAGGCGAGTTCGCGCGTGAGCAGGAGCGACTGCACCGGGAGATGCTACGGGAACACCTCAGGGAGGAGAAATTAAACTCTTTGAAACTAAAGGTAAAAAAAAAAAAAATAAAAACTGATTTTTTTTTCTTGAAATACCATAGCCTCGCAGAATTTTGGTTGAATCAGTCACTTTTCCATCCATATTGACAAACCCAATTGCAGTTTCACATACCAGGCTATATGAGCTTTGTGCAGTGGCAGTATTGTAGCCAGTGAGGTTTATCTGAGGTGTGATTGAGGTTTCTCTGAGATGCAGTGATTGCTGATCAAAAAGAAAAGCGAGAAGTGAGACATGGACCTGACATTGCTTATTCATTCATTCCATCCATACTTACTATTGAATTATTATTAGATTACACGCTGTGCCTGTGCTGAGGCTAGCAGGTAATGCAAAGTAGCTGTGATGCCACTACAAGATCTAGTAACATGTTTTTTACTTCATGGCATTGTAAATTTCTATTTTTCTTCCTATTGTTGATTTTGTACTGTGACTTTTCATCTGAGGGGATGTACAGTAGCTGTGAAGTGGAGACTAACATATCCAGATGTGAGGATACAATGTAGTATACATTTCTACTTCCAAAGATGGACTTACAATTAAACTGTTTACTATATCTTGACATTAGGATTCTGTGCCATTGTCCATGCCCACAATGATGGATATATGACTATGTATGAAGAACTATACTTTAGTAATGATATAGGGGAACTAGGTGGAGGGGCGAGGAATTGGGGCTGGGATAAAGGAAATACCAGGAACCTATGGAACTGTATCATAAACTGTATCATAAAATGATAATAACAACAATAAAATGTAAAAAAAAAAAAGAACTTGCAAATAAACTGGAAAGAAAAAGATCAATCAGGTTGTCAAAATACAATAAAATCAAAACTTTATTCCATGCCATTAAGGACAGTAAAAGATACTTTCAAGTGTGTGACAGGGACGTTGACAGGGCACAGGGGAACAGGAATCACATTCTTAGGGAACAGATATAAAAATCTGGAGTAGTAACTAGTCCAAAAGGACTGCTAAGTGGATGAGGTACCAGAAGAAGCTGTAGCAGCACTGTGAGCCTGTAAAGGCATGCAGACGGAACAGGGATAGGAAGAGTGAAGCAATAGTGAAGAGTGAAGCAGGCAGGGGACTGTTGTAAACTACCACTATGATATTTATCCTAAGGCCTTTAGAAGTCAGCAGCAGGTTTAAATTCAAGGTTGGGATGGTAGGATAATATATTCCTGTTCAGTGATGTGAAAATGGGTTTGTTGAGAGGGGTAGTAGCATCATGGAAGATACTTCAACAGTACAGGATGGAAATAACAATAGGTTAAATTAGAACAATGGCAGGGGAAATGAAGATGGACGAACACAGAGAAATTTAAAAATAAAATCAAGGGTACTTGATGACACTGGATTTAGGAAAAAAGAGAGGGAGGTTACCAGCAATGACATCCACTTGATGTGGCTTGTGAGAGTGCCATTCGCTGTGACAAGGCATGAAGGAAAGCAAGTTGTTGGGGATTCAGGGATGGTTAATTAGCTAATTTTGTGATGTCTGAGTTTCAGAGTTTAGAAATTATAAAGAGGTACCAGGAAGCCATCCAAGGGAACACATTAGAAAATGAGTGGAGAGAAAAACAACATACAACACAGAGATCCTTTTGTCAGCTAGAGACACTCATTTTATTTGGACTGATCCTTCCTGTTATAAATACATGGAAATACTCTCCCATCATAGTCTAATGACAGTCTTTCTTAATCCTGGGAGTTTAACATGAGCATCATTTCTCAAACACCTGAAGCACAATTATGCACGTGTGTGATACTTTTATTCATATGTGCCTGGTTCCCAATTGTATGACTATTGAGGTGAATATAGCTTAGTCTGTAGCAGACGTCATATTTCTTTTGACCATATTCTTGGCAGTTTTCCTTGAAAGTGCCTTGAGTTTTTGAAGTAATAATCCACTATTATTGTTTGCTTTTAAGGTTTGTGTATTTATTTATTTGAAAGGCAGTATGGAGAGTATAAGAGACAAAGAGATCTTCCATCTTTTTGTTCATTCCTCCAAATGGCCAAAATAGCCGAGGCCAGCCCAGGCCAAAGCCAGGAGTCAAGAGGTTCATCTATGCCTGCCATGTGGGTACAGTGACCCAAGAACCTGGATCATCTTACACTGCTTTTCTGGGCACATTAGCAGGGAAGTGTATCAGAAATGGAGCAGCTGGAACTCAGATGCCCATATGGAATGCTGACATTGCAAGTGGCTGTGCTTGCCGCATCACAGCACAATCCTGGACTCTATTATTGCTTTTTATGATGGCTCTGCATGCAATTTAACTTACTAATAATTCTCAAATTTTCTTCTGAAACCCATACTCCATGATTTAATGTGCTGCAAACTAACTATAGTCCTGTCCAGAGAAAAGTCATTCCCCAAGATCAAATGTTAGTACAAAAATACTAATGGAAGTCAGACATTGATTTTACTTGACAGGTAGTTTATAAATATTATTTAATCTAATCCTCATGAACACCCTGTGGACTGATGAGTAATTAAAGCATGTTTACAACTGAGGAAAAAGGCACCAAGATGTTAAACAACACAAAGAAAAAGCTAATTATATTACCCTATAACTTCCTATTCTTTTAATTGATTATCTTCTATAGTCCCTGGAAAGACAATCTTTGTATCTATAGAGATTTGTCCTTCTCTGAGATTGGTAGTGTGTGCAGTGATTTGTAACAGCTGGTACACTATAACGTTATCTGAGAACAAAGATTTACGGCTGTGAACTGTGAGTCACATCAGATACTCGGTGAATGTTAGCATGGTAGCCTGAAACCTGCCTTCCCTATTACACAGAACCTGTTTTGATAGAGTGATTTGTATCCTTCTCTGCACATGCTGCTTTGCCTTGTTTAACACGCTGAACAAGAAGAGAAGCAAAAGCACGCTGATATCTACTTTTGATTCATTTTTATAATTGTACTTTGTGTTATAAGGTGAAGAGGATGTCATATTTCAGTGTTTTGGGTAAGGAGAAGCATGCAATTTCCCCTTTGGTAAATATACAAACAAAAATTACATTTCCAGATGGATACAAAGCTAAAGAGTAACAGTAGAAAAAGTATTACTGATTTGTTAACATAGATTGTAGCATTGTGGTGTTACAGATTAAGCCACTGCTTTGGATACCCACATTGCTTACCAGAGTGACCAATTCACATCTCAGATACTCTGCACTTCCAATCTAACTTCCTTCTGATATCTCCAGAGATAGCAGGGATATCAGTACTTGGGTTCCTGTCATTCACTTGGGAGATTCAGAAGTTCAGGACTCCTGGCTCAGCCCTGGCTATTGGGCATTTGGAAAGCAAACCAGCACATGGAAGACATCTCTGTTCTCTCTCTTCTCATCTGATTTTGTCTCTATCCATCTACACATCTGCCTTTAAAACTAATTAATTAATAAAACCTTTTTAAAAGATCACACCAATGCAGACCAATTTTATAATTTATAAAATTAATTAATGAATTTACATTGGAATATCCTTGGGGAGTAGGAGATAGACTAACTACAATTCCTCTAGCATTATCAACTTTCTGATTGTAAAAATATTGATTATATCTGCCTAGGATTTAGTTATCCAGAAATCTAAAATGAACCCCAAACATTAGCTATCCAGAATTCTCACTCTGATACCTGAAATTTCACTGTCAATATGAACGTTGTTTGAAAATTGCAAAACAACTGTGACCAAGTCAGTTCTATTTCTTTGACTTGGACAACACAAGGATCACTGGCACAAAAGAGGTGCCCAAAGAGAGAAGCAAGGATTGCTGTGGAGGCACATTTCCCACCTTGATTTTGCCTGAATCGGTCCTAAGTGGCAATGATCTGGCTTTTTACTCAAGGTAGAGAGCAGGCAGCGTCTGACAATTTTCTACAGCCTCACTGTGGAGTTCAGGTAAAGCATCCTAGGAGATTCCCTGGACTGATACTGAGTAATTTCCTTTCTACTTGTTTGAGAATCACAGTTCTGACAAGCAGGACAAGTTGCTCTTGCTCTGTTCCTCCGTGTCTTTCCAGGGTGTTTCTGTTGAGAACCTTACACACAATGGCACTGCCCCCAGAGGACTTTAAAAACATGAGCAAAAAGAAAAATGGGTAGAGACATTTGCGGATGGTTGCTTATAGCACATCTTTTAGAAATAGAATAAGAGTATACACTTAGGTTTTGATAATGAAATTGCTTTTATTTAGGAATTCATTTCTTCAGGTTACTGGTTGGATATGATTAGATTTGCAGAACAAACACATTACATTTGGGAAGCTATAAGTGCATCTTTGTGCCTGATATCGTTGGTGTTTCAGACACTGTGAGTGATAGAGAAAGCTGATTGAATAAAATGCATGCACCTAGAAGAAATAACTATCTGTTGGTTTGTAAATTACACACCACAGTCCTTTTTCTATGTCAAGTCCATTCAAACATCATACTCTTCAATGTAATCAGTGAATTCAGCTTAATACTATACTCTTTTCCAAATTAAGTGCTTAGATTCCATCATCATCTGTACAAACTGTTGAACAATTTCATTAGCCTTTATTCCCATTTTACATGGCTCTGAAATGAACTTAGCAGCCATTAGAATGTGCTAAAGAAGCTTGGTGTCCCACTTGCCTTAAGCTCTACAGTATATAGAATTAACTATTTTGCTTTAGGACATTTAATTAGCTTTCACAGCTTGGACTCTACCCTATTTCTTAATGCTTTTTCAAACGACAGTTCTTCTTTTCCTTTCTGGAGTAATGGTTTTGGCTCCACACTGGTTGCCATTGCTAGTCACTTTTTGAGGTTATTCACAATTTCACAGTAATGTTCCTTGAGTAGTGCTTGCTATTTGTTCTTTCTGTATTAAAAATAAACACACTATTTATTCTTTCTATATTGAAATTAAACCCAGACTGCATCTCTTTTGTAAATGATCAACTTTTAAAATTGTGTTCATGTATTTTTCATTTCAATGTTTGGGATGAAATAAGTATGCTTTATTCAATAGCTTACTCATGCAGCATTATAATTCTCTTCTTCACATCCAGTTCTGCCACTTGTATCTCTTCAAAAATGTTGTGACTTCCATTCTAGGTAGAAGATCTAATTCTTTGGATTTGATTGTAACTACTTCTCCATGTTATACTTCTTTATTGGTTGTGTTAAAATTGTTGGTCATGATATTTTTCAACTGCGTTTAATCCTACAAAGCTTCTCTGTTAGTCTGTGGAGCCTACACAGCAAGTTAGTGTTGGAGCTCCCAGAACATAAGCTAAATTGAGGCCTAACTTCAACACCAACTGGAAGACTTTAATGTGACAAACACCTGCATGGTCACATGCACAACCTAACTTGACAAAACACAGAAAATATTCCTAACCAAAGTAGTGGAGACTGTGAAGATGGGTTTCAGCCCCCGCATATGTGCAGCACATTTAAAATATATTCTTTCAAAATATTGCTGATATTTAACTTGACATGGAATAAACACATTCAACCAAATATTTAGATTTTTCCTGTGCAAAAAACACTGATCTTTTAAGTTAGGAAGCCAATTGCAGAGATTTACTGATTAAGACATGTGAGGGAATTTATCTGTGGGGGTTGGCTTTAACCAGGGGTGTAATGGATCCATCTTGTTAAAGTTGCTCAGTGAAGTGGTTGGAGACAATGCTTCACAGTGGTAGCTTGAAAAGGCTATGATGGAAATAGTTGAATCATGGAACCTGACAAATATGAGAATTTAGAACTTTCTCATTTGTTAACTAGTTGCTAGCATTCACTCGGACACATCCAGCTTATTTACTTCTGTGGAGAGATGTAATGTTGGTCTAAATCAGCAGGAAGCAAAAAGGAACTTAAAGTTTATATGTCTTAGGACCGGCACATTGGCTCACCTGGCTAATCCTCCTCCTCCAAGTGCCACCATACCATATGGGTGCTGGTTTGTGTCCTGGCTGCTCCATTTCCCATCAAGCTCCAAGATGATAAACTGGGAAAGCAACAGAATACAGTTCAATGCTTTAGCATTTTCCACCACATGGGAGACCCAGAGTTTCATGGCTCCTGAGCTCCTGGCTTTGTATTGCAGTCATTTAGGGAGTAAAACAGCAGATGGAAAAATCTTTTTTTCCCTGCTCCTTTTCTCTGTGAAATCTGCCTTTCCAATAAAAACAAATAAATCTTTTAAAAAGAAATGTCATATGTCTTAAATAAGCTCATAGAAAGTAGAACTAAAGGATGTTCAACTAGGGTGCCAAACATTTTGGAATTCCTGCAGTTTTTTTCATAATGTGCATTTTTAATCAACTTTTAAAACTGTCTCATATTTTGTTAAGCTTTCTGAAGACATTTGTGAAGCAATTGTGATTTTGTGTTATTGAAATAAAACAAACAAACGTTCCTAGTTTTTCAAAGACATTGTCAAATTGGTTTCAAATCGCCACCTGCAATTAGCTGTTAATGAGCTGAAGAACTATACACAAGATTTGGCTGAATATCAAAGTGATATGAATGTTTGCCTTGAGCTTGCCAAAGGCTTTAAAGATGAGGTCATTAATCCAATTCATACCACAAAGCCAGGAATTCCTTTAATTAAACATATACCCTATACTTTCCAACCTATAATTACACATCTCTGATGACCCAGAACACAATGCTTTTTAAAGTTGCACATTCCATGTATGCAGCTTCAGTTGTTAGAAAGCTCTCCCTTACATTAAGAAGCCTACAAATCTAGACTCTAAGGTGGACTATGTCAGCCAATGGACCTTGGAAGTAATTCCTTGACCTTGGTGCAACAAAATGAACAGCATCTAAGAACTATCAAAACCCCTAAACTTACTCCACATCGGGGACCCTGGAATGACATTGGATGGCTGTCCCCCAATCCTGGGTACATAGAAAGTTGGAATTTTGGATCAGCCTTCTCTACTTTCCCCAGATACAAGAAGAAAAAAAGAGATTGGAGGAAGTTGTCTCATCCACTTTTCCCATTCCTCAACCCTCCCTACCCAAATTGGTGGTCCACATCAAAAAGAAAAAGAATTTGTTATGAAAACCAAAGAAAGAAGGCTGCTAGACTCACATTTTGATGAGAATTTGCTGCCCTCTCCTTTTCCCCAAATTTCAAGTATTTGAAAGCATTGTTGCAAGTATTTCAACATAGCCTATGGGATCTTTGTGTTTCAATTCTACAGGATCAAACCATTAATACTTTCCACCAGTCCTGCTATAGCACTGGTTTTTGGGGTTTTTGTTTGTTTTTTTTTTTTTTTTGCCCTTTGTTGCTCCATTTTTTCTCCTCTACATTCAGTGATAATTATTACTGTCCATATCGTTGTATGGGACTAGAGCTGGACATGGTGATCCAGATGGGGTCTTTCAGGAATGTGTTACCTTCTCCTTTCCCAAGTTACAGATGCTCTTCATTCCCATGGATATGTTTATTGGCCCTCAATCAATTTGTTCCTATGAAGCTGGTAGTAAGTCAAAAAAGCAAGAAACACACAAACACACAAATACAAATCTTTTAAGCCAGGTTAGCATGATGCAAATCATTCTTACTTTCTCACTTTAGCTTTTAATGCCTTTCCATGTCTCTTCACAGATGTTGAACTGAACAACTATAACTTAATTTTTTTTTTGCTTTAAAGTACATAATTTATCTGGGCCTGGAAATTTTCACAGGAAAGAACAGAGTACATTTTTACAATTTCCCCATCGTCATCTTTTTCTAAACATTTAACATTTTTTTAAAAATTGATTTTATTTTTATTGGAAAGGCAGATTTATGGAGAGAAGCAGACTCAAAGAGAAAGATCTTTCTGAGCTGATACAGAGCCAGGAGTCAGAAGCCTTCTCTGGATCTCTCATTTGGGTATAGGGTCCCAAGGCTTTGGGTCATCCTCTACTTTTGTCCTAGGTGACCAGTGGTGAGCCATAAGGAAAATGGAGCAGCCAGGATATGAACTGGAGCCCATATGGGATCCTACCAGATGCAAGGTGAAGATTTATCCTCTAGGCTATTGTGCTAGACCAAACATTAACTTTCTTTTTACTTTCAAAACTTTCTCATGTAACTCTTCTCTAGCTTCTAATTTGAGTCTCCTTGAAAAAGACTATGCAATTGGAATAGGAAATAAGTTAATTCTGCCTATGTCTTTGTATCTATACTTCCTTTCTTTCTGCTTACCCAAATCTTCCTCCTTGCTAATCTATAGCTTACACCTCTACCTTGTTGTGCATACCATACTATTTCACACATATTATACAGTCATTTCCATTGCTGACTGGACCTCCTAGTGGCAAAATTGTTGCGCATCTGCAAACTCCAAACTTAGTACAGCGCCTTGAACTGTAGCATAGTGATTAATAATATTCATCAACTTAATTCAGCATATTTTAATAAATAGTTTTTATTCATTTTATATCTATTTGCTCACATATTACTTTATATACCTTATCCCTTGCTATGGCAAGATCATGGTGAAACAAGACAGGCATGATCTATGTTCTCAACATGTTCACACTGTAGTATGGAAGATATACATGGAAGGAAGCATCAAAAGTAACATATTTGCAAAATTCAGCAGTGAGTTTAACTGGCTAAATGCATGCCAGGGTGAATGAGTCAAAATTTGCTTGAGGAAATGAATGGAATAACACATTGGTTGAACCAGATCCTAACAGCATCTCCTGTTTGTGCATCCATTACAAAAGCCACCTCTGCAGGTCCGCGAAACAGACACCAAAAAGAAGTGCTGACTGTGCAGGATATGGTATCTTTTAACTGCTCTTTGTCTTTTCTGAGCTCTTGCTGTCTGGGGCTGAATCACACCTTTTAGTTCTGAATAAGCTAGTTGTAAGAAAGTGGGCATACAGCTTTGGTTGCCTGTCCCACAGCATTAAGATTAGTTCTTCGAGTATGACTGCAACCTTACCCTTTTTCCTGCTTTTTTATTAATCATCTATAATTACTTCTAAAATTTCTAATCGAAACCAGTCTTACAAATCTGGTCCAAGCTTTGGAGACAGGTAAGTCTGAGTTTGAATCTCCATATCATCACTAATTAGGTATTTACATAAACTTTGGAAAATTACCTTATCCAAGCTCCAATATTCTCAACTACAGAAAACACTTACTTCATGAGATTCTTGTGCAAATTAGATGAGACAATTATATACAGTATGGAGCTCAGTGCTTGGTACTCAATATGAGATAGCATGGGTCATCCTCAACATCATCATCTTTAGCATAATTGGCAGTAATCAGAGTTTGTGAATTGAATTAGTTTTCTACATTCTTATTTCCACTCTCATTTTCATATGTGTTAGCTCTAATGACCAGGCAACTGTATTGCTGAGCATCATTGTTAACTGTGGAAAGCATTTTCATTTTTGTTTTCTTTTCCGTTTTAATCCATGTGTATGCTTTCCTATTCATAATCATTTTACATTGAGTTAGTTATGCACCAGGCATTTAAAAACACCAAAAATATCATCTCATTGAAATTGAAAGTGAAATGATTCAACAAGATATAGATCAATAAAAGACTAAATTAAGATTTTCATCTCAGCCCTTTATATTTCACTCTAAGCAGTATGATAATTGTTCACTGATTTTTGATAATTAGTGTGCTCTACCCTTCAAGTGTGTTCAGATATACAAAATCTTGTATTCTGTTAGGCTTTGAAAATTGTTTACTCAATAGAGAGCACAAGTTAAAAAATATGTTCAAGTTCTTTCTAAAATAGTTACAGTAGTTTATTTATAAAATGAGTCTAGACATAGTGCCTCAAGACTCAAGTCCTCTCTTAAGTGTCATGACAGGAGCAAAGCAAGCACATTTACACAGACAAATCTTAACCTTGAAATGCTTACAATTCAGTACGGGTCAATTCATACAAATACAGGATACATTTAACCTAAGATAAAGACCACCAAAGGAAAGCATAGATTAGGTCATTCACCATGCCTGCAGGTGGCTAAGGTCAAGCACTGTTGTTTATTTCCTTTCGGTCCCTTGCTATGGACGAACCCAAGGAATGATACTATGTAAGTCCAGTCATCTGGATAAGTTATTCAGTAAATGAATCGGGTTGTATTCCACATCAGATTGTTGAAATACCTTCTTCCTACACTGGTCATCCACCTGTTCCTCCATTTCAGGTTTAAGGTTCCATCTACAGGTCTTCCTCACCCCACAACCTGATCCACTCATAGCTGATCTCCCTACATGCCCGTAAACGTACTTGCCCACTCTAAAGTAGCAAATCCTATGGACTGGACTGAAATTACTAGAGTCTCTGCACTTTGACCTTTTGAAATAAAAAACTGTGTCTTGCACACCAATTACCTAATACAAAATAAGCATGGTATTTGATAAATACTAAATATATAAAAGTGTTTAGTTATCATTTACTGGTGGCTAAGAGCACGATCTGTAAAGTGAATGTCCGCATTTATGACTACGAAGCATCCTAAGCAAGTAACTTAACATTCCTGCACCTCAGTTTTGTCATCTGATAACTGAAGTACTAGCAGTGTTTACTTCAGGAGATTCTAGAATACTAAATGTCCTAAAGCAACAAAGTGCTCTGAATAGTTCCCTGACACATGGATTGCAAAACTGTCATTAACATTTTGTTATTTTGTCATAGGTGTTTGTATCTGTTCTCATTTATCTCAAGCAAGTGGCTGCTGCTTGGCTTTTGTTTTTTCTCCTAGCATTGCTATTTCTGCCCTTATCCAATGTTTGCTCTTTACACACACACAGAGTGAGAGAGAGAGAGGGAGAGACAAAAGCAGATTGACGGTCAGCATTATTTGAGAGTATGCTCAAACCAGTTTTGAGAACCTTTCTTTGAAATTTTAGTGAGGTAATACTATTTTGGGAGAAAGATCAATAAATTGGAAATGGTCTAAGGCCTAGACTGAAAGTATCCACTTTAAAATAACGTGTGTGCTACTGCATGCTGTTTAATGGCTGGATGAGTTCTTTAGACATGTTGTGTTTAATTTAATGTTAGAATCCCAGCATTTATTAGTCACAGAAAGCTTTCTGCCCTTTAAGAGACAGCGGGATGAGTTCTGTAACAGGAGTAATGAGACTCCTTAATGCATAAGATTTTTAGGCTGCATTTGATGTGCTAAATTCTGAAAATGTTATTCATAGTGTTCTAAAAGTCCTGATGTTTTTAAATACTTGGCCAAAGCTTACTTTGTGTTGACTTTTAGACTTTGCGTATTATCTAATAAAATCCTTTAAAAAATAACATGCCCTGATGATGTAAAGTGGATAATTTATTGTCATTGTAATATGATGAATTGTGCAAGATGGCATAAATACGACAGAACATTGCGAGTAATTGAGAAGGAACGATTAAAATGCATTCATGCTAACCAAGTGCTTAGTGTTGTACCTGTGCCAAGGAGTCAAAAACTCAAGGAGCTTCACACGGATAAGCCAAGAATTATGGAAAAAAATCTCAGTGCATCAGAGTGACAAAATGAGAAAGGGAATATTTCCTGCTTAATAAGCAGCTTTACCTGTTGCAAAAGACTAAGTATATTTTTGTCAATTATGTATTTTAATATCTTAGAAAATCAGATCTTTACAGACAGAAATATGCAAATTGTTAGTAAATAAGAGTTAGCAAGGTGACAACCACAATTAGTCAAAATAACATCTTAGTAGAAACACCAAAGGATGCAATAAATTACAGATTATACAAACTAACAAAACTCCGATAAAAAAAGAATATCCATCTTTACAAGATCATGGGTTTAAACTCTGAAATATTTATTTGTATGATCAATATAATATGGTTCTATACATAAGTATATAGTAACATAAATAAGCATTTCTTGAAAATACATTTCAATGATTCTTTGTAAAATACTTTAATATGCACTCGCTGTTGTGCTTTTCACTTCATAAACATTTCTTTATATGAAGGCCAAGTTCAATCTTGTGTTTTTTACTTTGAAATATTCCGAGTTGTCAACTTTGAGGGCATTGTTCCAAATAATTATTCTTATCTAAACATTGGCCTGTTTCTTTTGAAGGTGAGGGAATGATATCTGGTGTCCCCAGAGTATTTTAACTATGATGAACTGCTGTTATTATCATCAAGCATGGTAGTAATTACAACTAATGAAATTTATGGAGTAATAAACTTAAAATACCAGCTATATTTACAACTTTTGTGCTATATCTCTTAGGGAGTTTCTCTGGATATATATTCCTGTGCTGTTCTTCAGTATAGATTTCTTGCTCATATTCTGAGAGACTATCCTCCTCTAAATTTTTTGTGAAAGAAACATTATGTATGGTGGTATAAGAGTTAGAAATAAAATACTGTCCAGTGCTTACTGACAGATGAGGTTCATTCAGAAAAGAAACATAAATAGAAGCCAAATAGTCATGGATACATGAGGCATGGTAGTCAGCATGAGCTGTTACATGGCAGGCACCACTTTGTACAAAGGTTCACAGGCAATCCTTTCAGAAATAAGTTTATGGTTTTGTTGTGTTTGTTCGGCTTTTACCAGCACTGTCCTCTCTCCTTGTGTTACCGAAAGCTTGCTGACCTGATTACTTTATATCAAGTACTCTTAATGTGGAATATCCTGTAGAATAATCATGTTTGCAATCCCAGTAGCACAATGAGTGTAAGTGTATTTCCTGGTGCATAATCTAGCCAGAGCCCAGAAGACAAGGTTATTATTTCAAGGACATGTTTACTAACTTTGACAGTGATAGATTTCATTAAGATGCTATCACATCTCAATAAGGACACATTTATTTCAGCAGCATAGCTGATCATCATCGCCTAAATCCTGATGGGCATGTGTAAACTCTGGTCTTTTTGATGCTTCAGACTGAAGCTCCACAATAGTTCCCAACATTAAAAGATAGAGTTCCAATTAGCAATCTTCTGTTACCAATACATTTATAAGCCTATCATTTTAATATCCTAAAGACTTCTTCTAAAGAAAAATAAAAATACGTGATTTAACTCGCAAACACTGATTATGGGCACACAGCCATATGCAGTAATTCATCCTTATAAAGTGTTGACACAGGGACATTGGCCCCT
This sequence comes from Ochotona curzoniae, assembly GCF_017591425.1. Taxonomy (NCBI): domain Eukaryota; kingdom Metazoa; phylum Chordata; class Mammalia; order Lagomorpha; family Ochotonidae; genus Ochotona; species Ochotona curzoniae. The sequence goes on from NW_024465369.1 coordinate 28,122,814, forward strand.
GCCCAAGCTTAGTCTCTCACTTGCTGTTTTGTGTTCTAGATGACTAAGAATGGCACTGTAGAATCTGAAGAAGCTAGCACTCTTACAGTGGATGACATTTCTGATGATGATATTGATTTAGACAACACAGAAGTAGACGAGTACTTCTTCCTACAACCCCTGCCAACAAAAAAACGAAGGGCGCTACTGCGAGCCTCTGGAGTGAAAAAGATTGATGTAGAAGAAAAGCATGAGCTGCGAGCCATCCGCCTGTCACGAGAGGACTGCGGCTGTGACTGCCGTGTGTTCTGTGATCCAGAAACCTGCACCTGCAGTTTGGCAGGCATTAAGTGCCAGGTAAGGTCTTAGATTTCAGGGCATTCACAAACAAGTCATGATCCACAACCATTTTCTGAAGACACTGCTGTTGCATGCAATAGCATTTCTCACATTCAGAAAAAAACACTGTGGCAAGGGAAGGGGTATAGTTCAAAGAGAGATGTACTAGTTCAAGGACATTTGGGAAATACCTATAAGATGTGCTGTGAAAGACAAATCCACCAGCTTTTAATGGAAATTAATTCATCTTTGATTCCTATATTTATTATTAGTTTGTTTTGGGGTGTCTCACCAAAATTCAGAAAGACCATAGCATCTCTAACACACCCATTGGCATTTTCTGATCCATCTATGGGATATAAATGGTTGTGTATAGATGTTATGGAGTAGTGACAAAATTACTGGATGGGAACTTAAGAAAATGAAACTGTCTCTGCTATTGGCGGACTAAATAAAGTTGGCAAGTCAGGTAAACACTCTAGATTCAATTTCTTCATTCTTTTTAAAGAAATTTTATTTTTGATGATGTTTACATAATTGAGTAGGATGCATGCCACATGAACCACTGACCAGGGTGGGAAGATCAAGGAATGGGGGAAAATGAGACAGCTACCTACAATTTTTTCTTCCTGTATTTGGGGAAAAGGGGCAAAGGAGGGGAGAAGGATGCTCCTAGCAGCCCAACCACATCATTATCCATGGATGGGGGACAGCCACTCATTATTATCCTAGGGTCTCCAATATAGAGCATGTTCTATGGGTACTACTTAATAGGTTTTGATAGTTCTGAGATGCTGTTCATTTCATTGCTCCAAGGTCAAGGAATTCCTTCCAAGTTCCATTCGCTGACATAGTCCACCCTAGAGTTTCCACTCAGATACTTGCTCTCAAAGCCTGGTTGGGAGAGTTGTCCAATTTGCTCTGCCCTCCATTTTCTGCCATGGTACTAGACATCCTCTGCGAGCCTCAGTGAGACATCCCCCATTTGTGTCTGGCAATACCACCCACTACACAAGCTTTAGCAACTGAGGAAGCCCATTCTGACGCATGTACTCTGTGGTCAGACCACAGATCCTGTGATTTTCCATGTAGTTGACGTTTGGACTCCAGGGGTCCAGTTGTGGGGGTCCCCAAAGAAACATCACTAGAGGTGACCCCAGACCTGACTCCTGTGTGTGCCAGCCAGTATGAGGCCTGGCTCCATCCATCACCCACATTAGCCTAAACACATACTGGTACATTCCATCGTCTGGTCAGTTCTGTCCCCAGCCCCATCTTATACACAAACCAGTAGATGCTGTGACCCTGTCTACAACACATTCGGCCCTCACACACATCAGCAAAAACTGTAGCTTAGTTATAGCAGCCCCCAATAACTCCAGCAGGCCCAGCCCCATCTCTGGTTTCTGCACATGCCAATGTGCATAGCACCAATGGGTGCTACAGCTAGCTCAACCTGAACAGCCCCACTATCCACCCCACACTTATGCTCATGGGTGTTCTCGCCTGTCCAACCAGGTCCACCCCAACCCTGGTTCTCATGCTCACTGGTGGGAGCTGTAGTCCATCAGAGGGGCTCCCAGAGTTTCCCTACTAGCCCTAATCCCAACCCCAGATCCTGCAGTTTCTAGATGGTACTGTTGTCTGACCTGACAGGACCTGTTCCTATCTCTAGCACTTGTTGATGTTATGGCAGAGCCCAATCAGCCTGCACTTACTGAATCATACATGCAGCAATGGATATGGTCATTTAGCCCCTAACTCAGCTCACATACAAGCCAATGAGTTTTTTTTAACGTTGCTCAGCCTGGTCCACCCCAAGTTCCACCTATCATGCTCACCAGTTGGAGCAGTGGCCTGGCAGGGGAGTCCCTACAGCTTTCCTGCTGAGCTTATCCCTCCTCCCCGGGCCTCACATATGTTGGTGAGTGCTGTAACCCAAACTGGCATGGCCCACGTCCCTTCAATATTCATCTGCAGGTGCAGCAACCTGGCTCTGTCCAACCTGCTCCTGGTTCCAGCTCATGCTGGTGGGTGTTGCAGGTCAGCACAGCCTGGCCAGCCCCCAGTCTCATCCCTAATATGAACTTGCTGGTGTTACAGTCCAACCCAGCCTGTCCCACACGCTATCTGGCTCTCACAACTGTCAGTGGATGCTATGACTTGGCCCACCCTGGCCTGTCCTCAGACCTGACCCATACATATGCCAGTGGGTACTGTAACCTGACCTAGTCTGGGCTGCTCTCAGCCTTGGTTCTTATACTCACAGGCAAGGACTGCATTCTGACAGAGGAGTTCCCCAAGCATCTCTATCTGAATACTTCCCAGTTGCAGATCTCATGCACAGTGATGGGTCCTTGGCCTAGCCTGAGTTGGCCCACTTCCTGCTCTGGTACTCACCAGCAGGTACAGTGGCTTTGCCCAACCAGGTCATACCCATTCTAATTCTTACCATTGGTGCTGCAGCCCAGCCCTGCCTGGCTCACCCCCAGACTGACTCTCATATGATTCAATTAGTGTGGAGATCTAATCCTGCCTGTTTTCCACACACCATGGCTCTTGTGAGCACCAATAGGTGCTCAAATCTAGCCCAGTGTGGCACACCACAGATCCAGGCCACACCCATGCCAAGGGATGCTACAGCTGTGCCCAACCAACTTCATCACCCCAATTCCAGTTCTCATATTCACCAGCGAGAACTGCAGCCCATCAGGGGCATCCCCTTAGTTTCCCTACCAGGCCTGCTCCAAGGTACAGATCGTGTACATGCCAGTGGTTACTTCAACCCAACCCAGCATAACCCATCATCCAGCATGACCTTTGCCATTGGGTGCTACAGCCTAGCTCTGCCCAGCCTGCTCCCATCCCTGGCTTTCATACAAATTGGTAGGTGTCAAAACCTAGTTCAGAATGGCTTACACCCCAGTTTGGCTTCTGTGCTTGCCAGTGTGTTACAGCGTGTCCCAGTCCTGCTCGGTCTGTTGCACCAAGCCAATACACCTACCTGCAAAGAAGACTAGCAGCCTTGTCCAGCCAGACCAACACTCATCCATGGTTCTCATACTCACCTGAGAGAACTACAACCCACCAGTGGAGTTCTCCAAGTTTTCCCACCAAGCACACTCCCAAACCCAGATCTCATGCATGCCAGTGGGTTCTACACCCTTACCCAACTTAGTCTGCTCCCCAGTCTCTGCCTTTATGTGTCCTGGTGGATGTTGCAGTGTGATCTGTTCCCAATACCAGTTCTCATGAGTGTCAATGAGTTCTATGGTTATGCATAGTTTGGCCCATCACCCCACCCTCAATGCCAGTTCTTGAGCAAATGAATGGGTGTTGAAGTCCTACAGGGATAAATCCACATATTCCCAACAAAATCTGCATCCAGACCCGGTTCTTTCATGTGCTGGTTAGTGTCAGGTTCCTGGTCCCTGTTCTGACACTCACTAGCAGATACTGTGGTCCTACCCTGCCAGGCAGGCCCCTCAGCCCTAGCTTTTGTGTGCACCAGTAGGTGGTGGTTGATTCCAACTAGCCCTGTTCAGGTCCCCCAACTGGGCAGGTGCATTGATCTGACTCCAAAAGGTCCTCTGGTTTCCTTCCTCCAAACCATCCATTCTCAGCCCCTTTCTTTACCTGTAAGAACAGTAGCCTGGTTGATGGACGTCCCCCAGAAGTCATTCCTCACCTGTTACATTCTCCCTCAGCAATCTTCCCTCCTACACATTTGTTACCCACTTCCCTTAGCAATCCACAGCCCTCTTGCCCTTGAGTGCACAAGTTCCCAGCCTGGTCTTCTAGCAGTATGGTGCACTGGCCTGGGGTCCTGTCCACTTTCCCAGGGCCCATGCACACTTACATGCGTGTCCTCAGATAGCTTCTGCTGGTGTGCCAATATCTGCCCACCCCTAATAAATGACTATACTGGCACACTGATATATTGAACACAAATTTAGCGTTAAGCATTCCACCTGTTTTTCTCACAGCAGTGTTAACATTTGCCTAAGTACAAGGTAACCTACACATTTGCCTACAGCTGGATGTGGTTTCTTCATTTCCAAAATGAAAAAACTAGCCCACATGAGGAGTTGTCAACTCTCAACTCAAAGACCAAATCCAACCTGCCACATGTTTTTACAGTGTTAGTGGAGTACAGCCAGGCTTCACTTTTTGTTGCTTGCTTTATGTATTGTCTGATTGATTTCATGCTTCTTCAGCAGAGTAGAATAGTTGCCATAGAAACCACAGGCCCACAAAATCTAAAATTTTTACTTTTTTATCCTTTTGGGCGAAGGGAAGCTCATCACCATTACACAGTTACTATCTGATGCTAAGGTTTCCATTACAGGTGCAAACACAGAGCTCTTACGATTTTGGTAGAACTGTGGCACCCAATATTGAATGGAGAAATACAGAGCAAAACATGCAGAGAGCACTTATACAACTTGGCAATAAGTGTGTAAAGAGTGAAAAGTTTGTTTTATTCCAACTAATAATATCAAATTCTAGTTTACACTAAAGTGCTTGGAAATATCCCCTATTACCCTCAGCTGGTTAATTATACCTTTAAAAACTTAAAGGTTAAAACTAATGGGGCAGGGGTATCTGGGAGGAGGTCTTAAAAAGTTCATGGAAAATGCCTATAATGAATATTGCATAGCTTAAGAGCATTTGTTGTTAATAAAAAAAAAAAGTTTGCTTTTTGATGTGATTCATCCATGAAATTTTTCAAGGGCCCATGTATAATTTCACAGTGCCCTGTAATTGGGTAAGTGTTTTTAGGTGAAAATTGGGAATTTTTTTAATTAAAGGGACCACTGAGGCAGATGAAACAAGAAGAGTGTCCCCACCAACAAACTAATATGTTGCACAACAGAGGTTTCTCCAATTAGAAAAATACTGCAAGGTGAACATGTGGCCCAGTAGTTAAGATGCCAGTATGCTGTGTCAGAGTGCTTTGGTTCAAGTTCCAGCCTTGCTCAAGTTCCAGCCTTGCTCTTGGTTCTAGCTTCCTGCTAATGAACTGTGGGAGGTGGTAGTGATAGCTCAAGTAAGTTGGTTCTTAAGACCTACATTAAGAGCGCTAGGCTGAGTTCCCAGCTCCCGGCTTTGGCCCAACCCAATCGCAGCAATTACAGACAGTTGCAGAGTGAACTAGCAAATGAAAGAACTGTCTATCTGGCTCTCTCTTTTCCAAATAAATTTAATAAATAAATAAAGCTTGCAAAGAAAGAGAAAGTAACTTCAGTCTGCCTCTGGCATCTGTTGCTACTTTTTATTATGAACAGCAGAGTGATATCCAAGTCTGACTCCCCTTCCGTACCACAGGAAATGTCCCATGTTTCGATGACAAGCAGGGCAAGACTTTTTCATTGCCAGGACTCAGCTTAGCATATGGATTGCTTTTTGGAGTCTGAGATTCTTGATGGACTCCTCAGAATACCTTTCAGTTGCCCAGAATTCCATTTACTATAAATGAAGCAGTCACAATACTTACTGATTGAAGAAGTGAAAGATACTGAAATCAATCACACTATCTCCCAAGCCCAATCACTTCCACAGTTGGGGTCAGAATGTTCATCAAAGGTATTGCCTTCCCTAGAGAAACCTATAGTCCATGGAATGGGATGGGAAGGAACACCGCCAGAACCTAAACACATGAGGTCACCAATCACAGTCACAATCATCATCACATGCCCCCTTGGAACAAGGATCCAAGAGAATAAGGAGGTGATACAAGAAGAGCAAATCAAAAGTGTGCCTCATATTGTCAGTCTGGGTACTTCAGTCAGAGAAGTTCATTGCATGAGCAAAGGGGGAGGAAATCATGCAAGCCAGATTAAATACAGTAGGTAATGATCAGTACAATGAATTTGCTTATTAAAAATCAGGCCTGTGAAGCATTATTCACAATATCCAAGCTATGGATTCAACAGAGATAGTCAATGACAGATTAATGGCTAAAGCGCATGGAATATTATTCAACCATTAAAAGGGAATGAAATGCTATTATTTGCAGAACATGTGGATGGAACTGCAAAACAGTATGTTCCATAAGACAGAGACAGAGAGAAAATATTACATAATCTCTTTTCTATGTGCTAGCTGGATGGTGATCTCACAGAAGCAGAGAATGCACTAGTGGTTACCTAGGGAGCTTGTCAGGAAGCAGACAGTGAGAGAATGTTAACAGGTACAGGAATGCAATTGTGCAGCTGGAACAACTTCTGGTTTCTATAGCATGGTAGGATAACTATGGTGGAGAGCAATTATCTCACAAGGGCCAGTGGGGGAGGTTTGAATGTTCCCAACACAAAGAAATCACATGAGAGCTAATAACTGCCCATAGCCCCGATCTAATCATTATAAAATGCATTGTAGTTTGCAGTGCCACACTGTACCCCATAAATATGCACAATGGCTATATGTCACATAAAAATAATTAATTTAAATTCAGCTTGCGACCAACGGAAGTAAAAGAATATGAGGAAAAACAGAAGCATTAAAAAATGGGATCAGGATTAAAGGCCTAGAGAAGATAAGGAGAGAAGAAACTGGGCAAAGGAGGGAGGGGGCCAATGAACGAAAAATACCCACATACACCAATAAACCCATTTTCATTTGGAGTTTATGCTTGAAAACTAGTTAGGGCCCTCCATTTTAAACCTTCACTTCCCCTTTCCAATTTAGTTTGCAGTTTGATCGCCACTTGCTCTGTCCTAAGTAGATTACCTAATTCAAAGGGGTTGCTGAAAGGTACTGGATTTTTGTTTGGTTTGTAATGGTTCCATGGTGCTAATCTCTGTTCTTCCTCCCAAGGTGGATCGTATGTCCTTCCCATGTGGCTGCACTAAAGAAGGATGTAGTAACACAGCAGGTAGAATTGAGTTTAATCCCATCCGTGTCCGGACTCACTTTTTGCACACAATAATGAAACTTGAACTGGAGAAAAATCGGGAGCAGCAAATCCCCACACTGAACGGCTGCCACGGGGAGATAAGTGCTCACACTAGTTCCATGGTCCCTGTCGCCCACTCGGTAGAATACTCTATCACAGACAATTTTGAGATTGAAACTGAACCCCAAGCTGCAGTACTGCACCTGCAGTCCGCTGAGGAATTAGATTGCCAAGGAGAGGAGGAAGAAGAGGAGGAGGATGGGAGCAGCTTTTGCAGTGGAGTCACCGATTCCAGCACGCAAAGTCTGGCGCCTAGTGAGTCAGATGAGGAGGAGGAAGAAGAAGAGGAGGAGGAGGAGGAAGAGGACGATGAGGACAAGGGAGACAGCTTTGTGGAAGCTCTGGGCACACATGCAGAGGTTGTCCCACTTCCTTCAGTCCTTTGTTATTCTGATGGTACTGCCGTTCATGAAAGCCACACAAAAAATGCTCCTTTTTATGCCAGTTCCTCAACTCTGTATTACCAAATAGATAGCCACATTCCAGGAGCTCCCAATCAGATCTCTGAGAACTATTCAGAAAGAGATACTGTCAAAAATGGTACCCTTTCGCTGGTGCCTTACACCATGACCCCAGAGCAGTTCGTTGACTATGCCCGTCAAGCAGAAGAGGCCTATGGTGCCTCCCACTACCCAGCTGCCAACCCATCTGTGATTGTTTGCTGCTCCTCTGCTGAAAACGATAGTGGTGTGCCCTGCAATAGCTTATACCCCGAACACAGGTCCAATCACCCTCAAGTGGAATTTCACTCATACTTGAAAGGCCCCTCCCAGGAAGGATATGTCTCTGCACTGAATGGTGACAGTCACATTTCAGAGCACCCTGCTGAAAATTCTTTGAGCCTTGCCGAAAAGAGCAGATTGCACGAAGAATGCATCAAATCACCCGTGGTGGAGACTGTCCCTGTGTAGTAGCTGAAATCATTCCTAGGACCAACTCTTCTCCTATTTAAAGCACTGTATTGAATTGGATTTCCTGAGTGCAACATTGTTTTTACTGAAGTCTAAGAAAACTTGGACTGTGGTTAATCTTCCAGACTATATTTTGTTTTCTCCTTTCTAGCTACATGACTGTGGCAGTGCACAAATACAGTCTCTGTAAGGATTTTAAAAGATTTCAGACTGTTTTGATAGAAAATGCTAAATTTTAAAAATGCATATCTCACAGTTGCCTATCTGTCAAACTGTGTGAAACCTGCCAAGCTGTGTAGATCAGAGCTCCAAGTTTTGGATTATCGGGCCCGTGCAAGATTGTTATCTAAGACTGGGAAATACAGTTTAAAGTCCTAATTTTCAATATATCTGAAGACGAAGGGGACTTTTTAATGTAAAAGTTATTATTATAAGTCAAAGATTTAATTGCCCCATGTGTATTTTATTTATAGTAGTCTAGAAGCCACAATTCAATGAAAATGAATAGCAGCATGTTCATTCAAACTGAAGATGCATAGCTAGGACCACAGAGCATGCCCACTTGGATTGCATCTCGATCCATTCACATTTTTATGATCATTACTGATCAGATTTGCAAATACTTTCCTAAGGGTGAAATAGGCCTATTTTTGCTATTTTGGACAAATAAATGAGTGTATATGTGCAGGTCCTTCCACAGTTCTCTCTAAGGTTAAAAGTTAGGACAATCCTGTGGTGAGGGTCTTCTTCATTGCCCTCCCTCAGTTGACTCCAGAGATGGAGGTAGAAGGAATTGCCTTTCTTTTGTACACAGCAGCATCTTCGTTCTTAGCTTGGACAGCACCTTTAAACTCTACCCCCTTCATCAAAATGCACTTTAGTGCCCCTTCACGATACCTCGTGTGGGGTGGGGACTGACGACTCTTTGAAACAAGAAACATAAAAAAAAAATAGTTTTTTAAAAAAGATCTGTAACTATTTTGAAGTTCACACAGTTAATACAGAGGAATCATCCAATGATATTCATGAAGGAAAAATGACCTAATTTCCTTCAGTACTCTGAGTACCTGACTCAGTAAGGGCAGAGGAGGCTGAGGAAACATGCAGAAACACACCCTCCACATGCAGTGTTGGCTCCAGCCTGATAAATACATCCATTTAAAACATGTGTGAAACAAGATTGCCACTTGGTGATGCCAACTGAAGGGGTGGCCTCAACCCAAATACTCAAACCAGGCCTTCCTCTCCAGCATCTTGTTGATTTGTCTTGCCTGAGACGATTACCAGAAAAATCCAGAATGCATTGTATAATTTCTAATTACCTCATGTTCTCTATTGAAAGGGAACAGATAGAAAACATGCACTCCTTCACCTTTAGATTATCCATATTTGGTTCAACAGAGGACTTCTATAAAATAGTTTAGGTAACTAACTAATGTGCTCTACCATTTTAAGACGCAATATAACTGTGCTACATCTGTTTCACATTTTTGATCTGTTGTTATATCATTTCACATGTTTTAAGATTTTAGAAATGTGGACACACCTTGCTACTTGGTGACTGCATAGCAACTCATTTTTTGTCTTTTAGACTTGAGTATTTAGAAATACAGATATAAATGTGTTGTAGATCTCAATTCTTTTCAAAGATACTGTTTTATTTAATTGAACTTTAAAATGCTTGATCTAGAGAAAGGTCTCCAATGGAGACATTCCTACAAAAACTTGATTCGAGGAAAACATGTTTACTTGGCAGCTCTTCCACTGTGCAGTTGGTTCCTGTTCCTTCTCTTACCCACCACTCAGCTGAAATTATAGCAGTTCATACTGAAATTAAAGAAGCATTTTAGTTTATGATTATGACAGGAGCAGTAATTAAGAGAGTAATGTTTCCTTTGGATGATCAGCTCTTTTGGCTAACTAGGTTGAAGGTTTGCTCAAATCCTAGTAGTATATGCTGAGTTATCTGCAAAGTTACAGAGTTTAAAAGTTCATGGCAAAAACGATTTCCTCAACCAATGCACCCTAAAGAGCACTGCCCAAAAAGAAAGTGACAAGAACTGTTGCTGATTTATGCAAGCACAGGTATCAATCCGCCATTCCGTATTTGCTGGACACGTGTAAGCTCTGGAAGTTCTACATGGGAAATACTCTGAGATTATTCCTGGAACAGAGTGAGAAGAGTGGGGTGGAACCAACTCTAGCTGGGATTGAGCTGAAAGATGGAATGACAGTCTGGTTTCTAAATAAGATTTTAATTTTAGTTCAGCTTTATTTTTACAAGGAAGTTCGAAGCTACTTGTTTTTGGCCTAGTCTCTGTAATATAGCATTATTCTTCCAAAAAGATGCTTTAAAAACAGAATGTTTCTTGTTACCTCTTTCTGTCTTATTGGAATAGAAAGTTACTGCCCTGCAGAAAAGAATTCACCTTCAATCATCACAACTTTCCTTACAAAGTGTCATATAACTTATTCCTAAATATTTCCTACAAACAATATATACAAGCTGCACATTTTAACAACTGATATATACCTAACACACACACACACACACACACACACACACACACACACACACACGTTCACCAAAGTAGAGAATGACAGATTTTGATCATTGGCCAGGAACGAGTAATGGATGACTTTTTCCTACCTAAAATCTGGTTAGACTTTGATCTAAATTCTTGGTTCAAGTTGCAAATGATGGAATCATTTCATTGCTACATCATTTCCCAGAAAAGTGAAAGAGAAGAGTGTTCCACATGACTTTTCTTTTCTTCACAGTTAATAGTCGCTCCAATTAAACAAAAACTGCCCGCGTGCCAGGAAAGTGCTGCAGTTTTTCTTTTAAAAAGAGGATCAAGCTAGATACAGCTAGTTCTGATACTTAAGATCTTGATACCCAAACACAATAACCTGACTTGGCAGCTGTTGTATTGCTCCTGTAGTACAGCTAACCAAATTACAGTGTTTTCCATACACAACATTTTAGTCATTCATGCTCAATTGCAAAGCTTAGTGTTCCAGATTCTGTTGTTTTAGTACCATCCCTATCCTGTTAAATAAGGTTAATGCCCAAGTTATATTTCTGGCCAAATTCATTTGCAAGTCAAGTGGATCTCCAGCAACATCCATCTCTTTGGTTATTCTTGATTTCTTTTAGGAGACAGAAATTCATAAAAGAGTTTTACTGAAGCACCCCCCTTCCAAATATTTTGAACATCAATCACTAGATACATTCACTTGTCACCTGTCTTTTGGTTGGTTAAATGTAATAGTTACTTCTTGAAGGCCAGACTTTTTTGTGAGTGTGTCAGCCACATGATCAACTATGAAAATCTTTATAATCGTGTTTGGAACAGCAATACCGTTCCCATTCAAATAAAATCACAAATTCTAGAAACACTAACTACAAATTGATGAAGAAGTAGAGATTTTGTCAGGCTCTCTAAAATTTGTTCTTTAAAACTTGCTGCTCTTAGCAGATGTGTTCTAGGCAGAAGTCTGTTCTAGTTATCATTAAACAGGAAAATATACTGTGAATCATTTTCAGACATTGCATTATTACTTATTCTTTGATTTAAAATTTTATATTGTTGTACAAGTTTATAACTCTTTGGTCTTAACATTCAGAATGTACTGAGTATCAATTATTTCTTTCCATAATATTTATTGGACACCTGCTGTGTTGGAATAACTGCTCTGCATAGTAAAAAGAGAAAACACTTCCAACTCTAAGAGGTGACAATGTCGATAGTAGTGGTGGTGGTGATAATGATGATGATGGATAGCATGAAATAATCAAGCTTATTCATGTCCTTTTAGTCTGGTTTTACAACATGACATAAATTGCTGAGTAATTATATGCAAATCACAACTAAAATATGCTGCTTTTCCCTAAGCTAAGGAAATCCAATGACTTTTTTCTTCCTTCTCCCCTCAACTTAAGTGTGTGAATTAAACATAGACTGAAGCAGCTTAAAAGATTTTCAGCTAATTGGTTCTTCATTGTTGAACCTATATAAGTAATGTATATTTATACCAAAAACTCCTACCAGACCATGATGGGTTTGATTCATACATAACTCTGAAAATATTTCAGAAAATTTTGAAAGAACTATGGAAAATAATCACTTTCCTTCTGTACATTAGCTGCCTATCAACAGAAAAATCCTGTTCCCAGTTCCAAAGGCATCTCATTTTTAATTAGAGTTTTAAATGATCTGGTTGGTCATTAGAAAATTGTCATCCTCAGCAATCAACAAGGGATTTGTTAGATCTAAATAGGAAACTTTCTGTTTCGCCACCACAATTTAATGTCTCCTTAAAATGGCATCTTGCTCTTACTAAAAAAGAAAGAAAGGTTTACAGTATCATTATGATCAATGTAAAAAAAAAAAAAAAAACACATAGTAAGTGCCTCTGGGCTTCCAAAGGCAAGATTTGACTATAATTAGACCAGGTTTACTATATCCAGCACCAAAACTTAAGGCCTTGAACACTCCTAACATAAAACTCCAACTCTGATTGCATTATTTTTCTAAAGCTGGCTATCTTATGCTGGAGCAACTTAAACATCTAAGCCAAATGCCACAGTTTTGCACAAATAGCACAGCTCATCAGAAGTTTTCTGATGAAAACTTCTGTGTTAAAGAATCTAATTGGCTTAATTGACAGAATGCCGGTGATTTGAAAACTCACTGGAAATACAGAAGCATCAGGATATGAGTGAGGATGGAGTATAAGCTTAATAAGTGGCAGTGTCTCCCAGGAACTATGAAAGAGTTCCAGCAGGGGCAAGCTAGGCCTTATTAAACTAGGAAGTTCACATATGGCAGCCCAAATCCTAGAAGGGGCAGTTGCAGCATGGAAACCCTCATAGCCCAGCTGGTGCTCACTTCTCCTGGCCAGCATTCACTACTGTCAATTACATTTCATTATCTCTAGGGCATGCGATGTTTTAAAAAGCAAAAACACAAGCCTATGACATACTAAAGGAGCTATTTTTAAAGAATACAGACACATTTTATAGTAAAATGACTTGAGTTGTTGTTAAAAGTAAGAGATGGAAATAAAAGAACTCTTCTTTCATATTTTACTACTATATTATATATTCCATAGCTCATGGAGTCTGTCCCTGCCCAGTGTTACTCTGATTCCTTTTCTGGCTTTTCAAGCTAAACTCACTTCCTAAATAATGCGAATGTTTGTTTTGTGCTCTCCTTTTGAAAAACAGGATGGCACGCAGGAGCCTGTGTGTGTAACCTGATCCAAAGCCTAAACCAGTGTCTTTTCAGTTGTCTTTTATGTAGATTTTTTAAACAATTTTTTTTTAGCAGATAGCCTGGAATTTTAGTAACTATAAATGCTTGTTGTATCTATGGAAAATGAAATAATTGCAAAGATTTAAGTCATGCCGGTGACTATTTTCATTTACTTGTGATGAGTATGTCACTATACAGGGTAATTGCTTTTTAATTGACCCTTTTCACTTTTTCATAGTTCAAGAAAAGTCACCTCTAAAGCATCATTTTGCTTCATCTTTGACAAATTTCTATAGAACAGAAGTTTCAAATGAATATGATAGACTTTATTTTGGACAATCTTTGTATTCAATATGATAATGATGTCATTTCTCTTTGCATTATTCATTCATTACCATAGTGGTAGTCAAGATGAACCAGTAACTCACTCTGTGACAAGTGAGACCACTTAAACATTTTAGTGATAATGCATATTGATTAAAAATATCTGAAAAGGCAAATGTGCACAAAAAATTTGCTTTGTCTTTATCTAAGTTAATTTATATGACTTAATTGAATCTTTCTGCTGTAATTTTGGAGTATGTTCATTCTTAGATAACTCCTACTTCTCTTTTGGCCTTCTTTCAATGTTTTTAACTGGCGTAGGGCTATCTTAAAAGTTATTTATTAATAGGTATTTGGAAGAAAATTTACTCAGAATATGTGTCTTTAGAAAAAGATCTAGGAAATTCTATCACCAGAGATCTTCATTACTTCCTATTGCCATAGTGGCTAAGATCCTCCACTCTTTTTCTCAGTCATGGTTTTGCTATTGTCTACAAAAGGGAAAAATATTGGGGGAAAAGCAGAGTTTTAGAACCCTAGCTTTGTGACACATTTTCTCCTATTTATTTTGTCCCTCTTTTTGATGTTACAAACCCAGCTTTTCCTATTAGCCACCCATCTTTAAAACAATTTCAAATAAAGAAAGGGGAAGAATAAAATCTGAATCTGAATTATTCTAAAAAGAAAAAAACTGAAATGCTGAAATATAGGAAAGGAATTGTTGCCTTTGTTCTTAAAATTCAGTGTTGATCTTTGAGTGATTTAATGCTACCCAAATAACACTGCAACCTAATAGATTCTAAGATTTAGTACTTGGCAAAGTCATTTTGTGCCAGCATCATGTAGTATCCACTGTCAAAGATTTCTGTCTTAACTCCGATTTATTAGGCATCCGTCATGTCAAACGGCTCTCCCAGAGTAGCTTAATCTTTTCAAAGATACAATTGCCAACTGTGTGTGAATAATAGAAAGTTTGAGAGTCTTCTGTGTTCTTCAAATTTTATAGTCCTAACACTCAGAGAGATCTCCAGAGGTCATGAGGCTCATCCATCTCCCTCCAGAGAGAACTGTCACTCAGGCATGCCCAACAGGACAGATACCCATCTATCCTTTTTATTATTATTATTCTTTCCTTTTTCATTATTATTATTTTCTATTATATGATTTTGAAGGTATAGGGATTCCCCGCCTCCACCTCTCCTTTCTCTCTCCCCATGGGAGACCCATCTATTCTTAACATCTCCAGGGAAAGTGGTTTCCCTGGCAACACAATCCAACCCTGTTAAGTCTTCTTACAATGAGAAAATATCTTGGCCAGTCTTTGTGGGAGAGGCACCTGGCAACAGTTGTGGTGATTTGGACCATTGTGCTGGGACTCCAGGGAAGTTGGGTTTTTCCCCTACATTTGCTCATTTGGTAATTCCAGAAGCATTTGAAGAAATTAGATCTGTAAGGAAATGAGTACTGAGATAGTGTTCTATAACACGACCTACATTTGACAAATAACAGCTGGAGTTAGCTTTCATTCTTGTTTTTCATTGCTGTTATGTCAGGAGGTGATAACAAGAAAAGTGACCTTCAGATCCCCAGTGACAAACATCAAAACTAGGATCAAGTGACTCAACTTTTCAAGTGTTCAGTTTTCTGAGAAGTTAAAATTATAAAAAGTAAACATTTTCTATAAAGTGGCTTCTAAAGAGCTCATCAGCAAGCTTTTTCTAAAATGACCAAAAAAGCATCCAACTCTTCCCACTCCTTTCAGGGAATGTGAGACTAGCTGTGAAGATTCTAATGTGGAATAAAATAATGGCAGAGATGCACTCTGCCACTTATTCAGTCTCAGCCTTTGTCTTCATGTTACACAGACAATGGCTGCTTGCTTTCTCAAGGATCAGGAGAAAGATTTGAAATTTGTCATCTTGACAAGGCCTGAAAAGAGAGAAGTCTTGGATGATGATGATTTTTTTCCTGCTGATGACATCACTCAACCAAAGCACTTCCTATAGCTCTCGGTCTTTCTATTTGCTTGGAGTTGGCTGTGACTCCAGAAGACAGGAGCATCCCTGAAACTAATGTTTCCATTTTTCCACAGGAATTGTTTCAATCTAGGTACAGCTGTTAATTTCCTCAATACCAATACTATTGTGAAATGACAGCCACATCAGTGCAGTTACACTCCACCAATATCACTAGGGGAAATGACCCTTTGTGTTAAAAAAAAAAAAGCTGTAGAATGTTCATGTAAAGAATGTAATGCAATTTGGCCCATGTTTTAATTGACTCTAGACACCTTTATGGAAATAAGTCTGAGGCGTAGTTTGTGCAACATGTTTCAAAAGTGTTTGGTGTATAATAAATGCTAGACATTTACAGTACAGAGCTAGTAACAAGAAAAAATACTTTAAACCTGTAGATTACAACTCTGTTCCTAAGAACCTCAGCCTTTATTGTGTCTTAGTAAAGTTGATCTGCTTTCTTTTCAGTTTATTGCATTTCTGGTGTAATAGCCTCTTAAGATAGAACTATTAATACATATGTACTGGTTAATGCCTGTTAATGCAGAAAATAGCACTTTCTCATTTCAGTGTGTTTCCCTCAGTGTCACAGGGTATATCAATTTGATACAAAAGGTCATTTGACATTAATCAAGAATACGTTTTCCCAAGCTAAACTATTAATTTATATAATTGGTTGCATAGATAAATGTCACATTTTCCATTGCCATTATCTTGATCATAGTCTTAAAGCATTAACTGTGTTTCTACTTTCCAACTTCCATAGAAATTTGGTACTTTTGCAGATCCTGGTGAAATCTGGCCAGCTGAATGTATTGGTAGATTAAATGATGCAGATAATATCAAGCTTCTATGTAGAGCCATCCAAATACTAGGAATGGTCCCTTACACAAGGAAGTCTTTTGGGAGTATCTGTTTTAATTCTGCCTTTCGTTTTTTTGCTAGCAAAAACAAAAAGAAGTAAATTTAAAAGCTCAGAAAAGCTACTGCACTATGTTTTTGACACTACGATTGGTTTTATCTTTCAATTAATTTTATTATTACTTTTAGTCAATAGCAACTGTAATTTAATAAATGTTTTATTACAGTTATATTCAATCTAATGACTTACAAAGGTTGAAAGAAGAAAATCAAACTATATTCATACAGTTATTTTACACTCAGATGTCAAGTTGTGTGTAGCAGTTTCTAGGTTGATTTCTCTTGTGTATAACATCAAAAATGCCAAAGGGTAAATGAAATAAGCTACAGTAATATTCAACAGAACTTAACCTGGACCTTATGTTGTAATAATTTATTCATATTAGCTATAGTCTTCTGTATTTATATTTTCAGTATTTATTATGAATGACATGGAAATTTGTGTATTTATTGTGGCTTTTTATTGCAGTGTGTATATATATTACAAATAAGCCTTTTTAAGTCCTATACTTAAGTTTCTTTTATTAGTGGCACTTGTATTATGCTGTACTTTTTATTATATATTGTACAATATCTTGTCCATTTGTTTGCAGCAGAGTAAAATTGATTTCTAAGTTGTAACTGGCTTTGCATTTTTATTGCATTTTGTGAAAATCTCTGGTTTTTACATCTTCAACTGCAGTCTCTTGTTCTGACTGTCACAGCACACACAAGAATGCCCTCCTCCCTCTGTGCAGCAGATAGCATTCTTGAAATTTGTGTGTGAAACTGGTTCCTAGGATATGGCTCATGACATTATTATTTCAAAGATGCATTAACTTTATTATGATGGATTCCTAAGTGGAGATGCTTGCAACACTTTCTTTTCGTGGCTCTTCAACCCCTTCATCAAGAAATGATGTGTAAACAAACAGGAAGGCAAGGGGACTCTCAATGTAGATGAAAACAGTAGAATACTTTTACAAAGACACACGCAATCTCTTCTAAGTAATATCCTTTAATTCAACTGCCTATTAGTGTTTTTGGTTTTGCTTTTCCAAAAGCAGAATCTGTGTGATTTTGTGTTCAGAATATATTCAAAGGTACTTCAAAAAGTCTGTGGAAAATAAATTTTTTAAATATTTTGCTGCAAAAAAATTTTTGAAATCATCATACTTTTATCTGCTTATCTTTTATTTCAATGTTTTATTTGTTTAGTCATTCATTTGCAAGAGAAATAGACCTTTCTCCACCTCTGATTTACTCCCCAAATTCCTGCAACAGCCAATGGTGAGGCAGGGGGAGCCAGGAAATGAGAAGTCGGTCTGAGTCTCCCAGGTAAATAATAGTGATTTGCCTATTTGAGACATCACCTGCTCTCTCCCAAAGCACACGCTACCAGGAATGATGGAATTGTAATTGGAACTGGGACCCAAACCTATGGCTTCGAATATGTGATGTGGACCTCACAAGCAGCATCCTAGGCACTGGATCACAGTCTCCCCCACGTGTCTCCAAAGATATTGACTTAGCCAAGTTGACTTAGCCCAAACTTAACTTTTATTGGCAGCAGAATGAAAAGATAAGCTCCTATCATTTGCAAAATACTCTCCTATATAGCCATCTGTTTTCTTATGCCTCCTGACAAAATCCAAACTCTTTAAATGCTTCACAAGCTCACCTAAAATCTGGATACACAAACTTCTCCAGCCTTTTTGCTCTTCAGATTGATTTCCTTCCCACTGTCCTCTCCTGTCATGTTTTAACAGATGCCCTAAGTTACACCTGCTACTAAGGCTTCCCGTACTTCTGTTCAGCTTGACCCTAACTGTGGAGAATAAGCACCCCCTGCATACAGACCCATCCCAACAGCACAATTCTAATAACCATCTACTTGTTCCAAAAAACACTATAACTTGCCTGTCTGATTGTCCTAGAAATTGATTACCTGTTCTCTCACAGCCTCAGCAAACATTTATCAGAGCCCCTTGAAATCTCACTGCACACATCATTTAAATATCTCCTCCTTCCTCAAAAGTCCCTGAGATCCGAAATCTAACAACTGAATATTCTCAGAATATAGCTTAAGACCTGAAATATAGCAATTGTTTAACATATAATCATTGGTTGTGAGTCAGACTGCTTATGATCTACATCAAAGAATTGTAAAACCTATACTTTTAAGACCCTATGCTACTTGGGAATGGGGCAGGAGAGCAGAGAAATCTTCCATCTCCTTAGAATGTGTGAGGAAGATGTAGAGTATAAACTGTCAGGAACATAACAGGTAACTCATAGGCAATAGACTTGAATCAACATTATGCAATAGTAAAACTACAAAGACATACAGGAGGATCAAGAGTGATCCTGACAACCTCTTAACAGGAAATCATATGTACAAAGCTGGCGGGGGTGGGGGGCCCCAGAGTGGAGAAGGTGAACAGGAAGAGGCTTGTATCCCAACCGTTGAGACTACCGGATCCTCACTAAGGACTATCAGTACAAGCACCAAAGACTACATCCCAACTGCCAAGGATACCACAGGGAATTGGAGTGCCTTCGGAGGCCAAGAACTCTGAGGTCATCCACCCCCGTTTGGATCTACCACATGGGATGGAAGAAGTCCAAATCCTTCCTCGCAGCATTGAAGGTCATCAGAACAATAGCCAGGAGCCCTGAGCAGTCCTTAGATACAGAAGAGCAGTAAACTTCCTTCAGGACTAGGGAGAGGAGTTTTTTCTGGTCTTAGTTCCAACTTCGGATCCCCACCCTCTCTCACAATGACCATCAGGGTTGCTCCAGAGCCACCCCCCAAAACAAACAAACAAACAAAAAATTAGAAATTAAATAGAGAACAACAAGGAAAGCTTAGAACCAGACAGGAAATGGTCAGCGTGGATTCACATATACCTTACTAGGTAGGACACAAAGATTAGTTACTCCTTACTAAGGTATTGAAGATTTCTCTGCACACCCCTCCTAAAACTGTTCTGCGCCTCAACTGTTGACATATGCCTTGTTAGAGTTACAAGCCAATTTAGACTATCCCAAAATCTGCCAAGTTCAGCCAAATTATGCTTCAACACTATAAATTGCTAAATTCTATAATGAAAATAGACACGAGACAGCTGAATAGTACCCTATAGCCATTTTAAGGAGTATAGAAGCTGGTTGTATATACACTAAAATCGAAATGTCAATGAAGTAGTCACAGGATGTGATCAAAAACTTGCATTTTTTTAACATGTTGGTTACTCAATACCATGGCAATTAATTCCATGTTGTAAATTGTTGTTGATGTTATGTTGTGGCTTTTCATTGGATGGGATGATATTCTGTCAGCTCTGCCTTCAGACCAGAGATGATCTCTCCAAGAAATCATTGAATTTATCTGGACAATAAGATGCTGGACTCTATGCTTGGTATATGCTTGCAATGAAAGAATCTTGACTGAATTTGAACTGTATTACTACAACAAGGTGGAGGAATCCACCATGGGGGGAGGGTATGGGGAAGGGTTGGGGGAATCCCAGAGCCTATGAAACTGTGTCACATAATGCAATGTAATTAATAAAAAAAATTATCATTGGTGCAAAAACAAGTACAGAAAGAAACGTAACAAAATATATATACTCATGTAAAGGAACTCAGATAAGGCAGAGGTACCTGGCTAAAAGGACAGAAAATTCTCCAGACTCAGGGAGAGAGGGAATTTCAATAGACAAGAACATTCCATGGTCCACAATATCCATCAATTTGAGGAATGGCAAATCAGAACTAAGTCACTCTCTTCTATGCAGAGTAAAAGAACCTTATTAAGAATAGGTAATGACTTACAATTGATGAATCAGATGAGAGAATAAATTCAGATGCTACAAAACCCTAAAGATCTGTACAAAGTGATTTATGCCTGTAGGGAAATTGAGAAAGCCTGAAACTATTGGAAAGGAAAACTCAGTCAAATGAAAGGAATAATCCTGCTAAGAAGGGAATATCAGTGTGGCTGAAGCACACTCTGATTGGCAGCACAGAAATGCCAGTGTAACAATCCTTCTTCAAGAACACTAGTGCGTCGAAGACTTACCCAGCTTCAGACACTTCCAGAGTATGAAGTCAAGAAGGTACTGCTGGACAAACCAAGATAGGGATTGAGGTCATTATGACAAGAAGTCGGTGATCTGATGGCCTGTTAACACATGTAAGATTAAAAGCAGTATCACAAACCCAGAATAATAGAATATGGGGAAGGACTTGAGAGGATAGATGTCATTAACTGCAAATGGGATCTTATACAGAGGAATGCATAGGTTTGTGTTGGATGGGTTGAGCTGGCAGTGGTACATTCAAAACACAAATGGGCAGGAGGATAAAGGAGGCTAAAGCTTACATAAAAGATGTAAGCTTGGGACTGAATGAGGGTTTAAACTGACAGAAACGTACAAAAGGGAAGGCAAAACTATTAAAAAAAAAAAAAAAACAAGGCTAGTATTTCAGGGCCAGCATTGTAGCACTGTAGAGTAAGCTATTGCTGGCAATACCAGCAGCCATTGTGGAGTCAGCTTAAGGCCTAGGGGCTTCACTTCCCATCCAGCTTGACTAATGTGCCTGGGAAGGCAACAGCTGGGGGCCCTTGCCACCCAAGTGCCACACTTGGATGGAGTTCTAGTTGTTGGCCTGACCCATTTCTGGTGTTGAAGTCATTGTGGGAGTGAACCAGTGAATGAAAGATCTCTCTCTTCATCTCTCCCTCTCTCAGGCTGTGTTTCAAATAAAATCAGTATGGCTAGTATTTTCTGAGTCTGGATGGAGTTGAGCATGAAGTAGAGAATGAAAGGTAATATTCTCTCTCCCTCTCCTTCTTCCCACACTTTCCCTCTCATTCCTTCAAATAAAATATAAATAAATCAATTTCTCAGAACAGGCCCTCCAGGATTCTCACCAACTTCTCTTCCTATAGAATAACCTATAACCCTAACAACCCAGCTTATCATAGAACCACAGTTGATATGGGTCATTTTCCGGTTTCACTATTAATTCTATATTTTTTCCAGCTTCAGTAACCACTTCTGCTGGTCTCTACAGCTTATGTGGCAGTACAATCAGATCTAACAGGCAACTCCATGGAGTTTCCTTTCTCCTGCATTTGAGAGGGGCTTTGAAAAGAGGGGCTTTAAACTACAATTTATGTAATTCCACCTTACCATTGAACTGTATGAAGCCCCTCACATAACAGTAGAGACCTAGTTCTTCCTAATGATCATCTCTACCACGAGTACATTTCTTGCTCCCTAAAATTTCCAGGCAGCAGCAGCCTAAATTCTCTGAGAATCTTTCATCTCTGATAAAAGTATCCCCCTAGAATTGTGGGAACACAATTTGGGAGGCCAGCATGGTGGCATGGCCAGCTAATCTTCCACCTGCAGCATCTGAATTCCATATACTGCCAGTTCAAGTCCTGGCTACTTCCAATCTGACTTCCTGCTTATGGCCTGGGAAAGCAGTGGAGGATTACTCAAAGCCTTGGAACCCTGTACCCACATGGCAGATTGTTCCTGGTTAATGATAGAATCAGTTTTGGCCATTTTGACCATTTGAATAGTAAACCAGTGGGTGGAAGATCTTTCTGTCTCTCCCTCTCTCTGTAAATCTGCCTCTCCAATAAAAATAAATCTTTAAAACACACAATTTGGACAGTGGGTTGTTTTAAGTGAAACCTAACCAGCTTTTACCCAGTGACTCCCAGACCCATATAGTCTTCCTTTTGATGACATAACATCATCACTTTGCATCTGTGGGAATTGGCTCCAACATCCTCAGGTACATCAAAATCCTGATGTTCACATCCTCACATAAAATGCATAGTATTTTCAAATATCCTATACATCTTCCTATATTATCTAACCCCTGCCTAGATTACTTGTGGTATTTTAACAATTTAAATGTTATGTAATTGGTTATACTATATTGCTTAGGTAATAATGACAGAAAAGAAAAATTCATATATACTTCATGCTGAGTGTTTATATGCCTCCATATCTATATGTGTGTACTCCATATGTAAATATGATTGAATTTCTGGATGCAGAAATTCTTCATGAATGGAGAAGGCTACCTATGTTACTATACAAAAGATTTTTGATTGCTGCATCTTGGAGTGTGGTCCCATGCTTGCAGAGCATCATGAGTGCTTCAAATTCACCATCAACAGGTTAGTCTATACTCTTCCAGGCCAGATATTCTGGATTCTATTAAATGATTAATAAATATAATGGCCATGCACTTAGGGCCTCATATCTTTTTCTGTAAATTAGTTCACTAGCTCTGATATGAAGTTATATGGAATCTCATTTGATAGACAAAATAAAACAGTGTGATTCCTTGCAAACGTTTGTTAGCTATGGCCTTGCTATTAGGAAAGATAAAATCATATTAGGGATATATGTCTATTTATATTTTTTAAAAATTCAAAACAAAAAGTGTGAATCTTTCTGGAACAGAGCAACCCAATGAAACTAACCTGAAAGCAGGTGTCCATTTAGACTCCAGAGGAATAATGCCACCCCAGAATTCCGCATCAATCCTTATGGCTGGAATCTGTGCATATGGCAGTTGCTGGAGCTTCATTAGCCATGCTAAGTGGTATGTCAGGCATATAGGCCCAGGGATAGCTCCGTGTATTCTACCATCACTTACTTTGTGTGCTTATTGCAACAGCATTGAGGTGGTTTATTACTTGAGGCTGGCTGTTCGCAACTGACCCAGTTATTCCATCTGTATCAATACTTTACAAAATGAGCATGATGAGAGCTACATAAAGAATTTTTAAAATATTATCATGACCATGTTAGAATAAAAAAACATGAAATTAATTTTAATGTCATGCTTTGCTTAACTTAATATATAAACATTTCAATACAAAAAGAATAGCATTTTTAACCCTTCTTTTGTATTACTAATGCTTTGGAATAGTTGTCTATATTTTTAAATTATGAAGTACTTAAGTAACATTGAACAGCACAGCTTCATAATATTGTATCTTCTGTGGTGGGTGCTCCTCTTGCAAGTATTGATAGATGATGCAAACATCTCCACATGCCCACTCTCACATGTTCCTACCCAGAACTTTCTTCTCTATGTTCTGATCTCCTTCAGATTCCTGCCCTTCCACCCATGAGTCCATGTAAGTTCCAACAGAATGGCTATGGCTTTTTCTTTAAAAAAAAAAAAAAAAGGATGATCAGACGTATCAAAACTTTGCCCATTTTAAGGGATTTTGCTACCTAAACTGGCAACCTACCCTTGGGTAAGGGAACATTGTAACTACCATCTGATTTCACCTTACATTGAATTTGTCTCATAAATGGGCATATCTGGAAGCCATAATGATAATTTTCCTTCTTAATCAGTTTCCCACAGGGTTTCTCCAAAGAGCATGTTTAATGAGCTAAAGGAGGGGGCTGGTGCAGGGATAGTGAATGACATGGAAGATAACTGCCCATGCAGCTTCTCTGTCTCTTCCGGTCCTGTTCATGCTTGACTCTACATGTAGAATCCATGTTACAATGGATTGTTGCTATCCCTGCTTCTCTGACTTAAAGGTTTTTTTAGAACACAGTTCATGATGCACCTATCCAGTGGCACAAAGTGCTTGGTGTAGTGTTGTATAACACTTATACTTTCTGAGGCCTCAGTAATATATCAGGCCTTGTTTTTGAGAAGTCATATAAACTACTGCTGCAAATGACAGTGCCATGATCCCACAGCCTGTGTTATGACTATATCACTGAAGCTTGTCATAACACAGCATCATGACTTCCAAATATACAAGCTAAGTAGCAGGGCTCCGAGCATAGCAACCTACACAAAACCCAACTCAAAACCGGTGACCTCTCTCATCACTTGGTGTATTGTTCTTGGATGTGGAACATGCTGTATCTAGAAATGAAGGAGGTTTACCAGAAAATGTGTTTTCTTCATTCTGGGAGCTACAATATGTAACAGTTTATCTTCACAGTGAAGGTGCTGGCAACCAAAACACTACAAAATTTCTAAAGATTATTCAGGTCATGCAGACCCTTGAATCCTCAAAGGGCCTGTCTCCAATCATACATGATGCATTTTTTACCAAGGCCACCAGCATACTGAAAACTTTCGCCTATCTGGTCAGATAAGCATAATGTGATAAAGAAATGGCATTCTGGGTAATACTCACAGAGTTAAGATTTCTTTCTTTTTTATTATGACAAAGCACAAAATTAAGTATATATTGTTGCCCATTTCTTGTGCATGCAAACAATTTCTGGTCCCCTTTTTCTAATTACAAACAAAACTAAGGACATGATCCACATACCCGAGTTTCCTTAATATGCTCCAGGAAGCTGCTGCATCTATCACAGCACCTCAAATGAGGCTACCACTTGATTGAATTTACGCTAATTTATTCTCATTCTCCAGGATCTGAGTTCTGCCAGGATAAGTCTCTGCTCTACGTGATTTAGATGAAGAAGCAACAGGGATAACTACCTCTGTATACTTTATGTCCGCAAGCATACCACTATGTCTAGTAGTTCCTTTGAAATAAAAGCTTTTGTGTTATTAACTAGTTTTATTGTAGCTGTTGGCATGCAAAGAGTTCAGACACATCCACCTGAATTTCATCAGTTACAGATTTCCACTCTCCAGTAAAAATCCAACTCAGAAATAAAATGTGTACTAAACAAGTTAACCTCAATTATGTACATGGAAACACAAAAAATGAACATTGTGTGTGTGGTCATAGACCCAGATGATTCACTTTAAACCAAACCTTTGCCAGGATTCTATTAACTTGTCTTACATGCTTGCATTTTAAATGGTAAGGTGGAGGAGAGGAGGCATGGCAAGGCTGCTACTCTTCAAATATCAAGGTCAAGAGACTCAGTGTCAAGCAATCCTTTAAGGGTGTGGGTGTTCCTTTTTCCTTGTACATAGCTATAAAGTTAAGTGGCTATAGGTCCCTTTTAGGAAGAATTGGGAACATTTTACCATATATACTTGCTTGACATAGGTGATCATTTTCCTCCTAGGATCCTGGTTACTTTAGTCAATGAGTTCTCAGACCTGGAAAGGGAACAAAATACTGTAATGTCTGCTTTCAGATGCCTGGTTAGTTATGTATATTTCCTGTGATGGTATTAACTGAGAAGTACTCTGGTTACCAACATACCTGTTTTGTTCCTAGGGGTATTGCATTCTACTAAACATAGTAATCGCAGTCCATGGGTTAGACCCCCTCAGCTACCAATCTGTCTCTACTGCCTATTATAATTACATTCACATGAATCTTATGTGCCACCATTAATCCCCTATTATTTTAGGGATTTTGTTATCCCCACTGCACTTGCAGTGAGCCACATATCATCAATAATGGGGTACACATTATTAGCCAAGCAACAAAAGTCACGGTCCTTATATTTTATCTTTAAAAAATAAAGATTTACTAATTCATTAGAAAGTGATAGTTACAGAGAGGAAAGACAAACAGAAAAATCTTCCATTCACTGGTTCACTTCCCAGATGGAAGCAAGAGCCAGAGATGAGCTGATATGAAGCCAGGAGCCAGGAGCCTCTTCCTGATCTCCTGTTGGGTACAGGGGCCTAATGACTTGATCATCCTCCACTGCTTTCCCAGGCCATAACCAGGAGCTGGATTGAAAATGGAGAAGCCAGGACATGAACCAGCAACCATACGGGATGCTGGCACTAGAGGCAGAAGTTTATCCTACTATGCCATGGCACCAGTCCCCAAATTTCATCTTTCAACTATTTTTAATGCCAATACTGTAATCAGATGTCAAATTTGGTTTTGAGAAATTTTGAAATGGAATTTGATTTGGAGACTATTTGTTAAGTTTCAGCTAACAATGAGAGCAAGTAGAAGAAAGCAGTTGAGCAGAGAGACAAGTTAATACAGGCCTAACATAGCCTTACCCCAATTCAGGGAATTCCAGAGCCCTAGGACCCACCGCAGGTGTCTTCCAATGAGACAACACAGTCAGTTGCACATTTTTTCATGTGATCGATCACTAGATGAAAGTCGTGCTTTTGAAAAAGGCAGCTCTCTGAAACAGAGATAAGGAATCTGGATGTTATAACTGCCTGTCCACCAAAGCCTTTAAAAGAAACCTGTTTCAAAAGAAGCAAGTAAAGATGGAACAAGAGAAGTTGGAGTAAGAGTGAAGAGACACAAGGAAAGTCTTGAAATTAAGTTTAAAGAAAGTACACACAGTTAGTTTTAGAAGACATGTCCCTAATGAGAATAAAACTCCACATTGAATCCTGAGTTCAATTCTGATTTCTGCAGTTTAAGAGAAATATATCCTACAGAAAAGCATTCAGAGGTGAGTAATCAGAACAGTAAGTTCAGTGAAAACTGTAACAAAAGAGGACTTGTTTATAGGAAAATGGGAAAAATCTGTCGGGGGGGTGGGAGTTTAGGGGGAATCCCAGCCTATACGAATTTGTCAAGAGACAAATATATTTTTAAAAAGAGGACTTGTTAAAAGAACTAATGTTGACATATTAGCATGAGTGTATTCAACTTAAATTCATTTTCTGTGAACTCAAGTGATAGAAATCTAAATAGACAGAAGTGACCACAGATTACAGAGGATATTGCTAATGACTGAAATAAAGGAAAAAAAAAAAAACTTCTGCAGCTGTAAGTTAGGAAGGTGTAGAGGGATAAAGGCATTTTGGACCAAGACAGCCATTATAGATAATTGCTGAAAGTTCATATTAGTCAAAAGTAAGACCGTGGAGAAAAGAAAAAAGCAAGAATAAATATAAAGTTAATTCTAAAAGTGAAGATTGGTATTTGACATATGTAACTCTTGATGACTGCCTTGGTATTTTAAAAGGAGGAGTCTGACAGCAAGGGAGAAAATGGATAAAAGAGAAGATAGAAAGCAGAGAAACCAATAAACATCATGCTTGATCAATTGTGAGCGCATCATGGTGTTTACAATACTTGACATTCTGTTTGATTAAGTGGAAATCTCAACATATATCAGCTAAACGAATGCTCAAGGGCAGAATCAATGGTTGTGTCAAGTAACATATGTCAGTGGGAATATAGAGCAGCCAACATGTTTAAAAGACATGTGAAAGACTAAATGGAGAAAAGGGTGTCAGAGATAGTAGATGCATTTCATAATGTGCTCTTAGTGGAATACTAGATAAGTTTTACAAATTCATGGAGAAGTGAATGAAAAGATAAATATTATAGTGCATAAAGACAAGTACTTACTAATTTGATTGTTAGGATGGGAAGCGTTGTCTGGAGCAGCTATTGTTGTGGTCGTTTGGACAGTGATACTACTCATGCCAATAATATGCATTTTCCTTTAATTTTATGAAGTACCATTATGTTTGTTCCCAATGAAAATATTGAAAGAAATGTATTTGGCGTACCAAAAAGAAGGAAAGAGAGACTAAATTTGGAAATCCCACCAATAATCAATATGCTGCTGAAGTTTCTCAACAAAATCTCGACTAATATGCTTCCTCATAGATATTTTCTGTGCACACATCCCTGATAATTGGCGCCACCTTGTCAGTATGAAATGGACTCTTTTTGTCAAATGTTGTCTGTTAAAGCAAAGCAGCAAGCCAATTACTGAGATCATTCAGATGAAAATTTTACTTTTGCCTGAATTAGCCAGAGAATTGAAGCATAAATGGACCTTTTCACTTGACTGATTGAGATAATTGCTTCACTTTTCTAGGGGAGACCTATAGTTGTGAGGCCGAGTTTGGTCACCAAAACATGTTTGTGATAGGCATTATTGACTTTCCTTGAAACAGCTAGGCTTGGCTAGATGCCGCACTCAGATCCTTGCCCTCATCTTTTTACTGTGTGAAACAATGCAGAAAAATTTCATCCCTGGGAAATTCAATGCTTGAATTCTTTCCTTTTTGGCCACCTCTAAAATATGTCAGCTCAAATCTCCAGATAAGGTGAAGTGGCATTTTGGGGAATCTTGGAGGAGATTGGCAGGGTAGGAGATTGGTTCAGTGGGTGAGATGCAAAAAGTGAGAATTAGCTCCAGGTGCTTGGGAATAAATGGTTTTTCCTGAAAGGCTTGGGTAGGTGGACTTGAAAGAAACATGTAATTTACATTTATTATCGGAGGGTTGAGAGGAGTTAATAAAGAGACCTAAATGGGGACAGACAATTAAAGCAGCAGCAGGGTTCAGATCAGAGCCTTTGGCCAGGATCCTGTGTAATAGAAGCCTTTGTAACAGCATGGCACATAGGAAAGAAGAAATCTAAAGGAACAGCACAGCATCTGAGCTTTGCTTCAGTGCTTGCTATCTGGTGGCCTTCTATGACAGTCTGGGAGTATACAGGAAGGGCATAGTTGTCACTGACCTAGAAATTTCACCAAAAAAGCAAAGTATCCAATAACAAAACCTTCATAAACTGAATCTGTGAGAAAAGGTTGTCATGTAAATATGCTTGTAATTATTTTGCGAGGGCTCCCCTTGCTGGCCAACCTGCAGAATGTCCTAGAAGCTAATGGCAAGTTTCACTAAGGGAATTTATCCATTTCTATAGTTTCTGCACTTCAAAAAAAAAAAAAAAAGTTGCTAAGGTAAATTTTATTTTCTAAGTTATAATATAAAGGAACAAAAATCTCATCCATGGAATTTATAAAATCCATCAGAAGTGTTCTTTAATTTTTATGTTCACTCATCTTCAAGCATTCAAGCAGATGTTTAGAGTCCAATATTAGGTCTTCAGACCATAATACAAAGGTTTCAACTCTTAATTTTTTGCATTTTATATTACGTACAACTTGAAAAGCTGTTTGAGGTGTTGAATAAGATCCATGCGTGCATGCACCTTTCAGATCAGGATTGACCTAGCAAAGTAAGCTGCATTTTTCAAGAGATTACATTTACAATGAGAAGGCTATATTCCAAAGTAATCTTAAATTTCTTTTTGCAATGTCTTTAGTATTACTTTAATTGTGGAAAACATGAACATTCTAGAATAATTAACATTTTGTAACATTAACAAGTCATTCAGATTCAGTGATTTTGTAAAAGGAATAAACTAGCAAAGTTTAAGCCATGCATTAAAAAAAAAAATGGTGTATCTCTCCTTAAGTGTCCCCAAGGACAACCCCACAAGAATTTGAAGAATGACAAATAATGTACTAAGCATGTAACACCGAGTTTTCTTACAGGTTATGTATGTCACTACTTATCTACATGTAAGGACTGAAATGCAGGTGTTTGACCTAGTGGTTAAGATCACTCCCATCTCATATCGGAGTACCTGAGTTCAGTGTCCACCTCCAGCTCCAGACTCCAGCTTTCTGCTAAAATGCAGACCTCGGGAAGCAATATGACAGCTCAATTAATTGCAGTTCTGACACCCATTAAGGAGATCCAAACTGAAGTCCAGGATCCTGACTTGAAGTATCTAGGTCATCCCTGGCTGTTATGGACGTTTGGGGAATGAAAACCAATAGGAATTCCCTCTTACGTTCTATTGTTTCAATTATCTGAAAGTAAGCTTTAATTTATTTTCTAGCTTTTTGTTTGCTTGCTATTTTGGAAAGGCAGATTTTAATGAGAGAAGGAGAGACAGAGAGAAAGATTTTCTATCTGCTGTTTCACTCCCCAAGTGGCTGTAATGGTGGGAGCTGAGCAAATCTGAAGCCACGAGCCAGGAGCTTCTTCTGGGTCTCCCATATGGGTGCAGGGTCCAGGGCTTTGGCCCACTTCTATTGCTTTCCAGGCCACAGGGAGCTGGATGGAAAGTGGAGCATCTGGGACAAAAGCCGGTGCCCATATAGAATCTTGGCAGATGCAACATGAGAATTTAGTTCACTAGGCTACTTCGCCAGACCCATCTTTAATATTGTACAGGAAAAAAGAAAATGGCTTTCAGAACAAACATGGGTGAACACCACCAAACCCCACTACATTAACATTAAATGAGTAACTTTTACTTGATGAAAGAAAGAAGAGTAGTATTTCTGGGCTGAGAATCAAACACAGTGACGGGATACAGTGAAATTTATATTTTGATCTTTTATTATTTTTTCACACCAGAAAGGGGCCTAAACATCCCATTTGCTGGTTAGGTTTAATGTTTGAACTTCTTTCAAAGTCCTACTTTTTACTGAAATAAATTGCACTTAAATTGCACTCTTCAGGGATTTCACAGTGATTGATCGAGTCTACTGTTTCAGGCTACTAGGGCCGGCTGTGAGGAATGGGTGAAAGGCGTGAGAGCAGCTGCTTTCAGTGCCTGCCTGGATCTTGAACGTTGCCATGGTGACAGCTGCCAGCGGGAACCCACTGGGAGTTCAGTCAGAGCGCTGGCAGCCAGAGCTTTGTATCAAAGTGTGCCATCCTCAGCCTTTCAGAAAGAAGATAATGAACTCTTTAGCTGGGGTGCTTCTGCTTACCAACCTCAGGGACGGTTTATTCTTGCTTGAACTGTCAGTTGCCACATGTCAGTTCACACACAGATCAATTCTGTTGCCTCCTGCCTCCTGTTCACTTTCCTTATCATCTTCATACTCTACCTCATTCTTGCCCCCTTTTCATAAACACACAGCTAAAAAGCTATTAATAAAGTAGCCTCAATTCATAAATTTAGAGATAATGGAAAGTCCAAATAAATAAAGCTAAAGCAATGCTTCCCTACTAGACTTTTCTATGAATGAAAATGGACCCTGTTTAGCCTGTTTGCTACAGTAACCTACAGTAACCGCTGGCTGTCAGTGGCTTCTGCACTTGAAGGGCGGCCAACACAGCTAAGTAACTACATTTTTAAATTAATTTAATTTTAGTTCATTTTCATTTCAAATAGCTACATGTGGCTAAGGCTACTGTATTAAATGGCATGGTTCTAGAATTGTATTTAAACTCAGGGCGCTGTGCGCTGGGCGCTGTAGCAGCTGCAGCTGCCCAGGGAAGAATCATGTTATCAGCCTCTCTCATTTGAACTAGCATGTTTATTATCTGCTCTCAGGCTTGTTGTTATTATTACCGCATCAGGTGGGCCTTGGTCTGCATGAACTGCTGCTCATAAATTTAATTATGTAGCTAAAGAGGAGGAAAAAAGGGAAGCATAATGGCTTGGGTTGTTTGCAGGTAATAATCCTCTAGAAGCAAAGGTTAAAGGGGAAACTTGTGAGACAGGTGCAGTGATCTATCACACTGCTTCTTCATCTGCAGCATCTGCATCCCATATGGGCTCCGGTTCCAGTCTCTACTGCTCCACTTCTGATCCAGCTCTCTGCTTATGGCCTGGGAAAGCAGAGGAGGGATTGGTCCCTGAGTTTCTGTAACCATCCTGGAGACTTCAAAGAAGCTCCTGGTTCCTGGCTTTGACTCCACTCAGCACCAACCATGGCAACCACTTGGCAGGGCAGGGGCGGGGATGAACCAGTGGATAGAAACCTTTGTCTGTTTAGAAACCTTTGTCTGTTTCTCCTTTCTCTCTCTAAGCCTGCCTTCCAAATAAATATAAATCGCTTTGTAAAATGGTATATTAATAATAACAAAGTAACCAAAAAGGGAGAAAATGTGTCTCTTTTATAAAATTTATTTATATGAAGTCAAAAAGCATTGCAATACTTCTCACCCTATCCTACCTCCTACCTGCATTCCCCACTCACCCTCCTCCATCCTTCTCTTTTTTTTTCCTCTAATTTTTCCAATGGTGTTTTTCATTTCACTTTGCAATAGATGTGACTGAACAGAATATTAGCCTTGATTCTGATGAAGGACTTAGCCATAAGTAGAAGTCATCAATGCTAACCATTGATTTCATGCTAATTAATTAAGCTTTTGTTTATTTGATCCAAAATTATTTTATATATAAAAAGATATAATAATATTTACTGCTTGCTTACAAGTATGACAGGAGCTTTATATAAGTCTCAGGCATTTCTCATGACAAAGCTCTAATAAGGGATTAATATGCATATAAACAAGGGATACAGAAGTTTAGGAGGGCTAAATGGCTAAGGTTTCTCAGCTATAACTTGCAGTAACTAATATTCAAGCCCACATCTATCTCCATGCCTAATTTCTTCAAGTTCAGTATAATTTTTGTTAAAGTCCCTTGCAACTCTTAAGTATCACTGTTGTGAGTGTAAATTACAATTGAAAAGACTGGCATTGTGGCAAAGCCAGTAAAGACACTGCCTGTGATGGTGGTATCCCATATGGCCCCTGGTTTGAGTCCTGCTATTCCATTTCTTATTCAACTCTCTAATAATGACATGGGACAGCAACAGAAGATGGCCCAAGTACCTGGACCCGTGACAGCCACATGTGAAGCCTGAATGAAGCTTCTGGCTCCTGGCTTTGTCCTGGCCAAACATTGACTGTTATGGGTATCTGAGAGTGAACTAACAGATGCAAGAACTCTCTCTCAGACTCTGGTTTTCAAAATAAACAAATCTGTAATGGTAAGTAAATAAGTAAGTAAAGTTGAACGAACTTTAGTGTAATCAGAAATAGAGTTCTTAACCATACTCTGTTTTACAAAAATGATTTCAGATCTATTAGAAATACATTCACCAGGACCCATCTAAAATGAACTCATTTACTTTTTTTAATTTTTATTTTGAATGTTTTAATCTTATGACACAATTTCATAGACTGGGATGTCCTCCCCACCCCCAACTGATTTTCCCCATGTTGCTACAATAGTATAGTCCTTCATAAAGAGCCATGTTTCCATCAGTCTTATTTCAGTGTGTCCAGACATTGCTTGTACAGACAATGTCAGACACTCCAGCATCCCATTGTCTACACATTTCCAACAGTTTCACTGGAAGTCAATCTTTGATGTGGAAGCAGGGATGCATATTGTATTGTATCATTTACTTTTGACCCTGATTCCTCATTTGAATCATTGTAAGAATTTTAACACAAATTGATTCCAGGAATTGTTCTCAAATGAATTAGAGGAACATGTTTTATTTGTTTATTTTTAAAATATTTGTTTATTTTTATTGGAAAGGCATATATACAGAGAGAAAGAGAGACAGAGAGGAAGATTCTCCATCCAATGGTTCACTCCCAAAGCCGCAACAGCTGGAACTGAGCCAATCTGAAGCCAGGAGCCTTAACCTCCCCTGGTCTCCCATGCAGGTGCACGGTCCCAAGGCTTTGGGGAGTCCTAGACTGCTTTCTCAGGCTACAAGCAGGGAGCTAGATGGTAAGTGGGGCTGCTGGGATCAGAACTGGTACCCATATGGGATCCCAGTCCAAGGTGGGGACTTTAGCTGCTACTCTATTGCGTCATGCCCATAAAAGACATATTTTTAAAGACGAAAGAAAAAGTCTCAAGTCAACCAATGTAGATGGCCTCTACCAGCCAGAAAAAGGAGAAAAAATGGTTGTTAGATTGTCTCCTAAAGCCCTCAGAATAGATAATGCTCTGCCAATTTCTTTAAATTTCTAATCTCTGTAACTGTAAAATAATATGTCGGCATTGTTGTCATTCACTAAGTTAGCAGTAATGTGTTGCAGCAATAATTGGACACTAGCACAATGACCTAAAAATATAATATACCTCAAATAAAACATATTATGTAGAAACCAACTTCAGTGCCTCTCATATTGTGAAAGAGCCTACAAGATGAACTTAATAATTCAACTTCACTTGGAGCCTTAGGGAAAATCCAGAACCAAGTAGAATTCTGTTCCTTTGGTTTCTTTTATTTTGGCACTCAAAGTGACCTTGTCTAATCTAGCCAAATATTTTCTATTTAATCCCTGTATATGCATACCCCTACTCCTATGGAAAGACAAAATAGAAGACATTTCCCTCCCTCCACCCCCGGGTGAGCTCCATCACTACATGTTTCACTATCTTGGTACAAACACTTCCATGCAAAGACTTTTTAAAGCTCATGGAACAATGGAATTAAAATTTTTTACATGTTGCACAAGAATTTTGGAATAATAGATAATATCACTATCTTTTTGTGTGCTTTACTAGCTGTTTGTATAAACCTATCGCCTTTTAAAAAATTAAGTTTTGAAATTGATTTAGAAAACATAGCCATATAAGAGTAAGAACCTAAGAATGAGGGCAATAAACCCCTTTTCCTAGATGCATTTGTGCATTTCAGGTCATCTGATCCACTGCAGTATTCCGTTTCTTACAGCAACCAAACTAGGATGTCAACAGGAAATAAGTGAAGAAAGCATTCTCTTACCAAAGAAGTTTGTGGTTCGGATCCACTGGCTGCCTCTGCCTTGCCACTCAGGTCTCTGAGAGTCCTTGCTTGACGATTCAATCCATGGCACTCAGCTACTAAACTCTGTTAACTTACTCCTTTTTTTTTTTTTTTAATAATCTTAGTTGATTAGGGTACAAAGGGTCAAGGGCTACAGGGTGAAAGTGGGTAATACCATTGTTTCCAAGCTAATATTATCATTTTTCCCTGTATCTGGGGTCAAGGGAGTAAAAAAAGGGAAAAGCCCCACCCAACCTCCCACCTATCCCCTATCCCCAACAGGAGGCATGCTCCAAGGGTCCTGTTCAAACAGTTTTGATAGTTCATCAGTTCTGGATTGCTGTCAATCTCACAGTTCCAATCGCAATGAAACCTATTCAGAGTCCACTGGCTGACAGTCTCTTGATGGGGTTCCAATTTTTCATAAAGCTCATTATTTGATAATTCTCATTTGTTTGTTAATCTCTCCCTTTTGGAAACATGAATTTGACAAGGCCAAAGCATTGTCTGGAACCCTGGCATCCTATATCAGAACATCGGTTCAAGCTGTGACAGTTCCTTTCAAATCCTGCTACCCATTAATGTACCTGAGAGAACATCAGAAGATAGTACTTTTGCCCCTGATCTTAATGCCTGACTCCAGGTTGGCCAGACATAGTTTTTGGAGTCAGTGAAAGAGTGGAACCAGGAGATGAAAGATCTAATTCTCTGTCTCTCTCCTCTATATTACTCTATATGTTACTGTATTTCAAGTAAAGATAAATGTTTTTCAAAATACAAAGTGGAGAGTCTGATTATAAATTGCTTCCAGAAAACAGTATTTCAGCAACATTTATATATATTTATATATATATAAATTCATCTAAACTCAAGTCCCAGCTTTGCCACCTATGACCTTGGCCAAGGTTGTATAATGTATCAGAACTCCTTCACCATTCTTGGAAAGTAGAAATGTTAACTCAGAACTATAGGACTCTTTTTGAAGAGGAGATCAATACAAGACTGTATCTAGCAGGTACTTTCAATAATAGATGATCAATGATTGTCAAGTACTATTTGTCTTTTCAAATGTCTGCTTTACTACAACTTTGTTACGTGTAGGTGGGAGAGATATAAGGTAGAATACTGGTATAAGATACTGGGGAAAGTAAATATGGATCTTCATTTAGATTGATACAAATTTATGAAGGTATTTAGCTACCTAGGTAGCCTGAGGAGTCAACATCCTTTAAGAATCTTTCCAATTTACCCTTTCAGGAGAACTGGTATTTAGGAGAAAGTCCACAATCCATTCCAGATGTCTAGGCAGGAACCTTTGGATCCAGGTCTGAACATACTGCTCAAGGGTCCTAGTGAGTGCCCACTCAGAAAAACAATACTCTCTTAATTTTACAGAAAGACTCAAACAACTTTAAGTTGGTTTGAGTGACCAGATAGAAATAATGCTAAAAAATGTCACAAGAAATATCACCAGGACTGTATGGTTGGACTGCTGAATACTCTTTGTGTCAGGCACAGGAAAGGCAAGGGTTTGCTCAGGTAGACTCAGTCAAACACTGTGAGTGCATGAGAAAGGATCCTGAAGATTTCCAGGTTCCTAGTCAACATCAGGTTTCCTTTTGTGACCAACCTAACTGCATGAGCATATGAATCTTTTTGTGATTCAATATTAAAAATGCAACAATGTGTTTGTTAGTTTGTAATCTTTTTACCCAAATTGACCTTTACTTAGTTGCTCATCTTTTAGTAGCTGCAGTAAATTATGAAAATGGTTAATATGCTTTTAGATTTGTACAGCAGCAGAATAGTTCAAATAAAACTGTCTTAAGTTCTGGAAATAGGAGATCATAAGGAAGGAAAAAGGCACCACGCAGTAACAAAAGAAGAAACTAAATGATTCTGCAGTTCACATGTACAGTGTTTGCCCTGAGAAAACTACTTTTTGCTTCTTTTGTCACTTTTTCTGCACCTTTCTCTTTTGGCCTATAATATGACAGAGCTTTCATATGGAAGCCTAGCCCCTTCTTCTTTTTTTTTTTTTACTTGTTAATATTTTATTTAAAACATAGCTGAAAACATTATTTTATGAGCAATTTTGGCTTTGTTTCATCAGATTTTAAAACCAAGGGCATGTAGTAGGCAAAAATGATGAATCCTAAATCTGGAAATATGCTATGTCACATTCTATATACTTTAGGTTGTGAATCTAACTGATATTCTTAGTTAACTTTTAAATTTTGGGATTTTCCTGGTTCATTCAAGTGTGTCCAGTGGAATCATTGGTGTTTTTTTCTTTTTTAATAGACAGAGTGAGAGGACAGAGATAATAAAGGAGCAAAGACAAAGCCACATATTTTGGGGTTTGTAGGTTAGAGTAAGGGCGTTGAGCTACAGAAAGCAAGAGGCCAGTAACAGTGAAAGAGCTGTTTCCACTCTAGAAACTCCAGAAAGAAATACAGCTTTCTAGCATTGAGACTTTTATTACTATATAGTCCACGTAGAAGTGCTAGCTTACAGAAGTGAGAAATGGCAAATACGTGTGGTAATTTTAAACCAGTAAATTTATAAATACTTATAGCAGCAACAGAAAATCATGCAATAGCCTAGCTCCTTCTTTACCAGACCACTCCATCTCCATTTAACAACCAAAACCCCGTTCCTCTAACGCAATGCGAAAATTTCAGCTTTGTAAACAGTACTCCAAAAGGATTATGAAAAATGGAATTAAAAGTAGTTACTGTTTGGGTACAAATATATTTTGAAATATATGCATGCAAAGCAAATGTTCCTGGAGTATTCTGAAGTCCCTCATTTATAGGAAGAATGCCTTGATCTCCATAGAACATTCTTACTGAATGTACCTTATTAGAATGCCACCCAAGCTACAGGGAATAACTTAGGAAATAGTGGACAATACACACAAAATGAAGGAAAATAACGATGAAATCAAGTTTGGGGAAGGAATGTTAAAGCTTATAACATTTCAAGCTGATTTTCAAGTTGACAAAAGAAAGGCTTGAGGAAAATTGCTTATATAAATTGCATTGGTGTTTGTTTGAAATGATAAAGAATGTACCAAGTACTAAAAGACACAGATCCTTTTTATTAGGAATCCCAGTTCTCTTATCAGTACTGATAATAATTTAAGTTACAAAAAGAATCTCAATACTATCCAGTTTCCAGAAACTTGCTAGGTAAGCTGGATCCAATCCTTAATTTAAGATTGTGTGAAAGGAGGTATTTCATCCAGCAGTTGAGATGCCATCTGATATACTGCACAGAGGTGCCACATTGGACTACCTGGGTTAGATTCTAGCTCCTGACTTGGGCTTCTTGCTAGTGTAACCCTCGGGAGGCATCACTGATGGCTCATGTAGTTGGGTTTTTGCCACTCACCTGTGGGACCTCGATTGTGTTCCTGGCTCCTTGTTCAACCATATCCCAGCTACTGAAATTGTGTTTATTTGAGGGAGTTAACATACAGATGGCATGGGAGTGCTTTCTCTCTTTGTGTACATATCAAATCACAAAAGATTTTTGTAAAGGTTGTGTTAGAATATCTTCATTACACTGAGATAAAAGTGGGAATAATAAAAGATATCCAGGTCTATTCTGTTAATTGTTCTGCCTGTTTGTTGAAACTGTTCTTTTCTTCTAACACAATGCTTTATTCATTTCAGCGTTTTAGGAAATTTGCAAGAGTGATGTTAAGGACTGCATGCTTGTGTGCCCCTTCCAACAAATTCACTTCTGGACATCCTAAGTGCCTGATGATGGTGTTAGGGAGTGGAACCTCGTGAATTTGATTCGGTCATGTGGGTGGAGCCTGCGTAAGTGAGATTTGTGTCATTATAAAGAGACCCCAGAGGACTTCTCTGGATGTCTTTGTGTCATGAGTTTACAATCACATCTCAGAAGAAAGTCTGCAACTCAGAAGAGCACCAAACATCTTTTCCCTTAATCACATGAGCAAAGGCAGCAGACATGAGGCGTCTTCAGCACTGATGCCTTCAGTGTTCTCAAACCCCTTGCAGCACAAAGCCTGAGGGCCCTCAGCACTTTTCCTTGGGCTCTCAGTTCAGCATTCACTTCAAAGGTGCAAATATCTTGGGAATCTGGAGCAGCTTCTGTACTCCAGCAAAAAAAAAAAGAAAGAAAAAGGCAATGATTGTCTATCTTCCCAAGATAGATTGTTGTTTTTCTGATGCTTTCGCATTTTCAAAGCTGCTCCAATAAAAAAAAAAGAAAAATTTGGTGCGCCTCTCACCTTAGCTGCTGACCTAATTTAGCTGAACATATGTTATCAAATATTTATTAAACATTAGTTCACGGAAGCACTATAGCAAATGGGTACACAAGGGCAATACCCACTGGACAGGTTTCCAGTTCATCAAAAAAGCACAGCTCAGAATTAAGAGCATGGCTGCTGCTCTGAAAGGACTAAGTCCAATGTGAATTTGACTATTTGCTCAAATAGTCCATAAAATAGCAGGATCTACAAAAAGAAATCAAAACACAGAACCAGGTTTGGGTATTGTGGACCAATGGGCTAAACCACCACTTGGAGGAACAACATGCCTTACTGGAATTGCTGGTTTGAGTCCCAGTTACTCCACGCTTTTGACCCACCTTCTGGCTAATACTCCTGGGAGGCAGCAGATGAAGATCCAAGTACTTGGGTTCCTGCCACCTCTGTGTGGAACATGGATGGAGTTCCTGACTCTTGGCTTTAGCCTGGGCCAAACCCAGCTATTGTAGGTGTTTGAGGGGTGAACAAACAATGGAAAATCAGTCTTTCCTCTTTCCATCACTCTGCCTTTCAGATACATCAATAAATAAATTTTTGTTTTAAAGTAGAATTATCACAGCACAGTGCATGTATAAAAACAAGATTATTTCATCTGTTATACATCTTTCACTTTTATTATTATTAATTTTCTTAACAACCAAAATCAAATCCAAATATTGTAAAAGCTGAAATTTGTATAATTTGGGGATTTAAAATAAGACAACAAAACATAAAATCATGAACACAAAATCAAGTGCAATAAGTTTCCACTAATGATGAAAATTTAAACCTCAATAATTACTGAAAAGCTAAAAAGCAACAGGTCACAAAATCAGTGAAATAACAATTGTTATATTAATAACCTGTACACCTCAGAATATTTCCCACATTTTTAAGTTGAATGTTCTTATAATTTTTTCTACAGAGTAGAAAAATAATTCCATCTTCTCTTACATTTGTTTAAAATTTCTATCATCATACATAATTTGAGTTTTTTACTAGGACCAGTTTTAAGTAATTATTTAAACTTTCCTTAATACTTATTTACTTTTTTATAATCCAGGCCAAGTTGTCCTGTGATTAACAATAGGGGGGAGAGAAATGATGCCTTTTCTTGGATAAATTCATCAGTCTTTCTAATTGTATAACTTTGAGTTGGAGTGAATGTAGAAGAGGACGAAGATGTTGGACAGGAGAGAAGAGCAAGGACATTGAAAAATGGACAAGAGCATAAAACAGGAAGCAGAAGTGAAGCTGTAGCCTTCTCTCTTCTCCCAACACAAAATAAAGTTCAATACCAATGGATAGGCATACTTCCCTGGTTGAGAGAAATAAATTTAAAAATGAGCACCATGGGCGCCGGTTCTAATCCCAGCAGCCCCGCTTCCCTTCCAGCTCCCTGCTTGTGGCCTGGGAAAGCAGTCGAGGACAGCCCAAAGCTTTGGGAACCTGCACCCGCGTGGGAGACCTGGAAGAGGCTCCTGGCTTCGGATCGGCATAGCATCGGCCCGTTGCGCTCACTTGGGGAGTGAATCACCGGACGGAAGATCTTCCTCTCTGTCTCTCCTCTCTGTATATCCGCCTTTCCAATGAAAAAATAATAAAAATAAATCTTTAAAAAAAAAATGAGCACCAAGTAGGCAACAATGGGTAGCAAATATGATGAGTACCATGCAGTCCAGGATTAATTTAGGTTAATTGTGGAAAGAAGTAAGCACAGATGGTGGAGGTTAGTTTATCTTTGCTGCTGCACTTAAAAAAAAAAAAAAAAAAAAGACCAGAAATACAAATGCCATAAAAAATGTTGAAGCTCCTCAAACCAAAATTTTTGGTTTCATATTTAAGGCCGTGCCCATTTAGAAGAAAAATACATTCATTTGGGTTCTGTGGTTTAGGAAAAGGCCTGCCGGAGAGAATCGAGAGGAGGTAAAAGCCACAATGGAGCATTCCTGGACGATCCTCTGCAGGCACAGGGAGCTCTCCATGCAGGCAGCTTCCTGTGCGTAACAGTCAAAATAGCAACATGACCACAAATAATTCAAAGGCTGAAAGCTTTTCTTCCCACCAGTTCAAGCTCTCCTGCTTCAATCACATGGCTCTGGCACTCACGTCTTTGCTACAAAGCCTCTCAGAAACTGAAACACTGGCAACTCCCTGTGAACTTACTCAATATCAACACACAATTCCCATGGTTCCCTTATCACTCCGTTAAAGGCAATTCTCTCTGGTTGAAACACAAATCCTTTCGAGCTAAGGTTTGTTCAATGTCTGTTGCTTTTGCTGTAAAGCATTCTTATCCAGGAGGCTTTTCTAACTTATTTTAAGTTTCACATCCAATTCACATGGCATTGTACTTAGCCTCTTACAGAAATAAATGCTTGTTTACCACTAATAATTTAAGATACATTAGAGGCAACAAGGACATTTTATATAAAGTAAAATAATGGTAAACAAAGCACACTCTTTGGGGGTATATGTGTATTCCTTTCTCCTAGACTTCCTCCCTCCAGGTCTGCCACCTGATCTTTTGCTTCAGTCACACATTAGTCTGCCCTCAACTCTCCAGGTAAGACTCTTTCTCAAAGATTTGAATGTTATCACGAAAACACAAAAAAATGCTTGAGATGATGGACAACCTAAGTGTCTTGACTAGATCGATGTTTCATGTACCATGTACCAAGCCCTCACTTGGTAGCCTCCACAAATATGTACATGTGCACTAGATCGTCCTGTGTGACCCCTCCAAAACACATCCCTATTCGTTCACATACCAGGAGAACCACTGTCCTTGGTGTCTTGTGCTAGTGCTCACTTTTGCTATTCTTTAGAGTCTCTCTATTGTGATTTATCCCTAACAATAGAAGGTTTAGTTTGTTAAAAGTCAAATCACCATAGTGGAGTCATAAAAAGGGCAACATTGCCATGAGAGAGGACAAGTCCTCTAAGAAAATGAGCTTGAAGAGACTGTCCATCATAGTGTGCTTCGGGTTCACTGAGAGTTTACAGAAGTCAGAGGGAGGAAGGGTGGGACCGGGGCCGGGGCGGGGGGCGGGAAAGGGCTCTCATAGCCACAGCCTTGCTCAGATCAGTGGAGTATAAATCTAGAGCTGGATTTCTGAGGGCCACGAGTTCAGGAGGGTAACTTTGTCATCTCAGCCTCAGAACTCAGCATGCCCACCCGTTGAGAGTAGGTGGATCATCATCTTTTACCCCATTCAAAAAATCAACTTCGGATTACTGATGGGAAGTTGAATAGGAATCAACCATACTCACTCTAATTTAAAAGCACAGCTCAAGATCTTTTCTTCCCCCATGAATGCCATGACAGACTATGAAAGTGAGAATACAATTTAAAAATAGCAGGTAATACTTCCAATATAACTGTGTTACATTACTCTTTATACCTCTACTTCTCTTCTTCAGTGCAATGGTACTAAATATACTTTTTTAACTAGATTTTTTTGTTTGATGTCTGGATCTTTCTATTTCAATAATATACTTTAAAATTTAACATATATTTCTAAAGACCTAATATATGTATATAAATCTATATCCATATAAAATTTATCATATAAAACAAGAAAAAACAAATACAAAATTCAAAAGAGTGTGTTATTCTTAAATTTTAATTTATTTTATTTTTAATATTGTTTACATAGTTGGGAAGGATGTATGCACAGATGGGTCTCTGAGTAGGAAGAGAAAGAACAAAGTATGGAGGAAGGTAGACGAAGCACATGTTTCATTTTTTCCTCCTGGTATCTGCAGGGAGAGACAGGAGAGGCAGTCCTTGCTGTCAAACCACATCCATATTCAGGGATGTGGGACAGTCATTTGATGACACTTTATAGGCCCCAATGTGGGGAACAATATTCCAAGAGTGTTACTTGAGTGACTTTGATAGTTCTCAGATATTGTCTGCTTTGTTGCACCAGGTTTGAGAAAGCAAAGCATTTCCAAGGTCTATGGGCCGACCAGGTCCACCTTAGTGCATTCCCAGACCAGGGAACATGTTGCAAAGTTCGACCAG
The DNA here is from genome assembly GCF_017591425.1 of Ochotona curzoniae. Classification (NCBI taxonomy): domain Eukaryota; kingdom Metazoa; phylum Chordata; class Mammalia; order Lagomorpha; family Ochotonidae; genus Ochotona; species Ochotona curzoniae. The sequence continues at coordinate 28,166,082 of NW_024465369.1, forward strand.
GAGGGTGGTCCAACTTATTCTGCCTCCATCCTCTGATAAGGCACCCAATGTCCTTTGTTGTCCTAGATGAGCTGGCTGACATGCCCCCTGGGAACATCTGGGAATGCTGTCCACTGCACAGGCATCTGCAATTGAGTAGACCCAGTCCTGATACATGCATACTAAGGTCCTTCCATACTTGTTGTGATGCTCCCTGTGGCTAGGGTTTGAGTCCAACCACTTAGCTGGGCAGTCCCTAAAGAAACCTCATCTAGGTGACCTCAAACTTTACTCTTGTGTACATCAGCCAGTACAGGGTCAGGTTCAGTCTGTCACCTGCATCAACCAACACACATATTAGTGGATGAAGCTGCCTGGCTAGTTCTGCCCAGAGCCCCTTCTCTCACATTAACTGATGAGTGCTGTGGCCTAGTTCAGTCAGGTTCACCACAGGTCTAGTCTTCGTGAACATCAGTGGGTGCCAAAGCCTAGTAGGGGCTATCTCCAATAACACCTACCAAGCCTGGCCCCAGCCCCAGATTTTCTGTGTGCTGGCATTTACTATGGCCTAGTCTGGTCCATTCTAAATTCCTATTTGGCTCTTGTGTAGATCCACACATGCTACAGTTTAGCTCAGTCATTCCGACCCCAGGCTCAGCCTGCACATAGGCTCATGGGTGCTGCTGCCTTGACTGGCCTGGCCCAACCCCAGCCCTGGGTCTCATGATTAGCAGCAGGAGCTGCAGCCCAGCAAAGTAGTACCCAAAGTTCCCCTAACAGGCCCATTTCCAGTCTTGGGTCTTGTACCTGCCAAAGAATACTGAGACCCAGCCTAACATAACTAGCACCCAGTCCCAGCACTTGCTGGTGAGTGCTGTGGCCTATTCTGGCTGCCCATACCTAATCTAGTTCTCACATAAACCAGCAGGTGCAGCAACCTAGCCCTTAGACCAGCCTGCTCCAGTCCCAGCTCTCATGCTCACCAATAGAAGCAGCAGCCCCATAAGTCCATGAAGTTCTACCAGGCCCAACCCCAATCTCAGCAATCACCAGCAGGTGCTACATTCTGGCTCAGCTTGGCCCGCCCTGAGTTCCAGCTTTTGCCAGTGGGTGAAGCAACCCAGCTCAGCCTAACCCATCCTTAGCCATCATGTGAACTGGTGGGTGTTGTGGTCCAACCCAGCCTGGTTTGCACCATGCCAGTGTGTCACATGGACCAGCCAGATCTAGCCCATGCCAGACCTAGCTCAGAAATATGCCAATGGGAGCTGCAGCATATGAGTGTACCTGGGCTGGCCTGCTCCCAGCTTCAGCTCTCATGCTCATCAGTGGAAGCTGTAGCCTGGCAAGGGAGTTCCCCAAATTCACCTACCCACTTCCAGCACTAGATCTCACAGGTGCCAGCAAGCAGGTGCCTTGCCTGGCATGGTCTGCCCTCAGTCTCAGTCATTGCATGTGCCAGCTGGTTTTGTAGCCTGACCGACCTGAGCCTCAGCCCTATCTCCCAAGGTGAGTTTCACAGTTCAGTCTGGCTCAGTCCATCTCCATGCCCAGTTCTCCATAAAAACCAGCAGGTTGCTGTAGTCATGCAGAGGCAAGCCTACAACTCTCTCACATTCTGGTTGGTGCTGCAACCCAGCCTTATATGGCCAATCTGGTGCTCTCGCACTTGTAGGAGGGTACTGTAATATAACTCAGCCAGGCATACCATCAGCTTCAGATTTTTTAAAAAAGATTTATTTTATTGGAAAGATATACAGAGAGGAAGATCTCTCATCTGATGATTCACTCCTCAAACGACCACAAAGGCTGGAACTGTACCTATCCGAAGCCAGGAGCCCAGAGCCTCTTCTGGGTCTCCCACGTGGGTGTAGGGTCCTAAGGCTTTGGGCCATCCCAGTTGCTTTCCCAGGCCACAAGCAAGGAACTGAATGGAAAGCAGAGCTGCTGGGATTAGAATTGGCACCCATATGGGACCCCAGTACATGCAAGGTGAGGACTTTAGCCTCTAAGCTACCATGCTGGGTCCCAGCCCCAGCTTTTATGAACACCAGTGGATAGTGGATGATGCTATTTAGCCAGTCCAGGTTTCCCACATAGACAGTTAACCTGGCCTGACCCAGACAAGCCTTTCAGTTTCCCACTCTCTAAATCACTCTGTCTAGGAATCCTCACATACCTGCTAGTGCAGTCCAAGACCCCAGAGTCATTCTTGCCCTGCTAAACATACCCTCAGCTGCCACTGCTCTAATATGTCTCCAGACTCCCTTTCCCAGACAATCTGCAGCACACTCAGTCTGAGGGCTGGGGTGGTGAGTCCCAGACCAGTGTTCCCCACCTTTCTAACATGTCTTAAACAAAAAAAAAAAAAACAAAAACAAAAACAAAAAAAAACCAACAACTAATAGGGCACAGTATGGGAGCCTAATGGCTGAAGTCCTTGTCTTACATGTGCCAGGATTCCATATGGGCCCCGCTGCATTTCACAGCTGCTCCATTTCCCATCCAGCTCCCTGCTTGTGGCCTGGGAAAGCAGTAGAGGATGGTCCAAAACCTTGAGACCCTGAATCCGCATGAAAGACCAGGAAGAAGCTCCTCGTCCCTAGTACCTGGTTTCGGATCAGCTCAGCTATGGCTGTTGCAGCCGCATTGGGAGATAACCAGCAGATGGAAGATCTGCTTCTCCTTCTCTCTGTAAATCTGCATTTCCAATAAAAATAAATCTTGAAAAAAATAGAATATGCAGGCACACTGGTATTGTTAACACAAATTCGAAATTAACCAGGCCCAGAGTGTCTGCCAGCCACTGGCTGCTTTTTTTTTTTTCCCATCGGTGTAATACTTGCTGAGGTATAAAACAGGGTGTGTTATTTAGTACAAATAATTGAAATTTTAAGAGGCTAAGAATGATTCCAAAGATGGGTATTTTTCTCATTTATATATTGTTTATATGTTTATATATTAGCATTTTATTAAAAATGCATTTGTACTATTCCAATAATCATTTTTATTTTCTAGTCCTTTACTAAGAACAAAGTTGAAGAATGTTCTTATATCAAAATATAGCAAACATCCTAGTTTTTTATTTTAGAACAGATATTTAGAAATAGATTTGTTGAGCTGGGTGGCTAGCATTTTAAGGTGACTAATACAAAATTGCTAAATTGCCACCCAGAAACACAATGTGAATTTCTATTCCCATCAGTGATATATTTCTTTTTCTGTTGGTCCCTAAGAACACAGAGCATAATTAAGGGAAAAAAAAAAACCTACCAGTTTGGAGGGTGAAACTTGTCATTTGTGTTTTCTCAATGTGCATTTTATTAATCCTTTTCCAAAGATTTAGTTTCTTTCATTTGAAAGACAGAGAGAGGATGTTAGAGTTTCTACCTATACTGACAATGTCATGATACACTTAAATAGAAGAATGATGGACTGTTGCTGAGGGGGGCAGGGCAATTGGGCAGGGTGGAAAAGGAAATCCCTCAGCCTATGAAACTATATCATGAAAAATAAAAATAACAAAAATAAACAAATACTTCATTGTGCTTTTTCAAACATTTTAAAGATCTATTTTACTGTAAAATAACCGCTAGAGAGAGATTGAGAGAAAGATATTCCACGTATTGGATCACTCCCCAAATGGCCACAATGGCCTGGTCTAGGCCAGTCTGAAGCTGGGAGCTAGGAGCAATTCCCATGTGGCAATTTTATCATGGTGTCAAATCCCCATCCTAAGAATGATTTATGTAATTGAAAACATCAACCTTTTATGAGTCTCATATTGTGGTGGGCAGAAAAATGGCTCCCCCAAATTGCTCAGATGCCCAGTAGTTAGAAAACTTCTGAACATGTTAGGTTACACACACAAGAGAATTAAGGTTGCTAGATGGAACTAAAGATTCTAATCAACTGAACTCAAAATAAGATTATCACAGATTACCCAGTGGACTACATATAACCATAAGGTTCACAGAAATGAAGAATCTGAGTCAGGAAGATATTCGAAATTCCTACACTGGTTGACTTCAAAGATAGGAGAATGGAGCTCCAATTAAGGAATGCTTTAGGGTCTACAAAAGGTAAGAAAATGTTTTTCCATGGAGCTTGAAGAAGGAACACAGCTTTGTCAACCCTCTGACTTATTTCAGGTAAAATTCATTTTAGCCTTCTCATAAGGAGAGCTGTGAGATAATACACTAACATTTGTTTTATGTCAGCAACTATATGATAATTTTTTACAGTAGCAATAAGTAATTGATATACATGATACAAATGTTCTTCCAATTTTTATATGCAGAATATTTACAATGTTGTCAACTGGTTTTTACCTTCTAAAACACCTACACTATATCTCTTATTCTCAACAAAGCAGAGAAACGTTGACCAAAAATGTACATAGCTTAGATTGGTTTCAAGCATTTCTTAATATGTCTTAGGAAATGATTACTAAGAAAAGGGGAAGTTGCATTTCTTTTTTTTCATTGCTTTTTCTCCTTTTCTTTGAAGGTGACTGAGGGTTGAAATAAATTTTTAAAAAGAGAAAATGGCAGAGATAAGGACAAAGGAGATGATGGTGGGCCAATATTGTGGTCAGCAAATTGTTTAAATATAGGAGAATTAACCAAATAAGTGAATAGATTGAAGAGAATGTCAGCCAGATATCTCCTAGACAAAAAAAAAAAAAAAAAAATTAAGATAGAAATGTAGAAAAGTAAGGTATTAGGTTACAATTGAAAAAGAGAAAGAGAAAGAGGCATGGTCAGGAATAGATGAAATGTCTACAAGGGATATAATAAGCTGATACAGATATAGATGAGCATAGTTCTGTCTGCCAAGACTGCCCAAAAGCAATGCTATCCAGCAAGCTAATAACCTAGACATTGACTCCTAAAGGTTTCTATTAAAAGAAACCTGGCCTAATGGAGAAATGGTTAATTCCAAACCTGTAACAAAGAAAGTGCAAAGTGAGCCAGATGTCTGGGTATGCTCAAAGAAATACAGGGACAAATAAAACAAGCCCATAGGAGATAGGTTCAAGAGGCTCTGATAGCAAAATCTGGGACAGTGGGAGCCTCAGAATAAAAAACTATAGTAACCAGGTTATATAATCCATCGAATGAGGCGGCAATCCAACAGAATAAAGGATGAAAGAACAAAGTTTTTCTTTGCACCATAGTGTCAACAACTGAATGCAGAAAGGATAATTACATGTTAGAATGGGGGTTGAAGCAGAAGTCACTACTGGGTGTCAAAGCCAGTAGGTAGGTAAAAATTGAAGAATTATATGTGAATGTTTTCATAGGCTTGGAGTATCAAATAATAATATATTTTCTCCTGCCAAGGGTAAAATGCTGTCCTTTTGGCACACAAACATGGCAAACATATCAAGTTTAAGAGGTTAAGAAGGTTGACATCTCTAGTGGAAGAATGAACTAATATTGAAAGACCCTTGTTGTAAAATATTACTTCTGTGGCATTCCTGATAAGAATGTATGGCCTAAAATATAAACCTAGAAAATAACAGATGTATTCAGACTGATTTACATTCTTTGTACTCCTAAACTGTTGCTATCTTAAGGCAGAGGAAAGACTGTCAAGCCATTACCAACTGAAGGAGACTGAAGAAGCATGTCAACTGAATGAAGTGCCTGATCTTGGATTGGATCCTAGAAAAAGAATGGAAAAGAAGCATTATTGTGACTGTTAGAGATTTTGAATGAGCTTTTTGGAATGAATCAGATAATGTTGTATCCATGTTAAAAATTTATCTTAAATGACATACATCAAAAGTAATGTGGGTTTGGTTCCAGACAACTGCAATAAAGCAAATACAGTAACAAAGTAAGTATAGTAACAAAGTAAGTCAAATGGTGGTTTTGGTGTCTTAGTGCATAAAAACTTATGTTTAAATCATAGTCTTGCTTTTAAGTGCACAACAGCATTACAACTAAAAACAATATAAATAACAATTTTAAAATATATTATTAAAAAGTCAATCATCTGAGTCTTCAGATGTTGAGGGTCTTACCTTATTGTGGATGGATGCTGACTAATCAGGGAGGGATTTGCTGAAGTTTGAGGTCACTGTAGCAACTTCTCAAAATAAGGCAATAATGCAATTTGTCATATTAGCTAATTCATTGACAAAAATTTACATTGCCATGTCCAATGCTGTCTGATAGAACTTAATCTATAGAACTTCTCTCGAAATTGGAGTTAGGATGGGCTTTTTTTTTTTTCAGTAGATAAGACACTGAGATATCAGCAACCCATATCAAAGCGTGTAAGCTAAGTCCCAGCTTAGCTTTTGATTCTGACTTCCTTCTAATGCATGGTTTAGCAGACTGCTGATGATGTCTTAAGCACTTGAGTCCCTGACACTTGCCTAAGAGACCCAGATTGAGTTCCCACTAACACTCAGGAAATTCATTTCTTCAGTAGAAAGACTAGACAGTCCTTGAATCAATGAACTACAGATGAATGTTATGCTGGAAGCCATGAAAACAGGGGCTTGCATTGTGGCACAAGTCTGGCCTACATTTGTAATGTTGCATCCCATGTCAACATGCCTGTTTGAGTGCTGGTTGTTTTCTCTCCATCCAACTCACTGCTGATGGAACTGGGAAGGCAACAAAAGATGACTCCAACTACTCGTACTTACTAGTTATTGGCTGCAGCCTGGCCTGGACATTATAGTTATGGGCATTTCGGGATTGAAATGATGAAAGATACCACTCCAGTTTGTCTCTTGGTCCCTCTCTCTTTATGCTGCTCAGCCTTGAGAATTAATAAATAATTTCATTATACATCTCCATTGGAGTCTGGGGTGACCTGCTGCATTACCAATGAGCAGTAATATTTTGAAAGGAATCCTCCCTAGCCAGTTCAATAGGTATTCATATTGGGCTTTAAAATGTTCCTCAAACCATGTTGCAAGCAAGTGTGTGGTCTCCCAAGTTCTAGCAGAGTAGATTTAGCAGTGTTCTTAAACGCCCTAGGATTTTCAGCAAAGCAAATAGGCAATGGCTCCAATTAAAGTCTACAGCTATATTAGCATGTAACAAGAGCATCAGCCTGTGATTTGAAGCTTTGAAGCCAGCCATTGACCTCTCAGTACTAAATGGTGTTTTTTAATAGAGAGAGGGCTGACTCATTTATACTGCAAATCTATTTGGTGTAGCCACCTCTGCCAGGTGTCTTAGCTGGATCTTCTGGGCAATTTGCTGTAGTGTCTCTTAAGGTGAGTGAGATAGATAGGGGAAAAACCAGTTAGTGGGGCATCCAAACACACATATCGTTCTTTGGTTGTTTAACATCTTATATGAGTACATTTATTGGCAACAAAAAGAATAACAGTATCAAAGATGACTGATGACAGATAACCATAATACAATAAAAATGAACATTTTTGAAGTATTGTGAGAATTGCCAAAACATGACACAGACATACAATAGGCATTTACAGCCTCAAAAGACTTGTGATAAAGGTTGCTACAAGACTTCACTTTGTAAATCTTGCAGTATGTGCAAAGTGCAACTAAGTGAAACGCAATAAAAGAAAGTATGCCTGCATTACATGGGACAGTGTCTTTGTGCAAAATGCACTGTGGAGTATCTATGAATCATGGAATATCATGTCTGCGATGTGATCTCAAAATGATTTTAAAATATTAACTGTGTATATGTGCACACACTGCTATGCAATATTTATTCAAAACTTATTAGCGATGCTGTAATTGTTCTATACTGCAGAAACCCTAGACTTTAAAAACGCTCATTAAGTTCTTCTTCCATTTTTAGGAGTAATCTAAAATAAGGTGAACAGAAGAAAAACTTCTACAAAGTGATAATTAAGATGGACAAAGATAATTCAAATACAGAAAATAATGCAGAAAAAAAGGACGAAATATGGGCGTGTGCAAGTGAATGATAGTTTGAGGAATAGTGTGGACAATACAATAAGTCCATGTAGTAAGAAGGAAGACAGTGAGAAGAAATACCTGAGAATACAATCTGGAACCAAACTGCAAAAATACTTAAGATTTTGAACATCATTTGACCAACACATGAGGAGCCATTGTAAATCTTCTAGTGGACAAAGGATGTCTCCAGATGTACACATTATGAATCTAAAGCAGCTGAAGCGTGCAACTTCTTCATGTAAACATAAGAAGTTATGTCTTTAAGCACTTTAAAATCTATTATCTCCCATGGAAATGGACAGCATATTTGCAATTAAAAATCCTTTGTAAAAAAAATATAAAGCTAACAATAGAAAAGGTAAAGATTCTTGATGCTCAGAATTTACTAGAACCTAAAGATCACAGAGGTGTAACATTTTAAAAACTCACATTATTTTTAAGAAGCAGTAATGCTGCCTAGCATGTCTTACACAAACATAAAAATGCTAATTTATGCTTTTTAATATGACAGAGAACATCTAGTTTTTAAATTCAGACTGGAATTTTTCTTTCTAGAAGATCCTGTCAGAAGGTAACAACTGACATAGGTATAAGATGAAGAGTTAGAATTCTCAATAAAACTACATTTTGATACAAAAATGGTTTGAATGACCTACTCATGGTTAGGGCATGCAGTACATTTGCTCCTATTCAGAGGAACACTGTGTTTACCCATGTCCTTAGCAGAAGTCTGTAATTCACGGGATATCGGGAGTTTGGAAGGATGAGCTGAATGAAACACCTGAAAGCTGCTGCGAATACCACTTTAAGAGCAAAGCAGGTCAAAGAGGTAGTTCTCACTGCACATGTACATATCACCTTGACCTAATCAAGTTTGGAAAATTCTGCATTATTTTCTATATTTTAGGTTACAGAACATCTGAATTCCATTAAGCTGAAATAATGCAAAGTAGGCTATCTCATGATAATACATTTAAATCAGAATTGAAAAAAACTATTTAGAATAAGCTATTTAGAATATTCCCAAAATATTTGAAAGGAAAATGAGGAACAATTCAAGCTGGAATAATGAAAAAACATAATATATAATATATTACACTTTTTAGGACTATATAAATATATAGGAAATAGCAACATAAGCTATAGTAATATAGGTTATAATAATATAGAAAAATTTATAAACAGAACAATGGTTTAAGATTGAGTACGCAAATGTCCAACACATTAAAGGTGGAATATGTAATGCAGAAAATAAATCTATGAACCAAAAAATGAGAAAATGATGGAAAACAAGAAAAAAAGCTCTTTGTAAAACAATTAATAAAGTTGGGCCCAGTGGCGTGGTCTAGCGGCTTAAATCCTCACCTTGAATACCCGGGATTCCATATGGGTGCCGGTTCTAATCCCAGCAGCTCTACTTCACATCCAGCTCCCTGCTTGTGGCCTGGGAAAGCAGTCCAGGACAGCTCAAAGCTTTGGGACCCTGCACCCGTGTGGGAGACCTGGAAGAAGTTCCTGAATCCTGGCTTCAGATCGGCATAGCATCGGCCGTTGTGCTCACTTGGGGAGTGAATCATCAGAAGTAAGATCTTCCTCTATGCCTCTCCTCCTCTCTGTATATCTGACTTTCCAATAAATAAATCTTTAAAAAATTAATAAATTTAACAAGCATGAAAGAAAATAAATTTAAAAATCAGTCATCAACCTGAGGCATAAAAGAGGCACACCACTAACAATTTCATACAAATTAAAATATATTTTAGACAAATTTATATCACTAAAAATAACTTAAAGCAAAAATTCCCTTAAAGCAAAATCTGTCAAATTTTGATGTAAGAAAAATTGGAATAGAGCACTTTAAATTGATCTTCCTACATACATACATAAATACATACACACACACACACACACACACACACACACACACACACACACACACAATCTCAGGTCTGAGCCGCTTCACTAATAAATCCCATCATTGAAGGAGGAGATAATATTTATATCACATTGTTTTTCAGAAAATAAAGGTAGGGAAAATAACTTCCCAACACAGGAGACCAATACAAACTCAATCATAAGTCTTAAAAAGCCTTTCAAGAAAATTCCAAATTAATGTTTCATGACAGTAATCACAAAACTCAATACAATATTAGAAATTTAAATAAATCAAAAAATAGGTCATTGTAATTGAGGCTCTGGCTACAGAAACTAGGCAAGAACAGAAATAAAATGCATCCATGTTAGAAAGGAAAAAGCATGGAAATCACTATACGGTAATTCTTGAAATGAAGAAATACAGCTTGGCCATATGACCCAACAAATCGAAGTACTCAAGAGTACTAAAAACAGGTGTTCAAACAAAAACTTACACACAAATGTTTTTCTGTATGTACAACAGAATTATTCAAATAGTCATGAGGGGGGAACAAAGTGAATGTGCTTCAGCTAACAGATGGATAACCAAATGTCATAGCCATTCAAGGAAATATTATTTGACCAGAGAAGGAATGAAATTGTTATAGAGTATGGATGAGTCTGGAATACATTGTTTTTAAGCGAAATAAATCAGCTTGAGGATATCATCTATTATGATTCTTCTCATGTGAAATGTTCAGAATAGGGGAATCCACAAAGAAAGAAGTCTATCCATGTTAAAGTCGATTTTAAATCAAGATCAATATTTTATTCCAGGTAGTTTATAATAGATATGGTAGGTTGGTTTAACACACAACAAGCAATGTATCTCATTGTATAAACAGAAAAGGATAAAAATCATATCATCACCTTAGTTGAAGTAGATAACATCTGAAAAAAAAATGAACACGAATTCATAATACTGAAAAAAAAAAACCTCTCAAACTGGGTATAAAAGGGAATGTCCTTAATCTGATAAATATAAATCTACAGCTAATACCACACTTAACAGCAAATGTTAATATTTCCTCCCTAGTGGCAGGAACATGCAAGGATGTATAGTCTCACAACTTCTATTCATCATTGCAAGGACAGTTCAGAAAATGTAACGAAGGATAAATATTAGCACAAATATTGGGGGACGAGAGGAAGCTGGAACCCAAAAGTTTCAAACATTCTTACAAAGTTTGGCAATTTATATAACTGACTTCAAAACCCATTGAAAATTATGAAAACCAATACAATGTAATGTTACCATAGAAAAGACATGTAAATCAACATGTACAGTTATAACTGAGCTAAATATGCATTTGTTTTTAAAACTTTTTGATGATTGCCTTTATTTGGGGTTACAGAGAGAAGGAGACACACACTCACACTTCCAGCCATGTTTCAGTCGCCAAAGGGCTGATGTTTGAGGCAAGCAGAAGTCAGGGACCAGGAGCTTCTTCTTGCATCTCCCACATGGCTACTGTACCTGGGCTGCCCTCTGCTGATTTCCGGGGGGACTAGCAGGGAGTTAGATGGGATTGAACCAATGCCCATATGGGATGTCAGCACTGTAGGTGGCGCCTTTTTAATTCACTGCATCAGAGTACTGGCCAAGTTACAAATATTGTTATAGCAACAACAGAGTAAATACACTAACTAGTGTCAGAAAAGAAAAATGTTCAATATGTAACTGTTTAAGTAGACAGCATTTCTATATGATAGTTCATCCATAATCATTTAAATATGCTTTTTTGAAAGCCTAAAGAAAGAGGTAACACAACCAACGTTATAGTTCACAAATCCTAGGATTTGTACTAAAGTCATTTGGATAATTTAGTTGCTAGGTATCTGAATTCTGTCTATGAAATTTTCACCTCAAATGCAAACTTGAGTGTCATACATTGGCTTTCATAGGCTCCACAGTCTTGAGAGTTCAGCCAATCTGTATCCTGACTGGATACTGATTTAGGAGCAAATGAGAAAGGAAAATAGACGGTTCCACTCTAGACAGTGTAGAATTCCTTCTGGTAGTACAGTAACCATAACTGAGAGCTCAGTCAAAGCAGCAGAAAGGAGTCATGCAGTAGCCAATGTAAGCAGCAGGCAATACAGGGCCAGGAGGAGAAGGGATACATTGTCTATCTGGTGGCTGGAGGCAGCACAAGCAGGGTTCTCACCAGTGAAGCTCTGGAGCACAGTTTCAGCTTCAAAGCTGCACACTTTACTTCATCCTGCCTGCTCAACTGTTTTTAGCTCTTTCTTCAATGTTCTAAATTACTCTGTGAACTACTCAATAATCTTTCAACAAACTCCTTTTCCAGACTTGGCAATAAGACCTCTGGTGGAAAAATAATAAATACAGTCTAACACAGAACAACAGAAATAATGCTTGGTTAAAAGAGATTTTATAAACAGACCCACAGAATGTGTTTGGTCTTTAAAAATAACTTTTTAAAAAGGTTTAAAGGGAACAGATTTCATGTATCTCACACATACAACCGAACACAGATACAATTCCTAAATAACCATACTTCCCACCGTCCTTTCACCCTCCCTTAACCATTCTCCTTCCTTCCTTTATTTTTGTAAAAACATACCTTGAATTTACTTTATAATCACAGGTGTAATGAGCCACTAACCATAATATTCAACAAATAAAGTAAACCACTGTTCCACAGAAGTGCTTTCAAAGTATTTTCGTAACTGATGTTGTTTTAAAGGGGAAACACTCAAAACACTCACTGGAAAAAATTGCACATCTCCCATAACACTGTATACCATGGATAGCTAAGTTTTTACAGGAATGTTTCGAAATCATATTCCTGAACAGAAACACCACTCATAACCAGTATCCAAGAGAACCTATTCGGCATGTGGCGGCCACAGTCCTCAATGCATGTGTTTTGGAAGGTGTTGTCATTTTCTGTTCTGCTCTAAGTGCTTAGGGACTTACGAAGTATCCAATTTTTCTTTTCAATTATGAATGTGTTGGGTATAAATTTTGAGTCTATTTTATATTCATTCAAAATTTCCACCTATATAAACCCTGTTTAAAGAGTTTCATGTGTCTATACTATGTTAACTAGTACTTAAATTTTTGGGCACCATTAACTTTGTGCCATATGATTTTGTAAATAATCACACATTCTCATTGTCTTTTGAAGAAACAATGCATGTTATTTTTTTTTGTACCAAGAATTTTAAAAAATTATTTTTTAAAGATTTATTTTTATTGCAAAGTCAGATACACAGAGGAGACCAGAGAGAAAGATGTTCCATCTGATGATTCACTCCCAAACTGAACGCAACGGCCAGAACTGCACCGATCCAAAGCTGGGAGCCCAGAGGCTCTTTTGGTTCTCCCACACAGGTGCAGGGTCCCAAGGCTTTGGGCCATCTTCAACTGTTTTCCCAGACCACAAGCAGGGAGCTTGATGGGAAGCGGGGCTGCTAGGATTAGAACCAATGCCCACATGGGATGCCAGCACATTTAAGGCGAGGACTTTAGCCTCTAGGCCACCGTGATGCACCCAAAATTTATTTTTTGAGTTACAGAGGGAGGAAGGATGAGACAAAAAAAGAGAAAGGCTTCTATCTGCTAGTTAACTCCTCTATGGCCAATCAGGGCTAGGCCAAGCTGAAGCCCAGAGGTCATGAATTTCATCTGGGTTTCCTAAGTGGGTGGCAGGGGTTCAAGTACTTGGTCCAACTCCTGCTGCTTTCCCAGACACATTCACAGGGACCTTTATGGAAATGGGAGAGCTGGGACTTGAACCAGTGATGAAAAGGGATCCAGGCATCACAAGTACAGATTAATATGCTGCATCACATGCTGGCCTTGTATCAAGACTTTTCTATGGTTGATCTCCCACAGTCCAAGCAAAATCTATAGTTTGTGTTTCTGTCTATTTGATCAGTTTTGCTCTTCATTCTTATTCATCTCTCTTCCTAGTTGGAATTCATTCATTCTATATTTAATACGTATTTGGAAAACCAAAGTTGGTTTATGTGAAAGATGTACTAAATTTCCCTAAATTGTGGTGTGTCATAGAGTTCATTGCTTCTTATCATGCCAGCATAAAGATGACATTTGAATCATGATAAAAAGACAAATTCACATGTAAAAATAAGATAATTTCAGGTAGTGATAAAGGTCATAAACAATCATGGTGATTCAGCTACTTCGTGAAGGGTGGTTTCTTCTGAGAATGTGTTATTTGAACTAAGAAATGAAATGTGTAAAGTATACTGTAATCAAGAGGATCTCGACAGAAAGAAGAGACTCTAAAGCAAGAACAATTTTGACATACAGGGTACACATACAGCAGGCAACTACTGTGTCTCAGTACTGTGAGGCAGAGAACCATTGGTCCTAGATGAGGCAGGACAAGATCTCACGGATCCAGTTGAAGGTTACAAAAGCAGGGAAACTATGTAGTTTTTATTGAAAAAAAAAAAAAGCTAACAGGATGCTGTTTACAAATCAACTAAAGAAAAGTTAAGAAACCAGAGAAATTTGTAAAGAGACCATTTTGTCCCCATGGTGGTTTTACATGAGTATTGAATCAAGACAGAAGTTTGCAGTGGCATGTTGCCAAATAGGAGGAAGTTTCACAAGTTTCAGAAATAAATTTATAATCAACTCTTTAAAATGCCACAGAGCTTAGGTAAATTCGGGCCAAAAATAGGGTACTGGATTTAATGACTTGTAAATTTTTAGTAACTGAAGGAAAGGTTCAAGGTCACTGAAACATAAATGGAGGTTTCTCACCAAGAATAACAGTTTCTATTCTCTTTTGCTCTTTTCCAAAAACCTCCTGACAATGACAGTAGCTACATAACAAAGATTCATAAACCCATTAGGAGTATGAGTCGCACAGGTTCGATGACATTTTGAAGCAGGAAAGCAAAATAATTACTATGAGCAACCACAGGATGAACAAAAGTTAATGCAAAGCAAGGATGACAGCAGATCAGGAACCAGGTTGCCGAACAGAACAAAGGATCAGGAAATCATGGCACCAGATGCTTCTGGGAGCGAAGGAGGAAGTGGGGTTGTAGAGGGGAGAATTGGCTATTAGTTAGCCCAACCAGTCCCCTCCACACTCAGGCAGACTCACTGGAGAAACACAGGGCCCTTTGTCACTGGATATCAATACAAGGGTCGATAGGGGTTTCTATTGAAAATGTACCCTCTAGTCCCTTCATCTAGGAACAATTGGGCTTAACTCCTCCAAGGAAAGTTATTCTAAAACATTCCTTTCTGGGAGAGAGCCTATTTTTTTTTTTTTTTTTTTGCAGTGCAAGGATCCCAGTCATGCCTATCCCACACTGAGGAACTTTTCAATATGTATTGGATGCCTATCTGTTACAAAGTATCAGTAATTTGAGAATCCCAGATATTTCAGAAAACCCTCTATTACGAAATACAGAGTATAACCAATAGAAAAAAAAAAGGCAACTTGGAAGAAAAAAAACACTTATAGGATGGGCACCTGGCACAGTAGCTACCTCAGTGCTTGGGACTCGTGCTTCCCATTCCACAGGCTGGCAGTACTGGCTATTTCACTTCAGACCCTGTGTTAAGTGAGCACACAGCCTAGGAGGCAGCACATGCCAGCTCCAATACTTGGGTCTTTGTCATCCTGTGGGGCACTCGGACTGAAGTCTGCACTCTTGCTTCTGACAGGCCCAGCCTTGGCTGCACAGACATTTGGAGAGTAAACCAGTAAATGCAAGTTGTCAGTCCCACAAGTTATAATGAATAAATAAGTAAATAGGCTATTGGAAGCCAACACGTATAATAGAAACATAAAAGAAAAAATATAAGTAAAAGTTGTACACGACAAGCATTCTGAGAACGAGATGTATTCATAAAACTACAAATGATGGAATTGAAGAACTCAGTAGAAATCTTAAGAGGACTAAATGAAGACTATCTGAATATCTTCTGGAAAATAGAATAAACAAATATGTGCAGTACAGGTCAACAAAGATGCTCTATTAAATGTCTTAGATTAGTATATTGGGACCTGATATTATCAGATTTCCAGAAACTAAGAGACAAAATTCAGAAATATTTGGAAAATGCTCCAGAATTTAATCATGACTATGATAAAGTAAGTATGTTACACAGTATGGTAACATAAGATTGTGAATGAACGGATTTTCCGAACTTTGAGGCAAACAGATCTTTAAGTATTCAGGAAAGAGAAAAACTAAAACTAATAACAAAAGATCAAGAATCACTGGAATTCTCAGTACTAGAACTTAAGAGAAATAAAGCAACACTTTCAAAGTTTAAAAAGAGATGTTCAGCTAAGGAATATATACAGCATATATTTACTTATATATTTATTAGAATAATTTAAAAAAAGAAATATATTTAATTATCCTAAGTTTGATGATAGAATAAAGGTATTCAGAAATAAAAATCAGAAAAAAATGTATGCAATCCTGAACCCCTTTACATAAAGTGTTCAATGATTTCCTCAAAACAGGAAAAAAATTTATAAAGACCCAGAAGCCATGAAAACAAGAGACCTAATATGAGACAGAGAGATACCAAGAATATGTCCAAAATGATAGTAAATGTGTATTTGGGTACAGAAGTGGTAGATGTAAATAATTTTATTTTTGAGGTTTATTTATGATCTTCAAAATCAGAGCCATTGAGAGAGTGAGATCCTCCACTTGTTTGTTTTACTGCTCAAATGCCAGTAACAGCAGGGATGGGTCAGCTTGAAGCCAGGGACTCAGAATGCTGTGTGGGTCTATCATGTAGGTGGCAGGGAACTAAGCCCTTGAACCATCACCTGTTGCCATCAGAAGCACAGGGAGAAAGCAAGATCAAATACAGGGGTCAGGACTTTGAACAGGTCCCCAGTAAATGGTGTAGACACTGCAAATAATTTAATCCATTGCACCTCAATATTTACCCTAAAATAATCTAATTCATTCACAATTTGGGTTTTTCCAGGTAGACACGATGGAAAAATGAATACATGAATTGAGAGTAGAAGAGAGCTTACAATGAGGAAATACTGAAACCTCACATTTAGAGAAGTATAGAATAGAGGAAAGTGACAACACATAAGCTGAAAAATTTGTTAGAGGTCACAAAAAGGTAGGAAAAGGATTTGGAGGGGGCCTAGAATAAAAGAACAAGGGTAGGAGATAGTATTTACAGTTTTAAAAATTACAACATAGGAGAGAAGACACCAGCAATGGCAAGGGAGTGTGTGCCTGAGGGAAGCCAACTGGTGGTCTTCAGATGCTGGATGAAGACACTTCCCAGGAAAAAGAGGTTGCCCACGAAGATGTCAGAAGTAGGAGGATAAAGAAAGAAAACCACGAGTTTCAAAAACATGAGTAAACACTGGCAGAGTAAAAGCTGAAAATGAGGAATGGGGAACGACGAACTTAGAGATATACAAAAATATAGGAGCTGCCAGTGCCATAGTGACAGCAATGGACTAGAAAGTCACTGACTTCTAGTGGTACTTGAAGAAAAAGGAATGTAAACCCCATTGAAGGCCCTCAGGATCATCCCAAACATCCAATGGATGGAGTGTTTCTATTTGAAGTGTGGTTCCTGAGCTAGGAACCATGGTACCATCTGAAAGCTTGCCAGAAATACATCACCACAGGCTGTACCTTAGGATTAATCAATTAGAATCTACCGGTGAAGAAGGTCAAAAGGTATTATTTCTTAATAAAGTTTAAGAAAAGTATTGCTTTGATTATTTCTCTGTAACATATAAACACCTCTGTTTTCTTCTTGGGTTCCTGGAAGCTGGCAGCGTACCCAACAGAAGCTGCAGATGTTGACTGTCCTGGGATTGTCTTTCTCAAAAACATCATTGTTATGACATGACATGAGCATGACCTTCTTGAACAGACTATATTGTATATTACTAGTCACTGGTAACTAATATTTCTAAAACACAAAAAACGTTTCAAATTACTACTGAAAGCCAGAAAATGTCTTTTTTCTAGTGTTAATTGATTGACGGCTGAAAATTAGGAAAGTCACCTAGGAAAGAGAAACTTGGGGCTGGTGCTGATTCAGTAAGACCTTCATCTGCAGTGCCAGCATCCCATAAAAATTCCAGTTCAAGTTCTGACTGCTCCACTTCGTCTTGCTTCCTATGACTGTGCCTGGGAAACCTTCAGAAGATAGCGCAATCTCTGAGGCCTCTGCACCTATATGGGGGACTCAGAAGAAGCTCCTGGCTTCAGCCTGACCCAGTCCTGGCTGTTAGAACCATTTGAGAAATAAATCGGCAAATGTAAAATACCTCTCTCTGCTTCTCTGTAACTCTTTCAAACAAATAAATACATTTTTAAAAATAGCCCCAAGGCCCTGATGCAGTAGCCTAGTGGCTAAAGTCATCAGCTTACATGTACCTGGACCCCATATGGGTGCCAGTTTATGCCCCAATTGTACCACTTCCCATTTGCTCTCTGCTTGTACCCTGGGAAAGCAGAAGAGGATGGCAGAAAGCCTTGGGTTCCTGGACCTAGATGGGAGACCTGGAAGAAGCTCCTAGCTCCTGATTTCAGACTGGCTCAGTTCCAGCCACTGCAGTCATTTGGGGACTGAACCAGTGGATAGATCTGTCTCTCCTCTTTGTAAAGTCTGCCTTTCCAATTATAATCAATTAAAAAAAAAAAAAAAACCCAAAACAGGAACTCATAAAGACAAATCAAATATTTTAACTTAAAATACACATTACACATACATATATACACTGGCATGCATATTAATTCTTCTACAGTACTTTTCTGAGTATTAACTGCTTTCCTACAGTTCTACAACATCTTTCCTATGCAAACCACACTAAGTATGGATTGCTTTCAGATATTTATTTTTGTTATGCTGAACTGTGAAGCAATTTGAATGCACAATTTTCCTTGTTTTGCTTTCCTTATCTTTTACCATTCTCATCCATCCAAGCCTTAGCATTGTTTTTTAAAGATTTATTTTACTTTATTATTGCAAAGTCAGATACACAGAGAGGAGGAGAGACAGAGAGGAAGATCTTCCGTCCGATGATTCATGCCACAAGTGACTGCAATGGCCGGTGCTGTGCCAATCCAAAGCCAGGATCCAGGAACTTCTTCCAGGACTCCCACACGCCCTAGCATTTTTTAAATGATTTTTTTTCTTTTTTTTTACTTCTTTAAGAAATTATCTTTGGGGCCTGGTGCAGTAGTCAAGCAGCTAAAGTCCTCGCCTTGCACACACTGGGATCCCATATGGATGCCGGTTCTAACCTGGCTGCCCTGCTTTCCATCTAGCTCCCTGCTTGTGGCCTAGGAAAGCAATTGAGGATGGCCCAAAGCCTTAGAACCCTACATCCCATGGGAAACCAGGAAGAGGCTCCTGGCTCCTGATCGGCTCAGCTCCGGCCACTGTGGTCACTTGGGGCATGGATTAACAGACGGAAGATCTTTCTGTCTTTCTCTCCTTCTCTCTGTATATCTGACTTTCTAATTAAAAAATATATAGATATAGATATGGAATTATTTCTGAGAAAACAAAGATAAGTTCTTTTTTTAAAATATTCATTTTTTTTATTGGAAAGTTAGACATAGAGAAGGAGAGACAGAAAAGAAGATTTTCTGTCCATTGATCCACTCCCCAACCAACTGCAATGGTCAAAGCTGCACTGATCTGAAGCCAGGAGCCAGGAGCTTCTTCCGGGTCTCCCACGCACATGCAGGGTCCCAAGGCTTTGGGCCATGCTACACTGCTTTCTCAGGCCACAGGAAGGGAGCTCAATGGGATGTGGAGTAGGCAGGATTAGAATCGGTGCCCATATAGGATCCCAGCACAGGCAAGTCAAGGACTTTTTCCGCTAAGCTACTGCGCCAGGCCCCAATTCCCTATATTTTTGTACTTGCCATTTTGATGGTTTTCATACTATTAACTAAATTGTCTATTAACAGTGAAATCCTACTCTGCTAACATAGGGTGTTAATAAAATTCATCATCATTGGTAATGGGCATTTTTATCCCATTTATTGCTTCCTCCTGTCATTGATTGTATAGTCATGATTCAGCTTTCAGTAAACTGGACTGTTGTGCTGACCCCAGCAGGGATGGCAGTACAAGCCATCAGCCTAGGACCCTCAGGTCTGGAGTCTTTGCCGTGAAGGCAACAGGCCAGGTCTTCTGTAGCAACTAGACCATTCACTATAGCAGCTTCAAATTGAGCAGGAATTTCACAATTTAATGCCTGACTGCATTCATATCTGTCATGTGGAAAGCTGCCAGACTCCATGAATACCACCCTATTAGTAGTGTTTCAAAACCCAGACATTTCAGGCACTGCTCACCCTCATGGGTCACTCTGAAATAAAATTATTTGTAAGATACTTCTGCAACAGCCTGAAGCTCCCATAATCAGCAGAGCAGGAACTGCCCTGTGAATGCATTTTACTCAATGATAATAAATCAACCTAGTCTAAATATGAAGTGTCTTCAACAGGTTTTTAAAAATGTATATTATAAAAAAGCTATCCAAGTAACTTCATCCTTTAGTTACATTTTCCATGAACTTTTGGAAGTACCCAAGTAGATTTCAGTGATGACAACATGATTTAAACATGCAGGGTCATCAGGTTTTTAAAAATTCACTTATAATACTTATTAGAGAAGTTTTTCTTTTATTTTTAGAGAACTAACAAGCTCTAAAGTACTTGCTTGTGGGTTTAAAAGAGTTTCAACTTGAGGAGCAATATTAGCTATAGCAATGGAAAATGTCTTTTATTCAATATGAATAGTGAGCTGTTATCTGCATCATAAATATAACATCTCACATTCATGATTTCAAAAATGTTTTTCTTTCTGCTTCATGAGACACAGCTCAAAGGCACTGAGAAATTTTACTGTTTCCCATAACTTGATACAAAATAGGTACACAAAGAATGTGAAATTGAATTGAAACAAAAGTTGGAATTGTAATTCATTAGAAAGTAAGTCTTTCAATATAACTTCAAAGTTACAATGAGAATATTGAGTTAATAAAACTTCCTTATGAACAACTGAGGTACTTTCAAATTTAAAATATGAAGTCAATATATCTTGCTTCTGGAATAAAAATATAAGAGACCTATATGTAAAATGACCAAAAAGTTAGTTTTCCTAAGCAAGCACCGATTTTAAGAAAGTTATCAAATGCTCAGTTATTAGAAATTAATATAAAAATTTCTAAACCTAACGTTAAATCTTCTCTCTTTTCTTGAATTTTTATACTATCATATTTAGCATTTGAATTTTACTTAAGAACTATCAAGTGGTTCTATAATTGCTGAAAACTGAATATAAATTTCATGTGTCCCCCACTTAATATCAATCATAGATTTCACGCAAGAGGGAAAAAAGTTCATCAGATGATTCTACTAGTGTTCAAGACTTTATTTTTTTTTTCATATAGATAAAGATAAGGCTTTTAGGTGGAAAAAAAAAAAATCCCTTACCAAGACAATCAATAATCAAATCAATAACAGATAAATTTTAGCTTTGAGTCAAGTATTGTGCAATTGAAATCTAAAATCACAAACATTCAACATTAGTGAATTTCAGTTCAGGAAACAAAGAAGACTAGTAAAAAGGAAAAGGATCCCTTTCGACAGATGGTAATTTATTAAGCCTTTTTTTGTTTTGTTTTTAGTTGTGCTGAAAAGACATCCAGTATAGTCACTTCAGAAAATTCTTTGAGGAAGACTTAAGAATATTAAGTAGTGTGGACTTTAGACTAAAAAGCATTTTAAAATTTGCCAAAATGTGTTAAAATATATTTGCTCCTATCCAATTTCTTGTTTAAGGAAACATTTGACTGACAAGTAAATAAAAGACAAAAGCATTTACTTGCATTTAAAAATAAGAAATTCTAGATCTATAAAAAATTTCCTGGTTAGTATACAAAGGCCAATGTTTTGCCTTCATTTATCCACTTCAATGTAGTTAAAAAAATACAATATCAAATATTTCTCCCTCTCCCCACAAAAAAACTAGAGAAAATATTTAAAAGTGTAAGCATGTGAATATAGCTATGTATAACCTCAAATGGACAAAACACACACACATCACTTTACTTAAAAAATGACTCTTCATACTGTAAACATCTCTTCTATAGCTGGACATTTAGATGGTCTTTGGTATTACTAGTTATTGTGCTTTCAAACAGAAATTTACAGAACTTCTGTAGCAGAGCTACAAAGACATTTCAGATATAAATAAGAAAAATGCACTTGGAATAAGTTATAATTAGCTGCTTTTGCATAATTTTCAAAAACTACAGTGTATGCCTTGTCACAGTCTTATGAGAAAGAACATTTCTATTCCAACTCCTTAATCTTAAGGAACACTTAATTGTTTTGGTTAAAGATCCATTTTTGGAGTAGATCTGATGGATTGCATTGCACTAAATTTGGGTGTTCTCCATTTGCTGAAAGGCACATTTCAAAGTGTGGATTATACAGAAGTTGATCCTAGAATAAAAGGAAACAGATATTGAGTTTCAAGACTCATACTTGATTGATAAGTGGCTCCGTCAAAGCTAAAGAAAGACTTGGGTATTAAGTATACACCATTCTTACCAGGAAATCTTTTGGATATGAACTATTTCTTATAGAACCTTGTGGGTTTCTGGTGCAAACACTACTTTTTAAGTCACTACTATTTGATTTACAATGAAGCATTGCATAAATGGAGAGAAATATTACTAAGCCAAGCCTCAATTCAATTTTTAAACAAGAAGCCCTCCACTGATATACACGTGACAAGCCATTAAAAATCTCAATTGATAGTAACCATTCTTAAGCATTCTGGTGCTACACAAAACAATTTTCAAGTAAGAATTGCCATGAACCTGCTACCCCTTAAAACATGTGCTTAAAAACATGTATTCTGTCATGTATTCTCTTAACTCTAGATTCATGAACAATTACTAAGATAGGAGAGGAAAGAAATGGTCTCTTTAAGTAAGAAACAACTAATGCTTCCCCACCCACCCCCCACTCTACAGGGGGATAAATGTGACTATTGTTAACAGCACTGTAAGAAGCTCATAAAAGTAAAACATAAACAGCAATTATTTATAATTCATGGGAGGGTTGATTCGTATAAACCACGCTTCAAGCCATGTATATTTATCATTATTTTGTTTCTAAAGGTACTTAATTCATAGATACATTCTCTAATATTAGTAGATACATAGAATAATTAAGTTAATAAAGGCTGAGAAATTGTAGAAATAGCATTAATGGACTATATGAAACGGGCCTTCTCAGAGTAGCAACTACAGTTCATTACAATAATTAAATGAAAAGGTGAATTGACTGCAAGAAGTACCTTTCGGATCTCCCAGATCTGTTCTCCTGTGACAACTGTGTTGTGCCCTTTGTAGGTGCAGGCCTTTAGCTGAAGGAGGCTTTGAGTGGCATGAAGGCATAATTCCTTCTGAATGTTGTGCCGGATTTCATTTTGGGCAGAGTATTCAAAGTACTGTGGAAGAAAGAGTGTTATTATGGACAAAAAAGCAAACTAATATGCTTCATCGCAAAACAGGAAAATAGCAATGAATTCATGATTGCTTCCACAGAATAATACCATAAGAGCAGTTACTAGAAACACAAATGGACATTTTATGACAGAACGTGCTGTGGTCCTACTTCAGCTAATTACTTTTAGGTAGCTATTTAAAAAGTTATTGTCTTTCTTACAGTACCAGATTCCAGAAACTATCAGGTACAATGGAGGCTGGCATAATCACAACACAAAAATGGGCCTAAGAGTTGGCAGAAAGGACATTAACTACCTTTTCTCACAAACTTCTCTCTTGCACAAGTGTTTAGCAGTAAAGATGCATGTTGAAACACTGTCTGACATCAGGGTATCTGGCTTTGACAGTGGTTTCAGCTCCCAACTCCAGCTTTCTGCTAACACAGACCCTCACGGGAGGTACTGGTGAGGGCACAAGCTGTTGGGTTCCTACCACCAATGTGGCAGACCTGGACAGAGTTCCAAGTTCATGGCTTTGGCTCACTCTTGCCTGAGCACTGGCAGATATTTGGGGATTTAACTAACAGATGGGAGCATGCTCTCTCTTTCTCTCTCTCAGAATAAGTAAATCTTGAATAAGTAAATCTTGAAAATCAAAAATAAAAGTTTGGCTACAGGGAAAAAAGTTCGCTCTCTCTTACTCTTCTCAATTAAAGGCAACTTCATTAAACTAGAAACTATGACATTTTTTTTCCAAGCTCAAATTTCTCACCTATAAAATTTAACAGTTCTTACTTCACATGAGGATAAGAGGTTAACATGCATTTAGTACTTTGAAAAGTGACAAGTTCACAGTCAGCACTCAGTACATTTAAGCTAGCTATTGTTACTTGTAGGAATGCTTTTCTCCCCTCAGAGTCAAGTAATTTCTTTCTTAGTAGTTTCATGGAATTTCTTTCTCAGATGTTTCCATTTTATATTTTCTTAGTACTTTATCTTCACTACTTCCAATTTACCTTCAAATTCTGTTCCTATCATCCAGTGAGCCAATCTATTGTCAGTTTTTACAGCATTGAATAGATGGGCTACTGTCTTTGCTACAATAAAACCCATATGCCTTAGATGGTACAGAAAACTTCCCAGTTTAATATAAATCACTGTCCAAGTCATATACTATACTCTTCACAACACACAATCTATGCAGAATGTCTCTTTCTATAACTCAAACGCTGTTCTACAGTCTGAGTTCTGGCCAGAACACTCTTCTGATTCTTTTAGCTGCTGAACTCCTTCAAATCCCTTAAAAGCCACCTTAATATCATATTCCTTATTCAGCATTCCTTGAATGTGTCCTACATTCCAACATGGCATCTTACTCATGGCTTTCTTAGCACATCACAGATAACTTTCATAGCATCTGGTTAGAACTCTGTGTAAAGCTGCGTAGCTCCCCAAGAGTCAGATAGTGTACCATTAATGATATGTGGCCATTGCAACCACATGAAGAGTGAACCAGTAACTGGAAGACTTCACTCCTGGCTACCTTTCTGTGGCTCCATCTTTCAAATAAACCAACAAATCTTTAAAAATAAATAAATAAAGCAGGGTTGGAGCTGTGATATATAAGTTAGAGTGGTGCCAGCATCCTATTAGGGTACTGGTTTAAGTTCTACCTTCATTACTTTTGATGCAGCTCACTGCTAATGTTCCTAGAAAAGCAGTGGAAGATGGCCACGTGCTTGGGACCCTGCATGTGAGGTGGAGGGGTTTGTGGGGATGTGGGGGAAGTACTGGCTCCTAGCTTCAGCCTGTTCTAGCTCTGGTCACTGCAGCTATTTGGGTGTGAGTCAGCAAATGGAAGATATCCCTCTCTTCCTCCCTCTCCACCCCCCCCATAACTCTTTCAAATAAATAAAGCAAATCATAAACAAAAAGAAAGCAAAATATAATCAATGATTGTGTTAGGGTGACAGAAGAATCATTTTAAAACTTAAGGCAGACAACATTATTCTTCTGATCAAAAGGTTCTTGTCCAACTCAGAATTAAATCCGAATGTCTTAATGGAGACAACAATATCCTGAAAAGCCCAAGTCTCTTATGCTGCCTGTGAACTCACTTCCTGTCCCACTTTGCCTGGTCCATTTTGCTGAGGTCACACTGGCTTTCTACTTTCTCTATATTCTTGTCTCCCGCCTCCACCTTGCCCATCGGGCCTCCAGGACAAGCTTTTCCTCAATCCTCTCCCAGTGCATTCAGGCCCCACTTTAGGTCACCTTCCCAGAAAGGTCTTCCCCAACCTGTAAAATTAGCCACCACCCACACCCTTCCATCTCCCCACATTTCATATCTTATTTTTTCCTTCCTGTGGAACAGAAGCTCCACAGCATCAGTGCCTTTGTGCTTTACTCTGTTATAGCAGTACAAGTTACAGTAGTCTCTATCCAAAAAGATGCTGAATGAATATCCTTTTCCATTTCCAGATGTCTAAAAGACACCTATATTTGCTTGTAATTTAAAAATAATTTTAGGTATAGTTCAAAACATTTTATGGTAATGATAGGAGAAAAACAGAAAAAATACACAATATATCGTCCACTTTCATTAAAAAATATTAGAGGAAGCCTGAAATTTATGAGTATTTATATTTAATGCCAAATTCTTACAAATGAGAAAATATTTTTTTTAAGATTGTTTTTTGTTTGTTTTTATTGGAAAGTCAGATATACAGAGAAAAGACAGAAAGATCTTTCGTCCTTTGATTCACTCGCCAACTAGCTGCAAATGGACAGAGCTGCACCAATCCAAAGCCAGGAGCCAAGAGCCTTTTCTGCATTTCCCCTGTGGGTGCAGGGTCCTAAGGCTTTGGGCCATCCTCCACTGCTTTCCCAGGCCACAAACAGGGAGTGTATGGGAAGTAGGATGGCCTGGATTAGAACCTTGCGTCCATATGGGATCTTTGTACGTGCAAGCGAGGACTTAGGCAGCTAGGCTACTGCACCAGGCCTGAGGAAATATTTTCCTTTGTTCAAAACCATAAGTGCTACCAATATAATGCAATGTTATTTCTAAAAAGATACAGCTGTTTATATAAGTATTTTTCCTAATAGATATTTAAAATGCATGCTCATATTTATGTTCACACATGTACCAGTATATACTATGTATGTCCTATGATATTAAAATGCATGCTCATATTTATGTTCACACACATATGTACACAGATATATATACATATATGTATGTATAGTATAAGTATTTATATACATGTATCCACATATGAAAGTATATTTATATCTGTATCTTCAGAGGTTGATCATAAAATATAATTTTCTAGAAAGACTAGGAGCCTAAGCTGTTTGAACACAAACAGTCCCTGTCAGGGTCAGTGAATTTGTTAAATGAACAAATAAAAAAATATGCTTGAATACTTCCAGTAGTCAACTTGCCAAAAAAAAAAAAAAGGAAAGCAATTTTAAAATTAGAAACTTACTTAATATACCTTCTACTCAAGGTAGACTAAATAGTAACATTCAACACTGGAATCTTGTTTGGTAAAAGAGTCAGACTGATAACACTGTGATGTCATAAATAAAGGAGAATTAGAAATACACCTCTGTGTATGTGTGTGTACAGTGGAGGGATATTAAAATAACTGCCACTCAATAAAAAATTGGATAGGATATTGCTGCTTGAGCACTAATGTATGATATAATGTTATTAAATCCAATTAAATATGGACTTTGTGTAGGATCTGGCAAAAATAATGCAAATATCAAACTTCAACATAGATAGGATTTTTGAAATTTGAATGTCATTATCCTATTCTTCTCATTTTCTTTTCTACTAAATGGGAACTATTTCCAAACCCAAATTGTAAACCAAAATAAAGTCTTCTATAACTTCAATAGTAGTTGCCAGACTTACTCTAAAAACATTTCACCCACTAATTTCCCTGAGTAAAACACCGAGGTAGGCCTTCTGTAAAACCTGTCTTGCTTGTGATTTCAAGCGCCAGTAAGAAAGGAGGACTTCACACAGCGCTCACCTGGTTTCCTCCAAGTTCATGACACGTGTACAAAATCAATGGCTTGTTCCCTTGATTATTTTCTCCAACATCCAGGCACAGAGGCTGGCCAACGGTTTTTACCTAAGGGAAAATTTTAAAGTTGTAAAAAGTTTTTGAAAACTTTATATGGTTCACATGTTTTCTCATCTACATTCAGGAACTCACGTTAATAATAACATAAAACCTTAAAAGCAATAAACCACAGAGTATTTCAGCAATTTTTGCTGAACCACATAAATGTTGGTGGCAAGAAATACATCCAATAAAAAAGGAATAGAAAAATACTTACATATCCAGATATAACAGGATTAAGTTCTGGCACATATACTTCTGGATAAATAGTGTTCAGATACCATGTAAAATTTTTACATTGAAGGCGGTTTTTTATTTCAAATCTTTTTGAAAGATCACCAAATGATTTCTGGGAAAAAAAAAAAGGATGTGTATGGAACACTTACAAAAAACAGTGCTGATAATGTACTTTAAATGCTATTATCAGAGCTGGTATCTGGCCTAGAAGTTAAGATGCTGATTAAGATGCTTGCATTCCACACTGGAGTTCCTGGGTTCCACCACTGTTCAAGCTCTTTACTCCAGCTTTCTGTTAATGTAGACCATTGGAGGCAGCAGTAATGGCTCAAGCAACTGGATTCCTGCCACCCATGTGGAAGGCTTGTATTAACTTTACAGTTTCAACTTTGGTCTTGGCCTAGTTCCAGCCATTATAAGGCACTAGCAATATAAACCAGTGGATGATAGCGATGATCTCTCGCTCTCATCTCTCCATTTCAGACATTTCAGATAAGAAAGCAAACAAGATACTCCAATATTTGTATTTATATTAAAGTACTAAAAAATTGGGGCCAAAATGCAAGACACAATTTAGTATTATTCACCATCGATTAAAGCTGAAAGACCATTGGTCTCAGAATTAAGTCTTACTACAATACTTATGACAATGGGGTATTTTTTTCCTTCTCCGTTTTGGATGTTCCTGTGACCATTCTTGTGAAACATCCAAAACGGACTTTGACCTAATATTAAAAGTGCCTTAAAAGTGAAGTTGAGAAGACAGAGATAGATAAATAGAGTCAATACAATATGTGATTTATATCTCTCTTCTGTCAAGATGCTTAAAGCAACACATCTGAGAAAATTTTTCTAGCTTAAGAATGTTACTATTAGCAAATACCTCAACTAGACAACTAGTAAAAATGTAAGGTAACTGAAATTTTGTTTTCCTTATTTTAAGGGATTAACGTTTTTCTTAAAAGAAAGTACTACCTAACTGAAAAAATATTTGATCTCCTAACAAAGTTTTAGGTGAACTTAGTGTATGAACAAGTAAATATTAAAGCTTGTCAGTTCAACTAAGGAAAATATTTTATTATGTCAACTTTGATTTCTAAACCCAGAGATTTTAGCAAAAAAAAAAACAAGGCTCTCAAGGACTTTCAGCTGACTTAGAAATATTTCAGGAAGATCTATCTGCTCTGGGGTAAAAATAGGCGTTTTCTGGCTACCTGTCCCTTCCTGGGTGACAAGTAGAACAAAGTTTCATGTAGCACTCACTTGCCTGTTTGGTCAAGTGCTCTTACATGGTGCACAGTCTGCTCAGTTTGTCTTGATAGGCTTAAGGAGGAAAAGCAATGTACTACAACAGTGTGTTGAGTTTGCAACTGATAGGCTATAGTGAAGCATTAGAGACCAAAGAAAAAATGGAAAGAGGTAGTCTAATTTTTCTTTACAAAAATAATCAACATGCTTGAAAAGCATTTATTTATTTGCTTGAAAGGCACATGCTCAGAGACAGACAGATACTTACGTGCTGGATCAAGACAGACAGAGAGAGAGATAAACAGAGAGACAGACAGACAGACAGACCTGTGTGCTGGATCACTCATCAAATGGCCAAAACAGGTAAGGCTGAGTTGAGAGAGGAGCTCCATCCTGTCCTCCCAAATGAGTGGCAGGGGTTCAGTTATGTCTTTTCCACCTTTCCCCGTACATTAACAAGAAGTTGGTCAGGAAGTGGTGTCCCTAAGACTATATATAAATGGCACTCTGATATGGGTGCTGGCATTGCTAGCTGCAGCTTAACCTGTGCCACAAAAATACTTCCCAACTCCCTCTACCTTTTTACAAATATTTAGCTGTTTAAAAATGTAATTGTTTTAAGCAAAACTTTTAAAATATTTGTTTCACAAGAGAGCAAGAGAAAAGTTCCATCCTGATTCACTCCCCAGATGGTCACAACAACCAGGACTGGGTCTGGCCAAGTCAGGAGATTGATCTGGGTCTCCTACATAAGTAGCAGGGATCCAAACACTTGGCTCATTGTCTATTGCTTTCCTCAGGCCACTAGCAGGGAAGTGGATAAGAAGTGGAGCAGCCAGAGCATAACCAACAGTTACATGGCTACCAACAACCATGATGCTAATGCTCCCGGCTCCCAATTAAAAAAACTATACTCCTTCCCTCAAAAACAACAAAAAAAATTTTTTTTAAAAAACCCACTATTTATTTACTACATAGAAGTTGGTGGCATTCACCTAAGTTTGTTAATGTATACTTAACATCACATCCAATATTAAGGCAGTTGGAATTCAGTTTAACATATTAGTAACCCATGCTCTACAGAGCAGAATATAGTTTTAGGAGTTAATTTTGTCTTATTTGGCAGAGGCATTGAGAAACAGGACATGAATTCCCTATCTCAACCTGGGAAAGGAGGAAACAGAATCACTCTAAGCATACTCTCCACACCCAGCCACTTCACATTTCCATCACAGTCTCAAAAGGACTTTGTCAAGGTTAACACCTTCAGTGGGTACTGGAACTGTAAGTCGAAAAGAAGCCTTTGGACTGGTGGTGTGGTGCAGCCAGTTAAGCTTCAGCTTTACACTGGCAGAGCTCTGAATCCATCCTGTTTGTCTACAGCCATACAGCCCTGAACACGCCCAATCTCGTCTGAATCCATCCTGGCTGCTCCACTTCCAATTCAGCTCCCTATTAATGTGACTGGGAAGGAAGAGGAAGACAGCTCAAGTGCCCAATGAGAAAGACCTAGGCTCCTGATTGTGACTTGTTGCTATTTACATGGTGAAGCAACAACACACGGAAGATCTTTCACTCCCTATTCCCCTTACCCTCTGCCCCATAACTTCAGCTTTCAAATACCTAAATAAACATTTTTTTAATAGGGGGAAAAACTTTGATATCTCTGGTTCTAGTTCATGTCACATTACAACACTGTATTTATTTCCAATTCATACAGTCACCCAGAACCTTATTTAGGTATAATCACATCTCCTGATACCAACACAAGCAGTTCTTCTTAATCTTGTTTTCTTTTCAATAAAATTGTAAATCATGAAAGGGTATTAAAAAACAAAACATCTTCCACTTTAACAAGTTTAATATAAAATTTTAAATAGCAATTTCCTAATCATTTCCTTAAAATGAAAAGAATTAGATCCCATAAATTATACATTTTAAGAGTCTAAATAATAATAATAATAACAACCTTTGCTGCAAAGTCAAACTTTGGATGTTTTACACTTGAAATGATTCAAATCAACAAAAGGACATGTGAACTTGCAACAGATTTTAACTATAATTTAATTTTTAAATTCTGACTCACCTGTTTAACAATTTTTGCTGCATCTGCGTTTCTCCTATAAAATATTTCCTTGTACTCATCCATCCAGACTTCTGCAAGGCGGACTTGGTTGCGAGCAATCACCTGAGTGCCTTTTGGAAAGGAATGAGGGCTTTTGCTGCGAAAGACATGTCCAACAACAGAGCAAGGCATAATCTCCAACTGCCCACCACATTGCCATACCTGATAATTAATGATATTTGTTTAAATTCACAGTATTTTAGGAAAATCAAAGTGTTGTTTTTAATGTTCACCTTTAAGATAGTCATAAAAATAAAACAGATTTATTATAATTTCACAAACTGTTCCCTCCAGTTCCCTTTATGCTCCTAAATGGTATAAACACTGCAGACAATAGCACAATTTCAGAAGTTAACAAAATAGTGGTTTTGGCTTCTTTTTCGAACGTTTATTTTTTTTGTAAACTGTTGTGCAAATTTTCTAATGTGGACAGAAGACCAAAGGCTCTTGTGCATCTGACTTCCATCTCACATGACCCATGTGGTCATCTGACTTCCATCATAGGGTTTCTCTGCTAAGGCAGGAGCTAGCAAGTGGAACTAAGCTGGCCAAGATTCTATTCACACGGCACGTATTCAATATTGTAATAAAGAAAAGAAATCCATATAGCCACTATTATCAAAGCACAATCTGTACTTGTGAAGTACTTGGTAACTAAAAAAATATGCTGAATTAAAGGAAAAAACATCAAAATCACATTTGTATTAAATCTAAATGACAAATTATGACATTGATGTTTTTTGTTACTACATTAAATGCCAACTAAACAAAAACCAAAACAGTCACATAATACTATGGGCTAATGTCACAAAGTAGCCATAATAATTTTTTTTCTTTTTTCAAATGAATGAAAAACTCAATGAAATGTTCAGTTCAACAAACTGCTGCATTAGAGGTTGGAAATATTTAAGTGAGATGAATTAAAAAAAAAAAAATCTCTGCTCTAAGCAGTTCAAACTAAGCTATATTCTTCACTAACATAATGAAGCCAGAATCAGAATTAAAATCTAACTCCTTGTTCAGTTATTTTCTATTACATCCTATACAAAGGGATGAAAAATATATGGCAAAGTTATTGCAGAAAATATTGTACACAATCAAATAAACAGGCACATGCGAAGAATATCCAAAGCCTTTATTTTGACTTTTGAGCTTACTTATATAAACTTTTGGAAAAAAAAAAAAAAACTCAAATCAAGAGTTAAGGCCAATGTCCTTTAAAATTATACATGAATGTTTTTCCATTCTGACTCCCTTGATAACCAAATCATTTCCTGAAGCACTCGTTTAATTATATTTATCTTGGCTAGCACCCAGTAACTACAAGTGCATTGCATTAATTGCTGTTACTGCCTAGAAACAGGTGTTCAACTGAGTCCTCATTATATTGGCAACAATAAGTAAAAATATTAAGTTACATATTAAACGGAAATAATATTATGCCAAAACTTCCAGGAACTTAATTTTATAAAGCAAACAAAAAAAAAATTAAAGATTGTACACATTTGCAATCAGAACCAGCCAATTAGAACAGAATGTATTTCACTGTTACATATGTGTGATATAACCTCCAGAAACTTACTCTGAAAGACATTTCTATATTTTCACCTCCCCAGATTTCCATTTCTTCATCATAACTTCCAATATATTCAAAATATTCTTTGGATATAGAAAAAAGGCCTCCTGCAAAAGTAGGTGTTCTGAAAAATAATCCATCATCAAACTCTGTTACAAAATCCAAACAAGATAAAGCAGCATATTTTCAGATCTGGACAAAGTCAGTACATACTACAATTTCTATGCTTTTACATGAATAAATGAACTAAGAACACTGTTTCAAAACCAAGTGGTGATAGATAGAGAACAACAAGGAAAGCTTAGAAACAGGAAACGGGCAGTGAGATGCACTTATAACTCACTGGGTGGGACACAAAGATTAGTTACTCCTCACTAGGGAGTAACTAAAACTGTTCACCTAAACTTTTGACATATGTCTTGTTAGAGTTATAGAGTTAGACTACCTGAAAAACAGCCAGGTTCTGCAAAATCGTGCTTCAACGATATGAACTGCTAAATACTAAAATTAAAATAGACATGAGACAGCTGAATAGTAATCTATAGCCATTTTAAGGTGTATAGAACCCAATTGTATATAAACTAATAATTGTAATGTCAATGTAGAAGTCATAGGATGTGGTTCAGAACTTGCACTCTTTTTCTCTCTCTCTCTCTTTTAACATGCTGGTTACACAATACCATGTCAACTAATTCCATTACGTTATAAATTGTTACTGATATAATGTCGGGGTTTTTAATTGATTGGGATGATACTCTGTCGGCTCTACCTTCAGACCAGAGACGGTCTCCCCAAGAAACTGCTGAACTTATCTGGACAATAAGATGCTGGACTTGGGCCCAGTGCGGTGGCACAGTGGTTAAGGTCCTCGCCTTGCATGCCCGGGATCTCATATGGGTGCCGGTTCTATCCCGGCAACCCCGCTTCCCTTCCTGTGGCCTGGGAAAGCAGTCCAGGACAGCCCAAAGCTTTGGGACCCTGCACCCACGTGGGAGACCCGGAAGAGGCTCCTGGCTTCAGATCGGAATACAATTGGCTGTTGCGCTCACTTGGGGAGTCAATCATCGGAGGGAAGATCTTCCTCTCTGTCTCTCCTCTCTGTACATCCGCCTTTCCAATAATAAAAATAAATCTTTTTTAAAAAAAGATGCTGGACTCTATGCTTTGTAGATGCTAGCAAGGAAAGAATCTCAACTGAATCTGAACTGTAGTAATGCAACAAGAATCCATCATGGGGGAGGGGAGGGGTTTGGGGAGGGAAGGGGGGAACTTCAGAGCCTGTAGAACTGTGTCACATAATGCAATGTAATCAATAAAAAATAAATTTAAAAAAATAAATTTGAATAGAAAAAAAAAACCAAGTGGTACAGAAGATGGACAGGAGAAGCACTTCAAGTGTCCTCTCCTGACGGAGCAAGGTTGCTATCTTCTCCTAAACCCACCTAGAGATTCTTAAGTAATGATTTATAAGGAAGACACAACAACACACATGTATCCATCTTGTTAAATTCTGCTTCCTAGTCAGTAACATCATGTGGATGGTCACAAATGACTTGTGCATCAATAAATGATGTTTCTGTTCTCTCTACAAAAATCACAGGTTCTTTGCTTGATTTACTCAGTTGCAACTGCATTACAAGTAGCAAGAACGCATGTTCAATACACGGCGTATGGCATAAATGTGAGATTGAGACAGAGCCATCATCTTACTTAATAGGGTAGGTTTCATCTTTTCTTCGTTGCTTCTCATGATCAGGAAGCGACTCCCAGCCGAATGACAGGCTCCAATCAAAATTTCCACGGTTATGGTTATTTCCGTAAGGAGAAGGTTTGTTGAACTCAAATGTGTTCATATCTATGGATGCGATATCAGGACTCACAACGGCAGTGTAGTTCTCAGCTATTCTGGCTAGCAAAGGTTCTAACCAACCATAGAAACACTCACCTAAGGGACAGAGAATTTTAAATAATTCAATGAAATTATTTAAGTTTTGCTTTGTTCTTGTCTTTAGTTTTCGGGTGATAGTTTACAAAAAATTAAGAATGACAACATTTGTATTTCAAGCATATATATATAACAGACTTTTGGGGGGGATAAATAGAAAGTCTAAGTATTTAAAGTGTACAATGTGAAATATTTGAATTTTTACATTGTAAAATGATCACCACAATTAAGCTAATTAACACAGCCATTGCCTTATGTAGTTATCTTTGTGAATATGTGTGTGTGTGTGTGTGATCAGAACATTTGACTTCTACTCTTGGCAATTTTCAAATACATATTACTATTATCTATCGTCACCACGCTGAGCAACACATCTCCAGCAGGTAAAGACCTCCTACAGGATTCTTGTGGTAAGACAAGAACAGGATTAAGAAAAGCAGGGAACAGAAAAGGTAAGAAAACATTATAGATTATTTTTTCTATTAGGAAAGAAGCAAAACGACATTCATGCATAGATTTCAGTTGTGTCCCTTTAAGAAGGAGAGAATGTTTTACTAGTGCACATCACTTAGATCTCACTGTGTTCTGATTTGCACTTAACTCCTTTTGAATAAGATATGGCAACTGAGCTTTAGGAGAAAATAAGAAATCAGAAACTCTAATTTTAGAAGAGACTGATGCTGTGCAGCAGGTAAAGCAACTGCTTGGAAGGCTTGCATCCCATATCAGAATGCCTGGGCTAGAATCTCATCTCTGCTGCTTATCCAGGACTCTGCTAAGACATACCTTGGGAGGCAGCAGGTAATAGTTCAGGTATGTAGGCCCTACTATCCATGCAGGAAACCAGTAAGTTAATGGCTTCTAGATTGGGTTGGCCCAGCCATGATAGACGGAGGCATTCAGGGAGTGAATGGGTGGAAGTTTTTTGTTTGTTTGTTTGTTTTCTCTCCCTCTGTCTCTCTCTGATGCTCTTTGAAACAAGTGAATATAAAGTAAGACACTGAAGAAAGATGCTTCAGATCAGTGCTGTGGTACAAGTTAAACCGTCCTCTTTGCAACCACATCAAAGTACAGATTTGAGTCTCATTTTCTCTAGTTCTTCTCCAACTTCTTGTTAACATGCGCTGGATAGCAACAGATGGTGGCCCAAGTACTTGGATTTCTGCCACCATGCATAAGACCTAGATGAAGTTCCTGGCTCACTGTTTTGGCTTACCCCAATTGTGGCTATTGTGGGCATTTGAGGAATACCCTAGCATGTGGAAGATCTCTCTTCCTCTTGATCAGTCTACTTCGCAAATAAATAAGTCTTATAAAAAAACAGGTTGAAGAGTCCATTCAAAGCTGCCCCATCCTGAATGGAAACAAAAGAGTCCTGTGGGAAGTCTGGTCATGGTTGTTTCATATCATATAGTGAGTTCAGACCATGCATGTATACTTTTATTCTGGGCTTCCCGATGGCTGCAAGTGGACAATTATGGTCCAGGAAGATCATCACACATTGCTTGAGGGAAGAAGGCCTCATTTGACCTTATTGTTACTTTGGGCCAGGGGAAGGAATACTAGACAATCATGTTTTTCTTTGTGAAACAACTCTTCAGGGTTATCTATGCCTCTTCATTTTTCAAAAGTCTGGCATTATTAGGATATTGGGTATATAACTAATATATTTATATTTATTCCTATATTTATTTATATATTGGGTATATAATACATGCAATTATATATCCAAATATCCAAATTGATACATATCCAATATATATTGTATATCCAAATATTTACATTTATTTATGTATATTGAACTATATATTTATATATTCAAAAACCTTTCCACAACAATTAGCAGATATTCAAAACTAATCCTTAAGTGAAATATAACCTATGGGCTGGCCAATTCAAAGATAGACAGCCAAAAAAGAAAACACATTAAACTTACTTCTCAAAGGCTGGTATTTATTAACACCTAGAATGCGCATTAATGTTGACTCTACAAATACTTTCTAATCAAAAGAATTAACAAAATAAAAATTAAAGTACAAAGGAAAAGATCAGTAACAATAAAAACACACCGAAGTTGACAATGTTCGTGGAAGAGATACCACAAAAAAACTGGAAAGTGGCTACCCTTAGGGTGTAATGAAAATAGTTTGACCAAGATTTGACATGCAAAATAGAAAAACACCAGTACTAGGAAAAAGTTTAATGGAAGGGTTGATCACACTGAAACAAACTGTCATGTATTTTAAATGCAGGGATTAAGAGTAACAAAGACAAAACATCTCTGTTTTCTTGTGGTATTGTTTTTCGCTTTGTTTTGTTTACAGTATAAACATCTGTGAAAAATAATATCCTGGGCCCGGCGCGGTGGCGCAAGTGGTTAAAGGTCCTCGCCTTGCACCCCCGGGATCCCATATGGGCGCCGGTTCTATCCCGGCAGCCCCGCTTCCCTTCCAGCTCCCTGCCTGTGGCCTGGGAAAGCAGTCGAGGACGGCCCAAAGCCTTGGGAACCTGCACCCGCGTGGGAGACCCAGAAGAGGCTCCTGGCTTCGGATCGGCATAGTATCGGCCCGTTGTGCTCACTTGGGGAGTGAATCATCGGATGGAAGATCTTCCTCTCTGTCTCTCCTCTCTGTATATCCGCCTTTCCAATGAAAAAATAATAAAAATAAATCTAAAAAAAAAAAAAATAAATAATAATATCCTAAGCTAGGAAAACTTGCCAGGGAAGCAGGTCACGGTGGGATATGACAGTAGAGGAGACAGAACACTGAGGCAGTAGGAACTCTGGGTAAAGAAAGTTGCTATCTGCTTGGGCTGTCATTGCTAAAGCCACCAGTTGGAAATGCTTTTAAGAAAATGAAATTAGGAACTTACAGACAAGGATTCCTTACTTTTTAAGTCAGAAAGAGTGGGAGGGGAAATGCCACAACGAGGTCTCTACATACATACTTACAGTGAGCATCCAGAAATGTGAGCGTTTCAGCTGTTGCTACCGTTGCTCCTAGCAACCGAGCAGTGATCAGACCTTTTCTCTCTCTTTGTCTAACTATTTTTACTATAGAAAATTGTTTCATATATTCCTCTAGTTTATCGTGCAAGTACTCTGTAAGGAAAGAAAAACCAGGATTAACTTTTTGAAGATATTTTCACATGTAACATATGAAACGGAATGAAATGCCAAAGCAGCAATTTCTTCTAATTCACAATCTCAGCACTTGCACATATTCTTCCAGTAAGGTAAAAACTTTACTTTAAATATTGTCTGGAAAAAAAAAAGGAAAGATATGCATATCATAACAAAAGCAATATGACACATGATATTTTAACATACTTATTATGTATATTTCATATCAATGAATACCATTTACAGAGACCTGAAAGAAATAATGGCCCTCGGGATCTAAGATGACCCATTAGGAATCTGAGAATACTGACTCTGGGAGTGAAATAAACAGTATAACCAACAAGCATTCAACATTTTTTACAATTTGCACTTAACTCCAGAAACCTTAAAGAAAAACTAAGTAAAAAAAGATGCTCTGACATTTAGGTAGTACTGATCAAAATAATTTAGGACCAAAATGCTGAGAAAAAGGTGAGTAAGAAAGTCCAGGGCTACAGCAATTTGGGAAGATTTCTACAGAGTCAGCAAAACAAAAACAAAACAAAACCCAACAACTTTGGAATCTTTTATCAGAATTGTTTTTAGTAAAATAAAGAAAATATGAAAATAATAAAGCCATGTAAATTGGGAATAAACTTAAACATAGGTAAAAATATAGTAATGCTGTCTAAGGTAGACAATATTTCAATTTTTCTGAGATGCAAATAAGCAAGAGTGGAAAGAAAAGGTGAAAGAAAATCATTTCACGCAATCACATGTAAGCCACATTTTTCAACAACTTCTTGAGCATATAGTATGGTTGTTCCAATGTCCCTCTTGGTCCCAGACACAGCCTCAAACAGATCTGAGAAGAAGCTAGGGTGAATATGTGCTCCTGCCAAAATTGACTTTGACTTTTCCTGTTATGAAATATAAATAAATATAGAAAAATATGGAAAAGAAAAAAATACATTTTTTCTTCAAAGAGGAGGGTTGCTTAGCATTTAAAGATTCGTTAAGTGAGGTAAGAGTTTACGGCAGTTCTATACAAACATAGTGCAGAGTAATACACTTCATATAGCATAAAGCTATGTGAAATCAAATATCCTGGGTTGAGTTTAGATAGCATCACTTTCAACTATAGATCACTGGCACTTTTTAACTATTCCAGTCTGCTTTACCTCTAGGATGGGAATAACAGAACTGACCATTAGAAGAGACATTTGGAGGGTTATCCCTGAGAGATTACTGCCCAAACAGAGCACTTAAGAGAGGGCCTGCTACCTGGTCTATGCTCTAAAAATGTTAACTGGCCTTTATTTTGAACTTTATTTCATTCATTTCCTGATTAACCACATACTTGCATCTTTTCCTTAAGCAAACTGAAATCAAGGACTCTATACTTAGTCAAAAGCTCATTTACAGAAAAAGAGACACATTTTCTACACTGGGTACTCCTTAGATATCTCTAACTCAGTCTAACAAATTGAATATAAAGATAATTCTTGCCAAGAAAACTGCTCAAAGCTATTGTTGATATAAAACATCACAAAAACAGTCATTTCCTTTTGCCCAGTCGTCCTAAGGTTCTTATTAAAGGTATATTGCAGGGCCCAGCATGGCAGACTCGTGGCTTAAGTCCTCTCCTTATATGTGCAGGAATTTCATATAAGCACCAGTTCTAATCCTGGTGTCCCTACTTCCCATCCAGCTCCCTGCCTGTGGCCTGGGAAAACAGAAGAGCATGGCCCAAAGCTTTGGGACCCTGCACCTGTGGGGCAGACCAGGAAGAAGCTCCTGGTTCTTGGCTTCAGGTTGGCTTAGCTCCAGCCGTTCTGGCTACTTAGGGAACAAATCAGTGGATGGAAGATCTTCCTCTCTGTATCTTTTCTTTTCTGTATGTCTGCCTTCACAGTTAAAACATAAATAACTCTTAAAAAAAATTAAAAAGGTATACTGCAAAGAAGAAAAATGCAGTAAGAGCAAAAATATTCATCACAGTGTTGCACACAGTAATACATTGGAGTGAACAAAAAGATGTTGGTAAGTAAAATGTATATAGTCCATCACTGTCAATTTTCTATCCTCCCTCTATACCTTTCAAATGAAAAAAATTAAATAAAATGAAGTTTTAAAGGTAAAAGAAATAGGCTAGAACAAAAATATGTAAAAATGTTAAATTTGAAAACAGGATTTCTGGTATGGATATACTTAATTGGACAGTGCTTAAAAAGGGGAAAATGTAATGGTTGAAACAGGAGGAGTGTGAATGAACAATGCCTTTCTTTTTTTTTTTTTTAAAGATTTATTTTATTTTTATTGGAAAGGCGGATATACAGAGAGGAGAGACAGAGAGGAAGTTCTTCCGTCCCATGATTCACTCCCCAAGTGAGCGCAACGGTCCATCCGAAGCCAG
Organism: Ochotona curzoniae; assembly: GCF_017591425.1. NCBI lineage: Eukaryota > Metazoa > Chordata > Mammalia > Lagomorpha > Ochotonidae > Ochotona > Ochotona curzoniae. The sequence goes on from NW_024465369.1 coordinate 28,206,193, forward strand.
GAGCCTCTTCCGGGTCTCCCACACGGGTGCAGGGTCCCAAAGCTTTAGGCCGTCCTCAACTGCTTTCCCAGGCCACAAGCAGGGAGCTGGATGGGAAGCGGGGCTGCCGGGATTAGAACTGGTGCCCATATGGGAACCCGGGCGTGCAAGGCGAGGACTTAACCACTTGCGCCACCGTGCCGGGCCCGAACAATGCCTTTCTTTCCGATTTCTTTAATTCTATAACCTAGTTTGCATAGTTAAATGAAGTTCAACCACATCTCTGTTGTCTCACTAACTAGAAAAACCGAACAAAATAAAGATAATCTTAGAGGAAAGCCTTTAGAAATCAAAAAAGCAAGGTAAGATTTTTAAGTTTCTTTTCAAGCTACCAAGTGTGCAGAATTTAATTAGATGTCACTTAAAATATCAAGGACTGTGGTTCAACTAGGAAAAAAAAATGCAGAACAAATCAAGCAGTAAATAAGTCAGCTGATTACAAATGTGTGCCCTGACTCCAGGGGCCTTTAACTGTAAAATGTTTCCATATGAAGGATAGATTTGATACCAGGTCCACAGTCTCTGATTCCACCCCAATCCTAAGTTAACTTGAGAACATAACATCGATACAGTTGGGATGTTCAATTGCCAAAGCCTGGAAACATTGAGCATTATCCAGAGAAAGAAACTAGGTCAGTAAGTTCACTCATTCACTATTGCTGGAATCTGACATCTTATGGTGGGAATGTCACCTAAAAGAACAGTTTTCTTTTTTCATGTATATAATGATGTATCTTCCAGCTGACAATTTTGGCAGTTTGATCAGTCTTATTCCTATTTGACAGGAAAACAACTTTGTGCTAGAGCTAAGATTTGATTTTCAGGAATCTAGCTCCAAATAAAGGTTTATTCAAGAATAAACTGCACCATCATAGAAACATTTAATCTCTGTATTATATTAAACAAAAATTTAGTAAACTGGAAGATTTGTTATATTAACCTTATGATTCAAATTTAAAGTATGTAATCTCTACTTAGTAATTTAAAGTGGTTATGCACTAAAGAATTCAGCTAACATTGTAAACAATACTGGAATATTTTAAAAAGCCAAAATTAAACAGAAAATAATGACACTTTAATGATTTTTAGCAATCATATATTTTTTACTAATTAATTCACATTATTTATTCAGCTCAATCTTTAAAAAAAAATCCTATGCATAAGTGCTATTTGGTTCCTCAGTTCTAAGTCAGAGAATTCGTAATGCATCTTTATTAATTGCCAATGGATATTTTTTCTTCTTAGTCATTTATAAATTAAGGATTCATAATTGATGAAATATGGAATTATCCCCACATATCAATAAAGGCCGTGAGGCAGAGAGGTAGCTTATTCAAAGTACATGGCTGGTGAGACCCATGGAACAGCAACCAGCCTTGAGGCTCAAGTCTGTACTTTTAATTACTGTGCCTTACAATAAAAGCCTTTCACTGAGAAAGATAAAGTTATGAATGCATATATTCTTCATCACCTTCTGTACAACAACATACCTGGAGATGGAATTCTTGAATTCCGCTTCCACCTGTCACATTTCATTCAACCTCTAATACAATATACAGAGAGTACAACACAACTGGGCAGACGGATCCCCACCTCATGGATTTACTGAACAACCTAATTTACGTGTGTTTCTTACCATCTACACTAGCATCATCCACCAAAATGATTTCCTTCAGCAGTATTGCAGGTGAAGAATAGAGCACACTATGGACAGTTCTAAGCAGAGTGGACCATGCTTCGTTATGAAAAACTATTATGACACTGGTAGTAGGCAGGTGAGGGCAGCGCTTGAATTTTTGTTCAATACATCTAGAAGTCAAAGAAGAAGAACAGTTATAAATGGCATTAACCTCAGTTATGACACTGTTAAAATGATCAGCATTCAATCTTTATCACTGAAAGACAATAGCAAACAGTTCCTATGTAAAATATTGTTAATACTATCAAACATACAGAGATCAAAACAAATTCTTTACAAGTAACTTTGTTTATCCTGGAATCACATCCACTGACATGTGTTACAACATGTCAAAGATTACAACAGATTATCAAAACCAACTTCCACAGCGTCATTTTAAATACAAATAAGGCTTTAAGCAATGACTGTGAATTGTAAGGCACGTATAAATGTCAACCTTAGCTCAAATGCATCTTTTTCTTTCTCCAAGGAGCCATCCAGCTTTTTCATTTAAAATTTTGAAAGACCGTGCACAGTTTTACTAAATACTCATTTTTGTAAAAGGCCATCTCAGATACTTTGCTCAATGTGTAATGTATTATTGCCACTTTCTGTATTGAAGATTCTGCTCCAATAATCCAGTCTACAGTTAAATTACTTAATATCAGGTATTTTAAATTTACCTTTGAAAAGTATTTACAGGGATAGGTCTTTACCCTAGTTAAGATGCCTGAATACTTTAGTTTGATTCTCATCTTGGGTTCCTATTTCCAGCATACTGCTAACGTGCACTGTGGGAGACAGCGATGATTTAGCTAAAAACTGGGTGTGTGCCACCTTGTAGGAGACCTGAACAGTGTTCTTAGTCCTGGGCTTTGGCCCTAACTCAGCCTCAGCACTTGCAGCAATTAGAGAGTTAACCAGCAAACAGGAGACAGCTCTCTTTCTGTGTGTATATGAAAGTATCTCAAATAATAACTTAATTGTAAAAAGTTATAATTTAAAAATAAAGATCTGGGCCCTGGCATGGTAACCTAGTGGCTTAAGCCCTCGCCTTACATGCGCCAGGATCCCTACATGGGTGCAAGTTCTAATCCCAGTGCCCCCGCTTCCCCTCCAGCTCTCTTCCTGTAACCTGGGAATGCAGCCTAAGAAGGCCCAAAGCCTTGAGACCCTGCACCTGATGGCAGACCAGGAAGAGGTTCCTGGCTCCTGGCTTCGGATAGGTGCAACCCCAGCTGGTGTAGCCACTTGGGGAGTGAACTAGCAGATGGAAGATCTCCTTTCTGGCTTTCTTCTCTCTGTATATCTGACTTTCCAATATAAATAAATAAATCTTTAATTTAAAAAAAGATCTAAAATTAAAAGTCCAGTGCTTCTGTTACCAGCTCAAACATTTAAATAGGTAGAAATCCTTGACTCAACTGATTAGTGGTGTTACGCATTAGTAAAAAAAAGTTAATTACAGCTTCCAGATTCACTTTTATGAGGATGCCTTCTTCAGTGAACCAGTCTATATATATTAAGCCACTGGGTTTGAGGGATCTGGCAGTCACTGCTTTTGATACTGTGGAAGTGCAGATGAGTACCATCCCCAGGCTCCTGAATGTAGGTGAGGAACACATGAAATAACATACAGCAAGGGCTCCAAAATACCAGCACATAAAATAAGTCACATGTGCTCTATGGAGCAAATAAAGCAATTATATCTTTAAGGTCACTTAAAAACCATAAAGAGCTATACACAGTTTCGGGCAACAGATTGGAAAGCCCTCCCATGCAGTCAAAAGACATTGTAAATACACTGAACAATCAACCAGTGCTGTTTTAAATCCAAGAAAAGGAAGAAAAATGACTCACTGGGGGAGATAAGCACCTAATACAATTCAATTGCCCTGCCAGGGCAGTAGGGACAAATCTGCCCTCACCACGCAGTGTGATTTGCAAGCAAAGCTACCCTAAAAAAAAAATCCACAAATTCTCTTGCTCATGACTTTTACAATCTGGTTGCAAGAGGAACAGTTTGACTTGTCTTATATTCCTTTTCAACAACAAGACTTTAGACTACATATCTGTAGTGACAAAAAGGGTATCAGTTTAGGGATAAAGTATCAAGACAGGTTGTCAACAACACTGAGTAGAAAAAGGGGAGTGTGGTTCTTGGTACAGGTGGCTTCATTACTAGTGTCTTTTGATTTCAGAAAGCAATACAGATGCGTGATTTATCACATTCTTCTTCAGAAAGGCAGAAAGCAAATTACCTGTTCTGAATTGAATTTTGGAAAAACTGCCAATTAAAAATAAAGCTCAATATAAACTGCTGTTTCATACATAAATATGTACTTCTGAATAACTTTAATACATAGATAAAAGCTATATTTAATGCATAAGATCATGTAAACCTAAATTATAAAATAAAATTATGAAAATTAATAATACAGTATTTCCTTTTCTAAGAAAAAAGAGACCCCTCATGATATATATTCTTACAAGCATTTTGCGGAGGGATGGAAATTCAGATTTTCCTATATTTGCCATGTGGGTAATGAATATAGTATTTACCAAGAATACCTAAAAGGTTTTGAAGATTTAAGGTATAGAACTGCATAAAAGTTAATTCTAACAGAATATTACCTATTTAATCTTTCCGGGCTTTCCCTCAGCTTAAGCTAGAATGTATTTCCTTAATTTATAACTACTAATATCAGTTAAAAGTATCATGTTATACACTACTGTAAACCATAAAATTTCACATCATAGCTTTGTAAATTCAATTTATTTTTAAAAACATTAAATTTGATCATTTCTTTTAAAAAAAGATTTATGCATTTTTAGTAGAAAGGCATATTCACAGAGAAAAGGAGAGACAGAAAGAAAGATCCTCCTGTTTATTGGTTCACTTTCCAAATGGCCCAACAGTGGAGCTGAGCCAATCCCAAACCAGGAGCCAGGAGTTTCCTCCAGGTCTCTCACCCAAGTAGAGGGTTCCAAGGCTTTGGGCCATCCTCCACTGCTTTCCCAGGCCACAAGCAGGGAGCTGGATGGGAAGTGGAGCATCTGGGACATGAACTAATGCCCATATGGGATGCTGATGCTTGCAGGGGAAGATTAGCTAATTGAGCTATCATGCTGGGCATGATAAAAATCACTTCAGGTAATTTTAAAACAATTAAAGTAACTTGCCAAAGTGACTATATTTCCAAAGTATTTGACAATTTCGATTTACAGAAACTTGTTTAAATTAATCACATGACCATTATGGCCTCGCAATTCTTTCAGAAAACATATTCCTTGCTGATACATGCTACAAAGTATATACATTTTCAAAACTTCTATAATACCCTACCCAAATTAATCAACAATTAAATCCTCAACTCTAACAAAAATATACCTGATGTGCTTAGTTATTTTTAACTTCTTAAGGATCTACATTACTGAAAACTATTACATCTTCTTAATGCCACATTGGTGGGGGGGGGGTATAATACTTTATACACATTTCTTCACTTCTTTAAAAATGAAGAGGGGGTATTTGGCACAGTAGCTTAAGTCACAGTTATAGACCTCCACAGCCCACACTGCAATGCCAGAATCACTGCAGCTACCCTACTTCTCATCTACTGTCCTGTTAATGTGTATCCTATGGAAAATGATGCCTTGAAGTATCTGGTCCTTGCTACTCAAGTGCAAGATGTAGACGGAGTTCTAATATCCTGGCTTTAGCTAGACACAGCTCTGGATATTGTGGGCATTTTGGAAGAGCCACGGAAGATGTCTTTGGTGCTTGCTTGCTCTCTTCTTAAGTAAATAAAAATAAATGCATAAAAAAGTTACAAAACTAATGATAAGCAGGAACAAGCATTCAACCTGTTAAGACCCCCACATCCCACAATGGAATGCTTGGAATCTATCTCCTTTCTCCAGTTTCCAGCTAATGTAGACCCTAGGAAGCAGTGGTGACAGCTTAACTAATTGGTTTCTTTGCCACCCACTTGGGAAGGGAGTTTCTGACTTCCAGTTTTGGCCTAGTCTCTGGCACAGGCTGTATGCAGGCATTTGGGATGGTGAATCTACCAGACTCTACCAGTCTCTGCCTCTTGAATAATTATTTTCTAAAAATAATAAGTAATGGACCATGGATGGCAGGAACTGGAGTAAAGCAAAAGAATTCAGCATAATTTCTAATTAGAAAAATAAAGTTTGAGCAGGTATTCCTAATTATAAATCTAGACAACTTGAGTGAAACAATACAGTATAATCCACTATTATTTCTTTCACTATTATTTCTTTTACTGCCAAATGTATTTCTGTTGTTCCAGAAAACAAAATACGTAGGCATTCTTTGTCCCGTTTTTTCAAAAATCCACAGAGGCCATAAAAATGCTGGAATTTGAGGCCAGCAGTGTGGCTTGGCAGGCAAAGTTGCCACCTTCAGTGCAACATTGGCATCCCACGTGGGCATAGGTTCAAGTCCTGGCTGCTCCATTTCCTATTAAGCTCCTTGTTAATAGCCTAGGAAAAATTGCAGAGGGTGGCCCAATTACTTGGGATGCCACCACTGATGTGGAGGCCCAGAAGAAGCTCCCGGCTCCCCGCTTTGGCTGGCCCAGTCTTGGCTGTTACGGTCATTTGGGGACTGAACTATTGAATGGAAGATCTTTCTCTAGGTAAATCTGATTTTCAAAAAACCAAACATTAGAAAAAAAAAATTGGGGAATGCATTTTAACCACTACAGTTCAATCATAGCATATGAACAATACCTCATATAAAACAAAATGGCTAAGGATAAAGAGAAAGAATAAGAGAACTTGGAAGGGAACATTAATCAAAATACTGTCTACAGAAAAGCATGTGAACCAAGTGACTCAACGGAAAAGAACGCTGGCCTCTCAGTAGTTATCAGGAGGCAGCTCCACAGATCAGAAGAAGTTAGTCAGCAAAACTCTGAAGAATCATGATGAGACTATTAATTGTAACAATAGTTTCTCTTAAGGAAAAGTTTCCAACTCAGAGGGAATTATGAATTATAACTATGCACTGAAAGTAGCCAAATAGTTTGTGACTCAGTTAATAAACCCAAAGACCACTATCAGTTAATAGTATTGCAATCTTAGCACATTTTTTAACATTTGTATTCTGTAGCAATTTGTACAGAAACAAAACAACTCCTTCATCCTCCTACAATTCCTGTTAAAAGAACTGTTTGATGTTTCCTAAGTAGATGAGAATACACACACTTAATGATAAAGCATTTATTTCCTTGTAGAGAGAGATTTGATGATGAGTTCCAGTTTTCCATATTGTAAGCTAACAACTTAACATATCTGCACTGCTTCACCATATAAGCATAATGATATGCAGCAAATAAATAAAAGACCGAATAAACAGCATTTACAGATCTTCTACCTTGGAGTGGCTAAGGAACAAGCCAACTTCCGTAGCTAATATTTCTCACCCCATAAGCCCTGAGCAACAAATAACAAACCATAAATATTTTTCAACATACTCAGGAGGTCGAGTGTCTGGCCCAAGATCGCGATGTAAGGAAATTCTGTCGCTTGCAAAAGCATTGAAACAGTGTTTTTTTTCTCCGCGTTCTTTTTCCTTCTGTTCTTCAATGCTTAAATTGGTTGTTTTGAAGGCTTTGCCAGAAGCACCAGGTGCATTCGAATCCTGAAGTGGGCGGTCCAGAACAGGTTTCAATTCTGCAGCTGTGTAATATCCTTGCAAACAGGGTCTCTCACCAATGTCAATGTTTTGCCTGACAGGTGCTCCTATTTGCATTTTTGGCATTGCATCTTTAATATTGTTTACAGCTTCCAGCATTAAATTAAACATTTTGTTTTTATTTTTTTTCATGCTGTTTTCAATTCTTGATTCCTCTTTGGAATACTGAACACTTACTTCTCTTTGAATTAAAATCAAAACTATTACAAAGACAAAAATTACTGAACCAAGTTTCCAAAACTTTTTATAATAATGTCTTTTAATGTGTAATTTGACTAGGCGCTTTAGGTGAGCCATTCTGACATTAAAAGCTTGTCACTTGACAAATAACAGTTATGATTTCCTCTGTTACTTATCTTTTTTAGCATAGATTTGCTGGCAAGAAGATTTCTTTAAATGGTAATGCCTATAAACAGAAATGGTACATGGTATTAGTAGCTATTCATTACAGTAGGCATGGTTCAATCCATTCATTCAACCAACAACTGCAAGTCAAGTACAAACAATGTGCTATTATGATTAACAAGAATAAAAAGACACTTTGCTCTCAAGAACATTACACTTCTGTACGAAAACAACTGCTAAAATTAGCCATAATCTCTTGGGGCTGGAAAATATCAGGGTTTCAGGGTTTTTCTCTAGTAGAAAATACATTCTTTGTTTATTCTGGCTAACATCTACTCTATGATATGTACAAAATTACTTCCTTTAAATATAATTTGAAGTTCTAAAAGCTTTTTTATTTGGAAACTAAGGAGCCAAATAACTTTCCTGAAAAAAACTATTTTAAAAAGGCAGGAGTCACAGAAAGCAAGGTGCGCTGACAGGTGCTACCACACATCCCTCCAAAGTAGTGGCCATCATTTAACCCAGCTTCCCTCAACAAGAGAGCAACTACTCCCACCAAAGCTACTGAAGTAATACAGCAGATCCACAAATTACAAAACTAGCATTAACTTGATAGTACGTGTGAATACTGACAAACCCATGCACAAGAAAAATCAAGCACACTTAGTTCTTACACAACAGCTGGTTGGAATGGCTCACACAGATACAGAATCTAATACCAAGGAGAAAATGCATTAGCTTTACATGCACTTTGGCTTCCAGGACAGGAAAAAAATGAGAATTTAGTTTGGTGAAACAAGCCAAAACTCTGCTTGCAACTAACATTAAGAATGGAACAATCAATTTCTAAGCCCAAATCTGAGCCACAAGCAGGAAAAAGAGAGAGAAATTAAAAAAGAAAAAAGAAAAGAAAAAGGAAAGAAAAGGACATTGATGAGAGCTTGACTCTCAGTGGAGCCTAATTTTCTTCATGATGTTGCAATAATATAACATAAAGGGTCTCAATACACAACTACAAGCCATTCATCATTATAGCCAGTCAAGTTTGGCAGGGGCTAAGACTGAAAACAATGCATGTTCTCCCTAAAGTCTTGACATATTTGAAAGCAAAAGTCATTTATAGCAACAAAAATTCACTTCGACACATTATTCAGTGTCTTCCAAAGTCATCATTAAATTGAAAATAAGCAAAGTAAAGTTTTAAGATGACTCTCTGGCCTTTAGCATGAAATTTTAAAGTTGAATAAACAAAATAGGCAGTACTTAATTCCATGCAGTATTTCTAATGGGATCTATTCTTTTCAGAATAGCATGCACAGTTTGACCCTTATAATAACTCAATTTTGGGCCCAGCGCAGTAGCCAAGCAGCTAAAGTCTTCCCCCTTGCACACGCCAGGATCCCATTTAGATGCCGGTGCTAATCCCAGCAGCTCCACTTCCCATCCAGCTCCCTGCCTGTGGCCTGGGAAAGCAGTCAAGGACGGCCCAAAGCCTTGGGACCCTGCACCCGCGTGGGAGACCCAGAAGAGGAGAGGCTCCGGGCTCCTGGCTTCAGATTGGCTCAGCTCTAGCCGGTGTGGCCACTTGAAGAGTGAACCAACAGACTGAAGACCTCCCTCTCTGTCTCTCCTCCTCTCTGTATATCTGACTTTCCAAAAAAATTAAATAAATCTTAAAAAAAAACCTCAATTATGATGCTGTCCATGAGATTCTATTATCTTTAAGCTTTAAGAGCTTTATATAAAGAATAATTTGACTCTACCCTTTCATTCAAAGACCTTAGCATAAGATATGGCAGAACCATGTGCTTACGGCTGCGTAATTTCTGTGTCAAAAGTTACGCTCTACGGTGGTTACGAAATTAGATAGCCATCACCTTCTAGAAGTAGACTAGCATGAAATGTGGTCAATCGACAGGCAACCACAAACCAATGACCTGTGTGCGAAGGTAGGAGATTATAAAAGTATCATAGAAAGACAGCTAGGAAAAAATTTCTAATAGTAGCAAAGAGACAAGAGACAAGTTATGAAAAATCTCCACAGACAATGCTGATAATCAGAATTGTTTAAGATAAGCAAATTTTAAGCAGACATACAAGCCAGGGAAGACAGAAGAATTGGAAGAGGCAAAGGAATAGAAGAAAAGACAAGGTCATTCCTGGAGTTCAACAGAAGGCACAGGGAAGGGAATGGCAGTTTAGGCTGGGAGATCAGTCAAAAAGACCCATTCATGAAAAGCTTACTGTGTATCTGCCAGTGAATTCACAATTCACCAATCTGGTTCAAAATGGTTGAACTGGAAACAAATGAATGATTTGGAGGAAAGATCTTAATCACATTTATATTTTAGGAAGATCACAGGTTTGAATAGAAGTCACTTTGATGGAATGAGTTAAGACAGTCTTGAAAACTGCAATAGGATTTGGTAAGGAAAAGGGAAGAAAAGTGTTCCAGAAAATGATGGACATTTTGAAGCCAGGAAATACAGAAAGATAGATACATTCAGGTTAGGAATTAGGGAGATTACTGGTTGAGTTTTAGAAATGGTATACATGAGATATTAACAGGACTTCCAAAGAGGACTTTCATTTTATTTACACAAATACACACACATATACAAACTAAATTAGGGAAAAGCTGTGTGCTAGAGATAGACATTTAAGAATTAGTCTCGGAGGACAAAAGTGTTCACCTGCAGACTATACAAAAAGGTCAGAAAAACACATTTAAGAGGAGAAAAATACAGATGAGAGAGAGAGAAAGGAAATAAAGAAGAAAGAAAAAAAGAAAGACCGAAAGACCAACCAGTTTTTCTGGCTTATTCATGGAGTAGGCAATGGAGAATAAGCAAACAAGACAACCAGAATAAATGAGACATCCAGGTCAAATGAAGGTAGATTTCGCAATCTTCATGCTTTTCTTCAGACATGCTGACAACTGGTTGATCATTAAAAAGGAAACTTCATCAGATCTTGCCCTACAGGCTTTACAGATCTCATCGTACAGACAAACTCTGGCATAGGTCCACAGACTAGATGTAGTTGTGTCCCTCAAATTCTAGAGTTTAGGATTCAGAGAACCTTTAGACACAGGCAAGTATAACAGTGGTTCCCAACCTATGAAATCAACTTGGTCACCTATGTACACTCTTCTTTCTGTCCCCAAGTCAGCCACGATAGCATATTTTATCCCACTGTTATCTACGAATACTGGATTCTCTGAAGGCCACAGATAGGATAGATTAGGAATTCCAGAACAATTCAGCTGTCCTCAAGATATTCTAACAGCACAAAAAACAAGAGCAAGCACAGGAAAAGCACAGGTTAAGGAGATTTTTATCTCTGTAGAGTACTGTTTGCTTTACCAATTAATTTATGTCAGAAATCATTTACATGGCCAGAGTGGAGGATCTGGAAGAAAAGAAAAATGAGTATTTTTTTGCTCCTTGCTTCTGCCTGGTGCAGGCAGGGGAGTCAACCAACTGATAGAACATCTGTCTGTCCCAACCTCTTTCTGTTAACTTGCCTTTCAACTGAATTAATATCTAAAAATAATTTTTAAAATGAGTGAAATTCCTTAGGCACCATCTGACTTAATTGTTTTAGGGGCAGGGACCATGCCGTTTTGCTGCTGCTGTAAGCTTTCTAAGCAATAACTCCAATAGGTAGCAAGGGCTTAGAATCTACCTCTTTTATTAACTTCTAAAGTAAAATAAATTGACAGGTCTAGTTTTTAAAAATATAAATTTGCATTTTAGTATATATGTCAACATCATTAAAAAGTGCTTATAATAATAACCACAAAACATGAAGCAATATGCACCATTCCAAAATGCTATAAGGCTGGCTTAAAGTCCTTGGCTATTCTCATAATAAAAATATACTTCCATCTCAACAGAGAAATCCAAAATGTTACCAACATCTAACTACAACATTGTGGCCCACAGTTATCTAGATTCCTGTGATTGTGAATCACCTGGACATCTTGTTTAAATGCGCATTCAGAATGGAAAATATCAAGATAATAGTCATGATTCTGCCTCCAAATGGAAAAGCACACTGGTGTGTAGCACTGTTCAACTTAACAATTCTACCTGAAGCAGTTTTCTAAAGTAGTGAAAAACACAATTTTTAACTGTGCATGAAAGTAACATTTGAGAATAGCGCTCATAGCATTTGTTTCTCTATTGTGACAATAAGCCATTTCAAACCCAGAGAGGTAAGTTCTGTTTCTGAATGAATTTAACTGGCACAAAGCCTAACTGGTATATAAAACTTCTTTGCTACAGTGCTGTAAAGAGTTTAGGATAACCACATCAAGCACGGAGATATAAAATTACATCCTAAAATTCCAGTACTGATTGTAAAGCTAAAGAAATATACTATTGTGATTAATTCTCCTTAGATCTTTGGCGTACATTATCATCAACACTAATCCGAACTGCATTTAAAACAAAATAAAGCTCCACCCTGATTATAAACTCTAAAGTGCTTGGGCAGAAGTTCTATTAAGTGCCTCTCAAAAGCTGGTGAAAAGATTAGCCAATTGGCAGAGTTGGAAGTCATTTCTGCTTACATCTATTGCAGAATCAAATTTGCCAGGGATTTACTGGTGCGGTTTGTTAGTTTTGATTATATTTTACGTACACTGTTCACACCCATGCCAGATATTTTTCTGGACTGCATGACAAGAGACCTACAGAGATGCAAAGCAAACTGCAGACACAACCACATGCCATCTGATGACTTTTTGAACAAAACAACCTGCAGGTCAAGCCTAGAGACAGAGGTGACCAGCAGCCAACAGTAAAGAGGTTTCATTTAGCCAGCATCTGATCAGATAAGTATTTCCATTAAAATCCTTGCATATGAAAGGCCAGTTCAATCCTACCTTTGCCTGACTGGGGTCAAATAATTAGGGAGGGTGTCACCCAACTCCTGGGGATGTGAGTTCACACATGCCTTCACACTGTCTTCTCAGTTACTTTCAGTTGACACAGGAAAAACACCTATTAATTCATTATAGCATACTTAAAGTACAGAAATTCTGAGAAGCAATTTGGGTGGATCTACAGGTTACCCACAAGTCTGACAGATACTTTAAAAAGTTAGAGAAAATGAAATTAAAAAGGTATACATAGGTGTAAAAATTTTTGAAATCCATACATAATTTTCATAATATATATTTTCATTAACTTTCTGAAGACTCCTCTATACATGGATTTCAATTTTTTGCATCAAAACGAACTTATACTTTAATTTTATTCTCCATGAACTTTCTGAATCTGAAGTTATCTACCCTCCTATTCTTTGGGGAAGTGGTCTGAGTTTAAAAACTCTACTCCATCTATTATTCCTGGAAAATATAATTGATGGGGTGGACATTGTAGCACAGAGGATTAAGTCACACAGCTTGAAACCCTGGCGCACATCCCATAGGGCAGTGTCAGGTTGATTCCCCAGCTACTCAGTACTTCTGATCCATAGTCCTGCCAATGTTCCTGGGAGGCAGCAGCAGACAGCTCATAAAGTTCCTGCTAACCATGTGAAAGACCAGTCAGAGCTGCTGGCTCTTGGCTTCCACCTAGCTTATCCTCCAGGTGTTGTGGGTATTTGGGGAGTGAAAACAAGGCCAATAGATCTCCTCCACACCCCTATCTCTCTCTTTAGAATAATTTTTTAAAACAATTGTTAATGTCTTACGGATTATAAGTAAACAGAAATAACAGAGATTTCAACCAAGAGGGTCTAATCAATCTAGTATTGACAGAAGATTGGCATAGCAAGGAACTAATTAATGAGTTATAGAAGTCTACAAAACCCAAACTGATAGACTAGGGAACAATCACCAACTATAAGGATGAAATAAATGCCCAAGAAAAAGTTACCCTCTCACTCAGAAACCTCCACTGGGAAGAGAAAGGAAGGGAAGGTCTTCTCCAGTTGTTGAACAGTCACAAAAGTGCCTTCCTTACTTGTGGGATGTGCTAGAAATTTTTCTTCTGCAATCCCCAAGTAAGCTTTTAGCGATGTGAGGAACCCTGGAACTAATGAGGTGCTGAGGGAATCTGCTGGCTGATGCTAGAGCCTGGAATTCAAGAGGCTTTCTTTTGAAGGAGTCAAGCACAATTCCAGGAGTCACCTGGCTAAAATGGCTCTGGCTGCCTGCCTGGGGGGGTAAAGGCTGGGTTGCTGGCACTCAGCAAACCTTTGTGGGAGACCCCCTGTGCACATGAGTGCATCTGAGAAGAGTATTTGAAAGCAATGGAGCTGGTATAAGTGGCTCCAGGGCACAATGCTGGTATTAAGTCAAGCTCTGGACAAAGTACAGGAGATTTAGGGGAAGTGGTACTCAGCAGGACTTCACTGAAGAGAACCACATGAAGAACTGAGTGGTAGAAAAGCAAGCCCAAAAGGGCTCAGCCACCTACCAACCCTGAGGCCAAGTACTGTCCCTTTCACCTTCAGTGTCCTTCTGTGCCCTCTACTGTCGAGGTTAAACTTCATGCCATTTGGCAAAAGAGGCCTACCTCCATTAGTACAGAACAGGCCAGTAACTTAGAGCTGAGACAATAAATTTAAAAGCAGCATGCTCTAGTATTTTGACCAGCCTCACTTGATTTCCTTGACCTCCCCAAGAAACCCTGGCTCACATTCCACAAGGGAGTGGCTGGTTGATATTCTAAATTCAGTAATCAGAAGTGGTGCTAGCCAGCAGGTCTTTAGAAATGGGACATTCCTGTTGCTGAGCCCACAACTTTTACTCCTGCCACCAACATCAATGTCCATGGATCACCTGAATAAGCACTGTGGTAGCTAGGGAAAGAGACTGACCAAGTATGTTATTTTGCCCAATTATTAACACATCTTTTGCTGGGATGTTTTCATCTACACATACAGATAGGAAACAATATTTTTCAGAGCCTGCCCATTTTCATAGGCTCATCCGCATACAACATACGTGCTGCTCAAACTTTGTTGCCAATCTTCCCATACTATTCCTTTCAAGATCCTGAACATACAAATTGCTATCCATCAACCAATATAGATGTATACCTGTGGCTATCTCTCTTTCTACACAGGGTGACTGGCAATGCCAATTGAAGAATTATCCTTCTCCATGAACCTTCATGATAATTCATTAAATGAGGCTGTAGTACTGTTGCCCACACTTGAGTATTATCAGCGCACTGGGCAGATTCACCTAGAAACCAGGCTTAAGGTTTTTTCCTTCATCTTATCAATAGGACTAAGAAAATCTCCAAAAAGTGCATGGTTGGAAGACAAGATAACACTACAGGTATTGAAGATAAGCTGTTGGACTACAAGATAAAAATAAATCCGTTTCGGCACTCCTTATAAAATGAAATGAAGAAAATTTAGGTACTAATATCGAAATTTAGAGTCAATAAGAGTTTGTCTTGGGCCCAGCACGGTGGCGCAAGTGGTTAAGGTCCTCGCCTTGCATGCCTGGGATCCCATATGGGCACCAGTTCTATCCCGGCAGCCCCGCTTCCCTTCCAGCTCCCTGCCTGTGGCCTGGGAAAGCAGTCAAGGACGGCCCAAGGCTTTGGGATCCTGCACCCGTGTGGGAGACCCAGAAGAGGCTCCTGGCTTCGGATTGGCACAGCATTGGCTGTTGCGCTCACTTGGGGAGTGAGTCATCGGACGGAAGATCTTCCTCTCTGTCTCTCTCCTCTCTGTATATCCGCCTTTCCAGTTAAAAAAAAAAAAATGATAAAAATAAATCTTAAAAAAAAAAATTAAAAAAAAAAAAAAGAGTTTGTCTTAGTTACCCAACCTATCTATTGCAATATGCTAGGAAATGAAGAAGCAAGCACAAAATGGCTCTGCTAATTGCCTGGGAGCATGGTGAGTCCAAGTAGGGCCCAAACCACTCTGACTGTTAGAACCACATCATATTTTGAGGCCTTCAATAATTAGTATGAGAGATTTTCAGTATTTCCTTTTTCCCAGTCTTTAGTAAATGTTTGTAATTCTCTTTGGGGAGAGTTTTGGGTCTGTGAGTTGATTTTAGTCTAAACACTACGTGAAATGCCATGATTTTCAACTGTAGCAACTGCCACCATAGTGTTATGGCTATCAGCGTTATGAAGGTTTTTTTCCCCCATTTACATAAAGTGATACTGTAACACTGCCCATCTACTTTAGTCATTAGCTACTTCTGGGCACCTACCAAAGAGCTTTAAAGCATTTGCAATCTAATGTATTCTGATCACTGCACATCCCTGCTTCCCATTACGGAAGGTGCGCCTTTTTAGTGTTTGGCAGTTAAAAGCTATTGCCAATTTAGCTTCTACTACAATGGGATCTTATCATCTCCAGAAATCAGAGTGAATCTCATTGACTTATTAAGGAGAGCAGCCACTTGTGTCTTCACGGAAGCAAGGATTTCCTCCACTAATTTATTTCTTAATAGTTTACTAAAGGTACAGTCCAATAGGCCTTTTTGGGGAATGCAGATGGAGATGGTTAGGTAGGTTTCACTGTGTAAATCGAACCAAACTTTTTTTCTTTTAAGGAATCCCAGAATTCAGAAGCAGAAAGCAATTTCAGTCCATTCATTCTCACTTTCAGGACTTAAGAAAATTAAGTGATAGAAGTAGGGGCAGTTAGATTGTTAGATCGTTTAACATCACTTTGCATTCACAATTCTATAGACTTATCAACAATTCATTCACAAGATGTTCATTCTCCATATTTAAACTTCTATTTTCCTCCATGACAAATGTCAGCAAATTTCTTTAAAAAGAAAACAAAAATAAAGAAAAAGGCAGAAAATAATTTTGCCTTGTAGATCATATGGTCTTTATTATAACAGCTAGATTTTGTTATAGCACACACACATACTATACATAAATGAATGGAGTATAACAATTTAAAAGATGGGTAGCCTAGCAGCTAAAGTCCTCGTCATACATGCACAGGAATCTCAAAGGCTCTGGTACTAATCCTGGAGACCTCAATTCGCATCCAACTCCCTGCTTGTGGCCTGGGAAAGCCATTTAGGATGGCCTAAAGACTTGGGACCCTGTAACCACATGGGATACCCAAAAGAAGTTCCTGGTTTTGGATCAGCTCAGCTCCGACCATTGCGGCCACTTGGGGAATGAATCACAGACAGAAGAACTTCTTCCCTGTGTACATGACTTCCCCATAAAAATATTCAATCTTTAAGAAAAAAAAAAATGAGTGGTAAACCAAATTTTGGCCTAAAAATCTTTGGTTTGCCAAACTCTGCCATAGATTCTTAAAAATGTCAACTACACCAATATAAATCACCTCACACTTGACCCTTTTACCCATTAGCTAGCACTTTTTCAGACATAACAAAATTCTCCGCAAATCATTCATAACATCATTTAAGATTAGGCTACACACACACAGACACACACACACACAAATTTAGAGCATGCAATATCCCTCACATTTTCTAATAACCTCTGAAACTCCAGCATTTCCAACTTTTAAAGATTAAATTAAGGTATAAAAGGTCTCTTTTAAGAAACAAGCTTATGGAATATATGCTTATATATGTTTTTTTCCCAAGATTTATTTATTTTTATTAGAAAGTCAGATAAAAAGAGAGAAGAGACAGAAAGGAAGATCTTCTGTTGATTTATTCCCCAAGCAGCCACACTGGCTAGAGCTGAGCCAATCTGAAGCCAGGAGCCTCTTCTGGGTCTCCAATGTGGGTGCAGGGTCCCAAGGCTTTGAGCCATCCTTGACTGCTTTCCCAGGCAGCAAACAGGGAGCTGGATGGGAAACGGGATCACCAGGATTAGAACTGGCACCTATATGGGATCCTAGTGCCTGCAAGGCAAGGACTTTCACTACTAGGCTACCACACCACACCCAGATAATAAAAAATTTCATTAAAATATTCATGAAATATAAAAAAATACAAGTGTCACTTGGAAATAACCCACTCAGCTAATATACTTTATTTCTTAATTCCATTTTTAACAAGTGCTACTCAAACAGGGTAGTTGATAAGAGCATAGAGAATCAATCGCATAAACAGACTTTGTCCACATTTGCTGCATGCCACCCTCCCAAAGGAAGGGAGGGTAACAAACCCTGGGGAATTTATATTTAATTCTGTGGACAAAGGGGAGAAGCCTTGATGGATTTTAACCAAGATGATGAGTTAATCAAAACTGAAACTTAGAATGATTGTCCTTGAAGCTGTGCTGAATTTGCATTTTGTGGAGGAAGTAGAAAAACCAGATAGGAGGCTGGAGGCAATGAGGAGACAATTAGAAGTAACCTGAGCAAAAGTTGAGCAGGAAGGCTGTGGAGAGGCAAAGTTAGCTGAATTCAGCAAATGAATCAAAGTGGAGCCTGGGGAGGTTAAGTTACGATGTGTAGTAAGGATTGGTTGCTAACTTGGTTAAAAGAACTGGCTAACAGAGTACCAATCTGGATTAACTGTGGAGTTAGACCTGGAATTAAAAAAAAAAAAAAAAAAAAGACTAATGAAGTCTAACAGAAGTAGTAAAACACAGGGCAAAATTTATAGGACTTAGGAGACTACAGCAACAATTTTCATCCAATTCAAAGTAATAGACCATACGTGAAAGAAGCAAATGTCATAAGCAAAAAGCTCAACAAAAATAAACAGTAATCTGCATTTAAAATTCTATCCCTCTAATTAACTGCCCCCAGAAACAGATCACTCAGGTGTTACCTACAGGCATTCATTGTTTCCTTTTGTCCTTCTGCCATTTGGCTCAGAATTATCAAACCTGTATGTTCTCACTTCAATCTCTATCAAAGTATCAATTAGAGATGAGGGTAACTTCTAGAAATTTACTTCATGGATATCCTAACACACTGGTGAAATGACAGACCTTTAAACATGCCTATTGAAATAGTTTTATTATCAATGGATTCAATTTCAACAAAAGAAAACAAGATAAATTACAATAGGATCATATGAAATATGCTTAACAGAAAACAAAAGTTACTTACTCACATGGAATGACCTCCAACAACAATAGCTAAGAAGAAAAAAAGCAAGGCTCATTTGCATTTTCAAAAGAGAGAAATGATATTGGTGGATTCCAGAGAGGAAAACTGGAAGTCAGAGAACATCACTGAAAGGAACACTTACATGTCTTACTTTTGAAAACTGTGAACTTGAGGAATAAAGTAATTAATAAATAAAACACAATGGAGACTATCTGGAGGAAAAATAAAAATTGCCCAGCATACAATATGTCAAATTTCTCAAATCTACATACCATTATTCAGGAAGCTAATGAAGAACGAATCCTTCTAAATGGAAGGATAAATAAAGTGAAAAACAGAAGTCACAGTAAGGAATACAGAATCCCAAACAACTAGGGGACAGATCTTAACTAGAGAGAGCAAGAGTTCAAATTAGAAGAAAACAAACACCACCAAAGGAATAATAAATCTGATATGTTGGACTTTGTCGAATATCAAACAGAAAAGATATTAGAGTACATAAAAATTATACTCAAGTGATAAATGGAAAAAGTCAATACATTATTTGTGTTGAGTGACCTATTAGCCATGAAAAAAAATGTTTTCTATAACTAAAAAAGCGTAATAGGCACTATTTATATAACATTATAAAAATAATAAAAAGAAAAGCATGTGCAGATTACATTGAGAGGTTCAGGAGCGGAGAACTGAAATGTGTGGGCAAAAGAGATAAATATTTATCTATCATATAATGCCAAATCTGATGCATTAAGGAATAGCAGTACAGACATATGGATACAAAGGACAAACAAAAACATCTAAATGAGGTGAAACTGGTTGCTTTTAGGCAGAAGCTCTGAGGAAATGGCAGATGAAGGGCTGGCTTAATTGCATTTTTGCTGCTACTGCTAATCTGTTTCCTTATTTGTTGTTATAAATCTTGTAATAGTCCTACTTAATTTTATTTACACATAAGTAGGAGTTAGATTTGAATCCTGGAACTGACATTTCACTAATCTCATAAAGGCAAATATTCCATCTCTCAATTTATCTGTCTAAAATAGGGAGGAAAACATGCATGTATGCCATAGACTTGTTTTGAAGACTGAATTAATGTATATAAATTGCTTAAATTTGCCTGGCACATAGTAAATAGTAAAGCAGTTAAAAAGGATCTACACACAACATAACAATAAATACAAGCACTTTTTACTGGATAAAATGTAAAAAGGCATTTAAAAATTAGGTTAATAATCCAACTCTCAAAAATAGGTGTCATACATTAAAGTCTCCCAATTGAACAAGGAATTTTTAGCTTTTAAGGCTATTGTTCCCAGGTGGCAAACAGGACTTCATTCTTCCAGGCTGTCTTCACTGTGACAAATATTAGGGTGAAGGAGGAAGGTTGCAAAATTCCAGTTACAGTTAGCACTAAGAAGGAGGGAACTCAAACCGGAACCTGAAGGGTATATTGGTTAGGCCAAAAGAGGAAGACGAGTGTTCCATGCAGGGAGAAGCCTACAGACAGGAGAAAGAACAGACAGGAGCCTACAGACAGGGGGGCAGCAGCAACAGTACTGAAGGAAGCAGGCACTGAATTACGCCAGCCTTTAGGCCACTTTAAGTAGCTTGCCTTTTCCAAAGGGCAAGACACAGCTTTAAGTAGCAGGTGACATAAACCAACATTCTAAAAGAAGTCACCTTGGGTGTAGTGACTGAAGAAGTCACAAAGAGTTTAGAGACAGAGGCTACCGCAAGAGTCCAGGCAAGAGACGATGGTCATGACAGGATAAGATAGGAGTTGGGGGGGACGTAATTTGGTCAAGGACTAGCCAGGGTATTGAAAGGAAAATGGCTCCTGGAAACTGTCTGCCCTATTTCAGTTCTTGACTTTTTTTTCCAGTCTAGTCTAAGCAAACTAATCTCTAAGCAAAAGCTTGTCCAGACCCTCACTGCTAGTCATGTACTCTATTGTGGAACATCCGTAACCAAAGCTGCAAGACATTTTAACAATAAAGTTAACTTTTCACTTCTAGATTGTTAAACCTCAGTCTTGGAACAGAACCAAAAGGTACCAAAATAAAACGAAGTTCAAAGGGATGAAATGGAAATCAGAGCAATCCAAATTAAACAGACTAAGCAAGTGAAACCAGTTCCCCACTCTTCAGTTTCTTTGGTCACTTCCCATAAGGAGAAAATGGACTTCCAATGCTTGCCCAGTGCTTACCCCTCTTCCTGTGACACTTTTTCTCCAACACTTCTACTCTATCTTAGGCTCAAAGAAAAAGAAACTCCTCAGGCTTTGCAAATTATCTAAAAGGAGTATGTGTATATGCAAACAAAGGAAGGGACAAAACCCGGTTGTCTCACACAGGTAAACACAACACAAAAGTGCAAACAGGATACTTTGTCCAGCTCAGGTGCATGTGGCCCTAATGTGTGGGTCCCTCCACCGAGGAGACCTTGATGGAATTCCAACCTTCTGGCTGCAGCCTGATCCACGACTAACTGTGGTAGGCATTTGGGAAATGAATCAGCAAATCAAAGATTTTTTTTCTCTATCATTGTGCCCCTTAAATACACAGATCTCAAAAAGAAAACAAAAAGGGGGGGAAAGAGGAAAATGAAAAAGAGGTAAGGGAAGAGGAGGGGAAGGATGAGGAATTATTGTTTATAAAAGGAATGGGAATACAACCTGGAAGTTGGGCTCCCCTTTTAGGAGGCCCCAATCCCATATCAGAGTGCCTGGGTTCAAGTCCCAGCAACGCTCCAGATTTTACCTTTCTGTTCATGCAGTAAGTGAGGGTCCAAGTACTTGGGCCTGCTACTGCAAGGGAGACACGGATTATGTTCCCAGGTTCCAGCTTTGGCCTTTCCCAACCTCAACTGCTGTAGACATTGGCAAACTGAACAGGCAACTAGGAGTGTTTTGGTTGGCTGACTAACTGCTATCTATCTATGCCTCCTGAAAGAACGAAATAGTTCAAAACTGGTGACCTATTGAAACCACTTCAACGAGTATCATGGAGCATGCCCCACATGCGGGACTTGGGGTGGGTGGAAACCGGGTGGGGCTTCTCCCTCAATATCCCCCTCTACCTCAGATATATGAAGGAAACAATATGGAAATAATAGTCCTACCCACTTTCCTATAGCCCTTGACCATTTTTGCCCAAATTAACTTTGTAAAGATTGTCAAAATAAAAAAAATTTATTAGATCTGCAAAAAAAAAAGAAAGGATGAAATAGTTTATATCCTAACGAAATGTCATTCCAAATACACTTGCTTTTTTACCTTACATACCAACAAGGTAACAACCAAAGGGTAGGCATTCTCAGTAATGCTAAGTGCAAAAGCACTCAAGAAAAAACATGAAAAACATTCGGTTTCTGGAGTATAAATCCAGAACTAGGCAAAAAACTAGGCTCTGTTGGAGTCCTCTCCCCCTTAATTCTACTTTTCAGCTAAATCTTTGAGGGGGGAGGGAGATGATTAGCTCAAGGGTTCTGCTGAAGATGGTTTGAGGCTACCAGGTAGGAGTGAGCTGTGGTAAATGCTCAAGAGCTGATAAATCCTGACCTAGGGCAGTGAGACCAGGTGTGTGCAAGTGTGTGTACATGTAAGGGAGGTGTAAGGTTTTAACACATTTAGGGATCTGATAGGCATTGTCTCATTCTGTTTGGACTGTTGTAAAAATACACTTTGCAACAATACACTTTACAAACAACAGAAATGTACCACTCACTGCTTACAGGTTGGCAAGAGAAAGGTACCTATAGATTCAGTATCTGGTCAGCGAGGTCCTTCCTCACACACGCTACTATATCAAGTGTAGAAAGGACTACTAAATGCCCTGAGAACCCTGTTATAAGGTCACTAATTCCACCCATTAGGGTGGAGTCTTCCTGACCTAATTATGTACTAACAACCTTACAACAGGCAACTTTTGGAGAGTCACAGACATTCAGATCACAGCAGTTGTGGATGCGGACAGAAAAGGCATTTAAAATGACCTCAGGAGTTTTGACATAACTGAATGGTGGTAAGGATCCACAATTTATTCCCACAATCTCTGGAGTCAAATGTGATTCAATATTCAGATTTTTTTTTTTTTTTTGAAGACAGAAAGGTTATATGGTTCACATATCAAACAGAAGAGTGTTCCTGAAGCAGGGCTTCAGGCAGTGTTATGTAACCTACCAAAGAAAGTTCTATTTCTGCAGCAAAACACATCCCAGTAGAGCAATAGATAAAGCCTTGCAGCAATTCACTCATATTCTATCCCAAAGAAGTTCAACTACGGCTAACAAATGAGTCACACAGAAGTTTCTGGTTTTCAGAGGCTAATTTTGGAATTGTGGAGAAAAGGTAAATGAATCCATACCCATTGACAGAATACTAGAAGTGAAATAGGTTGTTGGAAAGAAGGCTCTGGTTTGCATGTGTCTCATCCCAGTGATTATGACAAGTCAAAGATGTCCGGCAGGCAATCATGTAGGCAAATCTGGCGACTTAGAAATTGAAACAATTATGGAAATAAAAGGTGCTCCTGGGAAAATTAGCCTTTTATTGACAAAAATACAAGCCAAACTCAAAGAATAACTCAAGAAGTTTCATCTCACTGCAAAATTACAAATGACCCAGAATTCAGATTCCTACTGGTCTGTGCTTTGTCACAGGTTAATCCTCTTTGGTCTCTCGCCACTGCTGGAATTAACTTGAATTCAGTGTTGCCATGACTGTACATTAGTTATGTTAAAATTACCTTAATTATATACTACTGATTACTCTTGGTATTATGCAGATGAATAGTCATATAGGTAATTGACAATGTCAACCTGTCATTCCAAATATATTTTCTCAACTTTACGAACCAGAAACCTGAACATATTGGAAGATAATTCAGGCAATATCTATTTTCAAATTAAGAAATATGCTATCATTTTCTTTAGGAAAAAGAATTCCTCCACCAGGAATATGAAGGCAGGTTAATCCTAAAAGTTCTGTGGAAGGCTTAATGATCCAATCAGAGTTTACAAAATACTTGGGAACCTACAGATGACCTAGCAACTTAATCTCTCACACTAGTTTATGTTTGGGGGGATATGACAAGTGAACGCCATAACCTGCTTCTCGTACTTGCCGCATAACAAAAAGTAAAGATGTAAAATACTAGTAGAATACAAACCAGACAATAAACTGGGTTCCGTTTTCTCTGATAATCTTTTCAGGTCCCATTGAGGACTGTAATTCAGCCAATAAAGTTTAGCAAAGAACAGAGCTGCACATAATTATTTTTCTCTCCCAAACTTTTACTTGATAAATGTTACTTCAAAATCTCCAGGGGGAAAAAACCATCCCTAGTATTTCCTGCTTTTTCCTGCATTTAGTGTATTTAGTGCACTACACCATGCTGAGAACCCATTTAAAAATAATAATGGGCCTGGCGGCATGGCCTAGCAGCTAAAGTCCTCACCTTGAACATGCCAGGGATCCCACATAGGCGCCAGTTCTAATCCCAGCAGCTCTACTTCCCATCCAGCTCCCTGTTTGTGGCCTGGGAAAGCAGTCAAGGACGGCCCAAAGCTTTGGAACCCTGCACCTGTGTGGGAGACCTGGAAGAGGTTCCTGGTTCTCGGCTTCAGATAGGCGCAGCACCGGCCATTGCGTTCACTTGGGGAGTGAATCATTGGAGGGAAGATGTTCCTCTCTGTCTCTCCTCCTCTCTGTGTATCTGACTTTGTAATAAGAAATAAATAAATCTAAATAAATAAATAAATTACAATAATGTACAGCATGATCCCATGCAGTTTCTAATGTTTCAGAGATTTATTCTAGTCAAGCATCCCAGAATCTAAAGCCTGCAGTAAAGCTTTAGTTAGGATCATAGCATGATTTTAGGACAAAAGTTCGATTGTCTTTCGGATGTGTGTGACACACAACAGCATGGCAGAAAACTCAACCTAAACATTGTAAATCCAGTATAACAGTGATATTTTTGCATTGGAGGCTCCAAGGCCATTAGTGGTCAAAAAGTCAATCTTACGTGCTGAAACCAATTAAAAATATAGGATATCCACATTTTAAGCCAAAGAATATGTGAAACTTACTGCATTTATATGGGCACACAATAGACTTACTGAGTTGAAGCACAGAACGCGTTTATTTAAAAAAAAAAAAAAACCCGAGGACTACAGAGAAATGCTTAAAAATTACTTGGTGTTACAGAGGTAGGTTTGAGACAAAAAATCAAGAGTGTTGCAAATACAGAACACTAGGTTTCTGTCTCATAAAACATACTTGAAGTCAATATAACAAAAAAAATCAGAAGACTAAATGCTGCCATTGCCTCAAAAAAGGAACAGTGGCTTCAAGAAAGGATCCGAAATCATGATGCATGTGGTATCTCCAACACACCTGAGACCTCGAGGAGAGAAGAGCCTGACAGCCTAGGCTCCCTGGAGGCAGGCATGCCCCAGCCTGGCAGAAATGAGATTGAACTGGACGCTGGGTGGTGAGCAATCAATCCCCCTCCACAGTTAGAAAGGGTTGACAGACTACTGACAGGAAAACACGGCAAAAGTCTGAGGATAAGTGAGAATGTGGGTGGCAAAAAGTAAAGCTACAGGAGTTATTAGCCAAACCACTAGAATAATGATGCCATCTGCAGCATTAATTCACACGAAGGGATGAAGCTGGAACCTCTCTCTCAGCTTCAGTTGGATGGGGTCGACTACATCGCCAAGTCAGCTGGAGCTGGTGGAGACTGCTGAATTCCTGAAGTCCTTTAAAAAAAGGCCCGTCTTTCCTCTAGGGAAGCAATCCTGCTGTTTTATAGATAACAGGTGCACTTTCACTGTCTCTAACAAAATCCATGTAACATTTCTGCCTAGGCAGCGTGGTACAGATGGTCTGACAATACTTGCCCAATGGCCACTGAACATTAATATTCAAAACTAGAGGGAGCAACACTTATCTCCAGCTTTTAAACAGCAGTAAGCACATTAATTTCTCTGTAAGGAGACAAGACGAGCAGAGCAGGTGAGGCTCTTTCGAGAAATGCAAAAAATAGGTCCTGGTCGGATTCATAATTGTGCCTTTTAGATGTGCATTTTGTGGTGTTGCCCTTTTTCTTTTTTAACATTCTAATTGTACCTTCTTAAAAAAAAAACTGTACGTGCTACCTAAGGCATTTTAAATTAAATGTGCAATTTAAAATCTTTCATTTAAGGAGTGAAACTGCTAAGTTATCATTAGAAATTCCTATGAGGAAATATTGGTTATAGCAACATAAAAAGAAAGTTGCCCAGAATGTAAACATGCTATGTCTCAGATTTTAAAAGCCAAAGTTATATTTAAGGCAACATAATTGTTGAGTGTGACTTACAACCCTATGTATTTTATTCAAACTCAAAGAAAAACCTACACAATAAAGGCAACAGAAATTCCCAAATTAAAATGCAATAACTTCTTTTTTTAACGATGTAATTTGAGTTTAGATGCAGGATAACTTCTATAGCAAGCTATAACTTAGCTTTAAACGTTTTCCAGAAAACAGAAAAATTGGTAACAACGCTGCTCTAAAAATAGTTCTTTGATGAATTTGAGGAGGAAGGCAAGAAACTCCAAGATAAGAGCCGGTTTCACCCCAATTCTCAAACATCGGAAGAGCTTAATTGGGCAATAGAAGAATCCTGGCCAGGCACACCCAGGTTCAGACGTGGCATATCCTGAAACAAACTTTTTTTCTGACCCTTTGAGTCATATACCACAGGCGTTGACTTAAGTCAACAGGTCCTCGGATGAAAAAGCGGGCGGGCGGGCGGGCGGGCGGGCGGGCATGAGGGGAGTGCGTGGCAGTTGGGGTTCCTCTCACCAAGAAACCAGTGCCTCCCCCACGTCAGGCTGGAAAGTAGGCGCAGCTTGGGCGTGGGGAGCGCACCCGGAAAAGTGCCGCTTCCAAACCAACAGAGGGACGTCCGCGTCCCGACCACAAAGCGCTTTCCAAACCACTCGGAATCCTTGTAAATGGCTCGCTCCGCAGCCGCGGTTTCCAGCTCAGGGTTGTCTAGGGTTTAGGGAAAGTTGGCGGGCAAAGCCATGCCCTTCCCGATCGAGGGTTTGGCCCTACCCGGCACAGCCAGAGGACGGAGCGGCCACCTGCTAGCCCCCGGGGGTGTGGCGTGGGAGGAAGACATCCGCCTGGCCCACGCCCGCGGGCGCCCCACTCGGGACCCGCCCACCCTCAAAGCCGCAGCCAAGAGCAGACGAGCCCCCCCGTCGGACGCCTCTGGAGGGGGTCCCCGTCTCGGCTCCGAAGGAGTGACCTGTTCCCCTCGACCCCCCGACCTCAGGGCGCCACTCCCCTCCCTGCCGCCGAGGGGCAACTGAAATGAAGCTACTCTCGAGACGCCCTGCAACCGGCGGCGGGACCCGCGCCCTCTCCCCCTACCACGTGAACCTCCGCGGCCGTCTCTCCGCCCTTCACCGACGCTACCAGGGGGCCACCGGTGTCCCCACTCGGCCTCAGCCGACCCGCTTACCTGACGGGTGGGCAGGGCAGACGGGGCGGAGGGAAGCGGCGGCCGGCCGGGCGGGCGGGCGCTGGACCTGGGCCGAGCGCCAGGTGCAGGTGGCGGCGGCGGCGACTCGGGTTGCTGTCGCTACAGTTGCGGCTCGGTCGAGCTCCTCCTCCGCCTCCGCCTCCTGCTTCCCGCTGGGCCTCCCGCGTTGCCAGGAGAGGCCGAACTGAGCCTCCGCTTCCTCTTGGAGTCGCCCAGGTGAGCTCCAGCCTGCGACGTCGGCAGGGGCGAGGCCCCCGTGCCGCGCCTGCGCGCCAGCCTCGGGCCCCGCCCTAGCACTACCTGAGCGCCTCAGGTGAGGAGCGCGCCGTGACGCGCTGTGGCGGGGCCCGCGCGCCGGAGCCGCGTTCGTCTACCTTAGGGGACCCTCCGCATCCCGCCACTTTGTCACCTAAACACAGCCCGAGACTTTTGGGGGAAACCGAATCTAGATTTAGGTGGCGTGGGTCGTCTGAAGGAAGGGGTGCGCGGCCGGCCGGCCGAGGGCGAGCTCGGGGCCTCAGGAGACCGCGGCGGGGAGCGCAGCGACGGCTGGCCCGGGTGGTTTCCTCCAGCCGAGTCCGGCGGCTTTCTGTCACCAGCCGGGGGCTGTGCGCTTCCTTCGCAGGCTGTCTTGATTTCATCACTTGACTGACTTGAGTGCAGCTCGTGGTTTCCGTTTCTGCGAGCGGGCCACCCTGTGAGCCGGCACCTCACGTCCAAAGGAGGAGCCTGCCTGTCCCGAAGAAGAGGCTCGGGCATTTGGTGGAGCCTCGCCAACTTGGGGCGCACCTCCCCTTCCAGGGTCCAAAGTCAAAGCAGTGCCCAGCTGAGAAAGCAGGGAAAACAGAAAAGACCCCCCCCCCGCCCCCGACACACACACCCGACTGCCCTCGGGTGGAAAGAGACTGTGGTTTCCTGGACAGGGCTCACTTCTGTCGCAGGTTTGTGCAAAAACGCAGTGTGTCTTCCGGCGCGTGAGAATTCACATGGGGGGAGGGGTGGTGGGGTTTGCTGCCTTTGTAAAGACAAAAAAACTGGTTTTTTTTTTTTTTTTGGCTTAACGTAACTTTCCGTTTATATTGCTATGACCAAACACTAGCACATTCAAACCCAGAACTTGAAACGGTCTTGAGGTCCTTCCTATGGACTCATTCTGGGTTGTATTTCCAGCTGAAAACTTTTTGCTTGTATGTCTAATTCGGTCGCAGTAGGTTTTCCACAGAAGGTTAGCCCGTGGTCTTCCTCTAGCATTATGACATTCTCTGCCTCTGGTTGCTCCCTCATATTCTGTGCAGCTGAAACAATATGGTTTAAAAAGCTGTGCCATACACCATCAACGGGTGTCGCTTTACCAAGCTGGTCTCGGAAGCTGACTTTAGCATCCACAGAGCTATTTTATACTACAACATCCAGCACTGAGTTTAAAATTTTAGGTCGGTAATTCTTGTTTGTTCTTGGATGTTATGGTTATTTTCTAAGCAACAAGGAACCTTCTTTGAGTTTGTGACATCTGAGGATTAGTTCCCACCAGCAATTTTTAAACTCCTCCTCTTCCCCCCAAAATACCTCAAGAGATACTTGTCTGCAGTCATGTCACCAGTTTATCCTTAAGTACAGGGCAGAAAGCAGTAACTCTCCCAGTTTTGTTTTGTTTTGTTTTCTTCTTTTTGTTTTGTTGAAGAATTTTGCATCTTTGTCATTTTCCTTTGTTGTTGTTATTGTTTTAAGATTTGTTTATCTCTGCTTGAAAGAAAGAGGAAGAGAGATCCTCCATTCCCTGGTTCACTCCCCAACATGGCACAAGTCCAGAGCTGAGTATTTTGGAGGCCAGGAACTAAAAGCTTCTTGTGGGTCTCCCATGTGGGTGCAGGGGCCCAAGGCCTTAGACCATCCTCTACTGCTTGCCCAGGCCATAAGCAGGGAGATGTTGGAAGGGGAACAGCCAAGACTCAAACCAGTGCCCAGGCAGAGGATTTTAAATGAAGGCTAATGTTAGTCTTTGGGGAATGTGGGAGAAATCCTAGAGCTATAACCAAGAAATCTGTACTTGCCATGAGTGAGGCAGCAGCCAAAAATTGTCAGTGTTTTTATGTCCCACCAGACAAAGAACGACAATTGTTACTGACAATCAGGACACAGCAGATGGGTAAAGGATAGCAATCTGGAATCCAAGGCCTCAGAGGCACTGACAGCAAGACTAGAAACATCAAATGACAGCTGAAAAGAGAAGCTAGGGCAGAACTATAAAAAGAGAACAAGTAAACAGGACCCCAAATGCTGCGTGATGAGCCACAGAGAGCAGAAAAAAAAAACCAAAAACCTCAGTGATGAACAGTAGTTAGTAAACATTGGACCATCAGTTTTATGAATCTATGAGATTTGCTAAGGAAAGTGTTATTCCTGGCATTATTTATAATGTTTTATACAATACTGCTTGCAAAGTTTATATCATTCTGAAAGCAAAGGTGTGAAACTAATGAAAGTTTTCTACTGTTTAATAAAATTGAAATGCTTCAGGGCAAGAAAAATATCATTATGCTGAGATTAGAATCATGCAATAATTCTAATCAGTTGTAAGAATTTTTTAAATTGACATCCCGTCCAAAAATTAAGAAAAATAGTGTTTTATATAAAGGGAAAATTAGTATTTAGTCAGAAGGTAATCAGAAGCCGTAGTATAGATATATTTCTGAGAAATAAAAAAACTTTCTTTAATAATGCACACTGGATTTACAATGGCAAATAAGTTAAAAATTTGGGAATGTTTATCACAAGAAGAGAGACAAGTTTGTCTTTCTGTATATAGCTGTGTGTGTACACACACACAAAGAGGACTAGCCGCAAAATGTTCATATATGTGCTTGAAACAATACTTGGATCAAAAATTGATCCATCAATTACCATGGCAAAATTTTTGTCTTAATCAAATATGAATCTGAAGACTGCTGTAAATGCAACATTTTAGATAAATGATCTCAGAAACATAAGTCTAATATAGTGGAAATCCTAAGGACAAATTTTGAATAGCAATAGCTACTATTATTCACATGCCTATGTTCATAAGCTGTTACACAAAACAGCTTATAATATGAGAAGTTATTCTTTCTGGACTTAAATTTTCTCTTTCATATTAAGATGGCTGTACAAGATTAATTTCCTTTTCGCTCCACCTCATATGTATATATATGACAAGAGATTTCTCTTGCAAAAAATAAAAACCCCAAAGCCAACCTTCTGGATGTAGCAATAAAAATAAGCAATGATGAAATTGAAATTACTTGACTGAAATCAAAACTCATTTGTAAATGTGACTACATTCTGTATTGTAATGCGTAAAATTATGCAGATTCGTGAAGTCCAAAATCAAATGTTTATAGTTTTTTAACTTGCTGCTTACCTAGGACTGAACTGAGATATTTGGCCCACAGACTAAACGGATTGAAGTAATTTCCACTGAAAGAAGTAGAAGAACTGAAATAGTATTGATTCAAAAAGCTAGTAGTGGTGGTATCAGAAGAAAGAGCCACAAACAATGTGAGTATTTTTAAAATAATGATTCAACATGATCCCACATTGTGTTTGAAATATTAGAGGAAAACAAAAAATTGGAAACATAAAAGTTTGAGCTTTTATAAATACTATTTTAAATGAAAAAAATTTTTTGTCTTGAAGAATATTTTCAGAAAAACAACTTCAGATTTGCAAAAAAGTACACTTTTCTAAGAGGACATTTATTGACTTAAATTGCAATAGGATTATGTCTTGTTAATCTTGTATCCTTAATGCTTGGCACATAGTAGGTGCTTAATAAATATTTGATGATATATATTGGATAGAGTGCAGAGTGTCACGCTTGTAAGCATTAGCGTAAGAGGCAAAAGAGATGCCATGCTGAGTCAGACTAATATTCCATCTAGCCAGCTCTAAATTCTGACAGCACCAAAGGGATATTTTATGCAAAGCCATGATAATAATCTTGGCATGATGTTTACCTCTGATATATTACCCCACGTGTCCTCAGCTGACTCTTTTGACTAATCTCTTTTCTATAAGCCTTTTATGAACATCTGAGCAATTTATGTTCATTACAAAAAGATCAATTCATACAGATAAATTAGTTTGGGACTACTCAGAATTTCTTGTACCAAGATCAGGACTATCAGACTTTTTCTATTATGTCTATTTTCAGATTTATTGTTGTTAACAAAAGGGGGGAAGTGGAATAATGTATAGAGAAATAAGCAGACATATTCGTAAAGTAAGATTGGGGAGCTTGTTTTGTAAACAAAGTTGAATAGGTAACGTATGAATCCATGTCAGTAAGTTTGTTTTCCATCATGATTTTGAAAAGCACATGGCATTCTTTTGTAGGAAATATAATCAGCCACTTATTTTGGGACAGGAAACAATGCTTCCAAATTTTGCTATTGCAAGCAGTTCTGTGGTGATCACACTGTTCAGCTGTTGAAACATTTATAATAATTTTATTTATTTCCATTGGGCAAATTGTTGGATAGCAGATAAAAGGACAGTGAGTTGGTTATCATATGGTTTAAAAAAAAATGGGGGAGGATGAAATGGCTTAGAAGGAGGAGGAGACATTTGGGCAGGCAGTTAAGATGCCTCTGTCTTACATCCAAAGTGTCTGTCTTTAATTCCCACTGCCAGTTCCTGTCTTCCCAATAAGGCTGACTGTGAGAGGCGGCAGTGGTGGCTGAAGTAAGAGTTCCTACCATGTGTTGGGGAGATGTGCATTTGCTTGCTGGCTTTGGCCCTGGTCCAGCGCAGACATGGCCATTGTAGGGATTTGCGGGAATGTAACCAACAGATGGAAGTATTCTCTAGTGTGCTTTCTCCCTTCTCTTCCCCCTTCTCTGCCTCTGTCTGCTCTTTCCCCCTTGTTTTTTCTCTCCTCCCATCCCATCAGGTCTGCCTCTCAAGAGAAAAAAAAAACTTGGGACATGATTAAGGAAGGCAAGAATAGAGGACAAAGTCATCATTCACATTAGACATCCTCTGAAGGACTAAAAGAGTGTTTGGGGATAGTCATCCTCCCTACCCCCAGGCAATATAACCTCATTTCTGAGAGGAGATAAGCCATGGTGAACAATATCCAATTTGTTTCTCTTCCCTCTTCTCCTCTCCCTTACACAGTCTGTGCAGATTTGACTCAATAACTTAAACATTGTAATTAATATCTGAGCTTCATCAGGATACTCTGTCTGTTTAATTCACTCATAAGTGATGTTCAATAGGGTTATATAGCCCAAACCATTCTTTATGTGAATCAGGCTGTTACCTCTGGGCAGAAACAGTGTGTGGACCCATGGGTTGGTTGGGAGATGAATCCTTTATCTCACCAGAAACAAGTCTACTCCAGGGCTACCCTATTCAGCTGGTTGAATAGTATACATCCTCTGATTTCAGTCCTGCTTGTCCTTTTGAATGATACCTTTTGTAGGGCAGTTTTACACAATCCGATGTCTAATCAGATGTCAGCCCCCTGCTCTCATAGCCAGCTGCCTTCAGATGGCTACCAGGAGATTGCCCTTGATACACCTTCCTGCATGGGTATGTAGTGGCTACAAAATCCACCCACCATAGTGAGCATGTGCTTTTGCAATGCGATCTTAACAGCCTCTCCTAACAAGGGAGGAAATGTTTCCTTACCTTTCGAGTCCACTGTGACCTGTATAATTTGCTTTGAATAATAGAATAGCTTGGAAGTAATGATGCATGACTTCCAAAGTCAGTCCTTAAGTGACTTTTCACATTCTGGTTGTATATGCCTTAGAGTAATGCTCTGAGATCACCAGCAAGAAGTCTCAGGGGTAGAAGACCATGTGGAAAGTGAAAGCTCCTAGCCTAGATGTTTCAGCTTGGCTCAGACTTCAGACAATCAGTACCAGAATGCATCTTTGTGGTAGAGCCCAGTAGTATAGCAACAGGATATTTTTCAGGCCAGTCCCCCAAAATTATTTGAAACAAAGCAACAATTTTATTTCAAAGGTAGAGACAGATAGGAAGGGACAAAGAAAGGGGAGGGACACATTCCTCAAATGCCTTCAACAACCAGTGCTAGACAAGGTAAAAGACACAAGCCCTGAACTCCACCTAGGTCTCTAAGGTCAGATGGCAGGGCCCAGGAACTTGCCATCCACCACCCTTCCAGGTGCAGTACTAGGAAGCTGAATCAAAGGTAGAGTAGCCAGGACTAGAATCAGCACTGCAACTTAGATGCTGGGGTCCCAAGTGATGGCTTCAGATGCTACACCATAATATTCCCTTAGGGAATAATTTTACTTTATGCACCTCAACAAAATCACAGGCATTTATGCAGTTTTTATGCTCCCTCTATTTATGCAGAGAAGATATTTGAGATGCAAAACTTTGGATTCATTAGAATTTTAAAAGTCCCAACCTTGAAGATCTCTACATACAATATGAGGATGCTTTGAAAAGCTGGTTTGGGAGTGGGGGGAAGGAGTGGGAGGGGCAGGTGTGGTGGTTGAGCAAGCTAATTTTCCACCTGTGGCACCTGCATCCTATGTGGGTACCAGTTCATGTTCAGGTCTCTCCACTTCTTATCCAGCTCCCTGCTTATGACCTTGGAAAGAGCAGAGGTCATTGGGACCCTGCACCCACGTGGGAGACCTAGAAGAAGCTTCTGGCTCCTGGCTTTGAATCAGCTCAGCTTAGGCTGTTGGAGAGTGAACCAGTAGATGGAAGGTCTTTCTATCTCTTCTTCTCTCTACATAAAATCTGCCATTCAAATAAAAATAAGTAAACTTAAAGAAAGGCTGGTATTACAGAAAAAATGAGAACAATAAGCCCCTAGGATTACTCCTTTCTTGTTGATTCAGAAAAAACAATATCTCAGAAAAGAAAACATTTCTGAATGATTTCTTAAGGTACACAGGCTTTGGGCAGCCTGACAGTTCTTATGTGCCCCAAGAGGATTTGGTAAGACCACAAAATGGTTTCTAGGGGTAAGTGTATATTATAATCCAGGAAGAGGCCCATTCATTTACCTGTTTATTACTGCTATATCTTACAATGTCTTTTTATAGGGGAAAAAAAGTTGGTTTTGGTGAAATTCACAGAAGTAGGGAAATATAAGCCTTGTGTGAGAACTCAAAACAAATGCAGAAAGTATTGTCCTTGACCAAAAGGCACATTGAGACAAGGATATTTTATCACATGTGGCAGCCTGGATACTTACAATGATTTAATGCCAATTATCTTCCACAAACACTGTACTAGTCATCCCATACCTTACACTAGGAAAGAAGTATGCATTTCTAGGGAAAATGAGACATCCAAATTTTAATGAGATTTATTTATTACCACATAGTAAAATAGGGATTTGAGAGAGAAATTAACTCTAGGCATATACCTAACAAGCTTATATTGTTTCATATTCCTGATCCTATCTTATCCTATCCTATCTCATATTCCTGAGCACTGTCCTCAGAAATTAGCAATACACATGAATTGATGAAAAATAAACGTTGAGTATTCAGGGTCCCCCCTTTAGTTTCTGCACTTTTAAGAATCTGTATTAGCATTGGGGGTTCTTTTTTTTTTAAGATTTATTTTATTTTTCTTGGAAAGTCAGGTATACAGAGAGGAGGAGAGACAGAGAGGAAGATCTCCCGTCCATTGATTCACTCTCCAAGTGGCCACAGTGGCTGGAGCTGAGCCAGTTTGAAGCCAAGAGCCAGGAGCCTCTTCTGGGTCTCCAATATGGGTGCAGGGTCCCAAGTCTTTGGGCTGTCCTTGACTGCTTTCCCAGGCCACAAATGGAGTTGTATGGGAAGTGGAGCTGCCGGGATTAGCACTGGTGCCCATATGGGATCTAGGCGCATTCAAGGCAAGCACTTTAGCCACTAGGCTACCACGCTGAGCCCAGCATTGGGATTTCTTGCAGCAAGCAAAGTATGCTCCTCATAACTTTAGCAAACTTTCCAAAACAGTTATGATGATGATGCTCATGGTGTACATTCTTGTTACTTCCAACCCCTCCTTCATCTGAACTTTCTTTTGCTGGAGACAACTATTTCTATCTCCCCTCAAACTCAATGTGGCTAGGAAAACATCTGTGGAGTGGGAGGAAACAGTAGGGTCGAGATCTTGAGGTCTGTGGTTCCGAAAAAAAAAAAAATGGTAAATGCTTTGGATGATGAGATGAGGAAGTGGGTTATAATCCTTTGTAATGGCCTCTTATTCTGAGAAAATTTTACTTCTTACTGTGAGCCAGAGTTGGAAGCAGGAAGATTTACTGAGTGCTAACTTTGGGCAAACAGTTATTTTTGTATAATCTCATTTAGTCTCTACCAAAGTTTGTGTGATAGTCCAAAAGAGGAAACACCAGTGACAAAAAAAATGAGATGTACAAACAAAAGCTGCTACTGGGATCCTGAAGCAGGTAGGTGAATCTCCCAAACACAGACCATATAAACTGTATTATAGAAGTTATAAAAGAAATTCATCTCGAGTCCAAAGGCAAATAATTTCTCATTTTAAGCTTTCATTGGCAATTTCTGTTTTCCTACCCTCTATTTCATTCATGTAGTGTTAACATATGGAAAGGTAAGTAACACCAATTTTTTAAAGATTTATTTTTACTGGAAAGCTAGATTTACAAAATAAAGAAGAGATAGAAAGATCATCCATCCACTGGTTCACTCCCCAAGTGGCTGCAGTAGCCAGAGCTGAGCCGATCCGAAGCTAGGAGTCTCTTCCAGGTTTCCCACACAGGTACAGGGTCCCAAGGCTTTGGACAATTCGCTATTGCTTTCCCAGACAGCAAGCATGGAGCTGGAAGGGAAGTGGAACATCCAGGACACAAACTGGCGCCGATATGGGATCCTAGTGCGTGCAAGACAAGGATTTAGCTGCAGGGCCATCGCACCATGTCCCAAATTCTGTTTTTACGTATAAATTTTACACTAGCCTCATAGATGTTAAAAGCCAAAATTGTTAATTTTGTTTCATATAGAGCTCCTTATAATTTAAAAAAATGCTGTGAAGTAAAATGTCAGGGTAAAAATCTTATTTCTCCTAGTAGTTGATATTGCCGCATCCCAATTCAGAATTCCCTGGTTGCTTCTTGGCTCTGGTTCCTTCTCCAGCTTCTGTTTATGCCTACCCTGGTCAGCAGCAGTGAATGAAACCTGGGATTGAATGCCCTGGCTCCTGGTATCATCCCAGCCTTTTGTCCTTTGAAATCATCTGGAAAGATAGCCTGCAAGTAGTATTTCTCTCTTTGTCTCCGTATCTCTCTCAACTTCTGTGTGTAACAGTGAGTAATTAGAAATCCTTTGAAGTCAAATTTTACAAAAGTCATAAGAGCAATAAAAATATTTTTTGGAAGCCTCTGTGGGTGTGTATGTGTGAAATAGTAAAGGAATATATGCTCAGAGACATAATATGTAAGCACTTTGGAAAAACAACTGGGCACTGTGTGGTAAATTCACTATACCCCATCATTTCACTGTAAGGTGTTTATCCAAGAGCAGTCTTTCATATGCCCTTTCACTAGATGCCAAGTAAAACAATGTTCTTACCAGCATTCTTTGTTGTCATTGTCATGCATGCATGCACCTCGGATTTTCAAATGTTCATTAATAGTAGATTGAATGAACACAGTATAGTGTGAAAGTTAAATACCGCTGCATGCAACAATGTGTAAATCTCATGTGCATAGCACTGAAAGAA
The DNA here is from genome assembly GCF_017591425.1 of Ochotona curzoniae. Taxonomy (NCBI): domain Eukaryota; kingdom Metazoa; phylum Chordata; class Mammalia; order Lagomorpha; family Ochotonidae; genus Ochotona; species Ochotona curzoniae. Next base: position 28,243,245 of record NW_024465369.1, read on the forward strand.
AAATAAAGCCACTGGTCAATTTGGTACATTTTAGAACTTCATAGATTAATGAACTATATGGTTCTTGTAATATTTGATGGCTTTATAATTCACACACACATACATACCCACACACAGAGGTTTCCAAAAGTTCATAGGAGATTGTGCATGGATTTCAAAAGGTGTTTTCACCAAAATAGTTTTATATTTAAATTCCATTTCACCCTCCAAATACTTTTAGGCATCCTATATGTGCATTCTTTTCTGAAAATGATTGTATATATAAGAAATCTAAAAAAACAGCATTTCTGCTGCTTTTCTAAAGAATCAAGAATTGTGAAAGATGTGGTTGAATGAGAGTTTTTATTATTTGTTGCCAAGGAACAAATAATTGGGAAAAATGGGAAGAATGTTTTAGTTGTATCTTAACAGATGGAAGAAAATATATTTATCTTTCATTTGCCTTCTATTATGCTGTTGATGCCTTCATTTCTAGGACAGAAACAGGCATTCACTTCAATCTTGGGTTTTGGTATTCTAAAGAAGTGCAAGGGATGATTGGTAACATTCCAAGTAATGTATGTTGCAAGAAGCCATTTTCAGAGGTGAACCATACTTCTTAAGCTGTATCTCCTAAAAAGTCAGAATGGAAACACAGGCAAAGTTTAAGGTCTTTTTGTCCTCTTCGTAATTTCTTTGGCACTTTTTTCTGCTGGTAACAACTACTTACTCTACATTGAAGAGGAATCTTTAGCTGCCTAACTAAATAAGTTTCAGATAAAGATTTATACAGTCCTTAAATAAAATCCTCTGGGCATCATACCACCAGAAACACATGCTTCTCATTTATGGCTAATAAAGTTTCTTTAGTCATTGCAGGCCTGTAAAAATGTGCTGTTCTTTAAAAGGAACATTTTGCCAAGTGCCAAAAAGAAAAAAAAAAGTTTCTTTTAACACTCCTTTTCTATAAACCCACCTTTCAAAGCTTCCTGATATTGTAAAAGCTCCAAATTACTTAAATCAATATCAAGCAAATGCTAGAATGGTACACTCTCAGCCCTCTGGCTCTGCTGATTGGTGTCTGCTCTGAGCATCTCCTATATCATGAATGAAAGCTTCAAAACTTCATCTTGCAGTCATTATAGTGGCTTCAGTATTTGCTCATGTGTTCTGTTCAGTGGGGCAATGCCTTTTGTAATATGCTGTATGAATACTAAGTGAGTAAACAGAAATATTAGTAAGCCATCATTGCCATTAAACTAATGAGGAATTTATTATTCATTAACTATTAGAACAGGAAACATATCATTGGTTTCTATTACAACTTAAATAGAGAATTGGAAGAACTAAGTCTTCTGAATGAAAATATTTTTGGTTATTAGTATTGCTTTGCAGTTGGACAACTACTCAGGGCAGACAGGTTTTTTTAAGATATACTAACCAATATTATAAAGCAAGCATAATGCTCTTTTAAAAATTTACACATCTTAACCTAAAGTACTAAGGATATCAAGTGATCCTTAATGAATACTTATTATTATATGTACTATAGGGTTTACATGAATTTTCCCACTATAAAAAAATTAATTTCTATGCTTGAGAAGCAGAAAGAAAGAGAGAAGGTTAAGTTTCCAAACACCTGCAGTAACTCCAGTCCCAGTTTAGCCACAAGTGGGAGTCAGGAACTCAATCTAGCTCTCCCATGCAGGTGACAGAGCTGCAGCCTACTGTGTGCATTAACAGCAATATGGATTCAGGATCACAGGAGAGACCTGGAGTGTAGCCCTCCCCACTGGGGCTTACTGCTGAGGCACCTGCTGCCCTGTTGCAGATGAGAGAGTGACGTTTAGAAGATTGTATGGGTTACCCAAGGCTATTGGGCTGGTGACCAGCAGAGGAAGGATTTAACCCATGCAGGCTGATGTGGAAACTAGTGTCTCTAAGCCCACCATGCAACTCTAGCAAGATGTTTTCCTTTGACAACCTCCTTTAACACTTTGGACCTGGGGTGGTGCAAACTCTAAGCTTACTAATTGAAATGCTTGCTGTGTGAGCCATACTGTGGGAAATAATATAATCCATTGTCCCTTTCCCAAGCAGCTTGAAACATAGATGAGGGGAAGAAGAAATCAGCACAGATTCCCATAATCAAAAATGTAGCTAGTGCCATAGAGGCGTACTGTAGCAACACACAAGGAAAAGAGATCCTTTTGTCTGGAGGGACAAAATTATCTTTGTAAAGGAATTGCAGAATTGTAGGAAGGGCACAAAGGGGAGAGACAGCCTATCCACAAGGCATTCCCTATGTCCATAAACCTTCAGGTGTATTTTAGGATAGGTGTGTTTTATTTTGGTTGGACTGAAATGGAGTGTGTGTATAAAGAATTCCTACAAACAGTGAGAAGTTGTGCTAAGTTCTTAAACTAGGGGAAGTTAGTATAGAATTTTATTGTTTTATTTTAAGCTTTTGAAAGCTAGAGAGACAGAGATCTTCCATTTGCTAATTCACTGTCCAATGCCTATAATATCCAGGTCTGGGTCAGGCTGAACCCAGAAACCCAGACCCCAGTACAAGTCTCCCATTTGAGTGGTTGTGACCCAATTACTTGATCTGTCACATACTTCTTCCCATGGTGTGCATCATCAGGAAGCTGGAATTGGGAGTGGAGTCAAGACTTAAGTGAGGTACTTCATAAAGGGAAGTGTCATCCCAGGAAGTAGGTTTCAAATCAGTGACTGCTAGACTCTTTGATGAATGTTGGGAATTTTGGGGGAAACAAGACCCAGCACAGTCCCTTTCTTCTTTCCTCCTACAGAATGTTGGAATATACAGAAATTAATTTACACTATGTCTGAGAAAGTAATGGCTGTGCCCCAAATAGGAGCTGATACCCTAAGTTAGAAAGAATTTTGATCCTTTGCTTGATGTTGTGCTTAAGGCCTTTTTAAAAATAAATACTTTCAGGTAGATGTTCTGGCATAGTAGATGAAGCTATTGCTTAGAACCAAGCAACTTATTTTGGAGTGGCTGGTTCAAGACCTGACTATTGCACTTCAAATCCAGTTTTCTGTTGGTTTGCATCCTGAAAGACAGCCAGTGATGACCAATCATTGAGGACCAGCATGGAAAATCCAGATGGTGCTCCTATCTCCTGGCCCAGCCTTGGCTATGTTAGGTAAACAAATAAATAAAAATGTATAAGTAAATGCAAACTTGTAATTATCTTACATTCTATTGTAATTTTGCACTAATTTTAAAATATTTTGAACATTACATAATGATCTTGCTTTACTTTTTTTGAAAAAGAACTTACACAGTGAATTTACTTGAGTATGTTCACAGATAAACAAAACATGTTTTTCTTTTTTATGTTTGAAAGATTTATAAATTTATTTGAAAGGCAAAGAGAGAGAGATCTTCCATTCACTAGTTTACTCCTCAGCCAAAGGCTGGGCCAGGTTTAAGCCAGGAGCCAAGAGCTTCATCAACGTCTCCTGCACGGATGCATGGGGTCAAGCACTTGATCTTCCACTGCTTTTCTAGGCACTTTAAGAGGGAGCTGGATCAGAAGTGGAGCAATTTGGGACTTGAACTGGTGCCTCTGTCAGATGCTGGCATTCTAATTGGCAGCTTAACCAGTTATGCCACAACACTGGCTCCAATTTTCTTTCTTGATAATGGTTTCTAATAAAGTCAATAGAGAAAAATCATCAGAATTAATACTAAAGTTGTTATTTGATTATTTATTACATAATTCTAGGTCAACACCCATTCATGTTTCAGAAAAACCGGTACATTCATAGTCTGGTTTATTGATCAATCCAAACTGTTATTGTAACCGAAAAAAATGTGTTAAAGGGATGTCTTTATTACAACAAAATTTGGCTCTAATCCTCCAGAATAGAGTCAAATATTGTTTTGGTTGGGAGTTTTTTTTAGAAGATTTATTTACTTATTTGAAAGTCTAAGTTACAAAGAGAGAAGGACAGAGAGAAGGGAATCTTTTATCCTCTGGTTCATTCTTCAAATGACTATGATGGTCTGGGGTTTGTTAGACTGAAACCAAAAGCCAGAAGCTTCTTCCAGGCCCCACATGTGGATAGCTCAGGTCCAAACACTTGAGCCATCTTCCACTGCTCTTTTCAAGTCTTTAGCAAGGAACTGGATTTGAAGTGAAGCATCTGGAACACAAACCAATGCTCTGATAGGCTGCTGGCATTGTGGGTGGTGGCGTTCAGTACTATGTCACAATGCTAGCCCCTGATTAGAAAATTTTCTAATGACCAAATAAGTTTTACAAATATAGGAATGCTAGTTTAGAAAAAAAATCAATAGGAAATTGTGTAAAGTGTCCACCTATGATCAAACATCCTTATGCAAAAAAGTTGGTGGATAACATTTGCTTTTATTAATGTTCCTATAGGCTTAGACTGATAAAGTTCAGGGACTTATGAAATTAAAAGATTATTCAATTAATCCTGAGATAAATGATGTCTTAATAGAGGTTAGCAGTAACTTTTAGCTTGATGACACAAACTGATATGGGGGGAGAAGCAACACCTACTTAGGAACAAGAAATCAGACTGAAGCCACTTTATTTTAAAATTAAATGGATTATATTAATGCTTTATTTCCTCAGAGCATCCCAGCACATGTTATTGACAAATGTGAAGACAGCTGGTAAGATTCTATGTGTTAATTGCCAAAGCCGTGAAACTATATTTACTGCTGCAAATAGCCCCCCATAACTTTCCTTCATAATCATAGAGACATAATCATCTATCATACACTGTTTATGTTTCAAAATGTATATATTTTACATTTTCCTGTTAGAATTAAAACATGAGGTCATGTGTTCTCAAATGTGTCTACTTTAAGAATGCTCTATATTCTAAAAATCAAAATGTTGTATAAAATTCCCCTGACAGCTGTTCTCTGGCTATTTCATGGTAATGTGAAGATTTTATTTGCTCAAATAAATTGTGTTCTTGTGAAAGAGCCTCTCAGAGAAACTTTTCCATGTCTGCATGCAGTGATATTTCACCCTCCAATTTATTTTCATGAAATTTCACAGCATTTATTAGAACTGAATTCGGCTGCAATTTACAAAACATGTAACTAATACTGACTTAGCCAGAAGTTTATTTTCTTGCATCACAAGTCTGGAAGTAGGTGGTTGCTGCCTTTGATTTCATGTATTCAACAACACAGTCAGTAATGCCTCTTTGTGTATTTCTGCTGCACTATGGCTGGTGTATTGGGTTTTTTCCCCATGTCATATCAAGGTCACAACATGGCTGATGCTGGACAGCATTTTTTTTTTTAACATGGCCCATCCAGGACAAAGTGGAGAAAAGGAGTTGTCAGCCACATCTGTCTGCTTTTCTAAGAAAAGCTCCCTTAGCTACACCTTGTATCTCAAGGGAGCCTGGAAAAGCAGCAAACATGATTCTCTGGATTGGCTTACAGAACTAGGAAACATTGCCTAGGAGTGGGTGCGTGAACTCCTCCAGAAATCTTAAATTATTTTGGCAAAGAAGATGGAGGAATGAATATTTAGAAGGGAGCAAATGAAATCTAAGTGGTTTAGTTAACTTGGAAAAATTTTTCTTGGACCCAGCATGGTGGCCTAGTGGCTAAAGTCCTTGCCTTACACGTGCCAGGATCCCATATGGGCACTGGTTCTAATACCAGCAGCCCTGCTTCCCATCCCGGTGGCCCTACTTCCCATCCAGCTCCCTGCTTGTGGCCTGGGAAAGCAGTGGAGGATGGCCAGGAGGAAGTTTCTGGCTTTGGATTGCCTCAGCACTGGCTGTTTCAGCCACTATGAGAGTGAATCATCGGACAGAAGATCTTCCTCTCTGTCTCTCCTCTTTTTTGTATATATGACTTTGCAATAAAAATAAATAATTTTTTTTAAAAATCTCTTAAAGGTTGACTAATTTATATCTGTAGTTTATGTGTGAGGCTTCTGTTGCAGCAAAGATTATTGAAAGCTCAATCCTTGCCTTGAATGCCCTGGATCCCATATGGGCGCCGGTTCTAATCCCAGCAGCTCCACTTCCCATCCAGCTCCCTGCTTGTGGCCTGGGAAAGCAGTCGGCCCAAAGCTTTGGGACCCTGCACCCATATGGGAGACCCAGAAGAAGTTCTTGGATCCTGGCTTCGGATAGGCAGAGCATCAGCCATTGCGCTCACTTGGGGAGTGAATCATTGGATGGAAGATCTTCCTCTCTGTCTCTCCTCTTCTGTATATCTGACTTTCCAATAAATAAATAAATCTTTAAAAAATATAAGGGACTAAATGGGGGTTCATGATGATTCCTGAGTTACACTCTCCCTAGTTACTCTGCGTTCTAATCATCCTCCCAATGTTTTGTATGGTTAATCTCAAGCCATATAAATGCTGAACTCTCCCTTTAGCTACACTTCAATAACCTGTTATCAATAAAATACAAGGTAGTATTCTAAATTTCAGTAACTGCACATTGAGATTAACCTACCCTAATTCCACTTTGCTCCTCCTCTTGAAGTAAATTTAAAACATGAACCTGGAAAACTAGCATTGTGCCATCTATTAATACAGCATATGATCTCTGGTACAGAAAGGAGATTAAGCTGCAGCTACTCAAGACATCAAACTACTCCCCTTAACCCCCTTCTTTTACGTCTTAGCATCATCCTCTGAGGTGGTCTGGTAGCTAGGTGGGATACCTCTGGTTCAAGGAACTCACCATCTCTGCAGGTAGTCCTTTCCATCACTAGTAGCTCTAACTTTTGGGAAGTGCATTCCTTGGTCTGCAATCCAGATAGCTAAGGAATTTCACAGCCACAATGCCGGAACATCAGTGAATCACTCTGCTCTGTGTTGGTTTCTCTTTGGGGGTCTGGCTGAAGGCAAAGCCCATCTCTGGACATTCCAAGTTTCATGTGAAAGCCAAGGAGATACTGCCAGATTCCTTGCTGCCAATTAGAGTTCCTATGTTTTATTGGCCAGTAGAATTCACATTGTGTCCTCCCATAAGAAAGGATAAAACAGGGAACAAAGTGACCCTGAGAGGGACAGCCATGGTTTTATGCAATCTGTCACATATTTATACAGTGAAAAATATTCCAGACCCATATTCAACATGTGACCCTTACTCACCGTGTTTTCCTTCTACCAGTTCTACAAATGTTAGAAACCTCAATCATGTTTTCGTTGAGCTGTCTACTTTCCAATCTAATTGTCTCCAATTCTTCCATCAGCCTGTTTCTGGTATTTAATGGTCTCCTCTAACTTCCTCTTCAGAACCCTGTTCAGTTGCTTTGGACCACTTAATGAAATAATAGTTGTTCTGTTTTCCAAAGGAGGATTTCCGTTGACATACCAACCCTTCAGGATGATTTGTATAGCTGAGGTTAACTTCTATACCAAACTAAACAAACAAAACAAAAACCTTCCTTTAAGCAATGTTTTAGCTCTAAGTTTTAGAAAAATATTTCTTTATTTTTATTAGAAAGTCAGATATACAGAGAAGAAGAGAGACAGAGAGGAAGGTCTTCTGTCCACTGATTCACTCCCCAAGTGGCCACAACAGCCTGAGCTGAGCTGATCCAAAGCCAGGAGCCAGGAACCTCTTCTGCATTTCCCATGTGGGTGCAGGTTCCCAAGGATTTGGGCTGTCCTTTATTGATTTCTCATGCCACAAGCAGGGAGCTGAATGGGAAGCAGTGCCCCCGGGACATTCACTGACACCTGTATGGGATCCTGATGTGTGCAACGTTTTGAGCAACACAATTCCTTAGACTTTCAATAATCTACCAGGCTGTTTGTCTTTGTGTATTGGTACATAAAGATTTTTGAGCCCTTCCATAATACAGATGTCACATCTCTAGATAAGCTTTAGTTAACTTAGCAATTTAGACTATGGATGAATAGAGAAATATTTGGACTGGGAGGATTCCTAAAACTTCCAACTGCATGTTGTTTGGGAACAAGTGATCTTGCATCAAACTTCAGTTCTCCCAGGGATTGCTACCTATATGACCTTGTACAAGTTAATTAATCCTAAGCACTTACTAAAGATAATAATTATACTAAAGAGGACTAAATGACATAGCAGTGAGGCTCAATAAATGTCTTAACACCACACTGTGGTTCCAACCCTCAAAACTACGATTACTGTCATTGATGAGTCAGGTCCTCTAACACACACAACTCACCAGGCCTGCATGCTCCTCATTCCACTCTCAGGTGTCCTTCCAGCCTCCTGAAACCTTTTGTTTCCAAGTCAGCATTATCCAATGTGCTTTTTTAAAGATTAATTTTTTATTGGCAAGGCAGATTTACACAGAGAAGAAGAGACAAAAAGAAAGATGTTCCATCACTAGTTCACTCCCCAAATGGCTGCAGCAGCTGGATCTGAGCTGATCTGAAGCCAGGAGCCAGGAGCTTCTTCTGGGTCTTCCACGTGGGTACATGGTCCCAGGGCTTTGTGCCATCCTCTTCTGCTTTCCCATATCACAAGCAAGGAGCTGGATGGGAAGTGTAGCAGCCAGGACACAAACCAGTGCCCATATGGGACCCTGGCACGTTGCAAGGCAAGGATTTAGCCACTATGCTGTCATGTTGGCCTTAGCATTATCCGGTCTTGATCAGCATCTCTCTGACTGTTCTGTAAGCAGGATGCACTGGAGTCACCTTGGGGGCCACATGGTCCTATTTCAGGCTAGCTGATAGAATTCAAATATGATACCTGGTTATCTACATGCCAACAAGCTCCTTCCACTTTTAAGTATAGTTGCTGGATAGAATAAAGGACATCCAGTAAATCTGAATGTCAGGCAAAGAATAAATGATTTTTGGTGTAAGTATATCTCAGGCCACATTTGCAACATACTTACTAAAAAAAAGCATCATTCATCATTCGCTGTTTACTTTCACATTTAGCTGAACGTGTTCTATATTTTTAATTGCTGAACCTGGGCACATCAGCCCCAAGGATTCGCATGCTTTCTCAATTTGAAGAGTGCCAATCTAAGATATTGGATTTAATGTCAAGGTCAACTTCATGAATTTCCAAGAAAGGAAGGAAGGAAGGAAAGAAGAAAGGAGAAGAAAGGGAATGAGGGGAAAGGAAAAAGTGGAAAGTAAGAGATAAGGTGGGAAATAACAAAGTAGGTAAAGAAGGAAAAGGGAGAGAGGGAGAGGAAGAAAAGGAAGAGGGAGGGGGAGAGAGAGAGAGAGAAACAAATGCATAAGAGAGAACAAATCTATGAAAGTAACCTAGAAATCCCATGAATTGGTGAAACAAATATGCAGAATAAGGAGAGCGTATTTTACTTTTCTCAAGAACAGATTACCCTTTGTTTCAGCAGACACAGTAGCAAATAGACAATCCAAAAACCAAAGAAAAATGCGCCTTTTAATTTTCCTCTTATTATAAGAAGCTTTGGGTTAGGTTTTCACTCTTTTATTTTTTGTCTTTTTCCTAATTATTTTTTAAGTCTGAACAACCTCATATCATGCCAATCACCATCTCCCTCCCATCTTTCATTTGATATTTTCTGTTTTGTTTTCCTAGTCAGGCTCTTGGGTGCACCATCCTGTATATAGGTCAACTTCCCAAATATGAGAATATTTCATCATAGTCTCGTCCTGCCACAATCTAATTTTTGACCTAGGCTTCCTCAGTTCAGTTCTCTGATGGGAGCCTCTTAATTCTCTGCTCATTTTTCTTCAAGGAATGTGTCATACAGTAATGACATTGTTGTGTAGTTTTGTGTGATTACAGAGTCTTTACCTAAACATAATTTCTTAATTGCTGAGAGTAAGGCTGTTTAGAAGCTGGTCCTTCAATCTAGGCCTTTTTTGTTTTGACCTAGACCATTTTTATTCAGTCACTGCTCATTTGTTTTAGGCTTATGTTTAAGCCCAGCTCAGTTTTTTCCCCAAACAATCCATATTCCCACTTCCTTGTTTATAGTCTTAGGTTAACAATAGTATTTACTTCAGGGAACACCAGATTTAATGAGATGATCAAAATCTAAGACCTGTAATATCGAACAGTGAGTACTTAGAAAATAATTAGCCATAGCTGAAACTACCTTTTGAGCCAGTTCCTTTCCAGGAACTTCATGTTTTCTTTTAGTATCAGAAACAGGAAATGGGAAAATTACGTAAAAAACCAACAAAAGGGGAAGTGTCAACAATGCACACAGAGGTAATGCAGATCTATGCTACATTTTTTCTTAGAAAGCATCTCCTTTTTCATATTATCCCCCTCCCTGATCTCTCCATTCCCACTTTGCTTCTTTGCATAATAACAAATTTAGCTATCCTAAACTAGATTCCACAGTCTGAACAGTAACAGAAGTATTAGCATTTGTATTCAAAAGCTGGAGCTAGGGTATGGTGCTAAGCTGAATGGTAATTTAATCTCTACATCATGTCCAACATTCTCATTTATGCTGGCCTCCTTCATTTTCCCTTGTTCTAGGATAATGATGGTATCCTAATTCCAACTATTTGGGGCTGTAATAGTATCACTAAGTTCATCTCTTGCCCTAAAGATCTATGTATTTTCATAGGCAGTGTTAAATGATATCCCCAGTGAGTGAGCTAGGTTAGGCCTGTACATGCACAACCTCCAGGCATACTTCTGCTTTATGTTTATTAAAACTACTTTCCTCAGGAAATACTCAAAGCAATGTTGCTTTGGGTAATGGGGAATAAATGGTTATTTCTGCACAAGAAAAATGTAATGTCAACGTGTTGAATAAGAAAAGGGAAACCATGTGGAAGAGCAGGTCCCAGGGCAAGTTTGCTGTGTAGGACCAGAGAAAGTGTAAGTAGGGAGGCTCTCTTGCCATGACCAGGGCAATGCTTGTACAACCACCCATCTTTCTTAATGGCAATACACAATTTTCTAAAAGGAAGTTCTAAGAGATGTTCAGCACACAACAGATAAAACTCCCACAGCATTTTTATTTATTTTTAAGGTGTTACCTGTTTATTTATGACAGGCAAAATGACACACAGATACAGAGATCTTGCTCCCAAATATAAACAACAGACAGAACTAACCAAGTCTCAGTCTCCCATGGCAGTTTCAGGGAGCTAATTACTTGAATTATGACCTACTGCCTCCCAGATGTACACTGGCAGAAACCTGGATCAGAAGTGGAGGAACCAGGACTCAAACTTAGCACTCATTTGATGGAATGTGGGTTTCTCCAGTATTGTTTATGTTCTTGAAGATTTTTGAAAAATATGTTTGAGAAGAAGAAGTATGGAAAAGGACATACAGAGAGAGAGAAAAAAAGAGAGGGGGGGAGAGGAAAGAAAGAAAGAGAAAGAGAAAGAAAGAAAGAAAGAGAGAGAGAAAGAGAGAAAGAGAGAAAGAGAGAAAGAGAGAAAGAAAGAAAGAAAGAAAGAAAGAAAGAAAGAGAGAAAGAAAGAAAGAAAGAAGAAAGAAAGAAAGAGAGAGAGTCAGTCAGCCTTCATCTGCTATTCACTGCTCAGCTGCAATTGCTAGGGTTAAGCCAGGCCAAAGTCAGGACCCCAGAGCTTCATCTCAGTCTCCTATGTGAGTGTAGGGGACCCAAGCAGTTGGGCCATCTTCCACTGCTTACCCAGACATATTAGCAGAGAGTTGGATCAAAGATGAAGCAGCCAGGAAGGACTTAAGCTGTGCCCAGATGGGACCAGACCTCCAAATGTTTTAGTGCCTGCATTAAATATCCATCCTCAAATATACCTATAAAGGAATTTGGTATCTATATTTTAAAGATTTGTGTTTTTGAGATTCCCCAGCTGAAGGCAACTGCCAAGGGTGCCTGTACCTAGAAAATTGTAACACTGCAGGGAAATAATCAGCCAATAGCTGGCTGGCATTCTAAACCTGATTCCTATTAACTCTGTATTATTTTATACCACTGTGCCAGTATAGTTGCTTATTCTTTCTTTTTTAAAAAAAGATTTATTTATTTTTATTGGAAAGCCAGATATACAAAGAGAAGAGACAGAGAGGAAGGTCTTCCATCTGATGGTTCACTCCCCAAGCAGCCACAATGTCCAGCGCTGAGCCAATCTGAAGATAGGAGCCAGGAGCTTCCTCCGGGTCTCCCACGTGGGTGCAAGGACTCAAAGCTTTGGCCTTTGCTTTCCCACGCCTCAGCAGGGAGCTGGATGGGAAACTGGATGGTCAGGATTAGAACTGGCGCCTGTATGGGATCTAGGTGCGTTCAAGGTGAGGACGTTAATCACTTCGCTATCGTGCCGGGCCCAGTTGCTTATTCTTTAACATTAAATCAGCAAGAGGCTGGGGTAGGTATGGGGGGAAGCTGAGCTCTGGCATTTACTTGCTGGGATCCTTCAGCCAGGGTTTCTGGGGTCACTGAGGGCTTTGGTTATAGGCAGAACTGCAGCCAGGGTCCTCCCCAGGCCAGGTCTCTGTACCCTCCAGTGTATATGAGAGCTGGTTGTCATGGCAGTATAGGTAGGGTGATTTGGAATCCTGTGCTGCATGTCTCCTCAAGCCAGGCAGCTGCTACCATTGATGTGTGCAAGAACTAGGGCTGGGGGTAGGCTGGGCTAGGAGTCTAAGGAGCCTTTATGCTGTGGCTCCCTGGACCAGGCCACCGTACCCTCTGGGGCTTGGAGGAGTACAGGGGAGGTAGGCCCAGGAATGGCTTTTGGCATTGGCAAGCAGCCAGATCTTTTCATCCCATCAGGATCTCCAATCTCAGAGACTTGAGTCATATGGCTTTGCTGCACACATTGCATGATGAGAGCACCTACACTGCTGACTCCTCGTGCAAAGAGGCCAAAAACATCCTAGAGCAAAGGTGAAGATGTGGAGGACATAGCCTCTGGCACTGAATCAAAGTTCTCCAGCCCCTGACAGGGTTCCATTAGACACGTTATCAAGTTCTGAACCCAGGATGGGCAATCCCTATGCCCTGAATCAACAGGAAGTAATTACAGAGGATGTGATGAATCTGTACCTTTCAGCACACCTTAGATGTAGAGTTGGAAATCTGAGCAGGGAGGGAAATGGGACAGATAGGTAGCTAGCTTAGGGTCACAAGCTGGAAGCCACCTTCCCCTGCTTTTTAAAATCCCACCCACCTATTATCAAGCAGATGACCCCTTCAGCAGTATGTACTTCCTCTCACTGGGAACCTGTGGCAGTTTCATGAGAGCACTACCCTTTTTAAGATCATGTGAAGACTGGCAATGAGAAGAGGTAGTCTCTCTTCCCACTGACACAGAACAGAAGACAGAAATATTTTCGTCTTTCCCTCCTTTCCCCTCCTGACCACTCCACCCTCAAAGATGCCTCTGAATGTATCTGTGATCTCCTCACATTTTAAATAAACTTAAGGAATGAGTTATGGACAGGATGGGAGAGACTATCCATTGGTTCACTCTCCAGATAACTGCCAGGGCCAAGGCTGGGCCACTCTAAAGCCAGGAGCCAGGAGCATCTTCCAGTTTGCCACATTGGTGGCAGGAACACAAACACTTGGGTCATCTTTGCCTGCTTATTCCAGGCCATCAGCAAAGAACTAGATTGGAAGTAAAGGAGCTGGAATATAAACAAGTACCCATATGGGATGCTGGCATCACAGGTAGTCGCTTTACCGATTATGTCACAAGACCAGCCCCAGGAATTTGACATTTTATCTTTTCCAAGAAGTGACCATCTGTGGAAAAATTGAGTTCCACTGAATTTTGTTTGATTTATTTTTGGGTTATAATTTTTGTTTAATATTTTTTGGGGGATAAGTAGAGAATAGGTGTGTTGTGGGGTGAGAGTAAGATCACACCAGACATGTCTAAGGTTTATTAAGGAGCTTTATTAACCAAGTTTGGTGATAACAAGGCCCACTAGAAATGGCAAATCACAAATCCATACAGCAATTTAGTCAATCAAAACCCCAAAAGGAACAAATTGTTATTAGCCTGAAGTCCATCTATTAAGCTGAAGACCTATGTCCCAGCTTCGCCAACAATATAAGTTATCCTAAGAGATATGCAACGAATAACCTGGACACACTTACAAAGCTGCAGACATTCACCTTTCCCTGGCTTCTCTACCCACATTCCACTACTGCTAGGCTTCACCTCTCCTGGAACTCCTGATAGTACACAAATTAGAAACACAAAGCATCTTAGCATTGTTATCTTCACTGTCTTCCCCAAGGGTGAGAAATACAGGCACACAGGGGCCATGCTCAGGGGATACTTGTCCTCAGAGTCTGTCCATGAGAAGACAGAGATCAAGCAGGCACTGGGAAGGTCAAGGGTTGAGAGTGCCAAAGTGATGCAGGCACACAACCAAGTGAGCAAGCCCCTCCTTGTTGCGAGTCTTTAATCTTAAAAAAAAAAATCTTTTTCTTTATCTAGTCCATTTTTAATATATCGTGCCCTTTCTTCTTTGTTTTTTTAATGCCCTTCCTTCTTTCTTCATTCCTTCCAAATTTTTTTGACACCTACAATATGTTAGCAAAATGTGCTTTCCCTTATGTCACTTCTTACATGACATAGCTTTGTCATAAGAGAAGCAATGTGATAAGTACTTTATTTAAAGTTATAGAGAGGCATAATTAGGACTCTTTCATTGTGCACCTTGCTTCTGGAATTAATTCTGTCACTCCCATGCCTTTGGATGACATTAACAGTATATATTTCTTGTTAGTCCCTGGATTTTGTAAAGCATAGCTGGGCAATAAATACTTGCAGAATTAAATTGAGTTGCTTTAACACCAAAATGCTCTTGACAGTATCACAACTAGATGGCAAATTCTTTCAAGCACTGAAGATTGGGTATCTCTAATAGACTATAAGCAGGAAACCCTTACTTTCTGGATTGATTGCATCTATATGTTGAATTTTTTAATCTATTTTTATTGACCTCAAATAAGTGAATATCATTAACCTTATTCTTTACAGTGGACTACTTGGATTTTCAGTTTTCGTTGTAGAACAGTTCAAGGGGAAAGAGGACAGTTTTGTTGAATCTACTAACTCGGGATATGTTAAAATGAGGAAGAGACTGAGCTAGCAATTATACTTCCAGAATTTTACTTTACTTTCATATGTGTGACAACACACATATCTCAATGTTTATTGAACAGTTTTAGAGGGGAAAATGAAGGTAATAACCCAACTATTTCTCAATAGAGAACTGATTAAATTATAGATTATCCATATATATATATATATGAGCATTATTAAAATTATGAACCACTGTATATTTGGAATTATCACTAAGATATGTTTTTAAATTAAAAAAGACCACAAACAGGGAAATACAACTATAGGATGAGTATAAAGGACAAAAATGCTTATTTGTGAGGCATAAAAATATTTATCTGTGTGGTTACATGTTGCATATATATTGTATATTTATTGCACATGAGTGCTGTGTATGCCCAAAAAATTCTGAAAAGGTAAGCAAGAGAATAGTAGTAAATTTTGTTCCTGGAAGGCAAGCTGGACTTGGCAGAAGGCCCATTTTTCATTTTATATCCTCCTTATTCTGAAATTTTTATTATAAGAATATATTTTTATTTCAAATAATTAAAGAGAAAATAACTAATAGAAATAAGCCATTTTGGGTCAATTTCATTACGACCAAGTAGGGACTAAATAATATGCAATCTTCACATTCATGCCTAGATTAATCTTTTCAAGCCCTGACTTTATTTACAAGGGCATTCTAATTGGCTGAAAAAAATACAAAATTACTTTAAAAATCTATAAAAACAGAAACAGCATTAATTTAGTCTTAAGACACATTTCATACATTCTGGGGGAAAAAAGAGGAATTTTTTCAGAAAAGGGATCAGTGCCCTAATGACCAGTCCCATTTATTCCTGCGTATCTTCATGCTGGGTACAAATGATAAAGAATTATCCTTACAGAACACACTGAAGTTGCTTTAATTCTCCTATATTCAAAGGTCAAAAACACCAGATAGCCTATAGCTTTTAAATGGAACTGATTTGAATAGCATTTCTCTTTACTCGTAGTTTATTCTTGGAGAAAGAAGCCAACTCTTCAGATTCTTGCCTTCCCCCCTGCCTCGGTACAGGTCCATCACACAGATAAGCATTCTTCCCAGAATAAAACTGGCTTTGTTTATCCTGACTAATAAATGAATGAAACCAGTTATTTCCATTGGCTTATTCTGGAGGGAAATCAAACTAATTTCCACAGACCTTAAATTGAACCTACACCAAGCTACTTGTCCTCACTGATAATAAGAGCAATCATGATGAATCTAAGAATAAAAGTAAAGGGTTTTACAAAGATAACACAGATTTTCTGCCAGGAAAAGACATTTGCTAAAGCTAGAAATTAACACTGGGCACTCTAAAGGTTCTGAGAAGATCTGTTTCAACTCCATGTCAAGGACTTTGAAGCTTGTAGATCAATAAAATCTTAGTATTCGAGGTGCTTCAGTTTCTCTGGAGTCTGTTTTCCTAGTCAGGCTGTGCTATCTTCTACTTAGGAGCAGCACTGTTTTGTGAGGAAGTCACAACTTTTGCACAGCTCTCTGTTTTACTTAAGAAACTTTTAAGACTCACTTTTAGTTTACAGGGTCCTGCTAACTCAGCAAATTTTGTTCTAAGATGGGAAGAATTTGAGTCCTAGCTCTACCTGCAATCCAGCTCCCTGCTGATGTGCCTAGTAAAGCAGCAGAGATGGCCCTTGTTCTGGGTCTTCTGCACCCCCATGGGGAATTGGATGTAGCTCCTGGCTCCTGGCTTTGGCCTGGAGCCTCAGCCATTGTAGCCATTTGGTGAGTGAACCAGCAAATGAAACATCTCTTTCTCTTTCTCTTTCTTTCTGTCTCTCTCCTACTGTCTGTCTCTCTCTTTTTCTCTCTCAGTATCTGCCTCTCAAATAGATAAAACTAATCTTTAAAAAAGAAAAAAGAAATAGAAGTTGTTAATGTTTTAAAATCTTTCCAAAGTGAACCAAGACAATTCTTATAGCTCTCTCTCTCTCTGTTTAAACCTAGGAGCATTAAATGACTAAAATCAGAGGGATCTTTGGTTTTGTGAGACATAACCTTGCCCAAAGCTGGGAGGTAGAACAATGTATACTTATGATTCTGTGGCGCAGTCTTCCCTACAAGGTGTCCACGCCCTTGTAGGCTCCTACTCCAGTCCAGCATTGCCCATTCATGGAGAACTTCCAGGTGGGGCCCACACATCAGATTTGGCTCACTCTGCATTTGCAGGTCTGATCTCTAAAAGGATGCTTTCTGGTAAAGCCACAGTAGTACCAAATAGGACAATAGCTCTTGCAGTTAATTGACAATCTTGGATACTGGTTAAGAAATTCTAAGGTTACTTCTTTAATGGGATTTCAAGTCTATTTAACTTTGAATTTTATCAAATAAATACATGTTTGCAAAGCAAGAGCATCTTAAGTCTTTCAAGGAAAATAGCTGCCTACTTCAATGCTGACCTTCAAATGCAGGATTTTCAACATTTGATTTGTATACATGTATCTTTGTTTCTAAAACTGCTTGCTTGCTCTTGAATGACTTTTTAGATATCATTATTGAATGGATTCTTTACAATGAAAAAGATGAAAATTAAGGGGTCTGATGCATGCTTCCAACAATAGACTACCCAAACCCACCCATTTTTCTATCTTTTCATTGTATAGCCAAATTTTAGTATTTAATATTTACATTGCTCTAACTATACATATCAATTACAAGTGAACCAGTGTATGTTTGCACATTTTGTGACCTGTGTCTCTTCATTATACATTGTTTTTTTGTGTTTTTTTTTTCTCCTGGATTTTAAAAAGAACTGTGCACCATTGTGTTTCCCTAATTTCCCATTCTTTGTGGATCGATAAGGGCAATCTCAGTTCTTGTCTCATATTGAAGCATTTCCACACAGGCAGGTAGAGCGAGCAAAGGAAGATTTTTAAAAAGAAAAAGAAAAAAAGGAATCTCCTGCCTCAGCAGTCAGGATTGGGGCTCCAAGAGAGGAGCTGGCTGGGAAACCTGCACATACTGGCTATTTTGATGCACTGAAGTGTCTACCTCCATTTAGAAGAAGAGTAGAGCAATAGCTAACAACCAATCAGAGGGTTAGAAAAATAAACAGAGACAAGGATAGAACCAGTCAGAGAATTGGATTTTGTATTCCTGTCTAGCCCACTCGTGCAAGACTAAATATTGCTAAAGGAAGCTTTTGGGAAGAAGCAAACACTTGATCCATTCCTCAAGAGATTCTGCCCCATTTCTCATTCTGACAGGGACCTGATGTAACTGCCCCTTAGCTCATCTAACTTGTAACACTGTTATCAATCTTTTGTGCACACATATTTTCTAAAACAGTTGTAAGCTATCAGTAAAATAAAATTCACCAAGTGAACCAGCAGCTATTACTGGCCTGTCTGAATTGTTTTCTTGGCTCTTACCCTGAGTATTTGCATCCCTCCTTGTTTGTTTGCTTTGGCATTTTTTTAAATTAATTAATGTAAAAGGTAGAGTTATAAAGGAAGGCAGGGAGGCATAGGCAGCAAGAGATCTTCTATACAATAGTGCACTTCCCAAATAGCCATAACGGGCTGGGTTGTGTCAGGCCAAAACCAGGCGTCAGGAGTTTCTTCTGGATCTCCCATGTGGGTGCAGAGGGCAAAGTATTTGGGCCATCTTCCACTGCTTTCCCAGGTCCACTAGCAAAGCACTAGATCAGAAATGGAACAGCACAACTTGAGTTGGTTCCCCTATGGAATGCCAGCATAGCAGGTGGCAGCTTAGCCACTTGTACCACAGTGCAGGTCCCTTCTCATTTGTAATCAATCTTTTGTTGTATGTATTTCATGCTTTCCTAGTTTTATTTACTTCTTTGTTTTGAAGAAGCCAGTGGTTCAGTGGCTTCTTGAGAGGTAAACTTGAGACTTAAGTATGTTTGGGTATTGCATGTAAAACCAAAAACAAACCAACCTCTATTTTAACCTTGCCATTGATTGTGGTTTGGCAAAGCACAGTATTCAAGATTGGAAATGATTTTGCTATAGAATTCTCAAGGTAAGCCTCTGATTTCAGTAAAATCTGATCTTTATGAGATAAGCTGGTTTTCAGGTCTTCTTTTTCTTCCCTGACTTTCTGATAATCAGGCTTGATGTGGGTGTTTCATTTTGCTTGATCAGCCTTATAAATCTGAAGATGTGTTTTTCAGCTTCAAATATTTTTATTGTATAATTTCTCTGATATTTTTCCTGTTATATCTTTCATTTGATCCAACTTATCAATTAGATAGAAGTCTCTGCTTATCTTTTGATGTTATTTTAATATCTTTGCTTTTACTCTAGTTTCTAAAATTTATCTCAAGTTCTGTTTTTGCTGGTATGAATATGTATGTATTTATGTGTGTGAATATATGCAGATTAATATATGTGGTATGAGAGAGTTCTTTTTACAAAATGCACCTTGTAGAGAGCATCATATTCTTTTTCATGGCTGTAAAATCTGCTTTTGTCCTTGAGAATACTACTTTCAGATACTTTTCTTGTTTCTCCATGTATGATTTCTGGTGTTTGCAGTAATGGGCAGGAGTTTAGCTTTAGCAGCCAGTTTGGGTAACAGCGCCGCCATTTACTATTCTAGTTGTCGTTGCGTAAGTTATTGGATTTCTGTTCTTCTGTTTTTTCTATTGTGTAAGGTTGTTGAGAAAGTACTAATGAAATTAATACATACCAGGAGCTTAATATAGTATCATGAAAGAGTAAACCTTAACATGATATTGTACTACTTTCTTTTGTCTGTCTTACTCTTCAACTTTTGTATAAAGCAATTTCTCAAATGTCTGGCGTTCCTAAGCTGTGGTTCATATTTAACAGTGAGCAACTAAAATGTGGTGGAAAGCTCTCCAGGTGCTTTTGGGTGCCTAAGCTAGCATGTGGAAAATACAACATCTGAAGGTACCACCCTAGTGAAACCACATGATAGCAGGATTGCTCAAGAAGAACTGACTGCTGCAGTCACCACCTGTCCCATGAGGCATCCCAGTGAAAACTGTTTTGCTGAAGTTTGGTCAATCCTCCAACCATGAGAAGTTATAATAATCACAAGTGACTCTTGTTGCATTACTCCATTCAGTTATGAAATAGATAATGACCAGATAAATGATAAGGAGAGCAGGCTTGTACTCAGCAAAGAAAGGCTCACCTGGTTTCACATGCTGTGACTGGTTGATTTCTGTTCCTTGTCCAGAAACAGCTTCCCCATCTTCATTCCTTTAAAGTTTGCCAGATGGCATCCTTGTTTCATTCTCTATAGACATTTAAAAGTGTTTTTTCTTTCTCTGCAGTTCAAATAGGTGGTAAAATCACAGCTTGTGGCGGGGTATAAAAGATGCCCTTTTAAGCATAATAATCACTTGTTTCCTAAGCACCAAGATAATGCATAACAATAAACCACATAGGACACAAACAGTGTAATTGTTACCTGGATAGGTAACATTCTTCTTTCCTTTGTATCTCACCAATATCTTATTCATATAAATCCGTCCCTTTGCCAGAACAGACTTTCAGGAAAAAAATTGCTTTGCAAGATTCAAATTAAGGCCTAAGAAAGCAAGATGAAAGTGCCAGAGAAACTTTCTGAAAAACCAATGCAAGGCTTTCAAAGGGGATACCTGCAGTTGTTATGGTTTGACTTTTAGAAGCAGATAACAGGGTTAAATAAAGTGCAGCATAACTGCAAAGAGTATATTTGGTTAAACTATGGCACACACACTACATTGTGAGGAGTGAATTTGGAATTTAGGCATCTTGACAGAGACCTGAACCTGCAAGGTATTTAATGCACATTAGTAACTATTGTTTACGCTTCTCAGCTAACTTTAATAATGTCCCTGAAGGTGAGAGTGGGCTTTCCTACAAGAGGTCTTTGCTACAGCGAAGAATAAAAGCAGAGCAGAGTCAAGGAGAGCTCACATGGGAGAATATCACTAAGCATTCAAGTTGAAAAATTTAAACAGTTGTAAGCTATGTCATCAGCTATTCATTCCAAACAGACCTGTCAGATTCGGCTGCTGCTGTCATTGAAATCTTCACTCTGCATTCAGTTGCAATGTTTTGAAACTCTAAGATGAATATTAGGCTTGTCAGAGAAATTTAACCTATTACTACTTTTTAAAATTATTTGAGAGGCAGTGAGATAGGGGGACAAAAATACAAAGGGAGAGAGAAAATGAGCGAGCTCCTATGCCAACCACCAGTTTGCTCCCTACATGTCTGTAACCAATGTGAATGAACTGGAGCCAGGAACTGAGTCGAGATCTTCTGCATGAGGGTCGGAAACTCATTTACTTGAGCCATCATCACTGCCTTCAACAGTCTGCATTAGCAGGAAGCTGGTGTCACAACCTAGAACTATAGAGCTGAGTTTTGGCCCAGTCACTTCTATATAGGATGCAGGTATCCTAAATGTCATCTTAACCACTATACCTAATTCTTCTCTATGTGATAATTTTATTATCTTACAATTGAGAACAAACTGCCTCCAGGAAACCTGCAAAGCATTCAGGAGAAACACCTCATGAGACCTGTCTGAGGTGTGTCCAGACAGAGCTATTAATCTTACCTACCCGGTCAGTTTAACTCAGGCCATGCACACAGATTTCATCTTAGCAATTTGCAGCAACCATGTGTAATCCTTTGTTGCTTATGTATACAATCCTTACCTATTCACAGACAGGTCTTTCTTAAAATTAATCAGTATTCTTTTTTTCAGCATATATATCTCTGATGATGTTTGTAACTTAGCATGTCTTAAAAGCAGTGGGAAATTTCCTTTGCCTCCCTAAAGCCATCTTTTTTTCGAATATGCCAATGTATGTTGACTGTGTGATGCAATGATAAATTAAAATTTACTGTCATGGCAAACATAAAGTTTGGCTACAATGGGACTATTTTGGAACACTTCCTAAGACTCATTAAAAGTTACTGTGCTTGTGACTCCCAAGAATAGATCATACATCTGGTGCCCTGAATAAATCTTGTGCTAACCTTTTTTACAGAACCTGTATATTCCCATCAACATAGTGAACTCTGAGAAAGCTAGGATGTGTGGCTTGGAAGATAGCCACTGCAACTAATGTCAGTACTGTGTATAGGTTGGGCCTTAAGTTCCAGCAGTAAATTCCTCTGTGTAAGGGCATACAAAGGAGAAAAAATCTATCCTTTATTACTCATCCAGGAAGATTTATATCCTTAAAATCTTGTACTATGTCAACGATATTATAGTCTCTGGTTTCAATGGGCTCTCTCTTGGGAAATGGGCCCAGGTGCAGTCTAGTTTTAGACCAGAATTAACTTTGGAATAGAGCAGTGGCTTTGAAACTGAGCTATGCATCAGAATTACCCAGATGACTGTGTGAGACTTAGACTTTTGATATACAGCTTTTTGCTCAGTTAATTTGGAATGATGCTAATAGTTTACATTTCACTCAAAGTCCCAGGTGAAGATGACACTGTTGGCTCAAGAAGTGTACTTTGGGAATCACTGGAATAGTCATCACAATGATTATTGAGTGCCTGTAAATTCAGTATAATTATGTGCCATACATGCAAACAGCAAAGCCACCAACTCTAGGAGGACCCACATGCATTCTCTGGTGGTCTGTTTTTCCATGAAAAATAAAATAAGGTACAATAAATCAAAGTGAATACAATTTCAGAGATAATAAAATTCAAAATTAGATTTATAGGCCAGAAAAAAAAAAGATTTATAGGCCAGAGAAGTTGGTATTGTGGCAGAGACAGCATCCCTTATGGATGCCGGTTCACTTTCCAGCTGTACCACTTCCAATCCAATTCCCTGATAACGCACCTTGGAAAGCAGCAAAAGATGCCCTGAGTGCTTGGGCCCCTGAACCAAAGTGGAAAACCAAGAAGAAACTCCAGGTGTCTGGCTTCAGCCTGGAAAAGGCCAAGTCATTGTGACCATTTGGGGAGTAAACCAGTGGATAGAAGACCTCTCCCATTTGTCTCTCTGTAACTCTGCCTTTCAAATAAATAAATACATATTTTTAAAGGCTAGAAACATGGTAAGAACAGCTTTCACAGTGAAGGAACTCAGGTTTAGCATTCAACTCCCATTACTTCTTCCAAACTTCATGATAGCATTAGGAAGCATATGTCTATGCACCCTCTCTACATTCAAGGACACTGAAGGTTAAAGAGATTTGTGAGCCCAGTGAAAAACCATCCCTGTTGTCCAGGAAGTAAATAGATTCCCAGGCAATGGGAATTTCACTGCAATACCAGAAAAATCTTGGACAGACCAAAACGATGGGTCACCCTATGAAGTAGGTCAATGTGTTGCTATTTATGAACAGACACAAACAGGTCTACTGCATTGCAAGTTTGAGATCATTACGCAGAAGCTAGCATATCATCCTCTTGTTGCATCCACTCAGCCACTAAAACAAAATGTTACATTCACCAGTGACAATCACAACGAAGTTATATTATAAATGAGAGGCAAAGCAACTGACTGACCAACCAACTGGCTGCCTGGCCAGCTGGGACCAACACTCCTTACTGGAGTGTGGCCCTGAACAGCACATTCACAGAGTTTTCATAGGGGCAACCAACAATAGCTTGAAAAGGGGCAATCCACAATAGCCTGCAAGGTGAGGGGAGAAACACCACACTTTTCATGCTTGTCTCGGCGGGACAGCCCATGCGTAGCTCTTCTATGGTCCTGCAGTTAAGGTAACCACCCACTTAATCACTTGAAGCCACCTGTCAGATAAACATACTTGGACCTTGTTCATGAGAATTGGGACCCATTGGTACTAAGGGTGACATAACCATTTGACCTGCAAACTCACACAGTTTCTTAGTAGCAGTGAGCCATGTTTACTCCATTTTGTTTTCAATTCTATACTGTGTCTAGTGAATGTGTAATATACATGTTTATTTTCTGTCACCTGATGTTAGACATGGAATATACTCTGTATGGTTTGGTAAACCATCAAACTTTGAATGTGCTCTTGTGCTCCCATGAGATTTCAGAAGGAATATTCATACATATCTGAGGCAATATCCTACATTTATGATAGTAGAGAACTGAAAAACAGACAAGCTAAATTACATAGGTGCTGCTTAACTTAGCCTTTGTAAGTCACCTCACTACGCAAAGGAACAGATTGTTTTTCCTTTACATTAGAAACACTTAATCTTCAGGCTATGAAGGTATCAAAGAATACCCTGTCAAGAATGTAAGAATGTAGTTCTCTCCGAAGACAAGGTAATAGTTCAAGTTAGTAGATGATAAAATTACATAACTTGCAGTGTGTTTTCTATGTTAGTTGAAAATAGCTAATTCAACTGCAAATTAAAATGAGATGGATGGAAATCAAAATATGCACTAACCATAGACAAATTGGTAACATATAGATATGTTCAATGTAAATAAAAGTATGTGTGTGGATATAGACAGGAATGAAAGATCATATGATATTAATTATTCATGATCCACTAACTATATTTGAGACATAGTAGTCACACACATTGAGTGTGCAACATTTGATATGAAGAGATGAGAGCTAAACTAAAGACTCTAAAGTGGCACCTCCTCTACAGCATTAGGGTATAGGACATTCTGGCTGTGGAATACCTGTCATTTGATTCTGTTCAACTAACAGAGTTTAAAAAGGAACCACTGGGCAAACATTTGATCCAGATATTAATAAACCAATTGAGATGGCAACATTCCATGTCAGGAGGCCTGGGTTCAAGTACTGGCTCAGCTTCTGAGTCTAGTTTCCTGTTTATGTGCACCCTACTCAAGTACTTGAGTCTTGGAGACATGGGTCATCTGAGGGCATTTGGGATAAAACTAGCAGATAGCAATGTCCTCTCTTCTTCTTCTCCTCCTCCTGCTTCTCATCCTCCTACTCTTTTTTTTTTTTTTGTCAAATAAAAGTAAAAACATTTTGAAAAAATAAAAACAGACTAGAAGGGTACCCAGAACAGATCATACGAGCCTCAGTGACTGCTGAAGAAATAGATACAATACAAGAGGTTTACAAAAAGTTCAGGAAAACATGCATTATCTTTTTAAAAATTATTTTTTGGGGGGGGGCGGCGGCTTGGCCTAGCAGCTAAAGTCCTCGCCTTGAATGCGCCCCGGGATTCCATATGGGCGCTGGTTCTAGTCCCAGCAGCTCCACTTCCCATCCAGCTCCCTGCCTATGGCCTGGGACAGCAGTCGAGGACGGCCCAAAGCTTTGGAACTCTGCACCCATGTGGGATACCTGGAAGAGGTTCCTGGCTCCTGGCTTCGGATCGGCATAGCATCAGCTGTTGCACTCACTTGGGGAGTCAATCAATGGACGGAAGATGTTCCTCTCTGTCTCTCCTCCTCTCTGTATATCTGACTTTCCAATAAATAAATAAATCTTTTAAAAAATATATTTTTTTATGAAAAGGAAGATTTACACAGAAAGGGAGAGATATAAACAAAGATCTTCTGTCTGCTGGTAGCTTAACAGCCAGAGCTGAAATGATTTAAATCCAGGAGCCAGGAGCTTCTTCAGGGTCTCCCCGACAGGTGCAGGGTCCTAAGGCTTTGGGCTGTCCTCAACTGCTTTCCCAGGCCTCGAACTTGGCCTACATTATATTTTGATTCCATGTTTTTCACAAACATTGTGAAATGCCATCATATATACACAGCTTGTATTGAAGGAAAGTCCCAAATTTGGGACTATGCAAATTTGGACTTATCTAGCTAAAAGAGATAAATGTTCAAAAATTATGTTACCATTTCACCATGTACTATTACATCATTAGGAGTTTAAGGGATGTTAATGCCAAAAGAGTGACTGAAAAGGATTAGAGCTTGATTAGCACCTGCTATGCTCATCAATATTATCATTGCTACCTGTTATTTAGATTAATCTGAATTTTGTGAAATAACACACAAAATTGCTTAATGTTAAATGCTGCACATAGATATAATGCATTTTAAATGAGAATAAGGCTCTAAAATTTGAAGCTTACAAAGTCAACAAGTGTGTTAGTGCCAGTGGTATGGCATCAAGGGTAAAGCTGCAGCCTGCTATACTTATATCTAATATGGGAACCAATTCATGTCCATGATACTCCATTTCTGATCAGTTCCCTGCTGATGGTATAGGAATAGAAACAGAAAAATACCAAACTGTTTAGGCCTGAATGAACCGCCTGGCTCCTGGCTTCAGCATGGCTTAGTCCTGGCTGTTAAGCCATCCAGGGAGTGAACCAGATCGCTTTCTCACACATCCTCAAGCCAACATTAACTTACAAATAAAGAAATAAAAAATAATAAAACATGACTGTGTATCTGACTCTAAAATTGATTGTGAAGTACATTCTAATAATGGATGTCTCAACAATTAAATTTTACTGCATACAATTCAAACCAGCAAATGAAACTCACAAAGTATGAGAGTACTGAAATGTTTTCCCCAAGGGCTTTCCATGATGATAATATAGCAAGTTGATATTCCTCAGTAGCCAAAGAAATGGATAAGAAGTAAAATCTTCGCATCAACTCTGCTTACAGTGTGTGAAAGTTTTCTTTGATATTCCAAATTGCCTGTTAGAGCCCTAGAGTCATTGCATGAGTTTATTTAGCAACTTTATTGTCCTTTGTAGTCTTTCCTATCAATATAAAAGGCATAATACATATATTACATACACTATATGTATATGGCATCAATTCACTGTTATAAACATTGTATTTATATGTTATAAACTTAACATAAAAACTTAGAGCCTCTTTGGGAACAGTTATCTGTCTCTAAGTAAGAGCTATCTGTTGAGTGTCCTATAGTACCAGGAAATGGAGAGGTGATCTCATGGCCTCCCAAGACTCTCATAATGATGAAGGATCTGCTTCCCATAACAACACTAAGTTCGACTTTGAGGTTAAGGTCTTTGATATGCCACTCAAGATTCAGTAGCTCCTAGGGATACTTCACCTAATGATGAGAACGCTTCTCACCTGTGAAGAGCCTGCTCAACTGTTGCCGCTTGAAGGACATGACTTACCTCCCAGCGCAGAGTAGGTTCATCATTCTCAATACTTACAGGCATCTCGTTTTTAATTGAAAGTATGTGGATAATTAAGGAGCACTAAAGATACTTTGCATTCTCCTACTCTAACACTAATATTATCTGCCATGGAGAAGTGATAATGAAATGTAATAAGGCTGTAGAATAAAACCCACTATGTGAAATATTTGCAACTCAACAAGCTACTTATTCTTTCTGAGATTAGTCTGAAATGCAACTGAACTTTAAAGAGAGAACTTTATAACAGTCTCCAGGAAGATAAAATCTGGCTCATTTATTCTTTCATTCTCTCAGCAATTCAGACTGATTTCGTAGTGGTGCTGCTCTGCCAGCACTTCTTGTTCAACATTGAAGCAAGAAATGAGTAGGAACCTATCATTGACAATGCAGTGCCTGACTCTCAGAAACTGGGACATTAAAATGGAATTGGAGCTACATTTTTGTTTCTTCCTGCTGTTTCTGGAAGTTTCTGTCCTTCCCTCCAGCTGAATGTTTTGATAAACCCATGAAAGTTTTGTTGTGTAAAACTTGAATTCCTGGGTAACTTGGAGCTCATGAAGAAGTCATCAGGATCAAGGATCACTGTCAGTTTCCCAAAAGCAGTAAAGAATTGTGAGGTCAGGAGGTCTGAAATGCTCCAAGCTTCCGTTTCTTCAGTTTTCAAATAAACATGAAGATGAAACAAAACCTGCTTCACAAAGGATTCAAGATATAACTTACACAGCATCCACATCATTGCCTGTGAGTTAACGTAGCGAAAATTGGTAAGCCGGAAGCTGAGATCAATGACTTTCCGATTCAGTTATCAAGAAATCTAAAGTGTCAGCTGAGGGAGTCAGACAAAATCCTTGTCGATTAAAAGAAGAGATTGATTCCCACTCATGGTCTATGTGATGATGTGTTTTGAGAAATGGTGTCATAGTGATAGAAGCTAGTGGCTTTCTCCCTGGCATCATGCCTGAAAAGGCTCCCGTAAGTGCTTCTGCTAGACAAAAAGACGAATTTCAGGGAAAATGCAAGCCCCTTTGATTGCTTGCTCCTGCTGCTGCTGCCACTGCTTCTTTTTGAAGATTTGTTTTAATTTATTTGAAAGGCAGAGTTACAGAGCAAGAAAGAGGAAGTTATATGGAGATACCCTTTCTGCTGCTTCACTCTCCAAATGGCTGTAATGGCTAGAACTGAGCTGAACTGAAGCCAGTCAGAATTTTTTTCAGGTTCTTCTACATGGGTGGCAGAGGCCAAAGCACCTGAGCCATCCTCTGAGGCTTTCCCAGGGACATTAACAACTGAAGCAAGCAGTACCCAAAAGAGATGTCACAGGTGCAGGTGGTCTCAACTCACAATGCCACAATGGCGATCTCAGGATTCCACAAACGTTAATCATTGAGGGATCCAAACCACTGAAAAACAGAAAAAGAAGTTGACATAAATTTCTTTTCATAAAGCTACTTTTTCCATCCAAAAACACTACAGAGTTTCAGAGATGTGAGCATTTAAATGTGCACTTATGGCATGGTGTTTTTTATATGTATCAAAGAGCTCTACCACTTTGATAAACTGGAGGATGGGATTTGTATATATTCGGCTACTTAATTTACTAAGAGAGAAAGAGCAATTTCTGTAAAGACAAGATCTGTGTTATGTCTGCAATATTACAGGTGCCCAATAAATGTACTCACTTTCAAAAGCTAGCAAAAATTGTTGTTAGGATATTTTCTGAAGCCCTAATGCTACAGAATGTCATAATAACCAAACAGAATCACACAAGATTAAAGCACTCATTCACTGTGTTAGTAAATATGATTTGAACAAAACAAAATCTAGCATACCCAGGAAAGCAGTCTGAGAAATATATAAAGAAATAGAGAAGAAACCAGTGTTATTTCTGGATTTAGTGCTGAGACAATGTTTACTTATTGCCCAGAACACTTTTTCTGTTATTTCCAGCTAAAAGCATCACAATTGATTCAAGATCAATGCATTTACTTCCAGTGGGATGTGTCTCTTCCCCTAGACACTCTTCTTCTCTTGGAAGTGCTAGGAAACCAAATGAGTCAGCAGAAGCCCTTCCCCCCTCAGGGTAGAGTCCTTTAATTGGGAATAGGATGATTATTCTGAGAGCTTGAACTAAATGTTTAGAAAATACTTTATTTAAAGGCACCCATAGTCAAGGTGCCTCTCTCTAGTGACTGAGACCCAAGATACAGCAGGACTTCTCTTTCTTCCTGGACAATGGTGGTGACCCTCTGTGCTAGCTTTCTCCAGTGCTTTTCCTTGAGTAATTCATCATTGTCCAAAGCAAATGTAAACTGAGTCTCAAAAGAAAGTTGCATATGATTTTTTATTTTTAGTGGCTAAATTAAATAAGTGAACAGAAATAGATAAAAATAAGATTAATGATATATTTTCTTTAATCCAATGTATCTAAAACAGCATTTCAGCACACAATCAAAATAAAACATTCATAACCCATTTTGTACTCTTAATTTTGCTCATCATCTTGTATGTATTTTATACTTACGTATACCAAATCTCAATTTGACTTGGTTCATTGTAAGTGATATTGTTGTAACCATACACAAATCTTCATTTCAATTATAGTATAAAACACTCAAAGCCATAAACTTTAACATCCAATTGATTACATAACAACATTATCTTGCTGTTGCAATCATCATTAAATTAGTGACTTTACTTGATTTAATGCACTCTGATATGCCACAGTTTCTAATATTAAGGTGCAAGCCAAACTAGACAGTTCTAGGGGATGTGATCTCTATCCAAGAATTTTATCATTATTTTTTACTGAATGCCACATTTACTGCTATTATATGAGAATATAATTTATCCTAGGAGTTCCAGTTTTTAAAGTATAACTTGGCAGAATAGACAAGTCTTGTTTCTAGGAAGCAAATCAGCTAATGCAGCACTTTGTTAGCAGGCATTTTGGTTAAAGAAGTCTTTTGCATCTTATTCATTGAATTCTAACAGCTTTAAGACATAAATTAACTAAGAGTACAAGAGACAGTGACCATAGTGCAAAGACCATGTGCTTCAGGGAGGTGTTATAACATTGCTAATAAAGCCACTGCCTGCAGTGCTGGCTTCTGATAACAGGCATTGGTTCCAGTCTTGGCTGCTCCGTTTTAGATCATGCTCCTACTAATGACCAGGGAAAAGGGGCAGAATATAACCCAATGCCTGAGCCCCTGTTACTCACCTGGAAGACCTGGAAGAGACTCTTGGATACCAAGTTGGAATGTCCTAGCCAATGGAATGACTAGGGAGTCAGTCAATCAGCAGATGGCAGATTCTCTCTGCGTTTCTCTTCTGCCCTTTTCTCTGTAGTTCCCACTCTCAGTTTTTTTTAAGAGCATGAGCTTCAGAACAGACCTCATTGCATTATTTTGGCTATGTGACACTAGACATATGTGGATGGCAGGGACTCAAGCACTGGCAACAGAGCAGGTACTCAGACCCAGGGTGCCTGGGAGCCAGTCACTCGTGTTGAGTACTTTGTTTAGTGCCTGAAACATGGGAATGAGGATATGACCGCTATTATTAGTAAAATAAAACTTCTCCTTAAAAGATTCATATAAATATCAAATTAAGACCATAAATTAACATTCCTTTGATTTGTAAATTTGAAAAAAATTATTGTGTGAATGTTCATAATTACCATCATAATCATCGAATTATTTTAAGGAACTATCTAACTGCCAGCGTACTCTACTTGAATTAGTCTATTGTGGTCAAAAGATAAATGCAGACATCTTCATCTTTTGTTAGGTTTACTAAGCTTTAGTCGGTTATGAATGTTTATAGGCTTGTCATAACATCAATGCTTTAAAGATTAGAGGAAATATACAATGCGATACTAATAAAGAAAATGCTTAGAACTTGACCAAATGACATCTTTTATTTGTTTTATCTTAAAAAGTTTCCTATTAGAAAAAATCAATGTGCTCATCATAAAAATAGATTCGAATTTTAAAACCCTAAGTAAAGGATCAAAGACAATCTTATTCTTTATCCTTTTCATCCCATTCTTTAGAATGAGCCATAACACAACAAATTAGCAATTTAATTAAAAATCCTTGTTTGTAGACATGTACTTTTGTGTATATAATGGTATATATGTACATTTTATTATGCAGAAGTTCCTTTTTTCTGCATTGTTTCTGGTAACAGCATTTTTTGCTATATTTTGTTTCATTTTTCCAGCATTAATTATCTCCTAGGTATCATTCCAGGCAAATATGTATTAATCAGTCTCATTTTCACCATCTTTTCTGAAGTGATTTAAACATTTTTACTAATTAACTATAATGAAATTATTTGTAAACTAAAGGAGAATGCATTTAAAATGCATATAAAATAGTAGGTAGTAACTTGATATTGTGAGATTTCATTAGATAACTCAGGAAAATGCTTAACAAAGTATGGAGCATTGTAAATTATTTACAAAAATTGGCCACTATGATATTGATGGTTACAATGATTAAAGTTAATCATTTCTCTGAGCTCATTATCAATACATTTCCATCAACAGAGAAGTATTTGTTACATGTCATATGTGGTTATACATAATTTTCTTTCATGTAACTAATTAGGGACCCCAGTTGGGTTCTTCTGCTTTCTGAGGAAGTGAATGGACAGAACATCAGGCTCACTCCAGTTTTCCCTAAGATCTTCCCAATGGTTGCAAAGGCCTGGGTCGGGCCATGCTGAAACCAGGAGCCAGGAGTCTCATAAGGGCTCCCATGTAGGTGCAGGGTCCCAAACACTTGGGCCATTTTTTGCTGTTTTCCTAGTCACAATCGGAAGTGAGTAACTCGAGCTCAAACTTCTGTCCCTATGGAATTCAGGCATTGTAGATGGCAGCTTAATCCCCCATGCCATGATCATTGCTAATAGATTTATTTGATGATACAGCTCTGTAATTTTCATTGAGTTTGTTCATGGGCCCTTTTTTTTTTTTCCTGTTGTGTCAACGTCAGTGAAGAAAGGAAAATAGAAGAAAGGGAAGCCAATCTCAGGTAAAGCATAATAAATTTAATATGGTGTTTTTGTCAGGAAAAAAATTTGTTTATCAATTTATTGATTTATATGAATGAGAGAGAAGGAGAGAAAAACCTTCTACACAAATACCTGCAACTGTGTGGGCTGGACTAGGCTGAAGGTATGGCTGCATCCGAGTCTCATAAAGAGGTTAGGGATCAGAGTATTTGGACCATCTTCTGTTGACTTGCAGGAACATTTACAGGAAGCTGGAATTGGAAGGAGAGGCAGAACTCAACTCCAGGTACTAGACATGGGTTGCAGGTGTCCCAAACATTAGTTTAACTGGTTGAACTTCAATATCTGTCCCAAATTTGGTGATTTGGAAATCAGCATAGAAACACTGAAAGAATTTATCTTACTAGATTTTAGAGAAATAACAAATGTCTGATACCTATTATACTTCAGAACATAATGATCCTGATAACTCATTAATTCTAAGGTATAAACAAGCTACAACTGTTGATTTTCCCAATTTCCCTACCCCCCCATATACATGCATACATATACATAACCAAAGACCATAGAAATAAATTTGCTCTAAATAACTTAGCAATTTGCTTGTGAAACTGATTCAAACTCATACTCATTAATACTCAATACTTGCACATTTCTTCAAATAATATAATTTCCAACATTATGCATATTTTTAGAACAAAGGTAAGCAACCCTCTCAATGTATCTTAATCATTTTATACTCAAAAGCAGTGGATCGGCCTGGCGCGATGGCACAATGGTTAAAATCCTCGCCTTGAACGCACCGGGATCCCATATGGGCACCAGTTCTAATCCCGGCAGCTCCACTTCCCATCCAGCTCCCTGCTTGTGGCCTGGGAAAACAGTTGAGGACGGCCCAAAGCTTTGGGACCCTGCACCTGCATGAGAGACCCAGAAGAGGCTCCTGGCTTCAGATTGGCTCAGCTCCAGCCATTGCAGCCGCCTGGGGAGTGAATCATCGAATGGAAGATCTTCCCCTCAGTTTCTCCTCTCTGTGTATCCGCCTTTCCAATAAAAATAAAATAAATCTTAAAAAAAAAACAGTGTTATCTGCTAAAGAATGAAACAAAATGTGAAAGAACATTGCATAGAACACCAAATATCTAGTAAATATATGGTAGAACTGTTACTCACGGTCTATTCATGCTATGTACGTTCATAAACTTTTCAGGTTACCTCATATACAAGTATTTAAAAAAAATCTTTGCAGCAATGTCAACTTATCTCAACTCTATTTTCCATAAACTTTGTGAAATGCCTTGATATAGTGCCATCTTAAGTACATCGTAAGTGTTGAATGAGTTAAAGCTATCACAGAGAATGGAATATGGTACACAATGCCATTCACATAGATTAAAGATGCATGCACATACTAAGTTCATGTATTTTTCAAGGCTATTTTCATATATTATATATATTCAATATATTAGGATGTCTGCATATTAAGAGTAAGGGGATGCAGAATGGATATGAAATCAGGAATGAATTTAAAAAAAAAGTGAAGGGGTTGGCATAGTAGCTCAACAGGCTAATCCTCCACCTTCAAGTACCTGCATCCAATACAGGTGCCAGTTCAAGTCTCGGATGCTCCATTTCTTACCCAG
The DNA here is from genome assembly GCF_017591425.1 of Ochotona curzoniae. NCBI lineage: Eukaryota > Metazoa > Chordata > Mammalia > Lagomorpha > Ochotonidae > Ochotona > Ochotona curzoniae. The sequence goes on from NW_024465369.1 coordinate 28,276,984, forward strand.
CTCTCTTTTTGTGGCCAGGCAAAGCAGCAGAAAATGGTTCAGGTCCTTGGGCCCCTGCACCCGCATAGGAGACCCACAAGAAGCTTCTGGCTCCCGGCTTTTAATTGGCTCAGCTATAGCCAATGCAGCCATTTGGGGAATAAACTAGTGAATGCAAAGTCTCTGTCATTTCTTCTTTCTGTAAATCTGCCTTTTAAATAATAATAATAATAAAAAAACTTTGCAGAATGTGAAGAAAAAGAAGAGAAGAATCTTGACTAGAGGACAATAACTGTCAGTTAAAAATGTGATGAACTCATTTAGCATCTTAGGCCATCTCTCTCCCTCCCCCTGACAAAAGCTAATAATGTGGCTTGAAATTCTAAAGAGGTCTTGCTGTTCAGTGTAGATTTTGAATTAAACCAATATAGATGCCCAACCGCTTATTAGGAAAGGAGCCACATCAGAAAAGCTCACTTTTAGTGCTGAAAGAACCAAGGGGATTTTTTTTCCTAAGGTCAATTTCTTAGGTATTTTTCATGGAGAAAACACAATGTTGGACATTTTGCTGAGATTTTCAAGCATGTGCATTAGTGTTGCTTTACTGGAAGAGAAGTTGCTTGGAAAATCAGTACACTGATGCAATCTTGTGATAGCTGATTGCTTCATGTACAAACAGACCAAAGAGTCTTTGAGCACAGCTCCCACTGTTCCCTCTAATGCTCTCTCCAACCACTGGCTGCAGGTTGTGCACACTCAGGTTCAGCAGACATGTAACTTGGCCCGGCGGAGCATACGAACAGAACTAGTCCTCTCTGAATTCTGCTCAATCTGATGCCAAAGGGAAGAAATGATTAAGAATAGTTGATATATTCTTTCTTCAAACAGTCACCAGTCTTTCACATTTTTGAGACTCCAAAACCCTCAGTTGATCAGTTCCAAAAACACAACATAGTTTTAGTTCAATAATTTGCAACTTATTTTGGAATTTATAAATTATAACTGGATGAATGAATGCAAATGAAACAGATTGGAGACAATTCCTCACACGAAGTATAACTTCCACCATTTACTATAAAGTTCAGGAAGTGTGTCCCATAATAAATGTTTTCATTTGACTGAAAATGACTTTTGCCTATTTTGGCAAGTTATCAGATAGATAAAGATGAAAGAAAAGCTATATTACATAGGAAATTATTTGGTTTATCTGTAGTCTTTTTGAACAATGAGGTGTTTTATATGAAACTGATCTCTTGAGGATTACTTCTTTTTAGATACTCCCTTTCAAAAAATTATTCTAGTTTATAGTGAATGATGGTTAATTCCCTGCCTTTAGGAATGGACCCAGGAATATTTTTAGTGAGCAGCATCCTGGTAAAGTCCGTGAGGGTCACTGGAGTGTGATTTGAAACATTACTCATCAGTTTCAAAAGCACAAATTATCTTCTCCCCAAGAAAATTCTGTTTGTCTCTTGTAGATTATATTGTTTCTGTACACACAGCTCTAAACTTCTGCATCTCTGTTTAAAAATCCAATCTGCCCACCTTTGGTGTTTTCCATTCCTTCTCTTATTTTTTCAACCATGATTCTTTTAGCCTTTCCTTGGCCATTCTCCTATCTTCCCCAACCTTCCCCAATTAGAATTTCTTCTTGTTGGAAAAAGAAACTATGAAGTTGAGGACAACCCATGGAAATAAGTTACTTTCTCCTTATTCATTGTGAGTGTGTATCCGTCTCACACACCTAATAAACATTCTAAAAGGTCATGTTATGGAGAGTGAAAATAATTTCCTGTTCAAAGTCACCACCATACTTTATAACACAAACATTTTGTTATTTCATTTAAAAGGCAGGGAGATAGAAAAATGAAACTGTCAGCTTGTTTGTTCCCCACAGTGGCCAGATCTGGCCAGGCTGAAACCACGATCTCAGAACTTGGTACAGGTCTGTCATTGTGGCAGGGACCCAAGGATTTGGGTCAACACCTGTTGCATCCCAGGAGGTTGAAAGGAAAAGTGGAGCTAAAGTTTGAATCCAGGCACTATGATATGGGATGTGACCATCCCAAGCTGTGTTTTAACTGCTGTACCAAACACTTCCTGCTCCACAAATTATTTTAAATCAAAATGTCAGATGTGTCACATAGGGCCATGTTGTCACATACTTCATTTTACAGTTCTTCTAAAACCAAAATTTTTAGACACTAACAAAATCTGAACCACATTTGTCTGTAGTCACAGCAACAGTAAAATTTAGCATTAGAAGGTACACACATTACATCATTTGAAGTGGTATGAAAATTTCCCACCCTCTTTTCTCGTTAAAATGTTGCTCACCAAATATATAGTAAACCTCATGGAGGGTATTATGCTTGCCCTGAGCTGTGGTGTTGTGACAAAATTATAGTAACCACCCTTTTCATTGGAAGTCTTTGACACTGAGTTATTAGCATAACTAACGGAACCTAACCAGTTATCTTTAAACGTAAGCTCTTCAAGCATGAAATACAGTTTCCTATTTATAATCAGCACTCTATAAATAGTAGAATGCCATTTCTCTTCATTTAAAAGAATTTGGAGTAATAGACATTGTTCTCATAATTAAGATAAAAATAGCAATGGGTTGACCACTAAGATCACTATGATAACAGATAAACCTGACTACCTGTGTTAGTTGCATTGGATCAAGAATAAAGGAATTTATAGACTAGTTTTCATTCTTTCAGTTTCGAGTCTTCCTTAAGCATCATCCACCATTCTATTGTGTTTTCAAAAATTTTAATTTGCTTTTAAAAACTCTTACAAGTTTTGACTAATAACAGTCATAACTGGGGCATAGTGTGACACTGCAACACTTGTACAATATGTACTGACAAATCAGAGTAATTAATATTGCCCCTCTTTGTTATTGTATCTGATTGGAGCCTTGTATTTGTCTCTTCTGTTTTTTCAGAAAATACTTAACAGGTCATTATGAATTATAGCGACTCACTATACTGTATAGAAGTTGGCATGTATTTCTTTTTGATTTGGCACTTGTTATTCATACTCTTTTTGTTTGCTACTTCTTCCCTCTTCCATCCCTCCTTGCAGAAGTGCAAGTGTTGGAGATTTTGATAGTTTGAGTTCTGCACCAAGCAATACAGTACTGATACAATAAAAAAAAATCAACAGAGCAGCTTGAAAACAATAGAAGGCTTCCATGAATAACTCGAAAGTATTCTCTAAGATTACAGTCAAAAGATAAACAGGGACAAAAAAGGCCTAAAAAACTGGTCTTTGAATTATAAAATGCTAGACTCTTATGATGTAAAAGAGAGTGTTGGACTCACAAAGCAACATCTTAAGCCTGTATTCAGAGAAATCCTTATTCAGGCCTTCATAGGCTCTTCCTGAGAGAAATGAAAGAATGCTAGGTTACCTTCTAATTCTTGTGCATATTTCTTTAACATTGTTAAACAGATAGTAACATACAATGAACCCTGACATTATATTTAGAAAATGTTTCTGTAAATCCCACATGCTCATTATGCTCTCAGGTGACAAATAAGACCCTATCACAAGTTCATGCCTTTAAAACATACATCCCTTAAAAGATGACATAGGATTTAGTATATTTTTGAGCAGTAACATTCAGATACAAAGCACCACCAAGTGAAAATTGAAATTTTTAAAAATCATATGAAACAAATTTGTAAAAAATTTTGTTTAATTTGAAAGGCAGGCAGGCAGAGAGATCTTCCATTTGCTGGATCACTCAATAATTGCCCGTGACCAGTGCTGTGACAGGTGAATGCAGGAACCTCGAATTCCAAGTGGGTTTCCACATAGGTGGAAAGTATCCAGGTACTTGAACCATCGCGTGCTGTTCCCAGGACATACATTAGCAGGAAACTGGATGGAGGTGGAGTAGCTGGGACTCAGTCAAATACTCTGTTATGAGATGCAGGTATCTCACGCTACAGCTTACCTGCTGTGTCAAATAATCACTCAGGCAACATTTTTCAATGAGAAAAATTACTGAAAATAAAGAACCAGTTCTTTACTGTGGAAGAATTTTATTTCATTTTCAAAGACAAAGCAAAGTTTTGCTGGGTATGTTATCCTGGGGCAATAGTATTTTGCTTTTAGAATCTGGAATATGTCATTCCATTCTCTCTTGGTCTGTAGAGTTTCCTGTGAGAGGTCTCCTATGAGTTTGACATTCCTTTATTGGTCAATTGATTTTCTCACATGCACATTTAAGGATCTTTTCCTTATGTGTTGGGGGCACTGACCATTTCCTGCCCTGTGATTGGCCCTTTGCCCTGATTGGTGTGCCTTGGGTATCTTTAAGCTGATTGGACAGGTTTGACAGTTAAGCGGGGGCTTGGCAGGGGAGGGGCTGGAGCGTAACAGAATTAACGGTCATAACGGTCACAACGGAAGATCGGAATAAAGTGCCTTGGAGACTCTCTCAAGTGTCGGGTGATTTCTTCCGCAGGACAGGAGGACCCCGATACTTATGTCTGATCGGAGAAAGCTTGGTTATCATGTGTTGTGGTGAAGATCGCTTTTGGTCATCCCTGTTGGGAGTTCTTTGCCCCTCCTGGATATTGTTTCCCAATTCTTTCTCTAGATTAGGGAACTTTTCCCCCTATTATTTCATTAAATATATTTGTAAAACCAGTTTCTCTTTCTGCACCTTCTGGGACTTCCATAATTCTTTTTTTTTTTCTTTTTAAAGATTTATTTTTATTATTTTTTTATTGGAAAGGCAGATATACAGAGAGGAGAGACAGAGAGGAAGATCTTCCGTCCAATGATTCACTCCCCAGGTGAGCGCAACGGCCGATGCTATGCCAATCCGAAGCCAGGAGCCTCTTCCAGGTCTCCCACGCGGGTGCAGGGTCCGAAAGCTTTGGGCCGTCCTCGACTGCTTTCCCAGGCCACAGGCAGGGAGCTGGATGGGAAGCGGGGCTGCCGGGATTAGAACCGGCGCCCATATGGGATCCCGGGCGTGCAAGGCGAGGACCTTAACCATTTGTGCCACCGCGCCGGACCCCCTAATGTAAATTCTTATATTTGGCCATTTAATACTGTGTTTTAATCTTGAATACCTTTTTTGGCCTGATCCAGCTCTGCTTCCAGCTTTTTGTTTGTTTTCCCCTGGTGACAGGAAATATCTTCCAATTCTGAGATTCTTTCTTCTGCTTGCTTCATTCTATTTTGGAGACTCTCCACTGTACTTTTAATTTGCTCCACTGTATTCTTCATTTCTGATATACCGACTTTCATTTGATTCATTTCCAGTGTGACATATTCCTCGAATTTCTGAATGCCTGCTTTATGTGTTTCTCATTGTTGATAAAATGAATAAGTGTTTTCAATTCTGTATCCCCCATTTTCTCGATGTCTTCCTCAGTGAACTCTGAGGTTGGCAAAGGGTTTTTCTCTATTGCAGGGGAGTCTTCAGTAATATTCATTGTACCTCCATCTCCTTGGGGCAGGTTTTTTTTAGCTGTGTCACCCACAGATCTACAATTCCATTTTACTTATTGCAGTTGGCACACAGCTCTATGAAGTCACCTGTGTTACTTCCTCCAGCAAGTTCTAGGTTTGGGTTCTTATGGTAGATTTCCATCATGGTCTCCATAGCCCCAGCTCCTTGCTCACCACTCTCCACCTCCAGTGATACCATGCTAAAGCTGCACCAATGTCTGTACAAACTTTCTCCCACTTCCTGTTAGAGCAGTTCTCAGGATTAAGGAAACATCAGGTGTCCTATATAGCTAGGTTGTTGGTGGTTATCTTGCTGGAACCTGTCAGCTTTTAGGTCTGAGGGCCACACGGTCCTATTTTGATGCATATGATGTCAGAGTCCATATTATTTTCCTGTGAGACCAGTGCAATGCACTGAGCTCAGTGAGCTCACTCCCACCTTAGCACATGCACAGCTCACTGTTGTCACTGCAGTTGTGACGTTTTTCCACACTGTAAAGAATGGCACCTGATATGCCACAACAAAAGTTCTTGATTTGCTGGCTGTCAGGTCTGAGATACCTGGACCTATCTTTGGTGGAACTTGTAGGATGCCACATTGTTGCAGTTCACTGAGCCAGAAATGAGGTCACTCCCATCTCTGTGCATGCACAGTACTGTCCATACCCTTTGCCTCCTTAAACAAAATGGCACCTGTTTCGACTCTAGAAGGCAGATTTGGCTGTGAAATCCACCCTGTTTCCACACCGCCCATCCAGGCCCTGCTGCCCTGTCTCTGCTCCTAGTCAAATCAGAGAGCAGCAGGATGGGCAGTTCTTTGTCTGGTTCCCCTCCTGAGCTCCTGGTGAACATCCCTTCCCACCTTGTTGCTGGTGAAGTTCTGGCTACTGATGCAGTTCAGATCACTGCTCGCTGCCACACCATACCATTGTGTCTGCTGTTTTCCTGTGTCTTTTCACTCTCCAGGTGCCCGCTGCTGTCATCCCATTGTCTCCTATTTCCTGGAATGTGCCCCCTCTGCTTCATACTGACTAATGTTTCTCTGTCTATTTAAATGTGTCCTTACCCTATTCAGCCATCTTCATTCTTCAAATGTTGGTATTTTCTTACTCTTTGTTTATAGTAGGAGGTTCCTTTAAAAAAAATTTTTTTTTAATTTGAAAGGCATATTTTAGAGATAAAGGTGAGAGAGAGAGAGAAAGAGAGAAAATGTCTTCCATTCTTTGGTTCACTCTCCACATGGCTGCAATTGCTGCAGCTGACCTAATCCAAAACTGGGAGCCAGGAGCTTCTTCTGAGTCTATCACAAAGGTGGAGGGGCCCTAAGAACTTGGATCATTCTCTGCTGTTTTTTCAGGGCATAATCAGAGTGCTGATTCAGAAGTGGAGCATCTGGGATATTAATCAGTGCCAATATGGGATGCTGATGCTGCAGGGCCACTGTGCCAGCTCCAGGAGATGCTTTTTTTTTTTTTCTAGTTGTTTATCTGAATTTATTTAAATTTATTTTTTTAAGTCACTTATTCAAAAGATACAGTGAAACACAATAGAATGCTGGACTATGTACCATTGATGGTTTCTTGATGGGTAAGTGAAAAACACATCTCTTCATTCCCAGAGAGTGACTCTGTAGAGTATTCTCGCTCAGACCATCTATGTGCAACCGTCTGACAGCACGTTGGATCAGATGACCAGCTGCAAATCCCAAGGCTCTGTGTGTCGTCATCCCTGAAACTCATGACCAGAGTGTTGGCAGCTGAGACCTTGAAGACTGAAGAACTGAGCAACAATGGAGATACTGTACAATCAATATCAATGAGATTCACATACATAAAAGGCCTTTCAGATCATAAATGAAAAAGTGACTACAGCATTGAAAAACTATCAGAGAATACATAAATCATGTCACTGTCTTATTGCAGAAGAGACTAAAATTGTGAAACCAACATTAGTGAGAATTATGTAGTTTCAAAGAAGAAAAAAAAAATAGAGAAGTACTACGAAGACAAGAAACAAAATGTTAAGTGTCAGCCAGTTTCATTTTCTGGTGTGTAGAAGGCTTACTGAAGGAATATACCACCTGGATTCTTATCAGATGGTCGTTCCCCATCCCTGGGTACTGGGATAGTTGGGAGACTGGGTATAGCTTCTCTCCTCATCTCCCCACTTTTCCCAGAAACAGAAAGAAGAAATAAAAAATTTGGAAACAATGATCACACCCACTTTTCCCTAACTCTCTAACCTTCCCATCTTGATCAACTCTATAAACATCATCAAAATAAATAAACATTTTAAATGCCATTGTATATGCCAGTTAATGTTTTGCCACTGCTTTGTTCCATGTGCACTAGTGCCAACAGTTTCACCTTATCACAGTTGTCCTGCTCCTTTAATATCTGAATACACTTAATGGAAAGTTTGTTCTCCCACCTGTAACAAAGATTCATGGCAGCAGTCATGAGACGTTTCACAGATCAGGCAAAATGCAAGCGTCTCCTCCCATTGGGAAGATATAAAGAGGCTGGATAGTTAACCACTTTTCTTAGAAAGTCTAATGTGATGAGCCAGCGATTGTAGACATCTTCCTGTTTTGAAAATAGCAAATTTTCCCTGGAGTTATAAACACCCTTTCCTTTAAGAATCACTCATTTTTGGATATACACAAGTGTGTACTTTTTTCTGTCTATCAGGATTAGATGGTGTACATGCCAGATGTACTAAGGGCATTCACTAACCTGTATTTGGTAGAGCTTTCACTTTGATTTTTTTTTTTTTCTTAACAGCAATACAAGATATATGCCTGGCCACCTACTTTGTTATGACCACCCTCATAAGAATGTTGACTCAGGCTGAGGGTCTAGTCAGGCCATGCAATACAGTGAAGTGTCACTTTGGCTCATTTGCTCAGCAGTTTTAACCAAAGCTAAGGAATCATGGATCAAAGTGATATGTTGATAGTAACATTAATGGCAGCCTGAGGTCCAAGTGAACTATCTGCACTCTTTGCTTAGATGTTTGGCTGTCAGGGAGCTAGAAGGAAGCGCTTAGGCAGAGACTGGGCTGTGACTTCTTTCATCAGTCCTGAAACAATAAGGTGTGGTAGTCAAACAAGTCTTTAAGCACCCCCGTGATTATATGACAAATAATCTGATAGGTAGACTTCATCACCCTGCAGTGGTTGCCAAGGCAGGCCACATGCTTCTACTGATCAGCAAGACCGTATTAGCCAGATAGCTGAAATTTAAGCTATGAGGGCCTGGCGGCATGGCCTAGCAGCTAAAGTCCTCATCTTGAACATGCCTGGAATCCCACATGGGCGCTGGTTCTAATCCCAGCAGCTCCACTTCCCTTCCAGCTCCCTGCCTGTGGCCTGGGAAAGCAGTTGAGGATGGCCCAAAGCTTTGGGACCCTGCACCTGTGTGGGAGACCTGGAAGAAGTTGTTGAATCCTGGCTTCGGATTGGCATAGCATCGGCCGTTGCGCTCACTTGGGGAGTGAATCATTGGACAGAAGATCTTCCTCTCTGTCTCTCCTCCTCTCTGTATATCTGACTTTCCAATAAATAAAAAAGATATTTTTAAAAAAAGAAATTCAAGCTATGAATTACAGCTATACCCTTCTCTGGTAATAGCCTTTGGCCTCAGATTATATTCCCATTCTGTGGGAGACAGGAGCAATACCTGCTGCCCCCTTCCCCCGCCACTTTGTCTTTGTATACAGTGCAGGGCAGGACAAGGGTGAGGCATGTGAGAAACTTGCTGGATGTATAACCTTAAAGGGATGTCAGCAACTCAATAACCAAGACATACCAAAGTTGAAATGTATACAAACAACTAGTCTGGTCTCCACCCACTTTTCCATTTTCTTGGAGTTCCCCCACCTCTAGCAATACCCAAGACCCCAAACTAAAAAAAAATGTTGCAGGACTGTGTCTCTGCTGCATGTTGACTCCATCTATGCCTGGGCAGAGGAGAGCCACCTCTTTGAATTTCTTTCTTTCTTTCTTTCTTTCTTTCTTTCTTTCTTTCTTTCTTTCTTTCTTTCTTTCTTTCTTTCTTTCTTTCTTTCTTTCTCTCTCTCTCTCATTCATTCATTCATTCATTCATTTTTACTGGAAAGGCAGATATACAGAGAGGAGGAAAGACAGAGGAAGATCTTCTGTCTGATGACTCACTCCCCAAGAGGCTGCAACAGCTGGAGCTGAGCCAATCTGAAGCCAGGGGCCAGAGCTTCTTCTGGGTCTCCCATGTGGGTGCAGGGTCCCAAGGCTTCGGGCCATCCTCGACTGCTTTCCCAGACCACAAGCAAGGAGCTGATTGGGAAGGGGGGCTGCTGGGATTAGAACTAGTGCCCACATGGGATCCCAGAACATTCAGTGCAAGGACCTTAGCAGCTATACTATCGCGTGGGGCCCTGAATTCATTTCTAATAAATCAGATTTGGTTGTGAAATTCTACCTTGACTTAACATGTATGCCTGATTTTTCCTTTTCCAGAGACTCCAATTTGGCTTGACATGACATTTCCACTAGTCTCTTCTTTGTTTAAAATTTTTAATTTGGGGACTGTTCAGCCTGGTGGTCAAGAAACTCGTCTCCCACATTGGAGATTCTGGGCTCAATTCTTGTCTTTAGCTGATGGCAGGTTTCTACTAATGCAGACCAGGATGTCTAGCAATGATGGTTCGGTTCAGGTAATTGCATTCCTGCCACCCACATGGGAGACCTGTGTTCAGTTCTCATTTCTTGGTTTGGGCATTTGGGGAGTCAACCAGTGGATGAGAGGCTTCATTGTGTGTCTCTCTTTCTCACAAATAAAAAATTTTAAGTGCATTAAAACATAAAATATCGGTTTGTTTTTTGTGGATTTTGCATTGCTGTAGGCTTTTAACACTAATGCACTAAAATATTGCTTGACTTAGTTATTAAGTTTTGTTGGACATTAAATGTTGCCTTTGTGGCAAAGGCTTCTCTCATCTTGCCCTATTTTCACCCCTGATTGGCTGATTCAAAGGGAACCAAGTGCCTGACTCTTTTGACTTAGGATGGCAGTGCTGGAGGGGTGTGCAGAGTCCCTGCGGCATCAGCTGGAGTTTCTCTTGTGACCTCACTGATATCCAGTTCTTGTTCTCCTACTTCCTTGTCATTGTTATTTGCAGGAGGTCCCCAAAGGCAAGCCTCAGTCTGAGTCTCTCTCCTATAGAAGAGAAGTGGAAACTGAGGCTGAGTCTGAGTGACTTGCCCAAACTCTTAGATGTGCTGAATGTGGTTTCGTTTTATGTTAATTTAAAGCCAAGATTCTGCATCATGTCAGCCTATAGAACAGGACCAGAATAAGGGACTACTGTCAAGTACATCAAAGATAAAACCTAGATGCTAAGAATTCAGTGCCCTGTCGTGATTGAAATTCTTAATTGTGTATTGAAAGCTGGTTCTAGGATTTCCAGAAAATAGACCTTTGGTTGTTTTGGATTGTGTGACCCCCGACTCTGTCCACACCTTAATCCCTATAATTATAAATGTATTGACTTAGATGGCAAGATGTTTTGCAGATATGGTAAAGGGCTTGGAAGTATCCTCCACTATCTAGGTGATACACAGTGATGAAAAAAGCCTTAGTAAAGAAAGAAGGAATCAGGGTAGTTAGAGAAGCAGGTGTGATATGAGAAACAGGTGCCAATGATGCAACTCTGAGCTGAGGATGCAGACAGGTCCTGCAAGCTAAAAAAGTTAAGAATGAAATTCTCCCAGAGCCTCCAAAGCTGTGTGGCATCTTTGATGTTAGTGTTAGAAGACCTATTTTGGACTTCTGACCTGCAGAAATGTATGGAGATAAATGTATGCTCTTTGCATCCGCTAAGGTTTGGCAGTTTGCTGCAATAGCAGGCTAGCACAGGTGGTTAGGGCAGTATGCCAGTCATGCCAGTCCACAACCTCATGGAACCCTAGCAGTAATCAGGCAGAATCACCACCAGAACTGAACAAAGACTTCTCAGTTGTGTTATATTTGTTACAAACGATTTTTTTTAAAGTTGGATGTGTGGCAAGATTGATGATCAGTACTGACTCCAGATGGTCATGTTCCCCTGTTGACAGATGGAAGTCTAGGGTGGGTGGGGCCGTCTATGCAAAAGCAGGAGAGAAACAATTGTTACAGGAAGGCCGGCATGATTCAGGAATTCGTTATATGAGCACAGCTTTTACTTTTCTGAATCTTCAGTAATATTTTTTGAATTGTGGCAGGAGACGAACGTTCCCATTACTTTAATATGGAGCCAGCTGTTCTGTTTGTCTTTGTCTTTGTGGCACTGGAAATGCTTAGAATTTAAGCTCTTCTTGCATTTGAGCAAAAATAGACATTTTTTTCTGGGAGGAGGTTCTCTTGTTGATTAGACATTTTGGTCTAATGGGCCCTCAAGGTTTATTATGCAAGAACTGAATGCTAGATTTTTTTTTTTTAAAAAAAAACATTAGTTATAAGGATGAGGACAAAATGCCGTGGCTAGAAGCCATAATGAAATTTGGGAAGCACTGATAGAATATATTGAACAGAATTAGGAAAGCATGGCTTATCTCCAGGCAAGGAAGGGATTCTCCTCTGAGGTTGGGAGAGAAGATAAAACAGCAAAGTATCCTGTGGATAGGAGTAGTTGGGTGAAGGAGAGAGGTCAATGAGGTGATATGGTTATTGCTGAGTGGATGGGACCTTGAGCAGCCTGGAAGTTATATTCTTGCATCCAAGTGAAAATCAGCAATATAGTGCTCTATTGCCATAGATCTCAGGCAGTCACTGCTGGGGAGAATCCTAGCCTTTTTTGATATGGCTATCTCCTGTTTCTGGGCACTCACTATGACACTCACCTATGCCTCCCAATGGGTCTTCTTGTCAGGTAAAATATTGTTTGCTGATGCCACAGGAGCAGTGGCATCTGTCCAAAATCAAATTTTGCTTGGTTCCAGTATCATTTACTCTTGCCTATCAATGCTTTAGGACATTTTTGAGCCCAAGAAGTCATGGACAGTGTCCTTAGCATTTTACTAACTTGGCATAACCAGGACTCCTGGGAAATTATCTTCCTAGCATCTCTTCACCTTTCACATGAACTGGAACAGAAGATAAAGACTCCACTTTAAAATGTTTTTTAAGTTTCACAATTTTATTTTTAAAAGTATTTATTTAGGGCCCAGTACAATAGCCTAATGGCTAAAATCCTTGTCTTGGATGTGCTTGGGTCTCATATAGGCACCAGTTCATGTCCTGGCAGCTCCACTTGCTATTCAGCTCTCTGTTTTGACCTGGGAAAGCAGTAGAGTACGGTCTAGGACCTTGGGACCCTGCACCTGCACGGGAGACCAGGAGGAGGCTCCTGTCTCCTGGCTTTGGATTGGTTTAGCTCTGGCAATTGCAGCCACTTGGGGAGTGAATCAACAAACAGAAAGGGAGAGGTAGGGAGAATCAGGAAAGAGTTCTCATCCCTTGGTTTGCTCCCAAATACGCACGGTGGGTCAGACCAGGCCAAGCTAAAGCTGAACTGCAGGAACTCGATCCAGTCTGCTGCCTTCCTTGGTGCTCCTTAAAAAGAATCTTGAATTAATAGTGGAGCCACATATTGAACCCAGGCACTCTGATAGAAGATGTGGGGGCCTGGCGCGGTGGCGCAGTGGCGCAGTGGTTAAGGTCCTTGCCTTGCACGCCCGGGATCCCATATGGGCGCCGGTTCTAATCCCAGCGGCCCCGCTTCCCATCCAGCTCCCTGCCTGTGGCCTGGGAAAGCAGGACGGCCCAAAGCTTTGGGACCCTGCACCCGCGCGGGGAGACCCAGAAGAGGCTCCTGGCTTCGGATGGCATAGCATCGACCGTTACACTCACTTGGGGAGTGAATCATGGGACGGAAGATCTTCCTCTCTGTCTCTCCTCTCTCTGTATATCCGCCTTTCCAATAAAAATAAAAATAAATCTTAAAAAAAAAAAAAAAGAAGATGTGGGCATCCGAACTGCATCTCCAGTGATAGGTGAAATGCCTGTCCCTGTGCTTTTAAAATGTGGTGGGCCATCTGTGGTAGTATCTGAGTAAACCCTCTTCCCACCCCCAACCATGACCTTTTAAAAAATGTTGGGTTAAACATTATGGAGGGAGTGGTGCAAATGATCAGAAAGCCTTTTGGGGGTAATTCATTTGGAATTGTTTGTCCAGCAACATTTTGATCCATAGAGATATCCTTGTATAAACATGTTCCATTTTTGATGTGCCTAGAGTAGAGGGGATTAGGACAAAGGGGACTGAATTTTAGGCTTTATATATAGCTAAACTCACAAGCCAGGAGCAGTAAAATATCTGAGGGAACTGGAGAGGTGCAAACTTGGCTGGTCTGAGAGTCTGTCTCTACCTGGCACATTGCAAAGTGTAGAGAGGATTGTATTTGTTCATTTAAAAAATTAGTTTCATTAATATACCTGAGAGGCATTCTTTCAGGGATGAAATGCTTATTTCAGCTTGTGGTCTGGGTTTTATAGACCAAGACCAGGCTGTCCAACTAGTCTGGTGCCTGGTATAGCCTGGCCATGGCAGAACAGGTGTGCAATAATCACATGGTGAGCCAGGAAGTAGAGAAAGTGGGCTCGCTTTAGCATAGACACAACTCTCCCTTGAGACCCACCTCTCAGACACCATAATTACATTAAATCTCCACCCTTAATTTATCAACCCTTAACGTAAATCTTCAAAGTTTAAGCACCTGCATGAGTTTGCGAAGCCAAGTCCTGCTCAATCCGTAAGAGAGGCCTTCCCTCAATGTGAGTTGCACAATTTGAATATTATGAATGAATGGGTAGTTGAGTGAATAATGTGCAGAAAAGCACAGAGGAAAGGCAGAGGGTCCTGCCCAAGTTCTAGTCTCTGATTTCAGCTCCTTCCCATGGTTGAGCTGCAGTGCTGAGTAGTAGGCTCCATTACAGTCTTAAAAAATTATGTTTAATTGACCACCCCAAGCAAGTTTCTGTTATTTACAAATTATGACAAGAGCTTGGAGGAGTCTTTAAGACAAAATCAAGTATCTGTGGAACTGATTCTCAGTCATCTTTAAAGTATATGCATTTATTTTTATTGGAAAAGCAGACTTACAGAGAGAAAGAGAGATGAAGATCTCCCATCTGCTGGGTCACTCCCCAGATGGACACAATGGCTGGAGCTGAGCTAGAAGCCAACAGTTTCGTGCAGGTCTTTGACATTGGTGCAGATCTAAAGGACTTGGGCCATCCTCTACTGGCCTTCACAGGCTATAAACAGGGCTGGATTGGAAGTGGAACAGCCAGGAAGCAAATTGGTGCCCATATAGGATGCGAGAGCTGTAGGTGCAGGATTAGGTACTTGAGCCATCACCCAGCCCTGATTCTCTTTTTACATTTGTGCATTTATATGTGTGTATTTTTGTGTGTGGTTGCAGGGGGTCTAATTGCATAATTATATGATATCACCTATGTGTATGTACATATATATAGACAAGTTCGTACACGCAAATGAACTGGGCACATTAATCTTGGTTCCTGAGCTTCATTTTTTACCCTCAATTGAAGAGGTTAGATTTAGTGATCTGAAATGTAAAGAGGTATAGACTTTTCAGGAATTATATCAATGAGTTATTATTGAATCACTAGCAAATAGAATATTTGCAGGAAAGAGTGCCAAGAGAACATGTTTTAGGAGTTCATATATGTTTCATGTTACAGCACTGCTGACAACAGTTGGGCTGTTCCTCTGAGATATGAATTTATTTCAACTCCCTCCATAGAGATTGATGTCAAGTCTGATGAATATGATGATTGAGGGTTCTGGTAACACTCTTTTGGTTGGAAAGGCCAAATGTGACCATAAAGAATCAGTGAGTTTTTCCTGGGACCCTGCCTTGGATACAGACCTATAAGGAGTACCAATTTAGCATACACCAGACACTGGTGAGAATAACACACAACTGGAAGTCTCAGAAGGGTGTATAACCAGCAGACAAGGGCCCTACACTTAGCTGCCCTGTTTTTGGATGGATCACAAAATCCCTCCAGTGACAAGCATAAATTACTCATTGAGTAATTGGGTAGTTGATTTAGTGAAATTCATAATACCATTTATTAAATATTTGAATCAAATGTGTATTTGCTTGTATTCCCTTGTATCATAAAATGCTTGAAGCTGAGTACTTATAAAGAAGACAGGTTTGTGGTTGGTGATGTGGTTTAAAGAATTGAGCAGTCTGTTGCAATGCTGGCATCCACTTCTGATTCAGCTCCCTGCTAATGTGTCTTGAAAAGCAGTGGTAGAAGGCCAAGTCCTTGGGTCTCTGCACTCATGTGGGAAATATGGAAGAAGCTCCTGGCTTGGGCTTGGCCCAACACCAGTTGGTTGGGCCAGCCATTTGGGAAGTGAACCAGCAGATGGAAGGTAATATTAAGTCTTAAGACTGTTTCTCTCTTTATGCCTTTCAAATAAATAAAATACATCTTAAAAAAAATAAAAACAACAAGTTTACATGGCTCATGGTTTTGGGGGTTTAAGTTCCAGGCCATCGTTTTGATCTCTCCCGAGGACTGTCTTGACTCCATCACTAAATGAGAGATGGCATCGTGGTTGGAATATCTATGAGAGGAGTATTAACACTGAGACAAGAAGCCAGATTGATTCAGGAACTAGGCACATTGTTTTCTCTCTTGTTATTTACTTATTTCTATTGAAAATGCAGATTTATAGGTAGGAAAGACAGAGAAAGATCTTCCATCTGCTGGTTCACTCCCTAAGTGGTCTCAGTGGCTGAAGCTGAGGCAATCCAAAGCCAAGAGCTTCTTCCAGGTCTCCCATGAAGGTGCAGGGTCCCATGGCTTTGGTCCACCCTCCACTGCTTTCCCAGGCCACAAACAGGGAGCTGGATGGGAAGTGGAGCAGCTCGGACATGAACTGGTTCTCATATGGGATGCCAGCACTTGAAAATGGAGGATTAGCCAGTTAAGCCATCATGTTGTCTCCTTTTTCTTTTTTTCAAAGCCTACTTTCAAAGGAAAAAATGGAGGTCCTATAAAAGCTATATTAAGCCGTCGCACCCAATACATAACCACCTTCCTCTACATTCAATTCTCAGTTATTTCATCAGCTTATCACCAGCTGGGAGGGTGAAGCTTTCAACATGAGTGTTTGTAGGATGCATTCAACTCATGGCAAACTGCTTCAAAATAAACTTTGCCATTTCACACTGTCGACAAGCCCCCCCTTTAGTCCCATTTTACACATTAGGAAACTGAGACTTAGAAAACATTGAGTATTTGTCCTGAACCATATGGACAATAATAGGCAGAGAAATCAAACCCATGTTCATTGACTTCAAAGCTCACTAGGCTATGCTGCCTCTCTGGCTTGTCTGTAAATGTATGTCTACATTTATAGGTAATGTAAATTTTGTACAAACATTTTGAAGCTCCCTGAATAGAGTGAGAGCATTGTAAGTGGTCCTTAAAATCATACTTCCATATTTTGACAGCACCAACTCCTAGCTCTTTCCTTCTCTTAGTGTTTTCAGAGATGTCTAAAAGGGCAGCATGACTTCTGTAGTACTCCTCTGTCATCTGTTCACAGGGCTCTTACCTGTTAGGTATCACTGGCTTCCTTTCTAGTATCTACATAAGGTAGGTCACTTCTCTCACTGCTGAGGTTCATTTTTAAAATGGTAACAGTTTTGAGGAAATAGCAGAGGGGTTGTTTAATTTTTCAACTTCATATGGAGCAGAATGAATTGAGCAGGTTCTTCCCGGATAACTGATTTCTAGTCAGCATGCTGCTTGAGTCCCCTGGTTGAACACATTTCAGCCATCCTGTGCCTAAGGAGAAAAACAGCTCTCCTGGCTCGTGTCGCTATGGTAACTGATGCTCAGCAGGCAGTTGCAGTTCCATTTAACATAACTGGCTTTTAGAACTTGAGGGGACAGTATGCTTTCACAAAAGAGAAGGGGAAGATGAGCGGTTTAATTAGTGTTTCTCCGTTTTATATAAGGATACAGGTCATTTCTAGTGTTTGATGATATCATGTTTAGTCCTGTTTTGCCTCCGTATCAGATCAAAGTCATCAAAGGCTGAATATTTCTCTCATCATGTGTGAAGTGCACAGAGTGGGCCAAAGAAGAGAAACAGGGCTTGTGTTGGACACTTGCGAAAGGTTTTTCACTTTATAAAACCATCTCGGCTTGAGAGTGTAGAAGAATTGCTTTCCTTTCCTCATCTACAAAGGAGCCTGAGATGGGTTGCTAGGCAACCTTACACCGAAGACTGGGGAGCTTTGAAATTAACATAGCTGACCTCCCCATCATCTCTGCAGTGCTGCTATTCAAAACCATTCTATGAGGCTACTGGACTCAAGAAAACAGATACAAAATGTAAGTGCAAAACAAAAGCATAGGGAAATAAATCTAACTTTTTTCAAGCCAAGACCAGGATTCATTCAACAACAAAAACGCAGCAGTTGGAAAGGATAGGTGGAGGGAAACACATAGGGTTAGTGAGTATAAACCAGAAAAAAACAGGAGGAAAATTTCCCTCACAATTCTTTTTGAGATGTTTGCAACTGTTCTGTAAGTAGTTACAGCAAAGGGTCTGAAAACACAGAAGGTCAAAATGTAAATGAATCAGCTTATAATCTTGCAGTTCTATTAAATGCATTAAAAAAATCCTCAGATCTCAATCCTCGCCACATGACAGTTTGTTTAATCTGCAACCCCTCCTCTCTTTCCTGTCACTACCTCATTAATCTCACACTGGTGGGTGTGGAAAGGGATGGCATTTATTTTTCAAGCAGATGAATATTGGAAGGAAATTACAAAGCTAGTCTATGAAGCAGAACATACACTCTTATCAGCAATCAATTATTGAGTTTGATTTTTAACATACCTCACAAGACTGAGAAATGGTAATAGTGACATTTCAAGATAGGTTGTTAACTTTATCAACATTACAGATCGACCGAGGTGGGTAGTGTTGTGGGAGGTTGGAGACAGCAAACACACACTGAATTTTCTTTTAGTAGGATTTGTTTTTTATTATGGGTGCTTAGGTAAAGCACTTCAGGAAACAGCTGGATTACAAGAGTCAAGAAATGAGCAAATATGTTGAGGTTGTTGGGATTCAAAGTTGCACTGTGCAAGAAATGTCAAACAGAACTGGGGAAGTCAAGGAGGAGTTCTTGGTGATGTGTTGGAATTGCAGGAATTGATGAAACTTTACGATTCAAAAATATGTGTGCATGTGCCTGTACATGTACAAATGTGTGTATGAAAACATACACATGTGTATGTGTCCACATACACACATGTGTTTTCTGTCTGTGAAAGGGCCTGAAAGCAGTTATACATCCTAATAATAATGAGCAGATGTCTTTCTGCCCACCCCAACCCTTTTTAAAAAAGATTTATTTATTTTGTTTGAAGGAAAATCTATAGTGTGAGGGAGAGACAGACGGGGGGCAGGGGAGGAGAGCGGCAGAGAGATCTTCACCTGTTGGTTTGCCCCACCAGTGACCAGCACTGGGCCAGGTTGAAGCCAGGGAGCCTGGATTTTCTTCTAGGTCTCCCATGGGGGTACATAAACCCAAGTCCTTGGGCCATCCTCTGCTGCTTCTTTCCGGGCATACTGGCTGGGAGTTGGATTGGAAGTGGAGTGGTAGTACTTGTACCTGTGCCCATCTGGCATGCCAGTGCTGTATGCAGCAGCTTTACCTGCTATACCACGATGGCGGCCCCAGTAATGGAAACCAGAGTTGTTGGGACGAATTACAGATTCTCCGGTAGTCGCAGGATAATTAGGAGCTGAGCCTGGAACATTTTGATATGCTAGAAAGTGAAAATAATTGGGGGTCACAGGAGCCAGCTTGAAGGGGAGCCTACTGGCCAAATCAGAAGCTATTTTTGCACCTGAATTATCAAGGTCATTAATAAATTATGCATTTTTGAAAGATAGCATTTTAGCAATATACATTATATTAAATAAGAATAAATTTAGAAGGTAAAGTAAAAATAAGCAAAGGACAGGCACTTGCTCAAAATACAATGCTGGGTTCCGAATGTTGGGTACTTGGGAGGAAATACTGATGTGAGAATAGTGTCCCTTATAACTGCCGTATTAGTGACAGGATCAGGCAAGAATCTTGATAAACCTAGTGTGACATTTTTGAGGAGCATCAGGATATGTGTGTGATCTGAAATTGTCTTCTTACAGATTGTTTAATCACAAGGGGAAAATAATAGCTACATAGTGGAGAAATTTGACCAAGTAATCAAAATCAATTCACCAATAAGAGCAGATGGACATACGGGCTTCCAGATGTCATACCCTGAGGAGACAACATCATTTATAGAACAGTAGGGCCAGGAATGCTTAATTCACAGTGAATCTCAAGGAAAGATCAGAAAAATTCAAAATAAGGAACTGTGTTCTTAAAAAAAAAAGGAAGGAAGAGAGAAGGTCCAAAAGTCTCTGTTAGAAAAAGGCTGGGAGAATGCCCTGAATAAAGATACTGGAGACTCAAGAATAAATGCCTGACCTGATCCCTGGGGTGGGGCTGGGTAGGGTAGTCAGGTCCTGACTGAAGGGAAAGGGTTATTGGATCAATAGTGTTGATGATTGTGTCCATGCTAAATTTACTGAAGCTTCACTTTGATTACACATGAGGTATCCCTATTCTTTGTAAATATGCATCACTGAAGCATTAATGTATGCAGCTTACTCTCAGAAAAGCATTTTACATGTGTACATATGTGTGGGTCAGTTTATATATAGAAGTTTGTAAGTACACACAGAAGGCACTGCTAATAAAGCAAAAAGGGCAAAACATCAGCATGGTTTTACTATTATGCATTCTATAAAATATGTATGTAGTGGGTAAATACATATCCTGGAATGTAGCTGCTGTTTGCATTTTTTTCATCCAACTTCTTGTACATTTGGAATGATTCCAGCATTGCACGTGGCAATGCCATGCCACAATGCCACCATGCCAGTGTCACCTCTCGAAATTAAAAGTTTAAACAATTTTTAGATAATGTTCTCCTTTCATGATGACAAAATGACTTTAACTGAAACTGGGATCATTTTTATTTGACATCTTAAGAAATATACAAAACAACCCCCAATACAGTACAACACACTTTAAAGAGGCAGGTTTATCTGGCCGACCCAGAGAAGTGGTATCAAGATCCAGGTAACACCTGGTTTGCTCCATTTCGATCCCTTGCCTCTTCAGGTGCTATGCATTCACTCATTGTTACTTTGCTGCTGGGTTTTCTCAGTATCCTGAACTTTCCACCTACACTCTGTATGAGGTGATACCCCCTGCAATCTGTGACTTCGGTCTACATGAAAAATTAGGCTGGAAGATTTTCAAGAAACTGTGTCAGGAGAGATTTTTCTTTTATTGACTGAAGCAACTTCGAATATGTAACAAAATTTACAAAAGCAGCATTTTTTGCACTTTAGTGCACTGCCTTAGGAGTTGTAGGCCTCATGTGCTTTCAGTTTAATCTCTAGCTACGAAGACCCTTCTCTAACTAACTCTGCTCAATTATAAGTGAGGATACGACCAAGTATTTCACAGCTCTGTTCTGCATGCCTCAAGTGTTTCTTAAAGCTCTTACATCATTTTACCTGTTAAAAATAAAACTAGGCTGCCTTTAGCGGAAACAGAAATAGTAATTACTTTCTTAAAATATTCCTATATTTTTAAAAAAGAAAGTTTTCTTTTACAGTGCCCAAATGATTTGTTTGAAGAAAGATAAAAATAACATGCATACTACTTGAAAACAGCCTAATTTAAAGATTGCCATTGATTCTAAGGTTATGCTACTTGGAAAGGATGACATTTAGAACCTGCTTATTACTCAGCTTTCCTCATTTATGGGATCAAATTGCTTTTATGGGCACCACACCAGATTCATTGATGTGCACTGTGAGGCAGATTGTACAGGGAGGCATTTTTTTTTTTCTAGAAAACATCTGGGTCTAAGGGAGAGCATTAGAAGGTAGGTGCGTCTTTTGCTCTTTGCGATGATTTATTATGTTACAGTAACCCTCTTCTAATCTGGCAGGCTGACTTCCAGCAACCACAACCGGAACCTGGAAACAAATGAAAAATATCTCAGAGTCCAAGGAAAACAGAGGCCTAAATTCCATGCATGTGAAGCAACAGTAGTGCCCTTAGGTCAAAGTCTATTTTATTTCTTATAAAACTGTTGGAGCCAATTAGCATAAGGACTCCCGAGGCCAGCTTTATATGCAGCACCTTTCTCTGCAGTTATTTTGTTTCTTTCTTCTTTTTAGCTAAAATCATACACATACATTTGCCCTTACCTCTACTCGTTTCCTACTCAGACTTACTCTTCTCTCCCATACAGTTCAACATTTATTTTTTTTTCACATGAGCATTTTAAGATGTTCAAGTAGCTCCTCTCTTAAAACTAATCAAGTCTTCTACAGCGCTGCAGTCTTCACTCCCTCACCTCAGCATTTAATAAACACATTTTTTTTTCCTGTACTATCTGTAGTTCCATTCACAGGGCTACTCCCAATACATGAGACAGCTTTGCTCAAATGAGAAAACAGAGTCCTTTTGCTACTAGGAGCTGCAGTTGAGGGTGGGAAATTCGGAGGTTTTTAGCTTCATCGAGTGCCCCCTCTGCTGGATCCCTCCAGCAGTACATGTGTGACACAACAGAACAGTCTACTGCTGTAGCTTGTCAGTGATTCCCACTGACTTTAAATTTCTTACATTTGCAATGACTGTTACTAAAACTCGGTTAATGGGCTAAAAGTACGGAGAAACTGTTCTGCCCTCATTTCTTTCTGTAGCTGCAGGATTGTATACTTGACCCTTTTGGCAAGAGTGCCTTTGTAAATTTCCTTGGGAACTCCTCTTCTTCTGTCACCGCCACTGCCCTCAGACTCGTTACTGTTTTCTGGCAGTCTTTTTCCATCTTCCACTTCCTGAATTTTTCTCCCTGGCAACTGAAGTAAATTATATTACAGTTTGTGTGAAAAATTAAAAGTGGAGTGTTGAAAGAATGTCAGCTTTTATTTAGGTTTCCTCCCACTTATCTCTGCTCAGTAAAATAGCTTAAAAGGATAATAAAAAGCAAATTTGAGGCTGGTTGTCCAAAAAAATTTACTTTTAGTCTACGATATATATAGTCATTGCAATGAACTTCTACAGTAACATAGAAATAGAAATTCTCTGGCACTTCATTTTTTCAGATACAGTCATGTTAATAATCGAGTTGGTTTCATTGAGTATTCCCTGTGTAATACACATGCATCTAACATTTTAAAAAACAGATTAACATATTGTCTGAACAATTTTATGCTTTTTAACTTACTTTGTGAGAGTTAACAGTTAAAAATCTTGAAGGGATGGCCATTGTGGCACAGTGGGTTGCCGCTTGGGATGCCCAGGTAAGTGCTGGGATAAAGTTCTGCCTGCTCCTGAGTTTCTTTCTAATGCACACTCTGAGAAACAAAAGATAATGCAGGAACTGGGATTCCTGCCACCCTTATAGGAAACCTGGATGGAATTCCTGGCTCCTTGTTGTTATGGCCTAGCTTTGGCTATTGCATACATTTGGGAAGTAAACCAGTGAAATGAAGTTCTCTTTCTCTTCATCTCTCTCTCTCCCCCTGCTTCTTTGCTTTTCAGAGAAACATCAATTTAAAAACCTGGGAGACAGGCATCTTGGTGTAGAGTTCTAAGCTGCCACTTTTGATATATCCCAAGCTTAAGTTCTCCTTGAGTTCCTGATATGCACCTGGAAAACAACAGATGATGGATTTATCTGGGTGACCTAAGTGAAATCTTAGTTCCTCAGATCAGGTTGACCCAACCCTTTGTTGCTTTAGGTATTTGGGGAGTGATTATCAGGTGGAAGATCTCTTTCTCTACAAATAAATAACTTTTTAAAAAGTGTAAACAAATATTTAAAAAATGTTTAAGGACAGCATAGCACTGTATTATTGGAAAAATATGAATATGGCCACATCCTATATATTAGATGTTTTAGGGTAGGGTAGATGCTAAAAATACACAAAAAACTTGGTTGGCACTTTTTTAAAACTGAAAAATCAGGGGGTCTTGTTTCAGAGTTTAAAAATGATGGTATAATATAGAATCACAGGATTGCAGGACTTGACATGGACTCGATGATAAATTCACACCTAAAGTAAGCCTGAAGAGGACAACCTGGAGCCTGGAGGCAGGGCAGAGAACAGGAGCAAATTTCATATGGAAGAGGGTAGGGCGAAAGTGTCCTTGAAGTACATGAAATGAGATGCTGCATGTCAAGAGTCTAGAATAATGGGTGGTGGGGAGAAAGAAGGAAGGAACAGAATCAAAGAGAATCCTGAGTCTTGAATGGTTGAGCCTTCTATGGTAATTTTCTCATCCTTTTTGCTTTGGTTCTCCATTTCCAGTGGAGTATTATAACCAAGTAGAGCTACTATTTATTAACAGCCTGAGTCACTCATTAAAAGGCATATATATATGTTCCCTCATCTAGTCCTTCCACCCTGAGGCAGGTTATTATCCACTTCACCCTTAATCCACTTCTTAATAATGTACCTGTAAGAATTGTTCGTTCTGGGCCCGGCGCAGTGGTGCAGTGGTTAAGGTCCTCGCCTTGCACGCCCTGGGATCCCATATGGGCACCGGTTCTAATCCTGGCGGCCCCTCTTCCCATCCAGCTCCCTGCTTGTGGCCTGGGAAAGCAGTTGAGGACGGCCCAAGACTTTGGGACCCTGCACCCACGCGGGAGACCCTTTGGATTGGCATAGTATCGACCATTGCGCTCATTTGGGGAGTGAATCATTGGACGGAAGATCTTCCTCTCTGTCTCTCCTTTCTGTATATCTGCCTTTCCAATAAAAATAAAATAAATCTTTAAAAAAAAAAAAAGAATTGTTCATTCTGGTCCCAGCACAGTAGCCTAGTGGTTAAAGTCCTTGCCTTGCACACACCAGGATCCCATATGGGCACTAGGATCATGTCCTTGTGGCCCCACTTCCCATCCAGCTCCCTGCTTTTAGCCTGGGAAAGCAGTCTAGGACGGCCCAAGGCCTTGGGACCCTGTACCCTTGTGGGAGACCTGGAAGAGCTCCAGGCTCCTGGCTTCAGATTGTCTCAACTCCAGCCATTCTGGCAGCTTGGGAAGTGAACCATCGAATGGAAGATCTTCCTCTCTGTCTCTCCTTCTGTGTTATCTTTCCAATAAAAATAAAAAAATCTTTTTAAAAATTTGCTCAGTCTACTTTGCTCATCTTGTTCCTCCTTAGCTATATCTGAGACAATATTTAGTTTCATTAGGTAGACAGATGTAGACAAAACGTTTTCTTCTAGATAGTCTCTTAAATATGAAAGGCAGTTCAAATAGTAAATAGATAATGGCTTCGAAGATGGGTGGGACAGGATGAAATTAGATTCTGGTATATTTCCCATGACCCGGGACAAACCATTTCGGTCCCAGAATATTATTTGTAAGAAGTTGAGAATCAGGAAGTTATAAAGTGAGGAAAGCCCCTGGAATAGTATGTAACAAATGGCACAAGTTTAAAAAAATTTAAAAAGCCCATTTTGGGAACAAAAACAAAGTCCTGATTTTACAGATAAGAACGTTAGTTTGCAAATGTCTTGCTGGGAGAACAGATGGTTTACTTTATCCAATTTTCATGACTGAGGTATCCTATCATCCATGTTCACTGATTACAAAATCATTCTGTATCTTACAGTTTCTGCCTCAGTTAGCTACCACTGCCATAACAAGTATCACAAACCAGTTGGATCAACATGATTTACTTTTCAAGGACCTGGAGGCTGAAGTCTTAATTCTTGGTTCAAGCATGACAAGGTCCTGGTGAAGGCCTGTGTCTAGGTTAACAGATGGCTTTTTCCCCCCTAAGATTTATTCATTTTGTTTGAGGCAGATTTATAGAGAAAAGGAGAGAGAGAGAGAGAGAATGAATGAGAATTCTCCACCTGCTGATCACTCTCCAAATGGCTGCAGTGGCCAATGGTTTAGCCAATCTGAAGCTGGGAGCCTTGAACTTCTTGGCATCCATGTGGGTACAGGAGCCTAAGGACCTGACTTATCATCTACTGCTTTCCCAAGATGTAGGCAGGGAACTGGATCAGAAGTGGAACATCAGGGACTTTACTGGCAAATTAATCTGTAAGCCACTGTGCCAGCCTCAGATGATTGACTTTTAAATAAAAGATTTATTTGCTCATTTATCTGAGTGATACAGATAAGCTGCAAGAGAGAGAGTGCGCATCCACTGGTATATTCCCCAATTTCCTCAAAATCCAGGATTGGGTCAGGTCGAAGCCAGCAGCCAGAAATTCCATTTGGGTCTCTCATGAAGGGATAGGAATCCAAGCACATGGGCCATTTGTATTTCCAATGCTATCTTCAAGGAGCGTTGCCAGAAAGCTGAATGTAGCTACAGAGTAACTAGGACTTGAATTGGCATTCTGATAAGGGATGCAGGCATCTCAAGTGATGGTTTAATCTGGGGTGCTAACGACAACGCCTGCCCAAAAGTGTAGCTTTCTGAGTTTGACTTCTTGTTATAGCTTCAGATGTTGGCAAAGAGAGCCAGAGAACACTCTCAGATCTTTCCATTTTTTTCTCTAAAGGTACTTACCACATTCATCAGAACCCCATCCTTACCACTTCCCCCCGGACGCTCCACTCCTGAATACTACCACTTGTACCACTTGTGGGATTAGGATATCAACACAAGGATTTGGGGGTACAGTCTATGGTCATGTCCTCAACAATGCCCATTCGTGCTGCAAGATTTCCCCAACCCCACCCCCCTGAACTGATGATAAAGAAATAATTTTTTCACAATTTCAGTTCTGAAAAAGAAATAATGCCTATACTATAGCACAGTGAAGAGCAAAAACAGTAATACATGTAAAAATGTTCTAACAAGCAATACTTCATTTATGCTTTTTATTATTAAATGTTTTTATGAAATCAAAAAGTAGGTGAAAATGTGGAGTGATTCAAATTTTAAATACAAAATTAGAAAGTGCTCTGAAAACTTGGAAAAATGATCAGTCACAAAAGAATGTAACTCAAAAGAAACAGGATTATTATTATTATTTTAAAATTATTCTGTATTTGAAAGATGAAGAAAAAGAGAGATGGAGACATCTGCTGTTATCCCAAATGCTAGAAACAGCTTGTGCTGGGTCAGGCAGAGCTAAAGGCTGGAAACTCAACCCTGACCTTCCATGGAGGTGTCAGGGATCCAGCTACCAGAGCCACTGACTCACTAGTGCGTTAATAGGGAGCTGGAACTGGAAGCAGAGCTGGACTCAAACCCAGGCCCTCTGAGATAGGATGAGGATGGAGCAGGTGGCATCCTGTCTGTGATGCTAAATGCCGCCCCCAGGTAAAGGATGTGGAAATAAAAACAGCAAGAAATCTATAAAAACATCCTGTATTCACCGCAAATGCAGGAAAATCGAAGATTGTGCTTTTCAAACAAATGAGAAATATGTAGATAAGGAACTTAAAATAACAATAAAAGCTGAGTTCTTTAAGAACCGGTTAAATATAATTTGAAAGAACTGCTCTGCCAGGGTGCTGTTAGGCACAGTTGGCTTAACAAGTGGTTTTCACATGGTGAACTTTATGAGCTCATTTGTCAAATCACACTGACATTGACAAGCACAAGAATGATCTCAACAAAGGAAAGGGAAACTGACACTCTTTATATTTTTCCAGAAAAGCTTTGCCTAAGAAAGTCACATTTTCTGCAATACTGCTCCGTAACATTGAAGACTTCGTGAGAAACCTGATCTTGCAAAACTTGTGAGCCTTGTTAGTTCTAAAAAGAACATAAAAATACAGTCATAAGATCTTTATTAAAATATATATTTAAAATATATATTGTCTTTTTCATAAATTTACAAGGAGGCATACTTGGATTTTTGAAACAGAATATAACCAAAAAAAAAAAAACCTAAGAACAATGCATTCTATTATTTTCCCTATAATAAGCAATAAACTTTGCTTAGAAAATGTATAGAACGCTTAATTATCCAGATGTTAACAAAATATTCTTTGTAGGAATGGCTTACAGTCTTTACCACAGAGCTACCAAACCTACATTCAGTCAGGAGAGTCAGATGGTCCAGCTCTCATTCAGCTTCTACATCAGGAAGCACAGGTTTGACATAGGCTTTTTTTATATGCAGCAGCAGCCTCTGCTGAAGAAACAATGTTTCCATCACAAAATGCTGGCTCAAAACTGAAGAACTGAACTGAACTGAAGAACTCAAAGTTGGTAATCAACAAAAGTTAAAATTCTCATGTTCAAGGTCTTAAAGACATGCGTGCCTTATCGAGGATATCCTTTCTGATTTTTGGATAAGTTGGATGTGCTTCAAGAACCTGCAGAAAAACAAAGAATCCCAAAAGGAACCTGAAATTAATGATCAAGAACTAGGGTGCCTCAAAAACTAGTAGTAACAAGCACTGTGGCTAAAATGCCACCACAGCAATGCTACAGCGCCAACAGCATGTTTGCAAGGTGACACGACTCATTTACATTCCTAAATGACAGCAGTGGAATATGATTACCACGTGTGGAAAATACAACAAATATAGTAGTTTCCTTAACAAAGAATTGAAGGAAAAATTATATGTCAATGATATTTCATGAACCTATTTCTTCCTGATATTGGTAAATCCTTATAAAGCGAATTTTAAAATTAGGATAGTTATGCCTGGAGAAATTTCAAAACAAGAATTTCCACATTCACTGATCTAAATAGATATTTACTTTAAAAAAATTCACAAATGATTCTAATGTACAGCCTTAAATTAATGTAAAACCACAATTGTAATGTGCAGAGACTCATTCCTCAGCTGCTACCACTGAGGCCAACTATCTGCTATAATGATACTGACAAACATCTGGGATGAGGGACATCACAGAATTCTTTTTAGGGAGCTTTTCTTGGAACTCCTCACAGTGTTTAATGTAATGGTTGATACAGAGCATCAATGAGACAATGCATTTAAGGAAATCCTAGAAATTCAAAAATTAAAGTATTTGTCATTTGTAACTGAATAACTTCTAATTTTCAGAAAAACACATTTTTTTCTCTATTTATAAATCAAAGTTCATTGATGACACATTCACAAAAGTTTATGTTTGGAATAATGATCTGGAGAATGTACTACACCCAAATATCTTCTAATTTAAAAATTAAGTTTTGGGCCCAGCATGATAGCCTATTGGCTGAGGTCCTCACCTTGAATGTACCAGGATCCCATGTGGGAGCAGGTTCTAACCCCGGCAGGCATGATTCCCATCTGGCGCCCTGCTTGTGGCCTGGGAAAGCAGTCGAGTATCGCTCAAGGTGTTGGGACCTGCACCCACATGGGAGACCCAGAGGAAACTCCCGGCTTCAGATTGGCTCAGCTCTGGCCGTTGCGGTCACTTGCAGAGTAAGCCATTGGACAGATCTTCCTCTCTGTCTCTCCTCCTCTCTGTATATTTTCCTTTCCAATAAAAATAAAATAAATCTTCTAAAAAAAATTAAGTTTTAACATTTGTCCACTAGCCTCTTTGTAAAGTCACGAATATCTTACTTTTGATTCCAAATTTTTAAAAAATGCATTTGATTGTATAAGCTATTATTTTCTCAGTTTTGAACATGATAATCTCTCCAGATATACTTCATGTAACTTAACTACTCAAAATGTAGATTTTAAGATTATCTAATAGCACAAAATTATACAGATGAAGAATTTTAAGAAATCTAAACTTGAATGTTTACCTGATGACATATGTCAATTGCATCCACGTATCTTTTTGCTTTTAAGTAATTAAATGCCAGTTTGTATCCTGTTAAGAACAAAAAAATATGAGTATTTTTCATAGAGTCTACTGCTAGAATTCCTTATTATTATTTAGTCAGTCACTAGAAAGTTCATTACAGAAGTTGGTGACAAAACTGTCACAGAGGAGAGCGGTGTGACTACAGCAAGCAGAGTGTCATTGAAGAAGAGTGCAAAGAAAAGACTGGTGAGGACAAAGGCTCCAGTGAACTTCCTGTTAGCTTAGAAGACTGCCACCCCATGAGGGTGCTTTCTGTTCCCTACTACAGAAATCTTATTTATTCCAGGTTATTTAACAACTATTCACTTAGTAAAGTTTTATTTGCCTTAACACATCAAGGTACCTGATTCCTTTGGTAATGAGGTCTATATTCACTTAGGACAGAAAGTTCATTACTCAGGTAACTGCATGGGTAAATGAATAATATTAGAACTGAGATAAATACTGTGAAAGAATGAAAGAATGATGTAAATCAAGATTCAAGCCAGGATGTGGGTATTCCAAGTGGCAATTTAACTCACTGTACCAAAACATCTGGTAAAATTTCAGATTGTCAAGTGGAATATAAGGGTTTTAAAAATGTTCAACAAAAAGGCATAGGCATGAAAAACTCTGGATAGAGTTCATACTATAAAAATTGCTTTAAAAAGATGTATTTTTGGCTCGGCGCAATAGTGTAGTGGTTAAAGTCCTTGCCTTGCATGCGCCAGGATTGCATATGGGTACTGGTTCTAATCCCGGCAGCCCTGTTTCCCATCGAGCTCCCTGCCTGTGGCCTGGGAAAGCAGTCGAGGATGGCCCAAAGCCTTGGGACCCTGCACCTGCATGGGAAACCCGGAAGAGCTCCAGGCTCCTGGCTTCAGATTGGCTTGGCTCCAGCCATTGCGGTCACTTGGGGAGTGAACCACCGGACGGAAGATCTTCCTCTCCGTCTCTTATCCTGTTTGTATATCTGCCTTTCCAATAAAAATAAATAAATTAAAAAAAAAGATGTATTTTATTTTACGTCTAAGGTAGAGTAATAGAGAGAGAGGGAAATATTAAGAGAATCTTCAGTCAGCTGGTTCCGTAATATCTATGGCTGGGTCAAGCAAAGCCAAGAGCCTAAAATTTCATCTGGTTCTCCCATGCTGACAGTAGAGGCCCTATGATGTATGCTATTTTCGGCTGGCCTTCCTGGGAGCACTAGCAGGGAGTTGGATCTGAAGTGCAGCACCATGATGAACTGGTGCTCAGAAATGGGATGTCAGAGTCACAGGCTGTGGCTGAACTCTCTGTGACACAATGCTTGCATCCATACTACTGCTATTGCCATTATTATTAGTGCTATTAATAAAGATTCCATAGTTTTTTCCATTCAAATAAGCACCTTTCAATTCTACTTTTTAAATATCCCCATTTGTACTTATAACATGCTTTCCAAAACAAATGCACCAAACAATGTTAGAAATATTTTTCTGTGTAAACTAACACTACATTAGAATCACAAAGCTATAGATTTAGAAGAATCTTGATAGATGATCAGCACAAAGAAATTTAGGGTGGAAATAAGGGGCAAGAAAGGGCATGGAACTTGAACATGGCAACTGAATTACAGCTGTCAGACTTAATAAAACTCAACTATAGGCTGTATTCTCTCTTTTCCAAAAGAGAGAAAAGACAGCGTAAATGGTACAATGGCTGTCATGTAACCTGAGAATGGTGTGAAAGGAGAAGCAACAATGCTTTGATCTCTGTTGTCTCATTGGCTCACAGTTCCTGATTCCTCCTATCTTTTTTTTAAGGTCTTGTTTTATATATATTTAAAGTATACATCATTATATATAATAACATGGAGAAGCTGACAAGATTACATGGTCATGTAAATTATTCAATCCATCCTGGTAGCTTTCTAGCGGCAATATTCAAGTCTGAAATCTACAGAAAGAGCATGGGCATGATTTTAATGGTTTCTTGAAAACTGAGAAAGTGAAATGTTTTGTTAATTTGGCTAGTCAGATTGGGAGCACTGGATGCAATGTCAATCTTTTTTTTTTTTAAAGATTTATTTTATTTTTATTGGAAAGGCGGATATACAGAGAGGAGACAGAGAGGAAGATCTTCCGTCCCATGATTCACTCCCCAAGTGAGCGCAACGGCCAATGCTATGCCATCCGAAGCCAGGAGCCTCTTCCAGGTCTCCCATGCGGGTGCAGGGTCCCAAAGATTTGGGCTGTCCTGGACTGTTTTCCAAAGCCACAAGCAGGGAGCTGGATGGGAAGCAGGGCTGCCAGGATTAGAACCAGCACCCATATGGGATCCCGGGCATGCAAGGTGAGGACCTTAACCACTGTGCCATCACGCTGGGCCCTACAATGTCAATCTTAAGAAGTGCTTACTAAAGTGAAGTTGGAGTAGCCAATTAAATCATCCATAAAGAATGATGATGACACAAGGAAACAGCCATTGAGCTGAAACCTAGTTGCTGAAGTTTTCTAAGGAACAGAAATTATAAATTATTTTTATATCCATTGTTTCTGTGGAATAAACTGTCAACATTACTTTATGGTTATTTAAGAAGTTTTTACTTTATAAGCTAACTTTATTTTGAAAGATAGATAAGAATGGGGGTGGCTGGTGGGGAAATGCTTTAAGCTGCTGTCTACGATGCTGGCATCTCACAGTGGCCTGGGAAAAGCAGCAAAAGATGGCCTGAGTGCTTGGGGCCCTGATTCCCATGTGAGGCCTGAAGAAACTCTCGGATCACACAGCTCCAGCTTTCCCCAGCTCTGGCTATCTTGTCCTCTTGGGGAGTGAATCAGTAGATGAAAGATATTCTTTCTTTCTCCTCTTCTCTCCCTGTCTCCTTCTCTCTGTAACTCTGCCTTTCAAATTACAGGAGAAAAATCAGGAGTCTTCAAAAAGCTCACAAAAAATGGGTATTACAGAACTGTACATGGATTTTGATTTTTTCTTATACCAAATAAACTTCTTTTAACTCATAATTCCACAAACTTCTTGAAGTACTCTTGTATAATATCTGAGAATAAGAAATATTGTAACAATGGTAAGTTCCTGTACCTTGTATAAAACCAGTAAAATAAAGCAGCTCAGAAATATACAAGGGGCGGGGACCTCGGTTGATGGCTGTTAGTGTGAAGATGACTGTTCTGGGTCGACACTGTGCCATGGCCGCTGACGATGGATGCCATCACAGGCTGAATTAACAATGAGCAGGGTTCAGTTAAAACAGAGTGAATAGGAACAAAGTGGCAGAAATAGACTAGATAGCTTCTATGGTGATGGAAGATAAGTTTGCACCTCAAGACATTATTCATAGGTATTGGTGGCTTATAATTTATTGTGAATATGAAAGTGCTTTCAGAAAGGCTGAATATGAAAATCGGTTGTTAACATATATTTTGTTCTGAAAAATTGATCAACTGCATTTCAATGAAGCGTATGAATAAAACACAGGCTTCTTGTGAAAAATACAAGGTCCAATTTTCTAGACTTACCTACTGCTGGATTTGTCTGACTACTGTGCTTCCATGCCATCTCGTAGTTGAATGCAGCATCTGTATATGCTTGCTCTTTTTCCATGATGTATCCCATATATTCATAAGCCTTGCAGCAGGACTAAAGAAAAATGAAAGATGATCAATAGACTAAGTCACACCCCAAACTCCATGGGATGTTTCTGATTATAGAGGTCAATTACATTAAATAATGCAAAAACACAATATTTTAAACTTTGAGTATGTAATCTGATAATTCATAAAACTTAATAAATTTTGATACTATCCAATGTAAATAATCCTGATACCATTCCAAGCTCCTTCCCCAAACCTACAGAATCGCCATTTTTTTTTACAGAATCAGAAATACACGCAAAGGCATGTGTATTTTATACATATAGAGGTATAGTATTTTAGTAATACAAATACAGAACTTATCTTCAACAATTATTACATGATCAATACCTTCTCACCTCTGTTCCATATACTTCTTAATCCTAGACTAGGCATTTAAGAGTCAACAGGTTAGCAGTTGAGATTTTCAAAGTTTACTGATGAATGCTTTTCAAGATTAATTTAACTTAGAATTAATCTTTTACAATTTATTATTGTCTAATAAACTGATAAATGGTTGGTGCCTTGTGTTTCTAAATTCCTAAGAAATTTACCTTGACAAACTAGATAATTTTAAATTTTCTTTAAAAATCAAACTATCCATTTTGTATTCTATTTGATCAAAGAGAAAACAGATTTAGTATGATTAGGATGGATCCTGAAGTAAGGGGTTGGCCTTGCTTCATACTGGTAAAGTTGCAATCAATACCAGCATCCCATACAGGGTACCAGCTACAGACCTGCTTCTCCATTTCCAATTCAGCTCCCTGTTTAAGTACCTAGGAAAAGCAGTGCAGGATGGCTCAAGTATCTGGGCCCCTGCACCCAAGATGGAGACCTAGAAGAAGCTTCTGGCTCCTGATTTTGGCTTAGCTCAGTCCTCATTGTTGTGACCATCTGGGGAATGAACCAGCAGATGGAGGATCTCTCTCTATATATATGGTTCTTTCAAATAAATAAAATATCTTTTAAAACGTATTTTTTAGTAATTAGTATGGATTTGTGAAGCATATATAGCATATATTAGTTCAACTCCTAAGTTTAGTGATCTTAAAGATGTATTTATTTTTATTAGAAAGCCAGATAGATATACAGAGAGGAGGAGAGACAAAGATCATCTGTCCGCTGATTCACTCCACAAGTGGTCGCAATGACCGGAGCTGAGCTGATCTGGAGCCAGGAGCCAGGAGCTTCTTTCAGGTATCCCATGTAGGTGCAGGTCCCAAGGCTTTGGGTCATCCTCTATTGCTTTAGGGAGCAGGATGGAAAGTGGGGCCGCAGAGATATGAACAGGTGCCCATATGGGATCCCAGTGCATGCAAGGCAAGGACTTTATCTGTTAGGACTTTATCTGTTAGGCTATGTGCCATGCCCAGCTTAGTGATTTTTTTCAAATAATAGTATATATATTTTAATTTTCACAAATCTGTTAATAAAACATTCTTTTTCCCGTTAAACACTGAAATATTAGTAGAAGCTTAAATTCAAAGGACTTAAAAGATTTACATTTGCATGTATAATTCATGAACTTTTATTAAACAAATCACATT
Source organism: Ochotona curzoniae (assembly GCF_017591425.1). Classification (NCBI taxonomy): domain Eukaryota; kingdom Metazoa; phylum Chordata; class Mammalia; order Lagomorpha; family Ochotonidae; genus Ochotona; species Ochotona curzoniae. The sequence goes on from NW_024465369.1 coordinate 28,311,527, forward strand.
AAAAGCTGAAGACTTTACCCCACAAAATCTATTATGCACAATGCATTCTAATAATTTGGAAATGACATGCAGCTGTAGTAAATTCATTATGAGGATTTCTTAATAGGAAGGACAGGCGTCAGCAACTAATCTGTAATTTTCATTAGTTCTGGGATGAGCTGGATAATCACAGGCAAACGTCTGACATTCCAAAGCATTTCCTGTAAGCAGGGTATCACTATAGCAGAAACCGAAACTGCATAAATCTCCTTTTCCCTTATTTTCAAAGGCAAATGGTTTCTTATTAATACTTATTTCCTGATTGTGGTATGTATAAACATTTCATTTTCAAAATGCACACTGGAATACTTGGAGATAGCTATCTTTAAAGTTTATTAGAATTGTGCTATTGCAAGAAAGGTTAACAGAGATGCTGACCCTTCAGCCACCTACTTTATTATGACGCAGACATCGTTTTAATAATTCTTCTCCCATGTCATACTTCGCTGACTGAATATAAATATCAGCAAGCAGTAGCCAACTCTTCTCAAACTCCTCAGCATCAATGGGGTTCCAGTTCATTTTTGCAATCCGTTTCAGCTGGTTCCTGGCTTTTGGTGTCTGTTTCAAGATCATGTAAGCTGTTGCCATCCCCAGGAGTGCTGGGATATGATCCTTCTGTAATAAAACAAAGTTTTAGACCACTACAACAAGCAAAATAAAGGTACTCTGCTGAAAGGAAAACACAAAGCAGCAAATGCTATGTGATGGAATTGGTGTGAGGATAACAATTTTTCTAATTCCACCTAGATCACTGCCATGGTCATCATTTTTTGTATCAAGTAACTAAGTTGTCATGAAAACCTAGCCAGGCACTGAACCCAGAGCAATTCAGCAAATATGCAGATGCCACAAACACAATTTCAACACCTTGCTGTTTGGGGTTTTGTAAGATCGGCGAATTGAAGAACTGGTTTTGTTTTTGTTTTTGCTTGTTGTTTTTTAAGACTTACTTTACTTTTATTTGAAAAGTAGAATTACAAAGAGAAGGAGAGAGGGGGAGGAAATTCTATCTGCTGCTTCACTCTGCAAATGGCTACAAACACTGCACCTGTGCTGACCAAAAACCAGGAGCTTCTTCTGGGCTTCTGATGTGGGTGCAGATTCTGAAGGACTTGAACCATCCTCCGCTGCTTTCCCAAACACAGCAGGGAGCTAGAGCAGAAGCAGAGCAGGCAGGACATATGAGTCTATATGAGGTGCTGGCACTGCAGGAGCAGGCTTAGCCTACTACACAGGCACCAGGCCTTAATAGCTGTTGTTATTCTTTTAATAAACAAAATTGAAACACGACTGGCTTAAATCAATAGACTAGGCATAAATGGGGGAAATATGACATTTGATACCACAGTATACAAAGAACCTCTGTCAAGAAAATAAAAAATCTAGAAGAAATTGATAGATTTCTGGATGCACACAATCTAACTAAACTGAATCATGATGACAAAGAAAGCCTAAACAGACCAACAAATAAGACTTATACTGAATCAGTAATAAAGACCCTCACAATAAAGAAAAATCCAGGACCTTATGGTTTCAGTGCTGAATTCTACCACATGTCCAAAGAATGAATTCCAATTCTTGTCAAGCTATTGAGAACAATGGATAGGAAGGTAATCTTTCCAAAGCCCCTTCTATCAGGCCAGCATCACCTTAAATCCAATACAAGAAGAAGATGCAAGAAAGAAAATGATAGAACAAGATCTCTGAGCAACATAGAAGCAAAAATACTCAGGATAATATTAGGTAACTGAATCCAACAACACATCAAAAAGATTATTCACCTGGACCAAGAGGGATTTACTCTTGGTATGCAGGGATGGTTGAACATACACAAATCAATCAAGAGATATATCACATTAACAAACTAAAGAATAAAGGCCACATAATTATCTCAACAGATACAGAGAAAATATTTGAGAAAATACAATATCCTTTCATAATAAAAAGCTTAAGTAAATGGATACAAGTGGAACATTCCTCAACACAATCAAGACAACATATGAGAAACCTACAGCCAGCATCACATTGCATGGGGAAAAGCCGGAAGCACTTCCCTAAGATCCAGAAGCAGACAAGAATGCCTACTCTCACCACTGCTGTTCAATATAATCATGAAAGTTTTAGTCAGAGCCCACAGTCAAGAAAATAAAATCAAAGGGATACAAATTGGAAATAATGAAGTCAAGCTATTTCTGTTAGCAGATGACAGGAACCAAGACTCCACTAAGAGACTGATGGAACTCATATAAAAGTTTTGTTAAGTTGCAGGCTGTAAAAGCAATACACAACAATCAATAGTCTTTGTACACACAAAGTTACACGGCCTAGAAAGAACATGTAAGTTCATCCCATTCACAATAGCTGCAAAAAGTTTTAAATATCTTGGGATAATTTTAACTGAGGATGATCTCTATGATGAAAATCATAAAGCATTAGGGAGATATTATACTAAAATATGAAAAAAAATCTGCTACATTCGTGGATTGGTAGAGTAACTATCATCAAAATGTCCATACTGCGAAAAGGAATTTAGTATTAATGTTATAAATAAGATATGCATGCAGCTAATTACCTAGGAATTATAGGAAATGAACTCATTCTTTATACTTTTAGATTTAGAGTCTTCAGCTTCTTTATGGGATCTGATAGGGACAGTATTCTTTTAAATAGAATTCAAAGTCAGAAAATATCACTCTGGAACCAACTAGTTCTTTTTTTTTTTAAAGATTTATTTTTATTATTTTTTTTATTGGAAAGGCAGATATACAGAGAGGAGAGACAGAGAGGAAGATCTTCCGTCCCATGATTCACTCCCCAAGTGAGCACAACGGCCGGTGCTATGCCGATCCGAAGCCAGGAGCCTCTTCCAGGTCTCCCACGCGGGTGCAGGGTCCCAAAGATTTGGGCCGTCCTCAACTGCTTTCCCAGGCCACAGGCAGGGAGCCGGATGGGAAGCGGGGCAGCCGGGATAGAACCGGCGCCCATATGGGATCCCGGGCGTGCAAGGCGAGGACCTCAACCACTTGTGCCACCGCGCCGGGCCCAGAACCAACTAGTTCTTAAGATTGATACGGAGGCCAGCAGCAATCCATTCAGAAAACTAACTTACATGAACAATAAACTGTATGCCACGATTTAAAATATGGTATTTCTTAAATTTCAACAAAGGAATTATGGTGCTTTTATTAAAAAAAAAAGGGACTTCTCAGTTTCAAATACAATTAAAGGGAATGGCAACTTGGAAATTGCAACACCATGTCTATAACAAAGTTGTAGGGTAAGAGATAAAATTTGAGTAACTCTTAAGGAAAATTGCAAAAGTAGAAGAGCACAGTAAGATGTTCAATGTACAACACTGATCATTGCTGGAAGTTAAAATAACTTGGGAACAGAGATGGACAATTGACTAAGGGCTCGAAAAAAAACAGTCTCATCTGGCAGTCCTTCTTGGAAGGAAATAGCTGCAATGCCATTCACTGCTTTTACTTCTTTTTCTTTTAACCAGCACATTAAGAATAACAAGTTCATTGAAAATAAACTCACTGTTAATATGGTAGAACTCTTCCACATACCATTCAGCAACCTTACTTGAAACTACTTCATCATGTCCTCCCAGATTTTCTGTTGTTCTTTAACTCAGTGGCTGTCTCCAGCCACTTCACAAAACCCTTGAATAGCACAGAGACTTTGAGAGTATTACTCCAACATCTCCCAAAGTGCTCTGTCCAAAGAGTAACTGCTGCTGACACAACCTCACTGTTTGAAGGGAGACTTAGAGGCAATTAAGGTGCTAACCATGTTAATGACATCCAACCAACAGGAAGAGCTGTAGGTCTCCTGACCCTTCAATTAGGAAGAGGGAGAACGGCAGAGAGGGACCCAGTTAAGATTTTTCCATAGCTTATTCCTGCCAGTGAGACCTCAGAACAAGAAAATGCCAAAAAATACTGTAAACTTTCTGAGAGATACAAACTTATGAACTTAAACAGACAGTGGTCTATAGAATTGCTGAGTGGCAGAGCAAACCTAAAGCCTGAGGATCATGCTTAGAGCTGTTACTATCTGCTGATGGAGTAGACATCTACATTGCCTTCCTTTATATCAAGTGATTTAATGGGTAAGGGGAAGGAAACTCAGAACACCTATAGAGTGAGAAAGGACTGAGTTTGAGTAAAGTGAGAAAAGAGGCATGTCTTGCGTCTTGTGGAAATACTACTAAATCATAATAAATCGCAGGAGGTTATCTCAATGTTGCCAAAGAACATCAACATAATTTGCATTGATAAAATACCAATTGTCAGTATTGATCTCAGCTCTACATTAGAAAAATTCCAAGTTTACAAGTTGATAAGGTAAGATATCAAGGTAGCCAGGTATGACTCTCACTTGGCAAGTAAACCTAGGCTACATTTACACCACAAAAATTCTCCAGAGGAAAAATAAGTTGCTCCCTTGTGAATTTATAACCTTTTATGTAATTCCATCTCTGTAAAATTCAGCATTCCAATAGAGATAAATACAAAAGAAACATATAAAAAAATTAAATGTGTCTATTCTGGAAACAAAAGTAGCTTCACAGGGCCAGCAGTGGTACCTAGCAACTAAAATCCTCCCCTGGCATGCACCAGGATCCCATATGGGTGCTGGTTCATATTCTGGCTCCTCCATTTCCCATTCAGCTCCCTGCTTGTGGCCTGGGAAAGCAACTGAGTATGGCTCAAAGCCTTGGGGTCCTGCACCCATAAGGGAGATTCGGAAGAGGTTCCTGGTTTTGGCTCTTGGCTTCAGATTGGCTCAGCTCTGGCCGTTGTGGCTGCTTGAGGAGTGAATCAACAGACGGAAGATCTTTCTCTCTATCTCTCCTCCTCTCTGTATATCTGACTTTCCAATAAAAATAAAATATATTTTTTAAAAAAGTACATTATAAAAATCAGGGCTAACGTATGTGCATGTGTATTTTATATACTAATATATGGAGCTATATATGGAGCTCATACAATTTTACTGTCAATAATTTAAAACAGATCTTCAGAAAATTAAAAAATTAATGATAATATATTTGCATAAATATAGCATACCAAGTTGAAAAAAGAAATGACTAACCTCAGATGTTGCTATTTCAGTGAAGGCATTCAGTGCTTGTTCAACATTGGCTTTCTGTTTGGTAGCCATCAGGCAGTAATTTTCCATTATGTGAAGTTGTACATGCCCCTGAATTGTTTGAGGTTTTAGTTCTTTAAGGAGTTTTTCTGCTGTTCTCACTGCTAACTGCATACATTCTTGCTTTTCAGTTGAATTACTGTATGCAATTAAAAATAAATCATTTATGTTTATTATTCATGAGACAAAATTCATTGAGATTAGAAGTTCTGGTTACGCTAGTTTCACATTTTATTACTCATTTAAAAGTAATCACAAACAACACTTGTAGTTTTATAATACAAAATAATATAGTTACATGGTATTTTTTAAGCAAAATTAACATAGCCCTCAAAAGTATTATTAAACCATATCTCATTCTAGGATAAAGACAGAAATCAATGAAGATAACTTCATTATTTGATATGTAGGTTCATTTCAGCTAATATAAAGCTAGAAATAGAGTAGAACTATTAAATTTTCAAATGCTGTATCTATTTTGAAAGTGAAAGCAAAGGAAAGAATGGAAAGGGGCCAAGTACCTGATTGCCTCATTCAACATATGGTTGAATCCATTTTTCAACTTGGCAAACTGAGGCTCCAAAAGATAAAGTAACTTATTATTGTTGTGCCATAGTGAATAAAGCCTTTAAATGTGACACTGGCATTTCATATGGGCACTAGTTCATATCCTGGTTTCTCTATTTTTGATTCAGCGTCTTTCTAATAGCCTGGGAAAAGCAGAGAAGGATGGCCCAAATGTTTGGGACACTGTCATTCATATGGAAGTCTTGGATGAAGCTCTTTGCCCCTGGCTTCTGCCTGGCCCAGCCCTTGCCACTGCAACCATCTGGGGAGTGAACAGGTGAATGGAAAATTTTTCTTCCTCTCTCTGAAACTCTTGACTTTCAACAAAATATATACTATTTTCTCACCATGTTGCTCATAAGTCTTTCATAAAAGAAATCATGTGTCAAAATGTTCTACATTTCAAGTATAACTAAATTTTAATGTGTACTGGCAAGTTTTTTTCATACACAGATAGGCATATATAGATAGAAGTCAATAAAGGCAACCAAATTCCCACAGTCTAATCTCTAAAGCTGTTGGTTGTTTTCATAGATATTGAGTCTTTTGTTCTTATTCGAACCTCACACACATCTGGTTATTGTCTTCAAAACTGGTCTCAAGCTTCTATAACACTGAGCAGCTTTGTTCTCTTTCCACAACAGCAGTTACCCTTTGCCAGTCTCCTTTACTCCTCTCAAATCCCATCAATGTCGGCAAGCCCCAACTGAGTTCTCAGACTTCCATACGCTGCTCGTGAAGAGGTTGTTCTTGGAATTCTGTTTGCTTGGGAGTTACCTACCAAAATCCGTCTTGCCAGTTGTGACTTCCTTTCTAGATTCCAATTTTTAAGAGAGAGAGAGGAAGAGGGAGAGAAAGTGATCCTTCATCCACTGGTTCACTGCCTAAGTAACAACTACAGCTGGGACTGAGCCAGGCTGAACCCAGAACAGGAACAAAAGCTAAGCTGAGTGGCAAGGGCTCCAGCATTTGAAGCGTCACTGCTGCTGCCCAGGGTGTGCATCATTTTATATTTTCAAATGCTTGTTCAAAATCTCCATTTGGAAGGCTTACTGTTCTGCACAGTATTTTATCTCAAATCTTCTAAAACAAATGAAAAATACAAAAGTTTCTCCTTTGCTTTAAAATGTTCCATGTAAATTTCGCTTTCGACATTGTCTCTGGAGGTCTCAGCAACCTAACGCTTCCTCGTGTTCCTCCATGCCTCCTCTCCTGACACCATGCACTGCTACGACTTCTGTGAACTTCTCTAATACTCCAACTCATTTATTATTTGAGGGGCTGAAGATGCAATAGTTTTCTTGCCTCCTATGTAAATTTCACATTCCTCCTACATTCTCTTTATTCCATTTGCATTTCCCAATCGTGCTTTGCCCAATTTTGAGAGAAGGCACACACAGTTTGACAGGTAACCATTTCACAGCAGCAAGCCCCAGGCACTAGAGTGGGAATTTTGAGACCAGCTGGAATGTAGTCTATCATTATGATCACAATATACAAGTCAAGCCTATTCCATGTAACTGTTGCAAGGAATAAATCAGATCATTCATTTTTATAATATATATGCTCCCTATTGAGCACAGAATTTGGTATGTAATCACCATTTAGTGGTTACTATTACTGTGTGGATGATTTTTGGCACAGCTGTCAAATTCTACCATTTATCTTATTTTCTACATTATCTTATTTTCCCTTCTACATTAAGGGAATGTCTTCATAATGTGTCCATTTTGATTTAAGAAACATCCTAAAAGCATTTGATGCCAGTTGTAGAGAACAGTTCTATTAGGTATGACTTACTCACCTTAATTTTCATTATGTTATCTAATTATTTAGTTTCTTTTATAAAGTATCCCAGCCTATTTTCCCCAAACAAGTATCAAGCTATATGTCAAACACTACTCACCCCAAATTTTCATCCAAGTTCTCAAATACTTCACCTCCAATAGTTTCGTTATCTGGATTCAAGCAGATTTCTACCATATTATAAAGGGCATTTTGGCCCCAGTCACTATCTTTACGAGCTTTATTAAAATTGCGAAGGGCATCATTTGGTTCTCCTGTATACCTTGTTAAACATTAAAAAAATTATTTCAATCGCTGACCACAAAACTTGTAGTATGTTATACTCTAGTTCATAAAATTATTGACATTTAAAATACATTTTTTACTATAAAGAAAAATTTATTTCACTTCACCTACAATAAGACAAAACTATTATGTAAGATTTACTTGGTCAATGGATTTACCAAAGATACAATCCTTTACAGTATTGATATCCTGGCTCCAATTTCGCTCTGGAGTTGTGTTTCTCAGCCATTAAGAAAAATCGTGGAACATCCTCAAGTTTTCCACATCTTCTTAGAATATAAATCAAACGAGATAATGTCATGTAATTATCTAGAAATAAATAATATTTCAATTATGGACAATAAAGATGACTTTTCATTTTGATGGTTATATTCCTACATCGTTAAAGTATGATATATTTCAAATGAAGTACAATTTAAATATAAGAAAAGGAGTTCTTTGGAGGTTATAACGGTCCCTAACAAATCACATGGCTGTTCTGTGAAATGATAAGGTTAGGAAGGGCTACTCACAGGGTGAGAAAGCTTGAATGGGTGAATGTAGAAATACAATGTTTACAACTTGGTTCCAAATACTCCTGGAATCAAAACCTTCTACAAACAGTATCTATCTTCATAATCTATAATCCAATTACAGAAATTCAGGAAGACTGTTCTGACTACACAGGATAAGTGAGGGAATACTTGATACCACTGAAACACACACTTAAAAATGAATAAAGGATATGTTTTATATTATGTTTCACCATAAAAATTATGTTGGGCCCAGAGCAGTAGCCTAGCAGCTAAAGTCCTAGCCTTGCATGCACCGGTTCTAATCCCAACAGCCCCGCTTCCCATCCAGCTCCCTGCCTGTGGCCTGGAAAAGTAGTCAAGGACGGTCCAAAGCCTTGGGACCCTGCACCTGCGTGGGAGACCTGGAAGAGGTTCCTGGTTCTTGGCTTTGGATTGGATCAGCTCTGGCTGTCACAGTCACTTGGGGAGTGAATCATCGGTCGGAAGATCTTCCTGTCTGTCTCTCCTCCTCTCTGTGTATCTGATTTTCCAATAAAAAGAAATCAATCTTTTAAAAAATTATTTTATAAAGAGACCTCTGAAAGATTTTCATCTACTTTATCACACAAGGCCAAAATAATCCAGGTTGATAATATTATCATTTGCTCTTTCCGACACATAATCTTGAATCTAAAGATTTTGTTCTTGTTTTTTGGGATTGCTAAAACAGAGTACAACAAAAATACAGTTTAAGAAAAATAAGATTTAGATATTAGGCTTGTACACTAGCTACAAATACAGTTCTTGCAAATAATCAAAGAAAAATAGGATTATAATTGACTGAAATTTGATAGGGAAATCAAGTAAAAGCCTAAAAGTCATTATTAATATCTAAAAGTATTAAAAGGAAATAGGATGACTGCCTCATAATAGTCACAGATATTGTAATGATGAAGCAGGAACTAATAATTAACATTTCTGGCCAATATTTTGAAATATTTTGTTTTTCCTTTGACAGGCAGAGCTCACACATACACAGCCCACCCCCAAATGGCTGCAACAGTCAGGTCTATCCTAGGATAAAGCCATGAGCCAGGAACTCCATCCTTTTCTCCCATGTGCATGGCGGGATCTCAAGCCCTTGGGCCATCACCTTCTGAAGTGCATTAGCAAGATGGAAGATCAGACACAGCGTCCAGACTCAACCAGCACTCTGACATGGGATGCTTGTGTCCAAGTGGTAGCATAACTGGCGGCACCACAACACTGCCCTTGGCCAATATGTTTGCTGCAATATTGCTAACATATTGTGATGTAAGCTACTACTATCTAAAGTCAACACTCAGAGGATGGGTTCTGCAATAATTTTCTCCTACAATAACTGAATTGTATTATTTGAGTTTTAATTAACTATTGAAGGATCAAATACCATTTACTTATCTTTTAGCTCTTCATGAATTTCTCTATAAAAATATTCCTTCACGTAAGAAATCCAGTCATAAACTAAAATGTATCATGCTTTGAGAAATTTAGCTTGTCCATAATTATTGACAGATGGTAAGAAGATAACAAATAGTAGGATGTGTTAAGACATGAAGGCAGTGATATAGAATTACAGTACAGAATCTCTAATTTTGGCTGAGGGACTTGAGAGATTTCAGGTAGAAGTCTATTACTGAGCAATCTCAATGGACAAAGGCATCTGGAGCAGGAAGAGGAGAGCAGGGAAAGTAGGGAGGACGTAGGGGTGGTGTGAACTTTGATGTTATTAGATAATAAGATGAATGAAGATGGGTAAGAAATACGAATGGAAGGAAAATTTGGGGTTATATCATTATTAAAATAATTATATAATGTTAAACTTTACTCCAAAGTGCCATCCCAAATTTAGAACAAAGGAATAGCTTTTGATTTATTAGAACTGATATGACCCTATGACAGCTGGGAGCAGGAAGAGCTTAGAGGCTGAAGATTAGCTCGGCAACTGCACTAGTTCAGGTTAGAGGAGTAAATGTTCTAATTATAACAGTGGGTTAGGAGAAGACAGACTCAATGTGATAGCTTTCAAAAAGACAGGAGTGCTGGGAGTATTTAACAAGGTGAAGTTAGGGGGAAAACTATCCCATTGATTTGGATAGTTCAAGAGCAAAAAGATATAATCAGCCAAGACAGCAGCAATTAGATCTTTATCTAAGCTAAATCTAACTGGACAATATATTTCCGGAGTAAGCTAACACAGAGCTTTAAGCCAAGGTTTAAGATGTGCTATTGAGAATATCCAGTGATAATGATGATGATGACGATGATGATGATGACAACACATAAGGTAGATGCATGTTTTTAGGTTAATTCTGACATCATAAATCCGTGGCTTAGCATGTGATATGGTACAAGATATTGTGTTCCACCTCTCTTTTGCAGCTATAAAGGTGACTCTACAAGAGAGATTTTAAAGGACAGGAATATGATTCACTGGGGACATGTGCCCTTCTTAGCTCAATACTACAAGCACAGTCACTAGTGAGGCTCTGAAATATCAATACCTAGAACTCCAGTGGTCACTTGGGAGCATGATTTGTTCAGAACTGAAGTTAGAGTGCTGATGGCAGAACAAAGACAGAGGATACAAATCCTTTGGAGCCTTCATGCAATATACTGCATAGTCCACTTTGCTTTTGTTGTATTAGGGAACATAATGGTCAAATCCTTTTGTTAGGATTTTGTGTATGTGTGTGAGATGGAGCAGGGACTTGGCTAATCTCATCTGAAAGCATCTTTGTAAAAAATGTATTAATTTTCATTTGGAAGGCAAATTTACAGAGCAAGAGAGACAGAGAAAGAGAGAGAGAGCGAGAGAGATCTTCAATCCAAGTGGTTCAGTTCCCAAATGGCTGAAAAGTTGAGTTAGGCTGATCCGAAGCCAACAGCCAGCAATTTCTTCTAGTTTTCCCATTGGGTGCAGGGTTCCAAGGAATTGAGCCACTCTCTGCTGCTTTCCTCGGCCACAATCATATGGGATGCTGATGCCACAGGAGGAAGATTAACCTGACAGGTCACCATCTTGGCCCCTCTGAAACGATTTCTAAGCTAAATTATTGAGCAGCAAAGACTCTGGTGAATTATGAGTCCTAAAACATCTATGTTAATGGTACTGAAAGCTTAGATGAGGAGGCAGTGATAGTGACAGTGGAGCTCACAAAGATTTGCTGATAGCCTGAGTGTGATGTGTAAGAGAAGACAAAACACAAGTGGCTGTGGAATTTGTGATTCTGTGGCTGTGAAGAACAGTGACGCTATGCCTGAGCTGAGAAATGGCATAAAGTTACAGAGAAGGAAAAAAATGAAACATTCTATTGGGACATGTCAACTGAGTCCCAAAGGACAAAGTTTTTCAAGATGGAGGCGTGATAAGCTGAATCATGCATGAGGAAACCTGAAGTAAGTAACAACTGAGAATACAGTGTTGGACACAGAAGCATGGAAGTCACTAGCCACACTGTCTAAGTTACTTGGTGGAGTCTAGTAGAAAGACAGGAACCAAAGTGAAAACATCACATTTCATATCCTTTTAGAAGAAACTTGCTGTAAAGGAATACACAGGCAGACAGCAGTCATCAGAGAGGGATGAAAGTTAAGAGCTGGCTTTTATTTAATGAGTTTATTGAAAGTAGGGATATGTCATAGCATGGCTGTACACTGATTAGAAAAATAAACTTGATAATGCAGGAGACAGAGAACTGCAGGAGAACAGTTCTTGAGGAGCTGAGAGGTTGTATTTAGGGCAAAGAAAAGCTAGCCATGGATGGGAAGAAACTAAAAAAAACCAACAGAGCAAGATTTGGAGATAAAGGATGGAGAACACATTTTCTAATGTCACTGAATTCACATTTTCTCAGTGACATTTAGAAGGCAAGGATGTCAGCTGAGGACAAGCAAGGTGGAAATCATGTCAGGGCGTGAAGAGGAAGCAGAATGTGTAAAAGTAACTGGTGTAGCGATATGAGAGACATAGAGTAGATTTAGTAGTCCTAGGAACCAACTGAAGGGTTGTTATAACATAAAGAGTCAACAGTGCTGTGTTTTCTTTATAGCCATTCAAGTTACTGAAGTTGATGTGGGAAAAAACAGAGTCAGATTCAGCCATGGCAGAGGTTTTTCCAAAAACAAAAAAGAAAAGAAAGAAAACAAAAAGGAGGCTTAAGGGAGATGATTGCATTAACTGTATATGATCGCTGTGTATTTACCTGGTTTGCGTTCTAAAAGCTGTTGTAAGTGAAATGCTGCTTGTTCATAGTCTTGTTTTCTGAACATGAGATCAGCCATCATCTATGAAGATAAAAGTTGGCTCTAAAAACATTGCCAAATATTTCACAAAGCATATTCTTCTAATGAAGTGTCATATATGAAAATACAAATGACAGACATTTGTAAAAAGGAGCCATTTCAAGTTCAAGCACCTTGAGCAGAATGGCTTAGAGATCAGTGTAAAGAAGATAATCAAGAATGTGAGGAAGTTTGCTCTTGAAACTATATTTTTAGCAAAAAATATGTTTGCAGTAGAAAGTTCAACACTCTCCATGACACTATACAAAAGATGTCTCACTGGATTTGGTTATAATAATAATGAGAACACTAAAAACAATACAAATTTTAAGTCAGATTTTTCAAAGGCATTTAAAGCAAGGAAAACCTACTGGTTCTTAAATTATGCATTTTAAATCATGGCTTCTTACATTTTTCTTTAGTTGAAACAACTTTGAATAAAACTAACAAAACCTAAAGAAATGTCAGCCAGGCAGCTGTTTGAAAAGCCAACAAACACTTCAAGCCAAGTAAAGATGAGGAAAAAAAAGGAAAATATTCTACTAAAAATAGTCTGTTACAGAAGAATTCTTAGTTTTAATTTTCTCTAGCTCCAGAAGTTCCACTGGAACTCTTAAGTTAGTTCAGCATGTATAAGTAAGTTTTTAAAACATAATATTTACTAAGTTATAGCTTGGTCACATGAACTCTGCCTGACCAAGAATTTCCTTGGGTATAATGAAAAATTAGCTAGGTGCATGGCAAGTAACTGCCTGACCTTATTTTATGCTATATACTTATTCCTGTAAATAAAATGCAAATGATCCTTGGTCTTTTTGCTGTTGTTGTTAAATGTGCTAATGTGAGTAATTTCTGATTTCTTCCAACAGTCAACATGAATCATGCTTATCTAGTGTTAGCCATGTGGTGTAAAGGTTGGATCTTGGCTGGAGTATTAAACACAACTGCCTCTGTGTAAGTGCTGAGGCTCTCGGACTAACCATGGTGGCTGCTTCATTATCCTGGTCACTCTGGAGAAGTAGAGCACAGTGCCTCAGGCAGGCTTCAGGGTCATCCTGCAGCAGGTACAATCGGGCTAATTCCAACATAATCTATACAGGAAAAGTTAGGATTAGTTGGAAACTAAGACCATATGAAAAAACATATGAACATAAAATGAACTTTAGTTGGCCAAAAGTTATAACAATAAAAATTCCAAACACAACAGATAAGGAATACTCTGTGCTTGCCAGTCAGTTTTCACTTTCATTGGTAAAAGAAACAAGAAAGCAGGTGGAAACACAATTAAAAGGCAGACATGCAAAGCCTTATGAAAAGAACACAGGTCTTAGGTCTTAAAAGCAGGAGATTGGATTCTGTTCCATTTTTCAATGATGGGTTCATACCAAATTCCTTTTCTCTTAAAAAAGGGCTCATATAGATAATTTCTAAGGTATGCTGCAGATTTATAATGATAATTTTGACTATTTTAGCCATTACTGTAAAAGTATCCTTTTGGTTATATACAGGCAGCTTCGCCCTATATCTGAGAGTTATATTAAAATTAGGTTCAGTTTTTGTCCATAATTCTAGACTATGGCTGTCTTTTATTCTGCATCACTTAACTATTAGCCATTGACCAGAAAGGTTTTTAAGAAAAAATTGTTTTTCTACCCAGGATTTCTCAAACCTTGACAAAACAATGGCATTTTGGTTCATACAACCAGCTGTGAACATGAGGATGTTACACAAAAATCATCTTTGCTATGTGAGATTGCAGGATCAGTACAGACACTTCTTCCTCAGCACCAAATACAACTGAAACACAGACGTGTATAAAAGCTATTAGCAAAGTGAATTAAATCATTAGGATCCAGACCATCCTGAGAAACTGTTTGAAAATATTAAAATATTGGAGAGTATTAAAAAGAAATATATTGTAGGTTTGCCTTATCCTGTTTATTTCCATTATTGTTTTTAGATGCGAATGTTCTGAAGTTAAGGCATCATATAAATATTTTGAGCAATCTTTAGAAACAATATTAATTTTTAATGTGCTTCTGCTATGATGCTTTTCAAATCTTCATAAATAAGCCAGTAAGAACTTCATATTTGAGAGTTAAGCAGCATCAGGAATGAAAGGTGCTTAAAGTTTCATCAAAGTACTGACCTTATTGTCCGTCTCACAATGAACCAGAGCCTCTCTATAAAATTTAATTGCTTTTTCATAGTCATGCTGAGCAACAGAATGTTTTGCAATCTCGGCACAAATTTCAGCAGCTAACTGCTTCTGTGCGGGAACTGCATCTGGCTGTTCCATCTGAACACGTTTTAGTACCCGAGCCTGTAATTCTCGAGCCTAGCAAAAGATAAGAATATAAACAAATTTTCAAAAAAGGACATTAGACAATGCACACTCTAATTTCATGGAAGAATTATTCTAGCATTATTGGTCCTTGATCTAACAAAGTCTGAACCAAAAAAATTTTTTTCTTCTTTTTGATTTAAATGTTTCATTGACAAATAAAACAGTGCATATTTAGGATGTCCAAAGTATATATACACTGCTGAAAGCAAAATCTAGTTAATTCACATGAACTATCTATATGACATTGTTTTCTTAGTGAAAAGACTTAACATCCATTTTGTTAGCTTTTTTTTTTCAATTCCTTTATTTGGTATTGATACTGAAGTAGACATTTTTTTATTGACATAGAACAGAGTACATGTACATCACAGATATAATTCTAAGATTATAATGATACTTTCCCTCCCTTCCTTCTTCCCTTTTTTTAAATGATAACATACTTTGAATTTACTTTATAATCACAGGGTTGATGCTCTTTGAAACAGAGTTCTGCAAGTATAAAGTTGGACAACTACAAGCACATGTTTACCTGCTGCAGTGAAGTGAATGCATCATCAGGTCTTTCCATTTTACTGTAAATTTTTGCTAGAAGAACTTGAGAACGTCCATCTTCCATGAGGGCTGATAGTTCATTTACTATAAAAGAGTAGAAGATAATAGAAAAAATTCATTTTAAACAAGTACTTAATTTTTCTATAACTCTTAAAACTGGTCTTTAGATAAAATGATCTTGAGAAATAGTAAAGTTCAAAAATTTTCAGTTAACTGATGATCAAACTTTTAAAAATTAGGATGGAAACAGAAGTAAGGTTAAAGAATTGTATAGGTAACAACCTAAATATAGAATATGAATTTCAATTTTCATTCTTAAGTGTATAAACTTTGTCCAAGTCTATAAAAAGATAAAAACTTGCTAGGTTAAGAATTTAAATGCTGTATTAGATAAACATACTTGATAAAATATAAACTTAAAAATCAAGTTTGAAGGCAAAAATCTGATTTTAGATCACATGGTATTAGCAAAAAAAAAAAAGAGAGAGAGAGAGAGAAATCTCCGTGGAGCACAACAAGGATTCCCATAACCAGAGTCACATAACTGAAAGAGTTTATAATAAAAGTAGAATTTCTTTAAATGAAAATTCGTTGTTTTTAAAAAGAAAAAAAAAGCCAAATACAAGAAGGCGTTTTTGTAACATCAGATTAGGGAAACTAGCGGCTAAAGTCCTTGCCTTGAAAGTGCCAAGATCCCATATGGGCACCAGTTCTAATCCTGACAGTCCTACTTCCCATCCAGCTCCATGCTTGTGGACTGGGACAGCAGCCGAGGATGGCCCAAAGCCTTGGGACCCTGCAACCATGTGTGAGATCCAGAGAAAATTCCCGGCCCCTGGCTTCAAATCGGCTCAGCTCTGTCCATTGTGGTCACTTGGGCAGTGAATCATCAGACAGAAGATCTTCCTCCTGTCTGTATATCTGACTTTGTAATAAAATGCACAAATTAAAAAAAAAAAAAAGTAGGGAAACTGGGGTCAGTGCTGTGGTTAAGCCACCGCCTGTAGTGCAGGCATCCTATATGAGCAATTGTTCTAGTCTTGACTACTCCACTTCTTACGCAGCCCTCTGCTACTGCACAGGGAAAAGTAGCAGAGGGATGGCTCAGACATAGGGCCCTGCATCCATATGGCAGACAAGGATGCAGCTCCTGGCTCTTAGGGCTTGGCTTTTGTCTGGCCCAGCCCCAGTGGTCATGTGGGGGATGAATCAGTGAATGCTCTCTCTGTCTCTCTCTCTCAACTCTTTCAAATAAAATATGAAGGAGCTTTTCCAGGAAAGATTATTAAAGGCCAAAGTCAATCTTAGGAAGTAACTTCTTAGGAAGTTTTATATAACAATGATTTTTGTCTTAATATTATTTCTAAGTTTTCTCCAATCTAAGCATCCATCAATAGGGGACTCATCAAATACGACATTAAACACACAGCAGAATATACTACATTTGCCAAAAATAAAGAGCAATATTTTCCAGTACAGAAAGAAATTATCAGAGGTAACGTGCATATGGCAAAATTACAGGTACAATGTATTTAGATGGGAAAAGTGGTGCATACAGTCATCTCTAAGTTTCCAAAGAAACATTCTTAGATTCCCTCCATAAAATGGCACAGTGTTAGCTGACAGTGAAAACAAGTCCTTTTGTATATTTAAAATCATTTCCAAATTATTTAAAATGCCAAATAAAATGTAGGTGCAGTGTAAATAATTTTAGCATGTTATTATTTGGGAAATAGTGACTTTAAAAACTCTGAACCTGGGCCCGGCGATGGGGCCTAGAGGCTAAAGTCCTCTCCTTGAATGCACCTGGGATCCCATATGGGCACCGGTTCTAATCCCGGTAGCTCCACTTCCCATCCAGCTCCCTGCTTGTGGCCTGGGAAAGCAGTGGAGGATGGCCCAAAGCTTTGGGATCCTGCACCCATGTGGGATACCTGGAAGAAGTTCCTGGATCCTGGCTTTGGATCAGTGCAGTACCTGCTGTTGTGCCCACTCGGGGAGTGAATCATTGGATGGAAGATCTTCCTCTCTGTCTCTCCTCCTCTCTGTATATTTGACTTTCCAATAAAAATAAATAAATCTTTAAAAAAAAAAAACCAAAAAACTGTGAACCTGTTCAGCATAGATTTTTTTTCTGAATATTTTTTAATCCATGGTTGATTGAATCCACAGATTAAGAAAGGAGGGCTGATTATAATTTTGTGTACAAGAGAGACACAAAGGGCCCTGGTGGCTAGACGAATTAGGACAACACCCAAGTTGATAAATGTAGCTTTTTATGGAGAATACGAGTGGCTGCAGCTCTGATTTATCTCAGTAATTTTAAGATTCTGGCAATGAGGGGCCAATCCTGCAGTGGAGCTGGCTAGGGTGCTGTAAAAAGGAAGGCACCCCATATGAGCAACAGTTTGAGACATAGCTATACCGCATCCGATCCAGCTCATTGCTAATGAACCTGGGAAGACAGCCAAAGATGGCCCAAATGCTTGGGCCTTGACTGCCCATATGGGAGACTCAGATGAAAAGACTTAGGGCTTTGTCCTGGCCCAACCCTGGCTGTCATGGCCATTTGGAGAATGAGCCAGTGCATGGAAGATCTTTCTTGTCTCTTTTCTGCAATTCTTCCTTTCAAATAAATAAATAAATCTTAAGAAAAAAAAACTATGAGAAATAAATTAAAATCTCAATAGTTCAGGGAAAATTAAGCAATTTTGTGAGTTGTTGAATGTTACGATGCCATTATGCAGAATAATAAGAATGCATTGAAATAAAACTATATCTGCATGATGGTGCATGATGGGTGTGAAACAAAATGGAAAATAGAACAGTCAATTTCTGAAAGGTACAGTTATTGTGTTTATATATATGCAAGCAGAACATGCATTAAATCACAAACTACTTTAAAAAGAACAATATGGGCAGTGCAAAGATGGCCGATCAGGGTAGGAACATGTAGCCAAGAGTGCAGATAGAGCTGTGAGAAAATAGGTGGAGCACAGAGCCGGAAAAGGAAAATCACCAGACAGGGTGAGCAAAGTTTCCTGGAGGCCACCAGAGAGAAGCAGAACTGAACAGACCAAAAAAAAAAAATCTGATGAAAATGACTGAGGTTATAGCCAACACCCTAAGAGGAAGGTGCGCACAAGGCGAGCTAAGGAAAGGCACCCCTACCCACAAACAAAAGCCTAGTAAATTCAAAGCCAACACAAAAGTAACAGGAGCAGGCAGACTCCCAGTGGCAGTCTCCCCAAAGGGACAGTATGAGGTAAAAAGCTATAGGATAAAACACCAGCAAAGGGAGACAAATTGAAGTTCCCAATTGGATGCCCCTAGATTGGGGCAGTCATGCCACTGGGAAGCGAGCCATTTACGGTGGAGTGAATCTCTGGGGAGTGAACCAGTCAAGTGAGGGACTCAGGGAAGGAAATCAGAGTTCACTCCAAACCCTCTGGAGAGATACCAGAACCAGCCAAGAGGGAGATGCTAGATCACTGTGGGTCAGAAACTAGATCTCAATCAGCTGCATGAACCCCAGAGTAAACAACAATGAAAGCCCAGATGCATTCCCTTGGCTACAGATAAGACCCGGAGGCTCAGTCGGCAACACCTGGAGGGTCAAGAGCCAAACAGGTAAGCAAGGTAAAGACACAAAGGTACATGAACATTAGTGGCAGGTGGTTGCTTGAGCAGCCCCAGAAATCAGGAAACTTAGCCAAACAGTGAGCTAACATTTGAAGCAGTCTTGACAGAGGTGCTGGCAATAAAACCACCTGCTTCATTTCAAAGTTCCACAGACTGTGGGCAGGGAGAATCAGAAACACAAGACCACATGCTGAGTGCCCCTTGGGCAGTGCCTCTTTCTGACTCCAGACTCCACAGAAAACAGCAGCAAAACACCCTGCACTATAGAAACCTTCCTCACCCCAGAAGCCACAGAAAACAGCAGTAAACCAGCAGAAGAGAGTGAAGACCTACTAGTCTGTTCCACTTCACAGCCTCACGAGCAGTGGGTGGGACACTGTCCAAACAGATGTGCAACTGTGTGGCCCTGTGCTACAGTAACCCCTCTGACCCCAGATGCCACAGAAAAAAACAGTGAGAGAGAGACTATGCAAAAGAAAGCCCAGCCATGACCTAGGAATGCTCAGGGCTAAAGGACACAACCAGGGCGACACTGTTTACAGACTGAAGCTGAAGCCTCTCTACTCACAAATTTGGAAGCAACAGATACAACATAAGGATAAAATTTGTTTGAAAGCTATCATGCATATTGTCAGATCATGATGGAATCCAAACTAGGTATCAGTAAGTTAAACTACCCCAGAAAATTTGTAAATTCTTGGAAGCTGAACAACATGGTACTGAACAAACAATGGATTAGACAAGAAATTTAAAAATTTCTTGAAACCAATGAAGACTCAAATACAACACACCTGTGGGATGCTCTCAAGGCAGTGTTAAGAGGCAAATTTATCACAATTAGTGCCTATATTAGCAAACAAGAAAAGCACATACCCAAAGGAGCCAGAAAAACAGCAGCAAAATAATCTCAAGACCAACAGAAAAAAATAATCAAAATGAGAGGAAACAAACCAAAAAAAGACCAAAAGAAAAACACACAAAATCAATAAAACAAATTGTTGGCTCTTCAAGAAAATAGAGACTACACATCTCATTCACCCAACTGATAAAATAAAAAGTGGGAGAAGACAACAATTATTAGAATCAAAGACAAAAAGGCAACATAATAATAGCTACCATGGCCATACAGAGAATAATCAGATTTTTCTACAGGCAACTATCTGCCAGTAAGTCAGAAGGCTTTCAAGAAATAGACAGAATCCTGGACACATATCATCTACCAAAACTGAGTCATGAGACAACAAAGAATCTAAATAAACCTATAACCTAGGCAGAGATGGAATCAGTAATTAAATCCCTTCCCAAAAAGAAAAGCCTAGGCCCAGATGGTTTCACTGCTGAATTCCACAAAGCATTCCAAGTAAAACTGACCCAAATTCTTCATAAACTATTCAAAACAATAGGAAGGGAGGCAGTCCTTCCAAACTCTTTCTATGAGGCCAACATCACCTTAATACTGAAACCAGAGACACAAAAGAAAAAGAAAACTACAGACTGATACCTCTGAAAAAAACAGATGCTAAAATCTTTAACAAAATACTAGCCAGTAGAATGCATACTACATCAGACAGAGCATTCATCTAGACAAGGTGGGATTTACCCCTGCCATGCACGGGTGGTTTAACACACTCGAACGTATAAATGTGATTCACCACATCAAGAAACTGAAGAACAAACATGATATGATTGTCTCAATAGATGCAGACAGACACCACTTCAGGCTAAAAACCCTAAGCAAGGTTGTATTCTACAACATAGTCTAAGCAATTTATGAAAAACCCAATGCCAGCATCATACTGAATAGGGGAATATTGGATGCTTTCCCACTAAGACCTGGAAACAGACAAGGATGTCTGTTATCACCACTGTTACTCTCCACAGTACTGGAAGTGCTCTCTAGAGCTTCAGGCAAAGAAAAGAAATTAAAACTGGATAAGAGGAAGTCAAACTGTCTCTGTTTGCAAGCAACATGATTCTATACATAAAAGAAATAAAAAAACTCAATAAAGAGATGGGTAGAACTTATAAGAGAGTTTGGTAAGGTGGCAGGGTACAAAATAAATGAACACAAATCAATGGTTCCAGTATACACAAACTCCAGGGCTGAAAAAGTATTAGTCAGTATGGTCCCTTTTACAATAACAGAGAAGACTCTTAAATACCTTGGAATAATCTAACTATAGATGTGGAAGACCTCTATAATAGTAAATAGAAATAGAGAAATAGAAAAAGAATTTAAACGATGAAGTATTATATCATATTTCTGGATCAACATCATCATCAAAACATCCATATTACTGAAAGCAATGAGGAGATTCAATGCGTCCCAATCAAAACCCCAAAACATCCTTCACAAGAGTGAGAAAAAATGATACAAATATTCATCTGTAAATGCAAAACACCACGAACAGCCAAAACTATCTTGAAGAATAAGAATCTAGCTGGAAGGATTACAATTCCACACTTTAGGACATATTACAGGGCAGAGGTGATCAAAACAACCTGGCACTGGTAAAGAAACAGAGAGGGAGATAAATGGAGCAGAATAAAAACACCAGAAGAGGGCTCACACATGTACAGCTAATTGATCTTTGACAAGAGAACAGAAAACAACCCAGGGGAAAAAGTTGGTCTCTTCAACAAATGTTACTGGAACAAGTGGATAGCAGCCTGCAGAAGTGAGAAACAAGACCCTCACCTTTCATCATACATAAAGACCAAATCTAAATAAAGTATCTAAACCTACACTCAGAAACCATTAAATTATTAGAAGAAAACATAGGATAGGAATTATTCTATAAAATATAGGCATATGCAAAGATTGCATAGAAAAAATCACCAAAAGCACAGGTGGTCAAGACCAAAATAAACAAATGGGACTATATCAAACTATAGCTTCTCCACAATAAAGGAAATAATCAACAAAGTAAAGAAGCAACCAACAAAGTGAGAGAAAATCTTTGCACACCCCATAACAGATGGCTAATGTCCAGAATAAACAAAGAATTCCAGAGAAACAATAACAAGAAAACAAAACAAGCCAGTTAAGAAATAGGCAAAGAAAATGAGCATTTTTCAAAGGAACTAATCCAAATGACTGACATGAAAAAATGCTCAAGCTTCTTAGCAATGATGGAAATTCAAATAAAAACCACACTGAAGTTTCACTTAACCACGGTGAGAATGGCCTACAATAGTGCTGGAAATGCAGGCTGGTGCAGCTAGTATGGAGAATACTCAGGCAACTGAAAATTCACTTACCATATGAACCAGCAATCCCCCTCCTGGGAGTATAAACAAAAGGACTGATACATATACATGAGAAAGCAACCTCCACCCCTGTATTCACTGCAGCACAATCAACAACTGCAAAAACATGGAAACAAGCTAGATGCCACTGAAGGACTAGATAAAGATACTATGGTACAATGATTTTATGGAATACTACTCAGCTATTAAAAAGAATCAAATTTTACCATTTGGTCTCAATTGGAGACCATTGCGCAACCAAATGGTCTCAGTTGGAACCATTGCACTCAGTGAAATGAGCCAATCCCAAAGTGACAAATATAACATGTTTGCTCTAAGACAATCTCCATAGAAAAATAACAGAAATTAAAGGTAAATAAAAATACAATTGTAATCTCACAAACGAAGGTATATCGGAGATCAGAGTACCAGGAATCAAACAAAATCAACAGAATACATCTCTAGTACTGAATAAAAGCAGGCTTTCAATGAAACTTCTAAATATATGTAGACAACAAATATTACAATTTCTGCCATTGCCTATACTAACAGTGTCATGACCCACATAAAGAGCAGAAAGCTGGAGTCATGACTACATCTGACAGAGTATTTTACTACAAAACAAAGGGGATAATAGAGGGGAGAGAATGGGATGGGGGTGGGAAGAGAGGAGGTCCTATGTCTGCAAAATTGTAAAACAGAAAATAAGAATTAAAAAATAAAGTATAATGATCCAATGGACATTCAATTCATTTTCCTCATCATTGACATCTCCACCTCCCCAATTTAAAGTTATCACCTTCTCTGGCACATTTCTGCATTCATATGAAAATTTAAAATCAGCTTAAAAATCGGTCTTCAGATTCAATTCATGTCAAAGAAGAAAATAATTCCCATGTTAAACACTATTTAGGAAAATAATAAAATATTTAAATGTTTTTCCATGTAACCAAATACATGTAGGAAATACTGCAAACAAAAATACATATTTATGTATAATACATATAAAACAAACTGGATTTATAAGGTATAATTTCTTTAAATCAGAAAGACTTTCATACCTGGATCATGAGTAAGAGCATGCTGAAGAACTTTCTCTGCTTTGTCATACCATTTCAACTTTAATAAGAGCTCAGCAAGATCATAGCAAAGGTAATTCTGCTGTCCGCTTTTCAGAGCAGCTTCATAGTAAGTAATTGCCTAAACAAAATCCATTTCAGTTAGGAAAACAAGGCAGTGAGAATGATATTCAATCACAGGTATTTTAAGCAAAGCATAGGGATTGAAAGCATAAATGCAGTTGGAAATAAGTTAGGAAGAGTGTTAGGCACACAACTATGCTATTATTAAGGATTAGTGCTTTTTTTTTTTCCAGAAAATCCAATGCCACCTAAAGTAACTAACACTTGTTATCATAAATGGCTGAAGAGTTGTGCATGTCAAAGAAAGTTTTACTGATTTTATCCTAGATAAATTTTACTGAATGATATACACTTAACATTGACTTAGGAATAGGGCAAGAAAACAAGTTAAAGGAAAACCTGTTATTCCTAATAGAAAAAAAAAACCACCCTGAAATCATGCAATTTTCTAATATTCTCACAACAGAAAGTACACTTATCAAGCTTTGTCATATAATGTAAGATGTAAGAAGAGCAGCTTCATGCAACTGGTTCGGCTGCAAGGATATGCATGTAACATGAAGCCTGAAGGAAATTTTAGCCTGTAAACAATCTCTACAGATGGAGCAATAAAGAATTTCAGACACTGAAAAAGTCTTCAATGTAAATCTCAGTTCATGATACAAATCTGGAATTTGCAACTATCAAAGATGTAAATGGTACTTTTTGAAGAATTCTCTAAAACAGGTTAAGTTTCATCCAGAAGGTGCATTTCACACTATAAAGTACTTGCCTTTGAGTAATTGTGAGTTTTGACAAGGGCTTTACCAATTTTGCTTGCCAGTGTTCCATCTTTTGGGTTCTGATTCAATGCTTGCTCATATGCAATTATGGCTTCTTCAGGCTAATATTATAAGACACACAGAAAAGCAATTAAAACAGCTTAAGGAGATCCTACTAAATGGCACCATTTCTGTAACTGTGCTCTAACATTTGAAATATTTTCCAAGACTAAATATATATTAAATTCCAGGAACTTTAGCAATTCCAAAAATGTGATGAGTAGGGTAAGTACAACTTAGTGGTATAATCTTACCAATGTGTTCACTTCTTGGCATTTTAGCTAAGATCAAATGTAATCTTATCCACGCTAATCACTCTAATCCACATAAGCAACATCATGAGAATTAAGAGATGACATCCTATTTTTCATTTCTGGCAGAATCACAAGTTACAGAGAGCTGGAGGATTGTTTCCTTGTAAAGAACACTATCTTAAACTGTTGCCCTCCTCTTCACATTAAGACACATTTCTGGCAATGATATCTGTTTCCAATAATGAGGGTGCTCAATTACTGGATTTCAACTTGAAAAAAAATTAAAATTAAAAAAATTACAATAGAAGCGTTCTTTTATTGTGATACTTGAATTTTGCCAAGTTAAATGTAATAACGAAAAAATTTTTTATACATATAAAAGAAAGTCCTTTTAAAAGAAAGTTATATTGATCATTAGAGTGTTTCAAAAGCAAATTTAAGTTTACCTCTTGAATATTCATGTATGCGTCACCAAGGAGAAGAAAAGATCGAGAGCTGGGCATCCTTTCAGCAATTTCCCTGCAACACAGACCAACTTAGTGTATGTGATTAATGCATGAATTGTTTACTAATTATTTAGTAACTAGTTTAATACATTAATTATTTATGGTTAACTAGTTTAATACATTAATTATTTACTGGTTATTTAATAACTATTAAAACACTAATATTTAATCAATACATTTTCTAAACTAATACAACGAACAATAATATTTATTAAATATTTATTAATATTTATTAAATTTAAAATTACTTCCTAAATATCCAACAGTGTAATTAAAAAAAACTACCACACATACCAATACCCAAATTGTTTATTCCAGGTAAATCTTTTGAAATGTAAGTAACAAAGCATTGACAGCAACTGTAACTCTTCATTAAACTTAATTTTCAACTCATATTTTGGTATCTTTATTATGAAATGATACGGGAATGAAGATTCTGAAAATGATCTGTTACACATCCTGAGCTCTGAAAGTCACAGAACAATTTTATTTTGAAGTGTTACTTCTAAAAATACAAGTAATAAAGTAATCACATTACTTGTATTACTGCTGCTTACTTTTTTGTCCACAAAATATAGGTTTAATTTGGTCAAAACATAAAATTATTCAAAAATTATTGTGCTAAGTTTCTATCATACAATATTTATATAATTGGCACAATAACTCTGAGAAAGGTAATTCTTATCCCAATTTTATAAAGGACAAGCATTCTAATTAATGCCAGAAATAAAGCAAAAATCTATAGCTTCATACTATAATTGTTCATCTAAAACCAATCATCCCTATTTTAAACATAATTTATTTTCATTAAAGATATTGCTGATCATAAAATATATGACTTAGGAACTCCAATTCAGCTATCAAAATACAGAGTGTGAGCCTGGTGTGGTAGCCTAGTGGCTAAAGTTCTTGCCTTACACGCACTGGGATCTCATATGGAGCCAAGATCCTATGTGGAAGCCAGTTTGTGTCCCGGTGGCCCTGCTTTCCATCCAGCCCCCTGCTTGTGGCCTGGGAAGGCAATCAAGGACGGCCCAAAGCCTTGGGACCCTGCACCTGAGTGGGAGACCCAGAAGAAGCTCCTGCCTCCTGGCTTCAGATTGGCTCAGTTCTGGCCATTGCAGCCACTTGGGGAGTGAATCAGTGGACAGAAGATCTTCCTGTCTCTCCTCTCTGTATGTCTGACTTTCCAATAAAAATAAATAAATCTTAAAAATAAAATTAAAAAACCGCATAGAGTGCTCCTTAGTTTCTCTCAATCTCTCAGCCCACACACACACAAAAAATATGAATAGTTTTTAAAGCTTTGGTGTTTATATATTATAGCTGAAACAGTCTTAAATTAATGCATCAGTTTTACTATGTTCTTAAGAGATAATTTTTTCTTAGCTTCAGTGTGTGTTTTATACTTACCCTTCTGTTTAAGAGGAACAGCAACTTGAGTTTATGTACATTTATGTGAATTCTAAACAAAACTTTAAAATTTTTAATTTCCTGTCCTTTCACCAAGCAAATTCTGTAATCCATACCTTGGTATGTTGTATACAAAGCCATAACTTTCTTTTTTTTAAAGATTTATTTTTATTATTTTTTTTCATTGGAAAGGCGGATATACAGAGAGGAGAGACAGAGAGGAAGATCTTCCATCTGATGGTTCACTCCCCAAGTGAGCGCAACGGGTCGATACTATGCCAATCCGAAGCCAGGAGCCTCTTCCAGGTCTCCCACGCGGGTGCAGGTTCCCAAAGCTTTGGGCCGTCCTCGACTGCTTTCCCAGGCCACAGGCAGGGAGCTGGAAGGGAAGCGGGGCTGCCGGGATTAGAACCGGCGTCCATATGGGATCCCGGGCGTGCAAGGCGAGGACCTTTAACCACTTGCGCCACCGCGCCGGGCCCAAAGCCATAACTTTCTTTTGTGACAACTGCTACACTGAGTACTATATGTGCCTGACTGGTGTCACATGACATAATGTTCATAAGTTATTAGAATCTATGCAGTTTTTCAAACAGGAAGAATCTGGGACTAGAAATAGCATTTTTTGAGAAGAGCTGAGAAACTAAAGAATCCATAGTTCAAAATAGCCATACTGACATTTTTGGGCAGCAGATTACTTCGTTATACTGACTGTGGTTGGTGACAGAAGGTAACAAAACCTCAGTTGTGAAAGAATCTATAATTATAAAGTATCTGTAAATGGTAGAAAGGAAGACTACAGGTAAATTATAAATTAATTTCAGGAGGTAGATGTGTCAGATCTAGTGAACTCAAATAACTGTTTACCTGTAACATGTGATATACAACATCTTCTCTTTTCTGTGCTTCAGATAAATATCTGCCATTTTTTCTTTGACCTCTATAAAATAAGGCTGTTCTACCGTAACATTTCGAAGCATGGTTAGAGCCCGCTCAACATCTCCCTGAGCCAGAGCCAGGTCTGCATTGGCAATTGTAACACGTAATTCTTCAGATGTTCCAGAAAACTCATGGATGGCATCTTGCAAAACTTTTGCTGCCTCATGCTGTCAGGATGAAATTAAAAGTCTTTCAAGATATTTGTCAAATTACACTAGAAAGAGAAATTTTCTAGTAAGACAGAATGAATAGTGAATACTGATATAGGTATGATATTCATGACAAAAAGTACTGAAGTTTCTGAAAGGCACAAAATCTGAAAGTTAAATTCAGAGAATAAAATGAAATGTGACCATAGATATTTTCTAGCTAGACAAATGTTTTGACATCTAAACCAACACTAGTTGCTAAGCAAAGTCATTTTACAATTCAATGAGAACCTATGTAAACCCAGAATTAGATTCTGATCATTTAATTTACACAAACCTACTCTCAGACAGTTACTATCTTTATCCCCACCTTTCACAGAGAAATGGCGATGTGAGAGGTAAAAAGCTAATTCACAATTCAAACTCAGGTAGCCTAACTTCTGTGTTCATTGCTGCCTCCTTAGGAAGGCTGGGTTCCTGAATCCATGCTCACCTACTGTTCACAACGGCTTTCTCCTAGGCAGCAGACTATTTTAATCCTTCTGGAACAACATTTTTTGTTGTTACGCAGGTGAATAATTTACCTTTTTCAAATGAGTTCTTTAGTAAGTCAAAAGTGTCACCGATTTTAACACTCATCTCAGCTTTGTAGATGCCATGACATTCTTAGAAATGTTTAAATGTGAAATAAAAATACTTAGAATTAGCTAAATATGCTTGAAAAGGTCCTGCTTGCCAAATGTATTTTAACTTATTAAAGAACATAGAAATTCTTTGTGTTTGGAATAGTGTCTAGAAACACAGCCTTCTTAATTTCCACTATAATTTGAAAATAACTAATTAGCAACTTCTGTGTCCCCAAATAAAACTTATGTAAATGATATTCTTTGTTTCATATAAGATTTTAATTCTCTCAGAATTACATTCTATCTATCTGTATATAAATCTATCTATATATATGATTATTTTAAGGTATCTGTATGCTATTGAATATTCAATATTGGATATTGAATACTTAGTTAATCTTCACAAAGTCATATTCAGTATTTCTTTTGTTCTTTTAATTATGGAAATTTAAAGTTGATACTTTCATTTTATTACAGTAGTGTACACCTTATGTGTCTGTGTGAGTAAATCCTGTTTGGGATTCATTAAAACTGTGTTACATAATGACCTCTCCCAGTGGTCAATACAATTATAAATCATACCACTGCAGTTTCTGATAGTCAGCATAAGCATACTGACCTATAAAGCCCTCTAGAAGTTAATTTTGCTTAACTTTCGGGAGGTTGTAGAAAGAACGTGTTCTGGTGCAGAATAATAATAACAATAGTTTTTTTCTAAACTTTACCACTCATCCTAGTGAAACAAGGTTTAGGTCTGAACAATAAATTAAAGCTTGACCTACCTGCTCTCCATTTAAGCGATGAACCTCTACCAGTTCAAGGAAAACTGATAAACGATGGCTTGTATCAACTTCAGTTTTCCTGTATTTTGATTCTGAGGAAGTACCGGTTCTTCTCATTCCTGGTAAACTCATTGCCATATGCAGAGTTTTAATTGCTTCTGCTATTTCTCCCATTTTCTTTTGTGATTGAGCTTTTATCAAATGATATAAAGGGTATTCTCTCACCTTAAAAAAAATACAAAATAGTATTTTTGTGAAAAGTTTACAATATTAACTACAATTTGCCATCCATCAAATACAACATAACAGGACTAGGGAGAACGCATTTGTGATATGCACTTGAGACCTATTTCTGTTCCCTTTTTGACCTTCTGATTACTGATAAGAGCTACTTAGATCAGGGAAATCAGTTATTGCTAACAGGAATGCTCTTGGATGACACAGTGGTGATCACAACTTTCTTCTATAGCAAAAGAGAAAATATGAGCAATTATTTTTACATTCATTGTCGCATAGAACAGATTATTACAATATGGAGTTTCATGGAAAATAAAGCCAAAGTTCTTAGAAAGCAGAAAGATCAAACATTAGTTTCAGTTCTTTTGTCACTAACACACACACACACACACACACACACACACACACACACACACGAAATATGGCACAAGCTATAGAATACAAAACAGCCAAATATTTCAACATTCATTAAAGATTCAAGAAGGAGGGTATTAAGTCTTCTACATTTGAGTCTGGAACACTTACCTTGAAATCATAGCTCAGACAAAGTTCAAGAGACTGAGAACACAACTTGAACTTTTCTTGAGACAAATAAACCTGTGCCATCAGGAGATGAGCATCTGCGTAAGAGGGACTGTGTTCCAGGCAATGCTGCAGGTTACTGTAAGCTGCTTCAATATCACCTAAGATGAGGCAAACAAGACACTGTCATATTTCAGACAGACTGGTCTGAAATACAGAATGGTAGACCAGCTCCCATTCAAGCGTGTTGGAGAGTAGGGGAAGAAGAGATTATAAATTACGTTTTGTTCAGTTATGTTCCTCAATTTTACCTGCTTCCATGACAGACAAAATAGTCAGCAAGGCATCTTAATTCCCAAAGGCTCAAACTACTTGTTTAACACCTGTTTTTAACCAGCATCAGAATAAAAAGGTGATTTTACGCTTCTAAGGGATACTGTACCTGAAAAGTACTTTACTTTCGCTATTAGGAAGACAGCCTGCAGAAGACCTGGAACAGTTCTTACAATAGTTTCCAGGATTGAGGTACAACGTCTGAGAAGTGGAGACACAGGCTGCCCAGGGCTTGCAGGCTGGAGAAAACAAATCAGCAGATCGTTTTACACGTTGAACACGGTATTTGGGTAAAAATTAATAACTGTTAATTTTACTGTGACTATCAAAATTAACTAATTTTTTTCTGAATTTTTCCCTATCATATTTATTTCGCAATGCTTTTACTATGGCTGGGCCAATATTACGTTATTTCCCTGTTATGTACAGACAGAACGTGTACATTTTTTTTAGCAGCATCATAATGAAATTGTTGCACAATTACTGGCTTGATGATGAAAGGAGCTTTGCTCTTTGGAAGCGTCATCAAAGTAATGTATCTGAAGGAACTGGGAAGTGGAATTTCTTGCTAGAACTGACAAAGTAATGAGTGTTCCAGTTCTAGGCTTCCCTTGTGATTTACTGAATTCGGTTATTTTCACTACCCCCCAGAGTACCTATAGTCAGGTTTAAAGATGTTAGGTTTTCTGGTAGAAATCGGAAGGTAGAACACAAACATGTACTACATGAAACGTCTCTTAGTTTTATTCTCCCCCTTTTATGTCTGGCCTGTCATATACCCTGAAAGGTTTCTCTATCTAATTAAAGCAGTACTAGAATATTGCTCAGCTTTTCAATTTTTCTTATCTTTATAATTACTTTTTACCTAACCAACTTTTTTCTCCAAAGGTTCTCTAATCTCTGTTTAGAAATAGATATTAGGATTTAAATACCACATGTTTGTTCTTCTTGCTTAGCCTTATGGACATTGTATTATTTATATGAAAAATTATCTTCTTTATCCCCTTCCCCCAATTTTACCTGACACATAGATTATTTTTAAATGTTATTATATCTTCTTTTATTTTTAAAATTTACTTGAAAACACACAGTGATGAGAGAGGGGGAAGAGGAGGAGAAAGATTGAGAGAGACTGATTTTCTATCTGCTTTAATCTGATTGTTGGTTCAGTCTCAAAATGCCAGCAAAAGCCAGGGCCGGGTCAGACTGAGGCTGGGAATTTGGAATTCCATTTGAATCTCCTACATGGTCGGTAGAAATTCAATTACTGGGACATCATCCACTATTTCCTAGGAACAGAGCAGTAAGGTGGATCAGAACAGGGGAGGCCAGGCCTTGGACTGGCATTCCAAGGTGAGGTGCAGGAGTCCAAGGCAGGGTCTTAACCTTATGCACCACACTGTCTGCCAGCACATATAGATTCTTTTTTTTTTTTTAAAGATTTATTTATTTATTGGAAAGTCAGATATACAGAGAGGAGGAGAGACAGAGAGGAAGATCTTCCGTCCGATGATTCACTCCCCAAGTGAGCACAACGGCCGATGCTGTGCCGATCTGAAGCCAGGAGCCAGGAACTTCCTCCAGGTCTCCCACATGGGAGAAAAATCACTTCTGTAATGAGCCATTATCAATGTTAAAAAAAAGTGCAACATCTTTCCATTTTGAGACAAACAACCAAAAAAATGTGTTTCCCAAAAGGCATTCAAAACATGACTATCATTTCTTAGAATATTTCAGCTTTATTCAATCCTTATGGCACTTAAAATCCATATAATTAAATTTAGCATTATATAATATCTCTTTGTCATGGTAAGTATTGTTTCTTTTATAGAACTGAGAGTTTTAATGTGATTTTAAAAAATCAGAGTTTGTTTCTTTGCATAGTGTCACAAGAAATTCTTTTTCCACATAAAGGAAAAACCATGAAAAGTACAAGTGATGCACTGAGATTGTTCTTAGCTGTCCTCTGAGAATTCTTGAGACCAGCCATGATTTTGAATGCAATTTCAGCTGCAATCCCAGAAAAAAAAACAGAAGTATACAACACTCTCTGGATTAATATTCAAAACAGACCTCTATCTAAAAGGGCCAATGAAGCTGTGAGACAACTCTGCCCTTCTGGTACTTCCTCATGAAAACAGCAGTGGAAATGCTGGGTAGCTTCTAATCATTTTAGGAAAAAATATGGTGTCTAGCTGAACTAGAGACTCACCTACCACTTAATACACTATTTTTTCAGTCCACCTAAAACTTATTTTCAGCCCAGCTGCCAGAGAAACTCTTTGAAATGCTGGATCAGGCTGGATACTCAACTGTAAAGCCAGAGGTTAATAACAATGGCCATGGCCCTGTTGGGTCTGGTCTTCTCTGACTATGCTCCTCCCTCTACCTCTGTCTGGGCCACATTCCCTTCTTCATGCCCCAAATGTGCAGAAGTTGAAACATGCTATTTTCAGATATCCCCTTCAAGTCTTCCTTCAGATGTTACACTTTTAATAAGGGCCATTCTGACCACTATATCTAAAATTACCTGCCTCTTCTTGCTCATTATTTTCCCTTCTTTGTAAGTATGGCATAATTAATCCAATTACTTCATCTGTTTCCTCGTGCCAGAATATGTGCCTTGAGGCAAGGGTTGCTGTTTACTTTCCACAAGTTATTTTCCCAGCTTGTAGCAAAGTGCAGGATACTTTAAAAACCTATGTTCCCCTAATAAAATAATAAAAACCTAACAGCTCTCTACTATTGAATATTGAAAAAATGCATGCTAGCTTCCAAATAAATGAAAATAGATCATGACTGGGAGACTGAGATCATTCCCAGGTATGATTCTTGGAGGAGTTTAAAAAGTCATGAAAGCCTGGAAAAACACCTGATAATAAAAAGCATTGAGTTTTCTGAGAGGTCACTTCCCTGTTAACAGTCACTGAGGCCGTTGATCAGAAGAATGCCAAGAACTTTGGTTTTGGTGATGAATGGTCTCACTGCGTTCCTCTTGACTCCTCTGTTTTGAAAAGTGAGCTAACTGGGTGAGCCCTGCGGCACAGTGAGTCAAGTCACTGCTTGCAATGCCAGCATCCCATATCAGCCTATCAGCTGGTTGATGTTCTAGTACCCTGATTCCAATTCAGTCCTCTTCTGATGTGCCTCAGAAAGCAGAGGAACGTGGCCCAAGGATCTGGGCCTCTACCACCCCTGTGGAAAGACCAAGACAGAATTCCTGGTTCTCTGCCTTGGTCTGGCCAAGCCTTGGTTGTTGTAGACACTCGGGGAGTGAACCAGTAATGGGAAGTAAGATCAATATTTCTCCCTATTTTTTTTTCTATCATTCCACCTTTCAAATTCATGGTTAAAAACTTGGAATTAGGAAAATACAAAAATTAATTTTCAAAATCTGAGTATCTGTTTTAGAAATGTGAAATGTTCCTTGTTTTGACCAAGACACTGAACATGGTATCATTCCAGGAAGTAGGAGGAGTACCAGCAAGATGGGAAAAGAACCTTTTTTTTTTCCAACACAATACTTGACTTCACATAGGAATCCAAAATCCAACCCAATAATTATAGTTATATATAATAACTTAATTTCTGACTATGTTCAAAGACTGGATGGATACTTTGTGATGAAGTTTCAGTGGATTCAAAAATTAATAGTAACAGCCATTCTGAATTAAAGATTTTAATATTTATAAATCTTTGTAATCCAATGGTTGCATTATAACAGCAATCTATATGGTATTCTGATTAAAAACCATTTTAGCAAATAGAGATTTAAAAATACTATTTTAAGATGTCAATGCAGTTTAACATGTAACAGCACTTTCTGCTAAAACTTAAATAACTGTCTCCTTGAAAACAAGTCCTATAACTGCTTACCTGCATTGGACAGAAACTTAGATATTCTGTAATAATTTCTAGTAAGAAATCAGGATTTAGCTTCTCAAAATACTGTATGCCAAGAGGTAAATCTTCTAAATGTGACAAATGAGTGTCCAAGACATCATTTAACAAATTCGTAACTTCTTCTTGTTGTTTATTTTTCTTCATAGCAAGAACTGCATGCAAATAGGTTAACTCCTGGAAAATAAACCGTTTTGTTAAATTTTTTCCATTCAATTTGATGCCATGTATTTCTATTTAGACCTCAAATACATTTCAAATGCTATTTCCTGCAACTGTTCATACAAACTTAAATATTAGGCTGCACAGGTCTGTACAGAATATGTGTAAAGTCTAATTTTGTATGGAGGTTAATTTATAATGCAGTCCACACATTAAAACTGGCATACATTTGTCTTTCAGTATCATTACAAAGTAAGAGAATCAATTCAAACAGTCATATTTTATAATACCTGGTATCTACAACCAGATAAAAAATAAAATACTATACCGCAGATTTTTCAATGGACTGCTGAATTTCATTCAAGAATTCTAGCTGCTGATCTGCATCTTCTAATTCTCCTTCTATTAATTGACATCGGATACATCCTAAAATCAAATAGGACAAAAACAGTTAAAGCTTACAGGAATTTGGTCATATGCACTACAAACTAACACAAATCACATCAGTAAGACATTTTCCCCATTATGAAACTTTAAAGTTTCAGAATTGAAAATAATATATAAAAAAGAACAAAGACCAAACGAAAGAAAATAAAACAGATTGCCTTGGAACCATATAGAAACTGCTCTAGAATTTGAAATTTATAAAAGCTATTGTATTACCTCAAGATGTGATGTATGTAACAGAATGTCTTAAAGGTAAGTCTCTTTCCTGTTGTGCATGGTGAAGAGTGACTGAAGTTTTCAACACCATGAAACACATTTGTCTTCTTTAATGGCAGGCACTTAAGTAATTATGACTTGAATGTGTATTAGGGGCATTTGAAAAAGCAGTTGGCCTACCAGTCAGCGCAGGGACGCTAGTCTCATCCAGTGTAATGGCTGTCTTATACCACTTCGATGCCTCTTTAACTTTGCCTTGTAAAATCATCTGATATCCAAGTTCTGTAGCAAACTTTGATTGTTGAGGGCTTAAACTAAAAGCCTTTTCTAATAATGTCTGAATTTTCTGAAGCATGGGTTGACTACGTCCACACTAAAAGGAAAAAAGGATTAAAGTAGAGGGCAAACACTTCTACTTTTTCTTAAATATATTGTATATTTCAGAAGAATGAAATAAAAATAAGGAATACAATTATGAAATAATCAAAGAAAAGTAGAATGTTAACTGGACAACTCATCTATTAGAATTTATCATGTATCCCAATTAACGCAGCCTAAAACGCAGTGCTTTTATCAAACAAGTGTCTTGAAAACTAGACTTTTTCGAAAGATGTTACACAAATGTATTCTATGTACTCCTTTTTAAAACTGTTTCTTGACTATTTTTTAAAAAATGATTGCATAGTTGATTAGAGTGGGAAGGATCAAGGTTTACGGAAAATTGGGTGAACTCATTACTTCCAAATTTGCTGCTACTTCTTGCTCCTGGAGGAAGGGGAGAGACAAAGGGGGAAATAACTCATGACTTTCCCCACATCCCAGTACCCAGGAATATATATATCAATCCAGAATCTCAATGTGTACATATTCCTAAGGTTCTGTCCAAGTGGTTTGGACAGTTCTCTGAAATGTTGCCGCACTGATCCAAGAATGATGTCACCCTCCCATTGTCCATTGGCTCCATTACTGAGATTTTTTGCTGTCATCATTCATTTGGGGTATTGTCCAATTTGTTGTCCAATTTGTTCTGTTCTCCTTCTTCTGCTATAGCATCAAATGTGCTGTCATATTCTCGTTTTACAACAGGGTCTGTGTCCACTGCTCCACCTTTTTCAATAAGTAGGGCATGTTGTTGCAGGAGAATCCAAGTAACCGAGCTAGGTATTCCAAGCATCACTGGGTTCCTCTCCCCTGGGGCTCACAAATCTGGCACCCACTACTCTTGAGAGCCAGTTTGGGTATAGAACAAGCCAAGCCAGATCTTGACTCTCGCTGAACTGTGTGAAAGTTGTGTCTGGGCAAGGGGTGGATCAAGTATCATTGGGCTGCAACATCCAACAACAAGAACCAGAATGGGTATGTCCAGTTGAACAAGGCCATTGTTTTTGTCAGGACAGGTGGTGGACAAAGTCAAATTGGGCCAATGACTCACTGGTGTGCACAAGAACTGCCACTGGGAGGAGACTCAATGGAGAAGCTTGGAAAACTCCTTCATTGGCATGCAGTCCCTGCAGGTGAGCAGTCCAGACCATGCCAGGTTATAGTACTTGCTGGTACACATGAGGCTCTGGTCTGGGGACAAACCTGTTTGGGCCAGCACATAATACCTATTGGCAGATCTGAGAACCAGGGCAGGGGCAGGAGGAGCCAGATCGGGCTGCAACACTAGCCAGTTCACATTAGGACCAGGACAGCAATCAGGCTGGGCTGGGATAAGCTGCAGCACCCACCAGCAGGAGCTGGAACAGGGGGCTGACTAGACTAAGCCACACTGTGTGATAAGATTGTGGACACTGAGGTGAGGTAGGTCATGCCAGCCTGGGACCAGCAGGGGCCAAGTACATGAATCCCAGGGCTGGGTGACTGGTTTAGGTCCTAGGGCCCATCTGTGTGGTGGGTGCTGGGTTCCTGCGACCCAGAGAGGGAGGAACTGGTAGATTTTGGGTTGATGGGCCCAGATCCTGTGGCCCACTTTCTAGGTGGGTGTTGGTATCATGAACCTTGGGGTTGGGAGATCCAGTGGGGCTTAAGTTGCCTGGCTCAGGTCTTAACTGTTTTATACATTAGACAAGAAAATCATGATTATATCCATACATATATATATATTTTTAAAGATTTATTTTTATTGGAAAGTCAGACATACAGAGAGGAGGAGACACAGCGAGGAAGATTCTCTGTCCAATGATTCACTGCCCAAGCAATTACAATGACCCACACGGATGCAGGGTCTCAAGGCTTTGAATCGTCTTCTACTGCTTTCCCTGGCCACAAGCAGGGAGCTGGATGCGAAGTGGGGCCGCCAGGACTAGAACCGGCACCCATATGGGTTCTCGGTGCATGCAAGGCGAGGACTTTAGCCACTAGACTACTGCGCTGGGCCCATACACATATATTTTAATTTCAAAAACATTGGCTGGGGTTAGTGTATTGGTACTGTGGGTTAAGCTACTACTTGCAATGACAGCATACCATATTGGAGCGCCGCTTTTGGAGTTCAAGGCACTCTGCTTCAGATCCAACTTCCTACTAGTGATGTACCTGAGAAAGCAACAGAAATGGTCCAACTGCCTGAGACCCTGCTCCCCATGTGGGAGACTAGGATGAGGTTCTTGGCTCTTGTTTCTATGCTGGGCCACATATGGCTATTGTAGCCATTTCATGAGTAAACCAGAGGATGGAACAACTTTGCCTTTTAAATAAATACAATAAATCTTTAGAAACAATTATAAAAACTAGGGGTATGGTTTGCTTTCCTCCTTAAGATTTTTGTCACCTATAAGAGTATTTTAAAAGATCCTTTAAATCTTCTCAGAAAGAACTTCAAAAATTTCAAGAAATGGCCATGCTGTCAGAATAAATATTTAATTTTTAAAGAGAACAACTTTTCAGAGGAAAATACCTCATTAAATGTTTGAATCAGTTTTAACTTTAAGTTCTAAATTTTTTTTTTACAGGGAAGGCAATTTTACAGAGAAGATCTTCCATCTGTTGGTACACTCCCCAAATGGTTGCAATGGTTGAAGCTGAGCAGATCTGAAGCCAGGAGCATCCCCAAGTCTCCCACATAAGTACAGGGGCTATATTCTGCTGCTTTTTCCATGGCCATAAGCAGGGAGCTCAATGGGAAGTAGAGAGGCCAGGACTAGAACCAGTTCCCACATAGAATGCTGGTGCTGCAGTCATTGGCTTTATCCACCACCAGCCTTTTCAGAAATTCTGTTGTATTTTTCTATTCCATCCCTGGAAGCTTACAGTAAAAGTTTGATATTAACCATTTCCCTCACCCAAGTATTCTATTACTTACTTTCTAAGAAAAAAGATTTATTCATTTTTATTGGAAAGGTGGATATACAGAGAGGAGAGACAGAGAGGAAGATCTTCTGTCCAATGGTTCACTCCCCAAGTGACTACAACGCCTGGAGCTGTGCCAATCCGAAGCCAACTCTCCCACACAGGTGCAGGGTCCCAAGGCATTGGGCCATCCTCAACTGCTTTCCCAGGACATAAGCAGGGAGCTGGATGGGAAGCAGGGCCACCGGAATTAGAACCGGCGACCATTTGGGATCCCAGTGCATGCAAGGTGAGGACTTTAACCACTATTCCATCACGCCAGGCCCTTTATTACTTACTTTAAAGTTTGTTTTTTGGGGGGAAATGGTTTCTTAAAACAAAAGCAAAGAACAATTTCAGGCATAAATCCCATGCTCTAATTAAAATACATTGTTTTCTATTTCTTTTTCCTTGCAAACATCTTCTTACCCTTGAAAGTTTAACAGATGCCACTTCCTCCTTGAAGTCTCCCCAATGTCAGCTGACAGCTATAAGCCATATCACCTCTGAAATGCCTTTCTTAGTACTGTACCGCGTATGTAGATGCATATCACATTTTCACTCTAGGCTTATGCTGTTCAATGCCTCAAACTTCTGCCTTATTACAAATTCCCTACTCTAGGTGTTACCTCTGGTTCAGAGTAAGCTGACTTACGGTTCTGCTGAAGGCTATGGTAATTCTATAAAAAAGTTGCGCATTCTGTGGTTCCATGGACTCCAGTGCATTTCCTAAGCTTTCCAGTTTGCTGGCAGCCTAAAACAAAGTAACCAGAAGTAATTTTAATTCATACCCTCAAAAAGAGCATAATACACACATAAATGTCAATAAAGTATGTTAATATTTAAAAGACAAATTGTTCCTCAGGAAGTGGAATCTTACTTTGTAAGCGATATTAGAAGTTCCTTTAAGAAGTTCAAAAACTAAAAATATTCTACATTTCAGAATGTTTCATGCATGTTATTGAATAAAAATCTTTTAGAACAAAAATACCTACAATATTCATATGGATGTATATGTCATTTACTTATTTGGAAGACTCCTTCCAAGTGATATTAATAGAAACATACAGATATTATATGATATTAGCCACTGAACTGACTATATAGATTGATTTACATTTGAAATTAATCAAAAAATCATTTTGTTGCTTAGTGTAAGTAATTAAATATATGAAAAATATACTGAGAATTTGTCCCAACTGGGATTCTTTTAATATTTGCTTAAGTTCTTATTAGACACTATCACAAAAATTTAAACACTAAGCAAAATGTAAATCAGCTACTTGTTACAATGCTATTTGTTACAGGTTAAATTCTGGCACTCATAATCTTGTATATAGCTAAGATTTTTCACTACCACTGAAATAGATGTACCTTATTATAAAGCTCAATGGTATTTTTACTCTAGGTTCATATATTTTACACAAATTCAATCACATTGTAAAAACAGCATGAGTGGTATTTTACCTATAAAATTTTCCATGCACAGTACCACAGGTTACATTAATCTTATGTACTACTGCACAAGCTTTATACAGGAAACTACACATATTATCATCCATGAGTTCAGAGATTTTCAAGGGTGATTTTAATGATGCCTTACTAGGTACAAAGTTTGTTAAGATGTAGTCTCTTTAGTCAAGTAAAAACTACTCTTGACATATATGCTGCAAGAGAACTCCAAAGCTCTACTGCATGACTGTAAGAATGCACACACTTGAGTACCAGCTGTAGAGGCAACCTAAAGAATACAACTTACCTTTTCTATATCCCCTTCCCTACACAAATAGTAAAGAGCCAGCATTCTTAATGCATCCACATTTTGATTATCTTGGACCAGTAGCCTGTAGGAAAACATTTCAGTTTAATGTAGAAATAGATTTACATATTTTCTCCAAAAACTTGAAAAGTTGGTTTTCTAGTCCAACTATTCTACTGTTCAACTAAGTAATTTTAATTAGTAAAAATGACACTTGCATTATAAAAACTGAAAACCTTTTTATTTAAATTTATAAAGTCCCAGGAATTTAATTTTCTAAGGCTTTACTCATATAAAGGGCAGAGCCATAAAGAGAGAGAAATACAAAAAATGAGAGAGGAGAGAAAGATCTTCTTCCTACTGATTCACTCCCCAAATGGTTGCAACAGCCAGGTCTGGGCCAGGCTAAAGCCAGGAGCCAGAAACACCATCCTGATCTTCCACACGGGTGGGAGGGACCATCTTCCACTGCCACCTCAGGAGCATTGCCTGGAAGTGAGAGCTGAAGCAGAGTAGCCAGGACTTGAACTGACACTCCTATTTGGACGGCTGTACCACAAATGGTGGCATTAGCCTGCTGAAACACAGTGTAGCAATTTCATTTTTAAACAGATATTAATAGATTGTGGCAGTCTCATTACATCTTGTGTCACTTCTACATATAATTAACTAACATAAAATAGTATATTAAAAGAGTAATTCTCTGGGATCAAGCTGTCTTATTACAGGAATGCCAGCAATATAAAAATGTGTTCATAAGCAATATTCCACTGAAATGCCTAGGAACAAAATAAACACTCAAAACAATGGTGTTCACAGACAAAAAACACAACTGCTTCTGTGAGGCAAATACTCATGTGAACAAAAACAAGAAAACAAGAAAATGTGGAATGGGTAGTAAGCTTAAATACTTCTATAAAAAAGTTAACAGTAAACAAAAAAAAAGTAAACAGTAAGCAAAGCAATACGGCCCTGGTGAATTCAGACAGATCAGCAAAACAATAATTTAACGGTGTGTATATTTTCCAGTAAATCTGTTTGTACTGAAACCTGAAGACAGATTCACTTGTACCCAGAGCAGTAGGAAGGATGTAGAACAAGTGGCACCACCACACAGAGAGGCAGTGATCAGCCTCAAGGCCATGATTATACAGAGAAGCTCATTCAAATGAAATCAGTATTTTTAATTTTTATTTCTTTGAAATAGGAAGAGCTCTTTTTCTAGAACTAAATTTACATTCACAGAGTTAGCAAATACACATAACACCCTGCTGCTGCCTACATGGCTCCGTGCACTCCCCAGGTGTGGGAACTGGCAGCTCCCATTCTGGGAGTGGGGAAGAGATATCAGAACCTGATGGCTTCCATAACGCACCTATCCTACTGCCTATCAAACACTGCCCCCTGGATCCAGTGCAACAGTTCCAGAATGAAATTATCACAAGCTTATTAATGTTGGTAAGAAAAAGAGAGCAAGAGAGAACGATGCATAGTGTTTTTTAAGATTTATTTTTATTTTTATTGGAAAGGTGGATATACAGAGAGGAGAGACAGAGAGGAAGATCTTCCATCCGATGATTCACTCCCCAAGTGAGCGCAACGGCCGATACTATGCTGATCCGAAGCCAGGAGCCTCTTCCGGGTCTCCCAAGTGGGTGCAGTGTCCCAAAGCTTTGGGCCGTCCTCAACTGCTTTCCCGGGCCACAGGCAGGGAGCTGGATGGGAAGCGGGGCTGCCGGGATTAGAACCGGTGCCCATATGGGATCCTGGGCGTGCAAGGTGAGGGCCTTAACCACTGCGCCACCGCGCCGGGCCCAGAACAATGCATCTTACATCAGAAGTATCCTGTCTATTTGTCTATTCCCTAAATCGCAAGGTATCTGCGGGGTGGGGGGGCGGGTGTGAGGTGTTGGTGGTAGCAAAGAGAGGTGGGAGAGGGCAATACTGAATAATAATGTCAAGGAGGCCTCCTCTGCCCAGGTTTATAGACCTGACACAGACAGTTCTATTCCAAGTTTCTTTCTTCCAAAACCTATCTTACTTTGGATTGAGAAAAAGAGGGAAGGGAGAAAAAAAAAAAAAAAACGAAGGAAACCAAAATGCGCAGGGTGAATTCCCTCTGGCAGTGATGGCCAGCATCCTTGCTCGGAGCTTCTCTTTCCAGTCCTTTAGGGTGTGAGCAGGGGTCAGGTGAGGTCAAAGTCAGAGGTATCCCCTGAGAAAAAGGAGTTACAGACAAGGCCCTCAGATATAACCACTTTCACCTCCACTGCTCAAGTCTCAGGAGCTAATCACTCCATCCTGTTTCTTCACATTACCTTTTAATACTGGGAGGGGCAGAGCTAACCTGAACACACTCTGATGCATCTGTCCCTGGAGCCTGTAACCGCTGCTCTTGTAGCCCATTTAGAGACTTCTTTGCCCAGTGGGACTACAGCCCTGTCCATTAGAACCGGAAGTCAGGCTTCCTGTCATACTCATATTATGCTGTTCAGAAGTAGATTCTTGTGAACAGCACACCCTTCAGAAAGCAAACTCCTGAACCAGAGATCCAGCACTCCCTTGTACTGTTTCTGCAGCTCATTAGCCTGGCTCTTAGGATGTCCCTTTAAGCTCTGCAGGAGGGAATGTTGAAGCAGCAGACAGCTTCTACTATGAATAAAAACGTACTGCCGGGCCCGGCGCGGTGGCACAAGTGGTTAAGTCCTCGCCTTGCACGCCTGGGATCCCATATGGGTGCCGGTTCTATCCCAGCAGCCCCACTTCCCTTCCAGCTCCCTGCCTGTGGCCCGGGAAAGCAGTTGAGGACCGCCCAAAGCTTTGGGACCCTGCACCCGCGTGGTCGGATCGGCATAGCATTGGCCGTTGCGCTCACTTGGGGAGTGAATCATTGGACAGAAGAACTTCCTCTCTGTCTCTCCTCTCTGTATATCTGCCTTTCCAATGAAAAAAAAAACAATAAAAATAAATCTTTAAAAAAACGTACTGCCCCAGGAGCAAATATTACAACTCCACTGGATACAAATTCTAGTACAGCTCGTGACTGTCACTGCTGGGCGGCTTCTTGAGCTTCCATGGAATTGCATCCTCTTGAGCAAGCCATAGTTTCCTAGAATACTGTTCACTTCTTCCAAATTTCTCAATATTCTGTTTGTGCTGCAATTCCATC
Organism: Ochotona curzoniae; assembly: GCF_017591425.1. Lineage (NCBI taxonomy): Eukaryota > Metazoa > Chordata > Mammalia > Lagomorpha > Ochotonidae > Ochotona > Ochotona curzoniae. Next base: position 28,354,701 of record NW_024465369.1, read on the forward strand.
CTCCTGGTGACAGGGTGCTCTTTACCACACAGGGCAGTTTTTCCTAAGACTCCTTTTTCTCCCAGAAATCTTGAGTACATCTGAGCTGCATTTGCCAGGGAAGCTCCTTGACAGCGCTTGGTCAGTTCTAAGATGCTTATCAGCTCGGGATGCATTCGGGAAAACTGGAAAGTAAGTACTCAGATATTTCTCATATTTTGTTTTTTGTTGTTGTTGTTTGTTGTGGGTTTTTTTGGCACTTAAAATTTTTTAAACATGTTCTTAACTTCTAGGAACTCTTCCAAAGTATTGTACTTTTTCAATTTACAAGAAATCTCTATGCATTCAAGTTTGCAAATGACCCCAGAAAAATCTTTCAAAATTATCTTCTTCCAGTCAAAATACAACTACTTGGTTGTTTCAAGGGCTAGCCTCCACTCTGGCTGTTTGGAAGACCTTAGAACTTAGAATGGGGGTTCCACGTTTTGGAAACTACTTTAAAGTGACTTTCTAGATTTCAGGAAAGCACTATTTACAACTTCATCAGATTCTTGTGTTTTGGTGAACTCTCCAGTCACAGGTTGCAATGGGAATTTTTTTTTTCCAGAGAATACGACAAACCACATGCCTTTACAGATACTCCTGAATGGTAAGAAGGAATGCAACTAAAAGGCATTACATCAGGCAAATCAAGAAAGCAAAACTGAGAAGATACCTCAGCTACCACTGATCAAAAGGGAGATATGAAAACTGGTTAGACTCAATTTCCTGATTGTTTTGCTTAAGAATTTATGGAATCAGAATTCTTTTTTAATGGGATGGACTTTTGGCCAAGTGGTAAAGATGCTGATTTAGTTGTGTCTCATTTCAGTGTGCCTGCATTAGACAAGTGGCTCTGAATCCTGACTCCAGCTTCGTGCTAATACAGACTGAGGAGGCAGCAGTGATGGTTCAGGTGATTGCACTTCTGCTACTTATATGAGAGCTGGATGGAGTTTTTAGCTCGGGAATTCAGCATGGTGGATAATGAACCAGAGCATGGGAGCTTGACTTTTGTGTCCACCTATCTCTGTCAATCAAAATAAATAAATAAAAATGTAAAAATCCATTTAAAATGTATGACAGTCCTGATTTAGTATAAGAATCACTAAATGGGTGTCAGCATCATGGCATAACAGGCTAAGCCTCTGCCTATGACACCAGCATCCTGTATGGACACTGGTCCTAGTCCACTCATACCTCTTTTGATCCACCTCCCTGTTACTGTGCCTCAGAAAGCAGTGGAAGATGGCCCAAGTCCTTAGGACCCTGCCCCCATGAGGGAAACCCAGAAGAAACTCTACGCTCTTGGCTTTTGACTGGCCCAGCTCTGGCCATTGCGGCCATTTGGGGAGTGAAAAACAGCAGACGGAAGATCTATCCCTGTCCCTTTCTACATTTCTGTAAATTGCCTTTCAAAAAAAAAAAACTTTAAAAAAAGTAAAAAAAGAAAAAAAGGCAGAAAGAGTGGAAAGATACATGGTTCATACCAATAGTTGATATGATAATGCTCAGTTTTGAATAAAAACTTTTCCCCAAAAAATCTCTTTGTTGCAGCTGAAACCAAGTTTTTATAAAAAAATAAAGTTATTTTCTAATTGCTTACAAAATAAAAAAGCGTATGGAAAATAACAAGAAATGATCATGAATTCAATAGATGATTGGTGGTAGTGGAAATTAGTATATTTTTTTAAAGACTTATTTATTTTTATTAGAAAGTCAGATGTACACACAGGAGGAGAGACAGAGAAGATGATCTTCCACCCACTGATTCACTCCCCAGGTGACTGCAACAGCCCGAGCTGCACCAATCCAAAGCCAGGAGCCACGGGCTTCTTCCAGGACTCCCTAGTGGGTTCAGGGTCCCAAGGCTCTGGGCTGTCCTTGACTGCTTTCCCAGGCCACAAGCAGGGAACTGGATGGGAAATGGGCTGCCGGGATTAAAACCAGCGCCCATATGGGATCCTGACATGTTCAAGACAAGGACTTTAGCCATTAGTCCACTGGGCAAGGCCAAAAATCAGTATAATTTTTAAGAGCAAATTTGCACTTCCATTATCTATCACAATTTTGTATATAAGGTCAGAAATGCTTCATCAAAGTCAGAAACTGCCTCATCAAATCCATTCTCCCCTTATTTCCTTCTCACACAACTAACCCATGTTTCACAGTCAGCTCTGCTGTTAGATATAGCCAATGTGAGATAAAGTGATATATGCCCATCCTGAGGCTTTTAAGAAGAGTGGAATCACTCTTCCATAAATTTTTTCCCCTTCTGTAGCTAAATATCGAAGATCTGAGGTTTTAGGAGATAGCAAAACTGCAAGATGAAAATAGCTTATGTTCTTCAATAACTGTGTGGAGGAAGGCTTCTGACCCATTTGCAACACTCACTCAGAACAGTGAAATGAGTGTACTCTTCTGGTCCAGGATACTGATAATGTGCGGAGGCTACCATGCATGGCAGTGAGGAGTCTGACAAATTTCTGCACAGTTTCCTTGATTTTCCTATGATTCTAAAACTGCTTCAAAAACAAAGCCTCCTGGGGCAGTGCTACAGTGTAGAGGGCAATGCCAGCATTCTATATGAGCAGCAGTTTGAGATCCAGCTGATTCTCTTCTCATCCAGTTCTCTACTAATATGTCTAGGATGGCAGCAAAGGATGGCCCAAGGGTTTCGGCTCCAACACCCCCTTCGGAGATCATGAACAAACTCCAGACACCTGGCCCAGACCCGGACACTGTGATAGATTTCTGTGTATGTACGTGTGTGTGTCTGAGTATATAACTCAGATAAAAAAATAATTAAAAAACAATAAATAAGCAGATCTGTGTAAACAGATATAAAACACTATTAATGAATACTTTTAAATAAAAAATTTAAACTCTATTTTTAATTTTAATCCCCTCAAAATATAAACATATACACATATTAACTCAAAATATAAATATAGTCACATATTTTTATGTATTATATAGATACCACACACACGGCCTAGAAAAAGAAATCTAGAAAGTCAGAAATATCAGAAAGTTACTAGGGATCACATTATGACCTCAAAACATCATTTCTTACAACATGTGATCAGATCACCCTGAATAAATGGCTGATACCTGCTAGGAGCAGTACAAATCCAAAATGAGCTAGGTATGGCTTGTCACAACAAACAGAAAGACAACTATCAAAGACTACAATGTCAAAAGGATTTCAGAACTAACACAAAGAAATTCTAATGACTGAAGACAAGACAATTTGAGCAACTGTAATGACTGAAATGGAAGTTTTGATTAGATCCTTGAAGTAAAGAAACACATCATCAACACCACTGGAGGGTGTTAAGGAACTCTTTTTGGTTGTCTGAAACATCCCCCAAAACCAGACCCAAGCTTTTTATCCTAATTTTCTACTATGATTTATAGCACTAGGAAATCAGTAGGTAATTTTACAATATTTTAGTGAAGAAACACAGGAAGAATGAGAAAAAACAGTGGGAGGAACTTAGAATGGTGATTCAGTTATCACTCAGCTGCTCACATCCCATTTCAATGAGCCGGCATTCAACTATTCTACCTTTCAACCATCTTCCTGTTAATGTGTTTTCCAAGAGCTAGCAGGTAATATCTCAGGTACCTGAGTTGCTACTACCCTCCTAGAAGACCTAGATGGATGTCCTGGCTCCTTAGCTTCAATCTGGCCTGGCATTGGTTGTTACAGCAATTTAGACAGAGAACCAGTAGATGGCAGATCTCTCTCCATCTATATCTTATATCTTATCCATCTATATATCTTATATCTCCATCTATATCTTATCTTTCAAATAAAATAAAAATAAACCTTTCTTTCTAATTTTAAAAAAGGTGATAAAATTCAAATATATCCACACCATAATCTCCAAGGAATCAAGTATGAACTATTGCTAATATCACACAGAGAAAACAGAGATTTCTGTTAATATCACACAAAGAAACAGAGACAAGCAGATATTATATCTCTGTAATGGGAGAAAATTCTAATACTTAATAAAGCAATGGCCAAAAAATTTAAAAAAAAAAAACTACACATGAAGTTAAGCAAGATTCTAGATGTGATTGTCAATTTAAAAGAAAGACAATGTAACACAGAAACAAGCTCTACTACAACATAGCAATCAACAAAATACAAATCATGAAAACTCTATTGACAAAATACTGGTTTAATGAAAAAACATGCAAAAATGAGAAGATGAGGAATAAGAAAGAGTACAATAGAAAACAAAGTGAGGCAGGAAGGAAGATGGAAGTAGAAAGAGAAGGAAAATGAGACATATGGGTAGGAAAGAGACAACATAAAAAATATAAACTAGCCATAAGATGCAAATCTTATTTGAATCCTAACTTAATATTTAAGATAACAGAGGACATTAAAAACGATTAGAAATTTAGCCACTGACTAACTATTTGACAGTATCAAGAAACTAGCTTTAAGCTTTGTAAAACTGCTTTGATTTATTTGAGAAGTAGCAAGAGAGAGTGTATGAGAGAGCAAGCAGTGAGTGTGCATTTTTATTACTGGTTCATTCCACAAATGTCTACAATAGCCAGGACTAAGCCAGGCCATGCGTGGGAGCCCATATCTTCCGTGTTGGTGCTGGGAGCCCAATCCCTTGAGCCATCAACAATACCCACAAAGATCTGCATGTGGAATGTGGGTATCTTAACCAGCTTCTTAACCAGTGGGACAAACACTGATTCCTTTTGTTTGTTTGTTTGCTTAAGATTTATTTGTTTTACTTGAGGGCCTAGCGCAGTGGCCTAGAGGCTAAAGTCCTCACCTTGAACTCACCAGGATCCCATACCAGCGTCAGTTCTATCCCGGCAGCTCCACTTCCCATCCAGCTCCCTGCCTGTGGCCTGGGAAAGCAGTCGAGGACGGCCCAAAGCTTTGGGACCCTGCACCAGTGTGGGATACCTGGAAGAGGTTCCTGGCTCCTGGCTTTGGATTGGTTCAGCTCCAGCCGTTGCGGTCTCTTGGGGAGTCAATCATCGGACAGAAGATCTTCCTCTCTGTCTCTCCTCCTCTCTGTATATCTGACTTTGTAATAAAAATAAATCTTAAAAAAAAATAAAAGATTTATTTGTTTTACTTGAAAGTCCAGAGCTGCAGCTAGAGATGGAGAAAGAGATCTTCCAACCACTGGTTCACTCTCCAGTAGTCCCAAGTCCAGCAGGTCAGAGCTGGGCTAATCCAAACCTGAGAGTCAGGAACTTTGTGAGTACAGGGGTCTAACACCCTTGTATCATTCTCCACTGCTTTCCCAGGCCACTAGAGAAGCATGATTGAAAGTGGAGCAGCCAGGACTCAAACCATTACCCATATGGGATGCAAACACTCTTAAATTTTTAAATGTGATAATATTCCCATTATATTTCAAAAAGAAATGTTCTACCTTTGCCTGTATCTCCTAATATTTGTTAATATTTCTATGATAAAAGATGGAATCTTAAAATTCAAAGAGAAGAAGCAAATAGACATTTGTCTACTTGACAACCGGAAGCAGGGAATGGGCAAAGGATGTTTTATAATTCTATCTTGTCCACTTTTATATTTGCCTGAAATTCTCACAACGCAAAAGTTATCCTGGGATGCTAGAAGGAGAAGCTGAAGCCATAATCTATTTTTTTTCCCCTCTGCAAATGTATAAACTATAAAAGTGAACAGTTGTTAATGAAAAATCTGAACAGAAATGATAGAAGAAATGAACAAACATGTTGCCAAGATGTTGGGCCCAAAGATGGCAATTAATATTTTGTCAGATACAGATAAAGCTGAGCAGGCATGCAAGTCATCATTTATCCAGATGTGATGATTAGAAAACTTAATTCCAATTTAGACAAAGCTGATTTCCTATGCAGTTTATATAAGTTTTAAAGCTTATTTTGTCTAGGAAATCTGCTTCTTGGTATTTTAATACTCCTTAAGTGAATTCATCTGTTACTCAAAAAATTTTGATTGGTGACTCTTAACAAATTCTCAGTTAGCTCCAAGGTTTTAAATGGCATCTCTGCGTGACTACAAAATACTCGTCTTCAGAATTAGAATCAGTCACCCAACTACTGACTCACATATCCATCTGTATATGGGTTTCTATGGGGCATCTCCAAATTATTGCATCCAGAACTAAACTCTTGTGTTTCTCCCTGGACCTCTCCTTCCATTGTTTTACTGCTGTTCCACTCAAAAGAACTGCTACATTTCACGATTGTTGTTACTGAGTTGTTCAAAAACTTTGGAATTAAACTATTTTTTTCTTCCACCTTCCTAGTCAAAACATACAGACATTCCACACACTTATCAAAGTACTTCTACCACAACCATTTAGGTATCTGCCATTGGTTCTCCTTCCCCAGTCAGTTCTCTACATGTAAAAGTAAGCAAAAGAAGATTTCTTCAGACCATGACATTCGTTTGGTTAAAATCTCCAATGATCTCACCTCAGGAAAAAACAAAAAACTATCATCTTTACGGCAGGTGGTTATTTGCCTATAAGGATATCTGTCTTTGGCTGGTATGACAGTGGAGCACGTTAATCTTCCACCTGCAGCACCAGCATCCCATATGGACACCAGTATGTCTCCACTTCCCATCCAGCTCCTTGTTTATAACCTGGGAAAGCAGTGGAAGATGGCCAAAGCCTTGGGCCCTGTAGTGACATGGGTGGAAGGAGCTCCTGGCTCCCAGCATAGGATCAGCTCAGCTCTGGTCATTGTGGCCATTTGGGAAGTAAACCAGTGGATGGAAGATCTTCTCTCTGTCTCTCCTGCTCTCTGTAAAACCTACCTTTCAAATAAAAATAAACAAATCTTTAAAAAAAAGTCTCAGAATAGGTACTGACACTTACATGAACTAGTAAAGTTAGTATTTAAAAGCAATATAAGATTGCTTCCTGAATTATAGGCTACTGGAAAAAATCAGTCTTATGTTGATTCTTTTTAAATTTTCTAACAAAGTTAATAATGAGGTTAAGGTGATCTGCCATTTTTAAATTTATATTATTATTTTTACTTAACCTTTGAGCAGTTTCAACTGTCAGGTCCCAATCCTGCAATGCTAATTGTAGTTTCATTTTCTTTATGAAAGCGGGAAGGAAGCTTGGAGAGTTCACAATGATCTGGTTCACAGTCTCCAGAGCACCTGAATAATTCTGGCGCATCTCAAGACACTGCGCCTAATAGGAGGAAACAGAAGGTTCCATCAAAACTAATCTTACAGCTCAAGGTTCATACAGAGTGTAATAGTTTTATGTTCCATCACTTTTTCATTAAAGAGCATTTACTGCTTTTATTACAAAAAGCAAAATAAGTTTTAATCAAATTAACGTCTTTTAAAAAAAACACCAATGAAAATAATGTTTCATTTTAAAGCAGAAACATCAACTCCTCTGTCTGGAAGCACTTCCTGCAGGTGAGTACAAGAATAAAGGCTGGGAGCATCCCAGATCAGGCCAGGTTGTGACACCCGCCAGCACACATGAGGGGCAGGTCTGGGGACACACAGGCTGAACTAGCTCATGCCATGCACTGGCAGATTTGAGAACCAGGATGGGGTGCAGGATAGGCCATGTTGAGCCATAGCACCAGCCAGTTCACATCAAGGCTGGGAATGGGGACAGACTGGGCCAGGCAGGCTACAATACCTGCTGGCAAATGCTTAGGTGAGGCAGACCATGCCAGACTGGACCAAACCACCCACCAGCACATGTGAGCTCCAGGAAGGGAGGGCTGCAAGCATGGTAGGAAGGTAGCCTGGGCTCCAATGCTTGCCCACTACTCCCACTGGTGAGCATGAGAACTGGAACTAAGGACAATACCAGATTGGGCAGGTTGGTTACAACACCTGCTGACCTGCATGTGAACTGAGTTAAGCAGAGAGCCAAGCTGGGCTAAATAACCATATTCGCATGCCAGAGCCAGGTTGGTTGGGCTTTGTTGCAGCATCAACTGGCAAGGGCTGGGACTGGGGAGCAAGCCCTGTCAAGCTAGATTGCAGAACTTTTTGAAAAGTGCAAGATCTGGGACTGTGAGTGGGCCCAGTAGGGAAACAGTAGACACTTCGTGATGGGTTGAAACTCCCACTGGTGAGCATGAGGAACAGAGCTGGGGCAGGCCTGACTAGACAGGTGATGGGCACCTGCCAACATGAGTGTGGGCTGGATAGTGGGGTCAACTGGGTTGAATTAGGCTTTAACGCCTATTGATGTGTACGAGAGCTGAATGGGATATGGACCATGCTTCACACACCAGCATGCACAGGAACCAGGGCTGGAGAGGGACCTAGTGGGGGTTACAGAGAGTCACTCTGTCTAGGCTGCAGATCCTGCTGGTATACATGAGGAACAACTGTGGTGGGCAGAGTTGGGCTGAGCCACAGCATCCATTGGTTTGAGGAAGAGATGGGGCTGGAGACAGGACTGAACCAAGAACTGCAACTATCAGTGTAGCGTAGGCTAATGTGGGTGATGGAATGAGCCAGACCCCACACTGGCAAGCATACACAAGTCGGGTCTGAGATCACCTTAGATGAGGTTTCTTTGGTGATCGTCTCAACTGAATTACTGGACCCAGAACTCCAACCATTGGGAGAATCTGTATTTTAACTAACGTGTGTGTCAGAACTGGGCCTCTTCTGTGGTTTAAACAGAGCAGTGGACAGCATACCCAGATGCATATGGAGGATATGGCAGTCCATTGGGACCTGCCTGCAGAGGACATCTAATACCATAACAAAGGAAAGAGGGCAGAACAAACTGGACAACTACCCCAGCCAAACGATGACAGCAAATATTTGGGCAAACTGAGATTCTAAAGTGGACTATGTCAGCAAATGGACCTTGGAAGGATTTCCTCATCCTTGGATTGGCAAGATTGACAGCATTTCAGAACTACTGAAACCTTTTAAGCAGAACCCTTGGAGCATGCTACACATTGGGGACCCTGGGATGACACTGTGGGTGGCCATTCCCCATCCCCAGGTACTGAGGCAGCTGGAATGCTGGGTGTGGCTTCTCTCCTATTCTCTCTTCTTTCCCAGATACAGGAAGAAGAAAAAGAAGAAGAAAATTTGGAAACAGAGGTCTCATTCACTTTTCCCTAATCCTCGACTCCCATTCTAATCAGTGTAATCCACATGGGTATGCATCCTCTCAACTATGTAAAGATCATCAAAAATAAAATTAAAATCATAATAATAAAAAAAGAAATAATAAAATTAAAAGAAAAAAGAAAAAGAAATGATAGGAAAAAAAAAAGAAATAGAAACATCACATTTCTGGAATAAAATATTTCCAGGATGTTCCCAAGCATAATATAAAACTGAGGAGATTTTAGAAACATTACTCTAAATTCGACTCACCTTACCCAGCAAAGCAAAAATATCGTATCCATCTTGCAATCCCTCTTCAAAATATCTTAGTGCTTTTTTAGTATAAGGTTCTTTTCCTCTTGTAATATCAAGCCATCCTCTTAAAATTAGTCCCTGAAAAATAAGTAACCCCAATCATATTTCTAAGACAGTGGGTTTGGAAGAATTGTATGTTGATGAGAAGTCAACCCCATGTCATTTTTTGATCATTAATAAGAAAAAGGTCTTTATGGACCAATGTTCTAAACAGTAAAATCTTGTTCACTAAAATAATATTTGAACCCTTAACAGCCTATAGTGCTGGGAACTACATTATGAGATTGACCCTTTATGCTTACTTCTCAGTTCAGTTACAATAGCCAGAAGTTTGTCAAATAGTTCACCAATGTTAAAAGCAGTATTCTTCTGTGAGAGGTTTGATAGTTAATTGTTAATAATAATTGATAAGTATGGTATTCAATATAGAAATTATAACTTTTTGTCTCTTTTTGGCTAAAAAGCCCAAATGAACTAAGAAGGAAAAACAAATGTCTTTTTCACATGTTTTAAAGATCCTGGTAATCTGGCAACTACCTCTGTAAGCTTTTTTGACTACTCCAGCTAATTTCAAATCAAAAGAAACACAAATAGTGGGAAAATGAAAAACTGAAGCAGTCTCAGTGTCATTATTGAACAGTTTCATCTGCTGTATTTTAGTGATGATTTCATTTAAATATATACATATATTTAAAGATTTGTTTTATCTCACTTATTTGAAAAACAGAGTTATAGACAAAGAGGGACAGACAGTAAACAGTAGAAAGAGATCACTGATCAGGTTACTCACTCCCCAGATGACACCATAGCTGGTGCTGGGCCGGCTTCATAAGGGCCTCCCACACGGATGCAGTCATCTTTTGCTGGTTCCCTGGCACTTTATCAGAAACCAGAGAAGCTGGAACTCAAACTAGAGCCCATGCAGGATGCTGGCATCCAAGGCAGCAACTGAACCTGATGCATCACAATCTCTTCTAGAAATTTATGCCAGCTCTCTGTTCTGCCAGCACTTAATACTTCATTATCCTTTTCCTATTATCATTTGATACATTCTTTGGCTTTAAAATTTCTCAAATTCTCAAGGTTGTATGTATGTACTATACAATATTTTAGCATAGTTCTCAAAGCCTTCTGCTAGAAAGTTCTCACTTTGTGTGTGCAGGGCAGTCACAATCTAGTTTCTCTCCAGGATAGCATTCCTAGGAGCCATTGTTAATATTAATCTTTGAATTTATGCTCTAATGACATCATAGTTAATGATGATCAAAAATACTCAATGACGAAAAATGTTCATCAGCCTCTCATGTCTATTCAATTAGATAAAAAATATCTGTAAACTGTGGTCAAGCCCCATGAATTTGTTACAACCTGCTGTTCCAACTTTTTTCATTTTGTGTCCTGTGTCCTCACTAAATAATGATCTCACTGCACTCAAGATGAATCTGTCTCATTTCTACTTCATTTTCCATAATCTTTGTTGAAACTACACTCATCTGTTAGGATTCAGCTCAAACGACACTGCAAGACATTCTTCCTCATTTGCCTAAAATTCATGGAAGTGATCTCTCCTTAATGTAAAAGACTGTCTCACATGAAGGAGGCCTCAGATATCAGATACTCGCTATTCTTTTTGGTAAAATTCAATCATTTGCATCATACTATTTGCAGTTTTATCATACTGTTTGTAGTTTTTCTCACAATATAAGCTGAGTATGTACTCAAACATAGGTGATTTGTTCATAAAAGTAAAGTTTATATATGCCTAATCTTTGTATAAGTATATAACAGTATAAACAATGATGTTTTGTATTGGCTGCTTAACAAAAGAGAGGGAGGGAAGTAATGAGAGGTGAAGAGAGAAAAAGAAAAAAAACAGAAGAAATATCTTTTCAAGGGTTAATGGCAACCAGAATAAACACCCTTAGAAAATTTGTCTTACAATGTAAGCAAACATGAAAACAAAGCCAGTATTTACAAAGTGATACTAGAATAGATGACAAAGTAATATGATGATAAAGTCTCTTTTAATACTATTCCAAAATACAAGGGCAGCTACCTCTTTGCTGCTATTTGACATTTTGATCATTCTGTCAATGTAGTCTCTCGCCTTGTCATGCCGACCAATGTGCCAAAGAAACAGGCCTGCATAGTATAAAGCTTTCTGTCCAGATCCTTTACGGAGCTCCTTCATTTTAGAATCTAACTCCAGAATAGCTTCTTTATCTGAAAAGGGAAAACAACACTAAATGAAAGTTAAATTGTAGGCCAAGTCCTTATAATAGTTTGGAAGATTAGCAGGAAGATTACTCAGTCTCTTTAGCAGTACTGGATAACCAGAATAATTACAAGCCAATTAAGTAATTCAAACTTTACAAAATCAATTTTAATAATTAAAATGATCATCTTAATAAATAATTGATAAACACTAATGAGATAGTTTGCATTCTATTGTCTTACTAAATCTTTAAAACCTTGTGGGTATATTACATTTATAACATATCTTAATTAAGATGCTAAACTGTCTTTAGAAATATTTGGTTTGTGTTAGACTTCATAAATCTTGTAAATCAAATGTAGATTCATAGATTCCAGTTAGTCCACACACAGGATTTTTAATAAGCACCAGTTCTGAATTTTAAAAATAAATTAAAAACTCAGTTCCCCAAACTAGCCACATTTCAAGACAATTAGCACAACATTAACACACACATAGTTCCTTCTATTATCTGATCACATTTCCCAATCTATTATGGGGAACGACTGAGTATTTTTTTAAGGAACAGCACTTATGTAAGGGATAAAGACCATAAGAAATCTGACATATAGAAAAGAAAAACTATACTTATATTTAGCTAAAATTTAGAGATAAAAAGTTGTAAAGTCATCTTCTGCAGAGCAATTTACATAAACTTGTCTTCTCATTGTTCTTTCATTGCACAAGTATAACTAATACACATTCACCTTTAGGTTAACTCAAATAATACCTATGTGCAACCAAAGCCTGTGCCACAGAATACAAGAAACATGAAGACAAAATAAAACATGTTTCTTGTACTTGAAGACTTTTAGTCTTGTCAGAAATACAAAGCATATATAAACTGTACCAATAGACAAAATATAGTAGAATCATACTGAATGCTAAAGGACTTGAGAAAAAATTATCTGAATACGAACTATTGTCCTAAATGATGTACTTAAACACATACCTGGATTTGGACTCATTTTGTGAGTGTATATTAGTGCAATATGAGAACAAAGTGATACATCCTGTTTATTTTTAGTAGTCTCAAATTCTCGAAGAGCTTCTTGAGTTTTGCCTGTAAAATCAAGATCATGATATGAGCACTTATTCATGATAAAAAAAAAAACACAAGCATTTAAAACTATGAAATCTATTTAATAGTACATACCTTCCATTAATATACCATAAGCATGATAAAATCTGAAGATTGGGTCATTGCTATACCTCTTAATTCCTTCACTGGCAAAAAGTACCACATGATGGAAATATCTCTCTTGACAATAGTAATTAATCAAAGCCTAAAAGGAAACAATGATGATACAGTAAGATATTCTGAAGCTTGAAAATACTTCAAAAGGGAGATAACAATTTGGAAAAGCCTAAAACATTTTCTTCTAAGATCCTTAAAGAACTGCAGAATATTTAAAAAAAAAACACACACATATACTGAATGAAACAATTTAATCTTTCCTAATAATTTCAAGCTTCATTCCTAAAATTATAACAATACTAACCTTAAACTGCTTTTTCCTTTTTCCCCTTGCCCACATTTTCCTAAAGATTTTAGAAAACAGGAAAACAAAGAGCAGAGAAAAAGAGACTACCATCAGCATAGATTTTTAAAAAGTCTGTGATCAAATGTAATTTCACATAAAAAAGGTATTTTTGTGAAATGTAGAGGCACAGACATTGGGAAAGAGAGAGAAGGAGATCTTCCATCTACTGGTTTACTCCCTAAATGGCTACAAGAAAATCAGAAACCTGAAACCCCATCTGGGTCTCTCCCGTGGTGGGTGCAGGACACAAGCATTTGTGCCTTCTTCCTCTGGTTTCCCAGGCACTTTAGCACGGAGCTAGCTGGGTTGCAAGCGGAGCAGTCGGGAATCCAAGCAAGGTCCGTGGGGGACACCAGTATCACAGGATGAAAGCTCAAAGAACTGAGCCACAGCGCCCATCTGAGATTGCTACTTCTGGAATTTTTTAAAATACTGTATTATTTTGATTTACACACAGAAAATTAAACCCTCATTAACCATGAAACAATGAATTCTCTGTAACTGTGACTATTCTTTATCTAAAGCTTAGGCGTTGCTCTAGTCAAAGAGCTATGTCAGGATTTCAGCATCACTGGGAAATAGCTGATACACCTGCAGCCCATGCCTACCTATGGCACTGAAGCGCCAACCAGACAGGACTCAAACAGCAGAGCATGCACACTGCTCTGTCTGTAGTCTAGCGCTCCTGCAGGGTCAGCTCCTGTCCTCTCGAGCAGAGCGCCAGGGAAGTGCTCCACGTGTCAGTCTGCATCACTCTGTGGTTACTCTCCTTCTTAGCCACTTTTCTTGAGAGCGTGATCTACACTCCCAACTTTTAGAACCTGGCCACACATTTCAGTAAACTCTACCAACCCCACAAGGCTGTCACAAAGTTTGTCTGTCTCATCTAAGAAATACTGCTATTATCTAACTTGATTGGCACAGCAGTTAGTATCACTCAGCATCTACAATGTTCCTGAAAGGCAGCATGGTGTTGCAAAAAGAACATGGTTTTAAAGGTGAAACTCTTGGTTTCAAATCTTTGGACCCAACTGACACTGCCTCAGTTTGTTCAGTCATAAAATCTCACAAGTAAGGCAAATTTACCAGTGGTATTTTTCTGGAAAAAAAAATTTCGGAAGCCCATTTGGTGCTCACACTAAGAATGATTATGCTCACCCAAGCTGCAAATTGATACTGTGGTTTACCTCCTACTGGTCCTTCCTCATCTGTCCAGGATCCCCTAGGTTCTTTGTGTTTAATCCATTTCCTCCTCTCTATACTTGTTGCTAACTGCTGTGGTTCTGACTAGTTCCTCTGGTACAACAAATGCCTGCCTACAGGTGCCAGGCCCTGTGCTAAATAGAGAACATAAAAAGGAATTAAGACACAGTCTTTGCCTTGGTAAAATTTATAGTCTTCAGATGAGACTTTAATCTGAAGTCTAAGTGAACTACATCTTACATAAATTTAAGAAATGAACTTATATTATACATTGTTGTGGGAAGACAGGATAATGTTAAAACAGCTTTCATAACAGAGAATGCTGTGAGGTGAGAAAGGAAGATTAAAATTAGCGGTAAAATTCCTGGGAAGACTTCAGGAGTGACTGTTGAACTGCAAACTCCTCAACTCCCCTTCACTGGATTCTTGAGGGAGGTGTAGGTATGGCTAGGCAGAGGAGCTGCAGTAACACACAGGTATCAAACAGCAAGAGTACATGGGCAACAGGGGCCGCCAGGAGGACTAAAAAACAAGCAAAATGTATCCCGCAGACCATGGAGAGCTTACTGCCTGCTTCCACATGGTCTGTGAGCTAAGCATGGCTTTTATATTTTCTAATAGTGGGAAAAAAGCAAGAATAAAACTAGTTCTTTATAGCTGAAAGCTGCAGGAAAGTCAGTCACCACGCCCATTCACTTATGCACCGTATGGTTGCTTCGAGGCCACTGCAGGTTTGCCTTGCAGGTTCCTGGGGAGGAGATGCAACAAAAAAGAAACGGGGTACAGAGCTCTCTTGGGCAACTAACCAAGTTTGTTTTCAGGGTTTCAGTTTATATACATTTCAGCAAAGCAACACGTGAAACATAGTTGAGCTCAGATATCAGTTACAATGATCAGGTTTGATATACAACTCTTGTCACATGTGTGTAAGCGGGGAGTTCCAGAAGAGCTAACAAGGCACCTGGACCACAGCACCACTGGTGTCAGATATTGATAAGGAGCACTGCTTTGATTTAGGATAATTGGCTAACCAAGCACAGATGTTTGCCATACATCAGGGAAGCATGAAAGCACATCCCAGGACTCACTGGGGGAAGAGCGCACCCTGGGTGAGAGGCCCTCTGCCTCCTCTTTCCTGGATCCCACAGGCCTCTGCTGTCCCAGCTGTGCTGCTGGATGTATTGACAGGCCACAGTAACAGAGCGAAGGAGAAACAGACCTGATTGTTCACAAAACCTATAACATGTACCACAAGGTACCTACAAAAAGCTTCTGGGGGCTGGAGGGAAGGAAGTGGGATGGGGTATTAATGTTGTATTTATTGCAAGCACTTTGCAATTCAGAAATAGTGTTTCCAATTATAGCCACTTGTCATAAAGTTTTTGAAGCACCCTGGTGCCTCATCCTTTGTAGAGAGAAGTTTGCTATTGTTTCTGGAGCTTTTAGGTTGGGCGTGACTGGATGATGGGGCTGGAGAGGAGTAGGGTCAGGTTATATTTAGGGTTGGTATTCAGTTCTTGGTCTTGATTCTCCAAGCTGGGTCATAAGAATCCCACGACAGTGTTTTTTTTTTTTTAAAGCATTGAGAAGCTTTATTGCTTTATTTAAAAATTCATCCAGGTGGCAGTGTGAAACATACATTTGCAGGTATTAAAACAACAACAACAACAACAAAACCAGAAAATCTGTTAGCCACTTAAGCACTGCCAACTTCCTTAGGGTCAAATGGTCCTCTCTTGACTCAACAAGGATTTCATGGGGTACCCATTTGTTTACCCAGTTATTGTCTGACTCTTACTCCAGTATAAGTTCTACAGATGGACAAGACTTTTCTCAGTGACCCTGTTACCCTGTGGAGTTTACGACACACACACACACACACACACACACACACACACACACACACACACGGCAATCAACACAATGCATCGCGTCCAGGTTTTCCTCCAACCTCAGACTGCAAAGTTGTGAAGACAGACTGTCCTGGTCTGCTCTGGCTACTTTTAGTGGATACAGACTTCCACAAATGCTGGCTTAAAGGGCTGTTAAAACAAGTAAATAATCAAGGTCATTATCTCCAAGGGAAACGTCTCAAGTTTTGTGTCTTTAACGTCTTCCTATCCTCATTTCTTCACTACATATTCGCTGAGGGGGTGCAACACCGACCCACAGGGACCGACGCCCTCAACAGTCAAATCCTCTGCTTCCCGTTTCTTTTGCTGTTTGTTTTCTGCATTTTGGCCTGTCCAGAGCCGCAGCCGACCAGAACAATCACACCTGCGGACGCGGGATCACACGTTGGCCAAGCTCTCCTCGCCAACACAAAGCGCGGGCAAGGACGGCCGGTGAGCCCGCGGGGTGCCGGAGGCCCGGGCCGGGAGGTGGGCTTCGCGCCCCTCACGTCCACCGGCTGGGCAGGCACAGCAGGGCGCTCGGGGCCTCGCCAAACCCGCCGAGCTCCCTCCACGACCCCGAGCCCATCGCCACCCCCAGGCCCCGGTGTGGCCTCCGTCCGCCCCTCCGCTCACCTTCAGCCCCTGCGAGTCCATGGCTGCCCCCCCGGGCCCCGACCGCGGGGCTCCGGGGCGGCCGAGGGGCTCCGGGGCGGCCGAGGGGTTCCGGGGCGGCCACGGGTTCCCGGGTGACCGCTCGGCGTGGCCCAGCCGCCCGCCGGGCTCCAACTCCGCCGCGGCCGCGAGACGCGAGGGCGGGGCCGGCAGCGGCGGGGCCGCGTTCCCATTGGCCGCGGGCAGAGGGGGCGGGCCCTAGAGGCCGGGGAGGCGACGGGCGCGGAGCAGGCGCGTTAGGGGGCTCGGCGAGGGTGCTGCGAGGGCGACCTCGGGAGGGTCAAGGTTAGAGAAAGTGGTGCGGATGGTTGGTAGGCTTCCAGAAGGAACCCAGAGCCGGAAAGGGACCTCGGAGAACACCGGGTGGGCTGAGGAGACAGGATTCAGGAATAAAGCCAGCGGGGCGGAGCAGGAGGGAGGAGGGCGAGTCGGCCTCTCCCTGGCTGCAGACTCCATTTCCTGCGCGTGGACAGGGGCCGGTATCCGCAATGCGGGAGCTGCCCGGCTGCCCGGCGCTCTGAGGAGCCTCGCGCTCTCTCGGGCCGTGAGCTTTGTCCGCGAGGTGGCGCAGTTAAATCACCAGTCCTCAGCAGAAACGGGTTTACGATTCATGGGCCTATTTTTCTTTGCAGGCATTGTTGCTATGCTGTGTTACTGAAATGCATGTTAAATCACTTCATTCTTACCAGTCCTAGTGATGAGAAAGGCAAAGGAGGTAAACTTTTTTTTTTGTTTTTCAGCATTTGTTTATATGTTAACTACTTGACTTCTGATTTTAGACAGAATAAAATTAATCCTTGTGCAAATATTTGTTTTTGTATCCCTTAGGCGACTGTCAGGTAAAAATTTCCTCAGAGAATTAGATTAAATACAGTAGACTAAAGGTTTTGTTTTTTTTTTAATTTCTCCTTAAAGATATTGTAAATAGTGTGTAAGGTTTAAGTGACTTTATACTGCATCCTTTACAGGGATTCAGTTTACCTAACATACTCGTTATGCAGTTTCCCTTGTCAGATTTTAAGTCTCTTAGGGAGTTTGTGAACATTAACATTTTTTTCCCAATGCCGGTAGGTTATATAATGACACTGTTGAAAAGAAAAAATAGCTAACATCCCAGGCTTTAGACCAAGACTGTAGTTTTTGTTACTTTCCCTGGAAAGTGCATTACACCCAATACGACATGTATTTTTTTCATGAGACTTTTTGTTTCCAACACGCTTAGTCTAAGTAGATGTAGTCATAGGCAGTGTGGAGCACCAGCTAGTCTGGTTTGCAAAGCTGTGGATTGATCTGACACTTCAGATGCCTGAAGGGTGTTATCCTAAACCGTAAACTCTGGCTTCCCAGGTAGACATATCTGGAAGCACCTAGGGATCGTGATCAGAAGGAGCAGATCAACCTACCTGACTGAGGTCTTCAGCAACTCAACTTGGGCTGCCTATGGGTCCCTACTCATTTAGCCTAGTGTAGAAGTTCTGGTGTTCAATTTTGTTGCCGGGTTACAATATTTACTGCTACAACTGTGCCAGGCCCTCCAGGAGTGGTTGTTTAGGTTACAACTTTTGGGGAATTTGTTTTGTCCCTGGTAATGTTCCCTGAATCATTCATGTTACCAATTTCTTTTGGATCTCAGGTCATGGAAAACCCTGTCTTTCCCCCCTCATCCTGCGCCACTCCCTACCCCGAAAAAAAAGAAGAAGTAAAAAAGAGCAATTGGTACATTGAACATTTTTTACTACCTGATATTACCTCCATACCTTGATTGTGGCATGCAGGACTTTGAGCCGCGTGTCTTTCCAAGGCTTGTCTCCTGCTCTTCCATTGAAGCAGGGCCACCACCCCTTCTGGGAGCACTTTCTCTTACTCTCCTTTGGGGTCTGTCCAGTTCTGTCTACTTTTTCTTCAGAGTTTTTCTGTTTGATGTCATTTGCTTGTGTGACTTGAATAATAATTTCCCTGAACCTCGTAGTTCTATAGAAGAAGTAAATGCCTCGTTAACCTCTGGGAAGTTGTGGTACATGGTAGGCTTCTCTGATTCATAATTTCTGTTAAACAGTGCTGGCTTGCCGCTTTTGCATATTCCTCTTATTATAGTTCTGGTATAATCTTAGTATACTTGAATCTTCTCTACTAGATGATGAACACTTGAGAGCCAGGTGGTATAGTTAGTGGGTAAAAGCTTTGTCCATGGAGGCAGTCACCTGCCTTCAAACCTTGATATTACTGCTTACTAGCTATTCATTTTAAAGGCTGCTTACCCCCTGTACTTCAGTTGTAAAATTAGAGCAATACAGAAAATTGTTTAGAAGATTGAATGGATTAGTGTCTGAAACACAAAGCAATATTAAGTGCATGCCAAGCATGGAAACAATTGCCTAGAGTTAATTGCACACTCACTTATTCCCAGCACAGTGTATCAGGTTGAGCTCACAAGTAAGCAGTAAATTTTAGGGCACTGTGTGATGTCCTTTTCTCCAAATTTTATGCTCATCTACTTGTATCAGTAGTCTTTTCATCATGTATGCAAATGAAAGGAAAATGCTGAGCAAAACTAAGTAGTTCTGGTGGAGACAAAAGTAAAAGCAAATAGGCTAAAAATAAAACAGGTATCTTCCACTGAGGTTCAAAGCTATAAGGATCTCTGGAGATGACTGTGTGTTCTCTAGTTTACAAAGTAGTAGCATGAAGCATGAAGCTCAAAGCTGCGAAAGAATCTGCCCAAGATTCCACAACTTTATGTTCCACAATCTAACCTGCCAGTCAGTTGTAAGCATAAGATGACAAATTATTTCTTCTTCTTTTCTTCTCAAGACTATTACTATAAAGTCGGTACAGGATGAAAAAGATGTCTTAAAGTTCTATCCACATAGACCAGAACAAAATTCAGTCTCAGGTGGGACCTTGTAGAGCAGTTAGGAGGAAGTTAGTTGAAGGCATAATTGCTGAATTTCAGTAAAGGGTCTGTTTCCCCGTGAAAGCCCAGTTATGTAGATAGTCAAAGGATAAAAGAAATAGAGTACCATAAATTATAAATTTGACAAATGTAATAGCTGCAAATGGCATAGTCTCTGCCCACTTTAAAGATTAATGAAGTTAAATTCATTTAACTTGTTATAACCTAAGGATGTCCTTTGACCTAATTTATACAGGTGATTCATTTTAGACCACAGTATGATATTTCTAGTTTTTAAAATTTTTTTAAATTTTCTTTTTAATGGTGCTAATACAATTGAGAGGATTGCATGCCTCTATGAACCTTTGATTAGGGTGTGAGAATCAGGTATGGGGGAAGGTGCATGTGACAAGTGTTTCTTTTTTTTCCCCCTTAATTCCGGCATCAGGAAAAGAAGGGGAAAGGACTGTTACTTACCTCAAAGTACAGTAGCCCCGGTGGGATAGTCACTTGGTGATGTCCCAGAGACTTCAACGTGGGAAAGCGTGTTTTGAGTGTGTGACTTCGGGTGGGTTTGATGGTTCTGAGATATTGTCAAATTCATCTCACCAGGGTTGAGAAAATCTTTCCAAGGTCTGTTGGCTGACCAAGTCTATCTTAGTGCATTCACAGACCCAGGGGTATGTGGCAAAGCTAAGAAGGACAATTATACAACCTGTTCTTTCCATCCTCTGACACAGTTGATGTCCCCTATTGGCCTAGATGAGCTGACTGTCATGTCCCACCATGTGCCCTCTGGGCATGTTGTCCACTGCACAAGCATCAGCCACTGAGGAGACCCAATCCTGATACATGCTTTCCAGGGTCAGATAGCACATACTGTGATTTTTCCCTGTGATCAGGGTCTGAGTCCAGCAGTCCAGTTAGGGAGTACCACAAGAAACCTTGCTTGGGTGACCTCGAAATTGACTCTAGTGTGTAGCAGCCAGTGCTGCAAGGTCAGGTTCTTTCTGTCACCTGCACCATTCAACACACATACAGGCGAATGCAGCTGCCTGATCTGTTCTACCCCAGCTGCATAACTCATGTGAACTGCCAGGTGCTACAGCCCAGCCCAGCCAATCCACCGCAAGCTCATTGCTCATGCCACAGCCCAATGGGTGCCACAGCCTAGTCAGGGCAGCCCATAGCCCATTTTAGCACTTGCCAGCTCTGCTGCAGTCTAACCTGACCCAACTCTAATCCCATCCAGCTCTTGTGCACACCCATTGGTGCTGCAGCTTAGCTCAGCCTGCCTAACCCCCAGACCCAACTCTCATGTATGCCAACAGGTGCCACAGCTTTGTTGAGTATGGCCCACTCCCAAATCTGGGTTCTTACACTCACCAGCAGTAGGTATAGCCTAGCAGGGGAGTCTCACTGTTCCCCTACCAGGCATGCTTCTGGCCCTGGATCTTGTGCTTACTAGAGGGTACTGCAGTCAAGCTTTATATGGCTTGCATCTTAATTCTAACCCTGCTGATCCAAAGCAATCTGGCTCATGTACATGCCAGTGGGTTCCGCAGCCTAACCCAGCCTGGCCCACCCTCTTTCCAAGCTGTCACACTCCCGTGTGGAAGCAGCAGCCCATCAGGGGATTCCTGGAGATTCTCCTACTAGGCCTGTTCCCAGCCCTGGGTCTTGCATGTGCCAGTAGGTGCTGCAAACCAGTCTGAGATGGTCTGCCTCCAGCTTCAGCATTAGGCAACAGGTGCTGCAGGCCAGCTCAGCCAAGTTCACTCCTGGTCCAGCTCTCACTAACAGGTGCAACAGCCTGGCCCACTCCTAGCACCAGCACCAGTACCAGCCTTCATGTGAACTGGTTTGTGTTGCAGTCCAGCCAGGTACACCCTGCACCCCGTCCTGGCTCTTGTGCCAGTTGTGCTATTGACTGGACCAGCTCGCCCTGCCCTCAGACGCAGTATACACATATGCCAATAGCTGCTGTAGCCCATCTTGGTTTGATCTGCCCCAGCTCACATGCTCACCAGCAGGAGCTGTGGCCTAGCAGAGGAGTTTCTCAACGAATGAATCTCATGTGTGCCAGCAGTTGCTGCTGCCCAGACTGATATGGCCAACCCCTAGTCCTAGCACTCACTCGTGGTTACTGCAGTCTAGCCCAATACTCCCATACCCATTCTGGCTCTCATTGGTATGTGCTACAGCCTAGTCCACCCCCAAGAATTGGCTCTCAGGTGACCCAGCAGGTGCCTGACCTGACAGGACCCTGACCTGTCCTTCACCATTCTGGTCTTTGTGTTTACCAATGGGTACTGGAGCCTAGTCTAGTTTGGCCAACCCCCAGACCCAACCCACATAGATGACAGCGGGTGCTGCAACCTTGCCCAGTTGGGTCTGGTCACAGCCCCAGCTCTCATGCTCACCAGCTACAGCTCAGCAGGTTTGTCCCTAGAGTTCCACTACCAGGCTTGTTCCCAGCTCCAGATGTTGCATGTGCTGGCAGGTACTTCGACCCAGCTTTGCATGGACTGACTACATTCTCAGCTGTTGCCTGGTAAGTGTTGCAGCATAGACCAGCCGAGTGTGGCCCACACCCTGCCCTGGCTGTCATGTGTGCCAATGGGTGTTACGGCCTTGTCTGTCCCCAGACTTGGACCACACGAATGCTAATGAGTGCTGCAGATTTTGCTGGCCTGGGCCACCTCCAGCCCCAGCAATTGTGCTACCCAGTGAGAACTGAGGCTTAGTAGGGGAGTTTCCCAAGTTACCTACCAAACCAACTCCCAGCCCCAGGTATGATGTATAACATTGGGTGCTACGGTCCACTGCTTGGTATGATCTGCCCTCAGTTCCAGCCATTACAAGTGGCCATAGGTGCTGCAGCCTGGCCCAGTCCAGCTTACTCCTGGCCTTAGCTCCTGTGTCAGGTGGGTCCCTGTAGTCTGTAGCCTGGTTGGACCAGTCACCACCCCCAGCAATCCAGGTAAACCAGCAGGTGCTACAATCCTACAGAGGTGAGTCCACAAGTTCTCTACAGACTCTGCCCCCAGATTTGGTTCTTTAGAATTCTTGTGGGTGCTGCAACACAGCCTGACAAAACCTTCCCTGCCTTCCCCACATATCAGAAAGAAAGGAAAGGAAAGAGAGGAAAGGAAAGGAGAGGAGAGAAAAGAAAAGAGAGGGAGGGAGTAAGGAAGGAAGGAAGAAAAAGGAAAGAAAGAAAGAAAAAAAAGGAAAAAAAACTAAAGAAAGAAAAGAAAGAAAAAGAAACTTTACTGACACTGGTATAGTTAACACAAATGTGGCATTAACCAGACCCAAAATGCCTGCCAGCTACTGACTGCTTTTCTCCCAACAGTGTAATACTTGCCCAGGCAGATATTTCTGTTTTTCTTTAAGAAAAAAGTACTCCAGCAGCTCATGTAACTGATAACTAAGAACTTCTACCAATACTGTTTATTTACTGTTTGCCTGATTTATAATTGTTGTCTTGTGAATTAGAATGAAATACTTAAATATTTATAGAGCCATGCTGGATAGAAACTCTGCTGACAAGACACTGTCTTCTTTAAAGAATCTGGTTCTGGTTGATACAGCAGGAATAAAGAACAATGGTAACTCCACTTCTGCCTGGTAGGACAGTCAAATAGACTAATGTAGTTTAGGCTTTTTAGAAATTTTATTTATTTTATTTGAAAACGGAAGAGGATGAGGGAGAGAGATTAAGGGATTCACAGAGAGGAGACAGATAACTCCCATCTGCTGATTCACTCCACAGATGACGGCAACAGCTGAGTTTAGGCTAAGCTGATGACACATACCTATACAGAAGTCAGCACACCCCTCCCTTTTGGGTTTCAGAAACCCATGTACTTGAACCATCACCTACTGCCTCTCAGAATGCATGATGGTGTGAAGGTAAAAATGGGAGCTGGAGCAAGGTCTGGACTCCAGGTGTCCCAAGTGGAGTCTTAATCATTAATCCAGATCCCCTGCCTCAGGTAACTCATGACTTTAGATTTTCCTCCTATAGCCCCAAGTTCATATCTAAAAAATCTTATACAAATTCATGCTGCTTATATTCCTCTATTCTCTGCTACTTTCAAATGGGAGGTAACCACAGATCTTTTCTTAGTTTGGTTTTCACTCTGAGAAAAGCAAGCCTTAACTTTCACGGTGTTGTATCTTATTAACATGGTTTAAAGCAGTGCTTCCTGGCAGTCCTAATCACTCCATAGACTCAATACCAAATTTCTCCCTTCCCTGAATCCATCAGTATTGGCTAATCATATAGCCACTTTCATAACAAATTAACCATAAGGGAAGTGAATCTTAGTATCTTCATAAGTGCTTTGTTGAGGCCTGAGAAATAATCTGGCATAAAACGGTAACAGGAAAAAAACACATGGATGTTTTAATATAAATTTCATTTACATCAGGAGCATTCATATGCAAATGAAAATCTAACGAAGTTGCAAAAACTTAAGCTTTTACGCTAGTTGGACAAAGAGAAGCAATTATAGAAAAGAAATATGTGGAGGCTGAAGAATGATAAGAGCTATTTATTTTAATTGTTTTTATTAGAAAAGCAGATACATTCAGATCTTCTATCTGCAGATTTACTCCACAAGGACTGTAGCAACCAGGGAGAGCCAGACAGGCTGAAGATAGGAGCTAAGAACTCACTTCAGGCACTCCACAGAGATAGTAGGACCAAGTACTTGAGACATCACCCACTGTCTTCCATGGTGCACATTAGAGCATTCTGGGATTGGGGGAGGACCTGGGACTTCAATGCATGCACTTTCATATGGAGTATTAACTACGAATTATTACTTTGCCTATTTATTTTTATTGGAAAGGCAGATTAACAGTGAGAAGGAGAGACAGAAAGATCTTCCGTCTACTAGTTCACTCCCCATATGGCCACAAATGCTAGAGCTGAAGTGAGCTGATCTGAAGCAAGGAGCCAGGAGCTTCTTCTGGGTCTCCCACATGGGTGCAGGGTCTTAAACCTTTGAGCTGTCCTCTATTGCTTACCCAGGCCACAAGCAGGGAGCTGGATGGGAAGTGGAGCAGCTGGGACATGAACCAGTGCCCATATGGGATCCCATCATGCTGGGCCCAGCTAAGAATTATTTTAACAAGATCTATCTGCAAAAATATGATTGGCTATGATTATACATTGGAGAGTGATTCTTTTCTTTAGGACTTGGGAGTACATCTTTTACATTAGAGGTTTTAATCTGTTGTTAAAAAGGAAGGACATTGGAATACCCTTTTGGGATCTACTGGTTTTCATGTGCTTTTAGGTCAAAATATTTCTTATATCAAAGTGTGATATTTTGCCGTCCGATGTCCTGTGAGCTTTCATGCTTTTTCTCAGCTGGTTGTTCCAACTTACGTGCCCTAAATAGCCTGTTATGCCAGTTTGATTCCTTTAGCTGTAAGAAACTAGGCCAGAAGCACATCAGAGAATCACTTCACACTGATGCATATGCACCATTCTTTCAGTGGTGCCCAGACTCTGTCTCAGGAAGAGTATTTCCTACCCACAGCTGTGCATGGAGGCAAAGGTTGTTACTCTAACACCTGAGGTGTTCGTGTTATCATCCCAGAATGCCCAGGCATTCTCTTTTTTTAAAAAAAAAAGATTTATTTTTTTATTTTTATTGGAAAGGCGGATATACAGAGAGGAGAGACAGAGAGGAAGATCTTCCGTCCAATGATTCACTCCCCAAGTGAGCGCAACGGTCGATGCTCTGCCTATCCGAAGCCAGGATCCAGGAACTTCTTCTGGGTCTCCCATATGGGTGCAGGGTCCCAAAGCTTTGGGCCGTCCTCAACTGCTTTCCCAGGCCACAAGCAGGGAGCTGGATGGGAAGCGGGGCTGCTGGGATTAGAACTGGCGCCCATATGGGATTCCGGGCATGCAAGGCGAGGACCTTAACCACTGTGCCACCACGCCAGGCCCCAGGCATTCTCTTAATATCCAGTTTCTGGTTTCTTGTGAACTACTGAATCTCCCTTTCTGGCCCTTGGATTTGTTTAAGTTGGTTGAATAAAAACTGATAGGGCTCCCACTTCGGGAACTCTGTTCATTAGTCAGTTGATAACTGAAGTTTAATTTGTGACAGTATGTGCATTTCCCCAAAATGTTTTAGAATTTCTGAAGACATAGAAAAATGGGATAAGAGTGCAATAGAGGCCATTTTACTCATCACCAGAGTGCACCTACATCTTTAATGCATTCTGTTTTGTTCTTTACTTCATTCTCCTTGTTTCAAGTTGATAGCTGCCTTATTAGTATCTTAAAGCAGGGTAGAAGCAAAGGCCTTTAGGAACTTGTTAATCACATGAGGCTGTTTAAATGTAGAGCAAAATTAAGTACATTACATAAAAGTAATAAGTAGCCAGTTGCAGCAGCGGTATTTAATGGCTCAGTTGTCACACTTGGCTAGTGAGTACTGCACTGGACAGCAGAAATACAGAGTAATTTCATTGTGTCAGAAAGTGCATTGGAGCATGTAAAAAGCTTTATAAGATATTTTATAAAACACTAAGCTTGTTGACAAAATGAATGTGAGTTCCTTGGAGTGTTAGAAGAGCTCAAGAAATGTCTTGGACAAAAGAAAAGGAGGAGAGGGCTCTAGAAATTAGGCCATGAACCAAACCCAATAAGGTCCCATGATATTTTTTTTTTTTTGAGTTCCAACTCCTGATCTGGAGCAGTGCTTCAGAAAGAGGCCGAACCTCAAAAAAACAAGTTACATGACACATCCAGCAGAGCTGAGTGGGGTACACAGACTTTAAGGAGCCACCTTAAACAACAGGGGGGCACCAGAGACTATGATAGACTGGAAACACAAGATATGTCTCCCACTTTATGATACCTTCTAAGCCTCTTGGTTTTCTGTCAAGTTCTAGCAGAGACAGGTGTTGTAGGTACTAAGAAATTGTTTCCTGCCAACCTAATGGAGTAATGCTTAGCCTTGATTTAATCACATTGAAACAAAGAAGAAGAAAGAAAATTTTCTTGAACACATGAAGTTTGGGACTGAGTTTCAGTAAAAGTGAAAGCCATGATATCTTAAAATATAGTATACATTTACTTAGAATGCTCATGTTTTTGCCCACTGGGGGACATATATGGTGGTGGTTCTTAAACTAGAACATGCATCAGTATTACTTTGAGGGTTTTAAAAGAATTTTTGTTTGTTAGGGAAGGGAGGGGAATTAAATAAACAAAACTAGAGAAGCAGAATTCTCCTATCTGCTGGTTCACTCTCCAAATGCCTGCAACTGTGTGGCTTGGCCAGACTGAGGCCAGGACCCCCAAATTCAATTCAGATCTCCTGGGTAGTTTGCAGGAAACCAACTTGAGTTGGTGCTTCCAGGGCATTCATTAGCAGGAACCTGGAATCAGAAATGGAGACAAGGTTAGAACACTTCCATATGGGAGATGCTCATCCGAAGTGGCATCTTAACAGGTGCACTAAATGTCTGCCCAGAGTACTTGTTAAAACACTTATCACCAGGGCTCCTCCTGCACAGATTCTAAATCAGTGACAGCAGGAGGAGGCAAATATGTGAATATTTAGCAAGTCCAAAGTGATGCTTATATTAACCATCTGTGGACCATACTCAAAGAGTCACTTTTTACGTAAAAAATTTAACACTTTTTATGACTCCTTGTTGATCTCAATGTTCTTTATGATAAGGATTTTATAATGTACAGAAGCAATCTATGAAGGTTGTATGTTATTGTATCCTATTTTAATATCTGTAAGTAGTAAAAACTTTATAGACAGTCACAGTGTGTAATAAAAGATGGTGTGCAGTGAATGGGGCACAGCAATGAAGTTTAAAATTAAAAAATTAACAATTTATGAGACTAAATTAGTTAAGGTTAAAACAGAGCCTAATTCTCCCCACCCCCAGTGTTGATATAGGAAAGGCCTCCTATATAATATTTGACTGCTTTTAAAATATAGTACTTAATTTCCAAATTTTATGATTCAGAGTATCTGGTAATTATATTTAGGGTAAAAGAGTTGAGTTAGAGATTGACATGTGAGCTTCTTGATAACATTCAGCCTTGCAGGGAAGAGTGGGAAAATCACCATTTTACATAGATTCCTAAGAAATGAATATGAAAGTTGCTTAGGCATCTACATTTATAACAATTCAATTCACAATAGCTAAGATATGGAATCAACCTGGATATCCATCAGCTGATGACTGGTTAACATATATGCCTATATGTGTGTATATATAACCCATATACATACATACATATAACATGTACACACATGTATAGACACACATATATGTACACACAAAATATACATATATATACATAACACACATATATACACACAGTGGAATAGTACTCATATATTAAAAATATGAAATTTGTCCTTTACAACAACATATATGCAAATGGAGATAGTTATGCCTAGCGAAACTAGTTCCAAAAAGACAGACACAATGTGTTTTTTCTGATGCAGCAGTATATATAGGAGGCAGAAAAAGGAAAATTGTAAGAGTGAAGCTGACTTCTTATGCTTTTATTATTCGTAATTCTGCCTTATATTTCTGTGAAACAGCAGTGCTGCCACTCTTCATTAATTGAACATTGTGTTTAATGGTGCATTAAGCCTGTTACCATGAAGTAAGTTGGAAGTAGGCTATTATAAAATTTAAAGGAGTAAATCAGAAAAGGAAGGATGATTAAGTTTGAAAGAAGGTATGATTATTGTCTTAGAATTGACTTTATAAGAGACATGAAATTTGTTCTTTCTCTAGTGATAAGAAATGCAAAAAGGTAAAAGAGGTGAGAGAGATGGAGAGAGAGAAATGCATGGTCTTTTCTAGTGTTCTTTCTCAGCAGGTAGTTAACATGCTGAAGTCAGTCCATAGACTGCACCCTGGATTTTCCCAAATGCTTATATATAGTCTGAGCAGAGAGAAATGATGTTAATGTGCATATTTTTAAACAGAAAGAAATCAAAGCTCAATGTTTTCAAAAATTACCAGTTTGTGTAGAAAACAATGCAATCATATGATTATGTTAAACCCTGGGAGAGTCTAACGGTTACGGACCCCAAGAGTCGCCGCCCGAGAGCTCAAGAACCAGGTCAGAGGCTGCAAGAAGCAAGAGGATTTTATTGACGTTCGCGTACGGGCCCCTACTCCAACAGGGAGAGAAGCCCTGAATTCCGGGGGTACAGGTATTTTATAGGCACACACTACAAGCTTAACATACTTTTGTGGCAGGCCTTAAGTTTTATGGCCCATTCTATTGTCTACCCAGACCCCTTTCCTGGAGCCTGGGCCTGTTACAGTTTTATGGCCCTGTTCTGAAGCCGACCCAGGATTATCTGGGCCCATTTCTCAGGATAAGGAATTCACTTGTCAGGAAGCAGAAACCGAAACCCAGACCCCCTTCCTACAGCCCGGGCCTGGTACTGCCTTCTTCTTGTCTCTTATCTCATCTTGCCAAGCACATATAGAAGCCATGAAAGCATTAACCCTTTCTTTCTCTCTTTCAATTGCTTAATGAGGAAATTAACCTAGTTGGGAGGTGTTTTTCTCATTATTCACGCCACTTGGAGAATTACTAATTTGTGCTGAAGAGGGAGAAAAGGGAAGGAGTGAAAGAAAGATGTGAGACTGTTGCATTTTACAGGATGAGCTGTAGAACTCCATGGCTGTGAATGTGTGTGACTAAGAACATGGAGAATGACCCTGGAGACAATTCAAAGATCATCATCACTGCCTCTAGAGGGGAACTATTATCTTGTTCCCAACAAGCAAAGTCACCACACTTGAAGGCAAGTGGCCAGGAACTCTGATGAGTGGGTCTGAGAAACAGGATCTGCCCTCCAGGTGTAGAAGGCAGAGCATCAGATTCCAGACCATTATTCTCAAGCCTTAAGGTCTAACATTATTTGCTTTGCTAGATTTTTGTCCCTGTTTTGGACCTTTCACTACCTGCTTTCCTATTTCTTCCTTGTGAAATGAGTATGCCTGTCATATATGTCACCATTACTATATTTTGAAAGCACACAATTTCATTTCACAGATTCACAACTGGAGAATTCACCTCAAATATATCTTACTCTGCTAGTGAATTTTTAGTGATATTTAAGGTGAGACTGGATTTAGTCTTTAAAGTTGATATTGGAATAAATTAAGATACTTGAGGCTATTGGCGGGAGATGAATATATTAAGCATTTAAGAAGAATTTGAATTTATAACTGAATATAAGTAGCCACTCAGCATATACTGAATATTTTTGGATCCTTAATCTTAGAATTTCACCCTTCAGGACTGTAAAAAATAAATTTCTGTTGTGTATAAGACACCCCACCTCTGATATTCTAATAGCCCAACATTACTACCATGACTCTTCAATTTGAATCTGACTTCATTTTCATTCTCCAGCTAGCCTTTTTTTCAGATCTCATGCAATGAATACTTAGTTACATATATTCTAGCAAATCATAACATATGGCAAGTAAGACAGCCTGTTGTATTTGAGTTATATCATTCTTCATTTTCATCTTTTTGGAGAGCTATATTTTCCATTACTTTCACCATCCTTCATAAATCCTATTTACTACTTTTTAAAAACTGTTTTTATTATTATCATTTTATGATACAATTCCATAAATTTCCCTTATCCTCTCCCCAATTCCATTCCTCCTTACTGAGTTCCCCTATATCATTACTATAGTACAGTTCTTCATACACAATCATATGTGCATCATTGCAGGCATGGACAATGGCAGAGAGTCCAGCATCCTGTTGTCAGGATGCACTAAGCAGTTTCATTGGGAGTCCACCTTTGTCTGGAAGTAGAGATGCCACTCCTTCCAGCAAGTTCCAGGTCTTGGTTCTTATGTTAGATTTCTAGCATGGTTCTTATGTTAGATTTCTATAGCCCCAGCTCCTGGCTCACCAGTCTCCACCTTCTGTGATACTGTGCTGAGACTGTACCATTGTCTGTATAATGTTTATCCCACTTCCAGTTGGAGCAGGTCCCAGGAATAGGGCGACACCAGCTGTTCTATATAGCTAGGTTGTTGGTGGTGCTGATGTTGCTGGAACCTGTTGGCTGTTAGATCTGAGGGCCACATGGACCTATTTTGACCCGTACAGTGCCATAGTTGGTATTTTCCTATGGGTCGAGTGCACTGAGCCCAGTGAGTTCTAGCTGAGCTCAGCACATGCACAGCTCACTATTGTCTCCTGCAGTCTTAAATTCTTTGCAGACCATACAACATAGTACCGGATGTGCCACTACTAGAGTTCTTGATCTGCTGGCCATCAGGTCTGAGGGCTACCAGGACCTGTCTTGAGTGGAACCTGTAGGATGCCACGTAGGTGAATTCACTCCCAGCTTGGTGCATGAGTAGTCCTGTCCCATAGCCCTTGCCTGATTAAACAAAATGGCACCTGATATGGCTCTAGGAGGCGACTGGGCTATGAAATCCACCCTGTTACCACACCGCCTGTCTTGGACCTTCTGCTCTGTCTCTGCTCCTGGTCAAATCAAACAGACCAGGAGGATGAGCAGTTATTTGTCTGGGTTCACCTCTGGATCTCCTGGCAAGCGTCCCTTCCCACCTTGTTGCTGGTGGAGTTCAGATTTCTGTTAGCTGAATGCTGCTGGGGTATCAGTCACTGCAACATCACACTGTTGTGTCCACTGTTTTCCTGTGTCTGTCAGTCTCCAGGTACCACTCTGCTGTTGTTCTGTCCTCTCCTGTTTCGTGGAATGTGCCCTCTCTGCTTCATACTGGCTAATATTTATCCATCTTTTTAAATGTGTCCTCACCCTATTTTGCCATCTTGATTCTCTTATTGTCTACTCTTTATGTATTTATATTTACAATATTTAGTCACTATTTTATTGTAACATTTCACCTATTTCAGGTTATCAATCTGTGTATCTCAATGTATATTTTCCCTAAAGTTGAAGAAATGACTGCACTTACAACTCAGACAAATCAAAGGCACAATTTGCCTTTAAACATTTTTATTTTCTATGGCTACAAGAAATAGTGCTGAACAGCACATTTCTTTGCCTTCCTTGATGAAAGATGAACATTAATAATGCAGTTAAAAATCAGGCCAAGTAATTTTGAAGAGAAAACAAGGTCCAGAAGTCCTAATTCCTTTTAGGAGAATAGATTTAAAATGGCAAGCTCAATAGTTCTACCACAGTAGAGAACAAGGTGGGTATTATAAAGCTCTTAAGTGTTAACGAGTTAAAAATCGATTTATGGACTCATATCTTGCAAATATTTGTGTATTACATAGTGATACCCTGTCTACACTTAGACTTATGCCTATTTCTTTGTATAACCTGAATAGTGCATCTACTCACGCATATAACATGTGCTGAATGAAAGTTTGTTCTACAGATCTGATATGATTGCAATATATCAAAGTTGGTTTTCATTTGGTGTTGTTTTATTATTTATTTTTGGTGTAGTTTTATTACTTTATACAGCTTACATAATGACAATGCTCTAGTATGAAAAATAAGGAAAAGTGACATGTATTAGAAAAGTTAACACACACACAAAGCCCGGGCCCGGCTATTTACAGCAGTGCTAAAATTAATGTGCGCACTTATTAAACAGTTACAGAGCACTTAGTATTTTCTGAGTGCTATAATCATATCTGACTCGCAGGCACCATGTAGTGCATATATTTTTAAACCAAAGTGGAAGATGAGATTGTTGAGATTAGATCTATTTTCCTAATTTCTCAGAAAAGCAGATGGTAGTATCATATGTGACATAGAAAATGTAACCACATATTCTGTTTTATCTTGGAGACTCATGGCTTAATCCTCTTGTTTTTACATACCTATTAATATTACACTCTTCATCTTCCAAGTTGTGCAGGTTGGATATGTACAGCAAAATTTCACAGAAATCCATGGGCGGGGGTGTTGCCTTCCTGTTTACCTGCTGGCAAGACTGACCCCACCTCCTGGCCCTGGGCCAGCTGCTATCTTGCAATGGCCCCTCCTAATCCCAGAGAGGCTTTGGCACCCCGCTTCCCACACAGGGGGAATTCTTTTCTGTCAATAAGAAAGCTGTCACTGAATCCTGAAACTTCAAAGTATCAAGCAGGTTACAAAAGTTAATAGGAAGGTAAGTCTGAGCTTTGGCGTGGGTGTCTGGATCCTCTAGCTACTGCAGCCCAGGCTTTCTGCTGGGCATCCTACCTCCTCATCTGTCGCTGTCCTGGGCTTGTCCAAGCCTGAGGTCTGAAAATTTCCTCCATTCACAGCAACCATGCTGGGAATGGATCTCAGACAGCTCTGGGCATGCTCAGGACCTTGGCTCTGCCCACAGCCACCATGTTGGTGGGTGGAGCTGAGGTAAATCTGAGCAGCAGTGCAGGTTATGGATCCCTCAGCTATGTGGCTGTGGCTAGGGGTATCCGTGCTGGCCCAGGCTTCCTGCTGGGGATCCTAGCTCCCCATGCAATGCTGCTAGATGGGGGGAGGGCCCTGGGCTTGTGGACCCAGAGTGCTCCCTGGCCGCCCAGCAGCGAGCTCTGAGGTATGGAGGTATGGAATTACTGCGTAGGGAAATCCATGGATACTGCCACTGTATGTGTAGGTGAGGAATGAATCCTGAGGGACAGTGAATGACAGGGCTTCTGCACTTGCAGGTAAGCGAGGGGACTGAGTCCTGGTGGTTTGGATACATGAGACTTAAAGGTCTTTATGGGTCAGACTGATGCACCAGCCCACATGGAAGTCCTGGGTTGAACTTGTTAGCCTGGAACATGGCTGACCAAACACCAGCACACACACAAGCTATGGCTGGGGGCCTGTCTGGCAAGGTTAGATCCCAGTACCTGACAGTGAGTGTTGGATCAGGGGATGGCTCACATTAGACTGAGCCATAACACCAACCAGCACACAAGAGAACCAGATCTGGGGTTGGATTCCATGGGGGATATGCAGGCCCAACCTTATGGAACTACAAGTTCCGCTGTTTGGATTGAGAGTTAGGATGGTGATGGGCTGAGCTAGGCATGACCATGGAACTCACTGATGCTCACCAGTACTGGGGATGGGAAGAAGTGAGGCAAGTCCAGGCTGCAGCACCTGCATAAGCACCCTAAAATAGAGGTGGGGTGGGCCAGACCACAACAGCTCATACAAACACTGGGCTGGATAGGGCAAGCCATGTCGGGTAAGGACCAAGCATCCATTGGCATGCATAAAATATGAGTTTAGGAGTGGCCCAAGTGGGGGAACCTGGGAAACTCCCCTATTGGGTCATACCTACTGCTGATGAGCACATGGTCCAGGCTTGGTGTTGGGCAGGCTGGGCAGGGTAGCTCCACCCTTCGGCAAATGTGTGGGTTGATTTTGGAAGGGGGTGGATTGGGTGGGGCTGAGCAAGCCATAGCCCACTGGCAAGTGTAGAAAGCAGGATGGAGTGCAGGCTGGGGTAAGGCAGTCTCCCTTCGCATGGATGTGGACTGGGTCTGGGGCATGTAAGACTGGGCTAGATTCAGTACCCCTTGGTACTCATGAGACCCAGGATGGGTGTAGGATGGGCTGGGCTAGGTCTCTGTACTTGGTGAGCCATGCATGATCTGTGTCTGGGCATAGACCAGGCTTTGCTGGGCTGTAATACCTAACATTAAGAACCAAAATGGGTATGAGCCAATCAGGAAAGGTAACTGTTCTAGCTAGGACAAGAGGTGGACTTAGTACAGCTGGCCCATGGACCCACCAGTGTGTGTGAGATCTGGCATTAGGAGAGGTTCTGATGGAGGAGCTTGACAATGTCTCTATCAGGACACGGTTCCTGCAGGTGAGCACAATAACCAAGAAAGGGAGCAGCCCAGACCAGGCCAGGTTATGGTACCCACAGGCTTACCTTTGGCTCAAATCTGGAGCAAGCCAGGCTGGGCCAGTTCATATCACCCACTGACATATCCGAGAGCCACTGTGATGTGTGGGCCATGCCAGATCAGACTGCAATACCAATCAGTCCACATTAGGGCTGGGACTGGGGGCTGGCTAGGCCAATAGTCAGCACTAATGTGAGCTGGAACTGAAAGCGGGCTAGGTTGGGCCAGGTGAGCATCAGCACCCACTGGCAAATGCTGAAGAGGAGTGGGCCATGCTAGACTGAACTGCAGCACCCAACTAGCACACTTGGGATCCAGGGGAGAGTGAGTGAATCCGGTAGGGGGGCTGCAGGGAGCTCTCCTACAGGGCTGCTATTCCCACTGGTGATTGTGAGAGCTGGGATTGGAGGCAGACCAGGCCAGGTACGGCTACAGCACTTGTTGGCCTGCATGTAAGCTGGATTGGGGACAAGCCAGTCTGAGGGAACTGTACCTATTGATACATGCATAAGCCAGATGGTATGAGGGTTGGTTGGGCTTTGCCTCAGCATCTGCTAGCGAATGCTGCCACAGGGGAAAACTCTGTCGGGCTAAACTACAGAACCACCTGCGGAGTGCAAGATCTGGAAGTGGGAGTGGACCTAGTAAGGAAGCAGTGGGCACCTCTATCTTGGGTTGCCACTCCCATTGGTGAGCATCAGAACCAGGACTGGGACAGGCATGGCTGGACAGAGTGGCACCTGCCAGTACATGTATGGGCTGGGTAGTCATGCTGGTTGGAATGAACTAGACTTCAATGCCCATTGACATATATGAGAACTGAATGGGATGTGGAATAGACAGAATCAGTCTGCCATACATACTGGCAAGCACAGGAACCAGTGCAGGAGGCGGGCCTGGTGGGGGTTATTGCAGGTCACTCCAACTAGGCTGAAGCTCCCACTGGTTTGTGTGGGGGCCAGTTTTGCAGTGGCCAGGATCAGGCTGGACTGCAACACCCATCAGTTTGTGTAGAAGACAGGGCTGAAGACATCTGACCCAGTAATTGCAACTAACAGTGTGTGCGTTGGCCGATTTGGATGACGGGTTGTGCCAGACCCTATATTGGCATGCACACACAAGAATCAGATCTGGGACCGCCTTAGATGAAGTTTATTTGGGAATCCCCCCCACCCAACTGAACCACTGGACTCAGAACTGGCAGAAATTGCAGGTTCTATGGTCTGACTATGGAGTGCATGTGTCAGAGCTGGTCCTTCTCAGTGGCTTAGATGGAGCAGTGGACAGCATATCCAGGTGCACATGGAGGGTATGTCAGTACACTGAAACCTGTAGAGGACTTAGTACTTACTTACTTAGGATGGAGGACAGAACAGATCGATCAACTGCCCCAGCCAAGACTTGTCAGCGAATTCCTGGGTAAATGGAGACTCTCAGGTGGACTATGTCAGCCAGTGGAGTCTGGAGAGATTTCATAGCAACTGGAGTGGCAAGTTTGGCAGCGATACAGAACAGTTGAACTATCAAAACCACTTGAGCAGGACCCTTGGAACATGCCCCGCATCAGGGACCCTGGGATGGTTGGAAGGCTGGGTGTTCTTTCTTTGTCTCTCCCCTACCCACAGATATAGGAAGGAAAAAAGAGAATGCCGAGACAATGGTCTCATCTACTTTCCTCTAGCCCTAGACCCTTTGCACTCTAATCAAATATGTAAACATTATCAAAAATAAAATTTATACAATGAAAAAATACAAAGAAGCAGAATGAAAAGGAATTTCATGATTTCAAAAAAAAAATTAATCAACAAGGCAAGGAGTGCAAGGCTGGAATTTATGGCCTTATCTATTGGGATCCTGAGTCCTTAAGAATGTCATCTAATGTTGCCAAATATCAAATCTCCAGGCTTATGCATGTTGCCTAGAATTTAAGAGAAGACACCTTGGTTTGAGATTTTAGAATGTGTTAGTTAGTCCCATTTGGGCATTCTGGTGCAAAAGGTATCATATTCTTATTTGTTCACACAAGTGTCGTTTAGAAGACCTATATTAACTTTCTGGAGCTCTAGTGAATAGGGTGAAAAGGTATTGGTTTTGAAAGCAAGAAAGTTGCTCACCTGGCTTACTGTAGAATGAATAAATCTGAACCCCAACTATAAATTATTTCAAAGTTTACTCAAGCTGTAGTTGAAATTAATATCCAGTGTTTAATTTTTTCTATATTAATGTTTCTCTTCTAACAATGCTACACTTGTTTTTTTTTAAAGATTTATTTAATTTTTTTGGAAAGGCAGATATATAGAGAGAAGAGACAGAGAGGAAGATCTTCTGTCCTATGATTCCGAAGCCAATCAGAAGCCAGGAGCCTCTTCCAGGTCTCCCACACGGATGCAGGGTCCCAAGACTTTGGGCTGTCCTTGACTGCTTTCCCAGGCCACAGGCAGGGAGCTGGATGGGAAGCGGGGCTGCCAGGATTAGAACTGGTGCCCATATGGGATCCCGGCACGTGCAAGGCAAGGACCTTAACCACTGTGCCATCGCGCCGGGCCCATTGCTAGCACTTGTAAAATGAACTTCTAAGCAATCATACCAGTGACTGAAGGTATCTTTATAATTAGTCTTTCATAACTAGTCTTGGAAAAATGAAAAATTTAATCAAATTATGAAAAATTGTATTGGGCTGGATTAGATATGAGAAAGACTCTCATTATTCTGAAAATAATTTGAAATATAAAAGTAGATTAGCAACAATTTAGAATTACTATTCTTAGTATGAATTTTTTAAGATACAAAGTCTTTTGTAGTTTATTCTTCCCCTTAATTCCTTCTAAAAATTAGAGAAACTGACAGTTGTATATACAATTGCCTAACACTGTAGAACAAATATAGTAAGATGGTTTAAATGAATTGAGTCACATGGGAAATTATTTCATTTACCTGTTGTTTCCTTGGTTCCCATGCATGCCTGTAGCTTTTCCTGACTGCAAAATTCACCTCCCTAATCCAGGGATCAAGCACTTAGTTCATTCGTTTTCCAGAGCCATGAAAAGAGAAGTATGCCTATAATGGTGAAATTAAATGCATCTAAATTTCCTCATGGGGGAAATAAAACCCCAGGCACACTTCTGATTTGAAACATTTGTGGAACCTGAGAAATCCAGCATTGTGCAAACAAGAGATAAAGCATTTCATATGCTGCCCAATGAAGTCTCAATTCAGACTTCTTAGTTAAGTCCTATTCCCTTCTTTCCAGTAGCTTCTTAAATACTACTACTGTTTTCCATTTTCTTTGCCTTAAAGTTAAAATTCGGAGGGGGCATGGTACCCTAGTGATTAAAGTCCTCATCCTGCACATGCCAGGATACCACATGGGCACCAGTTTGTGTCCTGGCAGCCCCACTTCCCATTCAACTCCCTGCTTTCTTCTTTGGAAAGCAATCAAGGATGGCCAAAGCCTTGGGACCCTGCACCCTCGTGGGAAACCCAGAAGAAGCTCCTGGCTCCTGGCTTTTGATTGGCTCATCTCCAGCCACTGTGGCCATTTGGGGAGTGAATCAGCAGATTCAGGAAGATCTTTCCTTTCTGTCTCTCCTCCTCTCTGTATATCTGACTTTCCAATAAAAGGGAATACATACTTAAAAAATAAAGTTAAAATTCTGTTCACATAAGCTTCGTCCACTACTTAGGTCAGTTTCTAAGTGATTGGGTTTTCCTCACTGAATCCTTAGATTGCATCTAAGGCCCCTCATTATCCAGCCCATGTTTCTATGTGCATTTTCAGTATTCACATTTACCTCTGACACCAGTGGACTGTTGGGAGTGCTGAGAACAGATCAGCCTGTGTCCCTATTTTGTGTGTATCTATGCTTGTTGTCATCAAACCAAGCATATACAGTAATTTTGTGCTTGTAATTGCCTGAAACTGTTGATCTGAAAGCTTCTATTAACATATATCCCTCATATAGAATTGTTATTGCCATCTTATAGATGATAAATGATTTTTGTTTTTTAAAGATTTATTTATTTTTATTGGAAAACAGATTTGCAGAAAGAAGGAGAGATAGAACGATCTTTCATGTGCTGGTTCACTCCCTGAGTGGCCGCAAGCCCAGTGCTAGGAGCTTCTTCCAGGTCTCCCATGCAGGTGCAAGATCCTCAGTCTTTGCACTATCCTCTACCTCTTTCCCAGCCCACAAGCAGGGAGCTGTATGAACAGTGTTCTTTGTTCCAAAGTCAGCATTTTTTATTTTCCAGCCCTTCCCAAATCATGCATTTGGGAAAGATAACAACTTTCACGGCGTTTTGAAAACTCAAAGGATATATTTCAACAAATCACTGTGACTGTTTACAGCCAAATTTTCTCTTCAGTATCACTGGAACCTGTATTACTTTTACCTAAGAATGAAGATCATCAGTAAATAGCCCTTGCCTTAGAAGGCAATTTTGAAAAAATCGAGATAATTGGGTAAAGGATAAAGTGGTATCACAGTTCACCAAATTTATTTTTCAAGATGAGAAAAGATACTTTTTGAAAGTACAAGGGCAGACAGATATCAGTTGAGATATAGAAAATGAAGACAGAAGTACAGCTCATGGAAAAAATGAAGTATCAGAGAGCAGGGAAATAAAACAAAAACTGGTCCCTGAAAGGGGAGGAAGGAAAGAAGGAAGGAAGGATCCAAAGTAAGGAATATGAGAAGGAAATTGATGTTGGTATTAAGGGAAAGGAAGAGAATGAAAAGAAATAATATGGAAGAGAGGGAAGGAAAGGAATGAAGACTTAGATATTTTTCATTGAATGAGAGTTTGAGAATGGTTATGAAAATACCCTCTTGTTCCTCAGTGAAATAGGAGGCAAGACTTACCTACAAAATGAAGAGTGTCCTGAAGGGATAAAGAGTTTGAAAACCCTAAACAGACATTATAGATTATGCACTTGTGAGTGTAGGAATTTCTTGGTGATGCAGATTTCCCAGGTGGAATTAATGGTCTGGAATACTCTTCCACTATGGCTCTTGGCATCACAATGATTGAATAGTGGTTGACAGCATTGAAGCGATTATTCTCATGTGCCTGGAGAACAGTATTTTCAGTTTTACCTTGCTGAAATAATGTTTTTAAAGTTGTGAACATTTTACCAAGCTCATAGTGATTCAGCAACATTTATTTTCCTTCATGGCAATATGTCATTTTAGTGCACACCTGATAGGATATGCAGCTACAGGACATATTTGCTGATTCTAGTCTAGAATATTGCTCTGTGTGAGCTTTGAGGTACACACATGCATCCTAAAGCACGAAGTCAAATTGTGTATCCTAGAAGTTAATGACCTTTGGGATTTTGTATATTAGTAAAATGCAAAGGTGAGCACCAAATAGAGCTATCTTTTTTTTTCTCTTGAAAAAATGAAATATGTAAACAAATTGCTCATTATTATTATTTTTACCATAATTTCAAGGAAACACCAGGTCGTGTTAGTCTTTAGAAAACAAAAGTGGAGTGTTAGAATAAGAATTTTAACTGAGTATGTTGAGTTTTATAAATATTTAGCAAAATGTTCTTAATGTCCTCGGTACAGCAGGACTATGGAAACGTTAGTATGGAGGTAGTGCTATATGGAACTGTGTTTGTAATACTATATGGAACTGTGTTTGTAATACTATATGGAACTGTGTTGGAGTTTTTGATTATACTCATAGTGTCAGGGTCTGAATCTTCAAAGCTGAGAAACCACTTTTTTTTTAAAGATTTATTTATTTTTATTGCAAAGTCAGATACACAGAGAGGATGAGAGAGAGGGAAATCTTCTGTCTGATGATTCACTCCCTAAGTGGCTGCAACAGCTGGAGCTAAGCCAATCCGAGGCCCAGCTTCCCATTCAGCTCCCCACTTGTAGCCGGGAAAGCAGTTGAGGACAGTCCAAAGTCAAGGGACCTTCCACCTGTGTGGGAGACCCAGAAGAGAAACCACTTTCTTTTCTGAGAACTGCTATGGTCTAAACCACAAAGTTCCAAATTAAATCTGTTCAGCTTCAAATACTTGGATCTTAATTAGCAGGTTACAGATTTGCCCTTAAATATTCTTATATTTTAACAAATAGGGATAATCATTGAGATCAAGCAATAACGATCATTTATGTGAATGCAAAAATAATGACCTTCAGCAAATGAGAAAAATAGTTAAAATCCTGTATACTTTGTAGTAATTAGAGACACATCTCATTTTGAGGGTAGAAATCAAAAAGCCCAGGATAGCAGAAACATGTGTGAACATTGGAACACACATGAAGAAACACTTCAACAACATAAAAGTAACAACAACAAATATTGTCTCACCAAAGATACACTCCTGTGTATCTACATTTGTGTGTTTAGTGTCACCTCACACATATTAATGTGCACAAAATTCATTTTCCTTTGAACCAATGCAAGAATGAGGTATAGGCAACACAATCACTTCTAAATAGTTGTGCATTTTCCAAGAACAAAGAGATGTTCTATCTTTAGGTAATAGCCACACTGACCTTAACAGAATTAGAAAAGTCAGCACTAATGTAGAATATAGAATATCCTATATTCTCTATTGTCTTATTCTGTGATTCTAATATTGGCTATAATTAACAGTCAATATTCTTTGTTGTTTTCCGAGTACGGTATACACTCCAGAATCATATATTGTGTTTAGTTACAAGAAATCATCAATGAATTCGTAGGCTTTCTCTGTTTTTCATGATATTAACCTTTATAAGAATTACTTTGGTTATTTTATAAAATACCTTTAATGTAGTTTTTCTTGTGGTTGTATATTTGTTTTAAATTTTTGATGGGATAGCAAGAAGTGATATGGTCTTCTCTATATTTCATCATCAGGCGTATAGCATGAGATGTTCCCATAAAGGATGATTTCTGTGAAGGTACTATCCTTTGAGTTAATCCACTGTAAATTATTTGTTTATTTTCTTAATTAACAGAGATGTAGTGCTATGAGACACTTTATTTTAATATTTCTCAACAAACTTGCACACATGAATTTTAACATTCAGCAATGATGCATAAATCAGTTGTCATTATTATGGTTGGCAAATATTGATTCTCTAACTCCAATACTTGCATTTGCTGGTTAACATTCCACAATTGATTTTTAATTTTTCTTATTTATATATATCAATATACACATATCGATTCTCATTTTATTCAATAAGTTGCCATCTGCTACTGTCGGGGATTCTTTGTAATTTAGCATGCTTACGCCTAGAAATTAAGTAGGCTATGGCAAGTGGGGAACAGGTGTGGAGCTTGTTCTTGTCTTTCAAGGTTGGACATTCTTTCCTCACAGGGTTACCCTTGGCAACCTTATCAGATACATGCATGCTTCGGAGCTCCCAAGCTCTGAACTGGCTGGCTGGTTTGTGATAAAGATTTGGAAGACCTGTGTTTTGAGCAGGGTGTCAGGAGAACCTTTGTAGTTGATTGAGTGCTATTCTGAGGACAAGGGGAAGGTCAGTCATGGGTACCCAACTGCACAGAACCATCAGGATAAACAACAAAACTGTTATGTTTCTATGGCTTTGTGATCTTCATTTTTTTCTTTTTGTTTGAATAAGACCCTTAGATCTTTGTAATGATGTAATGGAAGAAACCTAATAAAATCAGTGCCTGGGAGTAACTTGCTAGGCTGAGTGTGCATTAAGTCTTCTGGTCCCCACTGTGAATCTTAAATCTTGTGTTTCTAAGTTTTTCAGTGCCTGTGCTTCAGCTTTGTTTCCTACACAGTTGTTGTGTGCTGACACTTAACATGTTACTACAATTTTTTATTTAGATTCTCAAATTTTCTCAGAGTTAGCCACTAGGGAGCCTGTTTTAGTTGGTTTCTGTTTTTTTTTTTAATGGTATCACTTTATAATTTTTTAAAGCATGCATGACTTTTCAAAATAGCAAATATCATGCAGAGTAATATCAAAATGAGTATAGAGTATGAGTAAGTTTCCACCAGTTCTTATCTTTGTGTTTGAAGAAGTACCAGTGAGAATGATATGGTATATCTA
This sequence comes from Ochotona curzoniae, assembly GCF_017591425.1. NCBI lineage: Eukaryota > Metazoa > Chordata > Mammalia > Lagomorpha > Ochotonidae > Ochotona > Ochotona curzoniae. The sequence continues at coordinate 28,397,557 of NW_024465369.1, forward strand.
GTATAAAAAGCATGTAGGTTTAATTCTATAATCCTTAAATTTTACTTCAGTTAGAAATGTGAATTTTTTAGCCACTCACAAATCAGAATTATTTGTAGTTTTTTAAAATTTATTTTTATTTGTAAGGGATATTTTACAGAGAGAAAAGAAGAGATAGAGAAGGTTTTTCATCTGCTGATTTTACTCCCCAAATGGCAAAACAGCCAGAGATGAGGTGATCTGATGCTGGGACCCTGGAAATTCTTCTAGATCTCCCATATGATTTCCAAAGCTTTTGGCCATCCTCTACTGCTTTCCAGGTGACAGGTAGGGAGCAGGATGGGAAGTGGAGCAGCTGGGACTCAAGCTAACCCCCATTGGGATTGTGGTTCCACGGAGCAGAGGACTAGTGTGCTGCTGTATCAAACCAGCCCACATTTGTAATGTTTTAAAGTGATGATGTTACATGACAGTGAGGTCAGTGTATTGTAGGATGATGTAGGTCAGTATGTTTCCCTTTGGTCAAGATCATGTTTCCCTTTATGGCTTCACCATTGTAAGTGAAGGTTTTTCTCAGAAATTTAGATAAAGTTACTTAAACTGTTAATATTAAAGTGTAGAGCACTGCAGTAATCAATCCACCGTCTCTGTGAGTTGTGCATTGGACTGCCTTGTTGTTTCTTTTGTAACTGCTTATCTACTGAAGTAAATTAGCTTACACTTCCAACACAGCTCAAAGGAAATATTCATTATTTGCTCACTTTCACAATCTATTTTATCAGTTTGTCTAAGCTAGATAAGAGTCAGGTATCATTTTGAAATGAGGCATAGAGGAGGTTTTCATGAAGGGAACAATGACCCAGGTGTCAGCAAGGTTAAGGGAAAGCTAAAAGAAGAGGCATGTCTGGTTCAGCAACAGGACTTAGGCAGCAAGGGAAGTAGTGACTGCCAAACCACAGAGGAAATAGCTCTAGTTTGGAGGGGGCACTGGAAACACAGCTTTCAGTGGAGGGACATCACCACTGCCATTGCCTGAGCCAGCTTAGCGAAGATGGAATAGGTGAATCAATATTCACAATTCTCTGTCTTTGCATTAACAGATGGGGAGCTAAAGGATAAGGAGCCCAATAATGCACTGAATAAACTTCTCTGAGATAACTGGAAAGATGGCAAAGCAAGGCAAAGGTTATTGAGGCCCAAACATCACACTCACACAAAGCAACTTTGAATTTTTAATGAAGATTTAAGTGCTGTTCTTCATAGCTCAAGTATCTGCCATTGGTCTGATCGCCTTTCTTCTTTCCCTCCTAAAATCACCAGCTTATGCCTTGCCATCACGTCCTGCAGCTTGCAGCCCTGGAGAGGTTATTCTCCAGTAGGGTGTGTCTGTGTGTGTTTAGCTTCCATTATGTTCCAGTTGATAGGCTAAAAATGCCTCTACTTTGTTATAGAACATTTAACAAAAAGTAACTGGGCAAACAATAAAATAAAAAAGGTAATCTTTATTAGTTTTGCATATTTTTATGTCGATTAGCATCATTTAGGGTAATAGTAGCATTTTCCAACATGCAGTTCACAAGTACAGTTTACCTAAGTAGTTTTATGAAAAAGAAAAAAAGAACCTACTTTTTGCTTCTATAAAAAACACAAAATGTCCTAATGTAGTTGACTATGTAAGTTCACCACTCAGTTCTTGTGGGAAAAAAAATTGTCAGTCCAACATTATATTTAGAACAATCGAGCAGCATGACTCCAAATAAATAAAAGCGCAAGCTAAAAAACAAAAGACAAAAATGAAAGATAGTCACTACCCTTAATTAGTGCAGGCACTAGCAAAAATGTAAATAAACCTCTATTGTCTTTTTCAATTGCAAAGCATAATTTGGATGTGAGGTGTGAACCTATTTTGCCCCTTAACATTAAGAAATAATCTGAAATTGGCAAATATAATAAAAAAAGCAGAAATGTACAACTACCCAGTCTTATTTTCATTTCTTTTTTAGCAAATTTCTTCCATGAAAAATGGACAGAAAGTAAGAAAAGTGATTGTGATTTCAATCTGAAGATAATTTCCTTTTTGTATGTATGTACATAATGCTGAAAAATAAAATAAAATGACTTTTTACATTATTTATATTTGCTTATAAAATTCTAAATACATTTTTAACAGGTTAAGTGGTGTTTTTTTAAACATATTTGTACAGTCTGACTATACACCATATGTTATCCAATTAAAATTTAAAAATAATGAAAAAGCTGTTAAAGTGCTGCAAACTATTGCTTAATGACTTAAAGAAATGAGATCTGCTGAACAATTTCCTTTACTTTGCCACTGACCTATGGTATCTCAGAAATGAGATTCTGAGCAGTGGGAGAAACCAGATACAGCAGCATGGTAATAGAAACATGCATTGACAGCATCCAGATTATTTGTAATGGTACGTAATACATTAAATTACCTGTATAAAGCTTGCACTCTATATCTCTTGTGGTACATATTTGATGCACTAAATACTGTGCTTAGGTCATTATTAGTTTGCTCAAACGTGCACCACAGGGTAAAATGACTATTTACATAATAAATAGCATTTCATTAACATATACAGTAACACCCTTGCTGAGAGCTGAAGATGACTAAACAAAGTGTAATATTAAGTGGAACTTTATAAAAGGGTTCTTTTGGCCAATTCAGTCTTCTGAGGGTGGGATATGGGGGTAATAGTCATTATTCAGGATTCTTAATACAATGAACAGAACATAACACTTATGACACAAGCCATTTGAATGAAGTTTGCACCTGCTAAGATTTAATGGCTGACTCAAAAATGATCGTTTGGCCTAGGGACTGGGTTTGACAAAACAAGATCAGCAAAGCAGCTCCAATTCTCATCTAATCACCCCTCCCAGAAACATGGATGGAATTTAATAACTATCATTGTTTTCCTTGTGACATTTTCTCATGCATGATCTCTAAGTGCAGCATGCCCTCATGCAAAACACATCTTTGTGCAGATGGGAGGGCCGTATGTTTGCCATCACCCCTTGGGTGGCATCTCTGTTAAAGGAGTCCTTTAATCTGTGTCCCAACAGAAATCCCATTTACAAAAATAGTCACATATAATAAACATATGGATTAAAAAAAAAGATGAACCCACCAACAGATTTTGTAAAAATGTGACAAATGTGGCAGTTGAAATGCAAACAGTGGAAAGTGACTACCTTAAAGTGTTTCATGTTAACCCCTAAGTTACAGGTTTGCACTCCTTTGCAGTGGTCCCTACAGTCTGAGCAGCCAGTTTGTCTCATCTTCAGCAGTGTCAGCTGGTAGTGAGGACAGTAACCTCTTGTCAAGGTCATCTCCCTTTTCTATAGAGTCACACACACCGTTTGCTGACAAGGAGTCACTGTCTTATTGTAGGCACTGACCTTAAGTAGATTAGTGTAAAAACAGTCAGTTTGGCATTGACCTCCAAATGGAGTCCTGTTGTCAGAAATACATCACCTTCACAGGCTGTAAACAATTTGTCACTCAGTTATTTAACCTTATTTCCCTTTAGCTTTTTCGTCTTTGCCTTCTTGCTCATGTTTTTCCACAATTGGCTTTGTCACCCGATCATAGGAGGGTGGACAAACTGCTGTGGACATGGTCAGATCAGTTTTCTCTGTGATAGAGTTTTCATTTATTCTGTCAATTATCATGTCTTCTTTCACAAGAAGATTAGCCCCACTTTTGATTTTATTTTTATTGTATGTAAAGGAAGCTTGTTTCACAGTCCGTTTCAAAAGGTGGCGTCTATAAGCCCGCTGGATAATAACAGCAGATACTTCCTCTTGTTTGCGTTTTAATGTCGTGGTGATTGGTTGATAAGAGACCTTTGAAGGATTAGAAGCCATAAATCGTTCTTCCATCTGTATTCGTAGAGCATCCATTTCTCCACTCTCTCCCAGGACCCGCTTTGTAAAAGCAAATAAGATGTCAAGACAGTGGATTCGGTCACCACTCACCATGGGCAAGTCCATAGCAATGAGCTGCAATTTGTTTGGTTGTGGCAAATTGAGAGGAGGTTCAAGAGCTGCTGCAAACTGAGATAGTTTTTCAAATTCCATGAACTGGGTGGCATCTGGGTCAAACTTCTCCCAAACCTCATAGAACATCTCAAAGTCATCCTCACTCAGGGGCTCTGCACTTTCCTCGGTAGCAACACTGAAGTTCTCCAGGATGACAGCAATGTACATGTTCACCACCACCAGGAAGGATATGATGATGTAACTGACAAAAAAGAAAATCCCAACGGATGGGTTCCCACAGTCTCCCTTAACTGAGCTCCCAGGGTTTACTTTATTAGGGTCACAGTCGGGTGGCTTACTATTAAGAATAGGTGCTAACAGTCCATCCCAGCCAGCAGAGGTGGTTATCTGGAACAGGCAGATCATGCTATTGCCAAAGGTCTCAAAGTTGAACATGTCATCAATCCCTACTTCCCTCTTAACATAGGCAAAGTTGGACATCCCGAAGATGGCATAGATGAACATGACCAGAAAGAGCAGGAGGCCGATGTTAAACAATGCAGGAAGGGACATCATCAAAGCAAAGAGCAGGGTACGGATCCCCTTTGCTCCTTTGATTAGACGTAGGATTCGGCCAATCCTGGCCAGTCGGATCACGCGGAACAGGGTAGGTGACACAAAATATTTCTCTATCAGCTCAGCGAGAAACATGCCTATGAATAAATAATGAGAACACCAATCAGTGAAAGAATTACCTATTAAATTAATATTTAAGTTTATTTTAAGTCTCCATGGTAAAGACTAGAGTACTAAAATTTAGTTACATAATTTTAAATATGGCATATATATAGTTTATGCAATGCTCATAGATGTCATAAGTCTTAATTTAGCATTACACTAAATTCAGCAGAGATGATTGTACTTGTTTTCTTTTGAGGTGTTAATAAGCTATCGTACGCTCACGTAAAATCTTGAAAGAATCTAAAAAATAAGGTTTAAATTCCTAAAGCTGGCAGAACAGCAGTGTCCCACAATATAAGTACAAATTTATGTTAATGTAGTTTTCCTGTACTTGCTAAATCCTTCCTTCCTTTACTCCTTATTTGTATAAAAGTATTTCTAATTTTTCATGCTATTTTCAACTATTAACTTGATGCTTTCACTTTAAAATTTCTATGTATTTGCCTATTACTATTTAGTGCGTTCCTAAAATGATCTGAGATAGATTCTAATTGATCTCTTGCATCTGACACTGATATGTCAATTCTCTTCTTTTAGTTTCCTTTCTCCACAAGTGTTTTAAATAAGACTAAACACAGGTAGGCATTGTGGCACAAAGGGTTAGAGAGACTGCCTGTGACATTGGTATTTCATTTGAGTTTCAGCTATTTGTGGCTGCGCCATTACTGGTCCTGCTCCCTGCTAATGTGCCTGAAAAAAAGTGGGAGGTAGTCTAGTACCTTAGGCCAATGCCACACATATGGGAGCCTTAGGAGGAGTTCCACACTCCTGCCTTCTGGCAGGTCTAGATGTTGGCACTGCTTACATTTGGGAATGAAACAGCAGGTGGAAGATCTAGCTCTGTGTATCCATGCCTTTGTAAATAAACCTTTGTTTTAAAAGATTAGATTTTAAAAGGTTTCAATAAGGTAAATGTCCATGTTAAATGCCTCCATTTGGACCCAGCACAATAGCTTAGTGGCTAAATCCTTGCCTTGCATGTGCCACGCCAGAACCCTATCTGGGCACTGGTTCATCTTATGGCTGCTCCACTTCCCATCCAGCTCCCTGCTTGTAGCCTGGGAAGGCAGCAGAGGATAGCACAGAACCTTGGGAACCTGCATCCACATGGGATATCTGGAAGTTTCTTGCTTTCTGGCTTTGGATCAGCTTAGCTCTGGCCATTGGGGCCACTTGGGGCATGAACAGGAGACAGAAATCTTTGTCTGCTTCTTCTTTTCCCTGTAAATCTGTCTTTCCAATAAAAATAAATAAATCTTTTAAAAAATGCCTCAGTATCTCAGTATGTGTAGAGTAAGTCTAAATTTGTGTGTGTAGGAGAGACACAACTTTTCCTTCTTAGCCACACTAATAAAGATGTATTGGTTGCATATAATATCAGTTTCTTTAGATGGGGCAATGGTGTGAAGCTCTTAGTGATAGAGATTCCTTATACTGGATGATAAAATACTGGCCTTGTCATATCACCTGATGTGGGCAGGGGCAAACACTACAAGCACCAAATGCAGACTTCTTCAGGTCACTGGAGTTTTAGTTGTCATCTGCACATTTCAGACTTCAAAGTTTATGACTGATGAAATGATGTTCCAGTGCACTTCCCTTCCCTTGTGGATCATTACTGTAAACTCATTTATAAGGTAATCTAGAAAATCTCTGCATATTGCCTTTAAAGAATCTATCATGTGCAGTGACTAATCTTTAATTTTTGTCTTTAGTTTTTTGATTCTTCACTTTTTCTTCTTTTGAAAACATGCTCCACTGTAAGTTATGTTGATGACTCCAAATCTCTAATACAATGTCTTTTCTATTATTTACAGACTGTGTTTCTGTGGTTTTTTTTTTTTTTCAGCAGGACCTTCTAGATAGTATATATATGTTGGGAAATCTCAGCATGTTGAAGCCAGTTTTATGTTGGTTAATAACACAGTTCTAGCTGCAATGAATGGGATTTTACTCATGACAATATATTGAGCATCTAGAATGCACATAGCAGTATACAGTTTCCCTATTAATGGTAAGATTTTTTTAAAAAAAATAGGAAAAACAAACACATCCAAATTATCATAATATTCACCATGGTTATCTTTTAGTGGTAGGATCCTTTAAACTGAACCTGATTGTTCCAAATTTCACTGTTACTGTGCTGAATTGGAGAGACTATAAATATTTCTTACCTACAATTGAAAGAATAACAACCACAAAATCAAATATATTCCAGCCAATGGTGAAATAATAATGACGAAGGGAGATGAGCTTCAGTACGCATTCTCCAGTGAACAGCACAATGAACACCAGATTGATGCGCGCCAAAATGTTAGTCACATATTCACTCTGATCGTCTGTTTCCACCATCATTGTGACCATGTTAAGACAGATGAGAATCATGATGCTGATGTCAAAAACTTGTCTAGTTACAAAGTCAAAGACCATTCCTTGAAACTTGTTCTGCAGAGAAACAGAAGTACTTTAGGCAGACATTTCTGTGTGTATAGCAACCTTCTGAATTGACTTTCTATAAGCATAGACTGAGGCCTTTGTAAAAGGTGTGGTACAGCATTTTAATTTTGAAAATTTAGTTTTCTATTGTTTAACAATGGATATTTCTACAAATAATAATCCATTCACCCATAGAGTTTCTAACAAGGAATGCTGCATATTTGTCTCAGACATATACACTGCATGTAAGATTTTGAAATTTTAAGAGGGTGAGAGGTTCTGAAATCTGTTATATTTTTTATCAGACTTTTCATAATCTGTTGTACCAGGAAGTCATTTAGAATGAATGTGTGTTAATGCTTTCGTTATCTCATCTTACAGAATTATTAGAGAGGACTTGGGATTCACAGCTTACATCTACCACACTCTTCATTTACATCCCACATATAATAATATTGATGCTTTTGAACCAAACAGCCTTGGCGCACTTTGCCAGATTTAGCGTGCCCGTTCTTAACAAGAATTATAAGATCAGCATGACATTGCTTATGTTTTAATGTAAAAAAAAAAAGTAATTCATCACCAATCCAAAGTTTTTCTCCCCAGATTTGCCACTGCCAGATGTGACAGCCATCAGCTGCTTACTTCTCTGGGGCAATGCAGAATGCTAAGGATATTTGCCACCTTACATTTCTTTTTCTTGTAAAAAATTGACTCTGACTATTTTCTACTAAGCAACTCTAGCTTAAGTCTTAACAGAGGGCAGTACATAACTGGTACTCTTGATGGAAGACATTTGGCTAACACAGAAAGAATATTTACTAGTATTTTATTTCCTGATGTACCCCAAGAATTATTTTTAGCTCAAGGATCACCATCATTAAAATAATTTACAAAGTGAGGGAAGGGCTCTCCATTTTTATGACAGTCTAATAGGCTCAATATAGACATGGAGAATTCTTATTTGTCATCATGAAATGTTCTTTCTGGTCCTGGTTTCCATAGGCATTAGTAATTTCTATCTGTAGCTATCGATGTGAATGGTAGGTCATGGGATTTTTTCTTCTCCAAATACTTAGTATCTCTAATTAAAAATCAGATGAAGTAAGATGTTATTTCATTCAACACTTAACCAGCTTCAGTATATAGGAGAAAACGACATGAATTTTAACCTTATTTGAAGGATTACTCTCCTCTGATGTGAGTTGGCTACTATTTAGTTATTGGTTATGTTTCCTCTGGCCATTTGGTTTGCATTCTAGTTATGCAGTTCTAAATGTCGTAAAGATAAAAGGACATTTTTTCTTTGTCTTCTTGTTCTTTTATGGTCTTTTTGAACCATTGTTATTAAAGGCAAGAATTAATAGTACCTAAAAGTGAGAGCTATTTTTGCTCTAGGAATTGTTGGCAGATCTCTCTATTATGAAAAAACCCATACAAGTTTTTGCTTGTGTCTATTTTCCCCCAACTTGAGTGGTGTCTCTTACTCCTGGTCGAGGTATAGGCTTTTGTGGCTTTTTTGATCCTAGTTTTTTCATTGCATTGTAGTATTTTTTCTGTTCTTCAGTCATAAAGATGTCTTGACCTCCAAAGTATAGAAAAGAAAAATAAAAACTGGTTAAAACTATGTTCCTTTGTATATAATTTTTGATATTAAACTTGAAAAAGTTAGTTCAAAAGGAAATGTAAAATTCAACTGATAGAATTCTATGCCTGGGATTTTAAATTTGAAAAATAAAAAGTACTTTTTGGGTCCTACAATCTTATGTGAATGTCATAACTAGTCATCTTTTACGTTATTGTTGTTATTTTTGTGGAGGTAAAAGCTTGCTCTGAGAAGAGAAGCATTTACCCAAGAGTGTATGTTTGCTGAGTGGTAAAATCCTGAACTCCTTACATTACCAATCTACCTTTTACTGAAGTTAGAGACATTGAATTTTCTCATTCAAATATGGCAGAATTAAAGAGGATCTGTATTGCAAGATGGATTGGAGTCACTTCTGAAAATATGCTTTTACTCTGTCAAAAATTGGAGCAAAGGCTGGAAAGAAAAGTAGACTAGTTGGTGGATAATTAGAGGAAAAGCCAGAGGCCTTATGCATGGCAGGTGTACAATAAGACACATATGACAGACTGAAATACAGGCTGATTAGTCAAATGGAGTAATTTGATAATAAATATAGGATACCTTTAGTAAGCGAAAGGGGAATAGGTGCTATCTGCTTAAGAAACCCTAATATCCAGGACAATGATTTTGGCTCATTTCTCACTGTTATGGGCATGTGGAGGGCAAACCAGTGGATAGAAGGTGTGACTCTGTCTATATTATTCCATCTTTCCATCTTTCAATAAGATGAATAGACTCAAATTTTTTAATGAAAAAAAATTTAAGTGATAACAAAGTGTTCTCCAATTTAAGAGTAGAAGTGATAAAATCTGGGAGAATGATGAAAAAAATGTGAAAAGAAACACTAGAAAACCTTATATGTGATGCCTAACTTCCTGCAAAGATTCTGAGTTTTATGTAGAAAATACACACATATTTTCAGGAGAAATGAGGTATTGTGTCTACAAAATAACAATTGCTTTGGAAGATGGCCTATTGGTGTTCATTCATTTCTAATTATTCTTTTTCTAAAAACAGAAAACAGGATTCATTAATTTTGTTAAAAAGCAGGGGGAGAAGTTTTTTGAAACTATGTGCAACAGTGTGGAGCAAAGTCATTCTTAAGTTTCTATAGTTTGAAAGAGATGGATACTGGATAACAGAGGGAACAAAATCAGATTTTAATACATAATACTCCTGTTGGTTTTTGAATTCATACTCATTTGGTAGAGAAAATATACCATAAAACAGTTATTTCTTAGTGGTAGATAAAGTATTAGAAATACTTATCTTCTTTTTCTGCTGGTTGAAATTATCGATGATGACACCAATAAATAGGTTTAAAGTGAAGAAGGACCCAAAGATGATGAAAATAACAAAGTAAAGATACATATACAGACTTTCCTCATACTTGGGCTGGAGTTCCACCTACCAAAGGAGAGTGTTTATAAAATATGATGACACACTTTAATCTTAGAAATGTCAATGATACTTTTTCATGAGCATAGAATATTTTTAGCAATACATCAACAGTTTTACAGAAAACAATGACCTGAAACAAAGTCTCTGAAGTTAGTGTTAGGGATATTTTCACATGAAAAAAATATGGCTATTGTGACACTCTAACGTGTGCATTATTTCTACAATTAATATTTTGCTATTTTAGCAGTGATATGCGTAATTTTGGCAAAACTTCAATGTGCTGAATTTCATTATTTGTAAATCTATTAGTGAAAAATTACTTCTAAGGTTTCATTAAAATTGACTTAAGTTATGAGTCCATATTGGCACAAGTAATTTTTCATAATTAACATTTTCCATAAACTATTTGAAAACCTTTTTATGTATGAATGCTTAAAAACAACATGTTTGTACACATAAATTGAGGTAGCAGATAAGCACTGAGTTATTCATTTAGATGTCCGACATAATACCCTACTGTTTTAACATACGTTAAACTTTTCAGATTAAGGAGATATAACTTATCAGTTCTTATTTTATAAAAACATTTTATAAATTCATATTATTTGTTCCCTAAATTGTGCTCATAATAAGTAGGTACTGAGCTGTCACTTATGACTTGAGATTGAAAAATTACTATGAATATTTAGACATAGATACATGTTTTCTTGTAGCACATAAAATTAAATGTCAACCAGGCATCCTCAAGAAATATTTTTTAAATATTATTTTCCATGATATAGTAAGAGACATGTTAGCAAAGTGAAATAACACATCTCTGGAACTTATCAATTAGATATTCAACATCAAACTAAGCCCCTAATAGGAGCTCTACCTCTAGAAATGTAACACCAAACTCTTGAGTGTGATTACACATGACTGAAATGGAGGTCAGTTCTGTGATGAGATTAAACAGATAGGGCTTCAGAATAGAAAAATAAAGACTGATATAAAATACTAAAGTTTACAAATTTTTGATGACCAAAGTTGAAATAATACTGGATTTCATTTCTCATCTTAAAGGCTGAAAGTAGGTATTATCAAATAAGGTTGGAATTTGTTGATACACAGTTAAGAAACGGTTGGTTTCCAAGCAATAATAACATTGTTAAAGGCTGCAGGACATTTGTGGATGTTAAAATTACATAAATAAATATATTTTAAATGGACTGCTGAATAAAGGCAAGACACAAGGACAACATTTATAACTTTTCAGGCTATTGTGGAGGGTAATAATTTGTTTGAACTACTGATAGCAATTGTGTATTTCTGCTCATTTGCTCCTGCAGTTCAAAATTACTCAAGATTATATAATTTGTAGTAAAAAAAAAAAAAGAGTAGAGGGCCCCTCTAGGTGTGGCCTAGAGGCTAAAGTCCTCTCCTTGAACACCCTGGGACCCCATATGGGCGCCGGTTCTAGTCCTGGCAGCTCCACTTTCCATCCAGCTCCCTGCTTCTGGCCTGGGAAAACAGTTGAGGATGGCCTAAAGCTTTGGGACCCTGCACCCGTGTGCGATGCCTGGAAGAAGTTCCTGGATCCTGGCTTCAGATAGGCATAGCATCGGCCATTGCGCACTCACTTGGGAAGTGAATCATCAGATGAAAGATCTTCCTCTCTGTCTCTCCTCCTCTCTGTATCTGACTTTCCAATAAATAAATAAATAAATCTTTTTTTTTAAAAAAAGAGTACAAAATAAGAAAATATTTATATTGAGTATCGTATTGAATATATGGATGTTATTTTTTCAAAATAATTTATATTTTATCTTAGTAACAGCCTTCTGATAATAATTGTTATACTTAAATATTATAACTCAAATAATATTTTCCTGAATAATCTTCATTAGAATAATATCATTTGATCTTTTATATTGTTGTGACTTAAAAACCTATTTTATAAAAGACTTAGGATTTAAATACTTACATTTCTGGAATCAACTGCTGCATACATTATATCCATCCATCCTTTAAAAGTGGCCTGTGGAAAAGATGTGCAGGTTTTACTTCAGAGTAAGAATAATTCAGACCCAAAACTTGAAAAACATTTTTACTACCACAGATTTTTTTGAAATATATTCTTAAAACAAATTTATGTGGATTTTGGATCTAGATACAATAAAATGATCTTTTGATGTATTGCCTTGTTTGATAATCAACTCACAAATGTGTCTTAGTATTTATAGTTAATGGAGGCAGATAATTTAGAATGATATGAAGATCTGGTGGAACATATTTAGAAAGGGTTGCAAACATATTTGGCAATATTTACAGCAACCGAGGGACTACAACTTAGACATGAGGATTTTATACTGAAATATTTCTGTAAAGTGATCAAAGTGAACAGTTCACATTTGTCTTTATTGTAACATTCAAAAATTACACGGGTATATTATCAATTCAGAAGTTTAATGATTCCTTTAAGAACCTTTCAGCCCAACATTCAGAAATAATTCTTATATTCCAATTGCAACTCTGTAATTCTTAAAGAATGTGTTAATTTTTGCAAAAGTGATGCATGATACTATAGATACTTGGCATTTACAAGTTGAACAAGAAATCTGGATCTCATAACTTGTAGTTATTTATCGTTTGTCCCAGTCATGAATTTGAATTTTGACCTTTGTGGGCCTGGGAGGATTTTCTTCAGTTAATGAGGGACCTTAGCATAGCTTACAGCATTTGTGTCACAGCCTGCCTTTGTTTCCATAGCACCAAGACTTGTAAAGTGCCAGGTCATGAGAACAAAGTCAAGTGAACACGTATGTGAAAAGAAACTGATGATGCTTAGATAGAAAAAGAAAAAAAAAAACTGTATGTCACAGAGAAATACGTTGTAGCTCAGGTCATTGATAACAGTCCATTTTTTAATTGGTACAGGAACAGAAAAAAAGTAACCCAAGGAATCATTTCAATGAAGTGTTAGTCAGGGAAAGGTTAACAGATACAAAGCAGTATTTAAGGTTTTTGTTTTTAATAGCAAACTATTAAATGGCTTTGTGTAGGACTATGACTCTATATTATTAGAATATTTCACTTTAAAAATACTTTAAAATGTTCATTTTTTTTTCTTGGCTCAATTTTATAGGTCAAGTGAAGTTACTTTTTCATGGTATTTAACGGTGTGGTAATCAGTTAAGAGAAAAAAATAACCAAGAAAATATCATTATGTGTCTACTGTAATATATAAGGAGGACTTTCTTGCCTAATACATACAGAAGAGAAATAAGAAATTCCCACTAAAAAGATGGATAAGGATTTTTAATGCATCATAATATAGATGCCTTTAAAGTAGCTACAAGCTATTAGACTTTGACCAGCATATATGTGTTTGCTCAGGTTCTTAGTTGAACACTTGAGAATATAGCGTTGAGCCAGAACAATCTCATACACTCCGTGGATCCAAATTACAGATCTTTTCTTTTTTTTCTTAAACTGAGTTTTCAGATGTCAAAACAAAGCACTATTTTACAAGCTTTTCAAATAACCTGCTTTAATTCACTGTTTAGGTGACTTTCAGTTAAAAGCAGTTTTGAATGAAAATGTTTAAAGGGCAACTGTCTTCTTGGTTTCTGTTGGTAGACTACAAATCCTTTTCTAGATTCCTAGAATCTCAGTAGTAGAAACATAATTATATAACATACAATAGTACTAAGCAATGGGGTTGAAAGATCACTGAGGTTGAGACAACAGTTATTTTGTTTCACTTCTGTCTTGGTAATCACAGATGGTATTTGCACTTCCCTCTGAGAATCTATTCTTGAAACAAAAATAGAGTTCTCAAATCCTATATCGAAATGCTGTAACAAAATAGCAGTGACTTCCTGCTGCTAGTTATAGTATACTCAGGTGTTTTAAGTGTGCGTGTGTCACAGGGATGATGTATCAGTAAAATAATCTTTTTGTTACAATATAAAAAATAATGGCAAATTTCTTGATTTACTAACCAACCTATATATATGTTAAGGGAAAGTAACATGGAACCAAAGGAAAATGATAGTAACAACAAAAAATCCCCAGAAAGAACTGAAATACCTAGCTGGTATAGACTATGTCTTAGTCCGTGGAATGCATGTAACAAAATTTCTACCTACCTGGGTTATATGGAAAAACAAATAGAAGTTAAGAGGAAAAAGAAACATGTTATGAACTTTCTTCTTACTAACTTAATAATAGGAGTATGCCATTATTTTTGTTATTATTTCAAGTGATAAAAAATTTCAGAGAAAACAGTATTCACTTACAACTTGCAGCAAAGAGAGATACCCAAATCCTACATTATCAAAGTTTACTTTCACATTTTTCCATCGAGCAGTCTCATTTCTTTCTATTAGTTTTAGGCAATCAGAATGGTTATTCACTTCGGTGATTTCAAACATGTCACCAGTGGTGGTGTTAATACAGTGGTAGAATTTGCCAGCAAACAAATTTACGCCCATGATGCTGAAAATTAGCCAGAATATAAGACAAACCAGAAGCACATTCATGATGGATGGAATTGCTCCTAAAAGGGCATTCACAACCACCTAATACACAAATGGAAAAGAAAGAAAAGTCAGAATTCTTATTGGTTAAAAAGAAAATACATTCTCCTAGTAATCTTTAGTAGTTCAGTTTACTTTGCTCTTAAAATTATTGGCTCTAGGATCTTAAAAGGAAAAATTAAAAAAAAAATCCCAAAATGAAATCCACTCTTTCTTAAGGAGTACGTTCAGGGAAACGAATAGGCAATAGAACAAAGAAATGGGAAAAGAAACTTGAAAAATGAGAAGGAAAAATACTAAGTGGTTGGAAGGAATAGCAGAACTAGAGGAACTTGCTGCTAAAGGAACTCAGATTATATATTGTTTTTGAAAAAAGAGCAGTGGGTAATTGTATTCTGATAAACTTATTTGAAAAAAGGCAATTTATTAAAAAATTAAAACATTTGGGATGTAACTTTATTTGACCAACATACTTTTAAAATAAATTAAAAATTCATAAATATAAATATAAAATATTATTGAATATCTAAAATAGTTTTGTTTTTTAATTATTCATGCATTGCTATGACTAATAATTTTTGCATAAGAAGCAAGACAGTTTAGCAGTATGTATTTCAATAGATCATCACATCATTTATTTCAAGCTCCAGTCATATCAGTTGTTTCATTTACTGAGTTTAATTCAATAAACTTATTTTAAATGAAACATAGTAGAAATCAGTTTCTTAGGAAAATAAGAAGAGGAGGGATTCCACATATGGTTTTGAAATCTGATGTGATTACATCAGGTTCTGTACCCAAAAAAGCTACTTTTTTCACCCAAAGGAACCATATTTCTCTCATCCACACATATTTATTTATGGGCCACAAATTAAATCTGAGTCTTCATATTTGGCAACACAGTAGGGAGGACTGGCCTTGGTTCCTCCTATGGAAACCCCATCAGTGCTGTACATCAGTAGCTAAGGTGAAAAATAAAACATGCCCAGAAACACAAATAGATGATACCTCAAAATTGGACATTATCAGCTAAGCTTAATCCTACCCTTGTACCTCTATTCTTGCCAAACAATAGGCAATAAAATATTTTCTGTTTCCTGGTTGATGTGATTGTATTTTAAAATATTTTCATTGTTTATCTGAAAAAAATATGTGCACTAATTCCTTACTTTCCTAAACCCTGTTTTAAAAAAACCTATAAATATCTCTAGACCCTTAGGGGACACAAAATAGTATGACAAGTGGGCCAAAGGAAATAATAAAGCCCTTCACAACAAAGGTGGGGTGATGATCATGGAAGAATTCACTCACGTTGAATTATTGGGGCGCAACCAGCCTACCATGCTGACACATGGCATCTTTTCCCATTGAGTGTATGAATTACAAAATTGGCTGAATGAATCCTTATTTTATACTTCACTTTAAACATATGATAAACTTTTTTTCATATTTGAGATTTGGAAGCCGAAATCAAGCTCTTATTTTTCCCCTTCTTTTATGAATATTTCCCCTACCCACAGGTTAAGATGCTGTTCTATTGTGGATACACAGAGTAGGTACTAAACTACATATTTTTTATCTTCAACACCCAACTTAGAGAAGTAGAGGACTGGATTGCTTATGCCTGTTTCTTGAATTTCTTTTCACATCAACCTGTAGGGCTTACAATTCTTTCTTTAAAATTCTCTTGCTTTTGTTGCTCCTCTTTAATTCTCATGAGCGTATTCCTAGTTTTGTTATCTGCCACTTCATACTTCAATATGTCAGATTTTCCTAAATTTTTCTTTCTATAATTCATCTAAGATAAATTAATCTCTCCTAAATTCATTGTTGAAATTATTTAATAGTGCCTCAGTAGTTATCAAATATTTTCCTTACCTTCATATCAATCCACAATCTAGATTTCTTGTTTTAATTTCTCTGGTTGGCTAGACTTCAAATACTGCAATTCATACTTAACTAATTACCAATGACAGTACAATGGCCAGAGGATTATTGTATCATTTCCTTTGTTCTGTGTCTCCTCTTATGAAATATTTTATTTTCTGAAACAGCAGTTTAATGGAACCTAACATCTCCCTTGAAATTTAGCTGCCTAAATATAGATGAGAATTTTATCCTTTACATTTAAGAGTTAGAATCACAGTGATTGATGGAACTGTAGTGATAATTTAATATTATGTGCACATTTTGCAAATGGGAAAAATGAAACTAAAACGAGTCTAGGACGTTAACATAGGTAGTGTGGGACAGGAAGTATCACTCTGTCCCAAATCTAGATTGCAAAATATGTGGCATTTGTTCACTTTCCATAAACAAGATGCTTTTTAAAAGGAAAGTAGAGAGGAGCTCTCATTAGCACTCCCTGGAGTTGTCTCACATATCTTGTCCCCACAAGGTTGTGCACTAGAATTAATTTGATTATTGGAATTCTTATGGATTATTTATTTTTTAAAAAAATAAGTTGCTTAAGTGTATTTGTACATTCTACAAGGCCTTGTCTGTGTTGAATACAGTTTTAATAGATAGTTTGGAACACAGGAATATTAAAGGAGTTTATTTAGTGAAGAAATGAATTATGATCTGTTGTTAGCCTAGTGTTTATTGGAAAATATTTGGCAAATATTGTGAATTTGGTTTACCAAAATGTGCCGATTGTAAAGATTTCATTATAGTAATGGTGAAAAATCATGGAAAGGACTATCCTTTCCAGGTTGCCCTCAGCATTCCCGTTTGGCAAGAGAGGGTACAAAAAGTCTTTCCAGTCTCTTGGGAATTGCTGTAATTGATTCTCATGTGGGGCAGGCAGTTTGTAGAACTGGCTTGAATAAATTGGAAACAACCATTTGAGATGCATAAAAAAGAAACTCTCTTAATGAATTAATGCTAGAAGCTATTTCTTCTTATAAATGTTTTTTTTAAAATATTAATACAATTTCTCTATTGTAGTACAATCAGTTTTTATAGAAACTGTCTAAAAATTGGCAGTTATCTGTGTTTTAAATTTAGGTCAATGGTAAACGAAGTCATTTAATCCAATTAATTGTGCAATTGCCTATGCAAATTATCATCAGGAATTTTGATACATGTAAATATGTCCACTTGTGGAGACTTGCATCATGACTGCACTGGCTAATCCTCCACCTTCAAGTGCCAGCCAGCATTCTATATGGGCTTTGGCTGTTGCACTTCCCATACAGCTCCCTGCTTGTGGCCTGGGAAAGCAGCAGAGGATGGCTAAATCCTTGGTTCCCTGCACCCACATGGGAGACCCAGAGGAGGCTCCCAGCTCCTGGTTCTTGATCCCTGGCCGCAGATCGGCTCAGTTCTGCCATTGTGCCCACTTGGGGAGTAAGCCATGAGTGGAACATCTTAGCATATGTCTTTTCTTCTCTGTATAAATCTGCCTTTCCAGTAAAAATACTCTTTTTAATAAAATGTCCACTTGCGTGGATCAGTTGTATTTAGATTTCAATTCAACACTATCCATGGATTCTATTCCTTGATTGAAATATAGAAAAACTATATAAATAAAAAATCCAGTAATGCAAAGTTTGAGTATGGAAAAGAGTAATGGATTAAAAAAAGAGCATACACTTAAATTTCTGTGTTTAGGCTTAGTAAAGGCAATTATTTCTGAAAGATATGCCAGTTATCCCCAAGCAGAATCTCTTTTTTGTCGCTCATAAACTAAAAAGAAACCCTCTTTTTATGTAATACTGATAGCCATTAATTGAAAGTAGCATGTAGATTTATTTTTATTTGTATCTGAACTGTGATATTTTCTAAGATCCTTGGAATGTAGTTCAGTTACTTACTCTAAAATGGGAATTATGCATTGAACTCTACATTAAAGCTAATATATTTTTGTTTTATTTCTAGATGGGTGCTCACTTCTGTATACATTAAATGAGTTATTTAAATTACCTTTTTTATTTAAAACATAAATCATATTTGAATGTTTCTTCATGTTAGCTTTGTTATGCATTAAAAATAACTCCCATGAATTTACACTTAATAAAAAATGAGAATGATAATATGATCAATCCCAGTCTCACTTGATGTACAGTATTTCACCCTAGAATCTACTTACACGTTTCTATCTGGTAATTTTCCAGACACAGGGCAAAGTCCTAAATGGCTGAAGTTGTAGGCCTCAAGCAGTATTATCAGTTTGAGTGAGGTAACTTTTCTTCACACAAGCATCTATACCCACTTCCCCCACCCTCACCAACCAGATAATCTTCCCCATGACTGGATAACTCAGTATACACATAGCTACACCATATCCAATGACACTTAACAAAGATATCAACCATTGACATTAAAATCCACAAAGGATAACTCCAGAATGTCTTCTTTTAAAAAGAAATTTAAGACAATTGAAAATAGGGGATTCGGTTATAAATTCTTTATTGTCCCTACTGTGGTGCAATAGTACCCTTCCCAATCCCTCCCTCATCCCACTACACATAAGTCACAGTGCAAGGATTAAAGGTAGCAAAAGGGGTAATACAGTACCCATAATAAAGGGCTGAGGGGAGGAACCAGCGCTCCACCCCATCCAAGTTGGAGCAAGATTATCCTATATAAAATAGAAATATATAGTTTGTTATTAGTTAGAAATCTGATATGACAGAACATTTGGTGTTATTTTTTGTATATGATGTTCTCTCTCTGTTTTCCTATCAATTAAGACTTGAGTTCTTTTGAAAAAGAAGGTATTTAAAATTTTCTAAACTAAGAAATTAAAAATGCAAATTTAAATACAAATTTTATTTTACCCTATACATTTCACGACATCAATTCACTCAGTTCAGTTTTACAAGTTGAAAAATTTGGACTGGAAATTTGAAATACAATTAAATGTTTTAAAAGCTGTCAGCCAGAAATGTGCATAAAACATGCAAAACACAAAATGCAACGTGATGATATTTATTTATACTTCTAACTTCTTATCAAGCACTGAACATGCTTAGTCGATATGTTGCATAAAAGCACATGCTTTGAAAAACAGAACAACAAAATAAAAAAAGTGCCGGATTTACGCTTTGGCACAGCTACTGCAATTTTAGGCTGCTGGAGGAAAAAAATTAACTGAGAGTTTCTGAATCTATTCCAATCTTCCCAATCATAATCATCATTATTTTCTTCAACTTAATTATCATCAGTGATAGTATCTTTATAATTTAAACAATTCAAATACAGAAGTGCTAAAAATATAGTAATAGGTAACAAAGTGATTTTGTCTCTACAATGCCAAATAAATGTTGAAGAGATGATAAGATCATTGCTATTTCTATGTTGTTATTGTGAGATAAGGATTCACACTCATGACAATTTAATGATCAATTTTATTATATGTTAGCAATTATAAGGAGTTTGTTTTTGAAAGTCAAGTTTCCAACACTGACTTCTTCCTATAATATAAAAATGTTATTTTAAAATAATTATAAATAAAATTATTTCTTTAAAGATAAAAGACAGACCTTCATGTCCAATTTGATTCTGAAAACAAATGTGTTTTATGTGGAAATATCTGACCATTTGACTCATTTGACTCATTTGCTCCAAAAATTCATGTTCAAAATATCTATGATAGCTGTAAATGTTTTAACATTGTTCAGATTTCAAAAGCCTTTTTAAGATGCATTACACTCATGGGGCAACAAGTTTTGAAGCAGAATTATGCAAATTATATTCTCTGGAACTGAAATTTCCATCTGAAGCAAAGGAGCCAGGGACATATTCATTGGAAAACAAGCTTAACTTTTACATACTCTGAGGGGGATTTATAATAACATCTTAATGAAATGTAAGGATCTCTGAAAAATAAGACACCATTTTTTAAAATACGTATTCTGTTGTGTTGTTCCTAACAAGGAGAACTTTTTTACATTGGTTTTATAAATTGAAAACACATCTCCAGTTCTTAAAAGTAATATTTACAATAAATTTTAACTTGGAAGAGAATGCAAGGCTGTAATTGATCTACAAAAGGCAGTTGGAAGTCAGGAATACAATTAGTTTCTAAAAACCTAGGAAGCAAAGGAATGTTTTCCTATTGAAATTACACAATTCAGTAGCTATGTTTGGATAAAAGAAAATGTGAACTTTTAAAACAGAACTTTTTCAAGCATGTTATATAAAGTAGTACTTTATAATTTTTAAAAAGGCATGAAAAATTATAAGTTAAAGAATTTCTAATCTGTGGTGAATAGTGGGCAATGCATTATTATTTCTTTCAAATAGGCCATATAAAACTTGTGTGACTCTAATAAACATTTAAATTAAGATTAATGCAATTAGTAAAAATTATATTTTTGCTCATTATATTACGAATATTTTACTTTGTTGTTACAAAAGGCATAGATTTATATGTGATCTTTTAGTTTCTATTTACAAAAATTAAGATTAATGTAGTTAACACTTTGAGGCTGTATTAAATATAAACATTTTAGAAGTTTAAAATACACTTAATATTTACAGCTGAACATATTTAAATAATGTAAACTTTGGCATTATTCAGACAAAAGTTTGGGTAATTTGAGCTTATTTTTCTTTTTGACTGATACTTAGGCATGTTTGTGATTCGTATTCCTTCTATTAAGCTCATTAAGCACAGCTAGATCTTCCCAAATTACAATACATGAATGAGAATTTACTTTATTCTTAATAGATCATTACACAGTGTTTTTATGGAAACTCCCAAGAAGAATTAGGAAATAAAGTCATTTTAATGAGCACAGCAGATAAATGATATACATCATTTCAAGAGAAGCCTAAGTTCTCTTGGATATATCACCTAGAAGTAAATATGCAACAGATAAAGAAAGATAAAGTAGCATTTTTGCAAGAATTTGCCATTCCTTTTGCATGCATTTTCTTTCTTTTTTCTAAGTTTAGTTAACTGAATTTGGGCTAAATGTAATATTCCAGGTTCTCCCCTTATTCTTACCCTCATCCCTTCAAATCGTGATAAGGCTCTTAGAGGTCTTAGAGCTCTTAGTGTCCTGAGAGATTTGATGGCACCAAGTTCTGAATAACCCAAGGCATTTGCAGTCAAACTGACCAGTGAAACCTGCATACAAATAATAACAGTAAATGGAATTGTTTCATTCAAAATGTGCTTTGAAACATACAACTTTGCTTGTGATTATTCAAGAGATGAATGGTTAGATATTTTCGTTAAATCTCTTAAAAATTTAAGCAGGTATTTTCAGTTTTGTGCACAGAAAGTAGCTTTAAAACATCAGTTAGAAGATAGTTTCTTGATGTTATAGGATACTACATAGAAATACTACTAAATCCTAGTGGAAAGAAATGCTACTGATATTGTATCCTGGGATTTGTGAATTTTATCTTAGCTCTAGCAGAGTTTTTTGATGGAATCTTTAGGATTTCCTATATATAAAATCACAGTAGCAACTGTTGGTGAAGGTGTGAAAAGGAAGCCCTTACATTCTCTTGGTGGAATGTATATTAGTACAATCATTTTGCAAAAACAATTTGGAGGTTCTTCACAAAACTGAAGATAGGATTAACCATTTATAGTATTGCAATCCCACTGCTGGTTATATATCAAAAGCAACTGAAATCAAGATGCGTAAATGATATGCATTTCCATGTTCACTGCAGCTTTGTTCATAATAAGCTCTGATTTTGAGCTACCCAAATGTCCTTTAAAAATGAATGAATTTTAAAATGCATTTATTTATATTTCACTTACAGGTAGATAGATGTTGAAATACCATTCAGCTTTAATGAAAGAAAAAATAAAACCCAGGAAATCCTGTCATTTGCAGTAAAATGGATGCATGAACCTAGAAGGCATTTATGTTAAATTAAAGGAGTTGAACATAGAGAAGAAAATACCACCTAGTGTTATTTATGTGGGATCTAAAACCATGAAACTCACAGAAGTGGAGAGTAGAATGGTGATTCCCATTGGTGGGAAGTAGCTGTTTTAGGGAAAGGCAGACATTGGTCAAAAGACTGTAAAGTTATAATTAAGTAGGAATGGTTTATTTGCATAGCAAGGCAACATGTAGCTGTAGCATTGTGTGTGTTGAAATGGCTAAATGTTCTTATCCCATAGAAATAACAAGCATCTGATGTGATAGATATGCTACTTTTTCTCTTTTCCTTGATCACTACACAATGTATACTTCTACTGTAATATCACATTTTATTCTTTTAAATAACAATAAAATTTTAAAAAGAAAAAAGCTAGTCAAACAAAAATATTAAAGGCTTTGCAACTTTTTAATTGCCCAAGTAATTTATTTAAAAAGAAAAATGAAATAAATAACAAGGAAAAATACAGGTAGAACAAAAGTATTGCTTTTCCACCTTTATTTTACTAAGTTTTTGCTGAACTTAGGCTGTTGCCTATGTCTAGTTACAAAGATAAATATAGTGTATATTTCTGTAGAAAAAAAAGGCAGAAGAAAAAATTTTAATATTTTCATATAATGAAATACTAAAGAGATAAATATGATTTTACTAATTAGACATAACATGATGCATACAATATGAAACATCACATGATTTGGCAGAATTATGTGTAATATCTTTAAATGTTCAGTATGTAACTCTAAATAATTTGCCAAATTTTCATATCCAAGCAGAATTGTAACTTCTCCGGTATACAAGTGCCTAGCATTTGATAATTCCATATGAATAGGACATTATTTTTGCAAAGTTTTCTTTTGTTAGATTACTATTTATGAAATAAGTAAAAGAGGATGTTGGAAATAAACATTCGTATGTATAGCTACAAAATTCACTGTAGAATTCTCTAAGATGTTTCAGAAATAAATACTAAAAGCCAACTAGTAATAATGAATATAACCACCTTTGTGCCTTTCAAATAAATGCTAAAAGAAAGAGAGAGAGAGTGAGAGAATCATGATTTTACCTATTGGATTAACACATCTAGGAGTGCCCTGGGATAAACAGAGTGAGAGTCATTAAACACACGAATTCTGTGAAGATCTGTTTGGTAGACTGAGGCCTTGCTGTGAATGTCATCTACATTCTAGGGAAATTACTGTCAGTGTACAACTTAAGTTACAAATTATTTGCTACTTTAGTTACCCCTCCACCCCAATTTGAAGTTCCCTATTCCATCCCTTTTGCCTACAAGCTGCTGATACATTCTTTTTTTTTTTTTTTGAGACAATGCTTTCTATTCTAGTTCACTGCTATACATTTTACCCCTGAATATGTGCAAACAGTATTAATGTAATCCATCTTCTCCAAAAATAACACTATCAGTTTATGAGTGTAGCAGATAAGTAAATATATTATCACCAAAGCAAAGGTCAGACACTCACTATATTAGATAGAGTGTAATTAAGATAAAGTATCTTAAAAAAAATCAAGATACCTACATCAACAATTAAGAAATCCAGCCAACACCAAGCATTGGTGAAATATGTTTGATACCCGTATGCCACCCATTTTAGGAGCATTTCCAGAATGAAGATGTAAGTGAAAACCTTATCAGCATATTCCAACATAGTCTTAATTGTCTTTCGCTGATCAATATATATGTCTTCAAATGCCTATAAAGAAAAAAAAGTACACCTCATGATTAACTTCTTACTGCTCTTATAAGCCACAAGAAATAAGGTAATTTCTATTCTAATACATTAATTTATTTCTTTAGGACAGAATTCTTTATGTCATTATTTACTTTGGGCATAATTCATGATGCTATATTTGAATGCAGTCACACTAATTTAATATTATATATTATTTTTGTTATATTTTGCTTGTTTATTTTTTCATAGAAAGGGTCCTGGAAAAAACAAATGAGATATTCTGACACTATAAAAGTTATGGTTGATCAACACATAGTCAGATTTTACTAATTAATCTACTTTATTCCTTCCATCCTCTTCCTTTCCTTATTTTAAGTTATATTTTTCTGTGGAGATATATGATAGTAGTGATTATGTTATTTTTCATGTAA
Source organism: Ochotona curzoniae (assembly GCF_017591425.1). Lineage (NCBI taxonomy): Eukaryota > Metazoa > Chordata > Mammalia > Lagomorpha > Ochotonidae > Ochotona > Ochotona curzoniae. The sequence goes on from NW_024465369.1 coordinate 28,422,248, forward strand.
ATCATACTTTGTGTTATTCTAATATTAGTTTTTCTTGAGACTATTCCTAAGTACATGTTTCTTTCAATATTGAAAGATTATTTCTATCTAAAGTAGTCTACAAAAAAATCTTTATCACAAAACCCTTTAGGGGCCCCGGCGCGGTGGCACAGTGGTTAAGGTCCTCGCCTTGCACGCCCGGGATCCCATATGGGTGCCAGTTTTATCCTGGCAGCCCCGCTTCCCTTCCAGCTCCCTGCCTGTGGCCCGGGAAAGCAGTCGAGGATGGCCCAAAGCTTTGGGAACCTGCACCCGCGTGGGAGACCTGAAAGAGGCTCCTGGCTTCGGATCGGCATAGTATTGGCCATTGCACTCACTTGGGGAGTGAATCATCAGACGGAAGATCTTCCTCTCTGTCTCTCCTCTCTGTATATCTGCCTTTCCAATAAAAAAATAATAAAAATAAATCTTTAAAAAAAACCCTTTAGGAAAACATATGCGTGTATTAGAATTTACAATGAAAGTTGAAGAAATTTGTAGGCAGTGTTAAGATACTCTTTCTATATCCCTCAAAGAATCTCCATGCTCCTTCTGGATCAGTGCTATTATATTTATATTTTTATATATAAATTGATTCTGATTAAGTGAACACATTTTATAAAGAGAAACCAGTTCTTAAATTAATCACTTAAGAATATTGCATAATATTTGTTGTTACCAGCATTTATTGTTTTCAGTAGCACAAGAATAGTGAACGCAATTGGAAAGAGACTATATCTATATCCATATCTACAGATATGGATATATATATTTAGAGAGAGAATATATATTCCCAGTCACAGGATCTTCATTAGCTATATTGTGGTTCCCATGATTATTTTCTATGAGTAATTGCATATTTATATTTTTGTTTATGAATAAGGTATAGGCTCTGAATTTCTTAACTACTTGATAATTAACAAAAGGTTGTTATGTAATAAAAGTATATTTGGTAATGAAAGTAGTTTCAGGCATACATAGTTACACATATAATCTATAGTGCAGAAGACACAATTTGGAATAACCAAATATGTATTGGATACTAAGACTAAAATCATTATATTAGAAGGCTCTAAAAGTGTTTACTTAGTGTCCACTCACCAGAGCACCACTGCTAAGGAGAATCATGAAGACAATGAAGGTCTCAAACCAGTTGTGTTCAACTATTCGGAAGCATGTTCTTCTCAGGTTCCACCATTGTTTTCCTCTCCCTTCTTCTACACTGATTTGACAACACTTGAATCTTTGTACACAACCTGCAAATATAATGTTCAAACAGGAGTAGATAAAATAATTCTGCTGCACTCCTGGCCCCAGATGGCATGTCCTGACTTCATCTCTTAATGACAATTGTAATCTCCAACAGGTTAGGAAAAGCTGTTAACCTTAAGTAGTAACAGCACATTCATTAGTTGTCATTTTGAAAATTATTCTACTTTTTAATGGTTCCTCAACTAATATTTGCCTTTTAGCAACACAGTTTTATCCCTTCACCCAAAACTCACTAATTACAAGTGAGTTACTATTACTAATTGCCTTACATAATATTATCCTATTGTATTCTGTTGAAGCAGCACTAAAAATGATTTCAAAATGGGAATGAATAATAATAAATGAAAAACTACCCTCTTAAAGAGGACTTGGAATAAAATCATCCTATAAAATCCAACATTTAGGGGTTTTGTGATGTTCCTAAAAGGACTTATATCATTTTCAAAACTTAGCCCTCTACATTGTGATTTTCACACTTTTGATGTTGATATCCCCACACTGCTTTCACTTGCTCTAACATCAGAATTAAACCAACAGGTGTATCTTTGACCTCTGTTAATACCATGGAGAATTCCAAGAAAAAAAACACAAAACACATATTTGCTCCGAAGAACTAAAAATTCTAGTTTTCAAGAGAAGAATTTTGTGCAGAGGCAAAAAGAAACAGTGTGTTGGAAGAAAAAAGAAAGAAAGAAATAGAAAAAGTGGAATAGGAAGAAAGGAAGGTAGGAAGGGAAGAAGGGAGGGAGCAGGTGGGAAGAAAGGACCACTATGCTCAGGAAAGGAAGGATTATAGAAGGTCATTTTTGTTACCTTCGGTGAAACAAGCTTCAGGCTCAAGAGTCTCTTCTGGCTCTACCACAGGCTGCTCCTCTGCAGGTGCACCAATGTCCACTGTGCTACCTTCTGATGAGCTACTGCTTTCATTAAGTTTCTGAACATGAAATGGACATGAAAGAGTAACTTCCTTTAATCACAAAGAATGAATATAGATTTCTATGTTATACTGTTACAGTGGCTATCAGCTACTTGTCCTGCTCTAACCTGTGTCTCATGGATGAGAGAAGGTGAAGAACCAGTAAGAGTCAGAAAGGGGAAAGAGAAAATCGTGTAGTAGAGGATCCAAACACCTGCTTTAAAAGGATAAATCTTCATATGTTCTTCATTTTGATGTTTGACTTTATGTATATTCTTTTATGAGAAAATACTATTTATTCCTGTCATATTAGGTGTTTATAAAATATTCATAATGAGGATGTTTAGGACTCACAATTAAGGTATTTAGAATGATTTATTATAAAAGTGTTAATATTTGTGTATTTCACACCCTGTTCATACAAAAGTCATTATATGAGAATATAAACTTCAAAATGTTCATGGAAAAACAAATTCAAAATCTAGTTGATATTACTACAACAAGTTTTCAAGCCCATGCTTTTCATAACTCACATCCAGTGAACATTTTGAAGACTTCTCATACGAAAGATGTTCCCTTGACAGAACACAAATCTTGCCCACCAAAACTAAAGACAAATGAGAACATTCCAGTAAAATCACAACGAAAGAATAAATCAATGAACAACCCATTCCTAAAATGACAGAACCATATTACCACCCATTCATATTAACCCTGAATGTAAACGGCTTAAACTCATCAATCAAACATAATAGATTAGTAGACTGGATTAAATACAAAACACATCTATTTGTTGTCTAGAAGAGACATTTCACCAACAAAAATCAGCAGAAACTATATCTCATGGATTTTGATGTTTTTGTTTTTGTTAGTTTCATCTCTTCAAAACACTTTCTTCTGATTATTCAGTGACTCATAGATCATACAGTAGCACCATTTTCTTCAAGCAAGTTCTTGATTTTCTTTTTCATTTCTTCAGTGACACATTAATCATTCAGTAGCATGTTATTTAACTTCATGGTGTTGTTAATTTCTTTGTTTTCTTCCTGTTGTTGATTTTGTTTCGTGGATTTTCATTTAAGGGGATGTATAGTAGCTGTGTAATGGAGACTGTCATATCTAGCAACATGTTACTTAACTTCATGGCAGTGTAAATTTCTATTTTTCTTCCTATTGTTGATTTTGTATTATGACTTTTCATTTGAGGGAAAGTACAATAACTGTGCAATGGAGACTGACATATCCAGATGTGAGGATACAATGTAGTATGCATCTCCACTTCCAGACAAAGATGGACTTACAATGAAACTGTTTACTATATCCTGACAATAGGATTCTGGACTCTCTGCCATTGTCCACGCCTGCAATGATAGACATATTGAGTGTGTATGAAGAACTCTACTTTAATAATGATATAGGGGAACTAGGTTGGGGGGTTTTGGGAAGGAGATAAGGGAAATCCTAGGGCCTATGTAAGTAACTCTATCATAAAATAATAATAAAAACAATTAAAATTATGAAAAAAAGTAAAAACACAACTTAGTAAATTTTAAACAATTTCGATTTCTGGCAAGTATTTTGAAACCTAAAGTACAGTAAAATGACATCAGTAAATATTCTGTGGGAGGTGCTGGCATTGTGGCACAGGACTTAAGCCATCTGGAATACTGGCATCCCATCTGGGAGACCTGGCTATTCCACTTCTGATTCAACTGCCTGCTAATGCCTTGGAAAAGGAGCAGAAGATGGCTTTACCCACACATGTGGGCCATCCAGTGTTCCTCCTACTGACTTCAGCCTGTTCCAGACTTGATCATTTTAACCATCCAAGGAAATGAACCAGCAGATGGAAGGTCTGTGTGTATCTCTCTTTCCCTCTTATTCTGTAACTACCTTCCGAATGAATAAACAGAAACAAAAAACAAGACCACCGAGACCTTTCACTCACTAGTAATAGTGAATTTGAAAAACCTAGAGGGGTAGATATCATGAAGCATAAACATTTAATTCTTGCAAATACTATATAACATTCTACAAGGTTTGCCATTAGCATTTTTTCATAATTTGGGGAAACAACACTTTTGCAGATAGTGAGATATATAGCTTAATTATGATTTTTCAGTGTTTATCTTCCAGTTTAAGGAGAGCACTTTTCATTATGTAAGAGAGGTTTCTGGCCTATGATCTGAGGAGATCTAGATGTCAGTGTTGGAGGATAAAGCCAAGCAGGCATGTTCCACCATCATGCGTTTCACACATTCATGAAACAGAAGATGAGCTGTTTAAAAACAAGTCAATACTGCATCCATCTTTACTACTGTATAATAGTACTATTTCTATTATTATTTTAAAATATATGTTTATGCTATGTCATTTTATTTTCTGCCTTCTTCTATACTTGTTATGCCATGATATATTTACATATCATAAAGTTAAGCTTATAACAATGAAATGAATGATTATGCCATTGTAACGGCTGGTGGACAAATGTAGCAGGGGGATATAGGGTGGGAGGAAGAGTTGAACCCCAGGCTCACAAATCTGTATTGTGTAAAACATTAAGTAGCTCTTACAAAAGGTAAAAAGAAATGTTAGCACCATATCACATTTTAATCAAAATGTGGCAGTATACTTGCTGAAGTTAGAAGGAAGATATTAAAGTGGAAGGAAAATTGCTTGGTGATAGGAAAGATTACTGAGGCTTTAGTAACTTTTCTGTGGGAATAAGTTGAGGGGTTGTAAAACTCCAATTCTAGCAATTTCTTCTAGCAATTTCTTAAAGATTTATTTCTGTATTGGAAAGTCAAAATTACAAAGAGAAGAAGAAATAGAGACAAGGATCTCCCACCTGCTGGCTCATCCCCAAGGCAATTGCAATGGCCAGAACTAAGCTGATCCAAACCCTGGAGTTTCTTCTAGGTCACCAATACAGGTGCAGGGTGCCAAGGCTTTGCGCCATCCTGCACTGATTTCCCAGGCCACAAGCAGGAAGCAGGATGGGAAGTGGAGTAGCCAGAACACGAACTGGCACCATTTGATCCTGGTGCGTGCATGGCAAGGGCTTTAGCCACTGGGCTACCGCACTGGGCCCAAGCAATTTATTTTTATTCATTTTTATTTGAATAAAATAAAATAATATGGCAAAAAGTTAATACATATTCATTAAAAAGTCTCAACAGTTTGGAATTTGTTCACCAAAACCCCTAGTTATGTGGGAGACAGAAGTGGAAGCGGTTACCAATTGAAGAGAGAGGGTTTTCTTTGTTTTTCTTGTTTTTTTTTTTTTTCTGGTTGTAAGGAAAAGTGTTTCAGGATTCTACTATATAAACTTTAAGAACTGACATCATGTCATACAGTACAATTTGCAAAATCTCTATCTGTCTCTCTCTTTTTTTTTTTTTTTGGTTCTGTCTAGGGGAAAAGGTTTTCTATGCCAATCTGTGGGAGCAAGTCTCCATGATTTGATTTGCTTCTGCCCAATACAGGCTGTTATATTGAATCATTTTAGAAAAATGCTCATTTCTTCCTCCAGATTAAGCTACCCTTAGTTCTTCATTATGCTTACTAGAGCAGCAAAGTGTGAAAGCTTTGCCATGTGAAATACATATATGTCCAATCTCATCAAATGAATAGTATAAATTTTGCTTGACTTTGTTTTATAAGCAGCTTACGAAGATTGGAGTTTAGCTGAGTTTAGAAAAGCATCAATAGTTAGATTAGAAACGTAAATCTTAGTATACGTGATTTGGCAAAATCGTACAGCTAATAGGTAAATAACCAAAAGTTCAAAAGTTTCAACTTGAAAGCTGGTTGTCTTTTGATAGACTTTCTGTGTACATGCGTATTTCATACTATAATATCTTTGGATATATTATTGATTTTATTGGCATGTATTTATAAATTATCATTCTATACATCCACTAATCTATCAAAGAGGTGGGCATTATTAATCATATAGTTTAGTCACACCTGACCTAGGTCATCATCTCTCAGTTGATTATCCTGTTTTAAAGAAAGTTAAGGCCTTGAGGTATGTTTTCTTCAGTGCATTTGTCACCAGAAGCCTTTGTGTGACCTTTGGAAACAAGTTACTTTGTTACTAAAAGGCTCTCTATCTTTGAAGTACACATTGATACCATTTAGGTGAGTCACCCGAGAGTTACCAACAACCTCACTTTTGCATCCCTTCCCTGAATGTGGCCACTGTAATGGGAAAAAACAAACAAGCAAGCAAAAACTATCAATGGTGAAAAGAAATTTAGGGCTTAATCAATCTCTTACTGTCTGTGACTCTTGGCCCAAATAACTGGGTCACAATTTCTTCTATTAAAGTGAGCAGATTATTTCTAAAACATTAGCTTTAATATCTTTAGGAGGTTGGAATGATACATTTGGAAAGTCTCAAAGCCAAGACTGAAGTGGTATTAGGAGTAATGAAAAGGCAACAAGGAGAGTAGGCTTGGATTAAGGAAGATAAAATGTGATGACAGAGCTCACAAGAGGATGTGGCTACTTGGGCTGCACAAGCTAATAGAGTCTGGGTCTGTGGCTGGGAAAATCTCATGCCACACTCCAGCCCAAGGAGAGGCAAAGTAAGCTTAGAAAAGTAGAAAATGCTCGCATTTATCTGGCTCTTAAATTCTCTATTTGTTCTGTGTGCGCTATTCAGTCACTTACCACCTGTTATTGGTGCAATTACATCTCTGCAATTTTAAGACTGTAGTCTCGACTTTCTGTCTAGCTTAACAATCAAGAACCACCATTTAAACTAAAGATCACAGCTCCTTGCCATACTTTCTATGTGCATTGTATAACACTAGTGCTGGCTTTACCCTGGGCCAGCCAGAGTGTATTTCTCTGACTTCTACTTCTTTGACCAGTGGTGGGGAAGGGAGGGAATATTCCTGCTTTGACTTCATCTGTTTTTGCCCGAACCATCTAGCACAATCTTCATTTTGTTGAAAATATAACATGATCACAGGATGGAGTTCTTTTCCTTATCATAGATTTCAGGTACAAATATAGGATGGAGGTCACCACCATTTATGGATTTTACTGACTTTTTCTTAAGAATAATTTGCTAAATCGAAATTACTTGCTATAATAACAACTCAATTTCTTATTTTTATTCACACAATCTTGTTCTTTTTCTAATTTCTCAAATTAAGATGCATGCTACATTTGTTTCATTTGTTCTTGATCAGTCTTAATAGTAGTAAGAAATTCAAAGACTGCTCTTATTCCAGATTTTTTAAGTAAAATATTCTTATTTTTAAATTACTTTGTATCTATATGTATGTGTACACACATAGACACACAAATATATTTTACTTAAGATTTGATTAGGTGGAAATTTCCCAATTTTCATGTGTTTAGAATTATTCTATCAATTTATTGTGATCAGATACCTTATGAGATATCACTATTTTGAATTCTTGAGGCTTACTTTCAGATCCAGTATATAGTTAATTTGTATGAGTATTCAATGGACACTTGAAAATATCCCCAGCTATAGGCAACAGCCTAGGTTACAAGTGCTATTCAGCTGGAAGAAAGGCACTCACTAGCTGGCGGGCATTCTGGGCCTGGTTAATATCAAATTTGTGTTAACTATACAAGTGTTCCAGCATAGTTGCCTATTCTGTTGCTTTTTATTCTTTCTTTCTTTATTTAAAGATATGTGAGGGGATTTGGTACTACAGGCCCCCAGCTAGGATTGGGCCAGCCCATTCTAGTGCCATTTGGCACCAGGCACCCCATGAGCCCCTGTGGGAAGGGACTATGGATTGAAGGGGAAGGGACAAAGGGATGTGTGGGAGGGAGGACCAGTGAGGTAATAAGTTGCAGGTGAGGAATGACTTCTGAGAGACTTCCAATTAAAAGGCTACTGTATTTTCTGACTGTGGAATGAATATGTCAGACCTGGACCTTTTCAGTAGCCTAGATGTAGATGCGCAAGGGTGATGACAGTTCATTTGGACCTGCAGAGGATATCTGGTATAATAGCAGTGAATGAAGGGCAGAAAAAATTAGTCAACTACCCCAGCCTGGTGTGGACAGCAAAAATCTAGCAAATGGAGACTTTAAGTTGGACTGTGTCACCCAGTGGACCTTGAAGGGATTTCCTCACCTTTAAGTGGTGAGACCAACATTTCAGAACTATCAAAACCACTTGAGTAGAACCCTCAGAGCATGTCCACATTAGGGACCCTGGGATGACATTAGAGGGCCATTCCCCATTCCCGGACACTAAGGTGACTGGGAGGCTGGGTGTGCCTTCTCCCCTTCTCTCTGCCCCCTTCCCTCAGATACAGGAAGAAGAAAAAGAAAATTTGGAAACAATGGTCTTATCCACTTCCCACTTTCCCTTAACCCTCGACCCTTCCCACCCTAACCATCTCTGTAAACATCATCAAAAATAAAATTATATAGTATTAATTTTTTTCTGCAACTGTAAGTTTAGAAGTCTGTACAACTATGATACATTACTTTACCATGTGTATTACTCAAATTTTCAAAATCCCTATTTAGATGTGTCTTTATGCTTTAGAAGAAGACTTAAAAATTGTAGTAAACCCTCAAAATTATTTTTATTAACATTATTTTACATCTTTACTATTAAATCAAAGATGAAGTGGCTCTGTTCATTATTTGTGCTAACAACACTATTACCCAGAAAATGAAGGAAAGCTCTTTGGATTTGTGTGCAAAGTCCATCTGCATTAGCACATGAAACATTAATTCAGATAAAAATCAGATAATAGTAAAGTTAAAACTTTCTCAACAAGAACTTTTAGTTACTTCAAAATAAGCATGTCTACGAGGAGAATTGTGGCACAGTGAGTTAATTTTGTATTGAAGTGCAAGATTGAGTCCCAGGTATTTTACTTCTAATTCATCTCCCTGCTAATGCACCTGGGGAATCAACCAAAGATGGCCCAGGGATTTAGGGCCTCTGATTCTGATGTGGGAAAGCTGGCTCAACATCCTGAGTCCTGGCCTCAGCCTGGCCCAGTCCCAACTACTGCACCCATTTGGGAAGTGAACCAGCAGACAGGAGATCTCTTTCTATTTCTCTCTCTTTCTCTCTGTCCCTCTGCTTTTAAACAAATAAGTAAGTAAATAAATAACTATATTTTTAAATGGTCAATTGTCTTTTTCTTTTTTGTTTTTACATTGAAATTCAGTTGTATTTTGGATTTGTCTCCCTCCCTGAAATGGTGCTTAATAGCTTCAGCCCTCAGTATGGTTCAGGTATTTTCCTTCCTTGGAGCTCCTCCTGTCACAATGGCAAGAGACCTCTCTCCTTCTTTCTTAAAGAAATCTCAGTTTTCATACAGAAAAGCAAATACAAAAACAGAACAAGAAAGTCATAACTAATATAACAAAGTAGTTAGTTCTTAGAGTTTTGAGACTAAAGAAATATTTTTAAAGTCTATTTTAGTCATTATTGTCATTAATAAACCTTTAATTTGGTAATTTGCGAGATCTGTTTCATTGAAAAATATGTATGTTTTCACACATGACTCCTAATAGCTAAATTATAAACTTACACAGTCATTTTTGCTTTTTTTCATATAATTTTGGCAGGCTTACTTAATGTGTGAGCTCAGAGAATGCAAAAACCACAGTATATCTGAGGCATCCACTTTGCCTTGTACACCAGGGCATTCAATAACCACTTAATAACTACAATCCTGATCGTAAAAGCATTTTTCCTACTCAGTGGATTTATGCAATATTTCTTGATTTTCAAAAATGTTCTCCAGCACAGCAAATGACTTTGACCTTGAGGGTGAAGCAAAATAAAGCAAAGCAAACAAAAGACTCTACATTATTTCTTCCAGAGTAAATGATTAAATGATTTTTTTTCATGCCCTCTGACTTAATCTTACAGTGGTCATACTTTTTTTTTTTTTTTAAGATTTGGTTTGTTACAGAGAGCATGGTGATAGAAGTTTTAAAAAGTTCAAATTATAAAATTTATACAAATAACAAAAGCTAAAAGTATACAGAATGTGTGTTCATGTGTGTATGCATGTGAATGTGTAATAAATATAATACCCAAGTCCCTATGTATAAGGCTGATATATTCAATTTTAAAGCTAGGCTTTGTACTATTGATACATTATGCATGTTTATTACATATAGGAATATAAAGTCATATATGTGAGAAATTCTTTTTCAAAAATAGCGTTAATAAATATTAAATATTTTAGTACACACTAGGTACATTAAAAATTAAAATAATCACTATTAAAAATTCTTAAAAGAGCAGCAAAAATGTCAAAGGAAAAGACATTGTAATGAGATTTAGCTTTTCTATAGAGTAACTTCTTGGAAGAATCAAACAGCTCATCAATTCCTACGTCCACCCATTCCCTAGACACATTCATTATTAATCTATATACTGGAACTATGATCTTCAGTATTTTATTCATATTTACCAAGTATTTAATTTTTTCTATTAATTGAAAAATTATAGTATTCATCCAACACTTGTGTAGGATAGGGGCAAAGATGGAGGTATTTAATATTTTCTGAGTTCTGCTTTACAGTATATCAAACATGAATGTTTGTATTGATTAATTATAAAAAAATAGCATCTCATTATAAATTGGGTCATCAGAAAATTCTTAAAAGGTAAAAAGAGAAAACAAAATAATTCTGGGAAGTGAAATTTTAATTCCCAAGCTAGAAATCTAATTAGCAAATCAAAAGGGTAATTTCCTCTGTTAAATTTATCTTGCTGAATTGAGCACTGGGACTAATGTTCTTTCAAAGTCCAGAGTGCTAACCATTACACAATGGGGCCCACAACTAATGTTCTTTCAAGGGTAATTTTCACATTACATGACAACATTTACTGTGTAACTGTTGAGTAGGGAAATTCTATAAGTATTGTTTCAACAGTCAGACAAGTCTGAGTTGATATCATAATGACTAATTTTATGGACTTCAAGGAATTATCTTCACATCGTTAAGATTTAGGTTTCTAAGTTTTACAATGTTTCTTAATTCATATGGTTTTGTTTTTGTTTTTAAGAATATTCAAGATAACCTATGTGTTTATTGATCACATTTTCTTTTATCTGTTTTTTTTTTGCAAAGCATAATTTCAATTGACTCTCTAATCACAGTCTTAATGCACCACCAACCATAATACTCAATGAACAAAAAATACAAAGACCACAGTTCCACTCAACCATGGTAAGACATGGCAAATGTTTGGCATGCACCTGCTTGATAACCAGTAACAATTTTCATTATGTTATCATGTAATTTATAATAGGAAAAATTGCTGTTTGACCTTTCAAATCAGAAAAAATACTAATGCAAGGCTGGCAAGATGGCATAGCATAATTCTCTACTTGTAATGCCGGTATCCCAATTTGCATCTTGGCCGTTCCATGTCCAATCCAGCTCCATGCTTATGACCTGGAAAAGCAGGGGAGGATAGGCCAAATCCTTGAGCTCCTTAAGCCATGTGGGATACCCAGAGGAGGATGCTGGGTCTTAGCTTTGGATCAGCTCAGCTGCTATCATTATGGCCATTTGTGGAGTGAACCAGTGAATTGAAGCTCTCTATCTTCTTTGTAAATCTGCCTTTCTAGTAACAAATAAATACATAAATATTTTAAAAGTACTAATATGATCTGAGCATCAAATCCAGGACCTGCAAAATAAAATTGTGAATATAATTAATGTGCTTCTTGCCTTCATGGGTTCACAATCAGAAGATACAGATAAGCAGGCAACTGTCATACACTCTAACAGGGTTTAGCACAGGTTTATTAAGTGTATGAGTCTTGGAAGGAGGGGTAGAATAAAATGGTTTTTGTGAGCATAAAGATACAATGCATGAGGCTGAGTATTGGGGAAACAGAATGGGTTGAAAGAATATTGTAAATAAAGAGAACAGATATGAGAAAGAGAACCTGAGAAAGCACAAAGAATCTCATGACATGAAAGATCAGTGTAGCTGGTGAGGAGGGCTAGGGAAGACTAGTCCATGAAGCTGAACCTTCAGAGTCATCAGTTTTTGTAAGGACTCACAGGCCATGTTAAATAATATAGACTGCTCTGTGGGCAAATCCTAAACTGTTAGAGAAGAGGGAATTATGGCTATATTTGCCTTTTAGAAAGACCATCTGTTATCAGCACTGGTTGTAGGCAGTGGAGATTCAGAGAAATGGGCAAGGAAAAGTTGACCTGGCAGTCACTAGTAAGTGGTTAAATGTAAGGGTAGGAGAGTACATGGGGTCTCTGGTTAGATGGTAGCACTGGAGACTACCTGACATCCAATTCAAATCACGTGCTTAAGGTGAATATTGTCATATATTCCTTAATCTGTATAAGGAAAGGTAAAAGTTTTAAATGGAAAAAATGTCCCGATGGTGGCAAATATTTCTTTTAACACAGGGCATCAAGAGTTGATGTTCATCACCCATATATTCATTTTTCTAATAAGTATTTTGTATATGCTATGAACTTCTGTTTATACAGCATTTTTCTTTTTCTCAAAGTCTTTAGCTCATGTGGCACCTTGGAAGTCCTTCTCAATGGTTTGGAAAATTCTTCCAGGGAACATTAAATGTGAAGAAAATGTTCTTCAATTACAATTTTGGATAACCATAGTCGGGAACAGTCCATAATAAATATTAAAAGAGTATAGGATGCAGAAACAAATCTGCTGAAGCGCAGATAGTACAGGAAGAGTATCTTGGTAAAAGGACTTGGAGGCATTGCTGGCTCTGTCTGGTGAGGTCCAATTGCTAATGGCACTCTATAGTTACTACCTATATTCAGCCCTTCAATGAATTGCATCATTAATTAAAAGACATGCCCAAGAAAGTGCATTTTTGAACATTTTTTAGGAAGACTCAGTAGAGTGGTCTCATGAGCAGACTAGCTTGATTTCAATCTGGCATTCACCACTTAATATTTGAGCAAGTTCAACAGGTGTTTGTTGGTTCATAGCATGTTCATTTTCCTCATATATAAGTTTGGAATAATGAAACCAATCTTGTGAATGTAAACTAAGACAATACATGTGGTATATTGTGACGCTTCATAAACGGTGTTCTGTCCATAGTGGCTGTCACCAAATGCTGTTCACGATCAGCATGAACTGAATTATCAGAACTCAAATGACATTTTACTGATGTATTCTGTATTACTTGTAAAACCCAGTAGGATTTTTTTCTAATTACTTTAGAAATGTGCTAAAGTCTAAATAGGCATAATTTGTAAGAACTGTTTAAATGTATGTATATATTTATTTTATATTTTTATTTTGAATTTTTGAATTATGTGGTACAATTTTGTTTAGACTGGGATTTTCTCCCAAACTCCCACCCCCCTACAGATTTTCCCCACTTTATTACAGCTAGCTTTTCTTTTAACTTAAAAAAATTATAATATATTCATTAGATTATCATAAGGAACAAATCAGTTGTTATTTGTTCATTCATTGAATAATCTTTCCTAAGGATGAGAAAATTAACATTAACCCATAATTCCTGAATTTATCCATATTGTCCATGGATTTAAATCATTGATGTCTGTAAAACAGAATTTTATAGGTTGGCAAAACCTAGATGACAAACATATATCTCCATAACTTCAAGTGCTATATATATGTATATATATACACATATATCTTATATATAGATATTATACATGTATAAATTCATTCCTACCCCATATCTTTAGAACCTTACCTCCTTACTTTCTTCCAGATCTGATTCACTACTGAAGTCCTCTGTATTTAAATTTTCGAAGTCTGACTCCCCTACAGCAATAGGTACAGTCACAGTAAGACTGGGATTATTTATGAATGACATATAATCACTTTCATCAATAATGTATTTTTCAACACTGCTGCCAGTTCCTATACCACTTGTGGTTCCATTTACATCTTTAAGATAGTCAAGATCTTTTCCAATCTCTGCTGTATGGTTGGACATACAACTGTCTTTCTTATTGTTTAAGTCATCAAGTGGTTTAATCTCATCCAAAATCTTTTGTTTCCTGACGAAGGATTGTTGGATAAATTCATATATTTTTCTTTTTACGTAAGCTATCCCCTTGTGCATTCTGTCAACAGCAATCTGAAGGTTGTTCATTTCATTGTCATCGTCAGTGGCTGCAAGGTTGTCCGCACTAAATGAGCTCAGAAGCAACGCTAGAAAGAGGTTCAGGACCTTAAAAATAATAAAATAAAATTACAATTTCACCTAAAATAAAGAAGAGAAGGTTATGATCACTTACTACTGTAAGTTCTAAAATTACATGAGGGAGAAATATCACACAGCATATGACTAAAACATGGTAACCTGAATTGTTGTTTGACTCAATCAACAGCTATTTACTTTACATCCATAGGCAAACACATTTCTACTGGCCTTAATTTTTCCCATTTGTAAAATAAAGAATGTGAACGACTTAATATGTGATTAAATTTAGAGTAGTCTGTGTAACGCATAACATATAGGTGTATGTACATTTAAAATATATATACATATATACTATCTAGAATTATCGATTTTTGAAATAATTACTGCAATAATTATGTGGGAAAATACATTTTTTGGATAGAAAGAGTAAATTGGATATTAATTGAACATCACTATTATGACAATGAGGATTAAAGGTTTAACTTAGGCATTCTTAATATTTATTTCCTAACCCATCATATTTTAATAACCTGTTGGTGACTAATTAGGAGAACTATGAATATATAATTTCTAATATTTTTATGACACTGGCATATTAATTGTGTTTCGTTTGAAATAAACTATAGATCTCCACATTATGTAGAGTAACACCAAATTAAAAACAGAAATATTATTTCAGTAGGATGATCATAGACATGATTAGCCATACTGTGACTTAGAGCCACTACAAAATGATCAACATGTGTTGGCTAATACATCTATCATATCACATAGAGTAAGTAAATGCTGTATTACCTGAAAAAGGGAATGAAATGACATAATTATTATGAACACTTATACTCATCACTTTTTAGTGCCATAGTAAGGTTAGTCTCTCTACATATATTTTTTTCAACACCATTGCCAGTTCCTATAGCATCTATGGCTCCATTTATATCTTTATGATTGTCAAAATCTTTCCCAATTGCTGTTATATGTTTTGATGTTAAATATATTATTCATTATTTTTAAAAGAGTTCTTCCTTCTTTGGCTTGGAATTTGTAAAAATGTTCTCAGTGCAACCTCTTAGATCCATCTTCAACATGATATCTTACTGAAATTCACATAACAACTGTGTTGAAATGAATGACACATTAGAGTGGACGATAAAAATTGTTGAATTACTGCTATAAGATCACGTTTTCAAAGTGAGAATGTAATCATGTCCAAAATAACATACTTTAAAACTATAATCACATGGTATATTTGGACAAAATGGATTAATTCATTACACTCTTTACATATTTCTGAAATATATATATCTTAAAGGCATACATACCACAAGGTTTCCGATCACCATGACCATCATGAAGACAGTAAGGCACATGGCTTGGCCAGCGACCTCCATACAGTCCCACATGGTCTCTATCCACTCTCCACACAGCACACGGAACACGATCAGAAAGGAGTGAAAGAAGTCATGCATGTGCCAGCGGGGAAGTTTACAGTCGCTGGCAATTTTGCAGACACAATCTTTGTAACTTTTGCCAAAGAGCTGCATACCAACCACAGCAAAAATGAAGACTATTATAGCCAACACCAGGGTTAGGTTTCCCAGAGCCCCCACTGAATTTCCGATGATCTTTATCAACATATTTAATGTCGGCCAAGATTTTGCCAACTTGAAAACTCGGAGCTGGAAAATAAAAAAAAAAAATTAATATGCATTATAATCATTAATTTTATTGAGGTTTGCCAAGAAGTGATGATCAAAGTTGAATGCCTTACATCATCTTACCTGCTCTTCTCTCAAATTCATAACTAATTTTTGGATCCCTTAGGAAAAATTAATTTATTCTTTCATATATAATCATGTAGTTAATTTTCTCTAACAGCAAATTTTTTTAAAGATTTATTTATTTTTATTACAAAGTCAGATATACAAAGAGGAGAAGAGACAGAGAGGAAGATCTTCCATCCAATGATTCATTCCCCAAGTGACCACAATGGCCAGGGCTGAGCCGATCCAAAGCCAGGAGGCAGGAACTTCTTCCGGGTCTCCCACATGGGTGCAGGGTCCCAAGGCTTTGGGCCATCCTCAACTGCTTTCGCAGGCCACAAGCAGGGAGCTGTATGGGAAGTGGAGCTGCCGGGATTAGAACTGGCGACCATTTGGGATCCCAATGCTTTCAAGATGGGGATTTTAGCCTCTAGGCCACTGCATTGGGCCCTCTAACAGTAAATTTTTAACAATTATTTAGGATTTAATTATTCCTTCCTTTAATAAGGGAATTCTAAGATAATTTTTAAGGTAAAATTAGCTGTGAATCTGAATGGTCTCTGATGTAAGCCTCTCTTTTGTCAATATCATGAAAAATAAATCCATATTGAGCCCTGATATATATTCATCAACATTTCTTTGGAACAATAAGATGTATCTGCATTGAAATCTTGGAAATTTTTTCTTTGATTCTATATACTTTTCTTGATTGCAATAGTATATATATGTTAATTAAGGAACATGTTCAGTAACTCCAAAAACTTTCTTTCCTCTGATATTGTATTTTCCAGAAGTAGAATTGGGAAATGTTTTTGTGCATGTACCTCATATCTGATTGTCATAGATTGCTATTTATATTTTTAATTTGCTGTTAAAAGATGATGCACTTTATTCAAGTAATTTCTGATATTTGGAAATATTAACTGTAATAGTCTATAGAAAATAATAATTAGAATGATAACTGATTAATATAATGTTCACATGATCATGCTCTTTGTAATAAAGATTATTTTTAAATAATTGGGAAGCAGATATTGATAATATAGTGTTACCCCAAAAAGTAAAGTGCTAGTGATAGTACTATTCAAGAACATGCATTGTTGGGAAATTTTTGTTCGTTTTTTTACCAATCGGAATGAGCGGAGCACTGATAATCCTTCCACGTTGGCGAGGCCAAGTTCTACCAGACTAAGAGTCACAATAAAACCATCAAAGATATTCCAGCCCTCTTGAAAATAATAATAAGGATCCATGGCAATAATTTTCAGAAACATTTCTGCTGTGAAGATTCCAGTGAAAACCTAAGAGCAAAACAAAATCTTGATTTCAAACTCACAAATTACATAACAAGACATTCTACTATTTGAGTCTAATTGTTATGCTACTGCTATTTCCAATTTAAATTTGCATGCTAAATTAATAAATCATTTTACCTTCATACAAGCTCTAGCAAATGGATTAATTATGATTATTACTTTATAGATGAAGAAACTGAGGTCTTCAGAAAGGTAAAATGCTCTGCCTGACATTTTTTCCATTACACTTATTTTTTTTCTGTAAATCTAATTGTTTTTTGTTTCAGGTTTCATATAACACAGAAAGTGACAATATTTTTTACATGTTTGGCTTGGCTTTTTTTTTCTGTTTAAGATTATTCCCATTTTCCTCAAACCATTTAGAAGTTATACTTATGTATCATAACTTGTACATTGGCATCACTATGGTCTTGCTACATAGAAGAGATGGATAAAACAATATATATAATTTGAAGATAATGGAAGCAAAGGAGCTGGAAACGTTTTTGAATCACCACATGTGTCTTACATTGATCCTGACTTAGGGAGATAAAAAGACACACATCTTGGTTCAAATGTTACCCTTCCTGCTACCAATATGGGAGACACAGGTTGGGCACCCAGTTCCCAGCTTTGGCCTGGTCCAGCCTCTGCGTTTCCAGCATTTGCAGAGTGAACCAAAGAATGTGAGATTGCTTGCTCTCTCTCTCTCTTGCTGTGTCATTTAAGTAAACTTCACAAGCTAATGAATTTTTTTTAAAAGACCCACAATTTCACTTTAGTCTTCAATAGCCAGTGAAGTTGTGATAAAACCATTTTTGAAAATGTGTCTTTAAACTGATCTATTCCTGCATCGTGAAAAACTTGTAAATATCACGATTAACTTTTCAAGTAGTACTGTAGGTATGTGTCTACTTTTCTTTTTTTTTTTGCCAAGTTTTTGTATGGACATGAAGGGTCCTTGTTTTGGCAGAAAGTAAGGTTTAGCTTGCTAGACATAATTCACATTTTGGGAGCTCAGTGGTAGGAAGAGTGGTTGAAAGATTGCTATAAACTATATACTAATAACACTCTCACAAACAAAAATTTTGAAGGCTAAAATACATTTACCTTCTAATATGCTTACCAAGTTTCCTACTGTAAGCACATTATTGAAATGTTCTGTCATTGGATAGTGCTCCATGGCCATGAAAAGAGTATTTAAGACAATGCAGATGGTGATCGCCAGGTCTACAAATGGGTCCATCACGACCAGGTTGACAATGTGTTTCACTTTTAACCAGTATGGAGAACAGTCCCATATTAAGAACATATTTGAAAATTTATACCAACATGGTGGGCATTTCTGTCTGGATTCTTCAAGTTCTAGATTTTAAAAATAGAGAAAAATAACCACCAAAATGTATATTTTGTAAACACATTTTAAAAATACAGTTTCAATCCATGAGATGTATTTTCATTAATCCCATTTGAAATGAGTTCCATTTGAAGTGAAGCTCATTTGCAGTTTGATAAAATAAACAGACAAAACACAGAGGCAGCCATTTGGCCTGGCCTCTAAGCTGCTGGTTAAGATTTCTGCTTCCTATGACTAAGTACATTTATTCTAACCCTCGTTTTGCTCTTGATCCCAGCTTTCTGCTAATGTGTACTGTGAGGAGCGCAAGGTGATGGGTCAGTGGGTTGGGTTCTTACCACCCACATAAAGAGCTGCACTTTGCTTCTGGATCCCGACATGTGATTGGCCTCTCCCCCGTTGTTGCAGATATTTAGGAACTGAAGCAGTGGATAGATCTCCCTTCTGCCTCCCTGTCTTTCTGCCTCACAAATAAAATAAATTCTAAAAAATAAATTTTCTATACACGCCCAAAGATATTTCATTAGATTTCCACAGAGAATAGTAGTAAAGAATAGCTCCATGTCTCCCCATTCCTTTAGGCACTGATGCTGTGGCTCAGTACCTGCAAAGTGACTGGTTTCTTCAGTAGTCTCAGTGAGAACATGTTTTGGGGTTATGTAGATACTATCAGTAAGTCTGTGTTAATGACTGGCTGTAATGTCAGTTGAAGGTTGTAAGATTTAGGTAAGAAGCAGCTGATCCAAGAAACATCTTTAAGCTTGTTTTAGTTTTGTGAAAATCACCTGTCCCTTAACTCTAATCTTAAAAATATTTAGCACGAGGCAGAAAGGGATTGTTATGGTGACATTCTTAGCTAAGTGGAACAAAAAGGGGGACACTATAATGAAATCATTGGAAGTCACTAAAAGAAATACTTTGCTCTGAGTTTTCAAGGAATTTTCAGGAAGAAAAATATTCATTAGAAACCAGTGTCCTTTCCTAAAGCTTTTGGAATATGTGAATATAAATAATAACTAATAACATCTATTGTTTTATCAGTAAAATGCAAGGTTTCCAAATCATAAACAGAGATGTTTAGGAGATAATGTGGTTTAGTTAAATAACTGAAATGGAGCAGAATTTGTTACAAACCTTCCACTGTATTTGTTAGGATGCTGGCTATACTCATTGCTCTTTGTCTTTGGGAAGGATCTTCCAGAAAGTCCATGGAAACATGGAAAGAACTAGACCTTCTCTTCCTCATTTCAGTTTCAGTGGTTGTTCCCTGTGAAGAAAATGCTAATGCATTAAATGATTAACTTGTGCAATATGTTAAGCAACCAGTCAAATGGTAGTACAGTGAATTTCATGAAACACATGCATCATGCACTGTCATACTTAATTGGTAATGCAGAAATTGCTGACTTATTGATTCATTAACCTGGAATTTCCAAACTGTTAGCCATTTAGTCTTTTTTTAATTCTCTGATTTCATAAACTCCTGAAACATTTATTTTATATATTTGGCAAATCTATTAGCAAGTACTATAATAATTACTATAATAGTAATACTGATTGCTGAATCAAATATAAAAATCTGATAATTTTTTTAAGTCCCATAAATGATCAAGACTTTTGATATTTGAGAAGGTAGCTACTTTTTTTAAATACTAAAGATTGAACACAGCTGCTATCTCATTTTCTGGGAATAAAACTTGAATGGGTACTGACAAACAACTCATATGTTGAAAATAAAATACACATGCTGAATGGACAACAGTTTCATCCAGGGCACCGAACCAATAAGTCATCTAATTCTGACTTATCATGCCTCATCATGCTGATATAATTCCAAGTGAGTAAACTAAATTGATTCAGCATCTGCTTAGAAGTTGCTTATCTGAATATACAAATTCATAATATACATTTGTACACAGACAGTTACTTTGTGCATATTTGTAATTTATATCTCTTCATTCAGATTACTTGCGAGAAGGCCTATATCAGCATTTTGTTTTTAGTAAAAGACAAATGAATGCTAGATATTTTAAGGTAATGAGGATGTCTAGTTAAGCACAGTGTTTTCAAAATTCTAGACCAAAGCAGACATATGTTCAATAATCTGTTGGAAAGACTTATTATACACCCCTCACACTTAAACATAAGAATCATTTATTTATTTCAATATCAGAACTTAGAGGAGGTCTTGTCATTGAACAGGGGTATATAGCAAATCCTCCAACTGGAGTCAGACATTATTGTGCCTAATCTTTAGCATGTTCAGTAAGTAAATGCATTCAGGTTTGTGCAGGAGAGTGTTGAAGTTTTGAGTATTACTCGGTTAGTCTCTTAAAAGTATTACAAGATGCAGGTGCATTCACAGCTTGACCAACTAGGAATCATTCCCAAGAGTTCCATTCTGTAGAAACACTGGCTGGTGCAGCAATAATGGGCCAGCCATGCCTAAACTATTTAAAACATCCTTACATGGTCATCAGTAGCTGGCTTATCTATTATCACCTCTGGCAGAAGCTGTCCAACAGGCGATGTAGGAACCGAAGGTCCACCAACCAAGGAAACCACACCATTGCAATCCACAGTGCTATGCATCTTCCCATTGGCTGGAAACACGGCCAACATCCGGGACGACCTACTGGTCTGACTGAGGTTACTGTTGCGGCGCTCGCCATGACGTCGGGGCACAAACAAGGAGTCTCTCCGGCTCTCGTTATCCTCAAAGGTGCTGTGTTCGTCATCAGCAAAGTCATTCTCAGAACCCACATCCTTTGCTCGTCCCCTGAAGCTGAAAAGGCTTGTCCTGCTATTTCTCCTTGGAGAAAACAGGGAGCCACGAATGCTCAACAAAGACTAAAAGTTCAGAAAAACAATATGAAAAAGTAAAATCATGTTAACAAGCTCTTTTAGAAGTACTTTGCTTTTACAAGATTGTTACAGGAATTTCAGTAGCCATAACAGAATGTGTTTCATTTTTTTATTAGCATTCTCCTTTTATGTGCATTCAGATTTCTTGCCCTAAAGGTTAAGAAACAAGCAGGCATACTGCAAACCAAGGATATGGCAAGACAAAGTGAAGTCTGACCCATCCCTTTTCAGGTTGAAAAGAAGCATCTGATTCATACTGCAGAGAACAATGTAAATATTCTTTTAGCACTAGCAATAGATGCCAACAAGGCCACACTGCTTTCATTGCTCTTCCCTTTTAAGGAATTTCAACACTTTCCACCAATTATTTTAGCACTTAATTCTTTCTGTCTTTGTTATAGAGCATAGTGTTCCTGGAACGTAAATTTCAGACTTCTCCGAGTAATATGCTTTCAAACAAAGTATATCATGACTAATATTTTCAAAAGCAAGTATAATGGTTTATGAAGAAGACAGGGGAGATGAGCAACATAAAACTAGAGCATAACCAAAGGGTCACTATGATAAGCTCAGCGCAGAGCTATGCTTTTGTTGTTAAGAGATCTGAACACACAAAAAAATATCAAATGTGATTAGTTGCAGACAAATGTCAGAAGACAATCTCAGAAAAAAGTCCAGGTTTCTTGAATTGCAACTGAAGGTTATTTCAACTATACCAAATTGTACATTCACATATATTCACAATAAAGCTTTTCAATAACCATGTGGAGGGAAGTTGGGTTTGACTATGATAAAAGTTGTTCAGTTGATGGAAATTCATGAGTCCCTTATAGTTTTCATGCATGTGTCAACAAACTCAGAAATACCATACCTGGTGTGGGGAAGAGTACCTCTTTTCATAGGTTAGTCGGTTCCCTTCGATGGAGAAGCGAAAACCCTTCCTTCTGATGCTGTCTTCAGATTCAGATTTATGGAATTCGTCCTCATCTTTCTCTTCCCCACCAGACTGCTCTTTTTGTTTTCTTTTCTTCCTGCGATTTCTTCTCTCCTTTGCACTCTTGGAACTCAACTTGGAGGCTTCGGACGAACTGTCTGAGAGTCTACCGGCTGCACTGGGCTCTCTGGAATGATCCGAGGTAGTTGCAGCTGCTGCCTGCTACATTGAGGAAAAACAGTTTCAGTACAGCGTTATTGAAGACCTTGTCACTCACAAAACATTGTTTATGAGATATATTCAGCTGACAGAACGCTCACACAGAAGTTGCTCTGTGAATATATGGGTTAGGGGTGTTTTTTTTTTCCTCTTGAAGGCTTTTAGAGATAATTCAGTTTTCCTCATGGTAACATTTATTATGTCTGTGTTGTGTTTCAGAGACTAATATTCAAATGGATCCACTGGGCATTGACAAGAACATAAATTCATTCTACTTGCTGAGATTGATTTTTCTTAGAAAATTGATATTTAATTAGCATTGTCTTTTTTTTCTCTCTCTAAAAAAGGAACCGGAGCATGGAAGAAAAGCTGGCAAGTTACTTGAAGTCACGTCCAATGGTAAGAAAATGAGATAAAAGTCCGAAGTCCTGTCTGCAGTCATTGAAATTGTGCTTTCTAATGCCTTCAACATGTCATCCATCAAATTCGTCAGAGGCTATTCAATCTCTTCCTCGTCTTTTGGTGATACTCTCTTTATACATTAGAATGGGGTGGGATGAGGGTGTGCGCCAAGAGTTTTCTTGTTAGGCAAGACAAGTTCCCAGGTCTCTAAAAAGTTGCTGCTACCAGCTTCAGTGGAGCACTGGTTCTTGCCATGTGGGTATGCAATAGCACAATTTTTTTTTCACCCCGATACTATTTTAGGCTACAGGGATTTGAGTTTGTACTGTGACACAGTATGTTTTGATGATTGTCATTGTTCCCAGACTACCTATATTCCCAAAGTAACTTTATTAATTAATTTAATTGATAGAGAACTTGAAATACTAAAAAGAGTGTGGAAAGATAGGAGTCGTAGGAGGTCTGTTTTGCATTTTTTCCCCTATAAGCAGTGACATCTCCCTGTAAGAGCAAGCTTTCCTTCTTAGATTACCTGATCTCCACAAGATTCATGATGTTCATATGCATGTTGGAAACCACTGTGTCAGAGAACATTACAGTATTGATCACTTCCTTACAATGACAGTTAAGCAATCACAATAGAAGCCAACCTATTTTTGGTTAGAGAAAGGATGAGACTGTTTTTAAGAACCAGATGAGTATCTTAGTATGAAATAACTAATACATCTTTTCCAAAGTAAAAACAGAATCCATTAATTAGGATTTTATTCTAATGTCAATAAACTCAGAAGTTTTTCACTTAGGAAAATCCAAGATATCGTATTTTATGTTTAATTCTGAGAATCTTAAGATTAAAATAACATGGAAGGGTTTATTATGGTTAATATTATAAAAATCAATGGCATACATAAATGAAGCTAAGCATAATCAAAGTACAGAAATCATTAATACGTTTCTATGCTACCTGGTTTCTTATTTGTCACACAGTTGTATCTCTCATTTTCTGTCCAGTGCTTTTGCAACAACCAAAGCATTAGAAAAGTTTGCCCCTGTGAAACAGGTCATCCTTGATTTGATGACTTTACCTGAGCTGCCTCTTGCTGCTTTTTCAACTGCTCAAGCATCTGCTGAAACTCAGCTTCTTTCTGTTCAGCCTCTTCCAGGGTGGCCTGATTCTGTTCCTCATAGGCCATGGCCACCACGGCCAGGATCAGATTTATTAGGTAGAATGAGCCCAAGAAAATGACCAGCACAAAAAATATCATGTATGTTTTTCCAGCAGCACGTAATGTCTAGAAACATAAATATCAGAATTTTTTCCCAGTAGTATTTCATCATCAGATGGCTTAAATTTTTGACTTAACTAAGTGTCTTGCAAAACTCAGATCTAAACAATATTGTTGGAACAATCTCTCTTGCCTGTTTCACAGCTTTTTTCTTTAATACAGCATATTTCTTCACCATTCCACCCAGCCCCAATAATACATTCATGCTCGGATCTCTTAAGGAGAATTCTTGGATTCACCAAGAGTGAAACAGAGTTGATAAAAATACCAAATTCAGCTTAGAGTTTTTTACTAAAGGTTTGGTGAAAATGTAGGCAGAGATAAAAGTTATCTTTCTGCATCTGCGCTTGCTTTGTCATTTTTATCACCATCCAACTGAGAAACCATGCTTTGCAGAACTAGATACTGTGAGGTTGCCCTTCCGTCTGCTTACACAATCTGTGTCTGAGAAGGGTATTTGCCTCTGGGAGTGTTGGAGAGAAGTGCTATCCTTGGTGTCACTGTACTTACTATGGGGCATGATCAATAGGGTTGGGAAGCTCACATCTCTGGACTGCAACTCCTACTCTATTCACTGTGGCACTATGGTATGGACTTCACAGCTCACTTGGGATCCATTCACATTTCTGCTTAAAAGCTGTATGTGTCTCCTCAGATTCTTACCAGTTGGTAAAGGTTCTCCCAGAAGTCCTGAGTCATTAGTCGAAACAAGGATAAAAAAGCCCAGCTGAATGTATCAAAGCTTGTGTACCCATAATTGGGGTTTCTGCCAGCTTTTACACATACATAACCTTCTGGACATTGGCTGCAAATGGGGAAAAGAAAGATTACAAGTCATCCCATTGCCTTTCTTTTCTGTTAGCACACTATACTTGCAGTATTACTTAGCCAATAATATTTGCTGTTTCCAGAGATAAAAGTAACATAAATGGTAACTAACACATTTTTCAATTTTTGATGTAATGTAATTTTAATGATCATGTAATGTCATGAAAATATGGCATAGCATTTCTAACAATATTTACAATATTTTCTGTTGATAGTGTTTCTTTGTATTTCCTTTATTTACCTATGAAATGGAATCTTTAAAGTTGAGTCATTCCCCAATATACTAGCCTAAAAGAAGCAGTATTACATGTGGAAGTATTTTATCTTATTTTAGAAAGAATCCATTTTTACCTAATATTTAACATACTCATTTAAATATTCATGAAAGTAGAAAATAAAAAATAATATGTATTTCCAAAATTTCTCATAGTATCCTGAATTAGCTTAATTATGAAAATTAGTATGAATATATGTGGTCAACTATGACTTGTTAGTTTCTACAGAAAAAGGGTTTTAAATAAATATATATATATATACACACACACATATATATATATCACATTTTAAGAATTTTTAGGAAAATGTGAGATTTAAAATGAATGTACTTGGAGTTAGCATTGTGGCAAAGAGGGCAAAACCACCATCTGTGACTCCTGCATCACATATGGGCACCAGTTGGTGGCTTTGGTGTTCCAGCTCGTGTCCAGATGGCCCAAGCATTTGGCTCCTGTACCCAATGGGGAAATGTAGAAGAAGGTCCTGCCACTGGCTTTGATCTGGGCCAGTGCTGGCAGTGTCAGTCATCTTGTGAGTGAACCAGTGGAGGGAAGAAACTCCTTTCTGTCTCTCTAATTCTGACTTTCAAAAACAAATAAGTCTGTTTTTAAGAAGGTTTGTTCCTAATGCATATTTCTGTGAACTTTTTGAAGACCCCTTATCGGCTCTATACACACAAATATAAACACATACAAATTACTGGCTTACCCTGCATCAGAGCTATTTCCACACAATAGTGCATCCAAGACACCCTCCAGGAAATAATGATATCCTATTTGAGAAAAAGAAAGCCATAAGGTAAACACTTTCACTGTTGAGAGTACTGAAATAAGAACATAAATGCCAGGTCTTACTTTTACTTTCGCTGAGCAATTTTAGAACTCCTAGTTAATTTACATAATTGTTTTATGCAGTTCATTCACATAAACAAGTATCTGTCCCTTCTCCCTCCTCATACTATATTTTATATTAAGGACAATCAAACATAAAAGAGTCAAAATTATTTAGTCACTACCAAGGTAAAATAAATGATAAGCACAAGTACAAGTACTAACAAAACATTTTAAAAAGATACCAATATTTTCCCACCACCCTCATGAATTAAAAATTTTCATTCAGTAAAAATAGATGACAGAATTTCTTTGCTTTCTCAAACTAGTCACATATTTCAAAATTAAAGGTTTATATATTTTCTTGTCTTCCATATGTTTAATTGCAAATTCTCAATATAATTTTAAATTTGTAATTTTAGAAATTAAAACAAATTTTCAGTTAATTATAATTTATGTTCTGTATAATTTTTGAAAATAATATGATTCACTTAAATCATATCAACTACTAAAATAAATTGTAAAACCTTAAACATTAAAGTAGGAATAATTTCTGATTAATAAACACCATAGTACTTCAAAGCTTCCTGTATGTGAGAAACTCAGGCTATTTTTTTTTAATTAGTTTGCCTTTTGTTTATATGAGAGGAAGAGGAATAGAAGAAGAGATGTTCCATGCACTGGTTCACTCTAAATGCTTATAGCAGCCACAGTTAGGACATCTGAAGCCAGGATGTGGGAAGTCAATCTGGGTGAGAGGTCCAAGTTCTTGACTCACCATCTGGCTTCCAGGGTGTGCACTAAAGAAAAGTGGATTCAAGAGCAGAGCAGGGACTGTGATATGAATTGTGGGCACCGCAAGGGATATCCTAACCATGGAATCAAAGCACTATGCCCAACTTCTGCCCCTCGCTGGTTTATTTCAGGGTCCTATTGAAGTATCAGTTTCAGTCATAATGCTTTCAAATCTTAATGAATTTAATGAATTTAATTCTCTATTACTTTTAAAGACCGGTCATTTCATTTGTATTTGTATTTGTATTAGAATGAAAATAATCTTTTAAAAAATAATCTTTTATCAATCAGTGGACTGTTATTAGGGGAAATGATGAGAATGACATATTGCTAGAGCTGAAAATAATTTCAAGTATTATTAATATTTTTAAGTTTTGGGTGTAAGAAAAATGAAGTCAAGTAAATTTATACCATAGAGAATAAATCCGAGGGACATTGTCCTGGCCCTTACTGTGATTGTCCGTGACGAGAGCAGTTGACCCAACAGCATCATAACAAGTGAGTCAGGATTATTCATGTGTTGTCCAGACTCCTGTTATTCTTAATTAAGGCACTTTTTAATTTAGAGATTTACAACCGTTTTGCAAGTTGTTTGTTAGCATATGTCTGGATACTGGGAAAGAGTTCATCTGTACTAATGGGAGGGAAATTTGTAATCACTGAACCTGACAGTTCTTTCACTTAAAATTTTTATGATTCCTTTTCATTGCTTTAAGAATTATTAGAATATTAGTCATTATTACTGATTAATCATACTTTCTCTACACAACCATTGAAGTTTCTTTCATTCTTTTTTCCAAAATATTGCTCTTAAACCCATAGTAGTAAAGACAACTATATTCAGGCATACCTGGTATTTTATTTTATATTAATTATTTTTCTTTAAAAGGACATTTCCTTTCCCATGAGTCATGTTCTGATTCTTCCTCCTTTTGCAATACTGCTGCTTGAGAATATTAATATTGAGGAAGTGGTGGAAAACATTGATTACCTCTATTGTTGTTTTAGGAAGATGAAAGCATTCAGACAATAATTTTGGACCATCTAAATGTTTGACTATTTTTGTATTCATTAAGTCAAGATAAACTGATTCCTGTAACTACTCTGATTTATCTGACAGTTTTTATTACTCTGTCCAATCTTAATAGATACTGATTTTCTGAACTTGTAGTACTCCAAATATAAAATATAATACACACACACACACACACACACACACACACACACACACACGAACATTTTTAGGCCTCACTTGATTTCTGCAAAATAACAGAATTAAGTAGAACACACTGAAGTCATGTGTTATGATTATTGTCATCTAAACCCTGTAAATTTTCTGTTACCTTACATAGGTAGGTACTTTCCAATGTAAAAGGTTTTTAACATATTTCATCTACAATGATAATTATAATTATCACAGGAAGAACATATACCAACCAATGGTGCCAGAAAAAATTCTTTTTGGCTGAATTCTCCTGCCTCCCACAGGATGTAATATAGGCACATAACAAAATTCTTTACAATTAGTTTCAAGTATGTGATTAATGTATCACATTCTAAAGGAAAGAAATTCCAAATAAAATTTAAGTTTTTAAAAGTGGTTTGATTTAGGTCACTTTCTGAGATCACAACCTTTCAGATGATCCTTTTTACTTTTTCAATGCCTAAATGGATGGCAGATCAACAATGAATATACTTAAGTAACAATTCTTACTTGTATCTTGAATGTATGATTTCCAGTCAAACTCAAGGACAGTTTCATTGATGATTGTGCCATTGTTATCCACAGTAATATTCTTCTCTATACTGTGTTCTTCCAAGGAAGCATTGGTGGGAGGCCACTGTATACACTTGTTCCTCAGGTTGCCCATGAACAGCTGCAGCCCTATTAGAGCAAACACGCTCAGACAGAACACGGTCAGGATCATGACGTCAGAGAGCTTCTTCACCGACTGGATCAGGGCCCCCACTATGGTCTTCAGGCCTGAAAGCAAGGAATCTATTACTATGAAGACTTAACATGTCTGAAAAAAAGATCTGTTTCATGCGATTTTATGTGCTTTTTACACATTTTCCTTGAAAATTTAGATTCTTCTCTTAAATCCAAAATGGTTTCAGCTAGTGGAAAAGCCACCCTTCACAGAAGTCTAAAGGGCTTACAGTGACGGTGCTCCAAACAATGAGAAGAAAATCCAAATATCCCATCATGTTGACAGAAAAGAATGAGAGACTCAGGGTATACACAGAGCCTAAATTAAGAAAACTGGTTTGTGTTTCAACTTTTTAGAAAAACGTTTCTTGATGTGGAAAGCAGTGATTGAGGGAGAGAGAAAAAAATAGGAGATGGAAGTGGGGAAGAGAGAAAAGGGAGAGGAGTGGGAAAGGGAAAGTGGCAGGGAGAGATAGAGTGGTCTTGCATCTGCTGGTTCACTTCCAAGATTTCTGCCATAGGCTGAGTGAGGCCAAAGAAAGCCAGGAACATGAAGTTTCTTTTGGATCTCCAGTGCAAATGCAGGGGCCCAAACACTTGGGCCATTTTTCATTACTTCTCCCAGGCCCTTGTCAGGAAGCTAGATGGGAAGTTGAGCAGTGGGGACATGTGTTTGGGAAGCTGGCATCATAAGCCACAGCTTTATGCTCTGCACCACAATTCAGGTTCCCGTATTTCTACATTTTGCAATTGAAACATATCCCATATTTTCATTAGGGTTAGCTGTTAATTTCATAACAAATTATTTGGATAAAGATTTTAAAGTCTTGTTTATAATTAGGACCATTTTGTTATAAACCAAAAGTGGTTTGGAATACAATTGCACTTTAAGACAATTGCACTTTCATTCATTCATGCAATTTTTATTATCTTATTTCCTTGAGTTTCAATAGCAAATGCCTTACAAGATTTGCATCCTATATGCATAAACATCAAGGCTGCAATAATAAAGAAACCAAAGATGGGTAGCGTGGAAAGAAAATAAAACTTTGGCAAAACTGGCATGATGGGGGGAAAAAAGGACACTGCTAAATACAAATCACACAGAAAGCATTTTACGGCCTCCTGCAAGAAACCATCCAACCATAGAAACCTTTGTCTGGACACTAAAAGTAATTTCCTGTGAGACATTTGTCTTAATGAATCTCAATTTTCTATATTGCTGAATATTAAACCAAAGAAACAGATTCTATATATAGACAACCTTGCTACTTAACTGAACTCTCACCTGGAATGACTGAAATTGTTTTCAGTGCTCGGAGAACTCTGAATGTTCTCAATGCCGAGACATTGCCCAGGTCCACAAACTCTGTCACGTATCTGTAATAGGGGATTCACACACAAAAATAATGACAAGACACAGAGAAAGACCTGTCGGCACAGGGAACCTATGCTTTAGACATCTTACTTCCTACCTGGAGTTACAGAAATAGTTTCCCAGACTCTGAAAATGCAAAGAGCAGAAAAATTGCCTAGGTATACAAACTCTGTAATATCCCTAGATAATTAAATCAATTATTCAAATCATCAGGCCTGCTTGATGATTTCAAATGATAAATACTTGAAATTAGACTCTGTCACAATAGTTGTATGCATATAATTTAAGGCTATTAACTAAATATAAAATTCATAAAGTATAGAATGCTGGTGTCATTTTGAAAAGCAATGTTATCAGTATAATATGAAACTTAGCAAGATTAAGTTGATAGAAAAGATCTTGACTATGGTTTTAGAGTTACAGTAAGAAAAATAAATTAATCACCCAACAGAAATTTAAGTTTGAAAGGATAGATTGCCTTATTGCTTTTAGGTCAAGGTAAAGCTTTTCTACTCCTACTTTTACATGAAAGTTGGGTGAAGTAAGGATAATATATTTATGGGGGCCCTTTTTCTTCTCTTGCTGTTGTTGCAATTGTATTCTCGAAAAATGAAAGTCCCAATATGCACACTTTGGAACTGTGACCAGGTGCATGATGAAGGATTGGCTTATCATGAAAACATACGAAATGAAGACCAGATTGGCAGTATTTGGAGACCTAAATGTAACAGGGCCCCCTCCTCCTCCTTTCCATTACAGTAAATCTGCAAGGAGCCAGGAAAGTCTGCTCCTGAAGAAAGGATGATGGCAAGTGGCATTGGTTCACCTTCCTGCACACTCCACTTTGCACCTAGTCTCCAATAGCATTTTATTTTGGGGGTTTCTTCCTTGGAAAGTTTGCTGCTGGAAAAAGTAGGGAAATGCAAAACTCATTCATATTATTGAGCACCTAGAGCTAGGAGGATAAAGACAAGAAGTTTGTGAAAAGATAGAGTTTAAAATTTAAAAAGTGAAAGAACAGAAAATAGAAAGATATAAAAAGAAAAAATGAAAGAAGTAGCATGTCAGTTAAAGTTTGTAAAATCAGTTTACTGATGAAATTACTACTTTGATAGTTACACTTAATATATAAATACATAATATATAAAATATCTTTTCTTGTTACTTTGTCATAATACTTTGCTGTTAGTTATATATTCTCAATTATTTTATCAATTTAATAAAAGAAGCTGTCAAGTGGATAGTATGAATAAGGTTGATAAAAATTTGTCAGTAAAATTGTTTGTGGCTATAGTTTTTTAAAAGCCACTTTCAGAGATATGGTGTAAATATTTGTGTTTTTATCCTGGGAAGTGCAGGTTTGTGGAAGGTGTGAAATACCTGATCTTTCCTGACAGATATTTCTCATGTGTGGAAAGGACAGTCTCAACTCTTGCCAGCCTTCATGCCACAAAGAAATGGTACCTCATTCTCTGTTGTACTAAATTAAAATCAATCACATAAGTGAGTAAATCACATGAAAATATTGTACAGGTAGCAAGTCTGCTCCTTAAATGCAAAAACACAGATAAAAAAAACCAAGCTGGGTTCACTGTTGAAATGTTAAAAATAGTACTTACGCAAATGTAATGACAGTAAAATCAAGCCAGTTCCATGGATCCCGAAGAAAAGTAAAATCTTCTAAACAAAAACCCCTTGCGATAATTTTTATTAGTGATTCAAAAGTGTATATTCCTGTGAAGGTGTACCTGGGAACAAGTGTCCAGAAAGAATTGGTGAGTTTTCCTTTGTGAAGTGTCAGCTTCTTATCCCTTAGTCCCAGGACCAGATGAATACTAAAAAAGAACGTGGGTAGGGTGATTTTATTTTCCCAGGAATTTGATATAACTCTAAATTCATGTTTAATTCCCTGACAAGTAAAGAACTGCCTTTGAAGTGCTATAAGAGCCGTGTGAGCACGACATGGCACTTGAATGTATGCTGCTATAGACAGAAATATCTTGCAATTAACCTCAATGAATAGAGACTCTGGAGAATTATCCAGCAAGTTTACAAAATTTAGTAAACAGCAACACTGATGAAAAACAAAATGGTTTTCTTTTTAAAGACAATGAGGAAAATCTGAATTTCAAAGCTGTTTTAAGAATAAGAACAAATTAGCAAATTCTATTTTCCCATTCTATAAGTTGGATTAAGTTACTTGGGAAAAAAGAGATTGTACTAAAGTCAAAAGGGTAATCCTAAAGTATAAAAGAAGAAAATTTAATTTGGAATAATATCTTGCAAGAATAGAAACTTAAGATTTGCACCAAGTTTAAATGATCTGCTCACAATTAAGAGAGTGGCAAAAAAGATCATGGAAAGTAGTGTATTATGATGCCTTGGGAGCATCAAAAGTTAACTTCTCAAAATGTTAGCAAAAATCTGAATAATTTTTTTTTTCAAAAACTTGCCAATTTCCCCAACTTTTCAATTGGGCACAACCTAAAAATATGTGAGAAGGCCAGTGACTCTTGTGGATACCTGTGTAGTTGATTAAGAATCAGCAGCCACAGACTAATAGAAATTACATCATAGGCAGTGTGACCAGCTGCAACAGCTTTTGTTTGAAAAGACTGGACAGGAGTTACCACAAACTGCATCCACCAAGATTTCCCCAGAACAGATCATCAATAGAATTAGCAATGCTTTGCTTTCCATAAATACTACCTGAACTCTCACCGAATTAGCCTTTAGCGTATTGAATTTTCAAGTTCTCCAATCTCAAATTTTGGATTTTATTTATTTTTTTTTTTTGGTAATTAAATCTTCCCATTTTCTTTATTTTTTTATTTTTTTTATTTTTCACATTTTATTATTATTGCTATCATTTTACGATACAGATCACTCGTTAAAATGATGTAGACCTGATGTAAACTGAATGTACCTAGTAGAGGTGAAAACTTCATGAGATCAACTTTGTGTTCTCATGAAGTGTATAATTTTCCCTTTTCAAGTCATCAAATTAATCTGGAATTTAACTGGAGCAAGGATCTATCATATTGACTCTTTGTTGCACCTGCTTGAATCATGTTCACTTTAATCACTATGGATCCTAAAGAAAAACAATGAAGGTTGCAGCATGATATATTTCTGGTGACCACTGTGTCCAGGGGAAAGACCGATAAGAGATCTGATATTAGCAGGCTCATGAATGTCATTTTATCTAAACATGGTTTTAATAAAAATGTTTTTCAGTGTTAGTTTGAACATAAATTAAGGTATTTTCAAAATCTCAAATATATATTCACCATTATATAGAACATTTAAAATATAAGTTGAACTTACTCCACATTCTTTGTCCAGTCTGGAGGGTTACTCATGGTCATAAACACACAGTTTGTCAAAATAGTGCACATAATGAGCATGCTGAATAATGTAGAGTGTTGTTAAGGAACACACAGAAGAACCGAGTCCAAGACTTATTTTAATATAGCTAACACTGAGAAACCTGAACAGCTATTAAACTACAACCCAGGGATACACTGTGTACAAGTCATCTAATCTCTGCATCTGGCTCTTCCATCTGTAATACACGAGTGATAACATCACCTTCACAGAGAAGATGATTTGATTAAATTAGATAGTATAGGATAAAGTACCATGTCAGGATAAGGTGTTGTTTTTCAGCTATTATTAAATCAAGGCTTTTTATTTCCCAGAGAATTTTAGTGGGAAGACTGTTTGGGTCACCTTGGGTGCACAGTTTTTGAGCAAAAAAGCAGTGATTTAAACTAGTTCAGGTAACTGTAGTAGTGAATTATTGATGAAAGGAGTATATCTTGAATACTGCAATTTCTTGAATATGTGTTATCTAATGTGAAAAAAACACTCAAAGCACAGCATGGTATAAAGCATTGGGTTGCTCGATTTTGACAGATGTCACACAAGAACGCAGTACAAGTGGGACTGGATAAGGTGAAAAGTGAGCATTCTTGAAAGTTAAGAATGAACATAATTAAAATTTGACATAGTAAAGTGATCCAGGGAGTGTCTTTCAGGCTGTTTATTCCACCTAACCTCCCTGTATCTGCACTTACTTTTCTGTAATTGATCAAATAATACACAAACTTTGGCATTTTATATGCAGATTAAATGAGTTAACACACATGAAACACTTGGGACTGTGCCTATATCTAGCTCATCATGCTCTGTGGTAGCTAAAACAAATATAAAAGATAAAGCAGAATTAAGGAACTATAAAGGACCTTAATACATAGTTAAATTTATCACTATATTTTAAAAATCAGAGAAAGAATGCCTAAACTCTAGAGAAGTTAGTTATTTTGGCCTAATGCTAATAATGCTATAGACCATAACATTTCCTGCCTCCATATCCAGTAGTCTTTCCCGTACAGTTGTCTGCCCAAATAAAAATTTTCCACGTGTGA
Organism: Ochotona curzoniae; assembly: GCF_017591425.1. NCBI lineage: Eukaryota > Metazoa > Chordata > Mammalia > Lagomorpha > Ochotonidae > Ochotona > Ochotona curzoniae. The sequence continues at coordinate 28,457,218 of NW_024465369.1, forward strand.
AAAAGACAGTTTTCATTATGACCACATGATGGCACTAAGAATACAGACTACGATATAAAAAGCTGCAGAAATGTAAAATTTCTGTATATATGATTTGTAAAAATGCGACAGGGAGATAGAGAGAATGAATATGAGAATGGTAATGATAGAGAAATGTTCCTACTCAGTGGTTCATTTTCCACTTGCCCATGTCAGCCAGGGCTGGATCAAGAACTAAGCAGGATCTGGGAATTCAATCCACATTTTCCACATATGAAAAGTGGGTGGCAAAGACCCAAGCACTTGAAGCATCACTGTTGCTTCCCAAAGTTCCCACTAGTGGGAGCCAGAGGCAGGCATTGTGCTGAAACTCAGATGGGATGCAGGCATTCTGATCTGTAGGTCCCTGCCTGCGTCAAATGTAGGTATCATTGATGTATTTCTATTTTTAAAAAAATCTTAATAATGGCATACTTGTACTACTAAAGATCTCTTGCTTTTGATTTTAAGAGTGATGTTTTAAATTTTAGAATATTTTAAAAAGAATATAGGAACAGCTCTTGAAAATATATAATCTTATTTCTTTGATAATATATACTTCAAATCAGCAGGATTTAGGTACCAAGATTGTTTAATACCGATGAAAATCCCAAACACAAATTTCTTAAGGTTACTTGGAAATAGTCTCAATTTGTTTTTATCAACTTTCAGAGTCTTTACCATGTGATCAGTTTTGTATGACATAGTCATAATGCATAGCCTTAAATTTGAAAATCACTTATAGAAAATATGCTTAATGATTTAAAGTATACTAACGTATTTCAGATCGTAGTTCTGGTTAATGTGTGATCTGAAAGTAGATTCCTCAGTTAATATTATCCTTATTCATTGCAAACTCTACACAATTGTAAAATTCATATGCAAATGTTATAGATAAATATGGTTTCATTAAGGTAGATTTGTAAGATTTGGTTCACAGAAGAACGATAAAAACTACGCACATAAACACACACACATGTCATATCAGACACTTTACCAGTGGCAGTCATGTGATAATGGAAAATGACAGTGATGAAAGCTACAGAATAAGGAGTTTTCTGATTTAACTTATTATTTTCTACAAAGCGTCTGTGGATTATGTACAAAGAGTTGTTATTAAGCACTTGAAAAAGGATATGAATGTACCAAAATCTTAATAGCTATTTTCCTAAGAGGATTGAAGGGAGTTAGAATGTACAGGGCAGAGGTGGCACTGAACCGGAAGATGGCTTTCCCTTTATTCAATACTATAAAAGTCTGTAAGATAGGAACACAACATAGAAGTATGAAAGGATACAGCATGTAAGTTCTGGTAACTCTTTTCTGTTATATGTCATAATGAATTATACCATTGTTAGATGAGAAGCCAGCACCATCACAACTTTGGATGTGTACCATGAGGACAAGTGGTCACTGGATCTCATTCTAGCTAGAGGAAATCCAGTGACATCACTTACCTTTAGCCTCATACTCACCTGTAATTTTACCGAACCCATGTAGCCCAGAAAATTAATTTTCTTAACATTAATGTTTGAGTTAAATGAAAGTCTCATTAAGTGGATGCAAATTTCATTTCATTTAAAAATCTTAACATACTACATTCTTTTAAAAATGATTTCAGTTTTCTCAATTCAGATATCTTGAAAATTAATCCTGTGGGATGCAAAGTCATTCAATAGAACTGATACTACTTTTGAAATAAATATTCTTTTACCATCTATGCTCATGAAATACACAGTATCATTCTGAAAGTATTATAAAGTAAAAAACAACCTGAACCAAACCCATCCCTGCATTAAATGGATGTAATCCAATACTTGATTTCTAGAGCCAAATTCCCTGAAGAGTGTGTTGACCAGGAGTGCTAAATTCTGTATTGGGATTTCACAGTTAGCAGACACATCGGATTCTAATCCCAGCAGACTTGCCTATCTTAGGCAGTGCTTTCTTAGCACACAGGACAATCTCAAAGACCCTGAAGAAGCCAGGATTAGTGAATGTGAATGAAATTCTATCCCAAAAAATTAGACGTATTTGCAGTTAATTGACACTCTTCAGACAAAAAAAAAATTAAGAAGTAAAGTACATTTGTATATGAAGAATTCTGAAATAGTGCTTTTTTAAGAAGGCATTTCGTTATAGTTCACACAGCGTTTGGAGTGGGAGAAAGCCTTTCCCTCTGTGAAATATCATGTTTGAGGAAATGCGTTTCAAGTACTTCAGAAGCTCTGCATGTGTGTATGTATGTGTGGACAGAGGAGGAGCGTGGCTGTAGGTGCAGCCCTGAGTAGACTGCATGACTGTACTGCAAGCAGTAGCTTAATGTTTATTTTCTACTGAACCTCTTTGAAAGTCAGTTATTCTCCTCACTTAAATTCCATGGCATTAATGATTTCTTGCTTCTTTTGCCCATCTACCTTCAAAATTCCCCAAATTCAAGTAATGACCCTAACATATTTGCTGAGTTGGTGCTTGGAATTACTATCTCCCATCTGGTATGAGAGAAATACTCTAAATCTACTTAAAAGTGTGGTTTGAACTGTGCTGGTCTTCAAGGGATTCCTGGGTTGTGATGAGATAAGTAAAGATAGCGAGATATGGACTTTTAATTAAGTAAGACAATATAGAAAACTCATATTTGTGCCATTTGAATTTAAGAATGAAATGGTAGTGGGTGGTAGTTTGGGATCTGTTTTTCATTTCAATTTTCTAAAAACTGTGTCTAGAAAACCTGAATTATATCGGGTGTCCAGTCCCATCCTTGGGTACTGGAATGGTTGGAAGGCTGGGTATGGCTTCTCGCTTTATCTCTCCCCTCCCCCCAGAAATGAGAAGAAGAAATAGAAAGTTTGGAAACAATGATCACACCCACTTCTCCCTAACCCTAAATCCTTCGCCTGATCAGCTATGTAAACATCATCTGAAATAATAACAAAAAAATGTTTGAAAAAAAGAAAAGTGCAATGATGGCAAAAAAAAGTTTGTATTTTGTGGAAGGAAAGTTTTTTAAAAATAACAGTAATAATTTTAAATTTTACAGACTATTCATTTCAAAGGCAGAGTTACAGAAAGAGGGAGGAAAGGAAGAAGAGATGGAGGGAGAGGAACAGAGACAGAGAAATTATTTTTATGGCACTTTATAAAATTGAGTTTACAACAGAGTTTGAGAAGCAATGTTCTAAGCGAACCTTTGATTGCATTCTGTCTAATATCTTTGAAACAGTCTGAATCTAGAATACAAAAAAAAAGAAGGCAATTGTACCACAAAGTTCATTTGTAGGAGCAAAGATACGTCTAAAGTTGCTAGAGGAACAACTACTTCTGTGGTCAACACTCAGCCTTTTGCTATGATTCATTCAGCGCCTCTGTCCCTAAATGACATTGTGAGATAATCATAAAATATGAACATGCAATAAAAGTGCTTTTGCCTTAGGGAATATGAGCATTCAAGGACATGGAAAGGCCCAAGTGACTGATTCAGGACAGAATATAATCTACCTTCCAAACCTATAGCATATGCTCATTTCATCAAAAATAAGCTCTTAGTAAAACATGGTAAAAATATTAAGAGTTATGGAGGAGTACCGGGAAAATTACAACACAGAAAATGCATTTTAATGTTCTAAGCTAATTTTGCAATGGGTACTGGTGATGGAAGGAGAGAAGTCATGGGCTTGAAAGTGAGGCCTGTTAAGATGCCTGACTGTAAGTCAAGGACAGGGGAAATAACCATATTGTTGTTGAGAAGATGAGATCACACGTTTAGAAAAGACATCCTGTGACTCTGGCTCCTTGGCACTCTCTAACCCCAACCCTGTACAATGGTAATAAATGAGTAAGAGAAAAGATGGAGATGGGGAGGAAAAAACAAAAGAAAGCTAGAAGAGTCAAAGCAAAATGTTGGGTGGTGATGGAATAGTCTGCTTTGAGAAGCAACAGAAAAGGAGCAGCAAAACTGGGAAGCTGGTCAGAGTGATGATGGAGGGATGAGCTGAGCAGAGTGTTTAATGAAGGCACTGCATCTGTAATGCTGATACTCAGTTCCATAGCCTACAGGTCCTTGGACATGACACTCTGACACAGAAGTTAAAGGCAAAGGGACCTAATCTTCAATTGTCTAAGCCTCAGAAACTTGGCTCATTGTAGGATGTCTTCCTAGAATATAAAATTAAAAGCGTATAGGTAGATTTTCTTAAAATTTGATGTTTACAAGATTTATGTGTACATTGTAAATGTCTGCAATTTTGAATTTAAACATTGAACTAGTGAGGTTTTACTGCATACCACGTTAGTGTTGCTTTCCTTTCTCATAATGCATACAAAAGACCATGCTGTCCTTGCCAGAGATAATCAGGAAGCTGACAATCAGGTAGGCATTAAATGACCACTTTTTACAGGATCTCTTCTGTAAGGACGTTGCATATGTACTTATGTATTAACCACATATGTGAGATTTTAAAGTTTTCTGAGTTTTTTTAAGTTGTCTCTCCAAAAAGCAAAAGTATCCAGAATTTTGAAATAGCTCAATATGTAGATTTTTAATATATTATTATTTTTATATCAGCAAGTAGATTTCATTTCAAAATTCAAATTTATTATTTGCAACAGATCTGATGCATTTTCTCTGTGTCTGACCTCTGTGTATTTGCTTGCACAGTAAAGAGGTCATATAGTTAATTGGTATTAGAACTGAAAAAAGAATACTTGCCTTGAAAGACCTTCAGATAACATGTTTCTTCAAATATTGGTATAAATGGTGTTGAAGGGAAAAAGAATCACAAATGAACACTGCTTCACTGTGGAACTAGTTAAATAACTATGTAACATATAAGCAGGGAGAACAAGGTACTTCAAAAGTCATGGAAAACAATCAGATCAGCCTGTTTTAATGCAAAAAATATTTTCAATTATGTATACATGAAGGACATCAAAGAGTACATGAAAGTATATTTTATGAAAAATTTTGTTTGGATTTAAAAAAAGTTTATGCCAAAATAAACTTATCCTTCAATTCCAAAAAACCATTTGAAGTATTTTTTTTATTTGCCTTCCCTATTTTACACATAAGAAAAATCTCCATATACTAGGTAGATATTGCTATACTGCACACTGCATAAATAAATCTGTTATGGTTTTAAACAAGATTTATGAATTGTTCAATTCATTTTTTTACTTTTTAAGAGTACTGAATGGTTTAGTATAAGTCCTGAGATTCTCAAATTTAATTATTTTAGCCAAACCCTATTAACAACTCCATGGAACAATTGCTATTGCATTAAGTAGCTTCATTATAAAAACAGAAGTTCAAAACTGAAGGTGAAGGAGAAAAGGCAGATAAATAGCAAATAACTGATATGGGCTTCTGTTTATGATAAAAATCTGATACAAACATAGACATGACTTCCCCCAGATGTTAACATCAGCAGTTCGTCCTTCAATAGAATTCATCTGCATTTATGACTGTTAAGATTTATTTTCTGTTTTAATTTGTTAAAACATCAAAATAAATGCCTTTCTTACAGTTTTATGGAATGGTAAGAAATTCATTTGATGATCTTAATATATGAAAAATTATTTCATGCCTGAGAACAACCTCTAAAACAGGCAATTGATGCTGAATTAGAAACTTGATTTCCTATATGAAAAGATCACAAAAACATGTATTTGTAAGACAGTAAAAACTCCCACAGAGGCTGTCTGTGCTTGTAACTAATTCTTCATACGTGGGTTCCAAAGTCAGGAAGCATTCATTGTGCAGCTATGTGACTAGTTGATAGTATATGTGAGCATTGTAGATACTTCAAAATATTGATTTCACTGAAAATGTCTGTGTTAACTATTGAGTAAAATATTTACAAAGCTTTGTATTGTAAACAAAATAAAGGCATGTATGCCATAACTGAAGAAATTCTAAAACCCAAAAATGCTTACCTATATACAATTAACGTTGCTAGGAGAAAATTAGGGGAATCAGTGGAGCATTTAATAGGGCCAGCACTGTCTAATAAAAATATAATGTAATTTTAATTGTTATTTTAAATTTATGTAATATGAATAGATTTCACATTTTTCATGTTAGAGATCTAGACTGTTAACAGTTCCTTTTTCCCTTCTCTCACTCTTGTCTCCCTGTAACTCTCTCTAATTTTTCCCAAGTTATTATAATAGCATAATCATTCATTAAAAAGCTTAACTTTCCAATATATAAAAGTACCACAATATAGCAAGTAGAGGAAAAGGGAAAAAATAATGTAAAAGTAAAAAAAAAAAAAGAATAAAACTTAAAATAAATATCCTACTATTGATCAGGAGTAAAGATGCATGTTACATAGAGTAGTTAATTACTAGTATGCTAATATACCTTATAGAGATTGTTTTTTGTGTTCAGGAAAAAAATACATATATACATATATATCATATTGAAATATCATTGCTTTAGTAAACTGGTAGAAACTGCTATTTATGAAACTGTATTTGTTACTATTTATTAATTTAGCTTTCCTCTGGATTTATAAAAAGCTTATAGTTTACAGTTTATTTCAAGATCTTGAAGAATCCAAAGTTCTATTTTCTTTTGTAAGTATCTCCATTATCTTATCTTTTAGTTCAATCTAGAGGACATTTTCCTGAAAATACAAAGTTTATATATAAACTCTAAATTGATGTTTCACCTAGAATCTGTCAGAAAATTGCCAATTAATACAACTGATTCCAAATTTATTATACCTTTCTTTATTTAAAGTAAATCTAGTGGTAAAGACAAGAAGAGATAAACAAAATAGAGCTATAATGATGTTCAATATAAAACATTTTGAATATATTACTGGTGGGTAGTTTATCCTTTAGCCACAAAGTTTAAAACACAGAGAATTTTCAACCTGTACATCAGTAGTGTTCCAAAAACTCACTTAGAAGTCAATTGCTTGGAACTTTGAACAAAATTTCTGGCAGAGAAAAATGTGTCTATCACATGCAAATTTCCAGAGCCAAAAGTTTATCTATTAAGGAAGTACAATGCTGAATTAATGGCACTGTGGAACTTGACCACCAGTCTGAGACAGTGTCACCCTGAAAATAAAAATGGATTCTGAGTTGGATCAGCCACTGTCCAAAAGTGGAAATGAATGCTACTAGATCTAAGATGCTATCAAGAGGTTCTTGCAAACAAGGGCAGAATAAAGAGACAGCAAGAAGATGCTTCAGAATTCGGAGTGTGCAGAGCAGCAGGCCAGAGAGAGATTCCTGGCAGTATACATTTTGGGGGACATTTCTCATTCTGAATTTCATCGCATCTAAATCTGTTTCTGCCTCAGGATTCTCTAAGTGGCTTCACCTACGTCCTACATTTGTTTTTAACTTGTGGATGCTGGCCAAAGTTTCTTTCCTTTTCTGACTCACTACAGGATGAAAAGTTTTCTTGCAGGTTTTCTTCTCCTAGTCTTACCAATTTTTTTTTTCATTTTAGGATGATTAAAATAAAAAAGTAAAGATGCTCTGTTTAAAGAACGACAAAAGACACTTAATGTACCTGTGAGCCAACTGTCACCTAAATAATGATATGGCCCTCAACCCTTGAATTGAATTGGAACCGCACAGAGGTTAGGAGATCATTGAGCCTGCTCATTGATATCCTACATGTTGATGATGAGAAATCTGATGTTTTGAGAGAAATGTTAAATATGTGTGATTATGTGGGTACATGGCAAGATAAAGAGATCTCTTGGAATAAACATTTTAAAATAATTCAAAATTTTAAACAATATTGAATAAGCCCAACAAAATCTGTTTGCGGACTTGATACTTCATTGAAAAGAGAATAATTTAAACCACAGAAGAACCTGAAAGATTGCATTTGCATGCTGCCATGTTTTCAGTAGTGTGGAATAGGAGTTGGGACTAGTGAAGAACATGACCTCACTGAATATGCCTAGACACATTCTCATCAGGCAGGGCACTAGATGCTCCATCGGTACTCCGAAAGACGAATCACCACAATCATAATTCAAATGATAAAATGTGGAGGTGAAATATATTTCAGTCACGTATTATCAGTGTGTATCATGTATCTGGTTACTTTGATGTAGCTGATTTTTCTTTGGAAAGAACAGATTATAAACTGGCTGTATGGGAACTATGAACAAAGTATTCCTCTTCAATTTCTCTAGCTCAAGAGAAAAGATGATAAAATAATCAATTCAGAGTCACAGTTTCGTTTTTCATTTGAAATGAAATAAAATGTATTCATGTCCTTAGTGAATTCTCAAGCCTTACATAACCAAAATTATGAATATATTTTAATTGTGTGCCTATATATCTAGTTCAAAAATATACACATGCAGAAACATCTATGCTTCCTGTAGGCCACTGTGACTTGGATGGAGCTGACCAAGCTCTTGGCAATATGTGTCAATATATGACACTAATCTAACCCGTGAAACCATCAGTTGGCCACAGGGCAGTTACTGCATGGCTCGATGAAGGACATGGAACCTGTTTACTGCCATTTTCAGGTTTTTGCGGGACTTTTTGAAGAAAATATGAGCTCTTTTTCGTGTGATTTTTCAGGGTGTTGTATGTTGACTTAGTGCTGCAGTTGGCTGTTTCTGCCATCTTAAGGGATAACCACCCTGCAAATGAGGTCGACAGAAAAGCAGAATCAAAGTGAAAAAAGACCATCCTGATGATGTCAATTAGGACTGTTACCAGATCTTTTGATGCTAAAATCACATATGCGTCACTCATTCCTAAGAAAAATATCATTTTTTTTTTTTTAGATTTTGGTCTCCCCCGCATAAGGGATCTCTTAGTATAATCAGTATTTGATAAATTCTAACAATCATTTTATTACTAAAATCATAATATTGAAACTTTTTCTGAAACAGACTGGGTAATGACAAAGAGATGAAAGTGAAAGAAAGAGTGAGAAGGAGTGAAAAATCAGAAAGCAAACTACAATGTCTAAAACAAGAGAGGACCTGGTGAGCGGAATCTATAATATTCAAAGAACATTTGTTAATTAAAGGCTTTCCTATGGCATTGCAAAGACTCATAAGCTTTTGATTATCATTTATTCTTCTATTTAGTAGTTCTACAATTGGAAACATGACCAACAGCTCTCCACCCCACTTAACCACTAATAATTGCTATGGCAATGACAGACCAGGCAAGGAGTTCAGGGTTCCTCAGACAGCTCTCATATAAAGGGAACTGATAGAATTTTAATTTTGTAAGTGGCCCGTGAAAAAATGAAAAAGTATGTTTTAAAAATGATTATGTCTGTGTCCAATAACTAGTTAGTATATCTGTTGTCACTGGATACCCAAAGCTTCTCATTCTATTTCCAGTAAATTGCCATATTGTCAGATGGATATTTCCTGCTATGGTACTAATGACTCATCTGTAATTTCAAGAATTGGAGAAAAGTTTTCTGTAATACAGAGTGGGCACAGAATTTCAATGTACAGCCAAATGCTGTAAAATCAACTGAAGCTATGAAAGGAAACTGTGAAAAAAAAAAAAAGATCCTCTTACAGAAAAGAAGCGTTCTCAAACTAAAGTCATCCATGCTACATGATTAAAAATAAATAAACAAAGAGAATTAAACATTTGCAAATGTTCTGAAAACCCTGCAAGCAGAGTTAACTTGGCCTTCTTGTGGCATTGTAAAAAAAATAAAACATAATTGTTACCTTGGACTTGTGAAGGATTAATAAATATAGAGATGAAGACTGATGCTTCCATACATTATGAATTTCAAGCAGCGATTGCCACCATGTCCTCAGTTACGATTGCAATATTACCAATTGTGGCCAAAACACTTTAACAGCTTTAGTAGAAATTTGATTATCATAAAACTTGAATATCTTAAACTGGGGCAATGAGGATAAAAATATGTGGACTTATGCCATCAGAACACTTACCATCAGCCGTGACATTTCCACAAGCTCACTGACATTGTCTTTGTGAAATATCAGACTGTTTCGGTGCAGTGTTGTCACCTCTAGTCATACACATTCCTTGCAAGCTTACAACTGGCCTTAAGAATTAAACAGAAGGAATGGATTCTAAGGTACTCCTATGTGCTCCAATTTGAATATTGGTACCTTTCAAAACTCACGTTGGGATTCAGCTGCCATACTAAAATTATTAGAAGCAGGATTAAAGATAGTTATGAAAAAGTGTGCGTTCTGCCAGTCTTTCTGCTTGTTCTCTGCAAGGCTGCTCTCTCCTGGTCTGATCTTCTGGCTCTCATGCCTTCCATTACATGATGATGTAGCAAGAAATCGCTTTCAGGGGACAGCACCTTTATCTTGACCTCCCAGAATCAAAAATATTAACACAATAATTTATGTTTTTTACAGATCATCCACTTGTCACAAAATGCCCACTCAAGTCCTGCATTACAGTAAGCACAAATGTTCTAGGGGTCAGCTCTATTAATTCTACACAATACTCTAAAAGAAAGAAGCTTTGTATATTGGTACAAATAGCCCACTAAAAACTATTTCGAAACTCGACCTTAAAAACCCACTGCCCTAACTGAAGTTTGCATGTTCCAATTCACTCTGGCAAACAAATCTTGAATATGAGTGTAAAGAATTAAGAAGCTTTTTTTTTTCGCAGCTGGTATTATCACCATTAAATGCATTGCCTGTACCAAAAATACTGTATGGATGTATCCCATTGTTTTAAAGAATATCACTCTGCCAATATCAGATACCAAGCCACTAAAGTAAAATTTATGACAAAGATTTAAAGGATCAGATTTTAGAAGGTTGAGAGTTTGTAAAATATTCAACTTTTAATCAAATTTACTCAGCACTTAATGCTTTTCCTCAATAATGAATCCGGTTATGAGCATTTTAGACTAGAAACAGTTAACTAGACATCTTACGGAACTCTTAAAGCATAATGAAAAGATGGGATTTAACATAGGGAAATCATGTGTTCTTAAAATGCCATGTTACTTTTTCAGTATATCAGCTTCCTCAAAACTGCATTGCTCTTGAGTGACTTGTGTTATGATTTGCTTGATGTTTGCTCAGTAGGAAAACCAAGAATATTCAAACCTTGGGGAAAACCTTTTTCTGATAACAATATTATACTTATTAAGTTCTTCTACTTGCACATTGTAATTTGTTCCAAAATTCCAAAATGTTTCTCTTCCATCCACAATGTGTCTTTACAGATAATGTAGAATACAGTAAATACAAGTTCAAATGTGAGTTTGACAAAATTCTCAAGTGCTAGGTCAGCCCTGGAATCTGGCTAGCAAGTCACTTCATCTTGTCTTTCACCTTCAGTTGTAAGACCTTTACCTATTTTGAAAAGGTCTGCACAATTTTTATTTTCCTTTGTTTCATATATAATTCATGATAAACATCACAAACTGCTTTGTTTGGGAACATTCACTCAAAGCAATGATGCTTATCTCTTTGAAGGTCTTTAATTTAAAAGATTGATTGAAAGTTCTGGTTGCCACATGAAGAATCATTATGCTGGTCAACATGTGATGCTTGAACTTCTCAATATTGAACTATTTATTGCTTCATAACTAAGGGTAAAGCCCAAGAACTAGGATGCCAGATTTCATCTCTGTTGGAGAAACAGATTCTGGGTGGCTTGATAAGTTTTAGATGGAGATGACCAAAGAGAGGTGTGGGTTGGAGAAAGCCTTCTGAGGGTGCAGTCCACTTACCCATAGAAAGGGAAGTGTCTGAATAGACTGGATGCATTCAGTGGCTGTAAATAAAGCAATAGGTTTTGTGGCATGGGTGAATTTCTGTGGGAGCACTGACTTGAGCTTTGGCTTTTCAGATCACATATTAAATTAATTTTCAAGACCTGATTTAATGATTAAGTGCAACTATTGTAACTTAGATGACTGTCCTGAGAGGAATAGTATCACTTAACTCCTTACAATTTGATAATAATGCGATAAAAAGCAAAGCTAAACAAAATAAAAATAATTTTATGAAAATTATTACTATTGTTAATTGTGGAAATGATTTTTGTCACTTCATTTATCATAAAATGGAAAACTGCATTTGTCATATAGGAAAGTGTTAGGCTAAAATGTCAAAAATAAAACTAACTGTAGGGTTTGTAATCCTTGTGCAAAAATTTAAATTCATAAACTCTAGCAGTCACTCATAGTTTCAAAATTGCCTTACATCCACACAGTAAGATTGCAAAAACTTCCGTGTGCATTTGGCAAAGTGTAACTTCACAAGGAACTAAATCAGCAACCAGTTCTCCAACATTTTAGCAGTTTTCTAAGGCCCATATCCTACTAAAAATTTATTTGCTTCCTTAAAACCTTTGAGTTCTTTCATTCCATCCAGAGTTCAGAAATATATTGTGTTAGGTTAAAAGGATAATAAAAAGTTGACAATTCATTGAAATCATCAACTAAATATAACATCAACAATAATGTTGGATTTTATCTTTTTCCTCTGCTTTTCTTCTTGGTTTTATGAAACCAGGATTATAATGCAAAGTTCGATGCTTAGTATAAGGAGTTCATATCAAACATAGAAACAGTAAATGCATGCTTTCAAATATTTTTGATAAGTTCCTCAGACTATTACATTTTGTTAATTATTACCAATGGCAGCATATTCTTACCAAATGACCAAACAATTTGTAAAACTCTAGTTTATGTGGAAATTTTTTAACCTGAGAAAAATTTGGAAGTTAATAACTTATCATCTATAACATGGTTAAGAAACTTGGGATTTTTCAATTTCCTGCGGCATCAGGGTTTTTTTCATGATAAATTAATAATTATATTTTCTGAAGTCTATAATTCAAGGTAATTTCCAAAGCAAAAAGTACACAAAATTATATAGAAATTTGATCTCTGCAAGAATTTTTTTTAGCTTAATAGAATAGCCTGTATTGGTGCTTTGGAGACAACTTTGTTGTAACTGATTTATTTCTCATGTATATGCAAAAAATGGTACATATTTTCTATTTCTTAAACAGAAGGATACTAAAATAATTGCACTAATTCAACACATGTTGGTAGTGCAACAGTTCCAGGTATGCAGCAGGCAAGTAGCAGCAAAATATGCCTGATAATAAACACTCACTTTTTTATTGATATAGTAGGGGTCCAGGTCCTCCAGGGGCTCCGACACCATGTCTGGAGGAATGTCTCCATAGATAAATGGAAGGTTCTTTCCAGCTTCCAAGTCACTATTTGGCTTTGGGCCATTTTCATCATCATCTTTCTTGTCTGGTTTGGGATTCTTAGCCTTTTCTTCTGCAATGCGCCTTTCAATTGCTGCAAGAGACTCTCTGGTGAAGAAGTTGAAGCTGTCAGGTCCTGGTGGTACAAGCACTGTTTGCTCCATCTTGTCATCCTGCACATCTTAATTACCATCGACTCTGTATATGAAAGTCCTAAACAAAGAAAAGAATGCAGACATCTTAAGGAGAAGACCAAGAGATGATGTTAATAATAAAAACTATTTTCACGGAAAATGAAATAGAGGCTTCAAATGTTTATTTTCCCTGTAATTTAAAATGAAATTCCTAACAACGTATTATTCCCTGTGGAGTATTATAAAGCACCCAATGTTGATTGCTTCTTATGTTTGACTAATATAGGATATGAAAAGAATGGCTCCAATGTACCCTAATCAAAGTTCAATGCGCTAATCACTGATCACGGCAGGGCTGTTCACCAGTCAGCTCTACAGAAACTGAAACCATCTCTTTGCACTAAAACGATAATGCAATTTTTGCTGTTCTGGTCTTATAGTACCAAACAATATGAGGATTTTTGCTGAATTATTTACTTCTGTATAGTCAAAGGAGACATGTTCTGGTGCCAGAGGCCAAATTCCAAGTGATTTGATTTAAATGAGCTCATGTTTAACATGAACTTACATTTTCATAGATACTTGACATAGATTTTATTTGAATACTGTATTCATTCATTAAGATTTGCAAGCTATGATATAGTTAATTGCAAATTTGGTGTATATAACCTGCAAGATTGACAAAACCCCAATTTTAAGAATTACTATGAAGTTGCAGTAATCAAAACAGTGTAATACTGGGGAAAAAAATAGAAAAATACTTAAAGTGAGCAGTATAGAGACCCCAGAAATAGGCTCACATGATTTGTCAACAAGCCACATATTGGCAAGAAATGTTTTTTGAAATATGTTTTGACAAATATCATTCCTTTTAAAATAGACAAATCTCACCTCGCTGATAAGATGACCAATCTAAATAAAACTTTGTTAAGGATTCTGCAGATACTCATTAAAGAAATATCAGCTACAAATAAGCATATGAGAAGTTGCTGCACCTGTGATGAAATGCAAATTAAACTAGCTATGAGATACTCTACACAAATATTAGAATGGCCGAAGTCTGAAACACTGACGATATTAAATGTTGGTGAGGACACAGAGCGGGAGAAGCTCCCATTCTCTGCTGATGTGGAGACAAAATCATATAGGTAGTTGAGAACGTTCAGCACTTTCTGATGATTCAAGCCATAGTTCTGCCATAGAATCCAGAAGAAATTAACTATCAAGTCACAAAAGGACATGGAAGAATTTCAAATGTATGTGATCTCAAGCCCATAACATAAATACAAAGCACTGAATATAGTCAAAAAGAGAAGTGTTTGTCGGGGTTTAGGATGAGGAGAGTTTTGCATTGGTGAAATTACATTGTGTGATATTGTATACTGGATACACATCATTGCACCTGTATTCAATCCCATAGAATATACAATATCAAGAGTGACTCCTAAATTAAAAATATGGTTAGGGAGGTCATCAGGCTTCAATGCGAGATCTTTAATTGTGACAAATGTAGTGCTGTGGTTCTGCTGATGGTGGGAGAGACTATGTATGTATGTGGAGGAGCATATTTGCATATGAGCATTGTTGTATCTTCAGCTCAGTCTTGTGACATAAAAATAAAAGTAAGAAATAAGTTTATTTAATGGAGAAAGAGACAATGGAAAAAATGTTGCTAAATACAAATGTGAGCAATAAAACTTTTTTTTGGAGTAAACCTCAAAATAAACAAAAGTGGATTGAGAACCACATCCTATCCTTGGTAAGGATTGTAATATCATAAAGAAATCAAATCTCCTTAAATTCCCTAAAATAGTTCACAAAAACAATCAAAAAAGTTTTAGAACTAGGCCAATGACATTTCATATGCAAAGGCTGATCAACAAAAATAGCCTGACAGGATTTAAGTGTTAGTTTCAAATTTTGTTCACTACAAAAGCTGTTTAAGGGAACTTTAAAAATTTTCCCAAGTGCTAGAAACATCATCTCAATTTACGTTTAGTCTGATCACATTATATAGTTAATAACTTTTCTGAATTTTGAAATTTATTTTTATTTCCTTTAGGATCCAATAGGAATTGTTTCTTAAAATCTCTTTCTTGAGAACACGGAAGTCAGTTTTCTCTTTGAAGGTGATGGAGTTCAGCACATCATGACTATATCTACCTATTTTTTTTTTTCATCTCTAGACGTTCTGTCCCTATACATAATCTTGCTCTTGACTGTTAGGGTTAGAAGTGGAGAAAGGTGTATTTTCCTGTGCTTTAATCTTTGCGTTTCCCAGCATGTTAGTTCTATGAATTCTGTGCTATTTTACTTAGTGTGCAGATGGCACAGTCAGATCTTTGAAGTGGAATTATGTACACCACTCTGTGGTTACAGTGAATAGATCTTTGAATGATTTGCCTCTTTAATGTTTTTTATTTATCTCGCTCTAATTTATTTGTCTTCTAAAGACCGCTTTTATAACACATGAAGACTTTTACTTTCTTTTGTCTGCATTTATTTATCTGATATATCCATATCTAACTGGTTGGTTCCATCTTTCCCATTCACAGCTTGAGCATTGTCCTTAAGATGAATATGTTTAGATCTTATATGTAGATATGTTTTAAATATAGGTGACCATTGAGGACAATATCTGCCTTTCAACGGAAGTGACATTGACAATGAAGTTTGTGTGCATGGAACACGAAAGAGCTAAAAGCCTTCTATTTTCCAGCAGTAGTCCATATTTTACAAGGACAAATGCAAAATGCAAATGTGTATGTATATATTAATAACTGCAGATACAGGAATGACATTATTATATAAACAATTTAATTCAATGTTTAAGTGTATCATACTGAGACTCATAGAAATGTTTCTTCAACTCTAAGTGGATCTTATATTAATATACTACCTAAAACAAACCTTTGATTAATTATAAGAAAAGCCCCATTGTTACAGAACATAGTGCATAAATTACTCATGAAATATTTAAAATATTCAAAGATTAAGAAGTAATTTCTCAGTAATATTATGAAAACATGTTCTAAAAATACATTTGAAATCTATACTCTTCTGCTGAAAAATATGGTGGCAAATCATGACTTTTCCATAACTTACATAAGAAAAAGAATGTTATCTCTTCATCCTAAAGCTATGAGAAGCATGTCTCAGAGAAACTCTAGTTTGGGCTTCAGCATTCTCTTTATATGCAACCATAATTTAAGTGTATCTTTGAGACAAAGGACTAAAGAAAAGACAGCAAAACTTTCCTATTGGAAAAAGATGTCAAAGAGAGGGTCATATTTTCACAATGAACATGAATGGACAATTAGATAAAATGAAAGAGAACTTACTATAATTATAAAGAAAAATCATAAGGATTGTATATTAATAGATAACAAATCTGAAAGAATATTAACAATTTTAAATGTTGATGGCTCCTCATTAGTACAATGGTTAGTATCCCCGCCTGCCACGTGGGAGACCAGGGTTCAATTCCCGGATGGGGGGTGTTGCACTAATCTTGGGCCTGGCGGCATGGCCTAGCGGCTAAAGTCCTCACCTTGAATGCTCTGGGATACCATATGGGCGCCGGTTCTAATCCCGGCAGCTCCACTTCCATCCAGCTCCCTGCCTGTGGCCTGGGAAAGCAGTTGAGGATGACCCAAAGCTTTGGGACCCTGCACCCGCCTGGAAGACCTGGAAGAGGCTCCTGGCTCCTGGCTTCGGATCGGCACAGCCCTGGCTGTTGCGGTCACTTGGGGAGTGAATCATTGGATGAAAGATCTTCCTCTCTGTCTCTCCTCCTCTCTGTATATCTGACCTTGTAATGAAAATAAATAAATCTTTAAAAAAAATGTTGAGAATAAGTTGACAACAAAATAGTGGAAAGAAAAATGTTTGAAAGTTTCAGATGACTAAAAATGCAAACCAAGTGGCTAGAAAATTCCTACAAGGTAAGGGAAAAATCACAAAGAGAAGTGAAATGGAACCAAGAGACTGTGAGGACAGCAAAAGTAGCAGCTAACACCGAAATACAGCTTTTGAGTGGAAAAAAAAGCTTAGCAAAATAATTGCAATAGTATAACCAATATGAACTAATGTAGAGAAATTGAAAATAATTGTTTTAGAATGTATTAAAACAAATGAAAGACATGATATCATCTGACAGGAAAAATTTAAGTCAGTAGCATTGAAAGAAACATTGAAGAGCAGTGGCCAGACTAGAGCATCTTTAGGCTGCTACTCTGGATTTGCCTTTTTGAGTTCTGACTACTCTGGCTCTGATCCAGCTGCTGCCTAATGCACTTGGAGAGAAGAGATGACAGCTTGAGTACTTGAATACATGTCAGTCACATGGGAGAACTGGATTGAGTTCCAGGCTTCTGGCTTAGCTATGCAGCTATTTGGGGAATGAATCAGGAAATAGAAGATCTGTGTCTTTTAACCACTCCCTCTCTGTCATTCAGCCCTCCAAATCAATCATTTATTTTTAAATTAGTGGTTATATAATCCATCCTTCCTTTTTTAAATAAAACATAAACTGGATCAACCATAACTAATTTATTTGAATTTATTGGCTTCCTGCTTCCAGAATAAATGTGATTTCTACAAGGCCTCACAGCTTCTCAGTAATACACCAGGTATCAGAAATTTTATTTCTTAATTTCCAAGCCAGTAGCTTCCTGTTTCTGGTACTTATGAAACAGTATTGTAAACTTAAATAAAACATAAACAGATACAAAGTTTCAAAGTGTTTATGGAAAAATACAAAAGTGAAAATAAAAAATGTGAACTATATCTCAACATAAACATCATCAATTTCAAGACATTTCATATGCAATGATTTCAGTCATTGCATCCAGAAAAACGGGACCTCATAACTTAACAATGTTAATTTCAAGCAAAATTGCTCAAAGAAAACTGGGGACTCTTTAATGATACTTAACATTAGAATAAAAAAGGAAGAAGACAGAATAAGGCTAGTCTGGGATGCAAGGTGGAGGCCTAGTGATTTCCCATTGCAATGTCCATGACATTATTTCTTTGATGAAAGGGTGATCATAAGTATTGTGGTAGAGAACTCCCTGGTAGAATTTCCTCCTATTTTTTCTGCTGACACTTTGGTTAACTTCCTCCAAATATACTTACAACAACCTGGTATTCTTTATATTTAACCCTCCACAAACTCAACGAACTTCCTTGAACTTATCAGAAAACTGTATTTATCAATTTGCTTTTGTCAACTCATTTTGCTTTGATTAAGCCATTTCAATTTCTTGGTAGTCACTGTTTTGCTTTGCTTCTGCTTTGTCTTCAAGTGCATATAAACCATGTGTCATCTCTTGTTATAATCCTTAAAATAAATGATTTTCATTCTGTCTTAATGGCTAAGTAGTTTTCCATAGAGTAGATGTGCCACCATTTCTTTATCTGTTCCTCTTTTGATGGGCATTGTGGTGGCTTCAATATCTGCTACTGTAGATTGTGGTGCTGTAAATATAGCATTATAGATCACATTCAGCACGTACAGCACCCACAAGCAAATGCTGAGGTGGAGTGAGCCATGCCAGACTGGGCATCAGCACATGTAAGACCAGTTGCAGATGGCTCCTCTGCTGGGCCATTGTCCCCAGTGATGAGTGTGAGAACTAGGACTGGGGGCTGACCTTGCTGGGCAGAGTTACCACACCTGTTGACCTGCATGTGAACTGGGTTAAGCAGAGAGCCAGTCTCGGTTAACTGACTATATCCACTGATACACACATGAACCACAGTAAGTGCAAGCTGGTTGGTCTTTGCTACAGCATCAGCTGGCAGGTGCTGGGACTGGGGCAAACCCTGTCAAGGTAGGCTGCAGAACCACCTTGACAATGTAAGATCTGGAGCTGGAAGTTGGCTCAGTAGGGATACGGTGGGTACCTCTCTGAAGGGCTGCAACTCCCACTGGTGAACATGAGAACCAGGGCTGGGGCGAACCTGACTAGACAGGTGGTGACAACTGCCAGCATACGTATGAGTTGGATAGTGGAATCAGTTGGGTTGAGCTAGATAGGCTTTAATGCCCACTGAGGTGTATGAGAGCTGATAGGGATGTGGAACAGACTGCAACAGTGTTCTGCACCAACTGGCAAGTACAGGAACCATGGCTGGTGGCAGACCTAGTGAGGGCTATTGGGGGTTACTCCAACTAGGCTGCAGTTCCTGCTGTTGATGTATGTGAGGGCCAACTGTGTAGTGATATGGTTGAGCTGGACCACAGCATCCATCGGTTTACATAAGAGGCAGGGATGCAGACAGATTTGACTCAGCAATTACAACTGCCGGTGTGTGTATAGGCTGAAGCGGGTGATGGACATAGCCAGACTCTGTACTGGCAGGCACACACAAGACTGAGGTGCGGGATCACTTCACATGATGTTTCTTTGGGGATCCCCCCAACTGAACCACTGGACTCAGAATTCCAATCATGGAGAGAATCTCAGAATCTGCAGTCTGACCATAGCATGCATGTGTCAAAACTGGGCCCCATCGGTGGCTCAGGTGGAGCAGTGGCCTACCATATCCAGATACACATGGAGGATATGGTAGGCCACTAGAGCCTGCCTACAGAGGACTTCTGGTACCATAGCAGAGGAAAGAGGACAGAACAAAGTAGTCAATTACCCCAGCCAAGTGTTGACAGCAAATGTCTGGGTGAATGGAGACTCTAAGGTGGTCTATGTCAGTCAGTGGACCTTGGAAGGATTTCCTTATCCATGTATTGGTGAGATCAGCAGCATTTCAGAATTATCTAAACCACTTGAGCAGAACCCTCAGTGCATGCTGCACATGGAAGACCCTGGGATGGCATCAGGTGGCCATTTCCCATACTCGGATACTGAGGTAGTTGGGATGCTGGGTGTGGCTTCTCCTCTTATCTGCCCTCTTCCCCCAGATTCAGGAAGAAGAGAAAGAAAACAGAAAAAATGGTCTCACCCACTTTCTCCTAAGTCTTGACCCTTCCCATCCTAATCCACTGTGTAAACATCACCAAAGTAAAATTTAAAAAAATGATTTTAAGATCTTGATCCAATTAATTGAAAGGTTTCATTGATAGCTGTGTTCTTGTCTGAAGCTGATCTGAGCAGAGCATCTTTGGCACCAATATAATCGAGATTTCTCTGCTTCAAATTTTCAGTCGGAACTGTGTAAGCTAATCCATCAGGCATCTATGATATGAGTTGTTTGTTCTCATGTCAATCATTGGTCCTCTTTACTTACAGTATAAACAAGATTAATTATTTCCTTTAATATTGATGTGGATCACTGTGGTATTTATTTTCAACAGCTTCTCATCCTTCTTAAAATTAGTTTTGTAAACCATTGATTTGAGGTATTATACCCTTAAGCACTGTGTAAAGCATTAGTGATTTCACCATTCTTCTACCCAAGTTCACTGGAATTTGACATTCATTCTTGCTTCAGTTTTAGTGGTGTTCATATTGCTTTGAAAGGGACCCTTGTTACATAATTTAGTATGATTTCTTTTGCCTCAAGAAAAGCTTTAACATCCATAGGTAGGATCTTATAATATAAATTTTGCATGAATATTTTAAGTACCCTCGTATTAATACAAGTAACTGTATTAAACTCACATTTATTCCATGCAATCATGTTATCTGGGGAAAAAGAAAGATAGGATAACAGCACTTTGGCAAATGTGGGGCACCAAAATTAACCAAAATCAAAACTAAGTGCAGAGAATCATATTCAGGTTTTGTACAAATTTGAATCCTGATAAACTATAGTCTAGTAGTTGTATTATAATTTATTTCTATGACATTTTAAACTTATTTTTAAATTTATTATTATTATTATCATTTTATGATACAGTTCTATAAGCTCCTGGGATTTCTCTTATCCCCACCCCAATTTTCCACCTATCTAGTTCCCCTATATCATTACTAAAGTATAGTTCTTCATACACAGTCATATGTCCATCATTGCAGGCATGGACAATGGCAGAGAGTTCAGCATCCTATTGTCAGGATAGAATAAACAATTTCATTGTATGTCCATTTTTGTCTGGAAGTATAAATGCATTATACTACATGGTATCCTCACCTCTGGATATGTTAGTCTCCATTTCACAGTTACCGTACTTTCCCTCAAATGAAAAGTCATAATACAAAATCAACAATAGGAAGAAAAATAGAAATTTACACTGCCATGAAGTTAAGTAACATGTTGCTAGATATGACAGTCTCCATTACACAGCTACTATACATCCTCTTAAATGAAAAGCCACGAAACAAAATCAACATCCGAGAGAAAAAAGAAATTAACAACACCATGAAGTTAAATAACATGCTACTGGATGATTCATGTGTTGCTGAAGAAATGAAAAAGAAAATCAAGAACCTGCTTGAAGAAAATGATGCTACTGTATGATCTATGAGTTATTGAATAATTTAATCTGAAGAAACTGTTTTGAAGAGATGAAACTAACAAAAACAAAAACATCAAAATCTATGAGATATAGTTTCTGCTGGTTTTTGTTGGTGAATGTGTCTCTTCTAGAAAACAAATGTTTTGTTTGTTAATCCAGTCTACTAATCTATGATGTTTAATTGAGCCTAAGCCAATTACTTTCAGAGTTAATATGTATGGGTAGTAATTTGGTACTGTCATTTTAGGAATGGGTTGTTCATTGATTTAGTCTTCTGTTGTCATTTTACTGGGATGTTCTTCACATTTGCCTTTGGTTTTGTTGGGTGCTATTCCTCTCATCTGTCAAGAGAGCACCTTTAAGTATCATTTGTAGGGCAGGTTTGGAAGAGGCAATTTCTTTTAACTTTTCTTTACTGTGGAAAAATTTTATTTTATTTTCAAAGACAAATGAAAGCTTTGCTGGATATGTTATCCTAGGCCGACAATTTAATGTTACCCTAGTTATTAACTGAGTGGATCACTTTATGAAACTACCTGTCTTACTCCAGTCTCAGCTAAAGTTCTCAATCAGTACTGTAATAACACTACACAACATGTGCAGTCTCTTGGCTGCCTTATACCATTTAATTGGGTGTGGGGAAAATCATATATCTGTACTTTTGCCGCTAATGTTTAATAGTCATGCTAAGGGGAAATTCAAAAGTTCCTGCTGGAATGGTTAAGATACCACTTGGGATTCCTGCATCCATATTTGGGTGACTGATTCAAGTGCCTGCACTTCTGCTTCTAATCCAGCTTCTGGTTACTAAGGCACACCTGGGTGTGGAAGGTGGAGCCATGCAGCTGTCAGTAGCAGCAAGGGTAATGAGAACCAGAGCCAGTATTCAGCTTTATATTGCAATAAGAAAACCATGGGAGAAAAACACCTTAGACTTACAGAAAAAGAAGTCAGTGGAAGCAGTTAATGTAAATGCTGAGGGGAAAATTGTTAAATTCTTTCTCTACAAATATCTACAACCATTTCACTGAAATAGTGCCACACTTTCAATTAGTATGATAATCACATGGGGACTCGTGGCATAATTAAACTCTCTTCCAGAGAAACACACTATAATTTCCTACGATAGGATCTTTGCTTAACATTTGGGCATTTGCATTAGTAAGACCTTTTTAAATTAGATTATTGTGATGTTTACCTTTCATTCCTCTGAGTGTTGCCTGAACAATTCAGTTGATGTGATTCAAAAGAAGTCATGGAGATATGGAAGCCAGAAGCGTATTTATATGACGTGACATAGGAATCGACCTGGAGTGTAGATGGAGTTCTGTTTAGATAAGAAAAACCCAATTTGAGGTTTCTGATCCTGAAATTTCTATGAAGTGACCTCATCATGAAGCAAAGCCAAAAAGGGCAGAAGTAACTGTTTGAAAAGGTATAACATAGCGTTCCCCTGGGCAGAAATAGAACAGAACTACAGGTGGGAGATGGGGAGGGATGCATAGGGAGAAGGCAAGTATCCCCTAAGGAATGAAATCTAGTACTTGACACTTTAACATCTCAGAACAACATGAAGGCAAAGAGAACTTCTCTGAGATATGAGAAATCAAAAACTAGACAAATCAGAATTGTAGACTGTCAAGTAGTAAAGATTTCTGGTCAATGAATAGTTCTTTCAGGCAAAGAATGTGTATTTTGTATTTTGTGTATGTGTATTTTGATAAAGATGGAGAATAACAAAATTACTAGTGTACCTTTTGAAACTTATAAAAACTTATGAAAGTGTCTTAAAAGTTGAATCAAAAGAATAATTTCCTGATTCAGAAACTCACCATGGTGAATTTTCTGCCTATGTTATTTACCACTTGTGACATAACATGTACTTATCTTATAAATCATGCTACTGGCTATCCATGTATACTTGAAGTCAGCAAGTCTCTTTTATTTTGTGATATGCTGGTCTGGAATGACTCTCCAGGGACTGCTAGCCTCAGTTTTATCTTGATGAATGTCCATAAACAGATGATTAACGTAGATTTATATAAAGTAGACACTACCAGATGTCCAGCACATCTGTCATGGTGGAGGTGACATTGAGCCAGATCTATTTCTGACTGGGTATGTGACTCATAGCATACATAAACAGTTTTGTTCACCTCTTAAATATTTGCTGAAGATACTCCATGTATGATGCATTGGACAGAGTTATGAAGACTAAAATAGCATGGCAAAAAGAATAACATTGGGATTCCTGTGAAGTAAGCAGATTTTGTTTAAAGTTAATTATGAAATAGACTTTGGACTTTAAGTTAGTTAGAGCTTACTTGAAGAG
The DNA here is from genome assembly GCF_017591425.1 of Ochotona curzoniae. Classification (NCBI taxonomy): domain Eukaryota; kingdom Metazoa; phylum Chordata; class Mammalia; order Lagomorpha; family Ochotonidae; genus Ochotona; species Ochotona curzoniae. The sequence goes on from NW_024465369.1 coordinate 28,481,315, forward strand.
TTATATATTCCTAATTTAATGGAGTCATTTTTGTAGTACCAGGATGGAAGGAAATGGAGGCTGAACATTGAAGAACTACCTTGAAAATGAAACACCTTCCTAGCTTTTTAAGTGAGTGTGTGTTGTGTGTTAGTATATGTGTGCATGCCTGTGTGTGAGAATAGTGAGTTGTAACACTGTATTGAATTAGCATCACTAAGGCATTTAAAAATAGCTAGACAACCATCAGGTTACTAGTATTCACAGTGTGATATGATTTTTATTAGACTAGATCTATGTTTTATTGCTCATCTCATTTACTGATATTTTTGGTTCTTCAAACCAAATGTTGATAAACATGGTTCACAGCAAAAGATACAATTCAATGCATTCCATGCACTCTTTCAACCTAATGATTTTGATGGTACTGATGCCTTTTGTGAAGAATCAGTGATTAAAGACCTAGCCAAAAAAAAATCAGCTAAAACAAAAATTTCTAAAGAAAAAAATGCATGCTTTTGGATCTTTTTCTATTTTTGACTCTCAATATGTTTTGTAACATTTCTAAAGTAAAGAGAACATTTTCTTTTTTGTTATTCAACAGCAGGTGGCAGCTGTAGTTGTTCACTTGTATGCTTCATTAGAATTATTTAAATACTATTATGACTTTCAACTAAATTATTTTTTATGTCTAAATTCCCAAGTGTATTTTACTACTACCCCATCCCCATCCCCATAGGGAAGTTCCAAAGTCACTGGGTTAGGGTCCTGCTGTTTCAGTATTCGAAGTGTTTCAGAGTTGATCTACAAGAATATTTGATTTGTTGTGGCACATCTACTGGTTAAAGAAAACATAGTGGTTTCCAAAGGTTAATTCACCAAGTTGGGCTGCATCAGCAGATTGAAGTAGGGAGAGCTTACACCGTTTACACATGAAAAATAGCACAAAGCGTCATGCTGGTTTAAGAAATCTGAACATTGTGGGTGAGGGAACAGTGTTGTGGTGCAGCTAGTTAAGTCACCATATGCAATGCCAGCACCCTGCATCAAAAGTGTCAATACAAGTTCTGGTTTTTCCACTTCTGATCCAACTTGCTTGTAATGCACCAAGGAAAGCAGCAGAAGTGGTCCATGAGCTCCTGCCAGCCACGTCGGGACCAGATGGAGTTCTTTCTAACGTCAGCCTGGCCTAGACCTGGTTCGTGCACTGTGTAGGGAGTGAACCAGAAGATGAAAAACCTTCTTGTCTCTTTGTCTTTCAACTAAATGCAAGATAAATATATACAAAAAAAATCAAAATAAGATTTCTACAAGGAATGCCTGACCATAATCATTTTGAATTACATATAAATGATGTATTTCTATAAGTATATGCAAATACAGTATTTTAGAAACAATTATTTTAAACATGGTTATTCATTTATCTGAAATTCAAATTTAACTGGACATGAATTTTTTTATTTACTGAATCTGGCAGCCCTGAATCTGGAAAAAAAATGCATATTGGCTAAAATTTTTCTCTCTTCATATTGATTAACATTCAATTAGTTATTTTCTTTTCTTTTTTTTTTATTGTTGTTTACATTGTATTATGTGGTACAGTTTTATAGGCGCTGGGGATTCCCCCCACCCCTCCCATACCCCTCCCCCCATGGTGGATTCCTCCACCTTGCTGCATAACCATAGTTCAAGTTCAGTTGCAATTAGTTATTTTCACTCCATTAACATTCCCTGTTATATGACAAGCATTTCTCGGATGAATATGTGTTGTTCAGGCATCAAGCTGAATTAGTTTAAAGACTTCTTCCCTCTCAGTGTCTAACATATTTCTCAGAATCACACACATAATCTGTCAGATTGAGGATAAAGGAGTTCCTTTTCTGGTGAGAAAAACTAGCTGGTGGGGTTCCCAAAAACTGTTCATTTCAGTGGAAGGATACTTGAGGAAGAACTAATTTTAGTTGGGCATTTTTTTTTGGCAAAAATATCAAAGTGCCAAGGAAAGACTAAATATAAAGACTGGAGGGAGTAGAAAGAAATGAGTAGATGTAGGTCGGACAGCAGATACGTATGAGGAACAAGTCCAGAGACAGAATTCTCAAGAATCGGCATGATTGACATCTGTATTTACATTTGCCAATTAGCAACATTTTCTCTATCATTGAGAGTGTTCAGGGGAGATTGCCCACGAAGACTTGGATAGTGTATTTTTCCATATCAGTGGCTTTTCTGCTATTTAATTTTAAATCATTCCACTCTTGACTCAGTAGTTGCTATACATGCAGAATCAAAAAGAAAAAAAAGGGAGAAAGTTCAGATCACTAAGGATGAAATAGCTATTCTAGAACAGTGACAACATCAAGGAAAAAATGTTCTTAACCACTTGTGTGAATCGAAAACCCATCAATTTTAGGAGTGATGCAATGTATTCCTAGCATAAGTGAAATCCTGAACAAAAATAAGCTAACTTAACCATAGACATAAACAGCCTTCCTTAAACAGTTATTGCCCACAACCTGCATTTGCTTTGACATACATTGGGGTTTGATTCCTTTAATGAAATGTGACTGTTGGGTGGGTATTTCACAGTGGTAGAGCCACCACTTGGGGGATGCCTTCATATTATATCAGAGTACCTGAGGTTCAGTTCTAGCTCCACTTCTGATTTCTGCTTTTATCCAATGCATATTTTGGATGGCAGCAGAGATGACTCAAGTAATTGGGTTTCTGCTACTCAGATTGAGTTCTAATTTCATGGCTTACTCCAGGGCCAATTCCAGCTTTTGATATTTGAGGAATGAATCAATAGATGAAAAATTCTGTTGTTTTCTCTCTTTCTCTCTCCCTCCTTGCCCCAGCCCCTACTATGTATCTCTGTCTTTCAAATAAATTAATATAAACAACATTTTAAAATGTAACTCCTAAGATATTCATATACCATGAATACAAATTCCCCTTTAACACCCATAGCACCAGGAACAGTGTCACACACACACACACACACACACACACACACGTGTAATAATTTCTTCAAAATATTTGGATAATAAATAATTATTACTTAAAACACACTTGAAGCAAATCTCTCAAAATATATTCTAGATCCCAAACCCAATATTTTTATTATCTATTGATTTAGTCATACTATTCTTTGTTACTCTAATAAAATTATTTCAAACCACAATTAGATTCTGTGTCAATTGCTAGCATTTTATTGCACCACACTTTGTGTGAAACAAATGTCAGGATAATAAAAAAGCAACCTGCACTATATTTTTTAAAATTTTTGTCCCCTCTGGAATAATGATTTTTCTAGAAAAGAGAACTGCAGGGCTGGATGACTGACGAGAAAATTATACAGTGCCTAGCTTTGCGCAGTGTGCCGATGCAGTATGGAGATGCTGCACGGAGCCTGTATGTGAAGCAGTTTGCTTCCAGAACAGCAGTGCTGCTCTCAGCTGAGATGAGAGTTCCTTTTTAGAGATGTTTTGCATATCTAACATAACATAAATCCTGTTAAGCACTGGATGTTATGGAGAGATACTGGGCTCAAGAAATCATTTAATCTATTTTTAGAAAGTATTTTTAGAAAGAAGAGATAGAACAGGTTTAAATATTTTTTATTTATTTAATAAGCAAGGTACAGAGTCTCTAGAAGAGGGACTTAGGTGCCTCTGAGTCATATAAAGCAAATATGATAAATGTACTGTATGCTTCATTCAGTGTTTAGCTCACGGATCAAACGGAACTGGGAGAGAACCATGTCTGAGATGCAGAGCAAGAGCCACAGGCCACCTGCATTTGCAGCCATTACTCAGCACTTTTGACACAACTGACATCTCCCGCTATCTGCAATTGGCTGCTGCTCAGTTGTGAGATTTTTTTGTCTTTTTCTTTTGTTTTGTTTTTGTTTTTTGGTTTTTTGTTTTGGTTCTATCAAAGAAGATATAAAAGACAACTTGAGCATTTTGGGGAGAGGTTAAAGCATGCAAATATCAAACAAACAGCCATATCAACTAAATCATGCCTCACATTTTTTCCCCAGCTCTCTGGAATTGTTAGCAATATAATTCTGTATGCACATCAGAGAAGCCAAATATGTGCCAGTTTTTGACTGAAAGAATAACTGATTAAATTTATAGTCACTGGTTTACCCTGGGCTATCTACTCGATTCACATGTACAAGGGCAACGCCACTGTCCTTCTCCCCCATCTCATTCTATTGTGTATTTTATTAGCAAATTAAGGAAAGAAATAGCAAGCACAATAAAATTTTCAGAAATTTATTCAGATGACAAATTTTTATGAAGTTTAAAACTAAAAATATAACATTAAAGACACTTTTGTGGAGAACTAAAATAACATGTCATTAACTTTAGCTTATCTAATAAAGACTAAACTTTGAGAATTATGTATCACTGCCATCATAAAAGTCATTAGGAGAACTCTGTGAAAATACATAGTTGAAAGTCTCAATTGAGGATTTGGTTTTAGAGATTTGAAGTCAGCACAAAAGTTTTATTTACGCTACTTGTCCAGGTAAAATTACGCTGGTCTACATGCATAGATTAGGAAAAGTGTCATTTATAAGACAAATGCAACTTTTAGTATTTAACAGACTTGGTAAATTCATAAAATTATGAATTCATGAAATGCAGAAGGATCCATATTTCTGTTCACTTCAATGATAAAGGTGCCATTTATGATCTGGTTATTTGTTTCCTTAATGAGAGAAAATTTCAGAAGGTGATTATGGAAGTTATTATGAGAATATTTAGTCTAAAAACTGGATTCCAGTCCCTAATAAATTATATATAACAATATACTGACCTTTTTTCTAAAACTTATAAAAGTAACATAATTTAGTGCCTCCGCAACCTTCTCCTGCTTTTAAGATTAAAAAAATTAACAGTTGTACCTTGCAGCTCTCCTATTCCTCTTCCATGGCCATAGCATGACATTATATGAAGACAGTGATCACAGAATATTTCATAAACTTCACGGAAACAGTAGGGTCCTGTCACTGAGGACTGTTTAAGGTTGGTGAGAGTAAGTCAGAATGTTGTTCTGAATGATCTGGAGATGAGGCCGGGGAAAAGAGCAAGTGGAAGACACCAACAAAAATAAAAGACCCGCAATGTGACCATGGGAAAAGAGTTGATTACCTTGATCCGGTTCCTGACGTCTGTCTGTGTTCCAGTTCAGTCTCCTTAAGACTTTAGATGTGATTTGACCTATAGAATTTCCAGTTGGCTGCCTGCAATAACCTACCTCATGTGCACTAGCTCAAAGGTGCTTTTATTCCTTGAAAACATGAGTTTTCCCCAACAAAAACATCGAAAGTATCGAAAGAGATTATCTGGTTTTGATTTCCAGGCTTTGGCCCTGCTTCCTATTATCTGCTAATGGAGACCCTGACTGGGAAAGTAGATGATGACCTGAGGGACTGGGCCCCTGCCACCCATATGGGAGACCTGACTGAATTTTTAGCTCATGGCTCTAGCCTCAACCCAGTGGCCATTATGATCATTTGGGAAGTAAATGTGATTTCTCTCTTGCCCCCTCTACTCTCCTTGTCTCTCTGCTTCCTTGTGTGTGTGTGTGTGTGTGTGTGTGTGTGTGTGTGTGTGTGTGAGAGAGAGAGAGAGAGAGAGAGAGAGAGAGCTATGCAGATCCTGAGAGGAAGAGAGATGGTCAAGTGACTTGATCTTGTCATTCCTATTTGAGATGGATATGTTCCCAGTTCTCAGTTCTAGCTGCTAGTCAGTCCTAGGGTCTCTTGGGGGCATTTGAGGAGTGAAGCAGAATCTAGAGGATCTCTCTCTCTCTCTCTCTCTCTCTCTCTCTCTCTCTCTCTCTCTCCCTCTTTCTCTCTCTCTCTCACACACACACACAGTGGTTAAAAGTGTTACTTTAAAATGACTGATTTAGTGAAAATCAAGGACCTTCTTGAAGAAAATGATGCCACTGCATGATCTACAAGTCATCGAATGATTTAATCAGAAGAAAGTGTTTTTTTTTTTTAAAGATTTATTTTTATTATTCTTTCATTGGAAAGGCGGATATACAGAGAGAGGAGAGACAGAGAGGAAGATCTTCCGTCCGATGATTCACTCCCCAAGTGAGCGCCTCGGGCCGATACTATGCCGGTCCGAAGCCAGGAGCCTCTTCCGGGTCTCCCACGCGGGTGCAGGGTCCCAAAGCTTTGTCGTCCTTGACTGCTTTCCCAGGCCACAGGCAGGGAGCTGGAAGGGAAGCGGGGCTGCCGGGATTAGAACCGGCGCCCATATGGGATCCCGGGCGTGCAAGGCGAGGACCTTTAACCACTTGCGCCACCGCGCCGGGCCCAGAAGAAAGTGTTTTGAAGAGATGAAATTTTCACTTCTTCAGCTACACGTTAGACATTTAATAGCATGTTGTTTAACTTCTTGGTGTTGTTAATTTCTTTTTTCTCTTGGATATTGATTTTGTTTTGTGGCTCTTCATTTAAGGGAAGGTATAGTAGTTGTGTGATGGAGACTGTCATATCTAGTAACGTATCATTTAACTTCATGGCATTGTAAATTTCTATTTTTCTTTCTATTGTTGATTTTGTATCATGACTTTTCATTTAAGGGAATGCACAGTAGTTATATAATGGAGACTAACAACCAGATGTGAGGATGCAGTTTGGTATGGATTTCTGTTTCCAGACAAAGATGGACTTATAGTGAAACTGTTTATATTATATTTTGACAATAGGATTCTGGACTCTCTACCATTGTCCATGCCCGCAATGATGAACATATGACTGAGTATAAAGAACTATATGTTAGCAATGATATAAAGGAACTGGGGGAGGGAGGGAATTGGGGAGGGGATAAGGGAATATGGAACTGTATCATAAAATGATAGCAATAATAATAAAATGTGGGAAAAAAATGACTGATTTAGAACCCAGAGTACATCTCTTTGATGGAACAAGTTTTAGTATTGCTGACAGTAAACTATGTGAAGATATTAAACTGAGTGAAATTTATTTTCCACAAAAAGTTATATATATTATATTATATATAATATACATATAATCTTTTGGCAGGAAAAAGAAATAACACCCTGAATGTTGTAAAAAAAAATCTTAGTGTAAAAATATCTACTATTTTAGATGTTTCAAAAGAGGGTCAAATAAAAAATAAGCTGGATACTTTCAAAATACCAGAAAGTTTTATACAGTTTACAGCAATCACACCTTCTAATATTTCAGTTGCCAAGTCTGAGGTTGAATGGAATTTAACACAATACTTAATGCCAGCCAACCAATCAAACATGAAAGTAACTGTAAAATCGTAAGAGCATTTATACATGCTAGAAGGTTTAGAGCTATCAGACATTTGCTGTCTGTTCTCCTTGAGTTATTAACTGTGTCTATCATGTAGTCTATTGAAAACACTGTATCCATCCACCAATCTCCTTAGCTGTGAAGAAGCCAAACCTAGAATCAAATAAGCTACTATATGTCAACATTGGGGCTTGGGTATGGTAAGTGGGTTAAGCCACAACTTAGGACAGCTGACGTCCGGGATCAGAATGCTAGTTTGAGTCTCACATACTCCACTTTCAAACCAGCTTGCTGCTATTGGACGTAGTATGGCAGTAGAAGATGGTCATTGGGTCCCTGACTCCCATGTGGGAGACCTGAGTGGAGTTTATGGCTCCTACCTGAAGCTTGGCCCACATCTGGCTATTGCAGCAATTTAGGAACCGAATGGAAGTCATTTGAAATGGAATGGAAGATCTTTCTCTCTGTCCATTGTTTTTACTGTGTCTTTCAAGTACATAAATAAATATTTGATAGTATCTACTTCACCATTCCTTTTAGCTTGTTTGACCTTTATTATTCTTTTATAGTGTATTTGATTTTGCAAGTCAGATCAGATTGGGTGGTTTTTGTTTTTTTGAAATAAGAATTAAAAAAAAACAAATGAAGCTCTCTCTTATTTCAGTGTATGCCCATTTCACATGATTTATCTTTACAGAGATAAAAATTTAATTTTATACTCTCCATTTAACAAACTTGTACACAATTGGAGATAGCTATTATATCTCCTTTTAATTTTCTCTTTTCTAGCCTAAAAACAGTTTAGTCATTTAAGAACTTATAAAAGTTTACATAATTACTTTGGTTTATTCTTTCACTCACTTCCAATTTCTGGCCCAATTTCAATAATCTAGTTAGCGTCAACAATCTAATTCAATAATGGTAGGGGATTTATGACTGATTTTTTTTTGTTTGTTGACATTTTCCTTAACAAAGTAACTGTGATCAGCTGGAGCCATGAATGCAGTCCAGTTCTCCTGTGTGGGTGGCATGGAACCAACTACTTTAGCCATCACCTTCTGTTTCTCCGGATCTGCTTTGGCGGGAAGGCGGAACTGGGACCTTTTGCTAGATATAAACTACTCACTCAGTAGTTTATATCATTGTTTAGTGTTACAATACTTGCCTGTGTTTTTAATAGCAGTTTGATACATTGCAAACAAGACTTGAAATGATAAAATTGATCTTTCCATATTAAAAAAAATCCTACAATTTTCTAATCTTCCTGCTATTAATCAGAAACATGTATTTATAGATTTTCTTTTAAGTATAAGAGCCTATTAATTTCATCCAACTCATGACTAATTAGTCTCTCAGCCTTCCTGTTATTTGTAAAATTTATTCTTAACTGAAAAATACTTCACATTAACCTTTTTTCTTACAAGAGGACACACACACATGCATTTTGAGGAGGAGAGAGGAAGGAAAGATTAGACAAAGGGAGGGTGAGAGGAAAGGAGAGATGGAGGGAGGGAGCAAAAGAAAGACAGGGAGAGAGAAAGAAAGAGAGAGAGAGAGAGAGAGAGAGACATAGACAGATAGAGATGGTTCCCCACATTTGGAACTGGCTTAAGTGAAAGCTGGTAGCTGGAAACCCTATACAGGTTTCTCATGGTAACAGTGTAACTGCTTGACTCATCACCTACTACCTGCAGGGATTTGCTTTGGCAGGAAATGGAAATTGAGACCTAGAGGCTGCCCTTAAGCTAGAAGCTCTGATATGGGATGTTCCAATAGCATCTGAATTGCTAATACAAATGCTCTTCCCTTGACTCAGTCTTAACACTAATTCCCCTTGCCTTTGTAGGCTGTTTTCTACAGTTTTCAAATGATTATGTTTCATATTTCAACATTTTTCAGAGCTACAAATATCACTTCAACATTTACTTTTAGTCTCAATATCCAGATCAATGAAGTTATTACATGGTCATAGTCTTTGGATTGATCTCAATATGCTAAAATTAGTAAATTTTGCAGATCTATTATTAAATCATTGAGAACCATCCTGAACCATTCAAAAACTCCCCTAACATTTATATAAAATTAATCTGATATTCACTCTAAATTCCACATATCTGTAATATCTGCTTCAAGTCTGAATTTATAGTGAATTCATGGCTTACAAACATCCACACAATTATCTCTTTTTAAATTATATATACAGTTCCATCCAACAAGTAGCAATTTCTTAGAAGACATTTGGACATCCTTTGTGTATTATTACTGGCAGTCAATAATATAATATCAACTTCTTTCAACTGAAACAAAATGTGAGCATCAATGGTGAAATAGCACATGTCCACATTCAATTATGCAAAAGCACAGATAAGTGATATCTGTGATTATGTTGACCAACAAAACTTCCTTTCAATAATAAATTGAAGGAACTTACATTGATCTAACACAATTTCACATTATAGTGTATGATTTTTAATTATATTTCTATGCCTTTTTAAAATTTATTTGATATGTAGAGTAACAGCAGTGTGAGTCAAAGAGAGAGATTGAGAGTTTTTTTGTTTTCATCTCCTGCTTTGCTTCTTAAATGTCTGCAAAAGCAAACACTGAACCTATCCCAAGTGGGGACCCAGGAATTCCTTAAAGGTCCTCCATGTGGTTGGTAAGGAGCCAAGTTCATGGGACTTTATCTGCTGTTTTCACTAAGAGGAAGCTGAATCTGAAGTAGAGGTAGTCAGATCTGGAATGGGGAGATTCCTTGTGTAACAATACCAGCTCCATTACAGTGACTGTAGTTTTTGATGGATATAAATTTATATCCTTGTGTGTGTGTGTGTGTGTAGGAATTTACAGAAATTAAGAGGGGCTCCTGAAATTATGTTTCAGTGGCCTTTTGTTAACTCAGTTTTGTGGGCCAGCAGTCTGTGCTGGATCAGGCTATTTGGTTCTTCTCTTTTCTTCCCGAGTTCAGACAAGCGGCAGAACTTAACTGATGAGTTGGCTTGGGGACAGTGGGGTCTGGACCCTTATTTATGTGTATTTGCATCTACTACACATGATCTAATCCTCCATCTGCTGGTTTACTTCCCAAGTGGCCACAGCAGCCAGAGCTGAGCTGAGCTGAAACCAGGAGGCAAGAGCTGCTCTGGGTCTCGCACAAGAACACAGGGTCCCAAGATTCTAGGCCATCCTCCACAACCTTCCCAGGCCACAAGCAGTGAGCTAGGTGGGAGGTAGAGCAACAGGGACATGAATTGCACCCACATGGGATCCCTGTCATGAAAGACAAGATTTTAGCTAGTGGGCCATTATGCCAGGCCCAATCACTTTTCTTAAGAAAATATTGATCTCCAAGTTACCTTTTATATCACATACTACTAGAATGAGGAACATTCTATGTGTTTCCCTTTATTGATGGAAATCTAAAAATATTTTCATAATTTTTCTATTTTATTTAACAGCTTATAAATGTACAGTGAAACATTAAATTCTTTTCTTCTTAGGGATATCTGATTCTTGGAATCCGCATCTGCATCCCATATTCTAGTCCCTTTTAATTTGTTCTTTCTAAGTTGGTATTTATAATCTGATAAAAAGATCGTGAAATCTGAAACGTATAGGAGTCTATTAGACATTTTAGATTTAATATTTATACTTCATTTTTTAAAAGATGTATTTTTATTGGAAAGGCAGATACATAGAGAGAGGAGGGGAGACAGAAGAAGATCTTCCATCCGATGATTCACTCCCCAAGTGACCACAATGGCCAGAGCTGAGCCAATCCAAAGCCAGGAGCCAGGAGCTCTTCCAGGTCTTCCATTCAGGTGCAGAAACCCAAGGCTTTGGGCCATCCTGGACTGCTTTCCCAGGTCACAAACAGGGAGCTGTATGGGAAGTGGGGCTGCTGGGTTTAGAACTGGGGACCATATGGGTTTTCGGTGCTTTCAAGGCGAGGACTTTAGCGGCTAGGCCACTGCGCTAGGCCCTATACTTCATTTTGAAACAAGAGATAGGAAGATTTATTTGAGATATCTAAAAACCATTGTATTTACTTCTTCCTTGAGGTTGTGTTCCAGAAAAATATAGGTTCAGAAAATTATATGTAGGTAAATGGGTTTCATTACAGAAATATTTGTGTGCAATTTGCATGTTTTCGATTAATTTTTCTTTATTTAATTTACAGTATGTCATGAGAAATATATATGATTTGAGAATGTAGATATGTACACATATGTGTTTGTGCAATGCTGGTATTAAGAAATTATCTTTTGCATTAGCAAAATAAATGTGGGTTTTTAAATTTTAAAAATTTGCATAAAGAGAATGGAATTCATCTATATCATTTAAGAATATAATTATAATTCCTGCCCTACTCTCTCTTCCTTTCCCCCACTTTCTCACCCGTTTCCTTTCTTATCGACATGCTTTCAATTTACCTTATAATCAAAAGCTTAACCTTCTACTAAATAAAGAAATAACAAATAGAAAATAGAAAAAAAAACATAGTTTCTCAGATTTATAGACAAGGGCTTAAAACAATAATCAAATCTAAAAATATCAGTTCTCTTATATGAATGCCTTTTTTCAGGCAATAGCTTGGCTCACTGTGCTACAACACCTAATCTTAATATGAAGTTTGAGCAATGAATGACAGCTTTCTCTGGAGAAAATGTATAAACCATCTGATAAAATAAAGCAAATAAAAACAAAACCATGAAATTTAGCAGTTAGAAATTATAGAACTTAAGAGATTTTTCCACAAAGTACATGGAGAATTAGACAATGTAGCAATTAGAAATACATTTTACTTCATTATTATGTAGGTATAAGAGATGTAGAAAAATGCAATAAATTGGGTCTTGCATTGTAGCACAGTGCGTAATGTTGTCATTTGACATTAGCATCCCACTTGGGCAATGGTTTGAGCTCCAGTTGCTCCACTTGCAATCAGTCTCCATGAAAATGGCATGGGAAAAGCAGCTGAAGATTGCTCAAGGGCATAGGCCCTTGCCACCCTCATAGGAAACCCAGAAGAAGCTCCTGGCGCTAGCCTGGCCAAACCTGATTATTGTGGACATCTGTGGAGTGAACCAGTAGATGAAAGATCTTTCTCTTTCTATGCGTGTCTTCCCCTCTCTCTCTAACTCTGACTTTCCACTAAATAAATCTTTTAAAAGGGTTAAAAAAAAAGTCAACAAATAAACTTTCAGTAAATTTGAGAGTCTACTCTCTGGATAATGCAAGATTTTTGCAACACAAATTTATTTCAACTTCTTTGAAGAATAAATTATTAGGGTCCAGCATAATGGCTTAATGTTAAATCTAAAGGTGTAAAGGATGGCCCAATGCCCTGGGACCCTGCACCCACATGGGAGACCCAGAAGAGGCTCCTGGCTCTTGACTTTGGATCAGCTGTGATCTGGCTGTTGTGTTCATTTGGGGAATGAACCAGCAGGTAGAAGATCTTTCTGTGTATTCTTCTCTCCATATATCTGATCTGCCTTTCCAAGAAATATAAATCAGTGTATATAATATATCAGTGTATATAACATATGTATTATTTATTCCTTATATACAAACACATTGTTTATTAATGGCATCAGGTATTCAGCTTAGTAATTAGGATCTCAGCCTTCCGAAGTGGAGTGTCTGAATTTGATTTCCTGCATCAGATCCTGCCTCCAAATTCTTGCCAATGCAGACCCTGACAAATAGCACTAATACTGTAAGTAAATGGGTTTCTCCCACTCACTTGGGAGACCTACGTTTTAATTTCAGCTCCTGTCCTAGTCACGTGGGCATTCGGGAGTAAATCAGGGAATGAACTTATACAAACATACACTCTCACTCACTCTGTCTCTGTGTATGCCTGCCTCACCAGTGAATCAAGTTTTTAATACTTAAAAAGAATAAACAATTATTGATCTGTTTACCAAATTCCAAAAATGTTGGTTTCAGGACATATTTGGAGCAACACAGTATACTAGGAGAGAGATATTTGAATATCAACAGATTATAATAATATGTAAGTGCCATGGCAAGTTATCTAAGACAGGAGAAACTTGGAAGAGGACACAATCACGTTTTTTCAGAACAGATCATTGAGTAGTAATGCTGTGAACAGAAGCTTCCTGAGTAGCAGAGAGCTTAGATAGGCTTTACAAAATGAAAAAAAAATTACCAGGAAGACAATGGAAAAGGGTTATGTCCAATTGAGGAAAGCAAAACTAATATTTTTAATTACTAATGCTTTTAAGTACCAACACTGAATTCTGTTTAATAAAAATGTCTTTTCAGTGTCAAATGTTGCATTATATATTTGACCAACATGACTTCAGACTTTATCACATAATTTGCAGCTGTATATCGTTATTGCTATTCTATAGATGAGAAAACAGAAGAAAAAGGCACTCTAATCAGCATTATGTTGTGTTCAGCCAGAGTTGAGAGACAAGTACTGATTTGTCTGGCACCAGCCTTAGGTTCTTTCCATTCTATCATATATACTGGGGATCTAGCTCTACTCATGACACAATGCTTATAAACATCTTCTGAAGGAAAGAATGAGTGACTTAAAACACATCTCAGTTCAGCCAATCAGCTAATCTTACTGGTGTGTTTATGGATAATGACAAAAGGATTAGAAACAAGTGAAAACAGATTGCCAAAGCTTTCTAAGGAAGGTGATGAAACTTCACGTTAATAATAATGTATCATGTAGTGTCTGTATGCATAATTGAAATGTATGTTTTTCTTATTAAAATTCAGATGATTACAGAAAACAAAAATAAGTAACCCCATATTCTAGAGGAGAAGAAATCATGGAAGAGAGACTAAGCAAGAGGTAATGGTGAGTAACATCTACTATAGCAGCATAACACACAAAGAGCCCATTGAATTACTAATATGGTTCCCCGTAGTCATCGTAGTTGGCTTAAAAAGTGAGTGGGCAATGAGAAATAAGAAAGTGACCAGCTGTCTTTTCGAGTTTTGACTCACTAGAAGGATAAGATTGTCTGTTGGCAGAGGGATTACCAACGTCTAATAGGAAGGAAAGAAAAGTAAATAAGATAAGGATCAAAATAGTTGAGAAGACTGGAGTGTGGAGTCTTCGGAACTGGAAGGTTTTTGTAGAAGAGATGGTTCAAACACAGTCCTTCACATGTCAGGAGCTGCATCATCTCACTTCTCTTAATGTCTTCAGCTCTCAATCTCACCTCTCTTGTAGATTTAAATGCCACATTTCACCCTGTTCAGAACTCCATTCAAGTGATTTAAGACACATGTTATATGTAGGATCACTAACTGATGTTTCGTGCTAAACAGACTTTATAAAAAGCTTATTCATCTTTCAAGTGGATTGACCACTTTTTCTTATCTTGGTGTTGCTTGTAGTAAAGCACAACACTGCTTGGAAGAAAGGAAACAGTTAACATCATAGTCCCCAGAGAGTACTTCCTCAGGAATAAAAGTAACAGAAAAGCATTTATTTGTGGGAGAGCAGTTATTCTGAAATCAAATGTGTGAATGAATTAGTGTTGCAGCTTGTGTCTGACATCTTAAATAGTCTCAATTAAGTTATAAGGGTAATAGTTTATAGCATCTTATATTTTAGAATTTTTTTTGCCATAGAAGAATGTTATTTTCCTGGTTTGATGTTTGCATCTTTTCTCTAGCATATCTTGACCCTATCCAGTGGGTGTACATCAAAATATGATCAATATTTTCACATTTAGAAGATTGTAATCAAGGCTGCGGCCAATGCATACCAGGCTAACCCCCTGCTTGCAGCACCAGTATCTCATATGGGTGTTAGTTTGAGTTCTAGTTGATTCACTTTTTAAATAATTCATTCATTTTATTATTCCATGATACAGTTTCATAGGCTCCAGATTTCCTTTCCCCTCTCCTACTGATTTTCTTCCATATTGTTACAGTGGTGTAGTGCTTCACAGCCAGTCATATGTCCATCATTCTGCTACCTAAGTACACCAATGCGAAAGACCTAGAAAAATCTCATGCCTTCAGACCAGCTCAGTTCTGGTTATTGTGGCCATTTTAGTAGTGAACCAGTGGATGGAAGATCTCTTTCTCTGTAATTCTTCCTTCAAATAAAAGCAAATAAACCTTTAAAAGATTTTTAAAAGATTGTAGTAAGACAACAACTCATCCTATAATTGGCAATTAAAAAAAAAAGAAAAACCCCCTTCTTGAACTAAAATTTCAAGTCATATGGTAAACAATGTATCTACAACAAGTTGAGCTGCTGCCAGGGACTCCTTACAATTACCTGTTGGAATCTCAGCCATTCCTCTTCTGATTCAACTCCCTAGTTGTGAGCTGGGGAAAACAGTGAAAATGGCTCAAGTACTTGGGCTCCCACCCACTTGGGAAACCTGGGTCGAGGTCCTGGCTTCTGCTTACACCTGGCCTGGGGATCCATTGTGATCTTCCTTTCACTCCCCAGATACCTACACTGGCTACAGCTGGGCCAATCTGAAGTGAGGAGCCAGGAACTTCTGGGTCTGTCACATGGATGCAAGTACGCAAACCCTTGAGCCATTCTCTGCCACTGTCCTAGGCATTAGCAGGGAGCTGCACCAGAAGTGGGACAAACAGGACTTGAATTGGCACCCCATAGGATGTCAGCATGACCAGGTAGCAGTTTTACACAAAATGCCACAGGTTAAGAACAGGAACATTAATTTAATTGGAAACAAATTGACACCTAGTGCTGAATATAAATAAAGACTCATGCCATAGAAATGAAAAACTCATAATTAGGGCCCAGCGGCATGGCCTAGCAGCTAAAGTCCTCGCCTTGAAAGCTTCGGGATCCCATATGGGCACCGGTTCTAATCCCAGCAGCTCCACTTCCCATCCAGCTCCCTGCTTGTGACCTGGGAAAGCAGTCAAGGACAGCCCAAAGCCTTGGGACTCTGCACCCTTGTGGGAGACCTGAAGAAGTTCCTGGATCCTGGCTTTGGATCGGCATAGCATTGACCGTTGCGCTCACTTGGGGAGTGAATCATCCGATGGAAGATCTTTCTCACTGTCTCTCCTTCTCTCTGTATATCTGACTTTCCAATGAAAATTAATCTTTTAAAAAATTGCATAATAATACAACAATTTCTTAAATGGTAGACTTCATAAGTCTTAAAACTTTCACATGTATAGTTACATTTTAAAATCACCATATACATGATCTATGAAAACACTGTCCATCTATTTTATTTGATTTATCCTGGCCCCAGACAATGAATCCCAACAAAACCATTTTATGGGTAACTCAATAGTAAACCAAACACTTAAATGGAAATAGAATGAACCACACTTTAGTCAATGAATTCCTAACTTTTATTCCTGAATGAAAATGTTAGATTATATCCAATTTTCATGAGCAAACTATCATCATTCATACAAGAATTCAAAACTGATGATTGACTTAAATGTAAGAGCTACAATTATGTTATTCTTCTAAAAATATTCAGAATAATCTTCAGTGACCTTAGATTACACAATGGTTTCTCACCACAAATGATCCCAGGAAAAATTGATAAACTGTATTTCATAAAAATCATTTACACTTCGAAAGCTAGCATAAAGAAAGTGAAGACAATTTACATAAAGGAATATAATATTTATAAATTGTGCAATTGCTAAGGCATTATTTTCAGCACCTATATATATACACATATATGTGTGTATAGATATATGTATATATGTATATAAAAAATCAATTTGAATACTCAAAAAAAATGCTCTGTTGAAACACCAATGGATACATATTACATACTGGAATGAATGTAATTTTTAAAAAACGAGACAATACCAAATGTTGGTAAGATTGTAGAGAACCTGGAGCTTTTAAATATTGCTGGTAGAAATTTTATAGCCATTTAAGCAAATATTTTGAAAGTTTTTTTGCAATGTTAAACACACATTTTTTATACACTGTGCCAATTTTATCCCTAGATATCTAACCATAATATGAAAGCATATCAAATTACGACATGTACAAGAAGGATCACAATGGCATTATTATTAATCCAAAAAATGGAAATTAGGTGAATAGATAAACATATTGTAGTATGTCCACACAAATGACTCCTATTGGGAAATTAAAAGAACTGAAATATGGCTACATATGGACTTCAGAAATATTGTTAAGCATAACAAGTAAATTTAATTGGCTGGGACTGTAGCTTATCAAGTTAATTCTTTGAACAACCTGCATGAGTCCCGACTGTCCCACTTCCAATCCAGCTTCCGGCTAACAGCCTGTGAAAGTAGTAGAGGATGGTCCAAGGCATTGGAACTCTGCACCCATGTGAGAGACCTGGAAGAAGCTCCTGGCTCCTGGCATCAGACCAGACCAGTTCTGGTCACTGTGGCTATTTGGAGTGGATGGAAGATTCTCTCTCTATCTCTTTGTCTCTTTCTCTCTCTCTCTCTCTCTCTCTTTGGAACTCTGGTTTGAAGTAAAATAAAAACTTTATTAAAAAAGTAAATTTAAAAGATGACACATAGCATCATTCTGTTTGAATAATGTTTTTCTTAGAATGCCTATTAATTACTCTGTGTAATACTGTGTATTACAATAGAGCAGAAATCTTTATTCCATAATTTAAGTTGGAATTCTAAATCTTATTCCTTTTTTTTCTTTTTGCAAATGGTTGATATAGGAAAAGAAAAGTGCCCAATATTTAACATCCAAATTTCTATTGTAAAAAGTAGTAATACCTGGCTTATATTTACTTAAAACCCAAACATTTAAGTGTACACATTTTAGTGTCTTGTCTTATATATAACAGGAGCTCAATATATATTTGTTAAACTAGTGAATACTAAATTTAAAAAAAGAATGGGAAATATATATATATATTTTCCTTTAACAACCTCCTGACTGTTCTACTCCAAGAATCAATAACTATGAGTATTACTATCATAACTAAAACAACATTGGTTGAACATTTCCTCTTATTTTTTTAACCAGAGCAAGAATTTGGTAAATGTGCCAATCACAGGTACAATATGGAATAACAAGTTTATTATGGTTTTGCATGATTTTAGATAGCATATAAACATTAAATTTATATGCAAATTAGTCAACTGTTTCATTGATTAAAAGATTTTCAACTTTAAAATGGCATAAAGTGAGGTTGATGCTGTGCTGCTGCGTATTAAACAATCACATGAGTGCCATCATCCCACATGGGTGCCAGTCCAAGTCTTGGTTGCTCCATTCCAATCCATCTGCCTGCTAATGCACCTGGGAAGGAAGCAGAAGATGGCCCAAGAGTTTGAGCCCCTAACCTACATGGAACACCCAGTGAAACTCCTAACTCCTGGCTTGGCTTTGCCTAGCCCTGACCTGTGCAGATGCTGGGATAGTGAGCCAGCCGGTGGAATACTTCTCTCTCTGCCTTTCCTGCAATTCCCGCAGCCCCTGTAACTCTACCTTTCAAACAAATAAGTAAATAAACACTTTCTAAAAATGAATTAAAGTGATAAAGACTGAAGAAAGTGTAGACTTCAGGGTTGGCTAACTTAGTGGCTCAATAATTTCACCACAGATTCACCCTTTGTGCACCTACTTGTGTCCTACCAGGTCGGCCTCAGTGACCACTGAGCGTGATGGCTGGGTACGTCTATAGGCTGCTACCTCTAGACTGCCACTACTCAGGACGAACCATCTCTTCTTGGGCTTTGTTCTTAGGTGAGAAGTAGGTTTTGTAGGAAATAATGTACTTTGAGATAAGATGATAGTTAAAATTTAAACCTGAAATTCCATGGTGCGGAATGCATTAAGACTGTGGCATTCTAGAATCGGAAACTATCAATTGTCTGTGTTTTTTAAGATTTATTTTTATTTTTACCAGAAAGTGAGATATACAGAGAAGAGGAGAGAGAAAAGAAGATCTTCTGTGCATTGATTCACTCCCCAAGTGGCCACAAAAGCCAGAGCTGAGCCAATCCAAAGCCAGGAGCTTGTAGCCTCTTCCAGGTCTCCCACGTGGGTACAGAGTCCCAAGACTTTGGGCTGTCCTTGACTGCTTTCCCAGGCCACAAGCAGGAAGCTGGATAGGAAGCGGGGCCCATATGGGATCCTGGAACATGCAAGGTGGGGACTTTAACTGCTAGACTACTGTGCCAGGCCCATATTGTCTCAGATTTTTGTAACAGCAGACTGAGATACAGAGCTACAATACCAGTAGCCTTCTTTAATGGGATTTCACCTTCCAGGGTCATATGCAAACTGCTGCGTAGTAGAATTTGTCCAGACTCAAAGTAACTCTTTCCAGGATTTTCAAATCCACTGAATTTGTAAGCTTGAAATATTTATGTGGCAAAATTCTTCCAATTTCCCTCTCTTCTGGGTATATAATTGAAACCTCTTGAGCTCTGCTTTCTTTTCTTTATCCAATTTTCTCTAATATTTCAATTAATAATAATTGTTTAAAAATAGCCTAGATGTTTTTTTCTAAGTCATATCCGTAATCTATTCCTCTTCACAAAAACTCCCCCCCATAACATAGCTAACTTTACCTTCGCAAATGCATTGTAGCCTTACAATTACCTTCAGAGGGCCATCCTGCCACCCCTGACTCAATAGTATATACTTCTTGTTTATTCTTGCCATCCTTGATAATCCTATAACCATTTTTTTTCAATGTGATGAACTTGTTTCCAGATTGTTTGAAACTCCATAAAGATAACCTAAAAAGACAATATTTCAATTCCTTACTGTCACATATTTCTTTGCTCCTGTCATTTTTTCAGTCTAGGCTTCAGCTCCTTCAAAATTCTGGATCAGCATGTAATCCCAAGACATTGTGTTTATGCTTAACTTGGTTCACATTCACTTGTTTATTTAATCATTTTGAGATTCTATTACAGATAAATTCTCCATGAGTCCTACTTTTTCCTACACCTACCCCTCCATTGTCAGTTTTCTGATTGAAACAAGTAACTGCAGTAATTTGTACAGAGCAAGGGGATATATGCTACATTATGGGCACAGTATTGTACCCAAAGTTACTACCATTTTGATTCTGCCCATGTTGCTATCCATCATGTTTCATTAAAGCCAGACTTAATTAATGACTTTGTTAGCATATTAACACACACACAAACAACTAATTTAATAAATGTGAAGAGGATATGAATAGCGACCTAGTTCCAGAACAATTTAGTCAACAATATACTAACATACATTTTTTGTTTACTACTTTAAATCACAAGTGCAGCTACAGACAACTCTAAGATTCTGTTGTTATCGTCCTCAAAATTGCTATTGTGAAATCCTAACACACAAAGCCTCATGTTTGGAACAAAACTTTCAAAGAGATAATTAATTTAAAGGATTCCTTTAGTGTGGGCTCCCATACAGTCTGATGGATGGCCTTATAAGTGTAGGAGATTTTGAATCCAAAGGAACTCAAGGACACAGAAGAAAGACTCGATGCGGATACAGTGATAAAATGGACAGCATCAGGCCAAAGAGAGTGGCCACAGAAGAAAGCAAACTACTCCACACCGCGCTCAGACTTCCACTCTGCAGCATAAGAAAGGACCATGCTGTGGAAGCCTCCCAGCGCAAGGTGGCGAAGATAGCAACCATCCTTGTTTGAATGGCACATCTCAACCTCAGACTCTATAGTTTGCCTTGTAAAAACAAAAGCAGACAAGCAATAGATTATATAAAGAACATGGATAATGTTTGTGCAAAGTCAAAAGAGCATGTTCGATATAGTAGATGTTTCTTAAACAGAAAAACTATCAATCTGGGCCCAGCGTGATGGCTCCCTTCGCAAGCACTGGGATCCCATGTGGGTACTGATTCCTATCCAGGCTGCCCCACTTCCCATCCAGCTCCCTGCTTGTGGCCTGGGAAGCCAGTGGAGGATGACCCAAAGCCTTGAGACCTTAAGAAGAAGCTTCTGGGTGCTGGCTTTGACTGAGCTCAGCTCTGGCCATTGTGGCCCTCTGCAAAGTGAAACAGCAGATGGAAGATCTTTTTGTCTCTCCTCTCTGCCCCAATTATGCTTCTCTATTCATATCAATGACAGAGTCTTCATCTCTCATTTAAATTTCTGTTTTAACAACACTTTCTGCCTCCAGTCGGTTTCATAAAATTGTCTTGTTTCTGAATGCTCCTCTCATCCTGTCTCCTTAACCTGTTTTCTTCAAACAATGTGTTTACACAAGGATTTACACACTTTCCACCTACCTCCAACAATGTAACAAAAGCACCATGTGGGCTGGGCTTTTGTTTGTTCATCATATCCTGGCATCTGGTATAAACACTGCAATAGTATAGGAAGGCGCTTTTTAAAAATGAGTAGTTTGGGGCCCAGCGCAGTGGCGCAAGTGGTTAAGGTCCTCGCCTTGCACCCCCAGGATCCCATATGGGTGCCGGTTCTAATCCTGGCAGCCCCACTTGCCATCCAGCTCCCTGCCTGTGGCCTGGGAAAGCAGTCGAGGACAGCCCAGAGGTTTGGGACCCTGCACCCACTTGGGAGACCCGGAAGAGGCTCCTGGCATAGCATCGGCCATTGCGCTCACTTGGGGAGTGAATCATCGGACGGAAGATCTTCCTCTCTGTCTCTCCTCTCTGTATATCCGCCTTTCCAATAAAAAAATAATAATAAAAATGAGTCTTTAAAAAAAATGAGTAGTTTGAGCCAGCTACAGAATCATTTAAACCAAACATTTTTGAAATTTTGACATGTAAGAAAGTAATAAATTGTGGCTGGCATGTCTAGACTGCAGACACCAGAGTCCTTCCTATCCGGACTAAGCTGTAGCTCTTCCACTGAATAGTTGATAAGGAATCATGAAGCTCATGCAGGTCCCAGGTTCTGCCATTGCCATTGCTCTCAGAGCATGACATCAGACAAGGTTAAGTGTTTCATGGCAGCTTGGTTTCCTCGTCTGTAAAATTAACAATCATACTGACCTCACAGGAATAAAGGGCAGAGCTAAGTGCTGTGTATGTCTTTGTTAATCAAAATAGTACGTGAGGATCTAGAGTGATAGACAATAGGCCAAAGAAAAAAGTTGGAAAAGCAGAGTTTAGGGAAGTTTGGGGAAATTTGATGTAATTTTTTTCTGACCATTAAAGTAAGAAGAAATATATTGCCTTCCCCTGACTTAAACCAGCTTACTGTAAATTGAGATACAAGTTTACTCTAAATTGAGATGTAAACCATTCTTAATCGACTAGTCAGAATTTCAAAGACGTGTGCAATCTGAGGACAGTCAGTCTACAGGACCCCTGTCACTGATTTTCTCTCTTCCTCTTTCCCTTTCTCCCTGTCTCCCCTCCCCTCATCTCTTCCAAGCTGGGAGATACAGTATCTTTGGCAGGTACAGGAAAGAAGGATTGAGTTTAGCCTGTCCAACTACCCAGGAAGAAAAACAGTCCTTGCGCAGGTCTCCAGGCTGCATTTGGAAGAGAGCTTCCCATGTGTCGAACTCCCATCAGCATAATCCCCAGAGACGTGCTCTGGCTGTGGCTTCCTAGAGGGAACACCAGGCAAGCCCTACTTGTTCCTTTTTTTGTCAATACCCAGAGAACATGCTTCTGCATCTCCCGTCTTCTCAATCTTCCCTCTCTGAATCTCTGGGCTCCCTAAAATGTTCTCTAAAGAAGGACCTAGAGGGTTTCTCCCCAAATGCTTGACTGAGATTTCGTCACTGAAGAAGATACAGTGCTGTGAGTCTCTAGTTTTTATGTTTGCCCCTGGTCCCTCTGGTTGGTGAAGCAGGCCCTTGTTGCCAGACCGTTGTTGCTGCTTGGATGCTCTATAACGAATTAGGTCTCCAGTTGTTCCTAACTGCAATAGATGGACAAGCCCTCCCTGCCATGTCTTAAAGGGAAATGGCCACAATCAATGAGTCTCCAGATAGCAAACTTTCCAGCAAGGGAAAGCTCTGTAAATGGATACTATTATTATTGGTTAAAAAATCCAATGTGTTATTTTTCACCAGTATGCTAACTCAGGATGTATAGGCCTCCTAAGAGATATTGAAGAAAAGCGAGCAACTGTGAAGGAAGGAGAAGAAAAAGCCACACAAATGAGTTGCCACAAGTTTAATGAAAACTAATCCCATTGCTAGGTTCTTGCCAAATAACCAGCTACTTGGGCTCTGTTGTGGCGGTTTATAATGCTACATCACCCTCTCCACCAAATTGTTTTCCCGTAAATCTCTGTGGCCATCCATTCCTGTCTACACATTATGTTCCCAAAATAGACACCATCTAAAAATCTCTTCAAGAAGCTCTGTGGAGGGAGGCCTGAACTGCAACACTCCTCCTGGAAGAGATGCAGCATTTAAGAGCCATTATGACAGCCACCGCCACAAAGCAGAGCCTGCAAGGAGTTTCTCACCACAGTTATTCTGCTTCTGAAATGCACAGCCCAGGGAAAGAAAAGTGTCAGCCGCACGGCGGACGTGCAGAAATCCAAGTTGCATCACCCTGGCGTGCCAGGTCTTGCAGCAAATGAGAGAGGTAAGCTACCCCCTGCTCTGGGCTGGAGCAAGGAGAGCAGGAACCACCAGCCTCAGCATGGAATTTTCCTATTTCCATTTGGCATCACCCCATTGGGATGATTTGAAGTGGTTTTTGGAGAAACATGTTCTGTTACTATACTAGTGCACCAGAAATATCATCATGCAAGCCTGCAAATCCATGGAAAAAAAAGTGTGATAGCAACATCACTTGGCAAGTTTGCAGCTGCACCTCAGAAATATTGAGGCACATGCACATAAGGACAGAAACATGCTGTGCCTTAACTTCATCATTTCATTGGACATGTAAAAAAAAAAACACCCACCTACCACCTATTTGGACTGATATATTAGGCAGAGTGATGGCCACCGGTAAGGAAAGAAGAGAACCAAAATAAATATGATAAGTTAATGTGATGGGGGCAGGGTCTTAAAACACTTATCTCAAACAGGTAGGAGGGAAGAAACTTGTGTCCACAAAGACATTTGGATAACCCTCCTGTCCACCCCAGAGATATTTCTTGAATGGTTCAGAAAAGCAAGACAGGTCCTTCTGGTTAATAAGCAGCATCTGCAGTATCACTTCGACTGTGACCTTTGTCTATTTAAAAGTAAGCCCGTCTTTGTCCTGTTTGGCATTGCATGGAAAGGGGGACTCATTATCATGTCTATCAAACCCCTTTGTTAGTGTGGTTCAATAGGAATTAGGGAGAAAAAAAAATCAGTGCCTCTCCCTCCCCCAAGGCAGGAGGTATTTCTTCTCCAATGCTTAGCCTCTGCCCAAGGATGCCGAACACCCCTGCAGTGCTAGGCTCCAGTATAGTCGGGATGCCTTCTCCTTCCTGTGGAGTTAAAACTGAGATCTAATTTTTGTTCTATCCTTGGGAACAAGATGACCTCTATTCACCAGCAGCTAGTCCAGTTGCAAGCACCAGTGAAGAAGGGGGCTTCAAAAGTGGACTTTAAACAGGATGCAAGCAAGCAAAGCCAAGAACTGGCCACCTTCCAAGTTCTTTCAGGCCAAAGAAACCCATCTCATATCAAAATGCTGAACTGCAAAACAAACCTGATTTCAGCTCGTGTAAGGTGGAGAGAGGAGGGGGGGAGGGGAGGGGAGGAGAAAAGAGGGAGGAGGGGGATAGTTGGTTCCAATTCACTTACAAAAATAGACTTCCTGTCCTACTCAAACTGTATTTCCACAGACCCTCATTCCACAGAAATAACAGAAATAAATGAACCTAAAAATCATGATGAAACAATTAGATGTCTTACCTGATAAAAGGAGAATTACCCATCTGCAGTGAGGAACAGCATCTCCCAAAGACGAGGTGATAACGTGCCTCCAGTGCAATTACTCCGATTCCTTTTTGCAAAAGGAGACCAAGTATTTACAAGGGCTGCAGTCTCACTGGAGCAGAGCACACACGCACGGGTAGACACACACGCACACATGCACACATGCACCAGAGACCTCTGCAGTATCCTCTCAGCTTCATCCTCGCCTCATTCTATGGTACCTAATACAAATCAGCAAATAGCTTGTTTGGAGAGAGAGAGAGAGGGAGAGAGAGGAAAAAAAAAAGGGGGGGGGGGGGAACAGCACCTTACGTTACACCGCCATCTAGTGGCCAAGAATAAATTCTTTGATCATCTGCATTTGTCTTTGTCAACCTCTTTCCTCATTCAACCTCTTCTTTCCCTTGACTGTGGCTTTATCTTGTCTTTCCCTTCATTCCCCAATCTCTCTATTCTTCCACACACCCCATAGCTTCAAGATGCCAAAAAGCTTAAAACTAACTGCAACTACTTTCAAATATATCAGCAACTTCAGTGCTATTTTTGCTTAAAAATATTACTTCATTTTTATTATGAGTTATTGGTACTTTACATATTTTACAGTTCATGCAGAAACATTATATTTTCACGCCAACAGAAATATTAGGTGCCTTTAATAAAAGAACTATGGCTTTACTCTGAGGGTGAACTTGCATCTATCCTTCATTTTTAACACTGAGTTGTAATAATAGGTTCTTTAAGTAGCAAGTTTGTGTTAGGATGAATACCCAAAGTGTGAAAACAAGTAGTTTTTACTTCAATGCTTTCAACATATGCTTTCAAGTAAGCCAGTGTATTCTTCTATGGAAATTTACATTTTCAAATCTTTCTATGTAATTAGAGGTGAAGCAAAAAAATCTTTCTAGTCTTTCTTTCTATGGTCTTACTCTTTTTCATATGTGAATCCAATTCAGTGTTATTTATTGATAAAAGTAGGAAAGTCATATAGATCAAAATTTTTTTCTAAAGCAATAGTGAATTCATGCGGAACTATTTATAACTATGAAATTAAATAGCACTTTCCATGTTATACTTTAAAACATACCGTGTCATACTTACACGGAATCAGTCTTAACATTTGGTCATGCATAAATTCAGAATTAGCTGTGTGCAGATTATTCGTTTGCAGTAAATGTTTGACCCTGGCTGTTGTCCCTTGACCACTGATCACACTTATTGGTAGCAGTCATTGCAGGTGCGTTATCATTTACTAATGGCACTACCTTCCACTCATCTGGACATTGCAAAGCCCACCGGTGTTCTATATGCCTAGGTCAAGATTTTTTTTTTTCATTCTGTTCTCTCTGTGTTACTTGACAGCAGGCAGAATCTGTTTGCTTTTGTAATGATAGAAACATTTTCTGTTTTCTTCAATGAAATATAGTCACTTTTTTGGCTGAAGGCATTGATTATGAGAATTAATGGCTGTTTTCTTTCAGAATTTGAAAAAAAATGACCATGTCTTGCTTGCAACTAAAAGTTTCATCCTTCTATAAACAGACATGTCATTCTTCAGAACTGGAATACCTTAACAACTTCGGCAATTCTAAATATTCCTTTGTTTTTACAAAAAAATGTAAAATATGAGCTGTTTTATGAAATTAGAATATCTTAAAATTATGTGTTAATATTTGAGGAAAAGAAAAATGAAAACAAGAGATGATCTGTACTGCCTTATACCATTATTGCAGCTGCCCCATTTAAGTTGGTGCTAAGAGTTTTGTGGACACATTTTATTCATCTTCCAGATCATAAATTCCCTGTGGAACTAGCTCTGCATTCTATTTATCTTTGGATGGTAGCCTAATTTATTAAGATATAATTTTGTCTCTTTCTCAATGAGCTGTTTCTACCTTCAAAGAATGAGATATCCATTCATTCTTCCCGAACCGTTATAATGAACCAATCCATGAGGTCTTACGTAATCTCTTCTCAGAAGATGGAATGAATTTATTGGGCATTTACTGTAGGGAAGTACTTCTCCCATCTGTGAATGCACACCTTGTGGACCCAGCCCTAGGGCTTCGGGCGTACCTTTTCTGTTATAATTCTGAACATGAAAGCAGCAGATGTCCTTTATCCTTCTATGGCACTGTCTGTGCTCCATCCTAGCTTTATCACTTGGTGGCTAGCAGTTCAGTATCAAAGAGAAAAGAGAATTTGTAGTGCAGCATCACTAGATCTTGGGCATTTTGGAGGGAGCAGTGTCACTCAGGTGAAAAAAGTTTTGTCAGAACTATTTGTCGGATAGTTTTCAGACTCACAAGATTTTCTTGTTGAAATTAGAATACGGAGCATGTTCCAGAAAAGAACAGTTATCTCAACATCAGAGGGCTAAAAAATTAATGGAATTAATACCTGAATATTTACTATTTTGCATAAAAGATTATTTTTATTATGATCATTTAAAAAAATGTCCATCTTTTTGAGATTCGAAGCTTTAATTTCGATGCTTTATTAAAGGGACACATTAGTCAGCTTAGGGCATGGAAAAGATCAGTGCCACACTGTACTGGTGTGATACTACACAAGGCCTGAATGGAAGCAGACCTTCTGACCGTGATGAATAACTCCAACTGAGACTGCTCATTTCAGAGCCAGGATTGGAACACAAAACAAAGGATGATTGCATGATTAACTGAATTCAAATCCTGGCTTCCTGCCTCTGTTCTTGAAAAATGAAACTTACAACACTGATTGTATTCCACAGTAACAGTAGATTACTACATCATGATCCTGTTTTTTTGTAGATGTCAATTTTCTAATAATGGTTCTGGAAATGCACTGATTTACCACAAATGTCTTGGTCCAACCCAAACATTTAGCACCCACAATTTTAGACATGGAAACTGTTTTCCAGCCATCAAGAAGGAATGAATACTTCACTTGAAATTTGATTTGTCCTTTTCTTTTTTAAAGATTTTTTTTTTAATTGGAAAGGCAGATATGTGGAGAGAAGGAGTTGCAGAAAGAGCTTCCATTTGTTGGGTCATACCCCAAGAAGCTGCAACAGCCAGTGCTGAGCCAGTCTGAAGCCATGAGCCAGGAGTTTCTTCTGGGTCTCCCATGTGGGTGCCGGAACCCAAGCTCTTGGGCTCTCCTTGACTGCTTTCCCAGGCCACGAGCAAGGAGCTGGATGGGAAGTGGAGCAGCCGGGATTAGAATCAGCACCCATATAGGATCCTAGTGTGTGCAAGGCCAGGGCTCTAGCTGCTAGGCTACTGCATTAGGCCCATATTGTCTCTGTTTTTTATAACAGCAAACTGAGATACAGAGCCACAATACTAGTAGCCTAGGCTACTGCGCTGGGCCCTGAAGTGAATATAGAAAGTACCTGAGATCATGCAAATTCATTTTAAAAGGCAATTGAGAATTCTTGTTTAGAACAAGAGTCAACTTGCTTTCAACAAGTTTAAACAATAACTGGTCTACTGAACAGGATTTTTTTAAAGATGTATTTTATTTTCATTAGAAAGTCAGATATGCAGAGAGGAGAAAGGACAGAGAGGATGATCTTCAATCTGATGATTCACCCCCCAAGTGGCTGCGACAGCTGGAGCTGAGCCGATCTGAAGCCAGGAGCCTTCTCCGGGTCTCCCATGTGGGTACAGGGTCTCAAGGCTTTGGGTCATTTTTGACTGCTTTCCCAGGCCACAAGCTGGGAGCTGGATGGGAAGCAGGGCCACTGGGACTAGAATCAGTGCCCACATGGGATCCCAGCGCGTACAAGGTGAGAACTTTAGCTGCAAGGTTACCATGCTGGGAGCCTGAACAGAATGTGTTATAGGTACCAGAGAGGACATCTTAAATTGTGATATGCGTATGTGGTCCATAAATTTAAAAATTAAACTAATTTTTCAAACAAGATATAAAGTATCTGAGAAAGGTCTTCCCCTAATTTTAAATCATGAAATCAAAGTCTTTATTGGGTGGTGATATTTGATCCTTAGATTATCAATTTAAATTCACTTATAATTAATGTGAACAATTGAAAATTTTTGTCTTGCAGATTTGCTCCTAAAATATTTCTCAGGTGTCTACAGAATCCATGTTCCTGTTGGCATACACAAAGCTA
The DNA here is from genome assembly GCF_017591425.1 of Ochotona curzoniae. Taxonomy (NCBI): domain Eukaryota; kingdom Metazoa; phylum Chordata; class Mammalia; order Lagomorpha; family Ochotonidae; genus Ochotona; species Ochotona curzoniae. The sequence continues at coordinate 28,510,537 of NW_024465369.1, forward strand.
TTTAAAATTTTATAAAATATTGTATGAAATTATTCATTTTACACCGAAATCTTTATGGTACTGGAAAAAGGAATAGTAAAGACATTTTTTATAGCACCATAATGTGTGTTACAATGAAAGCTAAGGGAGGGAGGTTATGAGATTATGACAAACGATCAGCTCTGCCACTTTTAACTCCATGGCATGGAAAGTTAGAGTTGAATGCTGTGTTTATAGGTAATGATTTTCAGGCAGGAAGGCAAAGTGGGGCTATTTTCCTGCCGTAGCTGGTTAAGCCATCACCTGTAATAGCAGAATCATACATTTGCACCAGTTCTAGTCCCAGCTGCTCCACTTTCCATTCAATGCACTGCTAATGCTCCTGGGAACCAGACAAAGTTAATCCAAGTGCTGGGCCCTTGTCTTCTCCATGGGAGATGCTGATGGAATTCTAGGCTTATGGTTTTGGTTTGGCTCAGTCCTGATCATCATGGTTGCTTGGGGAATGAAACAGTAAATGGAAGATCTCTCTCACTTTGCCTGTAACCCTGCCTTTCACGTAAATAAAAAACAAAATTAAAGTATGCAGAATTACTTGTATCAGTTAATAGTATCATTTGTGTTACATTTCAATGTACTCCAACATTAAATAAATCAAGTTAGCATTCTGTATGTAATTTAAATCTGAAATTGCTTACATTTGAGGACAGAGTTTATTTTTGCTGTTTTCTAGGCTAATGTGTATGAGTAAATTACTAACAGTTGCTGAATATGACAGAAAATTGGCATTTTTCATAACAATGAAGTTGGTACTTTTTCCTACACAAGTCAGAAGCCATCAAATCGTCATTACTTGGCTTTGTTCATTTCTTCTGCTTAGATCCTCTTTTCGTTGGCCATATCCCCATTCGCCTTCCTACTGCCTGACCCCACCGTATAATCACTTTGATAGCAAGGACTTTCTGTCTCTTATTCCCAGAACGTATCCCAGTGTCTGTGGTTGAACTAAAGTAGTTCCTGAAGATGAACTGATGACATCTACTGAGTTCACATGAGTTGAAATTCCAAAACAGAATTCCAAAGAACCCTTCAGGGAGAATTGACCATTTTTTTAGGACTCATGAAAAGAACATCAGTTGACACAAAGAATTAGCACTGCTTTTTGGAGATGCTTTTAACAACCATTGAGGATTCCTGGAGCTGAAAAATTCTCAGAGCTTATTCACACAGAGGTTCTTATTTTGGATATGAGGAAAATGAGAAGTCACGTGCCCCCTCCAAGGTCACGTAGATAGTTTTGGACCACAAACATCCATTCAATTTTCCACAGTTTAACTATGAAGGAAATTATTATTGAGTAGGTGCATCAGCAGATAAGAAGCAAAATGGAAGGGAGGACATTATTTCTAGATATGCCCCAATTGATTTTCACTCATTTCAACAAAGAGATGGATGTGATAGGAGATATTGATGGCAGTCATAAGTCATAGCTCAAGAAGGTGACGGCCTGATGAACATTGATTATTGAAAAATGAAGAAACTGATCATTATGCAATCAGCTACATATTTCTTCTCTCTCTTTTTTAATGAATTGGGTTTCTTGAAATATTTATTTTTATTGGAAAGTCAGATACACAGAGAGGAGGAGAGACAAAGAAAGATCTTCTGTCCATTTATTCAAGTGGTCACAATGGCTGGAGCTGAATCAATCCAAAGCCAGGAGCTCTTCCAGGTCTCCCGCATGGGTGCAGGGTCCCAAGGCATTGGGTCATTTTGACTGCTTTCCCAGGCCATAAGCAGGGAGCCAGATGGGAAGCAGGGCCACTGGGATTAAAACCGGCACCCATATGGGATCCTGACACGTACAAGGTGAGGACTTTAGCCGTTAGGCTACTGTGCTGGGCCATCTTCTGTCCTATTTGTTTGTTTGCTTATTTTTCTTATTATCCATGATATGGCTTTATTGTTATGGAGATTCATCCTCCACCTTCCCTTCCTCCCTTCCCATTCTCACCTCCCCACCACTATTTTCCCCCATATTATAACAATAGTATTGCCCTTTAGCAACAGTCACAAATCCAACATTTTGCTATGTGAGTACATCATGGAATTGTGGTATAGGCAATGGTAGAAAGTTAATATCCTGTTGTCAAGGTATACCAAACCATTTCATCGGGGTAAAGATGCATACTGCAACATATTTTCACTTCTGGTATGTTAGTCTTCATTATACAGTTCATCTATGAGAATATAGGTGTATACATTTTACCTATATTTATAGCAGCACAATACACAGTAGTGAAGACATGGAAACAGCACAGATGCATGTTGAAAGAGAGATGGATAAGGATGATGTGGTATATCTGCCTAGTGGAATACTACTCAGTTCTTAAAAAAGAGTTAAGTTTTCCCATTTGAAAGAAAATTGTCCCATTTTCTGAAGACTGTTATACTCATTGCAATAAGCCAACCCTGAAAGGAAAAATACGCTGATACAAGACAACCTTCATGCAAAAATATAGAATAAATAGCTACACGTGTTTTTAAATATTAACCACAAAATATCCAAACTCAAGGTCATGAGCACCTGATAGGCAAGGGCACAACACTGACATGCAGACTAAAAGTGAGCCTCTGGAAATACTCAGGAAGCAGGTGATTTTGAAGCTTTATCATTTCATTGAAGAGTCAAAATAGAGTCTAGGACATGTATTTCTGTTTCTTGAAGCTAATAAAGCATATTCAGAGCGAAGTTATCTTTCACAGAGAAATAATGTTTCATCTTCCTGAGTTGTGCCTTAGCTTTTTCTCTCTCCCTCCAACATTTCAAGGCCTCATAAACCTTTGGTTTAAGCATTAAAACAGGCATTTGGCTCATAAAGCACTGGATCAAGGCATAATACAACTGGTTGTTTCTTGGAACCCAAATACTTACCTTCCATTTTAATGAAGCTTCAAATCAACTATCATTTGCTCACATATTACAAAGATTTAATTAGATTATTTTATAAAGAGAACTTTCTTTGCACTAAAGGAAATAGATATTTATGAAGGCAATTCTTTATTTACAGACTAAAACTGAACTTTGCCATAACTTTGCATAAGCAAATATGTAGTCCTTTTCCCCCTAAAGGACTGCTGCCAACAGCTCTTTCCTTTTCTGTTCACAGACACAAAGCCATTGACTTTACCAAGTACATAACAAAGCCCTCCACAGCAAATGCAAATTTCATTATAATTAGGTGCTATCACATTCTTCAGAGAAATTAACACTTTTTCTCTCACATTCTTAAGCAGTTTAATGTTCAGAAACCAATCCACAGACTTACTCCAATCACACATGATTCCACTTTTTTCTTTTCTCTTTCCTGGGAAAAGCCAAATAATGCATGGAAGACATTAGGGTCCGTTTCAGGGATTCAAACTCTTTAGAAGAGTTTGGCAAGTGAGAGGGAAAGCAGTGCACAAAGTGTCAGATGATAATTACATTTAGTTTTGACTTTCGTAGAATACATACGAAATCTGATAGTTTATAAACTGAGTTCATAAGCTGCTATTTATAAGATTTTCCTCGTTATGATTAGACAGAGGAAACCCAAAATGTTGTACCCCCACCTGGGATCATTTCAGCCTGAGCATAGAAGTGATGTGTTAGAAAGTTGCAACCAATCCTTATGTGTAGTCTCCCCTCTTGTTCACTGCAATGTACACAAGGAGAAAAAGCCAATCCGTTTGTTTATTGTGTGATGTTGAAATGAGAGAACTACTCTGTTTTTATTTTCCATGGCTTGTGATACACAGAGAAGTTCAGAGATGAGTTCTTCTCATTATCCATTTATTCTTTTTAAAAGTTTCTTTCTACATTTGCTATCATAAAATCAAAGGAGCTTGTATTCTCTCTGAGGGGAACAGTAGGCTGAATAAAGCAGGTAAGAACTCCATGTAGACATGTACTTCTCTAGCTGGGATATTGGATGTGACAGTTTACAATTCCATTCCCCTTATTCTTTCTGCAAGTTCAAGCAATCACATAGCATGCATCTTTCCATGATTTCAGCAATGATAAGATCTCTCTCCTCTTTCTCTCTCTCTCTCCTCTCATTCTCTCTTCTCTCTCTCCCTCTTTCTCTGTCTCTCTGTCTCTCTGTCTCTCTGTCTCTCTCTCTCTCTCTCTCTCTCACACACACACACACACACACACACACACAGCTGGTTATTGTTCCATCACCTCTTTTCATTTCCTCTTCATTCTGCCATATGACAGGCACCTCCAACTGTTTTGACCATTACAACCAGAGCTACCGTTCCATAACACAATGATTGTTTTAAATCACACTCAAACAACTCAATAACAAAAATAGCGTGACAGGGTAGTCTTCTACCTATGGTGCTGGCATATGGTATCCTTTTGAAACCCAGCTCCTCCACTTCCTGTCTCACTACCTGCTCAGGGCCTGGCAAAGAAGTGGAAAATAGACTAAGTCCTTGGGCCCTGTACCATGTGGGAGACCTAGAAGAGGCTCCTGGTTCCCAGCTTCAGGTCAGCCCCACATTGGCCATTGTGACCATATGGGGAATGAATCAGTGGAAGAAATCCCTTCTGTTCCTCCCCCCACATCTGCCCTCTGACTCTCTGTAACTCCGACTTTCAAAATAAATCGTATAACAAAACAGGCAAGTTATTCAAATAGACATTTTCCAAAAGAAAATATCAGTAATCACCAGACAAATGTGAACTGAAATCACAACGAGGTACTATCTCACCCTTGTTATATTGGCTGTTATCAAAATGACAAAAGATGTTTGTGAAGATGTGGAGAAAAGGGCACCCTTATGATACTGTTCACAAATGTAAATCTGTACAGCATCATGGAAAGCAGTATGGATGTACCTCAAAAATTATCATATGATCCAGAAATTCCATTGTATATATACTCAATGAAAATTATATCAGTCTATAAAATAAACATGTTTTAAAAATATTTCTTTATTATCTTTATTTGAAAGTTCAGATTTTAAGGAGAGAAGGAGAGACAGAAAGAAAGCTCTTCTGTCCGCTGGTTCACTCCCCAAATGGACACAATGGTCATAACTAAGCTGATCTGAAGCCAGGAACCATAGCTTCTTCTGTGCCTCCCACATGGATGCAGGCCATCATCTACTGTTTTCCCAGGCCATAAGTAGGGAGCTGGATGGAAGTGGAGTAGTGGGAACACAAACTTGCACTCATATCGGATCCTGGCACTTACAAAATGAGGATTTAGCTTTTGAGCCATTGTTTCAGAACCTATTAAATAAACATTTTTGCTCTGACATTTATTGTAACATGAATGACAGCAGCCCATAAATGGAAACAAACTAAGACCATTGAATCATGAATGGATAAAAGAATGTTCCATATATACAATGGGGTACTATGCAATAATAAAAAAGTATTAAATCTTGTAATTTGCAATAGCATGCATGGAACTGGTAGTCATTATGAAAAATGAGATAACATAGGTACAGAAAAACACATATCTTGCGATTTCACTTAGCGAGTGGAATTGAGGTTACCACAGTCTGAATAGACTAAGAAACTTAGAAGGATGAAGAAAAATTTATCACCAAGTGCCAAGTTGAATTTAAAGAGAAGAAACAAATTCTGCTGTTCAATTACAAAAAATAGGATGACTGTAACTTATAGTAGTGTATTGCATACTCTTTAAAAGCTAGAAGATGGTGTTGTGCTGGATTTTGAAATCCCCAGAAAATCAAGTCTGAAGTTGGTGCTAAGGCATAAAGGTGGTTTATTCAGGTTAGCGTAGGTCTCCCAGCCACCTCCTCCAGTCCAGCACGGCTGGGCTGGGGGAGGGGCAGCTGCAGCCGAGGCTGCAGCAGGATCAGCAGGGAGGACAAAAGAGAATGAGAGAGAGAGCTCCAGGTTGAACAGCCCAGCAGTTGTTATACATTTTAGGCTTTTAATTATACAGTCATGATTTAGCAGGCTTCTATTGGTGGGTTTGAAGCAAGCAACTTTCAAAAAGTACAAATTGATGAGCTATAGGGTGGTGGATCTTATCAAACACCAGGTACCTCCTTCCTGAGGAGTGGTCTGCCTACGTGACCTGCCAGGTGTCCTGCTGGGTGTCACATAGACTATCAGGCCTGGAGTTCACACGGTCCCCAGCCAAGCCATTAAGGTAGGAATTACAAAAGGCAGAAAACATCTAGGTTCTTCAATGGGAATCAAAGATATGATAAACGTTTGAGGAGTTAGGTATGTTTACTCCATTTGGATCAGAACAGTATACAGTAAGTCATAAATATGTACAAGTTTTTGTGTCAATTTCTAAGTTAACAAATATAGGTATTTAATAGCTTACAGAGATCAGCAATATCTTGTGATAGATTAATTTTAATATATTAGGTCTTAGCAATGTGCCTACTCAGGAATAAATGTATTAATATGCAAACATTATTATTTTGAAGTCAATTCTAACGATGAAACTTAAGAGGAAAATAAATATTGCTAGTATTTATTGAGCTTATATCATGGGGCACTGAAATCTCATGGATGCTATGACCTTACAGACAAGACAACTAAAATTCAGAATAGTTTAGTGTCTTGGCATTAACCATATAGGGAGGAGGTGCTTGACTGTATTCTCTCTATTTTTTTGTTGGTTTATTTTTCTTAAATTATTTTTTAATAATCTTACTTAGTTGATTAGGGTACAAAGGGTCAAGGTCTACAGGGTGAAAGTAGATAATACCATTGTTTTCACACTAATATTATCATTTTTCCCTGTATCTGGGGTTAGGGGAATAACAAAGGGAAAAGCCCCACCCAACCTCCCCCCCATCCCAGATCCCCAACTGGAGGCGTGCTCCAAGGGTCCTGCTCAAACAGTTTTGATAGTTTATCAGTTCTGGATTGCTGTCAATCTCGCAGTTTCAATTGCAACGAAACCTATTCAGAGTCCACTGGTTGACAGTCTCTTCATGGTTGTTTCTAAGATCAGCGGTTCAGTTGGAGGGATCTCCAAAGAAACTTCATCTGAGATGATCCCAGATCTGATTCTTGTGTGAGTTTGCTAGTACAGACTCCAACACCATTCGTCACACCACTTAGCTTATGCACATGCTGATTGTTGCAATCGCTGGATCCGTTCGGTTTGCAGCCCTGTCTTCCTCATGAACCAGCAGGTGTTGTAGTCCAGCTTGATCCTACCCACTTCATACTCGGTCCTCACTCAAACCAGTTGGAGCTGCAGCCTAGTTGGGGCAACTCCTCATAACCCCCACCAATTCTGCCCCCTACCCTGGTTTACATGCTTGCCAGTATGTACCGCAGGCTTGTCCAGTCTGTCTCACATCCCATTTAGCTCTCGCACATGTCAATGCGTATTGAAGCCTAGTTCAACCCGACCTGCCCTGTTATCCAGCCCATACACCTACTGGCAGGTGCCTTTTTGTCTAGCCACTTGCCTTTGTCCTGGTTTTTGTGCTGTCCAGCGACAGTGGTAACCCTGAGGGAGGTGCCCACTATTTCCCTTCTGGACCACACCCACTCCCAAATTATGCACTCTCATGGTGGTTCTGGCATTTGATTTGACAGAATTAGCTCCCAGTGCCAGCCTCTGCCAGCTAATGCTGCAGCTAAGCCCAACCAACCCTCACCCACTCTAATTTTTGCTTGCACCAGTTGGAACAGTCAGCCCACTGTGGCCCTTCCCTTATCTAGCTCACATGAGGCCCACAGGTGTTATATCCCTGCTCCCATCCCGATTCACACTTTTCAATGGAAGTACTTGTCCAGCAGGGGAGCCCACATTGCCCTGTTGGCTTTCCCTCCTCCCCCTGATTATCACATGTGCTGTTTGGGCACTGCAACCACATCTGGTACGGCTCATCTTACCTTGGCGTTCTGTATTGTGCACTGGTTTTTGTCACCACCGAACCTGGCTCAACCCACACTCTATTCTGGTGCGCAGATTTGCCAGCAGGTGATGTGAACAGGTTCAGCCTGGTCTGCCCCGACCAATGCCAAATGTATGCCAGTGGGAAACTTTCCATGGCCTGTTCTGGTCTGTTTACTATTGTGCTTCTTGTACTTACCTGCCTGGTCTATGTCCTGCCAGAGGAGTTGTCCAGGCTCCTCCATCAGAATCTCTCCCAATGCCAGATTTTGCATATACCAGTGGGTCCATGAGCCAGCCCTACTCAGTCCACCTCCTGTCCTAGCAGGATCAGTGGCTTTTCCTGACTCGCCTTCAACCCAATCTGGTTCTTACTATTGAATGTTTCAACCCAGCCATGGCTCTTCCATACCCATATACAGCTCACACATGGTTCAGTAAGGGCTGAGACCTAGCCTAGTCTTTCACACATATCCCCTGGTTCAGAGCACAAGATGGTGCTAGAGTCTAGGCCGGTTTGGTGTTTCTAGTCCCATTCCACACTTGTGCCAAGGGAGACTAAAACCATATCCTGATCAGAACGCAGTCCCCATTCCAGCCCACATGCCCCTTGGTGGGAACGTCAATGCAATTAGGGTGTCCCCTTAGCTTCCCAATCGGGCCTATTCCTAGCCTTAAATCACATGCAGGGCAGTGGTTGCTCTGACTCAGCTTGGCAGAGCCCCTCACTTGTCCTGGCCCCTTAGATGCTGTGGCTTAGCATCCCTGTCTCATGCAGATCAGTAGGTGCAAGGACCTACTTGGCGCGACCTGTGTTCCAACCTGATTTCTGTTGTTTCTTGTGAGTTAAGGTTTGTTCAGCCCTGCCCATTCTGCCCCCTTCCAGTGGCAGCCTGGCCCACCCCACATTCTGTTTTAGGATGCACATTCAGGTGCTACTGCCTTGACCTGCCCTGACTGTTGTGGGTTCCTTTACCTGTGAGTGATAACAGGTGGCATGGTCACACCTAGCTTAGTCCATTGCAACCCTAGCTTGCGAGCTAACCAAGGGGACTTGTATTTCCACAGGGTTGGGCCCACACAACCCCACAGAGCCTACCCCCAGATCAAGTTCTCTCGCATGCTGGATAGTGTCTTGACCTACCAAATGTGACCACTGCACGACTCCACAACCCAGTCGGGTAATGGTACCTAACACTGCCAAAGAGGCCCCCATCCATGGCTTTGGTGTGCGTTGGTGTGTGGCCATCAGTGATGTTCTATGCTAACAGCCCATCTCTGGATTCCTAATTGGGCTGGTGAATCTATTTAACCCAAATTATCTTCTGGATACTTCCCTCCACACCACCAGGTCTCAGTCCCCATGCATTCCTGAAGTTTTCATGACCCACTGGGAATCACCCCAAATTCACTTCTCACCTACAGTCAAACTGGCCTTAGTCATGGGTGTCCAAGGGCAGCAACTATATATCTTAAAAACCCCAGTATTCGCCACCGGGCGGCCAGTAGGCAAAGCCTGGCACCACGTGGTGCACTGGCAGCCCAAGGCCGAGGACTCATTCACTGCCTTCCAACAGTATCTTTAGCGTGAGTCCCCAGCATTGGGTCCGACCTGGCAGGGGCACCCCCCACAGCCACCACACTGCAGGAAGCTGCAGTTGCCCCCAACCCCAAGGCCCGAACCTTGACTGTATTCTCAATGCCAACAAACTATCTGCAATATTCCCAATCTTACTGTAAGGTTGTATCAACTTGCTTCATATAAAACTCTGCAATTTCACATCGTAAAATCATGTTTATAAACTTCTGGAATTCATGATCTAAGAACCAAGGGAAAATGACCTAGCTGTTCCTTCCTAGTCTGGTTTATTTCACACTATATTTACACAGGATGAAATTGAGGAGACAATTCAACCTGTGGCACAGCCAAGAAAGTTTTGATGTTTATGGCAGATGCAGAGCCTGGATTTTGGTCAAACACAATGGGGGTGGCTGGTGGTAGAGTGGGAGTGTGACAGATGGCAGTTTGCTTCTTTAGTCTTCCATGCATTAGAAGGAATGACTGTTTGAAAATACTCTCACCAAGTCAATAAGTAAAATAAACACTTGGGGAGTGCAGAGAAGTTGCCTTGATCTAGTATGCCTTGATCTTCATCTCTAGAGTTCTAAATTTGTTAAATAAAAGGAAAAACTAAAACAGCATAATTAGCTATCATGAATTGTTGACTAGACAGCATCAGAAGATCTATGTTGCAAACATCATACTTAGAGGTATTATCTCTCACCTCATTTCCAGAAACAAGGACCTTCTTTCCCTAATTGACTGTGTGAAAGTATAAGCCACAAAAATATTGACACTTTCTAACTTTTAAAACTTTGGTGGCTTCTAAGAATGTGGCATTGGACTAGCACCATTGCCATCTCCTGGCAACATGCTGAAAATGAGAACTCTGGGCCTCCACCCAAGACCCATTAAATCAAAATGTGGATTTTAACAAGATGCCCAGAAAATTTCTGTGCCCATTAATGCTTGAGAAGTAATGCTAGAGACCCTTAGCTGTGTTCGTCAGAGCCAACCTCAGCTCTTTCAGCTGAACCACTTCTCTCTGCATAGGAAACATATAAATTGGTCACTCTGCCTTTCTCACAGTTCCCTAGTCACACCCAAACACCTTTGGAACCATGCTTGCCTGCAGCAACTTAGATCCACCATAAACGCCTAACACATTCTCTAAGTGACATTTTAAATGCTGATGGGCTTGTGTGGCTCTTCAAGGAAACATTAACTTTTGAGTTTCTCTTTCCATGGGCCCATTGTGCAGAGATATTTGCTGAAATACATACTCTTTTTATCCCAGAAATGACTTTCTATATAGATGTATTTCTTGTTAAATTTATGCAGTTTATCATTAATATGTGTCCTTGTTATCTCTTCGTTTCAATTTTTATTTGTAGGCAGAGAGAGACAATGAGATAGAAGGAAAGAGAGAGAGAGAAAGAGAGAGAGTGAGTGAGTTAAAGAGAGGTATTTTGTCCATTAGTTCACTCCCCAAATGCCTACAAGAACTAGGCTGAAAAAGGTTGAAGACAGGAGTCCAGAAATCAACCCAAGTCTCCCATGTGGATGACAAGGACCAAGTACTTGAACCAGGCTGCAAGTGAGCAGAATGTTGGATCAGAAGCAGGGCAGGTCTGCAATCTATTAGAGCATTTGCTGTTACGTATACGAATGGAAATATAAAAATGAATCATTTGATAATGCTAAATATGTGCATTTCTTCTTTTCTATATTTCTTATTAATGGAGATAGCACCTTAAATAATATTTTCCATTTGTGCAAAGTTTTCTATAACATGCATTCTCAGGAAATGGATAGGTTTAGTAGAAGAGTATGAGCCTTTTGATGTTGATAGGTTCTCCAGATGTCCATCATTCTATTAGCTGAGAGTTTCCATGGAGTACTTACCAAGAGAAGCCAAAGAGGGTGGAAAGGAAAGTGTATTTTAATACAAGAAGGTACCATGTACAGAGAGATGTGAGGATGAGTCTGGGAAAGTGAATGGAGTTTGAGAAAGGGATCAAAAGGTAAGGCCACACAAATCTGGTCCACCTGCTAAACAGATATAATGGACTCACACACAGTGAAAACAGGATTGTCTCATGTCAGGAAGCTAAAGTCAAAGATTTTGTTTTGCCTTTCTACCAGTTAAAAGGAGTCATCCATTTCCTGTCATATCACAGGATTATGCTCTTTCGGAAACTTCATAAAGGAGATTATCACCTACACTACTTTCCTCATATAAAATATAGTGCCACTTAACCAGAGAAAATTAGGACTTTCAGTACTTTCTGGAACAAAAGTGATGAGAATGGATAGCCTTAATCCTGGTCCATCTGCATTAATCAACACTTAGGCTGATTCCATATCTTGGCTATTGAGAAAAATGCTGAAATGAACATCAGAGTGCCAACATCTGTGCAATGTCAATCTTAGTTCCATTGGATACTATTCTAGAAAGATAATTGCTGGTTCATATTTATAGTAGTTCTATTCTCAATTCAAACTGTATACACTATTAAGCCTGGAAAAAAGAATTTGGCATCTTGAAATACTGAACTTTTATTTTCTTATTATGAAAAGATAAATGGGAAATAACTTAGTGACTCTCAAAGGGTCATGTCTGAAGAAATATTAACATAATCATTCAAATATATGTCATTATTATGATGACTGACCAGAAATACACGTATGGATATCTCAAACTAAGTTCTTTTATGTATCCAGAAAAAAAGACTTAATTTGAAGTGTTATTGTAGCACACAGAAAAGTTTCTGAATCTTGGGAAAAAATGAGTGTGTGTGTATGCAAACATGTATACAGCTTTTCTACTTTTCTACTTCTACCTTAGGAAATTGCTGGACTGAGTAACTAAATTAGTTAAAACAACAATTGATAAGATGTCATTACAATTTTGAGACCCTAACATGTAATGTAATTTTAAAGGCTAACAACCTGCACTCATGTTGTCAAAAGATTTATTGTTTATTTTACATGGAAAGTCAGAGTTATACAGAGAGAGGGTGAGATAGCACAAGAGGTCTTTCATCTGCTGGTTCACTCCCTGAATGGCTGCAACAGCCAGAGTAGAGCCAGTCTGAAGCTGGAAGACAAGCTGCAGGGAACACAGTCTTGTGCCATCGTCCGATGCCTTCCCAGGCCATAATGGGGAGCTGGATCAGAAGTGGAGCATCCAGAACACGAATCAGCACTAATACATGAAGCTGGTGCTTGCAGGCAGAGGATTGTTAGGCTGTTATGCTGCAGTACTGGCCTCATTATTACTTGTAAAGATAGCAAAAAGAGCTTACTATTTATTTCCAGACTGAAATTTAATGATTTTATGTATATGATTGGACCTCAATTGTCATCTGTGAAAATTGGATGATCATGAATTGAATGGCTTTTATCGTTGAAACTCATGAATGAGATTGGGTATTTGGATAGAACAACTGTAGAAAGCTGGTTTTTTTATGTATAAAGGAAGGCAAATTTAGAACATTCAGGTCCTGCAAAGTGAAAGTGAAGAGCAGAAAAGGCAGAAGGAAGAAGAAGAGTGAGGGGAGATGTCCAGAGCTTTTCTATTCAAAGTTAAAGATGATCGGTCTGGTAGAAGTCAGCAAAAGAGAGAATCTCAATCACTTTAGAGAGTGATGATATGGCATATGTAGAAAGAGGGCTTTGGGATACAAATTCTGTATGATTTTAAGTCACTGAAATGGAGTACAGAAGGGATTTGGACTTCCAGATTAGAGTTGATAATTGTTTGAGCAAATCACATCCAGATCACTTAATTGGACAATAAAGCCCCGATTGTACTTGGTTGCCCAAGTAATACATATGCTTATTGAACTCTTAATAGGGAGTTAACATACACCAGGATTTCTCAAACAAGGATGTAGGAATTTTGCCTTCAAAAGACGTGCATTAAGGTCTAGAAATGTTTGAGTGTCACTAGTGGAGCTTGTTGCTGACAGCTCTTCAGTAGAGGTCAGAGATGCTGCTGAACAGTCTATTCTCAGGAGAGATCCCACTGGGAACAGTTTCCAAGCTGAAGTGTCAATAGCATGGGGAAACAGACAATCAAACAGGATCAGTGATATGCACTAAGTCATAGAATTAGCAAATAAAAGAGACAGTTTCTCGAGTGTTTTTCCCATCACATGATTTAACCTCTCAGAGTTGAAGTTCTCAGATGAAACTTTTGGAAAGAGGGTTGTTTTGCTTTTAAGATTTATCAAGGGAAAAATCCTTGAGCCTATGAAACTGTGTTATGGAAAGTTAAAAACATAATAGTAATAAAAGAAGAAAAAAAAAGACTTATTCATTTGAAAATCAGAATTGCAGAGAGGTTGAGATAGCCAGATATTCACCATCTGTTGGTTCACTCGCTAAATGGCCACAGAAGCTGGCAGCTTTATCTGGGTCTACCTGGCATAGGCCCAAAGTCTTAGAACATTATCCACTACTTTCCCCAGGCAATTAGCAGGAAGCTGGATCAGAGAGAAGCAGCTAGGACACTAACCAGCACCCATATGGAATGTGGCTTCCCGAGTGGGAGCTTTAGCTGCAATGCCACAATACCAATCCCCGAAAATACAATTTTTAATGGCTATATTTAGTATTAAGATATTCAGAATAATTATAAAAACGTTTAAAACACATAATTTATTACACTGGATATCTAGGACATGAGGAATATAGACAATTTAATTACATAAAATGTGTTCAATATTACACAGCACAATTATCTTTGAGATATTTAATGAAATTACTGTCCAGCATAGTGTTTCTCATCCTTTAGCACACCTTACAATTTACCTGGAGGATTTGTAAAATTATAACTTTTCAGAACTCTTGGAGATTCTGACTCAACAAATCTGAAGAGAATATTGAAATAAACAAGTTCCCCTGTAATGCTAGGAGACCACACACTGAGAACCACTGGCGTAAAAATTGGTAGGTACTTAGCATCTTATTACAGGTATTTAAAAGTATTTTAATATCTACAATGTAATTTTACTTTAGTATAGATGAGAAATCATAATCCACTCATAGAAGAATATAATCATAATGGTGGCAGAATGGAAACTTACTTAGATCTTATTTAGCTCAAAATCTTGACCTTAAAAATAAAGAACTTAATGTCTTCCTTATAATAATAGCCAATAAAAACAGAATTAAAATTATTTGTAGATAATTGAGCACTATCAGTGTTATCCCCAATATATGTAAACCAAGACATTCTAAGTAGAATTAAATATTCATGCACATTTCCAACAATACATTTATGGAGAATAGTCCAAATGCCAAACTAAGCAGAACCTAATCTAATGGGGCTCATAAGGAAAATGTTTATTGACATTAGTAATATAAAATTAAGCCCAGAGGGACAATAACTGCCGCATCAATTATTTGGAAAAACATGTATATGCTTAAACACTTAAATATAGCATAAAATGATAAGAAGTATGTTTTCTTCATAAATAATCAATGTGTTACTTTTAATCATGGGTAATAGAGTAAAACATACCAACATGAAAATTCATTTCAGAGTATCATTCAACTTGATGAAAAGCATACAAGGCATTTCAGATGCCTTTGAACTGTTGATGTAGAAGGTGTGCATTCACTCACCTGCCTCCAGCCAATGCTCATTAATAGGTACCTGAAGAAATGATAGAATATCCAACTCTCCATTTCTAGAGTTGAGATCATGCAGGCAATGATACAGCCTTGATTTTCATAATTCATGAAATCCTGTCTAAGGCACTGAACTCCACTTGCCAAGAACATGTAGACAAAGCTGCATTTACCCATAACTGTAAAAATACCCATCTATCTTGTAAATTAGGCTTCATCTGTTGTGCCATCATCTCTGATTAAAGCTAATGAAAATTCCTTGCCAATATCACACTGCTGCTGCAACCTTCCCTAGGACTGCCCAACGCTTTCTGCAGCACTGGGTAAGAACCTGCTATTTTAACTAATTTCTGTAGTAGGACACAGTGTAAGAGTCTGAAGCAGAATTAGTGGTATAATGTTTCTACTTTTACTCATAGGGTGAATAACTGTTCCTCTCACACTGAGGACCATCCCTCCAGGTCTCCTAAGCACTGCACAGTTTGAGCCAATGCAGTTAACCTAGCAGCATTCAGCGTTAGTATCAAATGGCACTTTTACTGCAGTATTCACCTGGCAACCATGCAGGCAGGCTTCATTATTGAAGTCCTTCAGCTGCCAGGTCTTACAGGCTCTGTTATCACTTTAAAGCATCACAGCAATCACTAACAGAAGAAAATGCAGGCAGAAACATATGCAAAGCTCATCACACAGGAAGCAAATTTACAATCAGAGACAAGGGCAATTTATAACAGCCAAGAACTGCAGTGAATCTTCCAATTACAAGCTAAAACTAAAAATACTCTCCTACAACAACTCTTATCCTAATATTTGTATACAGTATCTAAAAATCAAATCAACATTTGTTCCTTGCTGGTTAGAGATGATACTTGTTAAGCAAATTCTAATTTATAGTTTATTTACTCAGTGTCTTAAAGCTAGGATTACTGGATGACTTGTGGTGCTTTGTCAAGCATGCTGAAATAACTGGGATCTCAAAAATTTTTTCCCTGCACATCTCAGCATGGCTGATCGGATTCTGCCAAGATTATAGTATATAAACAACTGAATCATGCAAAAATATTTACCCCCAAAAGATGTAGTAAAAGCTCAGCTTCCTTCAGTCTCCATAGCCCCTGAAATGTTAATCAGAAGGAACAGTCCCATGAGTTTCCTCAGGCCAGCAGTGTGTCTCCTACACTTGACCTAGACAGCCTTACATAACGAAGCATCAGTGCTGAGGAGCTTGCTGAATGTCATCACCAGGAGGAGTAAGAAGTGTTGGCAGCAGCAGGCAGGCGGCAGCCTGGGAGTTTGCATGGAGATGATGAAGTCTTTCTTGTCTTCCTCTTTTGAACTGTTTCAGAAGGAGAGTTAAGAATAGCTCAGAAACTGGGCTGTGTGTGTGTGTGTGTGTAATGACCAGAAGCACAAAATCTGTATCTTTCAGCAAATGTGAGGCGCTTCCTTCAGTGTTTGCAGAGACCTAAAAGAATGATCGTCTATCTATGAAGTCCAGTAGTAGTCCTGACATCTAAAGTGAAGGGGCTGGTAAAGCAAAATAATAGCACAAAGGCTGCTGTGGAGAGCGTTAGCCTGTTTTTAACTTCTCATGGTGAGTACAGGGGAAAATATGAATGTGTAATGATTATAATAACAGTTGGGAGTAGAATTTGTTTCACAGGATGATAACTAAAGAATTTGTAAAAATGCTTATGTTCCTTAAACATCTTGTTTCAGGCAAGAAGAGGGATTTTTACTCATGTGTAGCATTCAAAATGTGATGGGTTAAACTGTGTTTCATATGCTTTGACTTCTCAATTTATCGTGCAAGAGGTAAGAAAACTGGGAACCTATCCACACTGGTTCAAAGAGGAATGTCAGGTGTGCTAATCGGCTACTTGTGTTAGCTATACTGCAAAACAAGGTCTGATTGCAACACCAGGTTTTGTATATAATGGATCAATTTGTAGCTGCCAAGAACAGTTCCTGAGCAGGGAGCAAGCGGGTCACTCTGCTTTCCAGATAAGCTTTGGTAGACTTGGACATCTGGAGAATACTTTAAGCAGCAAATTAAAAATAATGCACTCTCCATCTAATTTTCATTCAGTTATCTTAAATGTGTGCAATTCAAGTTATGCCTTTAACAACTCCAGGAATAACAACTCCAGGAATAACAGCTCCAGTCCTCCGATGATTGTGAGTACAATGATTCGGTGTTACTAATATAAGATGACCGTATGTTGCTAAATAATATATAAAGTTAGTTTTATATGAGATGTGGACTAAGATATAGAATTCCTGAGGCAACAAAGAAATCATGCATCATTTAAAAATAATGTTAATGTTTTGTTCTTAGCTGGAAAGCATTGCCCTGAGAATAGAATGATGAAATCAGAGAATTTAGGTTTATGAAAGAGCACAACAATCTAATTCCACCCAAAAGAAGTTCACTGGCATACCTTAGCTGGCACAAAGGGAAAAAAGTGTTGGAAAGTAGTTTTCCTGATGTTTACGTGGTGTTTTGCCACCATACTATAGTGAGCAGTTGTCCTGTGATACTACCACAAAGGTTTGATGTAGAGGTTTTTTGTTTGTTTGTTTTCCCCTCATGAAGTTGAAACAGAATGAACTAGCCCTAGTATCTGCTTTCAGCCATAGTCTGATTTTAGAAAAACAAGTTCTGTAGCAGGTAGAATAAGGAATTTTTCTCCATCCATTTCTTGTAACTGTAACAAACATGTTAGTACAATAGTCTTAGATTGTGAAACCATGTTCTGAATGGTCTAGAGATTTGATGATGGTTCAAACCCTTTATCTTGTTGATGAAGATTGTGGTATGAGGCTTCTTTGTCTTTTGGTGATCAAGGTGTGTAAGTTAAACAATACAATGGATGCAAATAAATAGAGATAGAATGCGTTAGAAAGCATCCAGTGTGTTTCCATTTTGTAAACGGCCATTTCTGGTCAGGCACTGTGGTTTTCATCCTTGCATCCTTGCTTATAGCACAATGTTTGTTGCGCCCTCAGCAAATGTTTGGACAAATAAATAAGTTGAGGAATAAAAAATGTTCATGTATGTTTACGGGTAGAAACTGTATATGCCATGGCCTGGCTGAATTCTTTGGCGGATTCATCCAAGGACTGCATCCAAATGACGTATTAGTATATACTTAATTGCCAAGATAAATATTTTTGAAGTATTTGGAAATTTTATAAAAACTTCACAAAGTTTAGAAACATATCTTGAATTTCTCCCAATTTGGCTAATTTGATACAGGTTTGGCTGAGAGGCGACCACTCACAGCTTAATGATAGTTTCGTTTGTTTCAGCTGACCTTAACTTGGAAGTAGGCTCCAGGTGGGTTAGGAAGGCCCACAGTCCTCGGGATCCTGCACTTACTTTTCTTCCTCACAATTTTTTTTTTTTTTAGCCTATGTGGGTTGTTTTTGTTTGTTTGTTTGTTTGTTTGTTTTGTCTTCATGTTCTCAAGATTGTTGTATCATCCCTGATTTCCAGATTACATTTTAGGTAGGAAGGTAGGAAAAGCAAAAGTTACAATGCAGGTGCCAGCTGAGTCAGCTTCAAAAGCTTGCCCAGAAGATTCCTATATCGTCTTTGATACCTTATGGATCACATCTGTGAGACTTTCTGCAGGGCAGTTTTAAATAAATATTTTAAAATGAGACCATTGCCAAATGAAACAGGGGTTCTGTTTTTAGAATGAAGGGGAGTTTATCCCCGTTCCCCCTTCAGATTCTTTCTTAGTAAGTAGTTTTGGCTACTTGGAAAAATTCCAGGAATTCAGCATGATTAGACAGTGTAATGATGATTTATATTTCAAAGGACTAAAAGCCTGGGCATTGGTGCACAGCAGTGTAAGCCACTAACACTTTCAGTCCATATTGGTGTGTTGGCTTGAGCTCCAGCTGCTCTCCTTTCTTTAAGATTTTTTTTTTTTTTTTTGGAAAGCAGATTTACAGAGAGAGAGAGAGAGACAAAGATCTTCTATCTGCTGGTTCACTCCCCAAATGGCTGCCATGGCCAGAGCTGAACTGATCAGGAGCTATAAACTACTTCTTTGTCTCCCACATGGGTGCAGCTTCACAAAGCTTTGGGGCATCTTCCATTGTCTTCCCAGGTCATAATCGGGAAACTGGATTAGCAGTGGAGTGGCCAAAACACAAACTGGCACCCATATGGGATTATGGTACCTGGAGGTGGAGGATTAGCTAGTTAAGATATCGCAACAACCTCACTGCTTCCCTTTCAATCCAGGAACTTTGGAGAGCAAGGGGAAGAAAGTCTGAGTACTCGAGATTCCAGTCTATCTGTGTTAGAGATCTGGATGTAGGATCGTTCCTTCAACATGTCTCAGCTTAGGCTGTTAATGACCATTGTAGCGGGCCCAGCACAGTAAGTAGCCTAGTGGCTAAATGGTTGTCTTGCATGTGCTGGGATCCTGCATGAGCACTGGTCTGTGTCCTGGCTGCTCCATCTCCCATCCAGCTCCCTGCTGTGGCCTGGGAAAACTGGGGAGTGAACCTGTGGATGGGAGATCTTTCTCTCTGGTTATCCTTTTCTCTGTAAATTTGCCTTTGTAATAATTAAAAAAAAAATCCATTTGGGCAACAAACTAGCAGCAATGAGGTCTCTGTTCCTATTTATGTCTCTTAAAAATAACATCTTAAAGAATAAAAGAAGTCTTTTCATTTTATATCCAATTCTGTAGAAAATTCTTTTTACTTGTAAAAACATAAAGCTAATATTCCTTAATATTGTTAATAATTATTCATTCTATAATCACAGTTGTCTCTAATAATATGATTATTTTACAGTATTTATCTAAATGATGCAATTTAAATCCAGAAATTTCATTGGGTTGCTGTGTCTCTGAGTCTGTCTTTTGGAAATAATGGTTTATTGATTGATTAGACCAGGCTAATATTTTATGTAGGATGTTTTATCATTGGAGTTTGTCTGCTGCTTTATGACGTCATTTAGTTCATTCTGTATGCTGTACAGTGACTGTGTTTCAGTTGTCTTAGTTCTGGTCATATTCTAATTATTACATTTTATTTAAAAATTTAATACTTTATGGGTGAGAGTGTCTTTCATATAAAAATTCCAATCAATTCCTGGTAATCCACATTTTCCCATCCTTTACATTATTTTTTGATTGGAGCCTTGAAATTCTATTTTTGCATAAAACAAAAACTAAAACTATAGCCACCATACATGCTATGTAACACTTCAAGCTAAATCTGATTTGGTACCCATTAGCCAAACTCCCTCCACCCTGCCATTTCTTCCGGTGTTGGTAATAAAGGCACCATGCTCAGTGAAGTAGGCCAGACACAGGAAAAGGCAAGCATACTCTTTCCTCATGTAGAAGCTAATAAACTAAGTACAGAATGGTGATTAGTGTCCTGCTTTTGATAGTTAGGTTCGAACGTTACTGGATAATTTATATAACTATGTTGCAGTCAAATAGATGCAAAGAGAAAACTTAGATAATTTTTTAAGTGAAAAAGAAAATAATTTGGTGCCTGCATTTTACTCCATGTCCCTCTGTTTCCAAATTGGGCTATCTAGAGTTGTTCCTTTCTGAAGGGACTGTGAAAAAATATGTTCTAAATTGAAACCTTAACCCTTGAAATATCAGCAGTTACTAAGTAAAATAGTAATGCATTGTTATTGTTCTTGTTCTGTCAGCTAATTTGCAAGAATCAGATGTACTAAGACCCAGGGAGCTCATTTTAGCCAGTCCATGGACAGTCTTAAACACTTTCAACTCGGTTACATGAATGTATCTAAACCAGGTCTCCTTTTTTTTTCCATGTTGGTCCAAGGAATAATGCTGGTATCCTTAAAAGAACCTGGAATAAGGTTTCTGCTCCACCCTAAAACCTTGCTGTAGGCTTTTAGAGGATCACTGGATAGCCTGGAATTAAAGGCAGAAACAAAAACCCTCTAGTTCTAGAAAAGTTGTATTCGTCTTACTTTTTATCAAACCCAGCTTTTATACAAAAGATAACTTCTTCTGAACCCAAATCAGAAATACCTTGAAAGAATTTGTTGAAAAACAGTTGTTTTTCCAAGACTTGCCTCTTCATTCAAAACCTGCATAAAATGTACTATTCACTATCTTAGAGAAATAAATATGGGAAAATCTTTGAAGAAAATCAAACTATAGTCTAAATGGAGACTGTAATTTTTTTTTAATTGGGCAGATAAGAATTTTATGTCATAAGCTCAAGGGAAAATAAAACTTCTTTCCATAAATTTCCATTTTAATGTCCAAATTTAACCCACTGTCAGAAGATGTACTCTATATCTATTGGAAAGTTTTAATTATTCCAAGTTTAACTTGATAAAATGTGAGATTTTCATTTTTCCCTTTTCTAATAAACACCAAGTTCCACAAGAACTATATCCCAAAGTCATGTTAGCTTAGCACATTGTAGTGCCAACTCCTGCAAAGCTTGGCTGGCAGTTGCCATCTGTGTGCACATCCATGGATTCAGCAAAGTACAGTCCTGTGGCTTCTCTAGACAGGAGGATTTCAGAGCCATCTTCCAAATGGAAAATGAGACAATGAAGAATCGCACCTACTTTTTTCCCCCAGAAATGACACCCAGCTGGCTGTATTTCGGGGGAGAGGAGATAAAATGTAATAAAAGGCTGAGAAATGCCCCTAGCAGGAAACCACTCTCTTTGATTTAATTTTATTTAAGGATTTACTTGTTAGAAAGGCAGAGTGACAGAGGAAGAGACGAGGAGGGAAACAGTTCTTCTATCCGTGAATTCACTCCCCAAGTGGCCTCCACGGCTGAGACTGAGCCAGTCAGAAATCGGGAGCCTGGAACTCCATTTGGTGTTTCATCTTGGTGTCAGGAATCCAGATATTTTGGCAATCTGCTATTGATTCCTCAGCTATGGTAGTATATAGTGCTGGCCCTTGACAACACCCTTTCTAGAAATTCTGGTGATCATCAAGCTGTCTTTGTCCACATTTTACAGTTGAAACATTAAAAAATATATCAGTTTTTAGCCAATTTTCATTTTAAGATTAAACTGAGCTGAGAGGAGTTTTTTGTGTATGTGACAATGAGAAGGGCTCCCTCTTGTGTTTGTGGCATGATTGTGTTTGGCACTTTAAAGTGGGACCCATTGTCTTGTCCAGTGGCTGAATCCTTCTCTTGCTTGCATCAGGATCCCACAAGGTTGTCGGTTTGTGTTCTGGTTGCTGCGCTTCCTATTCAGCTCCTTGTTTGTAGCCTGGGAAAGCTGTAAATGATAGCCCAAGGCCTTTGAATCCTGCACCCATATGGGAGACACGTAAGCTCCTGGCTTTGGATCAGCTCAGCACTGGCCTTTGCAGCCATTTTAGGAGAGAGCTAGTGGAGGGAGGATCTTTCTGAGAATCTGATCTGCCTTTCCAATAAAAATAAATCTTTAAAAAAGGATAGAATGGGATTCCATCTTTTTTCTGTCACTTTGACCAGAGGAATTTTAGCATAGGCTAACCAATGTTTATATTATAGTACATAGAATTACAGTCTTCTACTTTGTAAATAAAGCACCTTAAATTGTAGCAGTTTTATATGCCATGAGAAACATGACTGCCCTACATAAACCTTAAATAGGTGACTTCTAACCCTATTCTGATAGTTCCCTTCATCTAATGTATTATTTGAAGTTTCTTTGGTTCAGACAAATAGTCAGAAGGGACAGAGGTGAGGGATAGAGTCTCTATAAGGAAAAAAATTCCCTGAGGATTTAGCAGATGTCTTCCTATGTCTTACTGGCCAGCAGTTTTATTTTCATAGGAGCAAAGGAAGCAGCTAAGAAAATGTAGATTTCAAATTGGGTTCATAGATATTTCAATCAAAATTCATTGAGACTATTTGGGAAAGTGAACAGTGAACCAGTGGATGGAAGATCTCTTTATCTCTCTTGCTCTCTCTCTTAATCTGCCTTTCAAATAAAAATTAAATAGAGCTTTAATAAAACCTGGGAACAAAATGGGAAGGAAAATAGAAAAATATGGAAAAATGATCTCTACAAAAAGGAAAGTCCTGGTAGTTTTGAGATGAATTCTAAATGGTAAACTGATACTCTAGAATAATGCATAAGATCATAGATGATTAGAAATCTATAAAAGTGGTCTGGAAATACATTGTGAATCTAGAGTAAGTATGTTTTTCTGTTATACTGGAGGAAACAAGGATAAGCCTTCCCAATTTCTTAGGAGCAATTGCCTAAGGAATCAGGATATTCCATGTGATATTTTTCATAAAAGGACTGGGGAAAGCAGCTGCACTTAAGTGGTGCCCTTATCAGAAGTCCAGCTTATCTGTTTAAGTGCCTAGATGATAAACAAAAGGATCAAAGCAGATATTTCACCAGATAGGCCAGCTAACATGGTGGCTGAGGTGAACAGTGAGTGACACTGAGGTCCTCATGAGCTCTCAACATGGTAGGGGTTTTGAGTATCTGTTGATGCTTTCATCTTGCGTATGTTGCAATCCAATTTCCAGCAGCAAAAAGGGGGGGAAGGAGAGACAGGGATGGAGGGAGACCGTCTCTATTTTCTTATCTTTTTCTTTTCTTTTGTTTTATTTTTATCTATCTAAACAATCAGACTAGTTTCATTTAAAAGCAGTTAAGCAGTTATGTAACCTAATGAATAATGAATCAGGATGTTTACCATTGCATGCTTTCCAGCCTTGGATTCACTTCTGAACCTGCTGGGATAAATGCAAAATAGATCTCCTACTTATTCTAAGAAGAGATTTTCTATGAACAAAGCTTGTTCTCCTTAAAGGTTGTGTTAACACACATACAGATAACCCAGAACTTGGAAGTGTTTAAAAAGAAAAAAATGGGGGCAAAGCAAGGGAGAATCATCATCATGTAGATAAGAGAATTGGGTGCGATGGTGTTCAAGAAGAAGAAAAAGGCAATCACCCAATATTTGTCTTCACTGCCATTTGCTCTTTCCTGATCCATTGTGAGTTGTCTTTTGTATAGGAGGAATCTTGTTGTCTTTTGATGTAGGAGGAGTCTTGTTTCATATACGTGCGTGCAGAGATCTGGTTTTCAGAATCCCATTTATTGAAGAGATTCACCTGTCTCCAGATATTTTTAGCTTGTTTCCCAAAGAAATATTGGTTGTGGCTGCATGGATCAATTTCTGGAGTCTAATCTGTTCCAAGGGTCCACATATTTATTTTTGGGTCAGTGCTAGGTAGTTTTGACTATGGTTTTCCTGTAAAGTATCTTGAACAACAATTTTGTGATGACTTGAGTTTCATTTTTAATGTCCAGCGTTGATTGAGCTGTTTGGGGTCTCTTGAAATTTCATTTTAGTCATTTTTTTTCTAGAATTCAGAAGAATGTCTTCAGTATTTTGGCTGTGATCACATTGAAGTTATAAATTCCTGGGAGTAGCATAGAAATTTTGGCTATAATAATGCTTTCACTCTATGAACATAGAAGATTTTTTTTATTTCCTATGTCTTTTCTGTTTTTTATGTTATATAATTAATTGTAGAGCCTTTTATATCCTTGGCTAAATTAATCTAACAAAGTAATATACGATAGACCCACATCAGAATCATATCAAATGGGGAAAAGTTGAAAGCAACTCCTTCTAAGATTCCAAACTAGACAAGATGCCTGATATCATCATTACCAATCAGTATAATTTTAGGAGTTTTAATGAGATAATGAAATGACAGAAAGACAAATGCAAAGAAGGAAGTCAAAATATCCCTTGTTTGTAGAGGATAGGCTCCTATACATGTGTGGAACTAAAAGACTTCACCAAGAGATTCTTGAAACTCAGAGTATGGCAATTTGCAGGAACAAAAAGTGGAACTCAATCAGTAATGTTTGTATACAGAAAGAATGTGATGGGTGAGAAAGAACTTGCAAGACAGGTCTGATTCATAATGGCTACAAGCATTTTAAATAGAATTTTCTTCATACTTACTCACCCAAAAATGTCTTCTTTTTTTTTTTTTTAAAGATTTAAAAAATTTTTATTGTAAAGTCAGATATACAGAGACAAGGAGAGACAGAAAGATCTTCTACCTGATGGTTCACTCCCTGAGTGACCGCAACAGCCAGTACTGTGCTGATCAGAAGTCAGGAGCCAGGAACCTCCTCCAGGTCTCCCAGGCGGATGCAGGGTCCCAAAGCTTTGGGCCGTCCTCTACTGCTTTCCTAGGCCACAAGCAAGGAGCTGGATGGGAAGCAGGGCTGCCGGGATTAGAACTGGTGACTATATGGAATCCTGGCATGTTCAAGGCAAGGATTTTAGGCAGTAGGCCACCACGCCAGGACAAAGTGTCTTAAAATAAGTAATATCTGTACTTCAAAAATCAAGGGCACACAGTGACTTTAAAACTTAAAACAATTTAAAAACTGGTTATGATAAAAGCTCAAATTTGATATTTATTTAACTATTTAATTTATACCTAACACTTAAGAATCTCTTTTGACACTCAGTAAACTCAGTGTTTTAATATATATTATAGAAGATGTTTTAATTTTTCAAGCTCTCACTTTGGGTTTGTTATTTTATTCTTTTTTTCCCACTTTTTATTATATTATTGACAATCTTTACATAGTTAATTAGGGTAAAAAGGTTCAAGGGCTATAGGAAAGTGGGTAAGACTATCATTTCCATATTGTTTCCTTTTTGTACCTGAGGTAAAGGGGATATTGAGGAAGAAGCCCCACCCAGTCTCCCACCCACCCCAGGCCCCGGATGTGGGACATGCTCCGAGATTCTTGCTCAAGTGGTTTTGATAGTTCACCAGTTATGAATTGCTGCCATTCCCGCCACTCCAAGCACGATGCGGTCGTTAAAGAATCCACTGATTGACATAGTCCATCATAGTTTCCATTTGCCCAGTATTTCACTGCCAAGATATAGCTGAGGTGGTTGATTGACTTCTTCTGTCTTCTGTCTTTTGATGGTTAGGGTTCTGAGTCTGGAAGCTCACTTGGGGGAATCCCCAAAGAACCTTCGTATGAGGTGTTCCCAGACCAGATTCTTGTCTGTACTAGCAGGTACAGGGCCTGGCATAGTCCATTGCCCAGATCAGCTGTTGGTTGCAATTGCTGGGCCAGTTCTGTTTTCAGCCCTGACTTCCACCAGAACCAATGGGTGTTGCAATCCAGCCTGGTTCTGCCCAGCACGTACTTGGCCCTTGCATAAACCAGTGGGAGCTGCACCCTAGTTGGAGTGACCCACAGTAACCCGCAGCAGGCCCGCCCCCTACCCTGGTTTGCCAGTTTGTGCAACAGAGTAGTCCAGTCTGTCCCACATCCCATTCTGCTCTCATACGTGTCAATGGGTTTTAAAGCTTAGGTCCATCTAACCAGCTCCACTATGCAGCCCACATAGATGTTATTGGGTGTCTGTTTAGCCATCCCAGCCCCAGTCCTAGTTTTCGTCCCCTCCCGTGGGAGTGGTAACCCAAGAGGGAAGAGCCCACTATTTCCCTCCCAGGTCTCTCTCACTCCTGAATTATGCACTCTCTAGGTGGTTCTGTGGTTTAACTTGACAGAACTAGCCCCCAGTGCTAGCTTCTGCCAGCTGATGCTGTGGCTAAGCACCAACCCTCAACCACTCTGATTTTGTTTGCACCATTAGGAATACTCTGCCCAGCCTGGCTTTTCCCTGATCTAGGCCACATGAGGCCCACAGGTGTTGTAGCCATGCTTAGTCTGGTCTGTCCCCATCCCAGCTCATGCTCCCCAGTGGGAGTAGCTGTCCAGCAGGGGAACGCCACCCCACACCCTACCTCCCCCAACCCCCCGCTGCTCACCCTGCCAGCTCTGCCCCCTGCCTTCCTGGTTCTCACGTGTGCTGGTTGGGTGCTGCATCCACATCTGGTACAGGTCACCTCACCTTGACATTCTGTATTGTGCACTGGTTTTTGTCACCACCAAACCTGGCTCGACCCACACTCTGTTTTGGTCTTCAGATTTGTCAGTGGACGACGTGAACTGATTCAGCCTGGTCTGCCCCGACCCCTGCCAAATGTATGCCAGTGGGGAACTTTCCATTGCCTGTTCTGGGCTGTTTACTATTGTGCTTCTTGCACTTACCTGCAGGGGCTATGTCCTGCCAGAGGAGTTGCCCAGGCTCTTCCATCAGAATCTCTCCCAATGCCAGATTTTGCATATACCAGTGGGACCATGAGCCAGCCCTACTCAGTTCACCTCCTGTCCTAGCAGGAACAGTGGCTTTTCCTGACTCGCCTTCAACCCAAACTGTTCCTTGCTGTTGAATGTTTCAACCCAGCCACAGCTCGTCTATACTCACATACAGCTCACATGTGGCTCAGTGGGGGTTGAGACCTAGCCTAGTCCGTCCCACATTTACCCTGGTCCTCCAGGACACCAGAAGGTGCTGGAGTCTGGCTTGGCTTGATGCTTCCATTCCCAGTCCACACTTGTGCCAAGGGAGACTACAACCATATACTGATCAGAACGCAGCCCCCATTCCAGCCCACATGCCCCTTGGTGGGAACGTCAATGCAATTAGGGTGTCCCCTTAGCTCCCCACTGGGCCTGTTCCCAGCCATAGATTATGCACATACCAATGGTTGCTCTGACTCAGCTTGGCAGAGCCCCTCACCTGTGACCTCTGCCTTAGCGTTCCTGGCTCATGCAGACCAGTAGGTGCAAGAGCTCAGCATGACCTGTGTTCCATCCTGATTTCTAGTTTTGCTTGTTGGCTAATATTTGCTCAATTCTGCCTGGTTACCCTGTTCCATTACCAGTTCACACATTAGCTAACTGTTGGAGCTACTTTGTCCAGCTTGTCCAACCCCTAGGTCTAGACCACATGTTCACCAGTGGGAGCTATGACTTGTCAGGGGAGTTTCCCAAGTTCCTCCACTTGATCCACTTCCAGACCCAGTTCTCATACATGCCATTGGGTTTTAGGCCAGTGACCAGCAAAGTCTGGCCTTTCATTTGGCTTTGTATGAGCTGGTGAATGTTGCAGCCCGGCCCACCCCACCCCATATCCTATTCAGAATGTACATTTGGGTGTTGCTGCCTTGACCAGTCCAGACTGTTGTCAGTTCCTTTACCTGTGAGTGATGGCAGCTCCTGGGTCAAACCTAGCTTAGTCTATCACCATCCCAGCTCTTGAGCTAACCAGTGGGGCTAGAATTTCCAGAGATTGGCCCTATATTCCCCACAGAATCTACCCCCGGATATGGTTCTCGAGTACTGGTTAATGTCCTGGCCCTGCGTAAAGTGGCCCGTCTCCTGATCCATCATCATGTCAGATAATAGGATATGATCTTGCTGGACAAGCCCCAAGCCTTAGCTTTTGCGTGGACTGGTGTTCGGTGCTCAGCATTGTTGAGTGATTACAAGTTCTCCAAAGGTAGAGTAACTGTCATTGGGAATCTTTTGGATTGATTCGTGTCCTAGAAGCTCAGTGGGTTCAAACTGGAGCTACCTAAGCAGCGATTGAAAGAATCAGAACCCCAGAGGTCTAGGCCGGGCAGCCAGCAGATGGAGTCTGGCACCAAATGGCATGCTGGCTGCCTGGGGACAGTTCTTCACCATGTGCATGCCATGGTTGCCATCAGGGATCCGGGCATGAGATGCCCCCTCCTGAGACCCACCAGCAGCTGGCAGGCTGCAAGAAGTTTAAACCCCCAAGCCCAAGGTCGCACCCCTCCCCAATCCCATCCACCACTCAATGAGGGTGGTGGGTGGGCTTTGGGTCTGCCCAGTCATGGAGATTCCCCCCCTTGGTGTACTCACCCCGGAGGGAGCAGCCCCTGGAGCCCAGGCAGGTCTGGGGACAGCTCACTACGCGCATGTGGTGGCTGGTGTCAGGGATCTGGGCATGAGACTCCCTGGCCTGAGTCCCACTTTGTTATTTTATTCTTACAATAACCCTGTAATAGATGGTAAACATTTTCAGTATTCTACCCCCTAAAAAGAAAGTGTAGAAATGACTCTTCCAAGGTCTTGTGCTTGAGGTGCAGACTTTGTCCTGTCAATTAATTAATTTACCTTCGAGAATGATGCTTTGCTGATAAAGGTTTGAGTGTATCTTTAAGTGCATCAGTAGTTCAAATGGCCATTGGAAACCTCATATGTGTTAATCTTTAATCTATTGCTCCTGCAAAATCTTCAAACATTTAAAATCAGAATTCTATTGTACTTTGAACTAAGCTGCAAAAATTCTGTATCGAACCAGAGTCTTTGCACCCCCATATACTTTGATGTAGAAATCTGAGTACATCAAGCATGAGACTAGCAGAGCTTCTCTCTGTTTAAGCTAAGGTGTTCTAGAGATCGAGAATTATGGCTGTTTTCTAAAATGGGAAATCTGTAAGAATCTATTTTGGCTTATTCTTTTGCCTCATTTTCTACTCCCCCACTATACTATTTGGGAAAGGATCTTGAAAAACTAGGTAACTTGCCCAGGTCTCATAAATTGGTCTTGACCAAGAATAAAATTTCTTGGCCATAAACAGTGAAATGGAAGAAAAAAACTGAAACTGACAATAGAATCAAGATTTCTGTAGATAGAGCTGGATTTTATGACCAATTATCAATGTGCTCCATTTGGCAAAACAAAGTCCTTATGATGACATTATGTATGCTGAGACCTCGTACACTTGTTCTTGTATAACTGAAGATTTTGATAATGTTGGGACTAATTACAAAGAAAAGCTAACCAGAACTTAAATTTGTATTAATTAAATTTGTGTTTAATTCTTTACATTAATTTATTTGATCCTCTAGGCCTGCATGTTTACGAGATCTCATGCAGGCTGATTAAAGCCCCCACTTACTTGTTAAGGTGGAGCCTAGAATGCATTTCAGGTGACTGTTCACAGTATTTGCAGCATGTCACACATCAGGTGCAAAGCTCCATAGAAAAATGTGAGTGAAGAATATCCAATTCTAATTTGAAGGTAAAGCTCAAAATTTTGTGAAATTTGGTGATGAAAAGACTTTTCCGAAATTCCTAGCTGTGCTACTTAAAACAGTTAGTTCTGGGATTACCTTTATTTGGAGAAGAAAATCTCAGATATGATTAGTCAACTAGCTGAACAACTGTGAGTGTCTTCAGATTTGAAAACATTGCCCCTTTTTTGAAAGGACAGGTAGTAGAGCTCCAAAGGTCAGCACATTTTGCCCATAAAGGAAACTGCTCTGTCAGCAGGTATAAGTGGTAGGAAAATTTTATCTCGTGCTAGTATTTAGCTGCAGTCTAAATCAACAAAACAGGATTTGGAGGCTATAGCAAACCCAAAATTTGCCACTGCCTCACATAATTAGCTTGAAATTTGACTTTGATAAGGAGCTTGTATTTTTTTCCAAGCAAAAATATTTCTGCAGTGGAGTCCAGGTAAGTTTGCTCAGATATGTGGGAGTCTGAATCTCTTAACCATGTGGCTGTGTCTGGGAGAACCCGTGCCTGGCCAGGCTTCCTGCTGGGGAATCTAGCTCTCCATCCACTGCTGCCAAACAGTGGGTGAATCATGGGCTTGCGGGTGATCAGAACAACAACAGAGCTGGCTCCACCTGCTGGCTGCCCAGCAACAAGCTCTGGGATATTGGGGGTGTGGAATTGTTGCCTAAGGATATTCATGGATAAGCCCACAGTGTGTATAGGCAAGGAACGAGTCCTGAGGGACACTCAATGACAGAGCTACTATACTTGCAGCATGTGCATAAGCTGATTGGGCATCAGACAGTGCTGGACCCTGTATTGGCAAGAACACACAGAATAAGGTCTGGGATCACCTCAGATAAAGCTCCTTTGGGGATCCCTCCAACTGAATTGCTGGACTCAGAACCTCAACTATGGAGAGAATTGCAGGTTCCATGGTCTGACCATGGAGTGCATGTGAAACAGTTGGGCTTTAGTGGCTTTAACAGAGCAATGGATAGCATATCCAGGTGCACATGGAGAATGTGACAGTACATTGGACTCCACAGAGGACACTTGGTACCACAACAGAGGATGGAAGACAAAATAAATTGACCAACCTCCCCAGCCAAGTGTTGGTAGTGAATAACTGGACAAAGACTCTAAGGTGAACTATGTCAGCCAGTAGATTCCGGACATATTTCTTCATGCTTGGAGCAGCGAGATCAGCAGTAATTCAAAACTGTTGACCTATCCAAAGCTCCTGAGCAGGACCCTTGGAGCATGCCCCACATCAGGGACGCTGGGGTGGTATCAGATGGCTGTCCTCCATCCAGGGATGCAGAGGCGTTTGGGAGGCTGGGTGTGGCTTCTCTCCTTGTCTCCCCTCTTCGCCCCAGATAAAGGAAGGAAAAAATGATGATCTTATCCACCTTCCTATAGTCCTTGACCCTAATCACCCTAATCAACTAAATAAAAATCATCAAAAATAAAAATTAATAAATTTAAAAAGTATTCTTGCAATGTATTAAGATCTTTCCATAACAATGTATGATTGTAAGATAATTTTTAAAATTAATATTTGTGGTCTGTATTTAATTTTGAATTCTAATTATTAGTCTCATTTACTGAATATTTCATATAGTCACAAGAAAGCTTTTTGTTTTTCTCAACAGAAAACAAAATGGACAAAATTACCTACAAGAAACATTGTGTCTTGTTCATGTTCTCTCTAGAATCCTGATTTCATAACATCTAGAGCTAACATTGTAAGTGGAAGGGAAAATAATACCTCCTCTAGAAGACTCTGGTTAACTTTAGTGGGAAATCACATGCTAGTCACTGCATATTGACTAATGGTCAATAATGTTCTTATTGTATTTACTTAAGGATGAAGTTTCATAATTGGCTAAAAAATAGAATACAGGTTTTTAAGATTTATTTAAAGTCAGAATTATACTGTTACTAAAGGACTGTACTGGTGTGATAAATTGGGGATAATTGGTGGGAGCAGGGATAGAGGAGGGAGGATGAGAAGAG
Source organism: Ochotona curzoniae (assembly GCF_017591425.1). Classification (NCBI taxonomy): domain Eukaryota; kingdom Metazoa; phylum Chordata; class Mammalia; order Lagomorpha; family Ochotonidae; genus Ochotona; species Ochotona curzoniae. The sequence goes on from NW_024465369.1 coordinate 28,542,573, forward strand.
AGGAATCCCTATACTGGAAAACTGTATCATGGAAAACAATAGTAACAATAATCAAAAAGAAAAAAAGTTAGACAGTGAAATCTTCCATCCCCTGATTCCCACCCAAAATGGCTGCTATGGCCAGAGCTGAACTGTTTCAGGTGCCAGAGGAACTTCTCCCAGGCCTTACATAGCAATGTAGAGGTCCAAGGACTTAAGCCATCCTACACTGCTTTCCCAAGCCATAAGCAGGGAGCTGGAGATGAAAGTGGAGTAGCTGGGACACAAATTGATGCCCATATGGTGCTAGCACTGCAGGTAGAAGGTTAACCTACATTCTACTGTGACAGCCCTGAAGACAATTTTTAGCCAATTACATACTGAAATTGAAACAAATTTTGCTTTTTACTTTTACTTTTATTATAAAGAATGAACTTTGGGCCAAGCACGGTGGTCTGGTGGCTGGGGTCCTCATCTTGTGTGTCCTAGGATCTGACATGGGAGCTGGTTTATGTCCTGACTGCTCCATTTCCATTTAGCTCCCCTCTTGTAGCCTGGGAAAGCAGTGGAGGAAGCCCAAAGCCGTGGACTTCTGCACCCAAGTGGGTGACCTGGAAGAGGCTCCTGGCTTCTGATTTTGGATCAGCTCAGCTCTGGCCACTTGGAGATTAAACCAGCAGATGAAGATATTTTTGTCTCTCCTCTCTGTAAATCTGACTTTCCAGTAAATAAATAAAGAAGGAAAAGAAGAAAAAACATAAGAAAGACAGAAGGAAAATTTTAAATAATGGATTTTATGTGTTGATTCATTTTATTTGAATGTTTCAAAAATATTTTCCATTCTTACCTGCTTGTTTTAGCCAAGTCAGGAAGACTAAAAGTATCCCTTATTCATGGAGGAATACCATTTAAGCATGTGTAACCAATGATCCACTTATTGACTGAATTTTTAAAGTATGCTTGTTTCTAATGTACTTAATATCTGCTGTGATTTCCCTCTACCTAATAGCAAAGAATATTCTTTGGCTGCCCTCTTTCTACTACAGCCTCTATCCTGCCTCAGACCCCACTCCATCTTCTAGAATGAAATGGAAGTGTTAATTTTGGAATGTTGAAGGTCTGAGAAATGTATGACATGGGCTAAATATCACACTGGTGTTCAGTGCTGCAAATATAAAGATGCACTGGAATTTAGAGAAGACCACTACCTTTGAAGGTTTGAGAAATTTTCTTGGAAAAAAATGGGATTTCAAAAGACATAATTTCAAAAAATATGAAGAGATTGGAGTATTTCTTCTTCTTAAAAGGAAATAGTAAAGGAGAGGGAGAGGAACATTCTCCAAAGAAGGACTAAGCCAGTTTATCTGGAACTAAGTATTTGTGCATTATTGTGATTAATCACAGAAACTGTTGCCAAACTTCCATCATAGAACATTCTCTGGGAGACTTCATCAAGTTCCATTGCCTATTAATTTCTGTTGATGTGTTTTATTTGGCATCTCCAATGATAGACATCAGCTTAAAAAAAATAAAACAGTAAAACTCAAGAGTTAATGATATTTAAAACCCAAACAATGTCATTCTCCTGAGAAAATTGAGTTTTGAGTAAAAGTTTGTGATATGTCCTTGCAGTTTCTAAATATAAAGCTTGGAATTTTTACTTAATATGTATTGATTGTGTTTTGGCATCCCATATTTATTATTTATCAGAAAGTTATGAAACAAAGCTGTATGGTCTTTTGGCACATACTCTGGATTTGAAATACAAAACTTGATTTAAATCCTACTTTTTATCATTAAGTGGTCAGTCCTTGAATGACCTTGAGTATATTTCCTGTCAGTGAATCTGTTGTCATGCACAAAATAAATGAGATCAAATTTGGGTTCATTTTATTTTCCTCAGGTTCTGAAAAGCATATAATGTTTTAAAAATAAAACAATGCTTTATGATTTTTTTTTAAAGAGAAAACAGATAGAAAAAACAGATACACAGAGAGGAGATAAAAAGAGAAAGATCTTCTATCTGCTGACTCACTCCCCAAGTGACCACAATGGCTGGAACTGAGGAAATCTGATGCTAGGAGTCAGGAGCTTCTTCCTGCTCTCCCACATGGGTGGAGGGTCCCAAGGCATTGGGATGTCCTTGACTGCTTTCCCTGGCACAAGCAGGGAGCCAGATGGGAAGTAAGCAGCTGGGATACAAACTGGTGCCCCTCTTGATCATGACAGATGCAAGGCGAGGACCTAGACATGGCCCCATGCTTCCATTTTATACTTTTTCAAAATTATATTTGTGAAAGATGGAATCTGCACGGTTAGAATTTTCTTTATTAGGTGGTTTTGAAGGTAACACGGTAGCTTGTAGCTCATTTGTAATATTTTTTTTAATCTAAAAAAGTACACTGTACATGTGCTACTTTAAGTGTGTTCTTTTTTTTTTTTTTTTTCATTGTAAAGGTGGATATACAGAGAGGAGGAGAGACAGAGGGGAAGATCTTCCGTCCCATGATTCACTCCCCAAGTGAGCGCAATGGCCGATGCTATGCTGGTCCCAAGCCAGGAGACTCTTCCAGGTCTCCCATGCGGGTGCAGGGTCCCAAAGCTTTGGGCTGTCCTTGACTGCTTTCCCGGGCCACAGGCAGGGAGCTGGAAGGGAAGCGGGATTAGAACCGGCGCCCATATTGGATCCCGGGCATGCAAGGCGAGGACCTTAACCACTTGCGCCACCGCGCTGGGCCCAAGTGTGTTCTTACAGTTGTAAAAACTTAAGTATCCTCTGCAGCCTACCTTCCCTACATTGCATGGTCCCATTCTCCTCCTTTTTTATTATTCTAATTTTGTACAATAAAATACTTTGAATTTTCTTGTAATCACAATCTGTCCTCCACTAAATATAGACTCAACAAGCAGTAAATAGAAAGGGAAATTTTTTCTGTCCCTGGTGGTGATGTGCAAGGAATGCTGAAATTGTATCATATAGTCATAATCAGAGCACCAGACTTGTCAGTTTAAAAGTGTATCACAAATACAAACTTAAATGGTTTCTCATGGAAGGTGAAAAATGAGTTTGATCCTTGCTAATGGAGCTGGTCAGGAGAAGCCACCTGTATAAAGAATGGGCACAGGCTCCGATGTGGAGAACATCTGCATAAGAGGCCAGCTGCAGCTGTTGCTTGCCCCAGTTGAGAGCACTGCCAGTCACTCTGTTGACACTGCATCTCCTAACTTTCCAGCAGGAAGACTGAGTTCCTGCTGGGAGCCAAAGTGTGCTGCAGAGGATATTTCTAGCTGTTAGCTAACACAGTCTATTGATTAAACATTGAGCTTTGTCTCTACCATCAGAAGCCATGAGCGTTTTCTTGTAGTCACTGCCAGAAAGCTTGCTGATGGCATCTACGTAATTTCTCACGACTGAGAAACTTTCAGACATTTCCTTAAGACTGGGTCCTATACAAGCACATAATTCTAATTGCACATAGACAGGTAAACCGGAGGAAATTGCAGTACTTCTGTGTTGGGAGGTAGTTTTATTCTAAACTTGCAGAGTGTCACCATACATTTTAACTCAATCAAATTGAATTGGGGCTTTGCATAATGATTTATGTAGAGGTAAGTGCTTTTATTCTGTTTTTTTTCAATCTGACAAATATAAATTTAAATACTATGTCTTTAAGGTTTGAGAACATAGGAAACTAGTTCCTAAATTATATTTGGATTTTTCCATTTTCTAGTATAATTTTTAAATATTTTTATTTTGGGGGGATATAATAGAAACAAATTTTATTTCATAGCACATATTTAGCAGCAAAGAGATGCCTACCACTGTTTTACCCTCCCTTGTGTCTTTCTCTTATTTCTTTTTATTTTCTAAATTTTGCAGTGGCTTATTTTTATTCCACTTTGCAGTTATAGACGCAACACTCCATTAAGTAAAGATTTCAACATATAGCAAGTAGGAAAAACATTCAGGTATTTATCAGGAGTATAGCCAAAAGCTGTAAACCATAATCAAATCCCAGGATTTCAATCTTTTTCATACAGATTACAATTTTGCACTCTATCAATTATCACGGTTTAGGGGAAACACAGGCTTATCTTTCTGAAACTGGCTTATTTCACTAAGCATAATAGTTTCTAATTGGAGTCATTCAGTTGCAAAAGACATGACTTCATTCTTATTATAAGGCTGAACAGCATTCCATAGTGTGTATACACTGTCATTTGTGGTGGGCATTTGGAGTGGTTCCATGACTTAGCTTTGTGAACTGAGCTGTTATAAACATGGGGTACAGATAACTCTCTCCTATGGTCATTTGATTTTGTTTGAATACATTCCTGGCAGTGGGATGTCTGGGTCATGTAGTAGACCTATTTTTAGATCCCTTGGGAATATCCATACTGTCTCCATAATGGTTGTACTAGCTTACATTCCCACCAACAGTAGATTAGGGTACTTTCCCCCTACATTCTCACCAGTGTGTATTTTCTGATTTCTGTGTGATATCCATTCCAACAGGGGTGAGATGAAATATCATCATGGTTTTTATATGTATTTCCCTGATGATTGGTGACCCTGAGCATTTTTTCCATGTTTGTTGATCATTTGAATTTTCTTTTTGAAAATGCCTGTTTTTGCCCCTTATTTAGATTTTAATTGGATTATTTGTTTTGTTGTGTTTTGTAAACCTTTTATAGAACTGGGATGTTAATCTTCTGCCAGTTGTATAGTTCACAAATATTTTCTCCCGTTGTATTGATTGGCTCTTCACTTTGTTCACAGTCTTTCACGGTGCAGAAACTGCATGGCTTGATGTAATCCCATTAGTTTTTATTTTAGTTGCCTCTACTTTAGTCTTTCTAAGAATTCCTTTCCTAGTTTTGCCTTGTAGATAAATGTTTTCCCTCTAGTGATTTGATTAGTAGCAGGTCATAAATTTAGATCCTTGGTCCATTTAGAGTTGCATTTTGAAGAAGATGAAAAGTCCGGGTCTTCATTCATCATTCTACACATGTAGATTCAATTTTTGTAGCACTGGTTGTTGAAGACACTATACTTTCTCCCTGGATTGATATCAGTACACTTGTCAAATTAGTGTTGGCTGTAGATGTGTGGATCATTTCTGGGATTTCTGTTCTGTTTTGTTGATCTTCGTGTATGTTTTGTTCCAGTACCAGGTTGCTTTAAATATAACTTCCCTGTAGTATATCTTGAAATAAGTTATTGTGATGATTCTAATCTGTCTTTTTGTTAAAATTTTCTTAACTATTTGAAGTCTTCTGTTTCCATATAAATGTTAACATTGCTATTTCTAGATCTGAGAAAAATGTCACAGGCATTTTTATTGATCACTTTGAATCTGTAAAATTGCTTTCAGTAGTATTGTCATTTATGATTATATGCTTTGGCAGCACATGCACTAAATTTGATGATTAATTCTATCAATTCATGAATGAAGCATGTTTATCTTAGATATATTCATTTTTATTTGAAACACAGATTTACAAAGTGACAGAGAGAAAGCTCTTCAACCTATTGACTCATTCCTCAAATGGCCACAATGGTCAGAGCTGAGCCCATCTGAAACTGGGAGCCTTTTCAGGTTCTCCCATGTGGGCAAAGGTTCCCAATGCTTTGGGCCACCATCTATTGCTTTCCCAGACCACAAACAGGGGGTTGGAGGGGAATGGAGCAGCTGGGACATGAACTGGCACCCACATGGCATTTTGACACTTGCAGGACGAGGATTAGTCAATTGAGGCATCACATTGTCTCCCAGATTTTTCTGTTTTGGTTTCTTTTATTTCTTTTTAAAAGTGTTTTATAGTTTTCATTGTGGTGTTCTTTCACATCCTTGATTAAATATTTTCCAAGGTATCTAAATTTTTGTAGATGGTGTGAATGGGACTGATATTCCAAGTTCTTTCCCAGCTATGAATTTGTGTATGCAAAGGCTATCAATTTTTATATCCCGTGACTTTACCAAACTCTTGTGAATTCTAATAGCCTGTTATGATTTGTTGGTTCCCCTCTATAGAATCATGTTGTTTGCTGGCAGGAAATAGCTTGATTTTTCTCCTTTCCAATTTGTATTCTATTTCTTATTCTTGCCTAAGAGCTAATGCTGTAACTTCTGATACTATATTGAATAGTAGTGGTGAGAGTGTGCATCCCTGTGTGGTTCTGGATGTTGATGGAAATGCCTACAACTTGTCTGTAGTCAATATGATGACTGTGGTCTGTTCATATATTACTTTAATATTATTGAGGAATGCTCCTTCTAGTCCCTACTTAGTTTTCTTTTGTTAAAAATCATAAATGAATACATAAATACAACTATTTTATGAAATGCTTTTGATGCATCTATTGAGATAACCATATGGTTTTTATTCTTCATCTGGTAATATGGTATATCACATTATTGAGTTGCATATATGTTGGGGACTTACATACCAGGGATAAATCCCACCTCGCCTGGATCAGTGATATTTCTGAGCTACTACTTGATGGAGGTTTTTTGCATCTCTCTTCAGCATGGTCATTGGTGTATAGTTATCTTTGTTTTCTCTTTTGCTGGTTTTGGAATTATGCTGATGCTTCATAGAAGGACTTTAGGAGTATCCTCTCTATTTCCATTGTTTTAAGTAGTTTGAAAAGAATTGAAATTACTTCTTAAAATGTGGTAGAATTCAGCAGTGAAGCCACCTGGTCCTTTTGGAAAGGTCTTTATTATTGATTTAATCTCTCTTAGTTGTTGGTCTATTTAAGATTACTACATTATCATGACTTGATTTATGTAGATTGTATGTGTCCAGAAATCTATCAGTTTATTTTGGAAGGCCTTTCTTTCACTTTTATGTATACATAAAAGCTTTGCAGCATGTAGCATCTGGTTTCGGAAGTTCATTTCTGAGTCTGGAGACCCTCTGCAGGAAATTTGTCTTTTTTGTCGTATACATTTTAGAATTTTTTCTTCATGCTTGGTGGAAAGGTTGACTATAATGTTTCATGGTATAGATCTTTTTCTGGCCCTGCCTATTTCAAATTCAGTATACTTCACTTAAATACCCACTTTTTCTCCATAGTAGAGAGGTTTTCAATTATTTATTCAGTATACTTTTTAATCTGTTTCTTTTTCCACTTCAGGAATTCTTAAGTTTTGTAAATTAGTGCATTTGATGGTATCCGAGAAACTTGGACACAATTTTTGCTATTTCTGATTTCTTGTTTGAGATTTTTTTCCCCAAAGATAGTCTTCTAGCTTAGCTATTCATTCTTCTGCCTCATCAAATCTTTTTAAGTCTGTCAGCTGTATTTTTTATTTGGCATATAGAATTCTTCACTTCTAATATTTAAGTTTTATTTATATTCAAAAACTCAATCTTGCAGGAAAATCTATCCACGTGTTATATGAATTTTTGTTAAATATTTTTTATTGGACGAGCAGGGTTTTAGACAGAAGACAAGGCAGAGAGAGGTCTTCCATTCACAGGTTCACTCCTCAAATGGCTGCAATGGCCAAAGCTGGACTGTTCCAAAGCCAGGAGCCAGGAGCCAGAAGATTCTTTTAGGCCTTCCACATAGACTTGGGGGTCCAGTGACTTGGTCCAGCCTCTTTTACTTTGCTAGGCTATAAGTAGGGTGCTGGATCGTAAGTGGAGCATCTGAGGTGCCTCTATGGGAAGTCAGAACTTCAGGTGGACATTTATCCTAATATGCCACTGCACGAGTATAATTGTGCTTGCAATGAAAGAATCTCAGCTGAACTTGAACTGTGGCTATGCACCATGGGGGGAGGGTTGTGGGAGGAGCAGGGGAAATCCAAGCACCTATAAAACTGTACCACATAATATGTTATTAACAATAAAAAATAAAGATATAAAAAATAATTTTAAAAAACTGTCATCTATAAAAAAACTTGTATAATTACTTTTTTTCTATTTTCATTTTCAGGCATTTAATAAATATCTTTGTCTTCACATTCTTATATTGAAGCTTTGTTCACATGGAGAGTCATACCATCTCTTATTCATTTTCTCAGTTTACTTTTCAGATAATTGTGGTTTTTTTCCTCTGATGGCTTTTATATTTGAACTATGCTTGTGTTCTCTGTCTTCACTGATCAAATTGGAGGATTGAGAATTCAACAAATTGAAAAGAAAAAGTATCATTATGATTGTAACCTATGACTTCTATTTTTTTTATTGTGAACTTTCATAGAAAGTTTTGATCTCTTTGAAAATTACCATATAGGTTCAGATGTTCCCCAAATTTTTGTTTCTCAGCTTTTTGTAGGCTATTTAGTAATTTTAACACAGACACTTATTTTAAATTCACCCAACCTTTCCAAAACTTAATTTAACACCTACCCTAGTATTTTTCTTTGAATAATTTTGGTTGCACAAAAGTCTATTGGCTTCTTTTGTTTCATTTCATAGAATTAGTATTCAAGCCAGAAATTTGAGTTACACCTCACATTGTTTTCTCCAATTTTGTTGACATCTAACTGTCCATTCCTATGCTTAAGGTGTTTTTTTTTTTCATATCTATGTATTGCTTTCTGTCCTTGTTGCAACTGTACTACCACAGACCTTATCTTCCTTTGGCTGAGTTTTTGTAATTTATGTTGAACTATACCTTCTGTTTATGGTCATGTATCTCTCTGATCTGTTGCTTATATGACAGTCAAGAGGTGCCTTCTACCCATATCAAAGATATCTAAGATATATACATCTTAGATATGTATTTTATACCTGGATAGATATAGCTAGATAGAAATATATAGAAATACCTAGATAGAAATAGCTAGCTGGATACAGATATATAAAATTATGTCTCTTCTGCGCCTTTTTATACAGTGGAACCTTAGCAAATTGCTTATTCGGGCCATAGTAACTGATGCTGGTGGTTCTTCCTGAAGTAGGTCAACTTCTTAATACACTGCCTGGATGTGTTCCCTCTCTGCTCTCTTCCCACATTGCTCCCAGCAGCTAGTCTATGACTGGAATAGGCTGTACTTTCTAGTCTATCATGGCTTAGATTAGAGAATAACTACTGCTAGGAGAAATATGATGAATTTCAATGATACAGCAGTATTTTCTAATATCAACTTAACACTTCTTTGAAGCTTGAAAGTCAGAACAGTCAGTAGATAAAAGCAAGAGAAAGTGAGGAAGGCTTAATTGACGGACTTACAGTGGTGTTCTCTGACTGGTAAATTCATTGAGAATTTCTACTTTGTTTTATCTTCATAGCCTTACTCCTGTCATTTGTCAGCAGTGAAGGTGTACTATTTGTGTGTTTAAGAGTATTAGAGGATACAAAATAATCATGCTTCATTTTTGAATATTTTTTCTATATTTAAAGTATATTTTAATATATCTCAAGTGCAACAGAAATTAGTATTTATCAAATATTTGAACAAATAAGCAATTGATGAAGGAAGTCTATAAAACACATATTACCCTCATTTCCAAGAGATTATTTTGCTTGTCTATATCTTTACTGCATTTCCCGATCTCCTTTGGTTTTCTACCTTAGGCCTTGTCCCTATGACATTTTGCCTAAGACAATCACAAAAAACTTTGTAATTATATTTCCTGTTTCTATACTTGCTCTGTTTGACACCAGTAAGCAGGTAGCATGGGAACTTCCTATTTAGCAGTTCTAGAAGAAAATCCTGAGCCCTTATCAAGTCATGAAAAGCCCATTTGGTCAAATCTCTGCTAGCCTCTGGCCTCATTTGCTCCCATTGCATGTCCTCCTTCTTTGCTTCCAATAACTTGTGCTTATTACAACCCTATGGGTTTGCTCATACTATTTATATTTCCTTTTCTGGAATATCATGACCCTGAATCCTTAAATGACTTACTTTTTCTAGTTATTCCAGCCTTAATTAGAAATGACCTTTTCACTGAGGTGTTACTCTGACAAATTAATCCAATTTCCTGTTTTTTTTTCTGCAGTTAACTACCACAGTACCCTGACTTCTTCCTACAAAGGATGTAGACATGATCTTTTCCATTTATTTGGTTAACTTTTCTTATTCTTGGACATGCCCGTGTCCCCTCACCCAGCATGTATGCACTACGTATGTTTAGTGAGCATTCCTTCTTGGAATCCTTTTCAGCACCTGGAGCATGTCCTAGAGCTTGCCAGACACTGAGAACACTATGTATTGCTCTCTTACTTTTGGTGGTACTAATGTTTTGTGAGTTGCTTGAAAACTTTCTTCTTAGAAATGCCAAATTCTGCAACCTCAGCAGTATTTTTTCAATGTTCTACTGTATTTGTTATTTTTGAAATAATTTAGTTTTTAATTTTTATTTTCATAAAGGGACAAAAGTTCATGTATTTCATATGTGCAGTTTTAAGGTCATGATGATACTTCCCTTTGTACTCTCCCTCTCTTTCTCCTCATTCTTTTTTAAAGTTCTACAATTATATATTTGATATTCTTTATAAAAACAAACACTATTCACTAACAAATAGTTCATGGGGCTGGTACTGTGATATCATTGGGTAAAGGCATCATCTGAGACACCACCCTCCCATATATGGGTGCTGGTTTAAGTCCAGGTTATACCACCTGTGACCCCTCGTTCTGCTAGCACCCTGAGAAAAGCAGCTGAAGAGGACCCACGAGCTTGGACCCCATTATTTACCTGGGAGGCCCAGAGCAGTTCCTAGCTCCTGAACTTGGCCCTGGCTGTAGCATCCTTCTGGGGAGGAAACCAGTGAAAGGAACATCTTTCTTCCCTGCCTCTTCTGTAGCTGAATTTCAAATAAATGGATAAACACTTTAAAAAAATTTCAAAATATAATACGTAGAAAAACCATTGCTCCTCAATACTATAGATAAGGGCTATAAATCTCTAAGTGTCAATTTTGCTCTTATACACTACATTTTATTGCAAAAGATCTATTCTTATGTATGGCTGGGTAGTATTCCATAGTGTATACATACCACACTTTCTTTATGCATTCATCAGTGATAGACATCTGGGTTGATTCCGTTTCTTAGCTAATATATGTTGAACTGCTATAAACATGGCAAAACAGATAACTCTTTATGCTTATTTCATGTCCTTTTGATAAATTCCCAGGAGTGGAAGGGCTGGGTCATATGGTAAATCTGTTTTCAGATTTCTGAGGAATTTTCATGCTGTCTTTCATAATGGTTGTGCTGGTTTATATTCCCACTAATGTTGCACTATTGGCCCCCTTTCCCACACATCCTTCCCAGCATTTTTTAAAACTAGTCATTCTAGCTGGGCTGAGGTGAAGAGTTCTTGTGGTTTTTATTTGCATTTTGCTGATGTCTAGTGATTCTGAGCATCTTTTCATATGTCTGTTGTCATTTGTGATTCAACCTTTCACAAGTGTCTGTTCATGCCCTGGGCCCATTTCTTAAATGGATTGTTAATTTTGTTTTTTAATTTTATGTGCTCTCTGTAAATTTTAGATATTAATAATTTATCAGTTGCATGGCTTGCAAATATTTTCTCCCATTCTGTCAGGTTGCCTCTATTCAGCATTTTCTTTGCTATGCAGAAAGTTTTAGTTTGAAATAAACTTACTTGGTTTTGTCTTTACTGCTTGAGTTCCTGGGGTCTTATCCCAGAAGCCTTTGCCCGTGCCATTGTCTTGCAGTGCTTCCCCTGTTTTCTTCTCATTGGTTTTATGGTTTCTGGTCTTAGATTTGGATTTTGGCCTCAGTGTGAGTTGATTTTATATAGGGTGTGAGGTAGGGTCCTGTTTTATAGTTCTGCATGTAGAGATACTATTTTTTCCAAAGCCTGTTTTTGAAAAGATTGTCCCTTTTTCACGTAGTTATTTTTAATTCTTTTGTCAAAGATTAGTTGGTTATGGTGAATGAATTGACTTTTGGGGTCTGTTATCTGTTAAGAGGATCTAAATATCTATTGTGTACCTGTATCATTCTATCTTTATTATAACTGCCTTGTAATATATCTTGAAATGTGATATTCTGATGCTTCTGGGTTTATTTTTATTTAGGCATTGCTTCACTAAGCAGGGTCTCCTGTGAATCCATATGAGTTTTATGGTCATTTTTCCCATCTCTGAAAATAATTTCTGGCATTTTAATTGGTATTCTTTCAATAAATACATTTTGTATGTGACAGATGGGTTTTATTTTTTATTCAGTCTAGTAATTGATCACATTTGATTGATTAACTTAACACATTTACAATCAGGATTAATATCAATAGTTAATGATTTGGTCCTGTCATTTTAGCATTGAGTTTCTCATTGTTTGATTTAGGCTTATTTTGTGGTTTTATTGAGATGTTCTTCATGTTTGCCATGTTGTTATTTTTCTCTGTAGTACATTTTTAAGCAACATTTGTATGGAAGGTCTGATAAAGGTAACACTTCTCAGTTTTTTTTTCTCTTGAAATATTTTATTTCATTTTCAAATACAAAGGAAAAATTTGAGTATGTGATTCTGGCCTGATAATTGTTTACAATTTGAAGTACATCACTCCAGTCTTCTCTAGCTGGTAGGGCTTCCACTCAGAGGGCAGTTGTGAGTTCAATTGGGTTCCTCTGTAAGTTAACTTTTTCTCACTCATATTTAAGGATATTTTATTTAACTGAAGAATGCTTGATTACGATGTATCGTGGAGAGCATTGCTTCTGGACTAGTCTATTCATGGTTCTGTGCCATCCTGCATTTGGTTCCTTATTACTTTCTCCATGTAAGGAAAGCTCTTTTATTACTTCATTGAATACTTCTTTGGACTCAGCTTCTCTTTATGTACCTTTGGGAACTCCCAGAACACAGTCTTTTGATTGTGTCACTTGATGTCTGGATTATTTTCTTTGCTTGACTCAGTTCCTATTCCAGCATTCCGTTCCAGCGTTATTGCAGGTGTTATCTTCCAGTTCTGAGATTCTTTCTTCTGTCTTACTAATTCTGTTATTGAGGCTTTTCACTGAACTTTAATTTGCCGAATTGGATCTTCATTTCTAATAATTCAGTTTGATTTTGTTGCAATGTTGCTATTTCTTGTGTAGTGTATTCCTTAAATTCTTTGCACTCCTGTTTTATGCTTCTCAGTGTTTTAAAGGAGTTCTATAACAATTTAAAAAAAAATTCTTTATTTGGTGATTCCTTGATGTCTTCCTCAGGTAATTTGTCAGGTTGGCATAGACTTTTGCTCCTTTGCTGCGGAGGCATCAATAACCTCATTCATTGTGCCTGTACCTCTTCTTTTGTCCTTGGCCATTGCAACTCTGATCAGAGGTTCCTTCTCCTTCGTGCCAGTTTTTAAGTTGTCCACAAGTCAACAGATCAAGTTACTGTTCTCCTTCCTTCCCTGGTTCTTTACTTGTGTCACTTTTGCCACTTCCTCGTATAAGTTTCACCCCTAGGCTCTCACACTAGGTTTGTTATAACCTATGCAGCTGTGGCTCCCACTCCATGCCCTGTGATCCTGTGTTGTGGCTGCACCATTGTCTGCCCAGCCTTTCTCTTGCTCACAGTTCCAGCAAAACCTGGGATTAAGGAAATACCAGCTGTGATTTTACACTAGATTATAAGGCTGTCAATGGCACCTGTTGCATGAATTTTTTTTTCTTTCCTCTTCTTGCTGAAATCTGCAAGCAGATAGGTTTGGGGCAACCTGACCTCTCTTGGATGGAACCCACGGGATTGCAAGTTAGTATTATTTTCCGAGTGGGACCAATATATTGAATTGAGCCAGAAGTGATTTCTCCCATGGCTTAGCACATGTGCAGCTCACTGTTATCCTTCACTAGCCAAGATGTTGGCTTTGCTGCAAAAGTGAAAATGGAATCCAATATGGCACTTGGGGTGGGGGTCTGGGTTGTGAAATCCACTTGATTCCCATTACCATTAAGTAGGGCTCTACCACTCTGCTTGTGCTCATTGATCAGATTAAAAAATCAGCAGGACCGACAGTTCTATGGCTGGACTCGCCTCCTGTGTTCCTGCTGATCTCCCCTTCCCACTGGGGTATCTGCTCGCTGCAGTGCTGCTCCTCTGTGTCTGCTGCTTCTCCATGTCCATGGGTCTCCAGGTTTCCCTCTGCTGTTGGCCTGCCCTCTCTTGTTTCCCAGGATTGATCCTTCTCTGCTTCTCCTCAGCTAATCCTTCTTCATCTGTTTTACCATGTCCTCACCCTGTTCTGTCATCTTGCTCCCCTTGTTCTCATGACCTCTGGAAAGTTCCTTGGTTTTCTCATGCATCTTACTCACATTGCACAAAAGGAAGTAGGGACAATGAGCTTGGCCATAGTCCCTATCTCACAGGAGCACGCCGTGAGTTTTCCAGTGGTGACTCTGGTACTGCATCCTTGTCAGTAGCTTTTACTTCCTCTGTGTGTGTCTGTCTTCTATTTTGTACCTTAATTCTTTGTAATTTTTCCTTTTGCATATTTTGTAATGCTTTATAATTTCCATTTTTCGTGTTCTATTTAGTTCCTTAATGTTTTGTACTCTACAGTGCAGAGTCTTTCACATACTTGCTACATTTATTACAAGGTGTTTATAATTTTATAATATTGTGAATGGAACTGATCCTACAATTTCTTGACTATGTGACATTGCTTGTATATATAAAGCTATTTTGTGTGTTAATGCTATGTTCTTCAACTTAAAAATATTCTCTTATTCTAATTTGTTAGTAAAATCCTTGTTGATTTTCATATATAGGATATGATACTATCCTTTTATACTCTGCAAACAGGGATAATTTGACTTGCTCCCATTTGTTTCATTAAGGCTTAATATTTCACTAAAAATAGTTCAACAAATGAAAAATGAATTATTATAATCCAGTTAAATAAGCAAGGGCTACAAGCAATAATCAAATATAATATTCCACTTCATTTGTCTGAAATGAATTTTAAAAGTCAGAATGCCATTAAAGCTAAAATTCTATATAGTTCCTATCAATCTGCTTTTTTCTACACAAATTGTACAAATTTCATATATTTGACAATATAAATTAAGAAGCATGGTAATACCTTCCCACCCTGCTCTCCCTTCTGTCTGCCTTTCACACCCATCCTCCACCTTCCTTGTTTGTTTGTTTTTTCTTATATTTTCAATAGCATACTTTCACTTCACTTCACAATCACAGGCTGAACACTCTATTAGGCAAAGATGCCAACACCTGGAAATTATAAAATAATTTTTAAAATTCCTCAGGGACTGCTTGCAATAATCAAATCAAAGAATGTCAATTTAACAAAAAATCTTTATGAAACTTTTAAACACTTTGCAGCAAAACTGATATAGGTATTTTTTTTTCTAAATCTAGGTTTAAATAGCTTAGAGGGAAAATTAACCAATGAAATAATTCATTGAAATATTCCATCAAAGTGCTAAATAATACCTCATTTACTATTTTGATAAGGTTTGTAAGCAGTATGAAGATTATTCCAAAGAACTAACTGTTCACTTTTTGAAACTCTCCTCCCTTGATACTCATTTTAAAAGTATTCTCATCCTGAAATTTCAAAGCACATGAATGTTCCCCAATTTGTGGTCTAGATTTTCTAATAGAAGACATACTTAGATAACTTGGTTGGCAAATGTTTGAGGTTTTTCTTTGCAGAATGGGAGTGAGTTGTCAAAAGAAATTTCATCAAGTTACTTGCTCACAAAAGGTTCTTTTTCTCCTTGCTGCTACTGGAAATTTAACATGGTCAGATAGTAATTCAGGAGATACTAAACAGCCATGGTGAATATGGCTGTTTCTAATCTTGGCACTTTTCAAAATAAAATACAGGTTTTAAGACTCTAATTACTTGCTGGTAAGAAAGGAATTGCTGTATACGGAAGCACTTCCTGGAAGTAGAAATTCAGGTCAATCATCCCTAAGAGTTTTGGATTACACTGATGTTTCAGTCTGTCTTCATGCATTTGGTTTCCGCTGTCTCAACACACACACATGATGAGAGGGAGAGACAGATCCTTTAAATGTACTGTGAAATATAATTATGTATGTCCTGGTACATTTCCCTAGAAATTTGCTATGTATTAGAATATTTATTTAGAGAAAATAATTTTGTGGCCCTAAAAACACCACAAAATATTTTCATAACACACTTCCTTGATTTTGCTGTGGTAGAAAATGTTTATGGAGATTCAGTGAAGTTGCTTGTCTCTGTATTGGTTTAATGTTTGCAGATGTAGTAATAATAAACACTTTTATGTTTTTAGAGTACAATATCCAGTCCAATATTACTCCTTTCTAGCCATGACCTGGGTTTCAGAACTTCAGTGTCAGGGCCAGCAGGACATAATGAGTAAAGCTGCTGCCTGCAGAGCTGGCATCCCAAATGGATGCCAGTTCAAGTCACAGCTGCTGTGCTTCCAACCCAGCTGTCGATTAAGGTACTTTGGAAAGTCACTGAAGGAAGACCCACGTACTTGAGCCATGCAAACATGTGGAAGACCTGGGAGAGCTTCAGAAACATCAGCAAAGGGCACTGTTGCCAGGAAAGGGCACTTTTCAGATGCCTTCGCTGTTCTATGGGGGTTTCCCTTTTAGTATGTGAGGTACTTCAGAAAGTTTGTGGAAAAACACAATAGTATTACTAGTTATTTAAAGCAGTTAAAGTTCTAGTTTTTATGTTATTACGTTATTGGGCACAGCTAATTCCTGCAGCCTGGTTCTTTTATCGTAAGCCAAAAACACCAGACGCAGCGA
The DNA here is from genome assembly GCF_017591425.1 of Ochotona curzoniae. NCBI lineage: Eukaryota > Metazoa > Chordata > Mammalia > Lagomorpha > Ochotonidae > Ochotona > Ochotona curzoniae. The sequence continues at coordinate 28,559,255 of NW_024465369.1, forward strand.
GATATTTTGGACGGTTTATTCCAGTATGGCAGGAACGGGATGGAGGTGGTGGGAGATAAGAAAGGGAGAGAGAGAAGGTGGCCAGAGGTGGAGGTGGAGGGTGGGGGAGGCTGGAAGGAGAGAGGGCAGAGCTCTTTTATGCCATTCAGGTGAGCCTGCAAGGTGTGGGGGCATGGATTGGGAGGGACTGAGGACAGGCACCCAGGGGATTGGTTTGAGACTGTCACAGATGATTGCCTAAGGATGATTGGTAAGTGGGTGGGGTTGGGGATGGGACTAGGAGATTGGGGGTGGGATTCTAAGGGGAAATGCTGGGTTACATCTGATTGGTGTACGGCTGGACCGGTGCGAATTTCATGAGCTGTAAGGAAGAGGAAATGGTGCTTGGTCCAGGGTGGGATATTTGAATAACTCCTTACAGGGATAAATTTATATTTTCCTGTGATTATTGTACAATTGCTATTTCTTTGTTGGACTATGATCTTTCCATTTTCTATATGTTGATCTCTAACTGGGAAACATAGTAAGCCTTGACTATAATGTAAATTGAAAATCTCAAAGCAGAATATTAAATACACAGAAAATAAAAGTAGAAATTTATTATAACCAAATTGTTGAAATCTGTTTAGCTTTTCTATTATATGCATTATCCACTTATTTTGACATATGTTGCATTAAAATTTTGCACCTAAATAAGTTCACACATGTAGTTTCATTTTTCCATAAGCCTTTTGAGATAACCACATATCCTGGTAATAGTTTCATTTTTTAGTATAGCACATCTCTTAAATTTCATTTTATTCCATAGCTAGTTGGTAGAAATAAAAGGATAGATTTGGATCCATATTTCCGTCTAGTATCTGGAGTACCATAAAAATAAAAACTTGGTCTTTATATTATATCCTTTTTGAGTTAAGAAATGAAATTTCATATATGTAAGTTATTCCCAAGCAAGAGAATAGTGAGAAATTGTGTTTTTAATATTGGATTCAATGTCTGCTAATAACTTAACCATGTTCTCTAATGGAAGTAGCTTATTTGCCATTGGAACTGCAATCGACTAAAACCATCTTCCTGAATCTTGTGTTTATAAAAATTAAAGCAAATATTTTTGTTGACTATGTTCTATCATCAAAGGAAATACTAAGCTAATTTTTCTTCTTTCTTTGTCTTAGCCATTCTTTTGCAGAAGTGTCTAGGGTTATTATACTATCTAGGAAAATTAAATATCTTCATTCTGAATGAGTGCAACCTGCATCATTCTTTAATATCTTTTGAGGCTATCTGATCTCATTCTAAAATAATCTTACTTTTCAATAAAGTTTTGTTTATTGTCAAGAAAGGTTGAGTTTGGGGTGCTACTGCAAAATAGCCTGCGAAGTTCCCAGAGCTTGTGTTGATCAAAGTGTTTTTGTGTAAACCAGATAGCACTTAGACTTGCAAATCCTGGGCTTCAGGGATCCTGCTCAGGTAGAGTGTTGCTACATTTTGTTAATTTGTTTCTTTCCCACCTTCACTATTTAACACTATCATCCTGTGACAAAATTTCCATTCGATGTGAATCCTTTAGATTTCTCACTGAAGTGACCTCAAAGGAGTATCCAAATAGACAATGGGGCTAGATCCTGAAGACATCCTTACCTTGCAATCGCCCACTCTCTGCATCTTTAATTGTCCTGGTTTTACTTCCTGCCCAATATATTATACTGAGAATATAGGGCCAAGTTTGCCTCAAGGTTAAAAATTCAACACAGTGTTCCAATTTTAAATACGTTCTTACTCCTCAGCTCGTTCTACTTGCTTTATTTCTAAACCGATTATAGAATTCATTCACTAGAATGAATTTTGATCTAGAACACCTCTGTCATTTGCATTGGGTTATGATGCACATATGAAGCCTAGTTTAATTACTGCAGTCTTTCTGAGAGTGCCACGATTCAGTATAAGTTAATTGTTTCTTAACTTGTTGTCAAAGTGGCTTGTTCTTGTCTAGAGGCAGAACAGATAACTCAACTGCAGCCAACTGGATTTTCCAATGCCCCAGGTTAGAATTTGAGCAGATTGAACACTAAGGTAGAAAAAGCAGCCAGAGATAATTCATTTTGGTGATGGTATTCTGATAGAGCTGTAAATTATCAGAGCCTTGTTCTTACCTTTTTAGTCTTTTTTTTTGTGCTTTCCAGAAATTTTGAATTACAGATTATCTTTGATACATTATGTCTGCTTAAGTTTGCCTATTTGAATCCTGTTGCTTCTCCCCAAAGTTTTTAGCTGAAATATGTTATTTTCCTGAAAGTCACACTTAACTGCAACAAATACTTGTGAAATGTAAATAACAAAATTATTTCTGAATGTTCACTTTTGGGTAAATTTTGATTTTTCAAGATGGATTCATGCTTTACTTTATCATCTTAGATTTTTAGATATAAAGAATGAATTAACATATCATACATCTGATTCTAAACTTGTTTAGATGCCTATAAAATAGATTTAGTTATATTTGAGTAAGATTAGCAAGGAGTATAAAATAATGAAATACTCAAGTCTATTTTGAATCAAATTTTGACATTACTGTTTAATGCCATCTTAGACATAACTATAGATAATGAAAATATATTAAGTTAAACTAAAACTACAGTGCAAAAGACATCATTAAGGCAGTTAGATCATTTATTTCCACTTTTAAATTTATTTATTGTTATTGGAAAGGCTGTAAGGACTAAACAATCAAATAAGGCTGAATTGACCTCTTCCAGATCAATTCCTCATCCCTTCTACATCTTCCAATTTGCCTCTCACATTAGATTTCCAAATTTATATTTAGTCAGATTGTCTGACTTGGAAACTCATTTGATCAAATCTCAGAGTTCTTGATCATTCCACTTTACCTGTAAATTGAGAATTACCACTTGTCTAAATATTGATTTTGGAATGTCCCTTTGAGGTCTTCCTTTCAATTGGCCGATCTCCTCATCTGAAATTGCCCTTTTGAACATCATCTGCTGGGTCTATGCCACGTTTCTATTTTATTTAGTCCCCAAAGGTCACACTCAAATTACCGAATGACGTGGATATACTGAAGGAAAGATATACAATAGTAATGAAACACAGGTAATATAGCATGAGATGAGTAGCAGAAGCAGAAAAGTGCATCTATTGAAAGTAGCAGGTCTGTTCTGTTAGGATAAAAGGATTGAATGAGGTATAATGGAAAATTGAAGCAACAAAGCATTTTGGAGTTGGTTTAAGTATAGCAACAAATTAATTACCTTGTACTTTATTCTGGAGACAGTAGACACAGATTCAATTTCTAATGAACAACTATATGAACATTTGGATTTTGAAATTTTTTTGACTGTCATTCTCAACATATTGAAAATAACCGATATGAGGAGATAAGGGCCATGACTATAGTGTGGCAGACTGGAAAGTGTCTGATGTTGAGAGATGGTGATTTTCCTAACATGTTCAAATGGTTTGGGTTGTGCTATTTGTACAGAGTGATTTGTTTTTAATGCTCCACAAATTCCATGGAGCCATGAAAGTAACAGAAATGCACTTACTACATTATCCAAATTAGATTTCAGAATACTTTGCTGCTAAAAATTCCATTACTTTTGTACTTTTAGGTTTGGATAACATTTATACATTTCTCTAGTCTAATTTTTCTTGCTGGGACTTCCAGACCATATTAAATATAAATAGGCATACTTGCTTTGTTTCAAATCTTAAGAGGAAATCTTTCTTTTCACATTCTGTTTAGTGTCAGCTGTGGAATTATTGCATATAATTTTTTCATTGTGGCGTCTTTCTTCTATAGCTTATTTACTGATAGTTTGATTATGAAGGCATGTTTAATATTTTCTTATCTATTGAAGTGATTGTTTCCTATTCTGTTAATTTCATGTATCATATTTGTTTGCATATTCTGGATCATCTTTGCATCTGCTACTTTAATCCACATGATCATGCTGATTGATCTTTTCAATGAGTTATGGAAGTTAATTGATCATGTATAAAGGTGTCCTGATACCACTTACAGAAAATTCTACCAAAGGGATTGGCTCACATATGCCCCATACAGTCTAACCCTAGACCTGGTTTTCTTGCATGTTGGTTAGTATCATGGCCCTGCCTAACGTGACCAGTCTCCCCTGTTGTAATATTCAATCAGGTATTGGGATCTAGCCCTGCTAGATAGGCCCCAGCCCTAGCTTTCACATGGACTGGTGTGTGGTGGTCAGCAGTGTTCCATGATAACAAGCCCAACTCAGGACTCCCATGTGGGCTGGTGTATCAGTCTGACCCATACAGATCTTTGGTCTCTCCCCTCCAAAACACAAGGTCTCAGTCCTCTTGCTTACCTGCAAGTACAGTGGCTCTGCCATTGGGAGTCCTTTAGGATTCATTCCTCACCTACACATTCAGTGTCCTTATCTATGGATGTTCCTAGGCAGTAATTCCACACCCTCAGTACTCCAGAGCTTGCCACCAGGAGGTCAGCAGGTGAAGCTCTCAAGCCCAGGATTTGCCCAGTGCTTGGCAGCTGTGGTTGGCCCTAGGTCCCTAAGCATTGAGCCCGACCTGGGTTAGGTCCCTCCCAGCAGCTGCCATGCTACTGTGAGGTTTGTCCACCTAAACCCTGAGGTTGAGCTCACCTAGGCTCCTCTCACCAAGATAGCAGTGGTGGACCGAGCCAAAGGCCTGAGCTGCCCAAGATCTCTTCACAGTGTAATTACTATGGAGGGAGAAAACTCTTGGGCCTAGACAGGCCTAGGATTTGCCCTTTGCTTGGCAGTGGTGGCTGAGGCTAGGGCCCCAAGCTTTGAGCCCCACCTGACTCAGGTCCTCCCAGAAGCCGCCACACTGCTGGTAGGTCCATTCATCTAAGCCCTGAGGTCGAGCTCCCACCAATTAGTTTTTAATGAAGGTTTCAAGTCCATACTTTGAGCAAAGACTAGCTTGTTTAATAAGTGATATCGAGAAAATCAGAAACCCACAGGCAGAAGAATTAAAGCAAGCCTACAGTCTTGGGCTGTATAAAAATCAACTCAAAATGATTTAAAGACTTAAATGTAACACCAAACACTATGAAACTACTAGAAGAAAATAAATGGGAGAAATGCTTCAACCAGGCAAGTAAGCTTTAAAGTTAGACCCTGTAGTGGATGACACTAAAGTGGAATTCAATTAAACTATAAAGCTTCTATGGAATTAAATATTTAACATAATGAAGGGATAATATACAGAATGACAGAAAATATTTGTAACAGTACATCTAACAAGAGTGTGTATGGAGTGGAAGAAAACAAAGCCTTTTTCTTTATTCATGCTTGCTCCTCCTTCCCTTCTTTGTGTTTCTTTTCCTCCTTTTTTCCCTTCTTTTCATTTTACAATCTTACCTCTGCCACTAGGAATTGTTTTCAAATATGTGTATATATACCTGTTTTAATTATGATTATGGGAACTGAATCTGATTGTCTGTATTCAGAACTGAAGTACTTGGTTAGTTAGTGTTTCTGAGATTTCCTGTACACATTTTAGTTAGGAGTGCTTATGGTGGAACAGAAATATAGAGTCAGAACTATTTGTTGTCTTTGCCATTATTATTGCTGAAAAGATGTGCACAGAATCCAGCTTCATTCTCCTGTTTGCCCTGGTAAAATAGTGTGGCCTCCATATGTGCTCCTGTGGAGGTAAGCTTTTGGTTAGCACCAAAGTTTTTACTTTTAAAAGATAGGTAGAGGATTCATAAGCAAGTAGGTAGACAGATTGATGAGTAATGGAAAATATATATGTATACACACACATACATATATAAATAAACATATAAGAAAAAGCTCTGTAAGACAAATATATCATGGAGCAGACAACAAGAGTTTCAAAAAAAGCCTCACTACTAAATAGACCATAAGGAAAACATAAATATAAAATTTTGATCTTTATAGAAAAATTAACATAAGGAGTCATATAAAATGCAACCTTTTGCATTTTAAATTCTTATTAATATGAACAGATTTTTATGCATTCCATAAGTACAGTGCCACAAGGATGATCACATTTCCCTTTTTCTTCCACTTCCCTCTTTAAAGCACTCACTCCCTTCCCTAACTTCACAATTATCTGCAGAATCCTAATTTTAATCCATTCTGTATTCATGGGCTTAATTCAGAATTAATCATAATATTCACCAAGCAAAATGTAAAGACCACATTTTCAGTGGAGTGTAGAGCACGAGCTAAAATAGCAGTCCTACCCCAAAAACAACCTTTAATGCCTAAACATTTTTGTGTATATTATAATAGCTGCCACAGAAAAAATGTATATTTGTCTTTCTGGGACTGGCTTTATTAAGCATACAATTATATCAATTGTATGTTTAATAAATACAATTATTATCAACAAGTAAGCATAATTGTTGATAGCTGTATACATTTTGTTGCAAAAACAAGATTTCATTTGATGGCTATATTCTGTAGTGTATGTAAACCATAATTTCTTTATCTAGTCACTTGTTGATAGGCATCTGGGTGATTATGTTACATATTGCTAATTCCATTGCAATAATGAGTATGCTTATTTCAATTTGTTTGGGTAGCTTTCTAGGAATGGGTTATATGCTGGATCTATTTTAAGACCTCTGATCAATCTCTAACCTGAACCACTCATCTAGGTTGTACTAGTCTGCAGTCCCCTCAACAGTGGGAAAGGGGATTTTTGCACACATTCATGTCAGTGCCCCTGCTTTTGTTTTTTTTTAAGATGGTAGTCATCCTAACTGGGATCAGGTGAAATCTCATTCTTGTTTCTATTTGAATTCTTCTGAAGGCTAGTAATCCTAGCATTTTTTAATGTTTGATTCCTGTTCATATATTTAATTTTTTTTAGTTTTTGTTTTATGATGTAATTCCATAGGCTGTGGAGTTTTCCTCCTATTCATACTTAATTCTTTTAAATTCATTTGGTCATGATCTTTTCCCACTTCCTAACTGGATTATTTTGTTATTGAGTTTCTGGAGCTCTTTTATATCCTGTATGTTAATCCTATATCAATTACGTAGTTTGCAAATACTTTCTCGCATTCTGTTTGGTTCTTCATTTAATTTATTTTCCAGTACAGAAGCATTTATCTTGATGTAATTCTATTTGTTTATTTTTACTTAAATTGCTTTTGTTCTGAGGTCCATTCCTAAAAATTTTTGCCTAAGTGTATGTATTGTCTTATGTCCATTCCATTTTCCCATGCTATTTTGATATCAGGTTGCAGATTTAGATCTTTAATACGTTATGAGTTGGTTTTTGTATAAGGTAGGAGTCTTCTCTTTATATATATCCAATTTTCACAGCCTTATTTGTTGAAAAGACTGTCTTTTCTCCCTTGATTGGTTTCAGTTTTCCTGTGAAATATTAGTAGGTTGTAGATATGTGGATTAATTTCTGGGATTTCTATTCCTTTCTCTTGGTCACCAAGTCTATCTTTTTATTATGAGTACCAGGCTGTTTTGCTTACAACTGCCCTGCAGTGCATCCTGAAGTCAGGTGTTGTGATGCTTTGAGCTTTGTTTTTCATATTTAAAATTGCCTTAGCATTTCAGGGCCTCTTATGCTTTTTTCTGAAATACAGCATTTTTTTTCTTGATTGGAGGTGACTGTCATAGGTATTTTGATTAGAATCACATTAAATCTGTGAACTGCTTTTGGTAATAAGGATATTTTGGTGATATCCATTCTATCAATCCAGGAACCTGAAAGATTTTTCTTCTTTTTGGTGTCTTCTATTTCTTCTACGTTACATAAGTTTCATTGAAAATTCCCCCAGAATCTTGGTTAAAGTTATTACAAAGGATTTCCTTTTTTTTTTTTTTCCAGCTTTCATGAATTAGATTGATGTTACAGGTTCTCAACCAAAAAATTGTTTGGGTATTCAAATACTATTAAGTTTTACTGTTGATTTTATATCCCACAAATTCTTGCAACTCTTATGAGCTATCTCTCTGATAGTGTCTCAAAAGCAAAGTATTTGGTTTCCATATATAGGGATCAAATCATCTTCAGACATGGATGACTTGACAATTTTTATTCTTTCTAATTTGTATCATTTTGGTATCCATTTTAACTTCTCCTTTTGCATCTCTGATTTTGGTGAAATGTGATTTTTCTGTATCTCCTTTTGGTTAATTGGGCCAAAGATATACCAGTTGCTTGCTCTTTCAACAAAAGCCAGGTCTTCATTTTATATCTTTGTATCATTTTTGTTTTGCTTTTGTTTCTTTTGTAACTTTTTCGTCTTATTTTAGTATGGTTTGTTATTTTTTTAATCCTTGAGATACATTGATAGATCATTTATTTATCTTTCTAGTTTTTTAGTGGAGGCATTAATTGCTGTGAACTTCACCCTTAAGAGCACTTTTACTGTCCCGTAAGTTTCAATAGTATTGTGCTTTCATCATTATTTTCTATAAGAATATTTTATTTCTTTTGATTTCTTCTGTGACACACTGTTCATTCAATAACATACTGTTCAGCCTTTGTGTGTTCATGTTTTCTAAAGTTTAAGTTGTTGATTTCTAGCTTCATTTCATGAAGGTCAGAAAAAATACATTATTTCTTTTTTTCTTCCTTCCATTTTCCTTATTCTTTTCAGTTTGTGCAAGATTGCTTTATAGCCTAGTGTGTGGTCTATCCTAGGGTAAGGTCCATGCATGGCTGAAAAGAATGTGTATTCTGCAAAAGTGGAATGAAATGCCTTGTGGATGTTTGTTACGATCATAGAATATATCAATTGCTGTTTCTTGTGGGGTATAGTAGCTCCCATAATTATTGTATTGGAGTCTTTATCTCTCTTAACATTCATTAACGGTTTTAAAAAAGCCATGTGCCCTGGAATTGGCTTGAATACACCTATATATTTACTATAGTCAGTTTCTTTTGTTGAACTTATCCCTTAATGTTTAATGCCCTCCTTTTCTTTTAATACTTCTTTTTGCTGAATTTTATTTTGACTGATGTTAGAGTGGCTACACCTGCTGTTTTTCCCTTCCTTTGTCATGGAGCCTTTTTCCATCCTTTCACTCAGTCTGTGTATATCTTTATTGCTAAGATGTGTTTTTTATAGCTAGCAAATAGAGGAATCTTGATTTTTTTAAAATTTATTTTTAATATTAGATGTTAATATAGTTGATCAGAGTGGAATTATCAAGGTTCATAGAAAAGTGGGTATAATAATTGTTTCCAAATTTTCTATTTCTTATTTCTTGGAAGGGGAGAGATAAGGGGAGAAGACATATCCAGCCTCCAAACCGCTCAAAAATCCAGAGATGGAGAATGGCCACTCAATATCAACCCAAGGTCCCAATGTGGTGCATACGCCAAGGGTTCTGCCCAGGTGGTTTAGATAGTTCTGAAATGTCAATCTCGAGGATCCAAGGATAAGGAAACCCTTTCAATATCCATTGGCTGACAGAGTCAACCTTAGAGTCTTCATTCACCCAGATATTTGCTGTCATCATTTGGCTGATGTAGTTGTTCAGTTTGTTCTGTCCTCCTTTGTCTGGGATGGTTCATATGTCCCCAGCCAGGCTCAATGGGCTGCCACATCCTGCATGTAGATCTGAGTCAGCTGTCCACTATTCCATCTTTTTGCTCTGGAGGATCAGTTCTCTCAGAAGGGTCAAAGGCCCTGTCAGTCAACCTGGACCCTGCTCAACCCACTGCCTACAAGCCTCATGTACCCAGCCTTTACCACACAGTCAGGCTAAGAACCCAGGTCAGGTGACCAGTGCCCACCAGACACTGCCCCACCCCACCTCCCAAAATGTGGGCTCATGGATCTCATACCCCTAGCACAGGTGGGTCAAGGATCTTAACCAGGTGACCCAAATCCCGCTGGACTCCCATGCCCCCAGACTCATGGACGTGGCTTCCATTTTAAACCATTAGTTTGTATCTTTTGATTGGAAACTTTTAGCCAATTACATTCAGGTTTATTACTGAAAGATAATGACTTGGTCCTGGCATTTTCCGTCAACATTTCCATTGTTTTCCTTGGATTTCCTTTGTATCTTTACTGGGAGATTTTCTAACTTTCTTTGTATTTTTATTTATTTATTTATTGTGTTGTAAGGGCAGATTCATAGAGAAAAGACAGGGAGAAAGATTTTCTGTTCGCTAGTTCACTCCCTAAATAGCTGGAGCTGAGCCAACTCCATGCCAGGAGCCAAGAGTCTGTCTCAGATCTCCCACGTGGATGCAGGATCCCAAGCCTTTGGGTCATTTTCTGCTGCTTTCCCAGATGACAATCAGTGAGCTGATTGGAAAGTGGAGCAGCTAGGACATGAACTGGGGCCCATATGGGATCCCAGAACTTGTAAGAAGAGAATTTGTCAATTGAACCATTGTGTTGAGCTCCTATCTTTGTATTCTTTAATTATGGTTATTACCATTCTCTCTTTCTGGGTGTAACACACTTTTAAGCATTGTTTGTAAGGATGGGTGGATTTTGGCAATTCTCTTTTTCTTTAGGATTTATTTATTTTTATTGGAAATTCAGATATACAGAGAGAAGAAAAGACAGAGAGGAAGCTCTTTCGTCCGCTAACTCACTCCCTAAGTGACCACAACAGCTAGAGCTGAGATGATCTGAAGCCAGGAGCTTCGTCCGTGACTCCCACGTGGGCACAGGGTTCCAAGGTTTTAGGTCACCCTGACTGCTTCCCCAGGCTACAAGCAGGGAGCTGGATGTGAAGCGGGGACATTGGGATTAGAATCAGCACCCATATGGGATCCTGGCACGTTCAAGGCAAGGACTTTAGCTACTAGACCACAGCACAGGACCTTGGGTTTTGGCAATTCTTTCAGTTTGTGTTTGCTTTAAATGGTCTTTATTTCTCCTTCAGTACTAAATGATAGCTTTGCTGAATGCTCTATTCTGGGTTGATATTTTCTTCCCTTTTTAAAGTGTTTTTTAAAATTTTAATTTGAAAGGCAGGATTACAGAGAGAGAGAGAGGAAGGGAAAACATGGATCCCCTAGGTTATGATAACATACATATTCAATGCCCAAAGACCCATCTACACAGTATGCACTACTGTGTAATCCCAGAATTCCCATAGATTTTGTGCAGAAGTGTCTCACAATGGTAGGGTAATGGGGATCCCTTCAGTGGTGGCTTAGCTCCCTCATGAATGGTAAAATGCAGGTAGGAAAGCTGCCTAAGCTGACCAAGCTCTATGATCAGTGTTTATGGAACTGGTACAGAGATTTGGCTTAGGTTACTTTCAAATTAGTTTATATTGAACTGGCCACCAGCAGTAATGATGCATACTAGTGAGATATGGATATGAATGAGAGGGTGCAGCCTCCCACAGCTCTCATTTCTTTGTGTCTAACAATTAACAGTTGAATTCAGTAAACTCAGTGTTTTAATCTATATTATAGAAGATGTTTTAAATTTTTGAGCTCTCACTTTGCATTTGTTATTTTATTCTTATAAACCTGTAATAGATGGCAAGCATATACAGTACTCTACACCCTTAAAAAAGTGTACAAATGACTCTTCCAAAGTCTTGTACTTGGGGTGCAATTAATTAACTAATTTACTTTTGAGAATCATGTTTTGCCAATAAAGATTTTCATTCTGTTTAAAGAGTTGAATATATTTTTAAGTGCATCAGTAATCCAAATAGTCAATGAAAACATCTTATTTTTTTTAAAGATTTATTTTATTTTTATTGGAAAGGCAGATATACAGAGAGGAGAGACAGAGAGGAAGATCTTCCATCCGATGATTCACTCCCCAAGTGAGCACAACGGCCGATGCTATGCCAATCCGAAGCCAGGAGCCTCTTCTGGGTCTCCCACGCGGGTGCAGGGTCCCAAAGCTTTGGGCCGTCCTCAACTGCTTTCCCGGGCCACAGGCAGGGAGCTGGATGGGAAGCAGGATTAGAACCGGCGCCCATATGGGATCCTGGGGGTCCAAGGCGAGGACCTTAACCTCTGCGCCACCACGCTGGGCCCGAAAACGTCTTATGTTAACCCTTTCTTTATTGTTCCTGCAGTCTTCAAACATTATAATCAGAATTCTATTGTACTTTGAACTGAGCTGTAAAAATTCTCTATCCAATCAGTCTTTACACCCCCTTTTACTTTGTGGAAGTCTGATTATATCAAGCATGAAATCAGCAGAGCTGCTGCTTATTGAAGCTAAGATATTCTAAGCCACAAGCAGGAAGCTGGATGGGAAATGAAGTAGCTAGGACATAAACTGGTGCTCATATGGGATCTTGGTGGATGCAAGGTGAGAACTTTAGCCACTAGTCTAGCACATCAGGTCCCAATATTGGATATTTTAATATCCTACTCACTTATTCTTTGATAGTATATTTACTTTTTTTCTTCAGATAACAAATTCTTGCCTTCTCATTTCAAAGTGTTTGAAATATCACTAAAGTATTAGAAAAATCTAAACATTTTCCAATACAATATTTGTAGCATAATAAAATAACAGAAGCTTTATTTTTTATTAGGTAGTTACAGTATTTCTGCCTAAAATAAGATTATTCAGGTAAATTCTTTAGTATACTTGACCCCCAAGTGATTTATTAATTGCTTAATATATTGATATGATTAATATCCTTTATTCTGATAGAATTCAGACCACTATAATAACATGAAATCAATCATAATTTATTTAAATGTGTAAAACTGTAGTTCCTGCTTCCCTAATTCAAAAGTACTTGTTCATATTGATAAAAGATAAAACAAAAACAGTATCTATGACAATAAACCTCAACCTAGATATATAAAATGCCAGTCAAAATGTAATTTAACGTTCAGCTGTTGTGCACTAGTAAGTTACATTTGCTAAGACTCGGCTAGATAATGAACTTTGTTTAAAATAATCTATTACTTTATTAAATGAACTGAATAATATAAGTAAATCGTAGACCTAGTAAACATCAAAGACTGGTGACGGGAAAAGTAAAGTATTTTCATATGATTTTCCCAAGTAGTTAAGTGGTTTAATAGATTCCTGTTGCCAGGACACTTCATTTTTCTTCTCTTAAAATTAATCTAGCTCTTGAATAAGACGTTATTCCTTTCAAAATTAAGCTAATGAATTCCTGAAGATCTCATGCTTATTGAAACAAAAGCTACTGAAAACAAAGAAGGTGCTAAACATCCCTGCTCTTGAAGCTTCCCCTTGTGGGTGTGCTAATGTAGCTAGCTGTTATTTCCCACTGGGATTTTAGCATATATTTCATACATTTCTTCCCACTAAGGTAAGGGGAAAGCACAAGACAGCATGTGTGAAAGAAATCAGAGGTAGCAGAAAAGCTCTAGAACGCCAGAGGCAAAATTATCAAGAGGTAAGGATGAGCAATGAGAGCAAAAGTTAACAGAATGAAATGGATAATACAGTTCAACCCCATCCACTTTTACATAGTGGCAATGGAGAGGCAAGGCCAATTTAAGCAATAATTAAATTAAGGAAGAAATTAATAAGGTTTGTACTCCTTCTCTGAGGAAAAATAGTTCCTCTGTCTCTGAGGGAAAAAAATCTTTTCCTTATACATACTAGACTAATTAATTTGCAGAAAATGAAATTTACTGCAATTAGGAACGCCAAAGTCTTTATTTCATTGGCCAGAAGATGGAGCCGCAACATAAAGAATTTTAAACACTTGTAACTAAAAGTAGTATAGTAGTAGTATATTTCATTTTATGATATAGTTTCATAGGCTCTGGGATTCCCCCAACTGCTCCCCATGCCCTCCCCCCAGGTTGTATTCCGCCACATTGTTGCAGTAGTATAGTTCATATCCAGGCATGATTCCTTCATTGCAAGCATGTATGATGGGTAGAGTCCAGCCTGTTATTGTCCAGATAAATTCAACAGTTTGTTTGGGAGACCATCTCTGGTCTGAATATCATCCCCTCCAATGAAAAACCATAACATAACATCAACAATTTTAAAACATTTTGTGGATTGTGGAGTATCCTGAATGTGATCCTGATTTTAACAGTGGAAAGTGAGCGACTGCTTTGAAGATTTTACTTATTTGAAAGGCAGAATGGGCAGGCAGGGAAAGGTGTAAGATATTTTATCTGCTGGTTCATTCCTCAAATGACTCAAGTGCCTGGTGTTAGCTACACTAAAGCCAGTAGCCAGGAGCTCCATCTGGCTTCCCAAATGGGTTACAAGGCCCCAAGCTCTTAGGTCATTGTCAGGAACATGAGAGCTGGATCAGAGATGATGCAACTGGAACTCAAACTAGCACTCCTACAAAACGCTGTCATCACCAAGTGGCAATTCAACCTGCTAGACTAGCTCTGGAAATAACAAGTTCTAATGTCTTCTAGTAGGACATGATATAGTATTAGGTGATTGGGACTTAGAGAATTCATTACTTCTGTGAGATAGTAGAAATTGCAACAGGTATACACAGTTATAATCATGTGGTATACCTTGGTTAAAAGGAAACTGTACCAAGCACGTGGCATTTGGGGTGCAACTCTTCAAATCATTTGGAATTCTCATGCAAACAGGTAAGTTGAATATATATTTTGATACTAGGAAGAACCTTATAAGGAAACCCTTTCAATATCCATTGGCTGACAGAGTCAACCTTAGAGTCTTCATTCACCCAGATATTTGCTGTCATCATTTGGCTGGTGTAGTTGTTCAGTTTGTTCTGTCCTCCTTTGTCTGGGATGGTTCATATGTCCCCAGCCAGGCTCAATGGGCTGCCACATCCAGCAGGTGGATCTGAGTCAGCTGTCCAATACTCCATCTTTTCCACTAAGGAAGACCAGTTCTCACAGGTGAGCCAGGACCCTAACCAGTCGATCTGGGCGCCACTGGACCCACACCCTTGGGGCTCATGAACCAGGTCCTTACCAAACAGGTGAGCCCAAGGACTCAGGTCAGACAACCCAGGATCCACCAGACACCGTCCCCCTGGGGCTCACAGACCCAGCACCCACAGTGCAGGCAGGCCAAGGATCTTAACCAGGTGAATTGTGCCCTGCTGGACTTATTGCCCCAGGGGCTCATGGACCTGGAACTCTCCATTCAGGTAGGCAAAGGACCTGGGCTAGGCAAACTGGGCCCCACAGGATCTCCTATTCCCAAGGCTCACGGACCTAGCACCCACCGCATAGACAGGACAAGGACTCAGGCACTGCCAGACCAACCACCTCCCGGGGTCTCATGGAACTGGCATCCACCATGCAGACAGGCCAATAACCCAGGCCAGGCAACCTGGACCTCATCAGACTTTCCACCCACTGTGTATGTGGGCCAAAGACCATACCTGTTCCACACCCAGACACTGCTCTCACGTGGTTCAGAAGGAGTCAAGACCTAGTCCAGCCAGTTTAACACACATGCTGGCTCTCATGAGTACCAGTGGTGCTAGAGTCTAGCTCAGTCTGGCACTCCCCAGACTTAGTCCACACCCATGCTGAGGGAGACTGCAGCTATGTCCAGCCTTGACTACCGCCCCCATTCTGACTTTTGTGCTTACCACTGGGAACCCCAGCCTAGCTGGGGTGTCCTCTTAGTCCCCAACCTGGCCTGTTCCCAGCCACAGCTCTTGAATGTGCCAGTAGAGATTGTTGTTCCACATTAGTGAGCACCAATATAGCCCCTCCCTCTCAAATTCTACCTTCAGTCCTGATTCATTCGCATGCTGCTCAGTCATGGCCCAGCCACACATGACCCATTCCCTATTCTGACTCTCACTGGTGGATACCTTGACCCAGCCCTGCCAGGAAAGCCCCCATTCTAGCCATGGTACATGCCTATGACTGATATTTGATGATCGTCTATGCTAACTACCTCAGTTCACACCTCTCAGATGAGCTGGTACTTTGGTCTGACCCTTAAAGTTCTTCCCAATCCCTGCTCCAAACAACTCAGTCTCAGCACCCTTGCTTACCTGCTAGAACAGTGGCAGCATCCATGGAAGTTCCTAGGAAGTCATTCCTTACCTGGACATGAACCATCAGGTTCTTAAGCACCCCCACCTGTGCCATCCACCAGACCCCCTTATAGACCCACATCCCCAAGTCCCCAGAGCTCACCACTGGGCACCATTAGCACCCTGGTTGACTGACACAAGATCCACCAGCCACTTCTCGGCAGCTGGCAGGGTGGAAATCTTGGTTTGGCAGCCTAGGCTGCACTCCCTCCCACCAGCCACAAATACAAGTGACTGGTGACGTGGCAGTACCAGTCATTGATATTTCATAGTCTTAGAACATAAACAAAGTGAACTAGCTAATGAAGAAATGAAAACCCTTTATAGCTATTAAGAACTGGAGAAAAATATTTATATTACATCCTATATTGCATGTTTTTTTCCAGAAATAAATGATTAATACATTTATGATACATTTAAATTCTGAAACAGCTTTGGGTTAGCAAAATGCATTACAATGCAACAGGAAAATAATATTTCAATTACATTAACAAATAATAATACTCAGAGAAAACAATTAAAACATGATCTGAACTTTATGAACTAATGTCTTAGTCTTAATGAGGCTCGTTTTTCCATTTTCCTGCTGCTCCTTTTAGAAATCTATTTTTACTTTGGCAGGCTGTAGAAAGGAGAGGAAAAATGTTGTGAAAGTCTGTTTCATTCACAAGATCCAGTTTTCAGGGAAAGAGCCAGAAGATTCCTGGACAGGAAACAATTAGCGTTCATTGGTACCCAATATTCAGATGACCAGATGGTTTAAATAAAATTTAGTAAAAAAAAAAAGTGATACATGAAATTTACTAAATTTGTGAATGAAACATCAAACTTATAAGAGACAAAAAGTAATTCTCAAGAACAAAGGAAGGAGGAAGCTAGGAACAGCGTACTGTAAGGGGACATTGCAGCTGTCGCTGCTTCAGCATGGTGGCTCATCTCAGTAAACAGAGGATTATCACACCTTATTGAGATGTAATAAACACACAATCCAGTTAGAAAACCACACCATGCAAGTACAAGCTCAGACAAATGTATTTTTTTAAATTTTATTTTTATTTATTTTGACAATTTTCACATAGTTAATTAGGGTAAAAAGGTTCAAGGGCTACAGGAAAGTGAATAAGACTAGTATTTTTTCCATATTGTTTCCTTCATATTTAAAGGGGGTATTAAGGGAGAAGGCCCACTCAGTTTCCCACCCTCCCCAGGTCCCAGATGTAGGGCATGCTCTGAGGTTCTTGTTCAAATGGTTTTGATATTTCAACAGTTATGAATTACTGCCAATCTTGCCACTCCAAGCATGATGAGATCTTTGAAAAATCCACTGATTGACATAGTCCATCATAGCTGAGATGGTTGGTTGACCTGTTCTTTCTTCTCTCTTTTCTTGGCTGGGGTTCTGAGTCCAGCATTTAGATTAGGAAGATCTCCAAAGAAACTTCTTTTATGTGCTAGCAAGTACAGGGCCCGGCACAGTCCATCGCCCTGATCAGCTGGTGGTTGTAATTGCTGGATTGGTTCTGTTTTCACTCCTGATTTCCACTAGAACCAATGGGTGTTGCAGCCCAGCCTGGTTCTGCCCAGCACATACTTGGCCCTCACATAAACCAGTGGGAGCTGCAGCCTAGTTGGAGTGACCCACAATAACCCCCACCAGGCCCACCCCCTACCCTGGATTGCCAGTATGTGTAGCAGTAATCCAGTCTGTCCCACACCCCATTCCACCCCAGCCACTGTCTTAATTTTATGTCCTCCCGTGGAAGTGGTAACCCAAAAGGGATGAGCCCACTATTTCCCTCCCAGGCCTCTCCCACTCCCAGATTCCATCTGATGCTGTGGCTAAGCCCAAACAACCCTGGCCCACTCTAATTTTGTTTGCACCAGTAGGAATAATCAGCCCAGCCCAGCTTTTCCCTGGTCCAGGTCACATGAGGCGCACAGGTGTTGTAGCCCTGCCTAGTCTGGTCTGCCCCCATCCCAGCCTAAGCTCTCCTGCGGAAGTAGCTGTCCAGCAAAGGAACCGCCGACCCCCCCCCCCCAATCCCCTGCCAGCTCTACCCCCTCCCTTCCTTGTTCTCAGGCTGGTTGGGCACTGTGGTCCCTTCTGGTACAGGCAACCTCATCTTGGCATTACGTATTGTGCATTAGTCATTGTTGCGACCAAAAATGTATTTTCAATACCCTATGCCCTTCTAAGTCAAAATCTTCCAAAAGTCAACACTTTTATTATTCTATTATCATAAACTTTTGCCTGTTATTGAACTTTATACCTTAATTCACACATTGTCATCATTGTCCAGATTCTTCTGTTCACCAATGTGTGAAATTCTCCATGATGTTTTTAGTAAGCTGTCTTATTTTACTTCTAGTGTTATATCACTATATTTATTCTTCTTCATTTAACTGAATAAGTTGTTTCATATTAGATTCCTGAGAATGTACTATCTATAAAAATTGGTATTTTATGGCTATAAATATACATAGGTGTGTGAATGTGTCTATATAAATATATAAATATACACACATAGATATTCACAAACATGTGTATGTGTCTACATATACATATACATATGTTTGTGATTATCTTTTTCTATGACCAGTATCATTTCTCTGGACGTTTATAATTAATATACATACAGGCAGGTATATTCTCAAACATATGTACACATTTATAGTCTTTTTTAGGCTTTGAATGGGAGAAAAATCTTCCATCCATTGGTTCATTCTCCAGATGGTTGAAATTGCTCTTGAAGTCCTGAGTCAAGAGCTTTTTCTGTCTCCTACATGGGTGGTAGTGGCCTAAACACTTGGGCCATCTTTGATTGCTTTTCTGGGACAATTAGCAAACTAACTGGCTGAAAGTGGGAGCAACCAGAACTTGAGCTAGCACAAATAGGATGTTGGCATTGAAGATGGCTGTCTTAATGCCTTACAACCACGGTCCCCAGATTTTTAGTTATGATATGTGGCTATTTGACAAAAACAGTTGTTATTGCCAGTCTTTTCAAAAATTCTGATGAGTGTGAATTTATGCTTTTTTTCTGTTTGAATTTGTGCTTCTTCAATGCATAACCAAACCCAGTAAGAAACAAAGCTTGATATCTCAATGTATTTAATAGCCTGTAATTTTCATGATAGAGGTTTTTCATATTTTTGGTCAAATTAATTCCAAGATGTTAAGTTGTTGTAGCTATTGTGAGTTGTAATGCTAATACAAGTTATTTCTCAACTATTTCATTGTTTTATGCAAAGTCTACTGATTTTTCTGTTGATTTTATATTCTGAAAATTTACCAAAATATGAATTTCAATAGTCTTTCAGTAGAGTCATTGATTTCTCCCTATGGAGGGTCATGTCATTTGCAAACAAAGATTATTTGATTCCTTCATTTCCAATTTATATCCATTTCATTTCTTTCCATGATTGGCTGGAATTTACAGAACTATATTGAAAAGTAGTTATGAAAGTAGACATCCTTACCTAGTCCTGTGTATTAGTGGAATGCTTCTAAAATTTTCCTATTTAGTGTGATGCTGGCTGTGGGTTTGTCATATATTGCTTTAGTTGTGTTAATGACTGTTCTAAGCATAATTTCTTTTTTTTTAAATCATAAAAAAATGTGTAAATACAAATGCATGCAAATACAAAAACATGTAACATCAAATGCTTTCTCTGCATCTATTGAAATAAGCATATGGTTTTCACTTTTCAACTTGATAATGTGATGTATCACATTATATTGATTTGCATACCTGCATAACAGGGATAAATCCCACTTGGTCCAGGTAGTTGATATTTCTGAAATGTTAGATTTCATTAGCTGGTATTTCTTTGTGTGGTGTGTGTGTGTGTGTGTGTGTGTGTGTGTGTGTGTGTGTGTTTTGCATTTATGTTCAGCAGGGATATTGGTCTGTAATTTTCCTTCTTGTATCTTGTTCTGATTTTGAAATTATGGTAATTTTGGTCTAATGGAAGGAGTTAGGGAGGATTCTCTGTCTCAGTTTTAAATATTTTGAGAAAATATAGAAGTAGTCATTTAAAAATTGTGGATGCCAACATCTCCTTTTTGTTTTAAATAGTCTGGCTCTCTGGCTTTGTTCACATGTAAACTTATTGCAGTTACATTTTCCTGTTGTCTAATTGATTCCTTAATCATTACACAACACCCTTTTGTGTTTCCTTTAGTAGTCATTGCATTAAATTTTCATTTATCTGATATTAGGATGGTTAATTTGTTTGGTTTTCTGATAGCTTGGAGCATCTTTTTTTATCCTTTCTCTTTTACTCTGACTGTGTCTTTGTTGGTGATGTGTATTTTTTATAGGTGCCAGATAGATGAGTCTTAATTTTTAATCTGTCCAGGAAACCTGCATCTCTTAATTGGAGTATTCAAACTACTTATATTCAAGGTTATAATTGAAAAGTAACGAATTGGTCCTGTCATTTTCCCATAAGGTTTCATATCTGTTGCTTAGCATTTCCTTTGTACTTTTACTAGATTTTTGGCCCTCATTTTATCATGATGATTGTCTTTCTCTTATTTCTGTGTATAACATATTCTTACTATCATCTGTAAGGCTTTCGTAATGATAAACTCTTTCAGTTGCTATTTGCCTTGGAAAGTCTATATTTTGCCTCCATTTACAAAGAAGAGTTTTGCTGAGAACAGTTTTCTAGGTTAACAATCTTTCCTTTTATGAACTGGACTTTATCTCTCCATTTCTCTCCTAGCCTATAGAATTTCTGATGAAAATTGAGCTGTTAAACCAGTTGGAGATCCTTTGCAAATAATCTGGCATTTCTCTCATGCACATTTTGGTACTGTTCATTTATACTTTGCTGTTGAAAGTATGACAGTGTGTCATGATGAAGCTATTTTCTAGTCATATAGGGGTGTGTGTGTGCAACATGCTTTCTGCACTTGGATCCTCCTTATTTTTCAAACCAGAGAAATTTTCTGCTAATTCTAAACTGAATAGGACCTCTAATCTGTTTGCTATTTTAAACCCTCAGGAATTCTTAAGACAAGTGTGTTTTTGGTTCTTTGATAATATTCTATAAATGCTGCACATGGTTCTTGGTTTTTCTAAATTTTTCCTTTTTAATATACAATTTTACAAGTATTTGTCTTTTAGCTTAGATATTCTCAGAAGATCAGTTAAGGCTTTTTGATTATTTGAATTTTTTATTAGCAATATTCCAGTTTGATATCTCTTTAGTATCTCTTTCTCCTAGTGATATTTCTCATCCATGTCATGTATGGACTTCTTTAACTCATGAATTTGTTTCTCTGTTCTTGAGTATAATTTAACATTCAGGAGGTTTTTTTTCTAGGTATTTAATTTTTTCACATTGTAATATTAAAGTAATATGTTATTTTGGGGGTGCCATGTTGTCTTCCTTGCTCAGATTTCTTATATTTCTAGATTTGTTTTTAGGTGTGTTTGGAAACACTTGGTAGAGGTAGAGCAAGAATCCAGAGTGACATTCTAGTTAGATGTAGGCATGGTGGACCTCTATTGTTGCAGTGGAGCAGGTGTAACAGTCTCAGCTGGTACAATCTTGGCATCATTCCCTCTCTGCCAAGGTGACATATTGCCTACTGTGACTATATATCCTCCTCCCACAGACACATGTTCTTCACAAAGGATTTCTGCACTCTTTAGCGGGAACACAATACTCCCTGTGATGACCTGCCCCAGGCATTTAGTGAATTCGGAGTCTCTGAGGACAAGCTCAGAGATCACCTGTAGTTGGAGCAATACCCTTTGCCCTTTTGGATGGTCATAGCACACAAAGCTTCCACAATTATAGCGATAGATTCTAAGCCCTGAATTTCCACACTGCAGAAATGGCAGAGGCATTACAGAGCCAGCTGCCTGGCCAAGAGAAGTTACACAGTGCTCCTGCACGGCACATTGAGTCCAGGTGCTGCGATAGAGGGAAGGGGAATGCCTCACAGTTCCAAGTGGGTACCCTGCTCCCTGCCCACCCTCTAGTCCAGATTCCAAGTCAGTGGGGACCCATGGATTTACTATTTTGATAAAATCCCCTGGCTGTGAGGGGTTGATGGCATCCTTCACTCATCTTATTGAAATGGTATTTTCTTCTGCTAATCATTGGGTGCCCAGAAGGAGATGGAAAGAAAACCATGTGGTATTTTCATAGAGGTAGGTGGATATTCTGCCTGCACTAGTGCACCATGGGAACTCAGTCAGCATGCTGCATGATTTTCTCCCTCAGGCAGATTTTCATGACATTTTTATTGGAAAGGCAGGTCAGATCTACAGAGAGCAGGAGAGAAAGAATGAGCTTCCATCCACTGTTTCACTCCCCTAATGGCCGCAAAGGCTGGAGCTGAACTGATCAAAATTGAATTTGTGAAGTTTTCTTCCGGGTGTCCCATGTGTCTTTGGGCCATCCTCTACTATTTTCCCAGGACACAAGCAGGGAGCTGGATGGGAAGTGGAACAGACAGGATAGTGTGCTTGCCTGTAAAAATGTCACTTTTCTTTTTAAAAACAGTCTTATTTTGAGAAGAGTAATATAAACAGAACAACAGAACAGCTTTTATGCATTCCATTAGTGTAATTCCAAGAAAAGAAAATCAAATACTCTTACTCCCTTATTCACCTACAATACCCCTCTCTCCCTCCTTTCTCTTCATCAGTCTATACAAATGCATAATTTTATTTTTTGTTTTAATTTTTGGTGAGTATTTAACAGTGTTAAATAAACTGAATGTTAAGCAATTCCAATAAAATTACATTCTCCTCCTCTCTTTCTCCTCTCTCCTGTTTTTTTTTCTCTCATTTTCCCTCTCTCCCTGACTCTTTCCTTTAAACTTTTCAGATAGCAAATTTTAGGTTTCCATCATGTAAAAGACTTAATACATTGCCAGATTAGAGGTTTAACAAATAAAAAGCAGAAAAGCACTACTTCAGTGGGAATAACAATAATTAAATAGAAAATAACTATGTTATCCATGTGGTATATACACACCGATTCTTATGTAAACTACCATAGTTAAGTAGTTTACATCCTTAACCACAGGGTTGGTAACAGTATAAAAACAAAGATTTATAAAGCTGTTTTTGCAGCTACACTGATACAGCCTTTTTTTGTTTGATTTTGCTTTTACGTTTTAGCTCCTACAAGTAAGGGGGTTTGTCAGTATGTCAATATTCATCTTTCTGGGTCTGCCTTATTTCACTTAATACAATATCCTTCAGTTGACTCCATCTTTTTCAAATAATACATTTTCATTTTTTTAACAGATGAATATTATTGTATATATATTTATATATATACCATATATGTGTCACTTTGGCAATATATGGACATTTTAATGATGTTGATTCTTCTAGTGCTTGAACAAAAAATATTTCATCTTTTTAAAAAATGTGTTTGGATGTCCTTTGATTTCTTTCATCAGTGTTTGATAATTTTTCTTGTAGAGCTGTTTCACTCCTCTGGCTAAATTTATTTAATTATTCTGGTTATTTTGTGGCTAATGTGAATGAAATATCTTTACTGATTTCTCTTTCTGTGAGTTCATCATTATCATACAAAAAAAAAAAAACCACCCAGTGGTATTTATGTGTTTATTTTACAACCTGAATTTACTGAGTTGCTTTGTCAATTCTGCAGCTTTGTGGTGGAATGTTTAGGTTCTTTTCATGTACAATAGTTTGTCATCTGCACACATAATTTGGATTTCTCTTCTCCAATTTTGATGTACTTTATTTCTTTCCACTTAATTGCTATTGCTAAAGCTTCTAGTAGTATAGTGACTGAAAGCTGCAAAAGTGAAATCTCAATCTGAGAGGAAATGTCAGCTTTTCCCCTAGTCAGTGTGGTGTTGGCTGTTGGTTTATGATCTGTAGCCTTTTTTACTTTGAGGATTGTTGCTTCTATACCTAATTTGTGAAGATTTTTATTAGGAATAGGTGTTGAATCTTCCTGAATGTTTTTTTTTCATCTATTCCGATAAACCAATGTTTTTTGTTCTTCATTTTACTAATGCGATTTATAATGCCTATTAATTTCCAAGTGTTGAACTATCTTGCATTTCTAGAATAAATTACACTTGATTGTGTTGTATGATTTTTTATGTGGATTTGCATTCAATTTACTAATATATTTGGGAGAATCTTTTTATCTGTGTTCATCAGGAATGTAGGTCTGTAGTTTTGCATGTTGTCTTTTGTTTGGTATTAAATAATGCAAGCCTCAATAAAGAGTTAGGCAGAGTTCCATCATGCTCAAAATTTTGGAATAATTGAACAGTACTGGAGTTACTTCAGCTTTGAACATTGAGTAAAATTAAGTAGGAAGCAGTCAGGTCCTGGACTTAACTCTGATTTTGTTTATAGAATTTTGTTTACTACATTGCTGTTATGGTACTTTTAGTTTTTCTAAATTTGCCTAATTTAATCTTGGTAGGCTATTATTAACCTAGGAATTTATCCATTTCCTTGAGATTTTCCAATTAAATAGAAAGTAAATCTTCCCAGTAGTTTCTTTTCTTTTCTTTCTCTCTCTCTCTCTCTTTTTTTGTAAGGTTTTTTGAAAGAACAAATTCAAATGGCTAATAGACATGAACAAAATGCTGTGGCCCCCTAGCTTTCAGGGAGATAGAAATGAAAACAACATTGAGGTTTCATCTAATTCCAATGAGATTTGTTTACATTGAGTACTGTACTAACAACACCTGCTGGCATGGATAAAAAACTGTATTATATCTACTCTACAGAATACTACTCAGCCATTAAAAGAATGAAATTCTATCATTTACAACCAAATGGTCCCAACTAGAGACCATTGTGCTCACTGAAATAAGTCAGTCTCAAAATGACAAATATATATTCTTTGTGATATAAGGCTGTCTCCTTGCAAAATACAGGATCAATAGCCCTTTCAATACTGTTTGTGCTACATCCCAGTAGTTTCTTATGAGCCTTTTTAAATTCAGTGGTGTTAGCTGCAATGTGTCCCTTTCTCTCTTTTTCTTTTTTGAAATTATTATCATTTTATGATACAGTTGCATAGGCCCTGGGATTTCCCTTACCCTCTGCTCAAGTCTCCCTGCCCCTTGCACCATGGAATTCCCCTGCATTGTTACATTAACATTCGTAAGTCCATCATTGCAGGCATGGACAATGGCAGAGGTTCCAGCATTCCACTGTCAAGATACAGATACCAGTTTCATTGGGAGTCCATCTTTGACCCAGATGTGGAGATGTATACTGCATTGTATCCCCACATCTGGATATGGTAGTCTCCATTACACAGTTACTATACATTCCCTTAAATTAAAAACCACAAAACAAAATCAAAAACAAGAAGAAAGGTAGAAATTTACAACTCCATGAAGCTAAATAACATGATACTGGATATGATAGTCTCCATTACAGTTAGCATACATCTCTTAAATGAAAAGCTACAAAACAAAATCAGCAACGGGAAGAAAAAAATAAATTTACAATGTCATGAAGTTAAATAACATGCTACTGAATGACTAATGCGTTGCTGAAGAAATGAAAAAAAATCAAGAAAGTTCTTGAAGAAAATGATACCACTATATGACCTATGAGTCAGGGAAGAACTTAATATGAGAAAACAAAAATGTTTTTGAAGAAATGAAACTAAAAACAGAAACATCAAAATCCACGATATAGTTTATATTGATTTTTGTTGGTGGAATGTATCTCCTGTAGGCAACAAATAGTTGAGTTTTGTGTTTTTAATCCAGTCTACTGATTTATGACGTTTGATGAGTTTAAGGTATTTACATTTAGCGTAAGTATATGTAGGTGGTTACTTGGTCCTGTCATTTTAGGAATGGGTTGCTAAATGGCTTAGTCTTCTGTTGTTGTTTTAATGGGATGTTTTTCAACATTTGCCTTTGAGTTGGTGGGTGCTTTTCCTCTTCTCTGTCAAGAGAACATTTTTAAGTATCCTTTGTAAGGCAGGTTTGGAAGAGGCATATTCTTTTAACTTTTCTTTACTGTGGAAGAATTTTATTTCCTTTTCAAAGACAAAGGAAAGCTTTGCTGGATACATTATGCTGGACTGACCATTTTTTTTTTTTTTGCTTTTAGTATCTGGAATATGTCACTCCATTCTCTTTTGGCCTGTAGAGAATCCTGTGAAAGATAAGCTATAAATTTAATTGCCATTCCTCTGTATGTCTATTGATCTTTTTTACATGCACACTTAAGGATCTTTTCCTTATGTTCGATTGAAGAGAGCTGGATTATCATGTGTCGTGGTGAAGATTGCTTTTGGTCTACCCTGTTAGGAGTTCTCTGTGCCTCCTGGATGTTGTTTCCCAATTCTTTCCCCAGATTAGGGAAATTTTCATTTACTACTTAATTAATTGCATTTTAAAAACCCAGCTTCTGTTTCTGCTCCTTCTGCAATTTCCATAACTGTTATATTTGGCCTTTCAGTGGTGTCTCTTAATTCTCGAACACACTGTTTAGCCTAACCCAGCCCTGCTTCCAGCTTTTTGAATTTTTTCCCTCATTGTTACAAGAAATATCTTCCAATTCTGGGATTCTTTCTTTGCCTCATTCATTCTATTATTGAGATTTTCCACTGAAGTTTAATTTTGCTCTAATGCATTCTTCATTCCCAATAATTTGGTTTGATTTTGTTTTGGTGTTGCTATTTCCTTTGTGACATACTCCTTAAATTCCTTAAACTCCTGTATGTACCTCTCATTGTTGATTAAAAAAAAAAACTTCATAATGAGTTTTCTGAATTCCATATTCCCCATTTTCTCGAAGTATTCTTCAGTTGACTTTGAGTTTAGCAAATGCTTTTGTTCTTTTGCAGGGGAATCTCAGTATTCTTCATTTTGCCTTTGTTATTTTGCTCTTGGTCATTGTATATTCAATTAGCAAATTCTTTTCCTTAGGGCAGGCTTCTAAGCCATGTCACTCACAGATCTATGATTCAGTTGTACTTATTGCAGTTGGTACACAGTTCTTTGTTTCCAGTTACTTATGCCACTTCCTCCGTGTGCGGCGACCAGTACAATACACTGAGCTTAGTGAGTTCACTTCCAGCTCAGCATGTGCACAACTCACCATTATCCCCGCAGTCTCGAAGCCTTTCCCACACTGTACAAAATGGTGCCTGATGTGCCACTCATAGAGCTCTTGATCTCCTGGCCATTAGGTCTGGGGGCTACCAGGACCTATTTTAGGTGGAACTTGTAGGATGCCATGTCACTGCAATTCACTGATCCAGAAATGAGTTTGCTCCCAGCTTAGTGAATTCACAGTTCTGTCCCATAGCCTTTGCCTCTTTGCACAAAATGACACCTAGTTTGGCTCCGTTGGGTGTCTGGGATGTGAAATCCACCCTTTTCCTGCACTGCCTGTTTGGGATCTGCTGCTCTGTCTCTGCTTCTGGTTAAATCAAGCAAACACAGCAGGGCAGTCAGCTCAGTCAGGGTTCACCTTCTGAGCTGCCAGTGAACTCTCCTTCCCACCTGATTGCTGGTGGAGTTCTGGCCACCAGTGCAGTTCAGATCACTGCTGGCTGAATGCCCCTGGGATATCTGGTCACTGCAACACCATACCATTGTTTCTGCTGCTTTCCCATATCTGTCAGTCTCCAGATGCTTCTCTGCCTTCAGTCTGTCTTGTTCTATTTCCTGGAATGTGCCCTCTCTGCTTTACCCTGGTTAATGTTTCTCCATCTGTCTAAATGTGTCCTTGTTCTATTCCACCATCCCGATTCTCTGTGATGTGTCCCTTTCAGTCTCGAATTTTGTTGAGATTGTTTTCCTTATTTTGTTACTTGGATTATAGGTTTATTTACTTTATTTTCTCAAACAACCAACTTTTTGTTGATCTGTTATTTTTGGTTTCTGTTTAATTTATTTCTGTTCTGATTTTTATTTTTTGCCTCCTGTTGATCTTGGTTTTGATTTGTTTTCTAATTCTTCAAGATGCATCCTTAGATTTTAATTTGAGGTATCTTTTTTTAATGTAAGTACTTAATGCTATAAACTACCCTCTTAATGCTGCTTTTGTTGTGTCCAACATTTTTTTTTCAATACTCTTGTAAGGGATGCATGCCCATGTGGTACTCAGATTAGTATGGGGAGGGTCAAGGTATGCATGCAGCTCCATTTTTTCCCCAGAGTTCAAAGTGGGTGGAAAGGAAGGGAGGTGCTGCTCTTTGCTGTCAAACTACATCAGCACCCAAGGATGGGGGACAATGGTTTGATGACACCTTAGAGACTGCAATGTCGGGAGGAGTGTTCCAAGGGTGTTGCTTGAGTAGTTTTATAGCTCTGAGATGTTATTGGCTTTATTATGCCAAGATTGTGAAAAATCTTTCCGCAGTCTGTTGACTGGCCCAGCCCACCTTAATCCATTCTCAGACCCAGGACTGTAGTCCAGCTTGTTTTGCTTTCCATCCTCTGATGAGGTGGTAGATGTCTGTTGCTTGCCTGCATGCACTGGCTGCCGTGTCTTTCATGTGTATCTGGATGTGTTGTCTAGTGCACAGGCATCAGAAACTAAGGAGGCCCAGTCCCAGCACATGTATTCCAATGTTTGACCACATACATAGTGACTTTTCCCTGTGGCTGGTGTTTGAGTCTAGCAGTCTATTTGGACTCAAACTCCAGTTGGAAACCTCACCTGGGGTGACCTCAGACTTGACCTTTTAATATTTTTTTATTTTTTAAAAAGATTTATTTATTTTTATTACAAAGTCAGATATACAAAGAGGAGGAGAGAGACATAGAGGAAGATCTTCCATCCGATGGTTCTCTCCCCAAGTGACTGCAACAGCCAGTGCTGTGCCAATCCAAAGCCAGGAACCAGGAACCTCTTCCGGGTATCCCACACGTGGGTGCAGGGTCCCAAAGCTTTGGGCCATCCTCAACTGCTTTCCCAGGCCACAAGCAGGGAGCTGGATGGGAAGTGGAGCTTCCAGGATTAGAACCAGCACCCATATGGGATCCCAGTGTGTGCAAGGCGAGGACTTTAGCTGCTAGACCATGCCACCGGGCCCCAGACTTGACTTTTGTGTACAACAGACAGTGCAGGGTCAAGTGTGGACTGTCACCTGAACCAAGCAATGCATACACTGGTGGATTCAGCTGCCTGATTGTTTCTGCCCCCAGTCTCATGTGACCTGATGGGTGCTGTGGCCTAGCCCAGCTCAGTCTTCCATAGGCCTTGTCTTTATACACATCAGCAAGTACCAGGGCTAGTTGGAGCAACCCCCAGGAACCTCCAACAATCCACACCGGGTATGACACCAGGAACTGATTTTTGTGTGTGTGTGTATTATCATGTACTGTGGTCCAGCCTAGTCCATTCCACATCCCATCTGACTCTCAAGCACATCCCTGGGTGCTCCAGCTTACCTCAGCCTGACCCATCCTGCTTATACTGACAGATGCTGCCACCTTAACTAGCCTGGCTCTCCCCACCTCCCCATCCCTGGTTTTCATGCTTACTAGTGGGCACTGCAGACCACCTGGGGAGTACCCTCAGTTCCCCTACCAGCCAGTTTCAAGCCCTAATTCTGGTACCTCTCAGAGTATACTGTGGTCCAGCCTGACCTAGCTTGCACCACAGTCCCAGGAACTTTCAGTAGGTGCTGTGGCTTAGGTCCAGTGAGGACCTTCTTTCCCAGACCCAGCTCACATCCTAGCTGATGGGTGCTATAGCCTTGCTATGACCACCCCACACCCAGTCCCAGCTCTTATGCTCATCAGAGAAAGTAGCAGTCCAACAGGGGAATCCCTGCAGTTTTTCTACCAGGCCTTTTCCAAACTGGGTCTTAAGCATGCCAGCGGGAGCTGCAGCCTTACCGTCAGCATTCACCAGCAGCCTGGCTCATCCTGGCCTGCCACAGTCCCAGCTCTTGCAGGCAGGTTTATTGGCCTAGCCCAGCCTATCCCCAACACCCACCTCAGCCCTCATGTGACCTGGTGGATGTTGTAGTGTAACCCAGACTCGCCTGTACCCTATCCTGGCTCTTGCTCAAACCAGTGTGTGCCACAGACTGGCCCAGCCTGGCCTGACTCCAGACCTTGCCCACACATATGCAGATGCTTGCTGTAGCCTTTCCTTTCCTGGCCTATCCCTAGCATGAGCTCTTGCACTTACTAGCAGAAGCTGCAGCCTAGCAGGGTAGTCTCCAAGCTCCCCTACATACCTATTCCCAGCCTTAGGTCTTGTGTATGCTGGCAGGTGTTTTGATTCAGCCTGGTATGGCCCACTGGCAGTCTCAGCTCTCAGTGGCATGTATTGCAGCCTAGCCCAGCCAAGCATGGCCCACACTCTGCCCTGGCTCTTGTGTATGCCAGTAGGTGCTGCAGTCTTCCCAGCTTGGCTCAACCCCCAAATCAGTTAACACATAGGCTGACAAGTGCTGTAACCTGCCATGGCTTTGCTTGTCCCAAGTCTTAGTTATTGTGATAACAGTGGGAGCTGCAGCCTAGCTGCCCAAGTTCCCCTACCAGGCCTGCTCCAGGTCCACTCTCAGCCTGATGTATTACTCCTTGGCATGGTCTACGCAGAGTCCCAGCCTTTGCAGGTACCACAGGTACTACAGCTTGGTCTCCCTCCAGCCCAGCTCCTGTGCATTCTAGCCTCACTCAGCCAATCACCACCCTCACATCTCACACAGACCAGGAGGCGCTACAGTCCACAGAAGTGAACCTATAAGTCCACTACAGAGTCTTCCCCCAAACGTGGTTATTCTACATTCTAGTGGGTGCTGTAGGCCAACCTGATGTGGCTCACTCCTTACTCTGACATTCCTCGGCAAGTACTGTGGCCTAGCCCAGCCAGGCATGCCTCTAGCCCTAGCTTTATGTAAAATGAACACATTTCATGTATTTTTAGTAACATAGTGATACCTCCCTCCTGCCCTGTTTCCCACCCTCCCTTTTTCCTTCCTTCATATTTTTTTCCTCCGAGATTTTACAACGGTATACTTTCAGTATATTTCTAATACAGAATACCTTTCAGAATTTCATACAAAGCTGATTTGATGGTGGAGAGTTCTCTATTTTTATTTATTTGTTAAATACTTAATCTCTCCCCTTTTTTAAGGGTAGCTTTACTCAATGTTTTTTTCAGGAAGACTTTCTTTTACAATTTTGAATATATTACCACATTCTTTTCTGACCAGTAGGGTTTCCTCCGAATAGTCTGTTAATCTAATTCATTTTCTATTATATATAACTTGGCATTTTCATTGTCCTTCATATTTTCTTGTTTCTAACTTTTGACTATGCTTTGGAGATTTTTTGATTGGGTTATTTTAGTTCTTTGTGCTCTTTGTATAGGGCTATCCATGTCTATTTAGGACCTGGGAAATTTTCAGCTACTTAATTTAGCAGGTTGTCACTTCCTTTTTTTTTCTCCATTAGTAACTGTCATGTAAATATCTTATCACATCTTTCTACTTTTTAATTTCATTTTTTCTCATTGTTATTTCAAAAGTCTTAACTGATGTTAAAGCTCTCAATCCTTATTTTTTTAATTTATTGGTTGAAGATGTCATCTCTAAAATTTCTACTTGGTTCTTCTTAAATTCTGTCTCCTTAATAGTGTTTTCATTTAAGCTATTCATTGATTTCCTAATTTCTTCAATGTTTCTGTTTTCTGTTGTAGCTCATTGAGTTTCTTTACCACCATTATTTTAAATTCTATTTCATGTGTTTCCCTCAGCTAAGGATCTAATTCTGGATTGTGATTTTGTCCTTTTGGTGGTATGTTGCTTACTTTTTTCATGTCTACTGTGTTCAAACATTGACATTCACCTCTCTGGTGTACATACTCCTTCCTTCTGGAGCCCATTTTCATGGAAAAGAACCTAGGATTTAGTGGGACTTTGGCTCTAGGTGAGTTCAGGTGTGTAGTCTCTGAGTGGTTGCTTTTGTCTTAAGTATCTTTGCCCTTCTATTCTAAATTTCATAGGGATAGAAGTGTTGTTTTGAGATGAACAAAGATCCCTGGGTGGATATCCCTATCTCACAGAGCACTTTTGTCAGTCTCCCTGAAGCTTGTAACGGTCTGGGCCCTGTTCTTGAGCTGAGGCAGACAAAGGTGGCTTCTCCTGTACCACTGTCAAGCCTGAATGATGCCGTGCCCATGCACTGATGCCCATGCACTGACTTGGAATGTAAAATTATCCCTGCATTTCAAGGGTTAATCCTACTCAGTGAATTAGTGATTTTTATTTTTATAAGCTGAATGAATTTCATGTGCTTCACAATATCGATATAGGATATATCTGGTTCTTCTTGGCTCCCTTCTGGAAAGCAAATAAGTTTTTCAGAAAACAAAATATTTAATAATGCCTTTTTCCAGCTTTATTTTTCTCAAATTTTCCTTCATCAGTGTGTGTGTGTATTTACTATATATTACATCTATATACATATATAAACATTTTACTGAAATCATCAACTAGAACATAAGTATGAAGGTATTGCATGACAATTCAATCTCTTAATTTGAGAAAATCAACAAGTTTGGTTGTAATTTTCACAAGACTTCTTTATTGCAAAGTCAGATTCACTCCCGAAGTGACCACAATGGTCAGTGCTGTGCCAGTCCGAAGCCGGGAGTCAGGAGCTTCTTCCAGGTCTCCCATGTGGGCACAGGGTCTTAAGGCTTTGGGCCATCCTTGACTGCTTTTCTAGGCCACAAACAGGCAGCTGGATGGGAAGTGGGGCTGCTGTGATTAGAGCCAGCACCCATATGGGATCCTGGTGCATTCAAGGCAATGACCTTAGCCGCTAGGCCACTGCATTGGGACTAATCTGTAAAATTTTATAGCACATAATTATTTGAAATATGTTTCTAATCAAAATAAAAGGGGCAGGGCCTGGCACAGTAGCGTAATGGCTAAAGTCCTCACTTTGCACAGAATCCCTTATGGGTGCCGCTTTGTATCCTGGCTGCTTCATTTCCCATCCAGCTGCCTGCTTGTGGTCTGGGAAAACAGTAGAGGATGGGCCAAAACCTTGGGATCTTGCACCCACATGTGAGACTTGGAAGAAGCTCCTGGCTCCTGACTTCGGATTGGCTCAGCTCTGGCTGCTCTGGCCACTTCGGGAGTGAATCAGCGGATGGAAGATTTTTCTCTCCGTATTTCCTTCTTATTATAAATCTGATTTTCCAATAAAATAAATATTTTTTTATAAAAGGAAAATCTGTCTTCTTAAAAAATAATAACGGGATAATCAGGACAGTTTTAACAAACTATTTTCAATCAGAAATACAAACCATAAGTTAACTCTAAAATTACATCTTTGTTTCATTCCTTAAGGTTTTGGCTAGAATTGTCAAAGTAAAATATGATATTTTTAAAGATTTAGTTTATTTCTTTAATTTATTTGGAAGGAAGAGCTAGAGACTCTGCACCCACGTGTGAGACTGGGAAGAAACTTCATCTACTGTGGCCATTTGGGAAATAAATCAGTGGAAAGATCACACTCTCTCTCCATAAATTGATCGCCTTTCCAATAAAAATAAAACAAAAATCTTAAAATGAACTACCCAATGAAAACAGGAAGCATGTGGGTATTGCGGTGTGTATTTGTGGTTCAGGTGCTCACATCCGAATCCTGAGTACCTGGGCTCAGTACCTGTCTTTGGCTCTCAGTTGCTGTTTCTTGTCAGTGAAGTTCCTGGGATGGAGTAAGTTATGCCCAAAAGAATTAAATATCTACCATCTGTGTGGGAGACCTAGATGGAGTGTTCTGAATTCTGCTTCCTGCCCTGTGCTTGCCCCAGCTGTGCTCTTGTTCTGGGAAGTGAACCAGTTGAAGGAAATCCTGTCTTCTGTCTCTTAGATAGACGCAGCAATTTTTTTAAAGTGCAAATGTTGGGAAACGATCAACTTAGAAGAAAGTATCTATTTTTTAAAGATTTTTTTTTTTTTAATTAGAAAGGCAGATTTACAGAGGAGACAGGGAAAAGGTCTTCCACCCACTGGTGTACTCCCCAAGTAGCCACACTAGCCAGAGTTGAGCCAGTCTGAAGCCAGGAGCTTCTTCCAGGTCTCTGGTGTGGGTGCAGGGTCCCAAGACTTAGGGCCATTCTTTACTGCTTTCTCAAGCTACAGGCAAGGAGCTGGGTGGGGAAGTGGAGCAGCCAGGACACAACCTGACATCCATATGGAATCCTTTGCAGGCAAGGTGAGGATTTTAGCCACTAAGCTATTGGGCAGGACCCAAAAAGTGTTTTGTTTTAATGTAGAAGATACACTAAACATTGTTTTTAGTTGTTTTCTTTGCTGCTTGATGTTTTCTGAGGTATTTCTAAATTCTGCTAGGGGAATTAAGTAGCAGCTTAACAATCCTTTTCAATACTGCCATTTTTCTCCACTCTATCTGTTGAGCACTAGACAGTCTGACATTTGTTTCTGAAAGACACATGTATAGTCTGTTTTAAGCCTCTCAAAGCCAGAAAGCATTGGCAAATTACATAAAATATTTAAGTGTAAAAGTGGTCAAAATCAAAATGGAATAATGTGTGCCAGCAATTGCACAAGAAATAAATGCAGCCACAACTGTGCGAAGAAAGAATTTTCACTTTCAATTGCTTAGTATGAATATCATAAAGAGATTTAGTCAGAATGCAACTTTTTAATAAAGGCTACTACAATTTTTTAAAGTGTTAATTTTAGCATTGTTATCATTTTCCATGATACAGTTTTGTAGGTATAGGGAATGCTGCAAGGTCATCTGTATTGTCACTAGGCACTTGTTCTCAGACTGGTACTACTCTTTAATTCTTATGGCCAATGATCTCTGCTCAAAATATCTTATACAGTTCTCAGTTCACTTTCAAAAACTTACTTCATCAATCTCAATATGCTCATATTTTACTATGAGATGCAGATTTCCATTCCCATGCCCTATTGTTGCCAAAAATAAATCGTTCTTTGGCGAGTCTCTGTTAATTAGGCTTTAATTAGGTATGTAACATATACCTACTCTGTATTTTCATTGTAATAACTCTTGTCAACAGAAGGAAAACTATTGAGGCTGCAGCAGACAGAGGAAGATAGAAAAGTAATAAAGTGAAAAGGACATCGGTGCAGTCACAATGTATATAGTCTTTAGGCCGTGTATAACTTATAGACAGAATAGGGTAGAGCTTGTGCCATCTTTCCAGACTTTTTGGAAATTATAATGGGAGGAAATGACAAATTCTCAAGCAGGGAGATGATATTCACAATCTAGTTGAGTTGCTGTACTGAGAATGGGTTTGCAAATGAGATAAGAATGGATTTAGGCAGATGTAAGAAAGATCTTACTCTGTTGTAAGGACTAGAGATTATGGTTTGAATAGAGAGTTAGCTGTGGACATTAACAGAAATTAATAGATTTGTATTATAATTAAGAGGTAGAATGAGCAGAACTTTAATGGAAGTGGAAGGGTAAGGAAAGAGTTATTGATATGGGCAACAGGGTAGATTGTGATACCAATCACTGTGAAGGAAAATGTGTGTGTATGTGTTTGTGACGTAGTTCATGAAACCGTGGAATTAAAAGGTTATTTTTGCGTGAAAAGATTTACAAAATACACACATACTTTTTCATAATGCAGCATTTTGGTGAACTTTTTGAAGATCTTATGTGCATATAGTTCCTATGTAAATAATGAAAATTCAGGAAATAAACTTTTCCTGGAATCTAACTGGCAAGAACATTGCTCTCCAACTTCCCAAATTAGGGAACTGTTAGAAGTAAATTTCTGTGTTCAAGTCACACACTGTATCATATTTTAGTGACATACTGACAAAAGACAAAGAACTAAGAGAAAGCTGAAAGTATAATGCTGATTTCTATGGCTGTGATAACCTCTTTAGTCTCTCAGTTCTGAATCTCATGCTTCTTGCCAATCTGTAATATACAAAAGTGAATTAACCTAAGAGTGAAATATAGCATAATCTTCTTTACAATATAATCTTCCTTTAATGTTTGTGACATGGAGACTTTATTATGTTCCACTTAATACCTGTTTAAAATAATACAGCATTTCCTTAGATTGTAAAGGCATGAGTAGTTAGTAACTTCAGATTCTCTTGTCCAAAGAAAATGGCACTGAAAACGACTCATTTTATTTGTTTTTAATTACAAATGTGGTGTCTTGATGCCAACAGTTGGATGCAGTGAATAGTGGCTAAGTGGACATAAATAGTTCAGTAACGGGCTAAGGTTGGTCTTACACATCAGTCAGTGAGGTCAGTGCACCAACCTCTCTCTGGTATCCCTGTCTTCATGCTTCCACAGTCAGATGGTACATTACGATTTGATAAAACAACTTCTAACAGTCAGCTGTTCTGTATCCTCTCCTGAGCATGGCATTACAGTGTGTAGGAGAGAGTATTCATATTCTAATTTCCATAGCAAGTTACCAAAAGCTCAGCAGCTTGAAGCAGTGCAAACATCTGTTTTTCTGAGACAGAAGCCCGGTTACAGGTATTGAGGACACATGATTCACCAACCTTTTCCAGTTCTTTTAGATGGAATTCCTATTAACACTCAGTTTACAGTCTTTCCTTAATGAGCAGGATGTGGTTCTTTCCTGTATAAAGATGCTCGCTTTTCAAGCATATCCTTAGAGCATGAGGAAGCATGAATCATTTTCAGTGAGAATAGTGAGAGAAAAGTGTATAAAAATAAAAACGCGTGAGTCTTGAGATACTTCAACAACTGAAGGCCACCTTCAGATAAACAAAATTTTAAGTCAGCCCAGGGAAATCCATGTGAAGCTCAAAATTATTTGTAAATGTTATAACTGAAAAAAAGCTATAACATATAAAGTTTAACATTATCTATTTCTATATATCCCAAAATTCTAATTTTTTTTGTCATTGAAGGTAGAAATGAATAATGCTAGCATTTAAGGAATGATTGCTTACATAAAAAGATTAATTGAGCAAAATTGATGGGTATGTTGTCTTATGGTAAATAAAACCAAATTGAAGGTGTACCCACAAATATTTAGTTTTGAGTAAGAATCTTTTACCAGGTTTTCAAATTAACAACTTTTAAATATTTTCTATACATTGTGTAAGTTGTTCGTATTAGAAATTCTAACCAAGATGATACAAACATTACAGATGACTCATAAATCTCTAAAAGTTGCCTTTTTCTCA
This sequence comes from Ochotona curzoniae, assembly GCF_017591425.1. NCBI lineage: Eukaryota > Metazoa > Chordata > Mammalia > Lagomorpha > Ochotonidae > Ochotona > Ochotona curzoniae. The sequence goes on from NW_024465369.1 coordinate 28,596,403, forward strand.
GATCTATTATTAATGTAAATATAGCTCTCACATTCCTTATTGCTGGTTTGCAACATCAATTATTCATCTTTATTTTCCTGTTTGTTTCAAATGCTGTTGCAGCAAAGGTCTCCTCTGCTCTGGCTAGCATGCAGTTTCTCTGTCCCTTGAGACAATACCCTAGGCTGTGTAGCTCATTTTTCCTGGATTATGGTATAATGCCATTTTAGCATTAAATAATTTAACTTTTTCCCTGTAAGAAACTTATGTGTGTGTGAATAAGTCACAATGGGATGGAAAATGATTTCATTTTGCAGACTGGGTATAAGAATTAATTCCAAGGTCTCTGGAAATATATCATACCTTTGTTTATATGCCACTAGAAAAATATACAAAATTGAACTAAGGGCCTGACAGAGCAGCAGTTATTTCAGTGTACTTACTGAAAGACCATCAGCAGAAGTATTTGCTCAGAGCCAAAACAAAAATGAATATATTAACAAGTAAATATTGGAAAGGTTATCTCTTTTTCTTGGAATAAGTTAAGCCATATTGTATGTACACTATTCTGGAGTTTAAAACAGTTTAATTCACAAATGTCAATAAATTTGGAAACATTTTTGTGTAGATTTCACATCACTAAATGACCACTACCCACTAAAAGGATATATGAGATTCTTGAGTGTATTTCTTCTTATGTAATATGAACTTGAATAAATGCTGTCATTATTTAACATTTGTGGAATGCATTATACCAATCACTGCACAATAAAAGTAACCCAAGGTCATTCATATGCTAGCCGCTAATTGGCTATCACACTACTACCATGACTAATGTAAGTTCTTAATTCTGTGTTGTCAGGCATTGTGTAATTGCTTCATATGGCTTATCTAATTCCACACTTACAATCATATTAGGAAGTAGTACTACTTTTCTCATTTTTTGAAGGCAAAAGCTGAGGCCTTTAAAAATCAAATTACGTATCCAGGAAATTTACATGCCCATTGCTTAATTGGGATGCAAATGCACTTCTGGTCTCAGACCTGAGATTTTAGCCATTATGAATGTACCAAAATTTTCAATGCTATTATGAAAGAAAAAGTTTCATCATGTGGCTAAATGTGTGTGTATTTCCACATTCTGTCTCAAATCTTACTCTCCTGTAGCATCTCTGTGCTGGATCTCAGTGAGTTGCTGTAGGGCTCTCTGTTCATTATCCTCCCTCAGGACTTCTTGGAGGGGAAAGCTCTAGTTCTAATGACTGAGTTGCTAAATTTACCCCTGTAAAGGTTATTCTCACTGAAACAGAAAATGCATGCACACATGGTTTGTTAAGAGTTTTATTTTTATATTTTATTACAAGGTGTCAGTCTTGGGTATAATCACAATTATGACAAACTCAAACATTTTGAGCATTCATACAGCTATGAAATTTATAAAGACTTCTGTGTAAACACTATTATACTTATGACTATTTACTTTCATGAGGCAGTTTTTGACTGTCTTCCTCAAGAATATAATTGCAATAATAAGCCAAAGACTTTTTTTTTAATTGGGTGGTATCTATTGTTATGTTCTAAACCCAGGCCAATGACATGGCCATCTTCTTTTGCTTTGCCGTCTCTGAATTGTTTCCATTACATTTCTAAAAAATTGCTATTTGGGCTGCATTGTATGTATTTTGCTTTTCCTCTCTTTCACAAACTATTCAAATTCTATAAGATCAGGTTGGTATTTGCTACTACTACTATTTGGAAGCAGCCCGTAAGACACCTTTTTTCATAATGGTCAAAAATGTTAAAATACATTGATTCAAATGGTATTTGTTTCCATTTTATTCTAAAATTTCCAGTGAATCTGTCATTCTACATTATTAAGTGAAATTAGCCCAGTAACCACGTGATGAACATTGCTATTGAGAGTGTGTTTAGAAGGGTAGTATTTCATAATCAGTCCAAAAAATAACCTGACATAAGTTTTGGTCCAAACTTTTACTGTGATTAATGAGCTGTTTCAAATATTGTTTTTATTTGATAACATGTGATTTCTGGGATCCATATTATATAAACATATAACCCAGCTATTCTATATTTTTAAAAAATACACTTCATGGGTCCAGCGTGTTGGTATAATGTCTAAGTACTCACTAAGATCCCATACAGATGCCAGTTTGTATCCTACCTGCTCCACTTCCTTTCCAGCTCCCTGCTAGTGGTTTGGCACCAACGTAGGAGACCTGGAAGAGACTCCTAGCTCCAGGCTTTGAATCAGCTTAGCCCTGGCCATTGTGGCCACTTAAGAGTGATCCAGCAGACGGAATATGTTTCTCTGTCTTTTCCTCTTTCTGCAAATCTGCCTTTCCAATAACAATATTTTAAAAATATATACTTCATGAAATGGAGAAAATAAAACAAGTTTGTAATCTTTTTTGAAATGGAAAAAAAGAAAAATTGGCAGAAGAATCACTTGCCAATTTTTTTCTACATAAAATAATATAAAAACAGTACTAATATATCTCAAATAAACCCATTAAATATATCACAAATAAATTATCATAAAATATTCATGATGGAGTTATATTAACATGGGTTCAAGATAATGACAATGGATAGAACTGAAATTTCAAATGACAATTTCCTAGTTGAATGTAATTAAAGCTTATAGGCAGTATTTTCCAGGGCATTGTGTATGTATCTTTCACATTAAGTTAAAGTTTGGATCCAGTTGCTTAAGATGAATGATCAACACAGATGTAAAAAAAAAAAATTGCCCTAGATTCAATTTCATATCTAGATTCAATTGTCTAGATTAAATTTCAAAAGTTTAGAAGTGATCATCTCTCATATCAACATTACAAAATAGGAAGTTACCTCAAAAAGTTAATGGAAATTGTGTATTATCAAGTTCCATTTTCTGTGAATTTTTGAAGGTCTCTTGTGCCACAGCTAAAAAGCATTCTAGGTGTAAAGTTCTATGGAAATGTTTATTTGATTTTCATTTTCACAACTAATTCTTAATATCCCTTTCTGTATTACATTCTCTGCACATATCTCTTCAACCAATTGTTTAATCATCCTTTTTAGCATTACAACAAAATATCTTATATTCTGATTATAGAATTTAGTTGAACAGAAAATTAATGAACTTTTTATAATTTTGCTTCAAAAACTCAATTTTCTAAGATTATCTGCTAAACAGGTAAATGATTTGTTGTACATAATTTGATAGAAGGATCTCACATTTTTGTAAGAAATCAAACAATTTATCATGATTAAGTTTATTTTTAAATTACTGCTAATAGGAATTTTTAAAATGTTTTCCAATCATTAGTATACTAACAACTGCTAGATCAAGTGAATGTTTGGTAAATTAAAAACTTGAGTAATTGATGGATGCAAAATATACTTCTGAGTTTAGATTTAAGGAGAAAAAGGACTTCCTCCTTTTTAAAAAATAGATGTAAGAATAGAGGTCCCCCAGGCCCGGCGACGAGGCCTAGTGGCTAAAGTCCTTGCCTTGGACGCCCCGGGATCCCATATGGGTGCCGGTTCTAATCCCGGCAGCTCCACTTCCCATCCAACTCCCTGTTTGTGGCCTGGGAAGGCAGTCGAGGACGACCCAAGGCCTTGGGACTCTGTGTGGGATACCTGGAAGAAGTTCCTGGTTCCTGGCATCGAATCAGCATAGCATCGGCCGTTGTGGTCTCACTTGGGGAATGAATCAGTGGGATGGAAGATCTTCCTCTCTGTCTCTCCTCCTCTCTGTATATCTGACTTTCTAATAAATAAATTAATGAAAAAAAAATAGAGGTCCCCAAGGATAGCCCTACAAATTTTAAAGGCTGTTGCAAATAGGTTAGGAAAAAATCAGTTTGATTGCCCTCATTCATATTAGATATCTAGACACAGGTGTTGAAAAGCTTTTATGTTTGCCAAACCTACTTAATGATGGTATCTGAGTGACAGTGAATACTGTACTGAAGTAATTGTTCATATGTGGTTTATGATCTGAAATAACTAATTGTCAGGAATTTAGTGAAGGACAATACCAATTTTCCTTAGAACTAAAGAGTGGTTTAAAGTTACATGAGAAAGGAGAAAGATGTAATGAGACTGAGTTGGAGCTTCATTAGTGCAGTGCTATGTTTTATAGATAATAGAACTTTTATCCAGTGAGTTTAGCTTCAGTTATTTTCAATTTTTCCTTTGAAGAATGTGGCATTTACTTAGAATGTTTTTCAAATTCTGTAGTATTTTTTCAGTAGAGTGGAAATGTAAAAAGATGTGAAGCATAACACTCAAAAGGTAAGTCAGACTCTGAATCAAAGGGTCAAGCCAAAGGAAAATTTAAGGTAAAGTCAACAGCCAAAGTAGGTTGTTAATCCAAGACATTACATAGGCGCATAAAAATTGATTCTGATGAAATGTAGAAAGAATTTAAAAGCACCTGAAATAGAGAATGACATGGATAAAGCAGTCTAGCTTGCTAATAATCACTCATTACTAATATCTGTTACTTTTAGGCATTTTAGCTGCAAAGCCAAAGCAAATACTTTAATGACTTCCAAATAATTTTCTATTTCTCAGTGTGAGCTGGATCATGTATGTTACTTTTTTGTATTTACAAAAGAAACAAATAATGGTTAATGAAAAGAGGACAAGGCAGATAAAATTTTCTGCAGAGTCTTCTGATTTATTTAAAAAATTGCATCACCTTTGATGCTGTAAGTGGTCACAGCAGAGTTACTCTTGTACTTACAGAATCATTTAGCAGTGCAAAAAATAGCCTAATGCTAACGCTGCCCTTCTGTTTCAGGGAAGCAGTTTGTACTGCCTTTGCAAATATTTTGATAAAACATTTTGGCATACACCTCTTTATAAGTCTTATTAACACAAATACATGACCTCCATAGACTGTAAACAAGGTATCAAAAAACAGGTTCTATTTTTTGCTTTCCTTGTCATCTTTCCCTGTGTCCTCCTTCTCTGCTTTGTCTTTTTCATACTTTTCTTTCTCTGGCTTCGTTACACTATCATATGAAGGTGGAGAGATGGTGGAAGCAGTTGCATCTGTTTTTTCTGGACTTGAATTATTATGAACATTATCAAAAACTATGTCTGCTTTATTGGGTAAATTGTCATCTCTATCTGCATCTTTTACGTATATGCTTGATATATTTTTGACATTTTGCCGTAAGCGATAACGTCTGTAAGCACGTTGAATAATAGTGGCAGACACATCCTCTTGTTTTCGTTTCAGTGTAGTTGTGATTGGCTCATAGGACACTTTCGAAGGATTTGCAGACATGAATCTTTCTTCCATCTGTGAACGAAGAGAATCCATCTCCCCACTCTCACCCAAAACACGCTTTGTGAAAGCAAATAAGATGTCAAGGCAATGGATCCGGTCGCCACTGACCATTGGCAGGTCCATGGCAATGAGCTGTACTTTGTTTGGTTTTGCTATGAGAAGAGGAGGGTCCAGGGCAGCGGCAAAATCAGAGAGTTTGCTATATTCTATAAACTGGGTGGCATCTGGGTCAAACTTCTCCCAAACCTCATAGAACATCTCAAAGTCATCCTCACTCAGGGGCTCAGTACTTTCCTCAGTAGCAACACTGAAGTTCTCCAGGATGACAGCAATGTACATGTTCACCACCACCAGGAAGGATATGATGATGTAACTGACAAAATAGAAGATTCCAACAGATGGGTTCCCACAGTCTCCTTCAGTGTAGCTTCCAGGATGAACTTTCTTTGGGTCACAGTCGGGTGGGCCACTATTAAGGATAGGTGCTAGCAGTCCATCCCAGCCAGCAGAGGTGGTTATCTGGAACAGGCAGATCATGCTGTTTCCAAAAGTCTCAAAGTTGAACATGTCATTAATTCCAGCTTCCTTTTTAACATAGGCAAAGTTGGACATCCCAAAGATGGCATAGATGAACATGACCAGGAAGAGCAGGAGGCCAATGTTAAACAATGCAGGAAGGGACATCATCAAAGCAAAGAGCAGGGTACGGATCCCCTTTGCTCCTTTGATCAGACGTAGGATTCGGCCAATCCTGGCCAGTCGGATCACTCGGAACAGGGTAGGTGACACAAAATATTTCTCTATCAGATCAGCCAGGAACATACCTATTTATGGTGGGAAGGAACAGGAAAGAAATATTTAAATATTCATGTCACAGAAGATCATGACTATATTTTTGTTTGCCATATCAGCCATAACTAGCCTCAATACTTTGTTGCCTATCACTGTAGATCTTTTTCTGCAAGGACATACTCATATGAATATACATACATACATATGCACTCATGTTAACAGGCTTTTCTTTGTCATGTTTTATGCCACATGACATGAAAATATTTCCATGCAAATGGAGCAAAATCATTTCTTAAAACTGTAAAGGTATACTTAAGAATGGGAATATACTGAACCAGTTTATTTTGGCTGAAAAAATAGTATAAGTTTTGATAATACATTAATAGACATTTAGTCAAATAATATATCTAGATTTCACTATATTAATCAAGTCATCTCCAGAAACCTACTAATGGTACATGAAAGTGCTTATATTCCATATGCCCACTTGGTCATCAATATTAGAATTACCCTTCTCCCTTATAACCTCCCCTAGAAAATGTTTGACATTTAAACACATGTATTATGGTTTTAATTTTTGTAGGAAGAATGATCCATCACATTTCTTACTGCAAATTTGTATAGTGTATGTTAAATTTATAACTAGACATTTTCCTTTATTGAAATTTTGGATGAAGTTTTTGAACAATATTTCCTAAATTTTTGTCTACATTGGCTATTGATACTTGTAATTTGAATCTAATTTTAGCTGATTCTTTCACTTTGAAAGAATGTCATAACATGATTCAGATTAAAATCATGTGTTCCATTGTTTCAATACCTGCTTTCCAATAAAATATTAAAGAGGAATAGATCAGATTTACAGAGACAAAAAAATCCTACATCTTCTGGTTTATTCCATAAATGGCCACAATGGCTGCAGTTGAGCTGACCAGGAGCTTCTTCCCAGTCTCCCATGTGGGCTCAGGGCCCCAAAGTCTTGGGCCATTCTGGGCTGCTTTCCCAGGCCACAAACAGGGAGCTGGATGGAAAGTGGAGCATTTGGGGCATGAATTGCTACTCATAAGGAATGCCAGCAGTTTGAGGTAGAGGATCAGCCAGTTGAGACATCACACTGGCCAAATTTTTGTTTTCTTTTTCAATTGTGTTTAGCCAACAGAAGTGTTAGAACAGCATTTTTCTTGACTTAATCACAATACTTCTGGAATTACTGCTCTTAATTTATACCTAAATTTTAAAATTAATTAGTTACAAAAATAAGTTTCATTTCTGGGAAGAAATATTAAAGTTTTAAAATGCCAATTCTGTTATGTGACACTCAATGTTGTGATTCCTTATGGAACTTTGAACCCTCCTGGGACTTTTTCGTCACCTGCAACATGATAATCTCTCTGCTAATATTTTAAATATAAAAAACAAAAATGTAGTCCTAAGAAATTAGGACTGTTAGGATAATGAAAAGTGACATAAGAAAACAGTTTCAATAATGAAAGGAGATGAAATATAAATTCACATGATGATCATAGGAATCACTGATAACTGACAAGTTACTCCATTTTTATAGACTTGCACTGAGTTAAGAAAGGGAGCAAGCACTTTGTGAAAATTCTCTAGAAATGTGACAATTCTAAAAGGATCACACATTTCTAGCTAATGATGTCATTAATTTCACATGCTGAAATTGTAAGTAATTAGCTCCTATAGCTGTTTTCAAGATTACCTAGATTTTTAAAATGGTAATAGACTAAATATCAGTGGTTATGATGTCCCTCCCATAGTCAGAAGCATTCAGTTTTCAGATCTGTAGTGAATTCTGACAAGGGGTTCCATTTTGCTCTGTTTTTAAGGTTCCTTCATTCTTTCAAAAAATGACTTGATTCTAAAGTAGACTTACAAACTGTCAGAAAATATGTAAATTTTTTATATTAAAAATTTATGCTCTTACCTACAATAGAAAGAATCACTACCACAAAATCAAAAATGTTCCATCCTATTGTGAAGTAGTAATGCCGGAGGGAGATCAGTTTCAGCACACATTCTCCAGTGAAAAGGATAATAAAAACCACATTGATCCAATATAAAACCTGTGTCATATAGGCACTTTGGTCGTCTTTTTCTACCATCATGGTTACCATGTTGAGGCAGATAAGAACCATAATGCTGATATCAAAAGCCTGGTTTGTTACTAGATCAAAAATACATCCTTGGAATTTATTCTGCAAAGGTAAAAGAATGACAGGAGTATTAAGTTTCTAGCAATATTAAGATATTTGTTAAAGATGAATTTTAAACAATTTGAAAATGGCATGCTAAAGATATATGTACTTACCCCTGGCCGAGGGATTGGCTTTTGTGGTTTCTTGGAGCCCAGCTTTTTCATTGCATTATAGTATTTCTTCTGTTCTTCTGTCATAAAAATGTCTTGACCTCCAAGGTAAATAAATGAAAAATAAATCTAGTTAAAACCAGAATTACTTCCTATTTTTCTTCATTGAGATAGATTAACATAGTAGCTAAAAAACAAACACTTTAAAAAGTTACACATATTTTGGAACATGAATCTTTTTTTTTTTTATTATGTTGCATTATGTGACAGTTTCATAGGCTCTGGGATTCTCCCAACCCCATGAATCTGTTTTAAGGCACTGGAACTATAATGTGTGCATTGTATGATAACAATTAGATGGGTTATCTTTTCAGGTCCCAACCTGTTTTACATTAAATCTATATGTGTGGTAAAGGTGGTCAAACACTGACAAATTTCACTAACTTCAGCTACAGAAAGATATAAGCAATATAAGACAAGGACCCCATTCCCAGAGAAGCAATTGTGATTTCAGCAAAGAACTAATAGAATAGAGACTTCCTGGGACACTCAGGAGAGAGGACCAGATACATCACTGTGCTGTGAGCCAGCCCTACATCAATATGATCTGGGTAATGCCATCTTGACAAGATAAGGTAAGAAGCTGCTGTGACCCCCAGCACTGGCTGTTTTAACAGATAGGTCCTGGGACTGGGTCCTTTAACTGACTTCAGGCCCTGCTTGGGGAACTTACAAGGGTCTGAATGGTGACTTTGTACAAGTAGAGGGCAGATTGCCTCCCTTCCACACCAAAGTTGCACACAGCATTTTCCATGATCAAGTCACTGATGAACTCTGTTCTAACTACTGCTACCAGAAGGCACCATGCCAGATGCAGTGCTTTGTGGCTGTGGAAATTTTTAGCATGAATCACCAAGCTAAGGAATTAGTAAGTTAAAATTGGGTTCCTGTGCATCTTTTCAATTTGACTTTGGAGAATCAAGAGCTCTCTTGTGGGATGGATCTCAGAATGAGTCATGTGATACACTACATGGAAGTTTTATATGAACTGAGAATTAGCTAGTTGACCTTGGCAAGAAAACTCATGACCCCAAACAACCCAGTCATTTCTAGCATTCTTAGTCCCACTGGCTGAAGCCAGAGGTATTCCATCATACTCATCCTGAGCATTTTTCCACACTCTTGAATCTCCTTCCTAGCCTTAACCTGCATACAAATGAGAAGCGCAGGTGAAAAGCTTAGGCACTATACCAAGCCCCAGCATCAAATCTTTTGTAATAAAGTCTTCGCAAAAACAAGAGATTTCCCCAAATGTGCAAAACATTAGTATATCTCATGATGAGAAACTCTGCAGAGATATAAAAACAAATATTAGAAATCAAGTATTTAAGAAGGCAAATAAAAATACAGTAGTAATCTTTAATAACAGTCTTGGTGAGGCAAAGAAATGAGGTAAAGTATTACAAAGAGGTGTGACTGGTTTGTAGAGTGATAAACTAAGATCAAAGCACTAAAGAAAACAGTCACATCGTATTGAGGAAAAAAACATGGGCTTTCATATGACCATGTCACTAATCTATTTCTTGCTCTGCAAACTATTTATCCTTTCTAGACTTAAATTATGTGCTTCTATTAGTATGCTACTTTCAAGAAAGGGAAAAAGCACATCTATACTGCCTTTTATGGCGTGATGGTAGTAATGATAGGATTTTGACAGCTAGGGCAACTAAGAACAAAGAGGAAGGAGAAGCTAGGTACTTGAGAGACTCCTGGAATTTGTAAAAACAGTGAAATGGTCTCAACCAACCTTTATGATCTGGCTTTTTTCGTCAAATATTTAGGCACCAACAAACCACAAACATATGGAGAATCAAGGAAATGTGACACACATTCAGGCACAAAATCCAATAACTGAATTTACAAATAGATCAATCAAGTGCCTGATTCCCTCCTCAAAACTCCAATAGATTCTCCTAAACTGATGAATAATTCAATCACAAAATTTCCTGGAGATCAGCAGATGACTTGATCATGTGTAACACTTATGGCATCAACACATGCCATTTGTAACTATGCTGCCCAACATAATGGTACACAAGACTAGCAGATTTCTCACCAAAAACCTTGCAGCCCAGAGTCAGGACGATAATATATTTTAATGTATTAGTTTTTGGGTACATTGTTCTTTCTATCTTAAGAAATGAAAAAGAATCTTCCGGAAAAAAAAACCTTCAGGAAGTTTGTCACCAGCAGACCTGCCTTCCAAGATAAGCAAAAGTTAATCTAAAAGAAAATCATTCAAAAGTCTAAAAAATTCATACAAGTGTAGTATACAAATGCAAAATATTGTAATACTGTACTGGATGTATCTAAATCACTTTAAATTATGGCAGAAGATATAAAAGCAAACATATCCACAAATACCTTAAAAATACACAGTATAAAAAATGTAAATTTGTGATGATAGAAAATATCGAAGAATTAAAGATTTTTGTTATGTGATTGAATAATTTTATTGCCTTAAAATATACTGTTATTTATGTAAAATTCATGATAGTCATGAAGAAAATGTGTAGAAATCACACAAAAGAAATTAATGATAGCATAATAATGGGAAAACAAAAAAGAGAAATTATAAGGACAAAGAGAACAAAATTGTAATGATTTTTTTCAGTGATAATTTTAAATGTGAATCAGTTAAATGTTTCAAATCAGAGAGGGTACTAAAATGGCTTACAAACTCTACACATATAGTACTTACAAGAGATTCAATTTGGATTTAAGAAACTCTTCTTTTGAAAGTTCATGGATGAGGCCCAGGGTTGTGGTATAACAGATTAAGCCACTGCCTGCAATACTGGCATCCCATATGGACACCAGTTCAAGTCCTAGCAAGATCTAGCTCCCTGCTAACTGCTTGGGCCTTACATTCATAGGGAAGACCTGGATGAGACTTCTGGCTTTGGGCAGTGAACCAGCAGATAACAATTTTTCTCATTATCACCCTCTATAATTCTGCCTTTCATATAAAAATAAGTCTTTTTCTAAAAGATGTATTTTATTTTTATTGGAAAGGCGGATATACAGAGAGGAGAGACAGAGAGGAAGATCTTCCGTCCGATGATTCACTCCCCAAGTGAGTACAACGGCTGATACTATGCTGATCGGAAGCCAGGAGCCTCTTCCAGGTCTCCCACGCGGGTGCAGGGTCCCAAAGCTTTGGGCTGTCCTCAACTGCTTTCCCGGGCCACAAGCAGGGAGCTGGAAGGGAAGTGGGGCTGCCGGGATTAGAACCAGCATCCATATGGGATCCCGGAGGTGCAAGGTGAGGACTCAATCACTGCGTCATCACGCCAGGCCGTAAAAATAAATGTTGTACAAAGGAGTGCATGGGAAAAAATTGCATTCCATGCACATAGTAACCAAAAAAGGAGCAAGGGTGGCTATGCTTATATCAAAAAAGACCTTACATAAAATAGATATGATAAATAAGGTCATTGTGTAATGATAAAGGGTTAATTCATCACAGTACCTAAATATGTAAAACTTTGGCAAACTTGAAGGGAGAAATAGACAAATACAGTGAGTAGGGAATTTCATTATTTTCAATAGTGGATAAATTATCCATACAGGAAGCCAATAAGGAAATGCTATAAACTAAATCATACTAATGAGTTCATGCAGAACATTTCACCCAACAGCAATAGAATGCAATTCTTTAAGCACACATGAGCATTTTCTAGGATAATAACATGTTAAACCATGTTAGTCAAAATTAGTCCTATTAACATTTAAAAGACCAACTTCATGTCAAAGAATATTGCTAACCACAATGGAATAAAGTTGGGAGTCAGTAATGGAGGGAAAAATAAATTTCACAAATGTATAGAAAAACATTTTTGAACAAGCAATAGGTCAAAAGAAACTAAAAGTAAGATTTTTAAAAATCTAGAGAAAACCAAAAATGAATATGCAATATGATAGTTTGCTGATTACAGAAACAGCAGATATAAGTGAAAAGCTTACAGTTTATAAAAAGGGGGAATATTTGCAAGGGAAATAAAAGTTTCAAATGAACAATGTAATGATACATACCAAAAATACTAGCAAAAGAATAATTCCAAATTATAAGAATGAATAAGCAAAACTTAGAGCAGAAATAAATGAAAACATAAATCTCAGTGAACAAAGTAATTTTTAAAAGAAAACAGTCTGGTTAATGATTTGTCAATATTAAGAAAAATGGAGGGCTCAAATGGTGAAGTTGGAAATGAAAGAGGGAAAACTAGAACTATTGCCACTGAAACAAAAATAATGGTTACATAACTGTTACAAGCCACCAAATTGTGGTTGCTTATTTTTCTAATAGCATCTACCACTATCTCATATTAAGTATTTAGGGATACAGCATTATAAAGGATCCAAAAGAATTATCTAAAAGGTCATAGTGCATATCTACTAGTACTACCTAAATTGTACCTCTTACTAGAAGTATTTCCTTTTTTAAATAATTTGATGGTCTCATCTGCCAAGCAGCACCTACAGTATAATACCTCTGTGGTTAGTAATATGGCTAGAATAGTACCTCCCAAAATAATATGCTGAAATCCTATCCCTTAGTATTTCAGGATGGGATCTTAATTGTATCTTCCATGGTACTGTATTCAAATAAATGAAGGTCACATTAAGCTGGACGAGGGTGGATCCATTATTCCGTACCATTAGAATCTGTATTGGATGGATTATAGAGACCCAGAGCCAGTAGTATAGTATAGCTGGTAAAAGCTCTCACCTACAATGCTGGCATTTCATATGAATACCATTATTTGTCCCAGCTGCTCCACTTCTGATCCAGCTTTATTCTAACGACTAGGAAAAGCAATGGAAGATGGCCAAATGTTCGGTTCCCTGCACTGCCTTTGGAGACTCAGCTTAAGCTCCCCACGCCTGTTTTGAGCCTGGCTCTGATTGCTGTGGCCATCTGGGGAGTGAACCAGAAAATGGAAGATATTTGTGTGTAAATCCTCCCACTAACTCAAATAAATAAATCTATCCTTATAAAAGGATAAAAAGAGGAGAAGGAGAACAGCATGTGACCAGGAGAGAGAGACCGGAGTTCCATTACCACAAGTCCAAAAATGCCTGGACCATCAGAGGACAGAAGATGTATAGGATCCTCCCTGACAGGCTTTGAGGAGAGAGCATAGCCTGACAATACTTTGAACTTCTTGTCCGCAAATATCTGAGGGAATGCATTTCTGTTTATTCAAGCTATCCAGTTTTTGGCATTTCATTATTGCAGTCCTAAGGAACTAATGCAGTTGGCTGATGTACATCATAGAATTTAATATAATTCTGCTTTAAAATAAATGGTTGAGAAATCAGAACTTCTTCTATCCAAGTTCTAGGCTAATACACAATCAACTCAACAGGAAACTAAACTACCTTAACTATTCAGTCCTCTTTAGGATATGTCAGAAGTATGAAATAGTTGATACACTGATTAAGAATTATGACTTAAGAAATTTTCTGTGCAAAAAATCAAGTATTATCTGTGATAGTATGCGGCCCAATCATTTGAAAAATAAATTCTGTGGAAGATAACATTTGTTAAGCTTTTAGGGAAAATGTTGATTTCTTTTCAAGAAAATAAAGTTTTTTGAAATACTTATCTTCTTTTTCTGTTGGTTGAAATTATCTATGATGACACCAATGAACAAATTCAAGGTGAAGAATGATCCAAAGATGATAAAGATGACAAAATAAATATACATGTAGAGGTTGTGTTCATAACTGGGCTGTTGATCCACCTATAATATTAACAAAAATAGTACTATAAGAATGATTTTTTCCCCACATAGTTTGGTATTCAAAACCGTTCTCGGTAGGCTTGACATTTTAGTAGCCATAACATTGTGGAGGCTTAACATTATCACTTTCACAAAGTTTAATTAACAGTGGAAACATATTTAACAAATTCTACTATGTAAATATAAACTTCAAATGAGTACAAAGGGCCTATTTATATGTAGTCATTGTTTTCAAAATATCCAGAAACTTCAGCAACAAAATGACTTAGAAAATGTTTTTTTCTTTACAGAAAAAGACAGTATAAAAAGAGATAAAAATCATAGCTTTGTATATTTGACTATATTTTTGTCCATTTGTTTACAGAAATGTCCTTACTGAATTTTGTGGTAAGGCAAAGTAGCAAGTAGTTTTCAAATTTATTAATATGGAATTCATTTGACATACTTTTTTTTTGTAAAAAAATACTAATAAAACTTCATGAGATAAACTAATATTGGGCTTTTTTTTTTCAAATTATGCTTGCATTTTCTTGTTGGATCCTCACAAGGACACTATTAAGTGAGAACAGGATTATTTCTTTTCTATAGAAATAAATTTAGGTGTAGAGAACTTAAATCGTTTGCTTATAGTTTTGAGGATTTGCTGCACTTAGAACAACTAGACTATCTGTTGAAAGTTCTTCACTGTGTACATACCAAGCATTCCATGGAGCTATACTTTCAAAAACACTGAGCTGAGCCAAGGAATTTGCACATTTGTAAGATTTAGTGTTATGTTGACCAACACTTACATCAACAGAATCCACTGCTGCATACATGATGTCCATCCATCCTTTAAATGTTGCCTGCAAACACATTAATAAAATTTGAATTTGAAACACATTCACTGTATTTCAAAATGTCAGTTTAATATAAAAATGCTATGGTTAAAAGAAAAAAATTCTGAAGTCATAACAAATCTCTCAGTTGACAACTTCTAAATTGTTCAACTGCATGTGGATTTTGGACATGAACTTTTATTTTCCAAAAGATGGAGAAAAATTATTATATACATTTGGCAGGAAACAAGTTTTCTCTACTTCTTAAAAATTCTGTTGTTGGGAAGCCCCCTTTCATTGCCCTGTAATAAAAAACTGGAAGACCCAAACTGGTAATTCACTAGTGAGGCCATATTCAGATGTAGTAATAACACTAGCAATGACACCCAAGAGTAAAATACAAACTAAAGCTCTCAAATACAACAGACCCATGCTTAATAATTCGCTTTACATGCACATTTTCCAAAACCAACTTAGTTTAAAAATATGTAGGGAGGTACAAATATTAATTACTCAGATTTGGTCATCACACATTGTAGATTTGTATTGAATCAGTAATCATACATAACTCCATAAACATGTGTAATTACTATGACCTAATTAAAGAAAATTTTAAAAAGTCAAGTCACAATATAAGGCTAGATCATTTAAAGAATGACTATATCATTCATTAGATTTCCAGTAAAATACCAAGTTTTATGAAAGGGACCACTTACAACTTGAAGTAGAGACAGGTAGCCAAGTCCGACATTATCAAAGTTCACTTTTAAGTTTTTCCACCGCACACTTTGACTACCATTCATAAGGGCAAAACACTGATTACGATTGGAAACTTGACTTAGGGGAAACCGTGAATCATCTGTGGTGTTAATACACTGATAAAACTTGCCAGCAAACAAATTTACTCCCATGATGCTAAATATTAGCCAGAATATAAGACACACAAGCAGCACATTCATGATGGAAGGAATTGCTCCTATGAGTGCATTCACCACCACCTAATATTCAAAAGAAAAAAAAATTGTGATCAGTTTAAAATACTAAACAAGCAACATTAATGAAAATTAATGTAGGATTAAAGAATTAGAAGTGCTGCCTTAATTTAAAAAACAAATCAACCAGCCAACACGTACAGCTATTTTAGTATATGTGCTGCCGAAGCGAGCCTATGTGCAGCTAATTATTAATGCCTACTGTAAACTCAGCAATGTGCCGAGCAAGACAGACCTAAACCCTGTGATCAACAGGTCTGAAAGTTCCAACATTCACTCCATAAATCAGTAAAAATGAGTCAATAGTGGCTAAGATAAAATGGAAGCTTAAAGAAACGATAAATGTGAAAATAAACTCATAACTCAATTTTGATAAGTAGAGTCTAAAATCTGTAATATTCTGGGAAGATAACGGAAATACATACATACAAATGGTAAAATAAAATATGGACTAAGGATTTATGATTCTGGAAATGAAAATTTATGCTTCTGGTCCCTTTCATAAAGATTTTCCCATGCAGAGAAATTTCTGGTTAGGATTAGGAATCTTTTAATGATTTAAATTCCTTAAATTTAGGCACATCTACAAAATAGCAATATTTTGCTTCATTTTTCTAATGATAAAAATATTTTTCATGTTGAGAGTACATGACCTATCAGATAATATCAATACAGGATTACTGGAGTGCTTATGTGCCAGGCTTGGCTCACTGCTCTCGGAATCATGAACTCTTGATGATAGTGTTCTATTAATTCACAAAAATTATTTTAATGTCAATCCCAATAATATCTTTTTGTGTAAAATGAGTTTTACATTTCTTGAATGATAAAAGTATTTTAATTTTACTTATGAAAAACAGTGTAATAATGAATCTTCTTATATATTTAGGAGCCATGTATACTAGACAGATTATGTAGCAGTGGATATAGTTATATTTAAATAGTGAAGGCTATAGTCATAATTTTTAGTAGGGATAACCCTGCAGATCTGCTAAACTAAAAGATCTCCAATCAGTAAGGTCTGAAAGACCAAGAATTTGCATTTCTGATCCGTTTTCTGATCTGATTTGTTGTCTCTGACCACACGAAGAAACAGCTGGACATCCTCATGTTAAAGGCTCAAAGTATAGATAGGGAACCAGTCATGTAAAAATGTAAGTCAAGCACAATATCTGAACATAGAGGAATATGCTCCATTGTATGTTTGGCATTGGCAACCTTAAATGAGACTGAAGCTTAGATATTTGCTACAGTGATGGTGGTGAGATTGGATCCAGCAAGGGTAGGGAGAAGAATTCCAAGCCAAGGGAATAATAGAGGCATGTGAGAACAGGATGAATATGAAGAAGAAATATGAGTTGCAATAAACAAGGATATGAAGTATATACAGAAAATTTGGTCATTTTCCTGTGCATACGTTATGAAGTAGCAGCTAATTTGATATAGCCTTTAAAGCTAGGATGCTGATAGTGATTTAGTGACTATTTGCTTCCTTTTATTTGCTAAATAAATCTCTTCAGACATTATGCACCCTAGTGAACTCGAAGAGATTTAGTTTTCTTAACTATAATTCACCTACAATTTCACTTGCTTTGAAACCATGAGGCTGAAACTAAATGTGATATTTGGTACCCCTTCACTGCTTGTCCCTTCTTATGCTCACTTTATGGGGAAGTTCCTTAAAATGTATCATTCAGGGAAGTCCTTTATGATTTCGATGAGAGAGAGTGTTAGTAACAATAGGGATCCCCTCTGTTCCAATTTCTAAGGAATAATTCGCTGTCAAAAGAAAATATTTTGAATTATTCTGTTGCCTAACATAAAATGAGGCAGATTCTATTGGACTTATTCCTTTGTTGAAAAAGAGGCCAGTCTTGTGGCATATCCGATAGAGCTCCTGCCTGCTATGCCAAGCATTTCATAAATCTTCGTAACTTGTATAAATCATTGTCCACATTTTTAGTATGCTCAAAACTAAAATAGCATGTTCTGAAGTTCAGTATTTTCTTACCCGCATTCCTTCAAATCTGGATAATGCTCTCAGAGGTCTCAAAGCTCTGAGTGTCCGAAGGGATTTAATAGGGCCCAGGTCTGAGTAGCCAAGAGTGCTTGCCACTAAAGTAACCAAAGAAACCTGTAAAAGCAAAATGACCTTTAATTAAATGATAAAATGTCAAGTCTGTTGTAATGCTCAGAGAAGCTCAACCAGACCAATGTAATTTTACAAATAAAGTTATCTAGTCACTGCCTAAAAAATGTGTGAGATGGAGACTTTTGAAAGGAAATAGATTTCAAGGGAAGTCAACCAAAATAAAAATAATAGAAGGAAGGCAGATTGCTGACTATTGCCAAATAGAAAACACTGGCTTTTCACACTTTTTTAAAAAAAATGTTTATATACAAGTGACCTTCAAGAACCTTACGTAAACAGAATGGTTTTATTTTGGCATAAAAAACTGTAGACTTATGCCATTTTTGAGAAAATTTTTTTGATGCTCCCTCATACTTGCTTATTAAATGTAAAAATGTAATTAGTACAACTAGTACATTTTAACTTGAAATAGAGTTCTGGCTATAATAAGATGTCAGCTTCTAAAGCTAAGTCATGGTAGTGTGTGCCCAGCACAATGGCTCAATTATTCACTGGGATCCCATAGGGGTGCCGGATTGTGTTCTGGCTGTGCCACCTCCCATTCTCCTCCCTGTTGTGGCCTGGGAATGCAGTAGAGGATGGCCCAAAGCTGTGGGACTCTGCACCAAGATGCGAGTCCTGGAGGAAGCTTCTGGCCCCTGGCTTCAGTTCAGCCCAGCTCTGGCAACTGTAGCACATGGGGAATCAACCAATGGATGGAAGAGATTTCTGTCTCTCTGTCAATCTGCTTTTCCAATAAAAATAAATCTTAAAAACAAAATAAAACTTGGCCCTAGTGCAAGTATTATTCAAAATTATTCTGAAGACTCATGATTTTGAAATGGGGGTAAATTTTCAGTCAATATTGCTTCTACCTTTGATTTCTCAATACTGATATCAAGGAGCTACTATGTAATGACTGGCAGAAGAAACTCTCAATTACATTGATCAGTGGTTTTACAATCAACAAAGGCTATCATAAGAATCTCACCATGTTTGATCATTCACAGTGAGTGTAGCCAGTAGGAATTTGTAACCTTATTATAAATTATTTCAAAAGAATACAAACACAAAAAAATTAAGACACATTCTAGTAAAAGATCAATAATCTTTTCAATTTTAATGACGCAAGTGCAAATGCACTCATTTTCTAAGTTCAATTTATTTATTTAAAAAATTTATTTTCACTGGAAAGGCAGATCCACAAAGAGGACAGAAAGATCTGTTTGCTGTTTCACTCCCCAAATGGCCACAATGGCTGGCGCTAAGCCAATTGGAACCCAGGAGCCAGGGGCTTCCCATGAGCCACCTCCATGGGTGCAGGGTCCTAAGGCTTTGTGCCATCCTGAGTTGCCTTCTCAGGACATAAGCAATGAGCTGGATGGGAGGTGGAGTAGCCAGGACAAGAACTGGTACCCAAAACAGGCTGAAATAGTGTTCATCACCTTAATGCAGTTATTTTTCGCTAACTTTTAATTCATTAACCTGTATGTTTAGTAACATTAATTAATTTTTTGCATCACCTTTAAAGTCATCCATTTATGGTAGTTTTTTTTTCATATAAATAGAAGTGTGTTCTTGTTTTAATCAGAAAAAAGTGTTAAACTTATAATTTAAATAACCTTGAAGGTAGTAGAGACTTGTTCTCCAAATCACTGCTAAATTTTATGAGAAACTACACAAAAATCTGTACTGGAGAACATGCATTGTATCTATATCCATCTGTATATTTCATCCTAGTCATGTATAAAAACATATGAACTTCATGCATATGTGTATTGTGTATACACAGATACAAGTCTGTCTTTACTTATGAACAATGCTCAATCAAGTCAGTTTCAAATAATCAATACATCTGATGAAACTGTAAGAGTCCACCTCTGCAAGGCAAATCAGACCAGTGGCTCTGAAACTTGACTACACTCGAGTCACCAGTAGTGCTTGTTTGAGGGCATGTTTGAAGTGATTTTCTGAGTGCCCACCAGAGATTCTGATTCAGCGAGTGTTGAGGAGTTCCTGAAAATCTGATCTCTAGTAAGTTCTTACTAGATGTGTAAATATTTTTGGCTTATGGTTCACATTCTGGAAATAATTGCTCCCAATGAGTTTCCAAATATCTTATCCCCACAAATCTGTATGCATACATTTGCATCTGCTTCAGGCAGAATAATGTATAGAGTTTTACTCTCCATATTTTGTATTAGCTGATAACTAGCTAGTTAGCTTTCAAAGTAATACATATTTAAACTGAAAACTGTGCACTTCTCCAAGTCCTGTGTATCAAGTGCCCCAAACAAGTTGTCATACACAATCATTTCAGATTTTCAAATATAAAACAAAAAACTTGTTATTAAACGCCTATGTCTCTTAAGAGGAATTCAACTCTACTTTTTATTTTCTTAGTACCTAAATGAGAAAACCAGGTATTTTATTGTAATATTTTCACCATTATTGGAAATGTTAAATATTTTATAATTTTTAAAGGATCCAATAATACTTAAAAACTTAGAAAAATCTATAGCTTCCTTTTGTTTCTTCCTTTTTTGGTCAGTGCTCTTTAAAACAATGCAATCATTTAACCTTTTTATTTCAAGGAAGCAATCAGATAACTGGATATACAAACTTGAATCAAAAACAATCAAACAATATGAATCATTAATGTAAGGTATCAAAATTACAATTCTCATAAAGGATTCCAAAGAGAATAAATGTTTTAATAATGTAGAGCTGTACTTTTTGGGAAATTTTTATATATAACTTATAGAATATTATTGCTTTTAATATTCAATATACTATGCTGTTAATGAATTCTTAAGTTTAAGATTATAGTTAAGAGGACCAGGCTTGGTAGCATAGCGACTAAAATCCTTGCCTTGCATGTGCTGGAATCCCATATGGATGCCAGTTCTAATCCTACCAGCCCCACTTGCCATCCAGCTCCCTGCTTGTGATCTGGGAAAGCAGTCAAGGACGGCCCAAAGCCTTGGGACCCTGCACCCATGTGGGATACCCGGAAGAAGCTCCTGGCTCATGGCTCGAGATTGGCTCAGCTCTAGCCATCACAGCTGCTTGAGGAGTGAATCAATTGAGGGAAGCTCTTCCTCTCTGTCTCCCCTCCTCTCTGTATCTGACTTCCCAAGAAAAATAAAATAAAGCTAAAAAAAAGATTACAATTAAGAATGTGAATCTTTGAATAAATATTAATTTTAGTTTACTCTTCAGCCATATTTTGCTATTTATCATCATTCTTATAATACTTTTATTTATGAGTGATGCTGGATTATTGTTTTTCCTGAAAATATTGATGATATAAACCATTAAATATTTGTTGATACTAAGATAATATGTTGTGTTGTCCTCTCCAAACTCCAGGTGAAAAAAATTCTCAAATTTATGGCTGAAAACAGGATATTTCTTTCATTACCAAAATCTGAATTTCTAAACACCTACAATTGGTAAAATACTGAAGAGTATATCTTAAGAAAAATTATAGATAATTCAGATTAATTTAAGAAAGCTCTTAAGATGGTATAAATATATCTAGTAATACAGTAATGAAATATATCATTAGAATATAATGTAGAACATACTAAATAAGGGTAATTGCCAATCACGAGTGTTGTAATTTTAATTATTAAAGTTCCCTGATCTCACACTGTTTTAAGATCTCGCTCTTTCCTGATATTCTCAATGTAAATCTTATAAAAACACATTTTTCTTTGTCAAAATAGTGTAGAAATATGTTTTAATGCATTTTCCATCAGCTCTTTAAATGTGTAACTTATAATGCCTACCTCTCTGCTCTGCTCCCATTCTAAGGTAAGGATTACATTTTTTTTGTTGTTGTTGTTGCATAGAGCCAGAATTGTGATCAGTTTTTCTTTTCACTGTCAACATGATGAAGATAAACATTCTGAAACCCTGTACTTGCCCTTCCTCTTAATATAATGTAGTGTTAGGGCAGCAATTTTTATCTAAATTTCAACTCAATATATCATATGATATACTCTTTATCCTCTTATATTTTCTAATTTATCATAAAAGTAAAAATTAGTATTTACTCCTTTTAAAATTTGTGCTCTTGACCTTTCCTATTATTATCCATCATGTACTAGGTCTTTATTTTCTTCCAATAACTAACAGGAACAGTATTCAAATCACAGATTTTTGTAAAACCTCATATGCCTTTTCCAGAAAAGTTTGCAAAATCAAGTTTCAATGTTAGAAACATACAAAAGAGAACTTACATTTCTTGAATAATTTCTATTACTTATCACAGATTTCACTGTGCATTAATATTTCTGAAGCCAATTGATAGCCTGAAAGTATTGAAAGCTAACCCAAATAAAACATGGTAAAAAAGAACAGTGATAAAGGCTTTCTACTGAGGAGTACCTACATCAACAATTAGGAAGTCCAGCCAACACCAGGCATTTGTGAAGTATGTTTTATAGCCATATGCTACCCATTTTAGAAGCATTTCCAGAATGAAGATATAAGTGAATATCTTGTCAGCATATTCCAGGATAATCTTAATGGTCTTTTTCTTTTCAATATATATATCTTCAAAAGCCTGTGGAAATAACATTCAATCTTCAGTCATATACAACTTAAAACTTATGAGTCACAGTAAAAATAAGATGTAATTGTGTTGGCAAGACTACCAAGACATACAAGCATATAGCAGCGGATTTTCATCTGATTCTCAATGGCTGTGTAGCCTGGAGTTCTGGTAATCTCATCAGTAGTGACAGAATGAAAAGAGAAAGAATACAGAAGAATGAAATGATCTAACATCATGGGGATTTCATCTGAATTCAATTTCCTCCTCTGGCCAGTTTAATTTAAGACATGACTCAAGGGTCCGCAGCCCCCCTTAGCTTTCTTGACCCAGAATTTCCTTTGCATTTGCCTGTATGTTTTGGAACTTCTCCTTCAATTCTTAATTGCTTGTATACACACTACTATCTACTATATGCCAAGAACATATCAGGAGACGAGGAAAGAGTTGCTAAGTGAAGAAGTAGAATACTTCATAGGATATAGAACACAGAAGTTGGTTTATTCCTCTGAACTCTGTTTACCTATTTTATTCACCAATAGCCTCACCTCTGCTAACCAGTATTATATTTACTCCATAAATGACACTTTTATAGTCTCTATGAATTTTTATTAAGTGATCAGCATTGGTGCTGTGATAATACAAGTTCCTTGAGAAATAAGTCGGAGAGACCTAAAGAGCAGGCACACTAAAATCCTAGAAATGATTGTTGATCTGCAAACGTCTAAATTATAAGAATATTTTTCCTTCAGGTGGGAACAGTATGGCTTGCTGGAAAAAATGAAAACTAAAACTATGGACATTTAGTAAACATTGTATTACCTGTCCACTGTCAAGAACTTCTGCTATTCTCTTTATTCCAAGTTTGACTATTACGGCTTTATAAACTATCCTTCAAGGCAGGTGTTGTGGGATAGCAAATTATGCCACCTCTTGGAATGGCCACACCTCATATCACAGTGCCTGCTTTGAGTCTCCGGCTCTTCCACTTTTAGTTCAATTTCCTGCTCTGTGTACCCTGAAGGCAGCAAATGCTGACTTAAGTGTTTGGGAGATCTGATTGGAGTCTTTGGCACCTGGCTTCAGCCTGGACCAACCCCACCTGTTAGAGCAAAGCAAAGGATGGAAGATCTCAGACTCTCCCTCTCTGCCTTGCAAGTAAGCCAATAAAACTTTAAAAAGTATCTGTAATTTTTTTTTTGTAAATTGCTAGTTGAATATTGATGTATATGGGGAGTCTTTAGCATAGAGAATGGACAAGCCTACTAAGATGCAAAAGGATGGTCCCAGAGGATTCCTGAGTTTCTGGAATTCAGGAGGTTGGAAAGGCAGGGACAGTTTCTTAGCCCTCAGAATTTTCCTCTCTTGCTTTACCTAGTTCTGCAGAAATAGATAATCTAAACTAGGCAATATCTCAGTCCTTGGAATAAAAATAAGGAAGAAGCCTTCTATTCTATGGAGCTGTTGTAATGAGCCTGTTCCTCTGACTAGAGTCACAGCAGGAACTACATCCCATCTTCACAATGAAGACCCAATACCTTGCCTGAGTTTGACATACTCTGGTCCCAGAGGCTGAAGCAGCAAATGTTCTGCGGAACTCATGTTGTGGATGTGGGGGTAAGAAGACACGCATACAGTTTGTGAGCTCTGTCTGATTTGTAGCTTAGACTTTACTGCCATTCATTTCTGTTACCCCTTGTTTATTTCTCTTTGGTCTAACCTCTTTATAAGGAACTACAACAGAGTGAAAGATAATAGCTTTATTAAAGGTTGATTTCTGTTAGTATCAGTAGAAAAGAAAAGGAAAGAAAGCTAAGAAAAGATTCAAGAGGCTTATAACTTTTCTAGATCCCTCCAACCCTCCAGACAATGCTTGTATATACAAGCACAAGTAACTCATTTCAGTCTCACTATAAAAGGTCAGTGTTTGCCTTATAATAGCCTTCAAGCCAGTTATCAGCTGACAAAGCCTATTCTTCTCACAGTATCTCTGGCTGCCTACACTTGCTCTTCTTCCCAAAGAATTCTCTGCAGTTTGGCAGTTTTTAACTTCCTGATTATCTGTTGCTGTTTTAAATTTCCTTCCCATCCATTACACATTTCATTGCCTTAGCTTAACTAGCCTGGTGGACAAATTCCTATTTGTCTTTCTAGATACTGCAAACAATCACGTCCTTTCTGAACTCAGACAATTATTCTGGCTACAGAGCTTTATCATGTACACACTTCACTTATAAATGCATCCCTGTCTGTAATCACCAGCTCTTTTCTTCATCATTGCTCTCTCAGATCCTTGAGAATAATACGCTGATCTTTTCCATTTGGCATTCAAAGAAGCAGGAATATTAATGGATATTTAGGCATGCTCAGTAAACATTTAAGATTCTGTCCTTGGTCCTAATCATAAGGATTAAATCTTAGAACAGATTGCTACAACATTTTTATCTGCTAGTTCATCTATTAAAAACACAACCATATGACTGATATACATGTCAGATCAATTACCAGAGCCCCACTGCTGAGCAGGATCATGAGAACGATGAAGCTTTCAAACCAGCTGTGTTCAACAATCCTGTAGCATGTTTTCCTGATGTTCCACCAGATCTTTCCCTTTCCTGATTCCACATCAACTTGGCAGCATGGGAACCTCCGTATACAGCCTGTCGAGCAAGAAATGCATGTAAGATTTTGACATTTAGGGCACATAAAATACTTAAAATACCTTACCTAATGCAAAGCTTTGGCCACAGTGCTCATGCAATCAACACCTTTTAACATCTCATGCAGTTTCACACATTTCGATTTTTCTGTTTTTGTTTTGTCCAATATGTTGTTTAATTTTTAACTTTCATTTTTTACTTAATATTTTTTATTAAATTTTAATTTTTATGATATCATTCCATAGGCTCAGGGATTTCCTTGACATTTCAATTTGTATATAGTCTTTTCTCATCTTCCTACTCTACCTGATATTAATACATTTGTTGCTTAGTTAAGTTGGAATGCATTCCTGCTCTAATGCCCTGGTTGTTTTTTATATCAACTCCGCCATTGTGCTCAAACTTCTTTCATTTGCTCTATGAAGGAATAAATGAGTGATCTAAAATCTGAGGATAAAATGTGTGTTAGGCCTTCTTTTCTGCCAGAAATTTTCCTAAGTGTGGATCTAGCTTACAATTGAACATGTTTCATCCTCCCTGTAAAAACCTGTTGGGAAATCTCATTCCAAAGATTGAGAAGGTAGAAGTTCATAAAGTTAAGTTCAGAAAAGTAATTCTTCCTTAGTAGATGAACAGGTAAGGTGTTATGGTGCAGCAGGTTGAGCTACTCCTTGGGATGCCTGCTCAGCCCAGGGTCCTTGCAGCTATCCGTGGTGTGAATCAGTGAATTTCTCCCTGCCTCTCCCCATCTCTCTGTAATTCTAAGATAGACTTTAAAATAAATAGAAATATTATATTTTTAAAAGTAAACCAGTTCATAAAGAATCTCAGAGACATAAAGATTAAAATTTTTCAAAATAAGTGTAAACATTTATAGTTGATTAAAACTAAAAATTGGAATTACTTTAAAGAAAGAATCTGAAAAGATAACTGATTAATTCTTCTTATAATATTAGATAAACTCTTTTTTCATAAAAGTGAGGCATGGAAAGAGTAAGAATGGGTGGTAGTTTTGTGCCACCTGTTTCAGAAGTCTGTGTGTTAGATACTTTTGAAAAATTTTCTTTTCTACATATCAATATATCTCACTGAAAAATTTTCAATTAAAAAAGGCTGAGCCTGTGAAATAAAAGCTTCAGATATTCATAAGCTGAATGTTCTGAGGTAAGACCATAATGCTTTAAATGAGTTACATTCACTAGATAATGTCTTATTATGGCTTCTTTTAAGTTTCTTAAGTGCAATGAGTGCATTGATCCACTTGTTGAGGTATTACTTAGGAATTTAACTTTCAGTACTACAGATATATAGCAAGCTGAGGCCATTGCTTGGCATGCAGGGGAGAGCCACAACCCATGATACCACTATCTCATGTGGTCACTGGTTCCTGTCCTGCAGCTCCAATCCTGACCCAGCTCCCTGCTAATGATTGGAACATTCATATTTTCTCTCACTTTTAGATTAGTAAATAAACTTTTTCATCATAAATCTTGGTTTAAGAAAAATTTGATCAGTCTTAAGCTTGAAGAGAATATCATTCTTATAATTGAGAAATAAGAAAACCACTATTCATGCTAATTAGCAAGGTATAAACGTTGAGATGAAATCTGTAAGTGCTGCTCTCAGGATCTGTTACCTTTCGCAGAGTTTCTCTTACTATGAGGAAGGATTGCCGTCTACCTTTCAGGCAAAAGCAACCCCCCAAGAGATTTCCCACCTAGCTAGTTAGCAACCTTATCACACTTTCTCCTCACAAAGACTTTTAATTAAATGCAAACCTAGCCCAGAACCTTTCCAACACTTAATGGATCCCAATGGGTAAGTGCTTTTTCTTTTGTGTAGTATCATTAATTTGCTCTCATGGTATATTGCATAAAGTGTGCATGGGGTTTCATCATGTTAAACAATATTTTAAAGTAAAAAAGCAAACCTTTGACCTCATCAATGGCATATTAATAACAACATGATTATTGTAATGTATTAACAATTGCTTTAGAAAAACAAGCATTTATTCATGTCTTCTTCAAATGTGTAAAACTCTTGAAAACATTTAACTCATATTGTCTTCCTGCAAAAAGAAAAAAGAAGTTGCCTACCGTGCTATTAACGTGAAGATTGGTGTTTAGTTATTTTACAAGATGTTGAAAAACTCAAATCTTTGATATACAATTGGGCCTCCACTCAGCTGATCCAAATGATATTTCCCCCCATAATATTACCTGCAGCTACCCTAGTCCATTAAGCACACTCCCTTTTTTTTTTGCTAGATGTTTGAAGACAGCGTATGATTTGGATCACTCTTTCACCAAGACTGTTAGTTTCTACACATATACCATTTCCTTTTACATAAACAAAAAAATGAAAATGAAAAGTTATATCAACATGCCTTTATATGTCATTGTTTTTCACATAAAATAATGTTTGCTGATTTTAAAAAAATACAGGCATTGAGGTTTGTTGGTATCTTTCATTTTGCTCAATGCACAAATGTTTTATAAGAAAACACTTTGATAATTAAATCTTGGAAAATAAAAGCAAAAATTCTAATGCTGGAGGGTAAATTTATGAGTAGAGTAAGTCATTAGCATTTTTCTTCTACATAGATTTGTTAAAAAAGTCATTGGGAAACCACAAAGAAAATAGAGGGAAGAGGGTAGGCACTGTGTTACTGATAAGAATGATATGATTTAATCGTCTAAACATCTTCATGAAATACATTTTATTTTTTCCATTTTACAAAGGAGAATCTGACTCACAAGATTTAAAATGGGCTCAAAGTCACACAGTTATTGGTGGACTAATTATAATTTATGCTAATCAGGTTCAAAGCTTGTGCTTTATAGTATTGTACACACAAGAGCAAAAGTATTTCTTTGAATAAAATCCCTGTAATAGCAAGAGAAAAGGAAGAGAAGGAATTACTACTAAAACAGACTGGTGTGGTCATCTTTCCTCTTAAGTATTTATATCTCACACCACAATCTATGGTTTTGACAGCAGGCTTGAGCTCCTGACTCTAGCTTTCTGCAAATGGGAACACTGGATCACAGCAATGAAGGTTCAAGTGATTCAGTTTCTGTCATTCCCATGGGAAACCTGGATTTAGTTTGTGACTCCTGGCTTCAGTTGGGTACAACCCTGGCTATTCTGGGCATTTGGGGAATGAACCAACAGATAGGCTTGTACTCTATCACAATCTCATTCTCTCTCCTATCCAAATACATAATAACCAACTAACTAACTAGATAACTTAAAAGAGCAAACTGAGGACAACTGTACTTGGCTTGATATGCTGATAAATGGAACTGGAGTGTGTTAGGCTAAGTGAAACAAACACAACAAATTCCACATATTTTTAACCAAAAAGTTAAATGTAAAATTCATTGCAGAGGGGATGCTAAAATGTATAGGTGCCATATTACTTGGTATACAGAAAGTTATAAATATTGCCTTCACTGAATTGTACCCTCTAATATATCCTTCATTCCTCAAAAAAGAAATGCTTGCATTTGAACCTTTAAAAACTTCCCTGTTCCTCATTCTCTCTGAAAATGTTCATGATCTAGTTTATTATGCATTCATTCTGCAAGGCTCTGATAATCCCAAACAAGTATTTGGGGTGAAAAGTAAAGCCTAATGCTTGGATACTTGCTTAATATTTTTACAAAATTTCAATCTCAGAGTAATAATATGTATTTGAGGTGATGGATATATCATTGCTACATGGCACATCATATGCCATAAATCTGGACATTATGTGCTGATTTTTCAAATCTAAAAAAAGCACTCTCACATTTTACCTAATAGAAAGTTTCTGAAATTTTAGCACATACTGGAGAGCTTGGACCTACCCTTTAAGTATCTGTTGAACTTTTGATTTGTAAGAAACATGTTTGGTCCATCTCAGCATTTCTTTTTTTAATTTTTTTAAAAGATTTATTTTTATTATTTTATTGGAAAGGCGGATATACAGAGAGGAGAGACAGAGAGGAAGATCTTCCATCCGATGATTCACTCCCCAAGTGAGCACAACGGCCAATGCTATGCCAATCCGAAGCCAGGAGCCTCTTCCAGGTCTCCCACGTGGGTGCAGAGTCCCAAAGCTTTGGGCCGTCCTCTGCTGCTTTCCCGGGAAGCAGGGCTGCCAGGATAGAACCGGCGCCCATATGGGATCCCGGGCGTACAAGGCAAGGACCTTAACCACTATGCCATCGCACCGGGCCCCATCTCAGCATTTCTAAAGACTAATGCACTTATGAAAAAATCTTCAGGCTCCCTAGCTATCAGGAAGTAAAATCTGCATATGAGAAAGTGACCTGCAGCAAAAGAGAAGATAGGGAAACAACCCAGATCCCATCAAAAGAGGAATAAAGAAACTAACATACATCTCCATGGAATACTATTCATCTGTTAAAAAGAGTATACTTCTATTGTTTCTAAGCTGGGGAAGCAAGATATAGCTTGCTGTTAGTAAATTACATAAGGAGCGAAAGAAGCTGCAGATGCAGATGATGAAAGGGAGACTCCAAGAAGGTTTCTTTTAATCTTATTTAACTTGATATATCAGAACAATAGAATTGACAAATGGTGAGTTGGTGGCAGATCCAGAAATGCAGAGTGAGGTCAAGCACAAAGACGTTGAACTTAATCAGTAATAGTGTAGAAGTTATTGTTCTTGCCACAGATGGAGGAAAAAATTCCTCAGAGCTTCGAATTAAGAAAGGGATAAAAATGTGAGCTTAGGTCTCTGTTTAAGGGGTTTACAGAAAAATAGCCACAAGAAACAGGATCAGGAACTTAGAACTCTCAGATATATAAAAAGAACAAATAAACAAAAACAGGTATGCCTCCTGAAACAAATAGAATAAGGAATGTTGATAACCTATACTAAACAGTAGCAAAGGAAATCCTGAGATTAGCAAATATCTTCAATCTGTCCTATCAACTTGTATTCTCAGGGTTCTGTGGTCATGAGAGTTCAAAACAGGAAAAGTGAGAACTATAAAGACTGCTAAGTACCATAGTGGGATTTAGGTGCTACCTGCTGACAGCATCCCATATGGGCAACAGTTCACATCTGGGGTGTCCCACTTCAGATCCAACTCCCTGCTACTGCATCTGGGACGCCAGTGGAGGGAGTGGTACAAGTGCTTCAATCCCTGTTGCCCACTTAGTGGACTTAGAAAAAAACAACTGACTCCTGGCTTCAGCCTGGCACAGCCTTGGATGTTGCAGTCATTTTGTGAGTAGCTCAGTAGATGGAAAATCTGTCTTTTATTCTCCCTCCCACTATCTCTACTCTCTGCACAATATTGACCTTCAAATAAATAACATCTCTTAAAACAGGTAAAACTATAAACATCCTTCAACAGTACAGTGTTCTCAGTATGCATACTGTGGTAGAAATTATTACTAGAATGTCATAAACATGGAAAATGAAGCCTCGAGGGCTGAGACTTGCCTTTAGTCAGACACAATAAAATTGACATGGAATAGGGTCTTCTGACTTTTTAATAAACAGTATTAGATATTAAGACAAAAATACCAACAAATGGTTTTCTATTTTTCTCTTACCGTCTGTGAAACACGCCTCTGGCTCATCTGAATTCACAGGTTCAGCCTCTGCTTCCTCTCCTTCTCCTGGCAGGGCATTATCAACTGTACTGCATTCTGACGAACTCGATCGGTTCAGTCTCTAAAAAGGAATTCACCCACACCAGAAACTTCAATCAGGATTCACTGTAGTCCTGTATTTAATTATTATCTAATAATCAGAGTCATGCAAAGTGATATGAAAAATTATTAATATGATGACCGTAAGACATACATAAACACACACTGAAGACAAGTTACCCTCCAATGCATACATATTTAATGTTTCTATCTATACATCCTGTGAAAGATAATTATTTTTTACAAAGCTAATAAGTAATAAAACATTAGCAGAATGAAGTTTTTGATGTTCAGTACTACTTGTGGAATGTATTGGCTATACTGTTCATATTTAATACATATTTATAGATAATATTTTATGACAAGTACCCAAGGTACATGGACCAAATTGTCAATATCTGATAACTGAAAGTTCAAATTTCACAACAAATAAAGCCTGTTGGCAGTCAATTTTTAGAAAAAAATAAAAATATATTGTTGGATGATATAGATAGAAGGTCTTTGAGCAAGACTTTATAAAATTAAATATTGTATTGGAATTAAAATGCCAAAGACCATACCAACACCACCCAATTTAGTCATATAACTTTAGCATATAGTAGAAAAGATCAAAGCATTTATAACATCAATAGGTTGACGACTAAAGTGGGTACCACATGCAAACTCTGAAACAAAGGTTCAATGAAATTATGGCAAACTTACACATGGGAGCAATGAATCATTGTTATTATGATCCTATGATCATAACACAAACAAGTTTGTTCCACCCAGAACTTCGTGATTAAACATGTTTATAAACATACATACAGAGAAGATTTTAGAAAAAATATATACTGCAATTGTAGCCAAATCTATCAAAATTTCCTAATACTGTTTTATAAAAGGGTAGAGCAACATGTCCATGAAAATTTTCATTGTTCATTCTCATTTGCTAAGTAGCATGTGAATGCTGACAACCACTCTCTTTCACAACATACGTACCCTTCTTAAGTTTAGAGCTTTTCCGTTGCAGAATAGTTCAAGAAATGCCAGTACTAACAATGAGGAAACATCCATTTCAGTTAAATTGATTCCTAAATTTCTGAATTTGCAATCATATCACAAATTCAACAATAAAGTACTATTTCAGACATTAAGAGTTATGTATTTTTGAATTAAAAATTAGAAATAGCCTCACTAGTAAATTCTTTGTTTTTTTATTATCATACAGAATGCAACACTGTTCAAAATGACATGAATAAAATTAACTATAGTACTGTGAACACCCTACTAGGTGGCTATTTTTAGCTCAAATTAGATAAGAGGTATTTATGTAAGGTTAGCTGATTTGTTAATAGTATGAATGATATCAAAATACAATTTTACTTAAAATAGATTATTTAGCTAACTGAATTCATCTTTTTTTAAGTAAGAGCGGAACAGAAATCAACTATATCTGATCAGTAAAATTTAAGGTTTTAAACTATCAATTACTTCACGGTGAAATTCTGGAGAAGTAGTTACTAACATGTCAGATTGTACCAGTTGCCACCCAAAGCAGCTGTCTGTCCAGCTGGTTTCTAAAAGACTACATTTACATGAAGAAATAAGTTTTTGGCCTCTCAGCTGCAAGTGAACTGTTACTAAGGAACTGAGAGAGAAACCTTGTGATTCTCCGGATACAAGACAGAGCCTTTCTGCTCTGAAAAGACTTATTGGTTAGGATTTTGAAGCAAAGCAGTTGGCAGCATTGTGGTACAGATAATACAGAGCACCTCCTTGCTATTAGCCAAAATACTAACAATAGGCAGTGGTTTCCTTTCAGCTGGTAACCATTTTTAAATAAAATCATTCTTTACAAAATTCTGACTCGGGTTAAATTCATAAAAACATCTGTGACATAAATATTTAGTCTTCCCCTGTTTTAAAGAACATTAGCAAGAAAGACTTTTGCCAGGTTGTAAGAAAATAAAAGTCGAGGTGATTATGGTGGATAGTGTATCTTTTCACTGAAACGTGCTTTTTTTCATACAGCTTTTATGGCAAAATATGTCAAATTTATAGTTTGGCTCATTTATCAACATACTTTATCAGGAACTATAATTAGCTGTCTTACAGGCCAAATTATTGTTAGTAACACATTTATAGAAACTGTTTTCTTGGGAGTGCTTTTAGTATCCATTCAGTAATTATTTCGATATTAAATATCAAATTATATAGGGTCATGTGTCATTTAACAATAGGGCTATATCCTGAGGATCAGAGTTAGTGATGTCATCATGGTACAAACATCATAAACTGTACTTACACAACTTAGTACTTAGAACATCTAAGCCATTGGTGTATATTATTGTCACTGTGGACCACATAACTTTTCTGTGTGTATCCTCCAGCAATACAGTTTAATTCTAATTTACTTACCCCTTGAAATTCATATTTGCTAAAGAATAAACTTATTAAATAAGGCCTTAAGACCTTTCCTTTCTTTGTATGAAAGTAATATACTTAACATAGAAAATTTAAAATAATGCATACTAAAACTGTTATTCTTCTCCTTTGAGGTAACCCAATATACAGAGACAGTGTGCGTGTTCTGTATGTGTGTCATTAAAACACAGTTCTGAAATACTCTTTCCTAATTGTAAAGAATCCCCTTCAAGTACTGAAACAATCAAATCATAAAATTCATCATTTCCATGGTTATCCTTTTGATTGCCTTGAAGGTGTGTTTTCCTACAATACTGCATAGAAATACAATTTTAACTATCTATAAAAGTTAAAGACAGGTGTTATATAAAAAGTCATTAATTAGCCACTTGAAATTGCATTGTTGACAGAGAGGCAGTAAACTTGCAAGGCCAATCCATGGTTGTATGGATGGTAGTTAATGTTATTGGTCATTCTTGCTCCTACTAGTATGAAAAAGTATATAATGATTTTATGATCTGTCACTCGAAAGCAGAAAACCATCAAACCTAAAGCAACACTGTATGGAACACAGAACATAATCTTAAAGTAGGTGGTTGAATATGAAAACACTCCAAAGTACTACATTTAAATGTTGGCTGGAACCCTCCATTAAAAAAATACATTAAAAAGTCATGTTTGGGCTTGTCTGAGCCCCTGAGTGTGGATCACAAGAAGATCATCAATTGTGGGATTGTATAATGTATTGGGAAACAGCTCTTTTTAAGATAATATCACTGAAGGTTTCGTGGCAATGTGATGTGCTTCAGATTGATTTGGGAATCTGAAAATTCAATTGCACACCCATTTTTATCACTAATAAAGATTAAAAAATTAAATATGTCCTATAAGGCTGGTGATTTGACACACTGATAAAAAATGAAATTCTTTAAGGAAAATGTCCCCAATAATTATTTCTCTTTATATAAATAAAGGCATATGAAAAACAGTAAGCAGGCTGAAAGTTATAAATGAAAAGGGATCGGTAAAAAGAGAGGTAGTTATGGGAGATACTACTGATAAACTGGGAGCCATAATATCAAGAAGCAAAGAAAATAAGTTTTAAACTGTATTTAAGTCAGTATTATCTTTTAATTTAATATACTTATTTTATAATCAGAATCTCAGATGATGTTATTAAGTAATTAGGGGGTCAAAAAGTTCAGCATAATGAATTCAAGAACCATTAGAACAAAGTCTACAGTTACCATGCTTGGGTGTGTAAGAGTCCAATTTTTTCAAGTTTGCCACATTCTATTAGACACCAAATTAAATTTTAAAATACTCTCTTCTGGTATAGAACCAAAATAAACTTTTCTTTCTTCTCTTTTGCAATTTTAAGAACATTTGTTTCTGCCTTCTGAAGAAATCAATTTTTTATAACCTTTTAAAGATTTTTAAAGATTAGAGATCACCCATGACATCATCACGTATGCTTGAATGTAATTTGTAAAGATATTTTTTTGCATGATGGAGCTGCCTGGACCTCTCAAGATCCCTCCAACTTTCTTTTGGTCTCTTTGAATTTTCTGAAAATTCTTGTAAAAGGTGATACCCCAAGTTGAAATATTCTCTAGCCATTCTTGATCAATGGAAAAGTCAGTAGCATTTTCCACTGTGTTATCTGGATCTCCATATTATTATCCCTAACCTGCACTAAAATCAGGGCTCATGTTACAAAAATCCATCTTTTTTTTTTTTTTCAAAATTGGGGAAAATCAGTACTTTCCTTTGCTACAGTTGTTTATGGTTGTTAGGCTCTAGGGG
Organism: Ochotona curzoniae; assembly: GCF_017591425.1. Classification (NCBI taxonomy): domain Eukaryota; kingdom Metazoa; phylum Chordata; class Mammalia; order Lagomorpha; family Ochotonidae; genus Ochotona; species Ochotona curzoniae. The sequence goes on from NW_024465369.1 coordinate 28,631,668, forward strand.
AATGACTACATACTCAGGCCCACTACAGTGTCAACGAGGCAAGTAATATTTAGCATTGGAGAAACAGGAAGGTCAAATTTCTGTCACCACCATAAAAATCCAAAATAACGCCAGTGATTTTACTGATTGTTTCACAGAATCTTCTACTTAGGAGTCTTTCTATCTGAAAATATGACAACTTATGTGCTTCAGTGATATAAACACAAATATTTAAAATGAACTAAATCTGATAATTAAGGACACTGTACTGGATTTAGATTTCTTGTAATATCTTGGAGCTTCCTGCTATAAAGAAAATGATGTCTTTAAATGTAAAGTGATCAATTTTCAAGGACTCAGTGCACTAGGATGGCAATCCACAGATCAGGTATTTCCATAATGACAGTGCTGTGTGCCAAATCAGTAGGGCCTTACACGTTTTGGAACATTTTAGCACTCTGCACTGTTATAACAAGAGGGTCAACAAAGGCTGGAACCTAAGCAAACATGGAGGTAAAATGTGCTAAAAGTGTATATTCTGACTCAAACTTGCTAAACGCCGCATATAATTTTTTAACACCAGAAGTATAAACAAAACCCAAACTACATATCTGAAGCATTTCTGTTATTTTTGGAAATTACTCCTGGCTGAAAAAACAAATTCCTTGAGTGGAATAGTTTCTAGTTTTCTCGACATTCATTCCCAAATTTGTAAATACAATGTAAAATAATAATTTTTCATTAATAAAATGTCTCTCCTAACTTAGATGTAAGCAACTTCTGCTGAGGTGGCACATTTTTTACTTATTCTTCAAAATTGAAATAATCAGTTTACTACTTCATCAAAGAATGCCTATTAAGTATCATTCTCTTTTTATAATGTATTTTGGTAAAAAATAATTTTAGAAATTATGTTAATTTAGATCTATAAGATTACTTGAAAAAGTTAATTAAATGGAATTAAATGTTTATGAATTAAAAATCATATATAGACACAAGTACATGTTTACACAAATATCTATTTTCTATATATTCATATTTGTCCATATATATCTAAGTGTATGCATGCATATATATATTTGGAACTGGTTTTCCTGAAAATTGTATGATTTTTCTACACCTATGCATATAGAATTATAAAATGTGCATCAGTTTTATACTTAAATTCAAGGAGAATTTACCACATGCTCTAATGCAATACCTTTCTATGAAAACATTGCCTTTATATCACCACCAATTTTAAATAGAAAAGTATGTGTCTTTCTTAAGAAGACAGTTAATATCAACTCTAATGAACACTAATACCATTTTCACATTTTACTTGAAACTGTTGGCAGTATCATCCCAAGAGTGTACCAATTTCAGGATAATATTTTGCTCTCATCATTGCACAATGGATAAGAAATAATTCCACAATGACTGTGAAATAGAAAAAAAGTACTAGATTATAAATTGCTAAGATTCCTATTAGCATAGATTTTACCGATGAAAATTTAAAGAATTCTGTCATTCAGCAAGATATACTACAATTTGAAACAAAATATTATATCTACATAGTATACTCTTTATTGTAAAATAAACAGTTTGGGTTATTGTGTCTTATTTTGTAAAAGTATTTTATATCTTACATTTAGTGTTAATTTCATAATATGCTCTAGTTAAAATAACTTACGTAGGTTACCCTAATTATGTATATAATCAGAACCTTAATGTCAATATATAATATTGGTCTTAGAATGAAATTAAACATTTCACTCATTCGTAAGTAGAACCAATTAAGTTTATTTTTTAGATACACTAATATTAACAAAAGCTAACTGCCAAACTGATTTTTTAATTGCAAATTTTTAGTAACTAATTTTTAAAAATTAGTCATTATTATGCAGAAAATAATAATTAAATACACTCAAATTTTAGACCAAACATATTTTGGCTATGTTCCCTAGCTTCTTAAATATGTGTTCAAACAGTGGCTTCAGATTTCAGTTCATGTGTCTATAAATACAAATTTAAAGCTATTCTGCATTCCCTGAGATCTTATGTTTATGTCTGAAATAACTCTCCTATAAAAATTCTTTTCAAATACAGTTTTCATTTATTTAATGTAAATAAGACAATGTGATGTAATAGACATCTTTATACAGATTAAAAGGGAAATTGATAAATGTTTTTAAGTTAAATTTTACTTCAGTGGCTTCTGTAATGTCATTCACTTTTATAATCCATCCAATAAAAAAAATCTACAGCTCATGCACTTAAAATCACCTAAGGACACAGAGCTATATCAAGAAGTTCATTAAGAGAGTCACAAAAATAATGGATCTGTCCCAGTAACATGCTATGACATAAATTTATCTATGGAACAATTGTTTATGTTTGTACTTTCTTGCAATGAGTCAGGCAGAAAGATTTTGTAGCTAAACAGCATGCAAGACACTGAAAAAAAAATCATATGTATGTTCTTTTGAAGGTAACCTGTGTAAAAGTGGTCACACATGTTTCTGCCTGGTTAAAAGCACTGAGGTGTGTTCTTGATTGTTCCAGTTTGATTGTATCCCTGTGAGAAGGAAAAAGGTTAGGTACTGAATTTTAAAAATGAAGCATGATGAAATAATTCACTGTATCTTAAAATGGTTTTAGTCAGAGACCTGTAAGGAACAACTGGTTATATTTTGAAAATACACATTATATACTTGAAAATAAACAATATACTTTAAACTGTAATAAGATTAAATATCATTCCACAGAGAAATTAATATTTAACAGACTAAGATTCTGTAATGTGCTAACACAATTATTCTCATTCTGTTTGTTTACAATCAAAGCAACAATATCTCTGTAGATATAGGACAAGAATATGTTTTTATTTCTTGGTTTACTTTTAATAACCATATTTAACTCATTCTAGCATTTTAAAACAGCTGTGGAACAAAGTTATGCTTGTAAATATACCAGAATGCAAAGAATAAGAAACATTGCTCTAAATATGTCAAATTATATACAATTACTTTTTTTGCACACACATAAAATAAATATAACAAATAGTTGGAGAAAAATCTGCAAAAGGAAAGAGCCAAAGATCTATAGAGGAAAACTCATATTTCTAAAGAATCTATGCATGCAAGAGAGTATCAGGATAGACATTTGGCCTAGTGTTTAACATAACAGGATTGCATATTGGAGTTCCTGGATTTGATTCCCACCTCTGGTTCCTAACTTCTGCTGCAGAAAAGATGGCTCAAGTAATTGGACTTCTGCTATCTACATGGGAGACTTGACTGAGTTCCTGACTCTCAGCCTAGACAACGGTGGCCTCAGCTTTTGCTAGCATTTGGAGAGCAAACCAGCAAATGAGACCATGTGCTTTTTTCCTGTCTTAAACTCTGGAAATAAGACTGAACCAAAAGAAAATTTCCCATGAAGGTATAAATGTAATAATTAATTCCTTAGACTCAAATGTAGTATCAGGAAAATATCTCTATGTTTTGTAGAGTATAGTAAGTAGGAAATTCTAAACCATACTTTTGATGAAGGCAGTCCCTGCTTTTTCAAGAAAAGTTTTGATAAACATTCTAAATAGAAATAGTTCTGATAACAATATAATTAAAACCACCACCACCACACACAACTAAAATATTTAACCTTGATATTTTAAATTCTTTCAGTGGAGAAGAACGAGAAAGAGACCAGGACACACAGAGACAGAATGTGAGGGGGCAAGGGTACTCCCGAAATGCCTGCAGTGGCCAAGTCTGCACTGGGAGCAAGAATGCAAACCAGGTTGTCTGTGGATGGCATAAACCCAAATATTTAAACCATCACCACTGTTCTGTACTCAAGAGCACGTGATGGTAGGACAGTGGACTCAGGATCCAGGAATCTAACACTAATATTCTAATAGGAGTTGTGAATGGATTAAAGATTTTAATTAATTTATTTTGCATGTCAGAGTTACAAAGAGAAACTCAAAGACAGAAATCTTCCATCCACTGGCTCATTTCTCACACAGTTGCAATGGCCAGCACTGAGCCAGACCAATGTCAGGCGCTAGGAGCTTCATCTGAGATTCCCATTTGAGGAGCAAGGGACCAACACTCAGGCTGCCTTCCACTGCTTTTCCAAGGTTATCAACAGGGTGTTGGATTGAAGTAGAGTAACCACAAAATGAACCAGCACTCAAATGGGACAAAGGAATTGCAAGCAAATGCCAAAATGCTGACTTAGCCCCTACTACTGGATGAATGTGTATGTTTTAACCCCTTTGATCTTGTAATGAAATCAGTTAAATAAACAAGCAAGCATATTTAATAAAATAAGTAATTATCTCTGTAGATACAGGACAAAAATATGTTTTTATTTCTTGGTTTACTTTTAATAACGATATTTAATTCATTCTAACATTTTAAAACAGCTGTGGAACAAAGTTATGCTTGCAAATATACCAGAATGCAAAGAATAAGAAACATTGCTGTAAAGATGATGACTTTCAGAATTGAAAAATGAATAGACTAGCAGGGGAGATGAATACATGAATGGAACAGGCGAACAACATGAATACTGTTCCTTTGCATGTGATTTCCATCTGTGCCATAACTACCCTGAGAAACTGTCTCACAGAATCCATTTAAGTGATGCTACTTTTCATGTGCCTTTATCATGATACAGTCTCTTGCTTCATTTTTTTATTGCCTCTGATGATTTCTTACTATTTAACTTTGAAGCTAAATAATGGCAGAAGGCATAACATTTTTACATGGCATTTTAGAAACTCGATATTTGGGCATGTCAAATATATTCGATGATGAACAAGTGGGAGAAAACCCCTGTGCTTATCATAAGGCTGGGGACATAGTTCTAGATTTTTTTTTATGTATTCTCTAGCATACACAAACAAATACATGAGCCTAAAAGGGTAGGCTGTAATAGGTATTTACTGGATAAATGAGCATGCCTGATGCTTTGAGGCCCATAGTTGAGGAGTCACTTTGTTGTCAATGGTAAAAATCAGTGTAGCATCTTCTCAGGCTTGCAAGGTGCTTAAAAGACTGCATTGTGCCTCGGGAGCTGGCTGATTTTAAGAGGAAACATTAGGGCCTGGTGCAGTAGCCTCGCAGCTAAAGTCCTCACCTTGCACACCCAGGATCCCATTTGGGTGTCAGTTCATGTCCCAGAGGAAACCTGGAGAAGTTGGGATGCTTCCTAATTGTGAGACTGAAGTGTTGATGTTCTCTGCCAACTTCTTCCTCAGAACACTTTAAGTTCCTCCACAGAACCCTTCATTTGATTTATCTGACCATTTTCTGATAAGATGTTCTTTCCAATATGTTGGGCTCACTTCTGGAGTCTGCATTTAACTGTGTGGAAGAAACACTGTTTACCTAAGAACTGACACGAGAAGACTGGAAATTCTCCATATAGTGTACTGTGAAATCAGGACACTTATCCTCCAAAGAGGTTGTCTTTTGTTTTTGTCTTTTTGGGTTTATTTTCCAGGTGTGGGTGTGGAAGTTGTGAAAAGGAAAGCTGGACGGATGTTCTTTCCCTTCATTCAAAACGCATGTTTAAATAGGAAAGGTGGGAAATTTATTGCCAGTCCCTGTATAAAGAAAATGGAAGTTTACAAATAGGATTCTAAGTCTAGCACGATAGGTTAATTTCGCATCACAGCAATCACTGTGAACACAATCAGGATTTTGAGATCACCTCCAGATGCAGGCAGAGTTCAGAGCACAGAGGCCTGAACAGGCTTTTCCAAGAAGCTCCCTGAATGTGTCTTTAACATGGTCACACACTAAAATACTGAACTACTGAGTGCTGTCACCACATGTCTGAAATTTGAACTGTACCAAATACTTATTGACAAGCACACAATTCTGTAGCTATAATAATTACTCAGGGAGCACGCTCAATGGGCATTTGTCTAGTTACTTGAGTCCTGTAATTTTTATTATAATTCTGCTTACGTATAACTAAATTTTTCTGCAGAGGGGTTTCTGAACATTGCTCCAGTTCAGAGTTAATAATATCAAAGCTGGGTATGAGGCCCTTTCTCTACTCCAGAATCTTCTTAACCAGATTCTAAGGTAGATGAGTCAGCAGGATGTGCCTTGCTGGTTCATCAAAGTTCATCAGAAATGTAATAACCACAATATCAAAGGGTTCTCAAGCATGTAAAAAAAAAATAGAATAAGTAACCTAAGACTCGGGAAGTTCAGACGAAAGCTGAAAAATTATGGGAGTTAGAGCAGGGAAAGTTATCATGATAGGGTTAGAAACACTTTGGGCAAGTACAGAACATTTGTGGGCAGGCATTTGGTTTAGTGGGTAAAATCTCACACTGGAGTGGCTGGGTTTGAGTCCCACTTCTAGCTGCTTATCTCAGTGAATAAGTGGCTCAAGTGAATAAACCCAGTCACCACACAGGAGACCTGGATTAAGTTCTTGAATTTGGCCCTTGGCTTGGTCCTCCTCATCTCTGTTGCGGGTATTTGGCAATGAATTAATAGACTGGAACACTCTTTATGTCTCTGTTTTCATTTGATTCTCAAAGAAATAAAAATTGAACAAGATTTTTTTTAAAAAAAAAAAAAGGAAAAAAAGCAGTGTTATGAGCCTTTTAACCTAAGGCAGCTGGAGAGAAAGATCCTGCATAGGTATTTCATTCTTGGCCATAGTTTAACTGTGCAATCTGTATCATCTGGGTTTGAAAGAGTACCTAAGACAGTGCACACGGATATGTTAGGGAACTGTCTATACAGAAGGGTAAATTTTCAGCCAGTGGCATCCAGAACCTGGACTAGACTCATTTGTTTGCTTTGAAATCCGGAGTTATAGAGAACCTTCCATCTGTTGGCTCACCCCATAAATGGCCACAGCTACCAGCCCTGGGCCAGATGGAAGCTAGAAACTCCATTCCAGGTTTACCACATGGGTAACAATAGCTCAAATACTTGAGCAATATTTCTATTGAATTTCCCATTTCATTAGCAGGAAAAGTTGGATGAGAATAGAACAGCTGGGACACAAATCAGACCATTTTGGATGCTGGTGTCAAATGCACAGAGTGGCTTTGGGACTATGCCACAATGCCAACCCCATAACTTTAACTTTTAGATCATGATAACAATGTTGATGAACTGAATGATTATAATAAAAACTAATGTTAAGGGCTTCCTAACTAAAATAGTGTGCAAAGTGTTTTAAAAGGCCAGCCCAAGGTGGGCATTTGGCACAATGGTTAAGGTCCCTATTTGAGATGCTCACATCCTGTGTTCAACTCCTAGCTGTCTCCCAATTTCAGGTTCTTGTGGTAAGCACAGCAGGAAGCAACAGGTGATGTGCCTGCCAACCACCTGGAATATTCTGGAATACTGTGTTTGGCTTCATTAAGCCTCAGCTGGTAGAGGCATTTGGTGAAAGAATCAGGAAATGGGAGAGATTGTCTCTCTCACACCTGCTTTCTGCCCCATTTGCTGCACCCCTCCCCTCCAGAGAGAATTTGCCTCTCATAGAAATACAATTTAAAAACTTAAAAGAGTTATCTATTTTACTACACAATCTGAGGTAGTTCTAACCTCCTGTATTTCTAGTGTTTGAACCATGGAAATACAATAGATAAGAATATATTGGTCGTGATTATTCAACATATTTCTGCAAATATATTATAAATTATTGAAATCCATCTTTTAATAAGATTAAGCAGACAGAAGCTATTGGTAAATATATTGAGCAATTTTTAACATGACTTAAATATATAAAAATTAACATATTTTAAATGTTATATTGAAACTTCAAAAGATATCATAAAATACTTTGTGATATTTATAACTATTTAATTTCACTTTTATAATAAAAGCTGCATGTATACCTTGATCCACTTAGAAGTTTGTAGATTATAACTGATCTGAAGGATTTAAACCTTTAAAATTCCTTTTCAAAGAATGTATAATAGAATTTGATGAAAATCATAATCTTCTCCAAAAATTACAATAACTAATAAACAAAATGATAAGCTCAGAAGACTCAGGGTATTATGTGGTATTCAAAATCACAAAAACTTTACATCTATTTGGGGAAACGTTAAGACAGTGAGATGCCTAACATTTTTCAACACTTTTGGATATTGCTCAAAATATCTTATGCAAATGTATTAATGCATTTAGTGCTTATCCAACTAAGACTTAAACAGTAGTAGTAGTTTCACAGATGAAGCTCATGAAAGCTATGCCTTGAGGAATGCACACAGGATTTTTTTTTTTAACTTCAGAAGGAAATTACCAGCAACATCACACAGAAAAACAGTATGTAGTTAAAAGGAAATGCGTTTGGTAGGGGTAGTGATTTCATGGATGAGCATTAGCAGTCTGATTAAAGAAGTTGGGGACATAGTGTGAAGGCTTTATGTGCAGTAAATAAGTCAGCAGACTTACAGGAATATAACAAAAGTGACATAATTAAGACTGAATGTACAAAAAATTAGTAGCATCCGGGTACAAGGCAGATGAAAAATGGAGACCAAAGGACCAAGTGGGACTCCACCTGTAATGAACAGGCAAAAGAATAGGTGGATACAAAGATTAAGGTAACAGAGATTCAACTGATACCACAGAAAGCTGCGATGCATGACTTCAACTGGTACCAAATATGGAATGAATGATGGGTGGAGTCAGCTTCCAAAGACAGCCTAGGTTAAGTCAGTTTTTAAGAATAAAATATTATGAGGTTAAACCTGCAGGAAGCTAAACTGCACATGGGAACTATTCACAAATGTGATATTAGAAATAACTTTGCCAACAGATACCTAAATTTTTATGTGTTTAAGCTTATATTAAATACAATTTGCATAAAAAAATCTTACCTCTTTGCTGTATTCACTCTCTGAATCACTGCTAAGTTCTTCAGTGTTCATATTTTCCAAATCAGATTCTCCAGGTGCAATCGGTACTGTCACTGTGAGGCTGGGATTATGGATAAATGACTGATAATCGCTTTCTTCCATTAAATATTTTTCTGTACTACTTCCAAAACCACTGACTTTATCTTTTGACTTGTAGAAATTATGATCTTTGCTCATTTCAGCAATTGTACGGTTAGAAGTATTTTCCTTCTTGCCATTTTGCTCTTCTGCTTGTCTTATCTCTTTGGAAATCTCAGGCTTTTTGGAAAATGCTTTTAGAATAAGTTCACAAAGGGTTTGTTTCACGTAATTTATCCCCTTCTTAATTCTGGTCACTGCAATCTGGAGGTTGTTAGCATCAGGGTCTTCTTCAATTGCTGTCAGATTGTCTGAACTAAATGAGCTCAATAATAAAGCCAGAAATAGATTCAGTAGCTATATTGGAGTGGGGATGGGATATATAAAAATAAAAAGACAGAAAGTGAAAAAAATTAGCACACTTCTGAAATACAGGTCACAACACAATTCTACATGGTATTCCCTACAGCTTTTCATACACAGGTAAAGACATATGAGAGAAGCAGCAGAGGGTTGACCCACTACCACTCTATTCATGTTGAGCTCCTATGAACGCTGGAAGCAGACATTCAGCCACACTGGCAAGGAATCACCATGGGTGAAGAAATAAGTCCCTCTCCAACACTACTATGTCATTAGTAAATTCATTTCTATAGTAGGAATCCTTTAGTCAAATTTTCTTTTATGGCCTATACTTACTATCCTTTACCTGCTAATTAAACAACACAATTATGATATTATTTATTTTGCTAAAGTTATTCAGGCAAATACTTGAAAAAGAAATACTCACTTTATCAGAAATAAATGCCACACAAGAAATGAATGATACTCAGAAACAAACTTAGAAGGTCCAAAAGAAAAAATATGAAACTGTTAGAAGAGATATGTAAGCCTACATAAAGTTAAACTTTGCTTACTTATTTCCATATAAAACTTTAGGATTACCAATAGTTACAAAATGATAATCCAATTTGTGTATGTTTATATAGTCTAGAACTTCAGGGGTCTAGAATTTGCATTGTAAATTGTATTCTGTAGATATCTGGCACTGCGCCTGTAGATAAAATTTGATAATGTGAATCTTTGTTTTGACCTATGAATCTCTTTTAATATGAGAGATGCAAGGAAAAAAATTAGAAATATTTTTCCAGACATAAAGCTGTCACCATATCCCATAATTTTGATGACAAAATTACCAAATGAGGCAAGTCAATGTGAAATATGAGGTTGAGTGGTTCACAGAAGGAACACTTTGTCTTAATTTTTTTTTCCTTCTTGTAATCTTGATAGTTTTCACCAACCAATATAGGGAAGAAAGAAACAGAAAAAGGCCAAGAAACCCTCATTAGAACAACAGGAAAGTGAATATGTCAAAGAGAAGGTATTACCCAGTGGTTGGAAAACTCATTATTATGAAACAGAAATAAAAATTTGTAACTTTATAGAATTCTATCTTTATGGTAGCTACTCATCTCTGCCAGCATAGTGCAAAGGCAGTTGTGAATAAAATGTAAATGAATTAACATGTCCACATTCTAAGAAAATGTTACATGGATGATGAAATTTGAATTTCATTTAATGTGCAGTCTTTTATCAGCTATTCAAAAATGGCCAAAAAAAAAAATCATTGTTACTTTGCAGGGTCATTTGAAAACTAGCATTGTACTGTCATTGGCCCATGGGTGGCAATTTAATGAACTTTCCTATAGATGCTGCTCTTATATGTGACTGTAAGGTTGTTGGATTAGTCCTTTCACTAACCATGGTCCGAAACAACTTTGTTTTTGTTTCTGTTAAGTGAATCATTATACTGTATTCTAGGATATCATCTGAATGTCATTATTAAGAGACATAAAAACCATAGGTTTAAACCATATAACAAGAATATCAAATGATGGAATCATAGCAGTTATCAAAATGAGAGAATATACTCAAAAGTTTTACAAAGCCTTTCTAACAGAAAGGTTATAACTGATGTAAATACAGGTTATCTGGGCAGGGAAATCAAGACAATATTTTGTTTTCTAATCCCTTTAACACTTAATAATGATAGAACTAATTAACACTTAGATTCTAATGGTCCATATCACATAATAATTTCAAGTAAACGGACAGCTGATTACATACCACTAAGTTTCCAATCACCATGACCATCATGTACACAATAAGACACATAGGTTGGCCAGCGACCTCCATACAGTCCCACATGGTCTCTATCCACTCTCCGCATAACACACGGAAAACAATCAGGAAGGAATGAAAGAAATCATTCATGTGCCAGCGTGGGAGGGAACAGTCCTTATTGATCTTACAGACGCATTCCTTGTAACTTTTACCAAACAGCTGCATGCCGACCACAGCAAAAATGAAGACGATGATGGCCAACACTAATGTGAGGTTACCCAGAGCCCCAACTGAGTTACCAATAATCTTTATCAGCATGTTCAGCGTTGGCCATGATTTTGCCAACTTGAAGACTCGGAGCTAAAAGAAAATATAAAGCTTAATGTTAGTCATTATAATAACTTCTTCAATGTCTGCTCTCTTGACATTTGTTCTAAATATAAAGCAGACTGTATGTTTTATAACACTGTCATTATTATTCGGCTAGAATGAATTATTTCTATATTTCACCTGTTTACATTTGCATCTGTTTCTTAATACTCCCAGGTTTATTTGCATACCTTCCGCAATATAATTGCAATATATATTCTGAAAGAAGTATGTAATCTTAGGTCAGGACTTCCATAGAGAATTTTAGAACTTTTTAAAATTTTTTCCCTAGGATTGATAATTTGTCATTGATGTTATTTCCTAATACTTTTATAATTTTTTTCATTCAGACATTTGGATGCAACCCAGTGTGTTGGGGATAAAATGCTTTCAAAAGTCTATTCACTTCTATGTGTTTTTGTAAGAGACAAAAGTTGTCAAGATAACAATGATTTAATCTCTATCAAATCCATAAACTTATGAACCTATAATTTAAATCTATAACAGGTAAATTCCAGCTAGCCAGTAAATGCATAAAAAATGGAAGGAAGAATGTGCCTCTAACTGGCAGAAATCCATATAGATTTTATAGTATAATTAATAGCTTTAAAATGTAATACAAGCTATCCAGAGCAACATAGTTTTAATCTACTACCTAAAAAAATGAGGTTAATTGAAGATTATATTAGAAAATAAATAACTTGAAAGTTTCATTTATTAACAAACTGTAGTTTAATTGATAACTCAAATTTATGTCATAATTCTTAATAATAAAGAATGTAAATGAAACTCAATCTTCAAATAATTCCCCACTATTTTTCCTACTTTGTTTAAAAGTTATATCGCTAAATGCATATCTGTAGGCATATTTAAAAAAAATAAAGTAATGTAAAACACACACACACACACACACAAATAAAGTCTGTAAAGTGAAAGTTTCTAATGTAAAACAAATTACCACCTTAATAAGTAGAGAAAGTATTTGTTATTCTTCAAATGAAAATTGAACTTGTCTTTAAGACCTTAAAATTAAACTATATATTCAGTTTTGACTGTTTAATGCATCTATTAGTGAAATTAATATTACTAGATAGGATTAACACTCTTCCATTTGTTTAAAAACTCTCCAAATTTTCAATAATAATTCAAAATCAAATAAACATCATTTATTAGCAAATAATAATGGTAAGAGCAGTTTATATTTACCAATCTGAATGATCGCAGAACTGATAGTCCTTCCACGTTTGCTAGAAAAAGTTCTACTAAACTTAAAGTTACAATAAGACTGTCAAAAATATTCCAGCCTACTTGGAAATACTCATAGGGGTCCATGGCAATTAGTTTTAAAACCATTTCAGCTGCAAATATTCCAGTGAAGACCTAAATGAGAAATATAAAATCTTTCAAATTATTGCTTGAAGATACAGAGTAAACATAAGAATATCAGTGACTATTTAACATTCACTAATTGATTCACAAATATTGTTATCTTATTTAATACTTCATTAAATAAGTACTTTTTAATAGTTATTTAAATAAATAAAAAAATCGTATTTAATACTATATGGTAGGATTTCACTATTCCCTTTAAAACTATTATATTGGCTTTCGTTATCTTCAGATAAGATTTTATAAAAGCATATTAAGATCTTTGAAAAGCAAAACCTTTGACAACACACTTTGCAAAAACATCACATTAGTCAACAGATTTTGATGATAAAAGGGGAGCAGATTGATACTGAAATTTTGAGCCAGTCTTTTTTCCTGACCTAAGTACTTAGAGCAATAAAGTCCATGTTGACTCACTCTTTAAAGATTTATGGTAAGAAGAAAACACATTTAATTGGCATAGTGGAAACTAAAGTTATACTTTCAAAGTTTTGACACAATAGTGCACTGTAAACCATCATTAATTCATGACACTGGTATCAAAGGACTCAAAAATGCAATCGTTAAAGATTTGTTTATGACTCATTCAGGCATGTTTCGACTCAAAGAATCTAATCAGAGAAGATTCAAAGATGTTTGGTCTGTGATTGTCTAACAGCCTTATAAAATAATGCAGCTTTAAGAAGATTCAAATGGAGAAACTGAATTTGGGGCTGTGGTAATATATAAGAAACGTCAAATTATCTTGAATTTCATAATGATGCAGTCAACTCAGTGAAAATAAACTGTTTTCGGGCCCGGCGCAGTGGCGCAAGTGGTTAAAGGTCCTCGCCTTGCACGCCCGGGATCCCATATGGGCGCCGGTTCTAATCCCGGCAGCCCTGCTTCCCTTCCAGCTCCCTGCCTGTGGCCCGGGAAGGCAGTCGAGGACAGCCCAAAGCCTTGGGACCCTGCACCCGCGTGGGAGACCCGGAAGAGGCTCCTGGCTTCGGATCGGCATAGTATCGGCCTGTTGCGCTCACTTGGGGAGTGAATCATCGGACGGAAGATCTTCCTCTCTGTCTCTCCTCTCTGTATATCCGCCTTTCCAATGAAAAAATAATAAAAATAAATCTTTAAAAAAAAAAAAAGAAAATAAACTGTTTTCAATGAACCAAATTTCCACTAACAAGTAGAAACTAGCTGGTTCTGTCTCCCCAAAGATATACAGAAAGAACGAAATGCTAATGCAGAGAATAAAAATATTTAACTTCTGGGCAGATACATAACTAGTAAAAACACATGATTGGCATTCAAATCCAGATCTTTTGGAACTCAAAGGCATAGGCATTCAAACACTGTTACGCCAAAATTACATACCCATAGTGTGTGGGATAATAAAAGGAAGCTATAGAGGCTAGCCCCATGTGGAGCAGCAGGCTGATCCTCAGCCTGCAGCGCCTCAGCCTGCAGTATCAGCATCCTGTGAGCACCAGTTCAAGTCCAGGATGATCCACTTGGAATCCAGGTCCCTGCTAATTCCCTGGGAAATCAACAGAGGATAGCCCAATTCCTGCCCTGGCACCCACATGAGAGTTTCAGACCAGCTTCAGTTCAGCCCAGCTCTGCCCCTTGCATCCTTCTGGTGAGTGAACCAGTGGATGGAAGATGTTTCTGTCTGTGTACTTCATTTCTATAATTCTGCCTTTCAAAAAAACACTCTTTAAAATTTAAAATTTCTGCCTTGAAAAAAAGGGACTCTATAATGTAATTATATTATGTGCAAAAAAGTGTGAAATTTTCAAAATGTTGCTCCCAAGGGATAGGTTGGTAGGAAGAAACCAACAGACACACAATAACTCCCAAGATGGTGACATAGTACAGAAATATTATGGAAAGCACTAGTGTTATTTATAGACTTCATCATGATCACAAAGTTATTTTGAAATACTATAGGTGAAAAGAAACTTGACTCTGCTAATTCCTAGATATACATAATTACCAAGCTGCAGATCCATCTGACTTGAAAAGTGGAATGACAGTGACTATAGAATCTTACCAAATTCCCCACGACGAGCACATTTTTAAATTCTTCAGTCATTGGATGATGCTCCATGGCCATAAATAATGTGTTCAAAACAATGCAAATAGTAATTGCAAGATCTACAAAAGGATCCATTACAATAATATAAATGAGCTTTTTGAATTTTATCCAAAATGGAGAGCAATTCCAGATCAAGAATTTATGTGCAAATCTGTACCACCACGGTGGACATTTTTGTCTAGACTCTTCAAGTTCTGGCAAGAAAAAAGCAAAAGAAATATTTTTTAAAATGAGAGAGAGAATGCAGTTCATTGTATATTTCATTCCTAAACACAAGTAACTTCTAATATTCAAACTAAAGCTTGGGGATTTTCTAAGATTTACTTACTTATATGAAAGGCCAAGACAGACTCCAAGAGAGATTTTACATCTGCTGATTCATTCCCCTCAAAACCTTCAATGGCTGGGAATGAGTCAGGCCAAAAGCAGGAGCTGGGATTTCGATTCAGATCTCTCCTATAGGCAGTAGGGTTTGAAGCACTTGACAGTCATGACTCTCTGACCTCCCATGGCAAATATTAGCAGGAAGCTGAGGTAAGGAGCAGAACCAGGACTCATACCTGGGCACTCTAGCATGAGACATGGCACTCATTACAAGCAGAGCCTACACTGTCTATACTAAATACCTACAGCAATACTGGTGGTTTGGATTTTACAAATTTAACAAGATTATCTCTGTGAAAGGCATAGTGTGTGTGTGTATATATATATAAATATATAGCAAATATTAGACATCATGTAACTGGACTAAGTGAGGAGAAGGCAGTGAAATGAATGAAAGCAAGTATGTGAGAGTGATTCAAGAGAAAAAAATGCACCCAATGTAATGGTAAACAGAACTGCTCTTTCCTTAATGGAGAAATATATTTTTTCTTTGGCATTTAATGCCTCGATAGACAATTTGTTCATCTTGAAAAAACCTTATTCTCTATCACAAGTGACAAAAAAAGCAGGAGCTGGGATTTGTGGAAGCATTGTGGAAGTACTCATGTAGTAGATATTTCACACCATTTGTCCATTTGTTTCTCAATACAAACTTACGGTAGGATAAAAAGTTTATCCCACAGTGGCTAGTTTATAGATAAGGTAAGACATAGTATAGGTTTGCAATAAGATGGGAGCCAGCACATTTTAAGAAATCAGCACCCTGACTTATTAAAAAGCTCGACTTATTAAAAGAAACTACTACTTAACTATTATTAAAATATTACATAGTTAGAGAATTGTATGTTTCTGGATTAACCTATTTTTCTGTGTCAATGACCATCATTTATCTTTCAAAATTCATGTTACCCATTTTCAAGAATATATAAAGCATTCCATTAGTATATATATGTTATCATTATTGCTTAATGTAGTTTTATATTCTTTGTATAATTCCTAAGAACTTCATCTACATATTCTTGGTTGGCCAGGATAAAAGTCAACTTTAAGTATATGTATGATGGGGCCAGCATTGCAGTGTATCGGATAAAAACTGTGAAGCTGACACACCTGGGCACCAGTTCTTTCTCTCTCTCTGTCTTGCTCTTCATCTTTTTCTCTTTCTCTCTCTGGCTTTCAAAGAAATACAATACAATCTTTTAAAAAAAGAAATACAACAAAAAGAATACCAAACATACCTTCTACAGTATTTGTCAGTATGCTTGCTCTACTCATAGCTCTTTGTCTAAGATGAGGATCATTCAGCATATCTTCTGAAAGGAAATAAGAACTGGAACGTCTTTTTTTATATATTTGATTTGTTGTACCCTAAGGAAAAAATGACAATTATCTAGAGCCTTAAGGACAAAATCTAATAAATTACAGGACAAGATAAATTCTTACTTCATTAGCGTTAATCAGTAATCGAAAATAGGGACCAGATTACTCAAATTATGGCTTTGCTACTTAGCAATTTTCTATCATCTCATTTTTCAACATTAGTTAAAAAGGGGGTAAAGATACTCCCTCAAATCTTGTGTGGTTTATGAAAATATGAAATAAAAATCTATTTACCTTTATTATTATTTCTATCACAATCTATCTTTCTTTTTTTTTTTTTTTTTTTTTAATCTATCTTTCTGAGTGGCCAATTTATCCAGTTACCTTTTCCTACCTGAGAACAGCTGAACAAGTGTTGTAGTGCTTTGAACAAAAGGGTAGATACTCAACATTTCTGGATAACTTTCTGTAATTATTTTTGTTAAAATAACAATATTAATGAAGTCTACTGTAATCACTTTTTTTACTGCCAGGGAAGACATAATGAGCTAAGCTGGGTATTTTTACTACAAATGACTGAGTTTGAAAAGGAACAATGGAAACTAATGGGAAGTGCAGCAATATGAAGAGTGCAAGCTCAGTATAAAGAGGTGACCAGTGTTCTGCTCTACAGATTGCTGCCATGCAGAAATATACACTCAGGCACAATGACTGTGTCCAGCTTTCCATGAAAGTGCCTAGAGAGTAATTTCAGTTTGAAACATTATGCTGGTTCAATGCAAGCAAATAATACACACCACACAACTTTTCAAATATACACATAAACAACTCTAGAATGCTATTTCTATTGCATATTTGTCCTCATATGTGTAATATACATATATGCACATATATATACATATATAGACACATATATATGCCTTAGAAGCAAATATATACATTTATATAGTTCTAGGGTTGTATAGTTGTGTATATACATATATGATGTTTATAAAAACAAATATGCACAAATGTGTATGCAGGAAGTATGTGTATATGCAGACACATACATAGAATTGCAAGTGACATTTTATTGAAGACTGTAAAACCATGTTCTGTCTGGCTTGGTCTCCAATTTACTGACTTTGAAGAAGCAGAGTTTTTTTTTTCTTCAAATCAGAGTTTGTTAAAAATTCTCTTGAGCACATAATATTATACTATCATATAACACTTTATATAATATTGTAGCTTTTAGGTTAGAGCAAATTGCCACACAATGCTTCCATCTTTTGTTTCTTGAATTCTATTGTATCTTAAAAGCATGCACTAATTTATCCACTTTGATATTTAGGATTTATTGTGACATTGATTTCTCTGTGATGAAAATATATTCTTAAATACCCACTTCATTTAAAAGTTAGAAATAATCTCAAAATGTTAGCTAATATTTTGCCAATTATATAAAAACTAGAAAAACACACACAATAAAAATCCAAATCCACAAGGGCAGCATGCTCATGTCATGAGGAATACTGGACAGACAGGCTCAGGCTGTGTCATGCAAGCATAGCGGTCACACAGGAAAGCTAAAAGCACATGCATTCATTCATGCTGAAATAGCTGCATGGCTCAGGCTTTGAGTAAAGTGCAATCTTATTGAGATACTGTATTTTCTTCAAGTATAATATATGAACATTTAGTATATGTTCAAAGTTTATTGGGTTAGTCAAAACTCTTGCTGACATGTATTATAATAACATAACAGAATATCCTGGAAACCCTGGAATCGGATTGCACTTTTAAGCCTCCTCGGGTATTTTGTTCTAACTACTCAGTGACCCCTACACTCTCGGAGTTATTCTGAAAATATTTTTTGGTTTGTTTTTGTTTTTATGTCTGCTTATTGGTGTAAATGAAGATGTTTCTGTGATTTTCTTCATAGAGCCTAAAGATACATTGTGGCAGTGAAAACATTTTGTCTCATTTCTGAAGGGGAGCTAAATCATAGTCAGTCTGAGCCATTTCCAAGACCGAAAGACTATTGTGCACTGAAAACACAGCAGGACGTGTAGTGAAGGAGGGCCTCTACTTAAACCTTATACTTATCATTTGTTACTGAGTGGACTTGGGCAAATTGCTTTCCCCATGTCTCAAATTCCACATTTGTAAAATACAGGAATAATATATCATCTAAAAGTTTGTTAACATAGATTTGGTGTTGTTATTTTTATGACTACTAACAGCTCCAAATAAGATCTTTGGCAATAAGGTATATAAAACATAGTGACCTGAAAATGATACCAGTACATGGCAAGGAATCCAATTGTTTTTACAGAAATGGAATCCAGTATCAGCTAATAAGGTCAGCATCATCAATGCATTTAAAAGTTGTCTAAAGGAGGGATTTGCAATCAGCTAAAAATATCAATATATAAGTGGTTTTAAAAAATGATATTGTTGAATCACATGCCTACAATGTATAGTATTAAGACTAAATTAGTGAGTGGAAGATGTGTTTTTACAGGAAAAGTATTGCAGAATGCAGTGCCATTCACAGAACTAGAGAGAAGGTCTCTCCAACAGAGGGAGTAACTGACATAGATTTAGGGTCCAGCCATGCCTGAGCTATATAAAACGTCCTTACGCTGTCATCAGAAGTTGCCTTATCTATTATCACCTCTGGCAGAAGCTGTCCATTGGGGAGCATGAGGGCTGAGGGTCCATCAATCAAGGAGACCACACCATTGCAGTCCACGGCACTGTGCATCTTCCCATTCACCGGCAGCACTGGGGGAGACCTACTGGCTTGGCTGTGATTACTGCTGCGACGTTCCTGGGGTCTGTGGGGCACGAAGAGTGAGTCCCTTCTGCTCTCATTGTCTCCAAAAATGCTGTGCTCATCATCTGCGAATTCAGTCTCAGATCCTATATCTTTTCCTCGAATCTTGAAACTGAAAAGACTTGTTCTGCTGCTCCTCCTTGCAGAAAACAAGGAACCAGGGATGCTGAGAGGTGACTGAAAAACAAAGGGATGAGATATGTGCTATAGCACCTATATATACAAAGAAGTGCATTCCATATAACTTCCACTGAATCCATTGGCCTTGGAATAGGTGGCTCGGTTCTTGTAATAAAAGAGACATAGTTGAAAGCAAAGCAATTCAACCAAAAGATAACTTTTTTTCAAATCAAGAAATGAATCAATTAGAAGAAATCATATTTTTAGGATCCAGTGGGGGGTGTGTGTTTGTGTGTAGTATCATATACTGCTATTCTTGTCAGAGTCACGTCTCCATCCTTTTTAGATACTTTACTTTTCTGTACAGGGCATGCTACTTTAAAAAAATTGCGAGAGCTTGTGTTGTGACATAGCAGATAAAGCTGCCATCTGTGACCATTGTATCCCATATATGAGTCATGATGCTTCATGTTCCAGCTGATTCACTTGGATAAAACATCCTGTTGGGAAAAGCAGTGAAACTGGTTCAAGTGTTTGGGAAATGGTCGTCCATGGGGGAAACTGAGAAAAAGGCTTTGTCTCCTAGAATTGGCCCAGCTTATCAATGCCTTTGCAGCTATCTTGGGAGTAAACCAGCAGATAAGAAATCTATCTTTTCTTCTCTCTTTGCAATTCTTATTTGAAAAATGAGTACATCTTTGAAAAAAGAATTTGGCATTTGAACCTATTTAGTGTTCATCATACAGATTGTTAAATGCCACAATAAATTTAAGGTAAAAGACCATGCTACATGCTTTCCAATATACAGCTTGCAGCTCCAACGTACAAACGACTTTTAAATATGCCTGTGTATCATGAAATGTTACAAGATGTAAAAATAATAATAATAAAGAGGACAAAAAGTTACACTTACGTGACCCATGTTCAGGATAAATTGTTTCCATAAACCAAATTAAGTGTAGTTATTTGGAAGTACTAAGTTCCACACATAGTTTAAATTCACATGTAAAAGATGTGAGAGGCATTATAAACAATGACAAATGAGTATTACAAGGTCTTTTCCTTTAAACCACCTATGACTGCTCTTGTCTTACATGTTAATAGTACTAAATATGTTCAAGTTCTTTCTCACCATATACATTAGGGAAATTTTTGAATAATGAGGATCTACCTTTTATTTCAATGTTCAGAAAGAGAGGAATTCTAAACAGGCACTAAAGAGAAGATTCAAATGGAGAGAATAGAGTAAATTGTGTGAAGGGGGTGCCTGCCTCAGCGTGAGACATCTAGTGACACCATTATAGGAAAATAAGATTATTTCAGTGGGAGAGATGTGTGTACAAAGTCATGAAGGTATGAAAGTCACAGGCTGTTTTCAGTGGAGAGAGACTACTCTGGCTGGGTGAACTGAGGACACCCGAAGGTAGAGAAAGCTGCAGAGTCGAAGGAATTTGTTCCAGGGTTAAGTTGTGGGTCTGGTTCTGGAGCTTATGGAGCAATTTTTTTTAAAGGTAAGCAGAGACATGAGTAGGTTTTTGTTTGTTTAATCAAAATGCTTTGGAGGTGTACGACAGAGGGAAGTGCTTAGGAGAATACAAGCATTGAGAATTTGCCAAGAAATACAGATAGCAAAACCTGAGGTTTAGAGATTTCAATGAAAAAAGGAGAAAAATTCTACACAGTCAGAATTAATAGGCTAAAGGACAATATCAGCTAATGAGTTTGGAGATGAAGGATGTCAAAGACACCAGTGAAGTTCAAACTGGGGACAGATACTGTGGTGAATAAATACTCAGAGCAGCAAAGAAAGGGAAATGAATCTAAGATTACTTTTTATCCATTGCACATTAATGAATCTAGAATAAATAGAACAATTAGATAATGTAGAAGACATGGGCAGAAGTCTGGAATAATCTACCAAAATTAAGTCATGAAGAATAATAGAAATTTAAATAGAGAAGCAAGATAGAAATTGATAGTAGTTAGGATCCTCCCAATAAATAAAAGCTCAGTTTCACTGCTGAACTCTACCAAATTTTTAAAGAATTAATTCCAGGTCCCAAATGTCCCAAAACAGTTGAGAGGGAATCCTCCTAAACTCCTTTCATTAGAGTAGCATTACCTTAATTCCACAACCAGAAAAAGATAAAACAAAAACTAAGTCAGATATCACTGATTAAAAAAATCCTCAACAAAGTAATAACTAATCAAATTCAACAGCACGTAAGAAAGATCATCCACCGAGGCCAAGTGGAAGTACCTCTGATATTTAGGGATGGATCAACATATGCAAATCAACAAATACGAAACACATTAATAAGCTGAAGAGTAAGAACTATATGATTATCTAAACAGATGCAGAAAAAACATCATGAAATACAACAGCCTTTCTAAACCTTTAAGCAAATCCAGTATAGAAAATACACACCTCAACACAATCAAGGCAATAGATGACAACACAACCAGCATCATATTTGAATGGCAAAATGCTGCAAGCATTTCCATTAAAATTTCAAACCAGACAGGGATGCCTGCTCTTACAATTAATATTTATTATAATTACAAAGTTTTAGACAGGGAAATTAGGCCAGAAAAAGAAATCAAACTGTCATAAATGGGAAAGGATGAAATCAAATGACCCTATTTGTAGAGGACATGAGCCTACAATTATGGGAACCAACAGACTCCACTAAGAGGTTAGTGGAACTCATAAGAGAGTTTGAAAGAGTGGTAAGATATATACAAAACCAAAACTCAAAACACCATTGTATACACATATACAGTCCTATGGCTGAGAAAGAAATTTACAATAGTATAAAAATTATAAATATGTTTGGATAAATTGAACCAAGGATATGAAAGATCTCTACTCTACAATGAAATTTATAAAATATTAGGGAAATATGAGCCCAGTGCTGTAGCCTAGTGGCTAAAGTCCTTGCCTTGCATGTGCTCAGATCCCATTTGGGCACCAATTTATGTCCTGATGGCCCCACTTCCCATCCAGCTCCCTACTTGTGACTTGGGAAAGCAACTGAAGACAGCCCAAAGCCTTGCGACACTGCATCTGAGTGGCAGACCTGGAAGAAGCTCCTGGCTCCCGGCTCTGGATTGGCTCAGCTCTGGCCATTGCCACCACTTGGGGAGTGAATCAGCAGACAGAAGATCTTCCTCTCTCTCTCTCCTCCTCTATTTCTGACTTTCCAATAAAAATAAATAAATAAATCTTAAAAATATATATTAGTGAAATAAATAGAAGATGACACTAAATGATGGAAAAATGGATTGGAAGAATTAATAACATCAAAATATACATACTTTCCAAAGTAATTTATAGATTTAATGTGAGCCCAATTAAAATATCAAAGGAAATGAAATCTGTATATGAGTTATCTACATCTCATGCTTACAGGTGTTCAACTTATAATAACTAAGATTTAGACACAATTTCAAGCTAAGAGTTGGATACAACCCAGACTGATAGAGATTGTAGTACGTAAACACAATGGAATCACCTCACCTGTACAAATAAATGAAAACCTGCATTTTGCAACAAATTGGATGCAACTGCAAAACAATCAGTTAGTCCCCCGCCCCGCCTCCCAAATACTGTGTGTTTTACATGGTTTGTAGTAACATACACAGAACATTAAAAAATGTAATATATGTGAGTGAAATTGTCATTTTGAGATTGGATTATTTTATAGCCCTTATCTATACTCTTGAGGAACAATGGTTTTTCTACTTTTATTGAATTTCTTCCTTACTGAAGGGGCAAGCTTGTGATTATAATGTAAGCTGAAAGTATAACATTGAAAAAAGCAAAACTAAGAATTGTAAGAGACTGGCGGTGGGAAGTATCATTCTCTTAAAACATGACATACATGAAATTATTCCCATTAGTTGTATAAGAAAAGAAAATATATTCTTGTGTTAATAGTCACTTAATTTCTATAATGGTGCTTAACAATACTTTCATTTTGACCAATTACCTATTAGAGAAGATATAACAATTCTGAAACTAAAAGTTCCTTCAAAATAAAAAGTGAAACAATAATTATATCTCTATTGTTTTGATAAAGAAATGGACAGGTTTTTTACAGTTAAACCACTGCTCTCTCAAATCAAAATACACTTGTCTGTCTCTGGCCTGTGGCAGGCACCTGGTATACCTGGTTAGGTGTCGACAGTTTTTTCTCACGTGCTCGCCTATGCCCTTCAACACCAAGGTGAAAGTGCTTCCTCCTGATGCTCTCCTCCGACCCGGACCTGGACAGCTTCTCCTCATCCCCCTTTTCCTCCCCACTGCAGAGTTGCTTTTGATTCTTTTTCTTTCTTCTGTTTCTCCTTTCTTTAGCACTTTTAGAACTCAGTTTGGAAGTTTCAGAAGAACTCTCCGAGAGGCCCACAATTCTGCTTCTCCCAATGCTTGTATATTCAGCTGCTGCGGCTGCAATAGCCTGTTGAACAAAGACGTTGTACACTGTGAGTCATTTTAAACAAATTCCAAGAAGCCCTGTTACAGATCACTTCCTTTTCATCAATTTAATTAGTCTGGGCATGTAACTGTGTCCCTTGGAAATGAATTTAAAACAGTTTGCTTTCCATTATAATGAGCAAGGTTACGAAGAATATGTTTACTTCTTCTACTCTGAAATAAAGTTCTATTTTGCTTTGAAATTGAACTATTGTATGTTTTTTATTTGCATATGATAATACAAACTCCATATTCTATGTTCAAATTTTACTAGGTAATTTTGGAACATATAGTTCACATAAAGAATGTAATAAGATACTCTGAGTATATCACATACGTAACAGAATCATGTAATTCTACAGTTCAATAAAGATGGAATTACCTGAAAACTAAAACAAATTATTAAATATCTCAAGGAAATGATTAAACTGTTATTATAATGAAATGGATTGATAAAAATTCCCTAGGCAGTTCCTAAGATTATCTAAACACTGTATAGCTTCTCTATAGAAATTATTACAAAATTAAACAATCATTACCAAAAAAAAAAAAAAAAAAGAGATCTTTGTTTTGGATAAAAAGATGTTAATGGAAAAGAAAGCAACTCACAATGTTACATCTCATAAATAACCAATAGTTACAACATTTTCTCAAACTTTATATACATGTGTATAGTTATTATTTAGTATACATTCTATTTAGTCCATCATTATTTTAACTGCTTTTCCTATAACATAATAATTTCCTTAAAACATACAATTTCATGACTAATATAATAAGATGTAAAAATAGCAAAATTCTCTTAGCCATTTCCTAATTTTTCAAAATCTAAAATGTACCGTGAACCGTTTTTCAACTTTTACTTAAATGTTTCTGAATATATTTGTGTATAGTTTCTCTGCATTACAAATTATCCTCCATTAAATGTCAGATTCTATGAAGAGACTTGGAGACGTTCAGTCATCCTTGTTTGATGATCGTATTTTAGAGGTAGTGAGAGGAAGAACTAAAAGCAGTTCCATGTCCTGGTGGTACTGGGCTGGTATAAACTCACCAGATGGGAAGTCAGTTCAGGTTTCCTACTTGGGTAGTAAGGAACTCAACTACTTCATCATCTATACTGCCTGCAGGGTCCACATGAGGGGGAAGCTGGAGTAAGGAACTGAGCTAGGAATTAAGCCAGGTACTCCAATGTGGAATGCAGCTATTATAAACTGCAATTTTATTCCTAGCTAAACACTTGTTCCCAAATAAGCCTTAAGAATCTTGCAGCATAAGTTACATTTGTTTTAGCACAAGTCTTCTCAAGTTACAGCATACCTTAAGAGAGTAGACTAAACAGAAATCCTCAGACATCTGTGATATAGCCAAAAGTGGATAAAATTTTTATCACTTCCTTAGATCTCCTGTCTTATATTAAAATTAACAAATATGATGCACATTTTAATTTCTACCCCCATTACAATGTTCACTGACTTTAATATAAAGCCTTTAAGTAATATTGTAATACTCATGCCAGGTATTATTTATATTTTCGTACTATGCGTTATCCAATGCCACTGAAGCATTGTGCATAAGAGGAATAGAAGGAAGGCTATAGAACATCTTAGTGCAAAGCTGTCCTGGCGTAGTTCAGAATCGCTTCCTTTATGTACACTAGAAACTGCAGTAGACCTTGGGAAGACTGACAGAACTCAGAACTATTGTTCTTATCCTTTGAACTTCTAATCTAGGAGGAACTTTAAGCCACATCACAATACCTCAGCTTCTTCTTGTTCTTTTTTAAGTCGGTCTAACATTTGTTGAAATTCTAACTCTTTCTGCTTAGCTTCTTCGATGTTAGCCTGGTTTTGTTCTTCATAGGCCATGGCAACAACAGCCAGGATCAAGTTTATTAGATAAAAGGAGCCCAGGAAAATCACCACAACAAAGAAGATCATGTAGGTTTTACCAGCAGCACGCAGTGTCTAGAGGCAAACACAAACAGAAATTGGCATTTCAAAAATAGTTTTTTTTTTTAAGTGAATTACTTCAACTTGAATGTCCTATTAGGCATGATTAGACTAGGAATTTTGTGCAGTACCGCGTTATGAAAAATACAAAAGTGGGGGGAGGGGTATGGGAGGGGTGGGGGGAATCCCCAGTACCTATAAAATTGTATCACATAATACAATGTTAACAACAATAAAAAAATAAATAAAAAAAATAAAAATATAAAAGTATAACATTAGATCTGCATGGAACACAATCAATATCAAATGCATTTTTACCACAAATGATGCCTAATAAACTGATACTGAGGTTACATACTATGTTTTATTATCACTAAATAAAGTAAAATAAACCCTGCTTTTTTCTCATACTACAAGTTACTTATAAAATCAATGCATTTTCTTTCAAATTTTAGAAACAGAATAGTTTTTTATATTACAGTAGTATTTAAAATTTAAATAAATCTCGTATTTTAAAAATCTATTTTAATGATTTTAAAAGCAATATACATTTAATTATATACTTTAAAAATAATTCAGAACATCACAAATGTTAAATAAGTCATTGTCTTCTACTTCTGATGCCTATCAACTTAATTCCCTTCACATTGATTATTGTTGCATGTTTCTTTTATTACATAAGTTCCTAATAGTGGGACAGCTGGATCAACTCTTACAAGCACAGCAAAGATTTGGTCATAGAAATTAACTTACTAAATTTCTAAAACTCCTATGCAATTTCTCAAGTAGTTCCTGGCAATAATGTGACAAATCTGGCCTCTGGGTATCAGTTAGGTAACACCTTATGTGATATCCCTTTAAAGTATTTTAAATATTTTCATGCTGAAAACTGAAAGACCACATGCCACTTATTAATGTGCATTTTTAAATCCTGATTAATGATGACCTTTCTTGGCATGTTTGAAAAATCACTCATATTCCTTTTTTCTCTGTATAATACACTAAATCTATGCTTAATCTCTTTTGGCCAAGAGGTTATATGAAAAATGAATTTTATCTGATATCCACTTTTACTCATAATATTCTCAGAGACTGAGTATAAGACATTCCAAAAAACGATCCAGGAGAATTCTGAGAAAATTAATCCAGTTATCTGTAACACGGAGTAATAATTTTGATCTTGTTGAGACTAGATGCCAAGATAAGCAAATTAACACAGTTCACCAATACATTTATATCAAAATTATATGGAGGAGAGATCCATGTGTTTTAACTATTACTGGACAAAGGAGAGCAGGGTGTGTGCTGGAGAATCTCAAGAGAACATTATATTATGTTATCTGCTATTTGTCTAGGACTTGGTGGAATGACATACTAAGAAAGGAGAAAGTTTCAGAAATCAAATAAATATCTCAGATTAAGAAATGTACCTATGATTTAAGACTTTCCCATTCTAATATTTTGTGTATAAAAATACTGTTAAAGAGAAGGAAGTATGGTTACTGGCAGGGGAGTAGGGCAGTGAGGGAAGCATTTGTCTTCTTGGAAATGTACCTATGGAATGCATAAAACTTGTTCTGTTTGTATTAAGAAAAATGCAAAAAAGAGAATTTCCACTCTGAAAGTGCTGGGTGTAAAACATTGCTACTTCTGTTGGTAAGGCAATAGAGTTCCTTCTGTGCTCCACTGAATTAAAAATACATCTATCCTAAAGTTGGTAAACAGGTCTTCATGTCATGCAAAGATGCAGTGCATGTTTTTCTTGGCACTCACCTGTTGGTAAAGGTTTTCCCAGTAATCCTGCGTCATTAGCCGGAACAAGGCTAAGAAAGCCCAGCTGAAAGTATCAAAGCTCGTGTAGCCGTAATCAGGATTTCTACCAATTTTCATACAGGTGTAACCTTCTGGACACTGGCTGTATATGAAAAAGAACATCACAGCTTAGTCTCTAAGGAGCACTATATGAAAGTTGCAAACTCAAGTTTGGCTCACAAGAGGAAAATATTTGAGATTAGCATTACATGATTTAGAGCAAGGGAGAATTGGGTTTGAATTTTGTTCTATTATTTGTGGGCTGATGACATTTTCAAATTACTTAAAATTTTCAAAGCAGTTTCCTTTTTCTGTGAAAACAGGATAATAGCATGGGTCTCATATTACATTTAAATAAGAAAATGTGTGCAGATTAAGTTGCTTCCTAAATATGGACAGTTTTTAATAAACGGTAGCTGCCATTAGCATCATCACTGTCATCATCATAATGATCATTACCAAGTTTGGAAACTTTCATCAACTACTGAAGAGCAAATGCTTTGATTAATATGGATTATTAGGAAGGCCTCTACCAACACTATTTCTCTTCAAATTATTCTTGAAGTTAATTAGCATCAGAAGATTTTTATCTTTAAAAATTTTTTTTTTTTTGCAAAATTTGTAGGTTATATAAATATAGCACTGCAGGGTTTTCTTGGGAGCAGCAGCATAACACTGCTTGCTTTATGTTCCAGATATATGCAGGATCTGAAGAAGAACTACTGGGACAGGGAGGAGAACTCGAGCAAATGTATTGCTTCAAAATTATGTAAAATTATTGGAGAAACAGTAAGGAGTGCATTTGCACAAATATATCCACCCAATCCCATCACTGGCACGACCCAAACATTACACTCGATTGCCTTTGAGTTATGTTTAATCGAAGAATGGAAAGAACTTGGGGATGGAAAGAAAAATTGATTTTATTACTCTACATTCTTGAAAGAAGGCCAAAAATTATCCAACCAAGATTTGACAAAGTCTTCTCAAAGTCATTTTATATTATATTAAGATTGATCTGATTTGTATTTGTTTTAAATTCCAGTACTACCTCTTAATTATTACTCTCAAGAGTGTGCATCAACAAAGAACCTTCCAGAACTTGGGGTCACTGGAAACAGAATGAGTCAAATTACGCATTCAATACATGAAAACACCAAGAATCAAAGGCTGTGCTTAACAAAATACTTTAGAATGTTTTTCTTCTGCAATCTTTAGATGAAAAGGAAATGAGTATTACATACCCAGAATCTGTACTGAAGCCACAGAGTAGAGCATCCTTGGATCCTTCCAAGTAATAAAAATATTCTGCTCAGGAAGAATTGGAACAATAGACTATTACAGTATGCAGGCTTTAAGATTGACATAGCAGATAAATTAATTATGAATTTAATGAATACACTGGCATATATTCAGACTGATCCCAGGTAACATATAAGCATTTTCACTATAGTCACCCTCAAACACCTAATGGTAACCTGTTATGAGACAGGCAGTAAATATGATGCTAAACATGACAAACATATCTCAACACTGTAGATTTCCTTTAGATCAAGGGAAGGTGGAGACTGGGGTGAGGAACAGAGAAAGAAATAATAAATGCACAGGAAAATAAACCAAGGGAATATGTTAAGCTGTCGTCAGTCAAAGCCAAAATAGATAGTATTTTAAACAGAATACAAAGGTGACATGGACAAAGCCATACAAAGACCCTGGTGAAGAGACATTTGAGCAGGAAAAGGAACAAGAACAATGGCCATGAAAAGGAGATGAAGCTGCTAAATGGAAGATGACAAGAATTTTTTTTCCCTGTAATTGAGAGGATTATGGTGGCAGAGGAAAGCAGAGCCAGATCATGCACGGTTCTGTATACCATTGAGAAGGCATTTGGATTCTATGAATGATTACAGGCAACAGAAAATATAAAAAAAATGTAAAAGAAAAATCGAAAGAAAGGAATAGGCTTGATGGGTAACAGGAAGGGTGGAAAATGTTGTGCTCTTCAAACTATGTGTATAATGCATGACATCTATTTGCTTCACAGGCATAATTAAATAAAGAGAAAATGTCACGGCGGTTGCTTTCTGGGCAAAGCATTTTATAGAGAACCGATTGCACAGACACAGAGATCATTAGGCAATCACAGTAAGATAAGAAATGCTACAACTCAGAGAAAAAGAGTGGTTATGGAGAGAAGGCACAGAAATAAAGTGTAGGGCAGGTGGAAGCATGTGCAAGAATGAGCACAAAGCAGATCTGGAGTGGGGAAGTACTGATGCCAGTTCCTGAGATGAGGTAGACTGGGGCAAATAGGGCTCGGTAGAAAAATCCAGAGATTTGCTTGAGGTGCATACATGGGCAGGAGATGATTATCAATATTAAATTATATTTTCCAAGTAGACAATTGTATTGATTTGAGAGTCTGGAGGTCACTAGACTATTACGATAAGAGTCATAAAATAGAATCTTCTCAGAGCACAGGATTTACAAAGACAAAGGAGGAGACAGGGAAACAAGGGAGGGAAGATAGGGAGTCCCTGAGTTCCACACGCTTTCAAAATGGGAAAAGAATCATCAAAGCAAAATTACAGCCAAGCAGGATCTGTTTCCTGAAATACTCTTAATTATTTGCTAATTAATATTTATTTTCGATTTACAAAGCTTCGTGTTTTGGAAATGTAACAATGAAATGAATGCATTCTTCTCACTTTTAACATTTTGTGGTAACTTTTGTATCCATTTTCAATAGCAAAGTGCCTCATAAATTGTTCTTGATTTGTGACTAAGACTTATTCGTCAGTAAATATGATTGGGAGACATATAGAGTAATACTGGAAGACTTTAAAGTCACATATTTTTGTATGTGAATGTTGCCTCTGTTCTCTCCCATGTAAGTTCATTATCTTTAAGCTTTACTCCTTACTTGATTTATCTGTAGCTAGCCCAGTAGGTGAGCTGTAGGGGACTCTCTTGTTGGGCCACTGCTCCCACTGGTGAGCATGAGTACTGAACTGGGGGGAAACCAGGCCAGGCAGTGCTACAATACCTGTTGACCTGCATGTGAACAGGGTTAGGGCGAGAGTCAAGCTGGGCTAACTGACTGTATCTACTGGTAAAAGCATGAGACAGAGTAGGTACAGGCTGGTTGGGCTTTGCTTTGGTATCAGCTGGCAAATTCTGGGATGGGGGTTGGGAGGGAAGTGGGGGCAAGTCCTGTCAGGCATGATTGCAGAACCATGATGAGTGTAAGATCCACAGCTTGGAGTGGGCCTGTTATGGAAAATGTGGGCACCTCTCTGATGGGCTGCAACTGTCACTGGTGAGCATGAGATCAGGCCTGGGGACAGTTCTGCCTAGAGAGGTGGTAGAACCTGCCAGCATGAGTATAAGCTAGATAGTGGGGTTGGTTGGGTTCAGGTAAGTTTCAGTGCTCACTGATATATACGAAAACTAAAAGGGATATGGGACAGACCAGGTTTGTCTGCTGCATATACTGGCAAGCCTAGAAACTAGGTCTTGGACCAAGCCCAGTGGGGTTATTTGGGGGCACCCTAAGCTGCTAGTCCCACTGGTAAATGTGAGGGCTGAGTGTGTAGTGGGCAGGGTTAGGCTGGGATGTAGCATACATCGGTTTTTGTAGGAGACAGGGTTGGCTATAGAACTGACCCAGCAATTACAACTACCAGTGTGTGTAGGGTGACATGGGTTACAGACTGAACAAGACTGCATACTGGCAAGCATACACAAGAGTCAGGTCTGGAATTTTCTCAGATGAACTACTGTACTCAGAACTCCAACCATGGGAAGAATCATATGACCTGTGGTCCGACTTTGGAGTGCACGTGTCAGAACTACACCTCCTAAGTGGCTAAGACGGAGCAGTGGACATCATGCTGAGATGCACATGCAAGATATGGTAGTCGAATGGGGCCTTCAGAGACCATCTGGTACCACAGCAGAGGAAAGCAAGCAGAACAAATTATTCAATTACCTTGGCCTACCATTGAGACCAAACATCTGGGTGAATGGAGACTCTGGGGTGGACTGTGTCAGTACAAGGATTTCCTATCCTTGGATAGGTGGGATTGATAGCATTTCAGAACTACCATGACAATTCAAGAGAAACCGGAGGAGCAGGCCCTACAATGGAGACCCTGGGATGGCATCTGGTGGCCATTCTCCATCCCCAGTACTAGGGTGGCAGGGAGGCTGGATGTGGCTTCTCCCCTAATTTCCCCTGACCCCAGATACCATAGGAAGAGGGAGGAAGATTTGGAAACAATGTCTCATCCTGGTCAACTATGTAAACATCATCAATAAAAAAAACCTAAACTAAAAACCATAAATCATGTGATCCAGTATTCACAATTGTCAGAATTTAAGTTAGGAAAATGCTATCCATCAAGGAGCTGTCTTCACTCCCACATTTATTGTAGCATGATTCACAACAACCAAAGAGGCCATTTAATTTGTGCACCCACCAATGAATGGATAAAGAAAATGTGCATATACACATTGGAATATTACTCAACCACTAGAGACACAATCCTGTTATTTCCAGCAGCATGGATGGCTCTATAGTTCATTATACTAAGTCAAGAATGGAAAGACAAATATCACATCATTTCACTTATATTTGGAGTCTAAAATACAGGGACTCTCACAAAAGTTATAAGTAAGATGAAGGTAGCCAGAGACAGGGGAGGGAAATAAAAAGGAAGGCATGAGGAAATGTTAATTAACAGCCAGTAAGTTATAGCAAGGTAAGAGAAAGAAGCTCTGAGGTTCTTCCACATAATAGTGTGATTACAGATAATATTAATGTATCATATTTTTCTATGTTCTAAATATATTTCTATGGTGGGGGTGTGTGTGTGTGTGTGTAGAGAAACAGAGACAAAGTGGAGCCACTGTTGAAGTGCAGGTGCTAAACCCTGCCACCTGAAAATTTGACCATCCTGTATAGATGCTAGCTGCCCTCCCAACTACTCCACTTCCAATCCAGCTCACTGCTGATGGGCTGAAGAGTATAGAAAATCAACCTTAATGTTTGGATCCCTGCCAAACATGTGGGTGACCTGAACAAAACAAGTGACTCCAGACTGTGGCATATTCACACTGTGGTCTTTGTGTTTCTGGGGAATAAATGACGTGATAGAAGATTTATCTGTGT
Source organism: Ochotona curzoniae (assembly GCF_017591425.1). Classification (NCBI taxonomy): domain Eukaryota; kingdom Metazoa; phylum Chordata; class Mammalia; order Lagomorpha; family Ochotonidae; genus Ochotona; species Ochotona curzoniae. Next base: position 28,664,642 of record NW_024465369.1, read on the forward strand.
CTTTTCCTCGCTCTAACTCTGACTTTTAAATAAATCATTTTTAAACACATAGAAGATAGGATTTGGGATGCTTTCACTAAAAACAAAATCATATGTAACATAAACCAAATTCATTCTATAGCAGCTTTCTATGCTCTTGATGAACTTTAACATAAATAAAATGAAAGCAACATTTCACTATTTATGGAGAGAAATGCGCTTAGATTATTTCACCTAAAAATGAACTGTAGTTAGTAACATTCTTACTTTTCATATCATCTTCACTCTCAATTTTGGCCATTACATCCCGTATTGTTTCATTGTCAAGTTTCCACACACATTTATGCTTCAGGTTGCCCATGAACAGCTGCAGCCCTATTAGAGCAAACACGCTCAGACAGAACACGGTCAGGATCATGACGTCAGAGAGCTTCTTCACCGACTGGATCAGGGCCCCCACTATGGTCTTCAGGCCTGAAAGCAAAAAGAAAAAGGACCTTCAGGGAACAACAGGAAGGTAAATACGACGCATAAACAAAACACAAACTTTCCTAGAAATGCATGCATTAAATTATCTGATGATCTCAAGTAACAGAAAAGAAGCCTATTAGCTCAGAAGAGCAGTTTGCAATTTAATACACATTTTATTTTCCTATATTATAGCGAATGATAAAAAATAGCAGCAGGTTTTCAATAATACTTAGATTGTCAAATGAATGATTTGGTTGCTCAAACTACAGCTATGCACACTTGTAAAAAGTGATGTTTTCTAAATTCTCATTCAGTAAACCCATGTCAAACAAACCATCTCTCCACAATGGTGCAGCACAAATCGCTGGTCAAATTGTAGCACATAATGACAACTTACAATGAGTGGTTTTATTATTATTAATAAGACATGGTTTGTTGAGGAAAAATAGAAAACAATGTATCATGCAGTGCCCTCATGCCGGTACTTACTATTTCTTAATTATATGAAAAACAATTAGAACTAATTGAAATTTTCCTTCACGGATAAGCAAATGTTAAATAATTTCTTTGACAGGAGGGAAAATTTCAAGCTAAGATGCGAGCCAAGTGGTCACCTTCATCCTTCAAGATTCATGCAATAGATTAAACTCAAAGGCTGACTTTTAATAATGATTTTCTTAAAACATAGAATATGTTTAATTAAAATTGCATAAGAAAAACCGTTTCTTTTTGTTTCTTCAAAAGATCAAAGTCAACCTCAGCGTTTAACCCCACTCTCACCTGGAATGACTGAAATTGTTTTCAGTGCTCGGAGAACTCTGAATGTTCTCAACGCTGAGACATTGCCCAGGTCCACAAACTCTGTCACATATCTGTAATAGGGAGTTTATACACAAACGGTGACAACACACACACAAACAGACAAAGAGCAACTCCCAAACAGCTGGAGTTATGAGTAGCCTAATGTTTCACATCAATCACTTCTTACCTGGGATTACAGAAATAGTTTTCAAAGCTCTCAAGACTCTGAAAGTTCGAAGAGCTGAAACATTGCCTAGGTTTACAAATTCTGTTAAATACCTGTAGAATTAAATCAGAGTTATTCAGAATTTAGATAAAGTCTATGGTACTTACCTGTGCCTTTAACCACAAATGTATTTGCTACAAGTGGAAAACTTATTTTTTCTGTCATTTTTAATTTGCTTTGACTCATTTGAAGCAAACAAATCACACGTATTATTCATATCATTTTATAAATTTAATTGCTTAAATAATAAGTAAATGTTTCAATTATTAGATCCCTAACATTAAGGTAAGTTAGATTTAAATTTTCTACTAAATTGTATAAACAATATGCTAAATAAAAAAATAGAGACACAAATGGCTGCATATTCTATAAGTCCATTCATTTGAAAAATACAGACTAGGCAAATGCATGGAGATAGAATATGATGAGTGGAAGCAGAGGGACTTAAAGAGATTCCTAATGAGTACAGGGTTTTCTTTTCTGATAAAATTGTGCTCAAAGTAAAATAAAAAAGAAATTACAAGTCATAATGCTTGCACAGCTTTATGACTACACCAAGTACATTGAATAGTATTGATTTCAAAGTGTGAACTACAGAGCATATGAGCTGCTTAGGAAACAAACAGGAGACGACCCATGAGAAGGGACAGTCCTCTTGGAAGCACTGTTCACCCAGCAGCAGTTCCCAGGTAGAACTGAAGAATCATAGTTTACCTCGAAAGGATGAAGCCTGGTGGATAAGGTGGTGGGGCAGAGGTCAAGCATGGATGAGAAAAACACAGACTAGAAATCTGAAGACCTTTTCAGTTGTGTAAATGGCTCCAATGAACACAGATTTAATATTTCAAAAGGATAAAGGGAAATATAGTATCTAGATTTTGGATTTAGAAAGTGAACGCTTCTGACAAACACGTTGGGATAAGAATAATAACATCAGTGACTTAAGAGTACAACTTAGAGCAATATTCCTCTTCAAAAATAAACTGTGGATGCATATATAGTGCACATATGATATATGAAAACTATGTGTACTAAGCAGTGACAATTTTTAAAAAATTTTGTTTTATATTTTGCTATGCTCATTAGCCATTTAATAATGCAGATTAATAAAGCGCATTATAACTAAGGGCAGGGGAGTCTTTTTCTGTGTGCTTTAAAAATTGTAAATAGTTTTTAAATAAGAATATGTTTTCCACATAAACCTAACTGGCACTGAATACACTGTCTCTTCAAGTGCTAAATGTGATGGAACAGTCAATAAAAATGATGTCATGCTTTCTGTGCAAAATCGCTCTTTCTTTAAAAGTGCATTTTAAATCACCGATTAGCTTTCGGAGAACTCTGATTTTCTTTTCATGCAATCATTACATACAGTAACAATTAGTTACCAAAACTTGTTTTTATGAGAATATTGTGACTTCTGATTTTCCTAAGTTTTCTATTTAAAACAAAAAAACTGAAAGAACTTACGCAAAGACAATGACGACAAAATCCAGCCAGTTCCATGGATCACGAAGGAAAGTAAACTCTCCTACGCAAAAACCTCTTGCAAGGATTTTTACAAGTGATTCAAAAGTATATATTCCAGTAAAAGTGTACCTAAATTCAAAAATTCAGTCAGATATTGTGTGTGAAAGAGATGTTGCACCATGCCAATACGTATCATTTATTTCTTATGGTTAAACAAAGTTATGGACTGGAAATCCCCTACGGGTTTATGGACCCATTCTATTATAACAAACTACATTAAATGTCTGCTGAAAAATCTTAAGATGTTGATATCAGAAACACTTCTAAAAGATAAGGTGCTTGAAATAATTAAGGACATATTTCAGCTCTCCCTAGAAAATGATTACATTGCTACTATTAAAAACTCATTTAAGAACAGAACAGGATATTTGACGAGTTCATTTTTCTACTGTAACATCAAATTATTTACTTCTGATTAACTAATAACATGGGAGAGGGAAAATAACTGAAAGAACTACACAAAGAGACTAAACATTTCACAGAGAAGTGGAGTTAAAAGGCAATTTTATGGAGTGAATGTTGGTTCTAGTGGTTGGGATGCCGCTTGGGAGGCCCACATTCCACAGTCTCTTCCTGTGTTTGCCCTGTATGCTTCCAGTTTTTTCACATTTCCTGCTGGCTGCACCACAAGAGGCAGAATGTGTTGGCTCCAGTGGGAGACCCTTGACTGAGTTTCTAGCTCACAGCTTTGAACTGACTCAACCACAAAGTTTGTCACAATTGAAAGCAAATTAGTGCAAGGGAGAGATCTCAATCCCGAATCATCAATCTCTCTCCTCCAAAGAAATTATTGAGCAGTTTAAAAACTGATGTTTCTTTTACTGCAAACTCTTTAAATCCTTCAACAGTTTTTGCACAATATGTATTTTCTATTGAATATGCCCTGTTTGCATGGATTTCAATTTTTTTGTCCCCCTCCAATAAACTATCTTTGAATTCCTCTTTTCCATGCACTTTCTGGAATATTCTCCAATAACACGAGACAGTAAATCCCACAAAAAAATGTAAAAACTCATGAAAACACAAAGAAAAAGTAAATAGAATAATATCAAAGATATATTAAAATGAGCTCCAATCTACTTACTCTACATTTTTAGTCCAGTCTGGAGGGTTATTCATCGTCATAAATATGCAGTTGGTCAGGATAGTGCACATAATAAGCATGCTGAACAAGGTAGTTTAGAATCAAGGAATATGACAAAAGACTGAAATAAAATCTTCAAATATTTGATGATGACATTTGTTGAAGGTTAACTACTTCTCCTTAGGAAATAATTCCATTTTTTTGTGTGTCTGAAGGAGAGAGTTATACTAGTATATTCTAAAGTTCTAATACTGCTACTTCACCAATCTTGAGATGCATGTGAAATTATATTGAGACTGACATACTAAAATAAGAATCTTCAAAAGTCCCCCCCCCCAATCTCAATAGCTTAGTGACTAAAGTCCTCATCTTTCTCAGGTCAGGATCCCATGCAAGTGCCCAATTGTGTCCCAACTGCTCTACCTCCCATCCAGCTTCCTGCTTGTGGCCTGGGAAATCAGTAGAGGATGGCTCAAAGCCTTGGGACCATGCACCTCATGGGAGACCCAGAGGCAGTTCCTAGTTCCTGGCTTCAGATTGGTTTAGCTCCAGCCATTGTGGCCACTTCTCTCTGTATATCTGATTCACCAATGAAATAATAAAACAAGTCTTTAAAAAATTAAATAGAAAAAAACCCTACAGCTTAAATTATCCTTCCAAGTAAGCATTTCAAAAAGGATATGAGTGTACTAAAATCTTAATAGATAGTCTTCTCAGTGGACTGAAAGGTGATAGTATGTACAAAGCAGGTGCAGCATTGAAACGGAAGACTGTTTTCCCTTTGTTCAATACTATGAAAGTCTGCAGGACAGAAAAGAAAAGGTATGACATTCAAATGCATAATTTCAAGCTAATGTAATGATACTAAAGGTTTAGTTCCATGTGGCAGTGATGTGTCAAAGACAGTTATTAGGCTGGGTGCAGCGCTATCCACACAGTGATAAACATTAGCAAATTCACTCCAAGAACTTTTCTTTTCAAAACTGAAGAATCGAGGGGTTTATTTATAGGCATGCTTCCAGCTTTCAGCTTTCAAGATACTCTCCTGCTTTGTATTTCCTTAACAGTACCAGTAATATGACTACCAAAATTAGATTAAAATGTAATTTCTTCCATTACACTGCATTTTAAAGAAAATCAGATAGAAACTAGATATCCTTGATTTTTACTACCACATTTGAGACTTTTAATAATTGTTGGCATTATCATGGTCAATAGCAAATGTTCTGAAATACATATTTTTTGAAGAAAGCTTTCACAAAGTTAAAGATCATCAGCTTTTGAATAATAATTCCAATTAGACAACTCAGTTTCTTCATTTTGATTCTAATACTACCCATAGCAAAAATACAGAAACATAACTTCAAGAAATTGCTTGCTACTACTCACGGTAACTGTAAAAATATGAATAAAAGAATGTTAAACCACTTCCTTTTTGACATTGCACTTAGGAGCTTTCTCCATAGTTTTGATATTTAGTTAAGAAAGTAAAAATACGTAATAATAGAAAAATATTAAAACAACCAAAGTCATTGCCTAGGAAATAGGAAAAACTAAGTGTAAATCCATCTTCGGTTTTCTGCAGGTGACAGACATATTACTTGTGTAATCTTGAAGATACTTAGTCTTTTTATTGTTTTACTTCATTCGAGGCTTATATGAGTTTATGAGTCAGCTTTAAAAAAAAACCATTTTCTGAATTGGGGAAATAAGTACATGAATCTGACTTTATTCTTGCAGGTGGCAGGGTTCCTTCAGGAAGTTCAACCAGAATCAATTATTTTCACATGCTGTTCATTTCCCTGTACCCTTCTCTCTTTGACAAGCTATGTCTCAACAACACGATTTCATTTAAAAAATCATGTTTGCTCTGAAAATTCCTTTTATAATTCATGCATAGTCCTTGAGCTCAACTAACTATTTTTAAAATCTTAGTATAGTGTGCTTTCTGAATCCCACTTATCCAATTTTTTTATCATGGTATAGTGAGCAACTTTGCAATAACAGGTAGAAAAATGAGTTTGAATTTGAAGGAGGCATGGATTTTTAGTTCAAGGAACTACCTAGAAAATAGTAATCTACCATAGAAATAGTAATCTAAGGAAAAATAAAGTATCATTCAGGGAAATAAAAATGGAAATGGGAAACTGAATACAGGACAGTCTATGAGAATCACTGCATGGGCCAGTGCTGTGGCATGGTGAATTAAGTTATTGATCGAAATGCCAGCAACCTATGTATCTTCAGCATCACACACAAGAGCACTAGATCTAGTTCCAGATGCACCTCTTCAATCAAACTTAACATGACTTAGAAGGCAGCATAAGATGCACCAAGTACCTGAGCCCCTTCACCTATGTGGGAGACTCAGAAACAGCTCTATGCTCCTGGCTTTGAACTCATTCTGCCATGGTCACTGTGCCCATTTGGTCAGTAATCCAGCAGAGGGAAGAACTCTGTCTCCCCTCTATATATAATTCTATCAAACAAATATTTTTATAAAATAATATCTTATTGTGGTATCTTAAAATTTAAATTATCAATTTTCATTTGAACTAAAATCTTCTAATACAGTTTGGGGATTTACATACACATAGGATTTAATTATAAATGCAGGAATAATAGACATAAATTTCTGGAGAGCATTGTGATGTGTACAAAACAAAGCAAACAATTTACTGAACACTTAAAAAAACTAAATGAAAAGTAGCATACAAACATCTGAATTATTCTTAATGAAAAAACAGAATCAATATATATTTTGAGTAAACTACTTCTGGCATTAATTTGAACATTATACTTGCGATGTACTTACTGAACTTCATTGCATCTCACTTTAAAGCATCATTTGAATAGAAGGAAGCTAACAGAAACCCACCAGTGAAGTCACTATAAGCTCACTTTTTTGTCTGCATAATAGGGGTCCAGATCCTCTAAGGGCTCTGACACCATGCCTGCAGGAATGTCGCCATAGATGAAGGGCAGCTGCTTGCCAGCTTCCAAGTCGCTGCTTGGCTTTGGCCCTTCTTCGTCATCATCTTTCTTTTCTTCTTTGGGTTCCTTTGTTTTGCCTTCAGCAATCCGTTGTTCAATGAGGGCAAGAGACTGTTTTGTGAAGTGGACAAAGCTTTGAGGTCCTGGGGGAGGCAACATTGCCATTTTTTCATCCTGTAGAGTTTATATCTCCTTCAGCTCATAATACAAGAGGCCTGAGTTGAAACAAAGAAATAAAGGTGAAAATGTCCGGCTGCCAAGACGACGATTTACAACAGCAACAAGGAAAGCAACATAGATATTCAGTTTAAACTGCAAGTGGTAATAGGTTCATAAAATTATTAGCTTGTCCAGTGTCAACCATGTGCAGGCCAGTATAAGACTTATTTTCTATACTTTGCACCCATATTTATTTGGAAATCTGGATTACTTCAAAGCATTAAAGAAAATCTATTCTTACTATTCTCTGTTTTGTATCCTTCATGTCATCTATCCTTCGGTGCAATGAAACTCAATTTCCTCTTATAAAAGTCCTTAGGATATTGCTACCAGGACAATAACTACCCTAGTTTTCCTTTGCCTCTTTAATCACCTGATCATCTTCCTGTCGTACAGCTCATAACTTTATCCACAGATGCTGCTTTTCAATCATTAGGGAGGCTTATTTCTGTGAAATGGAGCAATTTCTGGTTTATATTTTTGTGCAACATATGGGCATCCTTTTTAAATTAGAAAGCTACAATTCTAATCTGAATTAAAAACAACCTGTGAAAAGTATTTTGGGATAGAACAAAAGAAAATAGCTCCTGGCACTGTAGCAGCATAGGCAGAACTGCCAACTGCGATGCTAGCATCCCATGTGTGTATTGGTTTATGTTCTAGCTGCTCCCCTTCTGATCCAGCTCCCTGTAAACAGCCTTGGAAAAGTAGCAGAAGATGGCCAGAATACTTGGGCCCCGGTTACCCATGTGGGAGACCGGGAAGCAGCTCCTAGCTCCTGGCTTTGGTCTGGGCCATTCTTAGTTATAGCCAGCTGGGAATTGCATCAGTAAGATGGAAAATCTCTCTATCTCTGTCTACCTATGCTGGATTTCTCTCTTTTTAAAAGATTTTATTTTCACTGAAAAGGCAGATCAGATTTATGCAGAGAGGGTGAGAGAAAGATCTTGCATCTACCATTTCACTCACCAAATGGCCGCAATGACCAGAGCAGACTTGATCTGAAGCCACGAGTTCTTCCCTGGTCTCCAACACAGGTTCAGAGTCCCAAGGCTTTGGGCTATCCTCTAGTGCTTTCCCAGGACACAAGCAGGGAGCTGGATGGCATGTGGAGCAGCTAGGACCTGAACTGGTGCCTATATGGCATCCTGGTGCTTACAAGGTGAAGATCTGGCACATTGAGGCCCATTGTGCTAGGCCCTATTTCTGTCTTTTAACACTGACTTTAAAATAAATAAATAAAAGAAAAAATCCAGGAAAATTTCCTAAATGATTTAATACAAAAAAGTAAAACCACTTTGATTATGACTAACATGATTATGTTACCTGCATATGCATGACATCACAAAAGCTAAAGAATTCAAAAGTATAATGTAGACAAATTAGTTTGTGAATATTATCTTGAAACATTTTAAGAAAAAATGATGAGAAATTGTCATTCTATTTTTAAAAATAAGACTATTTCAGTAAGTTAATTCAGAATCCCTTCTTTAGAAAACTTTTAAAATTCCTTTTACAGTGTGTTTTCCTGGGAGATGTGATGCAACAGCATCCACTTTAAACAGCTTGCAAAGTGTATATTAAATGTTACCATCATGAACAGAGAGATGGTGTTTTATGAGCCATGATCTGCTCTTTTAGTTTCCAATGTTAAATATGATCTTGCATAAATCATAAGTTGTGGAAATGAGATTGTGTAGGCAAAATAATGAACCTGGTGATATTAATTACTCTTTTCTATTTTTTCCAATTTCATATCAAATGAAATAATCTCAATTATGATAAGATAGATTTGTTTTCTCTTAAATTTCTTGGCTACAACATAAGTACAGCTCATTTATGAGAAAGAAAAATTTTAAACTAGTGTAGACAACTAAAAATCATTTTGAAATGGAATGGGGCCATTGCAGGCATTAGGCAACGAACCAAAAGACCAGCACATTCCCTCTCTTCCATTTTCCTTCTTAGATAAACTAAATTTAAAGGATATAAAAGAAAACAAATAAAATTAGGTAATCTTGAATTTGGTAAAACAAAAAAACAAAAAAATCACTAAATGGCATACTCTAAAATAGTGATTATGTTATGTGAGGCTGATCTCAGCAACTGAAAATTAAATCATGAAATATTTAAAAATCGCCCTGACAAAAGAAGTTTAATTCAATGCTGGGAATGGGGGATGGTCATGATGGAATAGCTTTTCAGTGTAGATGCTGTGGGCTCTCATAGAAAAGTTAGCTAAACAACTTGTGTCTTTGTACAGTATACTTCAACTAAAGAGTGTTACCCTCTTTGAGAATAATTTGCCAGAAATATAGGTTAAATGATATCAACTAAAAAACCAGCTACTGAATTTACTCATGCAGTTTTCCTGCTTTCTGCTTCCACTCCTTTTCTTCCTATTATCTTTCTCTATTCATGTCTAAACATTCAGCTCCTGAATGACTAAAACAAATACAAAGAGGAGGGACAGGGCTGATGATTGTCAATGGTACCATTCAATAACAGAATTCTCTTGAAGGTAAACCAAAAGATCACACTAAACACCTATTTAACATCACAGCATTGGAAACTGAGTTGAAGAGATTCAGACTGCATTCATCATTATACTCCAGCTGAACAGGTGACATCTTTCATTTTACTAGTTAAATGGCCTTAGTAGAGAGTAGCAGTTGGCATTTGAGTTTACCCAGAAAATACAGTGAGGCAATCCAAGATCAGAGGGTTTCAGATTTTATATTTTGGGAGAATAATTATTTAAATAGAGCTTAAAATTCAGCTTAAAATGAAAATAAAATGTTCATCTGAAGTTGAAGGTTTTTTAATTTTTAAAGTTTTATACAAATTATAATCTCATAACAATGAGTTTTAAAGCACTGGGGCAAACGTTTGGCTCTGGTGATATAAATCATTTGTACATCACTTGGTACATCCAAATTCTGGATCAGAGTGCTTGAGTATGAGTCCTAGCTCTGCTTATGACTGCCGCTCCCTATAATGCAGGTCCTGGGGAGCAGTAAGTCATGACTTAAGTACTTGAGTCCCGGCAAGACTTTTATTGAACCTGTCTCCTGGTGTTGGCCTGGTCCAGCCCCAGCAGCTGCAATCTGGGGCCTGAATCAATGGATGGGATCAATCTCTCTGTGTCTTTACCTTTCCAATAAATAACAATTAAAAACAAAAGTAGGAGGCATCCACATCAATGGCAGACAAATGACAGATAATCATCTTTTGTCTTTAATGAATAAGAGATCTGATTGCAACACTATACAAAGAAATAATTATATTAGTGTCTATTAAACACTGAACTCTGTCAAACCTCAACAGTATTAATTCTATAAAAACACTGGAAACCAAACGTATGCTATTAAACTAGCCAAGATTCTAACCAAAGTATAACGATAGTAGAGAAGATACAGAGAATATCAGATAATACAAATAATCTGTATATAAGAAATGCTGCTTGCTAACGCATAGGGAGGCAAAGGTGAGCCAAATGCTTTAGGCCCTTGTCTCACATGTGGGTGACCAAGAATGATTTCCAGGACTGTGGCTTTGGCTTGGCCCAGCTTTGGCTGTTGTGGGCATTTATGGAGTGAACAGGTAGCTGGAAGATTTCCCTGTCTCTCCCTACTTCTCTAACTTTTCCTTAAGATAAATGAACAAATAAATGTTTTTTAAAAGCCATACCTGTGCTGATTCATTTTTCCCAAATAATTTCTTCTAGAAATTTATTCAAATGCAATATTCTTATCTATAAAAATGCTTGTTGTAAAATTTTCCTAGTATTTGAAAGAAATTATGAAATCCAAAATCTAATAAACAGTGTTTAACCAAGTGAAAAATGAACACAGCATGAATTACTGAGCTCCAGATTGATAGATGACTTGATCAATTTTTAAATTATAATAATAATCAATGTAATACAGATTATATAACATGCATACTTATCTCAATTTTTAGATGCACAGAAATTTTGAAATCAACCACACATTTACCTAATAAAGAGTATTTCTAGCTGAAGGCTGGACCAACCATGGTAATCCAGAACTGCTGAGTATAAATTAACGTGGTAGAGCAGAAGCAAGAGTAGAGGCAGGTACTGGACAAACATAACCAGAATTTTAAGTAACATCTTAACTACTAGAGCCAACATCTGCTCCAATAAATCCTATTTTACATATTTTAGATGGAAAGATATCTTCACAGTAAAAAATTATCACAGTAAAGCAGCATATTCACCAATGCACATTTCGTGTTTGTGGCAACAGAAATAAATATCTTTACAGTAACTGTAAAGTGGCAAGATAACTTACACAAATGCAAAGCAGGCAGTGCTAGTCCTTGTCCTCTGGGGCTTCCAGTCTACCGGGGCTTAGAGATAGGTAAACAATTGCAATATACCGCCCTTAAGGGAGCAAAGGCACCTGACCTGGGCTTAGGAGCAAAGCTTTTGATCAGGGAAAAATTTGAGACACGGGAAGCTGTTTTGTATCAAAATGTGGGTCTGCTACAGACTTTCATTCTCATGATTCTTCATTCCTATTAGATTTTTGACATAAATGAATTGTAATTTGGGGCTATTTTCAAGAGTAAGAATAGACAGAAAAAAATTTTCTTTCAACAGGGAGTTAGTTCAGTCTTCCTGACAAATCAAAATTCAAAAATGCTGTAAATATTTTCCCTTCATATTTTCTTTAGTTATTTTATATGAAAATCAAAAGTTACATTGTGCGAGAAAGAGATGATGAAAAAGAAACACAAAGAGAAATTTTCCATTGATTAAGAGTTTGCTAGGTCAGGGACTGTTTTTACAACATTGATATTTATACACAGTCTGGCTGCGTCCCTGCTCTCAACTTTTCTGAAAAAGGCTTCAGAAAACTGATTTCTCCTTGTAAAAATTAGATCATATTTTAGCTCCATTGTGAATGCTATCAAAGTACCTGGATTCAGTACATTCTTTAACCCCAATTTTCAAGAGTTAAATTCCCAATTTGTGGCTCGTTGTCATTATCCAGCCTCTCTTTATAATGTCCTGTGTCATCTCCATATCCCATTTTCTGACACTTAGCATCTCCATTCTTCAACAGTCAATATTTTCTGTGCATCTTTTTCATTCATTGAATGTTGAATATTACCTTGGATGTATGTATTTTTAACTCAAATATGGTTTGTATTATATACCTAATTCTCTTATTTTCCCTTCTCAATCTGTCTACAGTTTTAGCAGCATGTAACATCCATGTTACATTTAATCTGTACTTCTAACTACTGTATAACATTCATATTAGCAGGCATTTAACTTCTTTGTTCTAAAAACAATGTTTGACTACCACCTAACTCTTTAAATTAGATAAATCCAGATTTTATGAGCTTATAGTTTATAAAACTGGAGCAGTGATTTGAGAAAACATTAAAGTGTAAATACAAATTGTGTGCAAAAGTATTTAAAATTAGAACATAAATTATGTGATTTTTTCATTGTTTAGAAGACTAATACTATAAATAACAAATTACAATATTTTTATTGATATTTTCTTTGACATACTTGAATATAAACCATTTCCTTTGACATCATTGATTGGAATATATGTGTGGGTTGTGTGTGTTTTGTGTGGTTATTACTGGCAGTGACCAAATTTCTAGGAACTTATTATTTGTAATGAGATATGCTAAATTATTGTCAAATTTGAGGAAAAGCTTCCATTAAGTTTCCTTCATATATAAGTTGTGAGATATTAGAGTATTTACACTGTTCATGGCCAGAGGTTAAACTCAAATACTGTAAGTTGACAACACTCAGTAACCACTTTGTCATTAATATCCTCAATGTAGCCATGAGAACTCATATGTTCCATAAATATGTAATATATAATCAATTAAATATTCTATATATTATCTCAAACTGGTATCAATAATATAAATCTTTTCTAAAACACTCATATAATCCACTGTTCTTTATTAACTGGATGGTCAAGTTTTCACATTTATATAAGAAATGCATTTCTTAACATAAGCATCGATTGAAATGAACTTTCCTCTTAACACTGCCTTGGTTGTGTCCCACAAGTTTTGAACATGTTGTGTTGATGCCTTCATTTCTTTGAAGCAATTTTTTATTTCCCCTTTGATTTCTTCTATAATCCATTTTTTTCACAGGTAACTTTAGAAAAACATCACATAATCACAATTTCAGGAATTGTTTTGACAAAATTATAGGAAGTAATTGAGCACAGCACTTGTTCTATTTAACTGTGAATGATTTTACAACTATATCCAGGATAAATGTGCAGAGAAGTGACGACAAACCATATAGACACTCCACTGAACTCACACTGTAAGTACAGCCAGCCCTCCCACATTGGAGATACATATCCACCTATCTTAAACAAGCAAGCACAGAAAATACTTGTACAAAGATGCATCTGTATTGAACACCTACAGACTGCTTTCTTGTATGTATTTTCTGAATAATATGGCTTAATTATTTATATAATCCTTATACAGTATAATGTAGAACTTGCTGTTTATCTAAAGTACAATGAGGAATGTACATAGGTTATTTGCAATCCATGTACATATATATATGTAACTATGAGGGTCCTGGAACCAAACCCACCTCTGCCCTGCAGGAAACTGAGGGATAACTGATTTTCAACCCCATTTTTCCTTGATACAAATAAAATATTCCTGGTTAATTTCAGTATTACTTAACATGTGGGGGACTAGAGTAATAAAAAAAAAAAACCTTACAAATGTTTACAAATGTTACCAAAATAAAGTCATGTGAATGTATTGCTAAGACTTCTCTTAGCTTAAATGACATTACTTCCTCAGTAAATTTACCTATGTCACCACCACAAATAAATTACATAAGAGCATATTCAAATAAAAAAAGATAATGAAGAGCTTTTTTGGAGCCAAAAATGCCTTAAAATGCATGCATTGGAGGAGGTCTCACAACATTCATGATAATGTATATTATGACAATTGCTATTTATAGATACTAAGATGCTTTCCACCAAAAGAAACTTAATTTTATTTCCATTTTCCACAAACTTCTTGAAGTACCCCTTTTAACAGAGCTGTGTAAACATTTTTTTGGTAACCGTGCCTGATAGCACCAACTGTCGATTCCTGGGAAACATGCACGCCCAACTGACTCACTGTTTCATCCCTTTCTGTCCATCCACCTGGAGTGCATGACAGTGGTGGGTTTTGTTTTCATCTCCCATCAACATTTAGTACTATTGAATTTTACAACTTTCATCAGACTAAACAGCGAGGATGAGAAATAAGCTACTTTAGTTGGCGAATTAGCACTTTCCAGTCAATAATAATCTTTTGACCATTTCCTTGCTTTTATTGATCAAGCAGCAACTTTTTGTACATAATAGGTTTCAATAATTCATCAATTCAGAATTGAAATATTTGTCATCTCACCATTAGCAGTGTTGATTCTAGCTTATCTTCAGTACGTATAAATCTTAAGTTACCTTTGTAATGTTACAGTATGTCTTAGCGCATAAATGAGGCGTCTTCTCAAAGTTGACTTACAGGCAATTACTTATTTTTCTGCTTACCAATTCTCTCAAGTACCTATCTGAAATTTATACACTAGTTTATAAAGAACTCATGCTTTTATAAATCTTTTCACCTAAAAACACAGAATGTTCTCTATGATTTGGATAATCTGCTGTTCTAGGTGTCTAAAATTTTCTACATAAGGCTTTGTGTATTCTAGATTAAAGTATTTCTAAATATTGTATAATTCATGTTTCTATTTGGATAAAGGTCCTTTTTCTCAAGATTGTTTACATTCTTGTCAGTAACTGCTATTCTATTTATCAATTTTCTTCTACACAGGTAATAATATCTTCCAAATCTAATGACAATTTGATTTTTCTTCTTCTTCTTTGTATTCCAGAAAAAGAAATAAAAGAATATGAGGAACCCCACATATGTCAGATCTCATGTGGGAATTTAATGACAAATACCACAAAATGCCAAGTGCTTTTAATAAACACTTCATGTGTAGTGTGTTACCTTTGCACTATAGGTTTATAAGATACAAATTTGTAGTTCACTCATCAAATTAGAGAACAGGCAAAATTGGTCTACATTACTTTGGAATTCTCTAGAGAATTACAACTTCACAGGTTAGAAAAACTTCACAAATTATTTAGTATCTTAGTGGGGTGGAGGATACTATCCATTGCCACTAGATGGCACTTAAATGTAATATAACACTAAATGAAAGGTATACTCCCTGGCAAAATGACTTTTTCTCCTTTAAGTGTGTAGGTAAGTTTATTTTAACCATTTGTCCTGATTGCAGTCATCTGACAATTATTAGACAATAAAATATCAATCTCCTTCATTTTGTTATGCCAAAAGCAAACTGCATATGTAAACATATTTTTCTCTTTCTCTCCCATCCTAATACCAGAAACACTTCAATATTCATGAAAAATATAATCACCATGTTACTTTGTTACAAGAATTTTTATGCATGTTTTTCTCATAATGCAAAACTTTATGAACATTTTGAAAGCACTCTTATGCATAGATTTCACATTTTGTACAAAAAATATATTTACAATTTCACTTTATTTTTCACGAACATTTTGAAATTTGTGCATATGTGTGAGTAGGTAATATTTCTTCCCAATATCCCATCTTATTTTTAAAATTTACTTATTCCTTTGAAAGGATAACATAAAGAGAGGGAACTAAATACAGAGCTGGTTCACTCTCCAATGGACAGAGCAGTCAGGATTGGATAGGACAAAGCCAGTATCTGAGAGTTCCATTTCATCTCCCACATGGGTGGCAAGGGACTAGAGCACCTTAGCCATCTTCCACTCCATCTCTAGAGATACTGGCCAAGCAGCTTGACGAGAAGCAGGGCAACTTCAACTCAAGCTGACATTTTGACCAGAGGATGCTGGCAGCACATGGTGGTTTAACTACTGGCACCACAATACTGCCTCCTCCAAATTTCTTACCTGGGATTTACAGGGATTCCCATTGTGTTTCCCAAAAGCCTAACTCTTACACTGGAAATCTAAGGTAATCTTTCTTTTTAATTCTCATTGCTGTGGTGGAGCTGTAGCTCCTCATCTTTTCCAGATGAATTCTATTTACTCTGAACCTGGATAAGTCAAGGTGAAGGAAGATCAGGTTGAATTTCTTTGCATGTTGGTAGAGTTCTATTGTGGCAGCATGTCTCTCAGTTCTGGCCAGATGGACCTGTAGCCTTTGGTTTCTTGTAGCCTCATTTTTCCTTCCAGTTCATTGAGCTTCCAAAGTTTTTCCAGAGTAACTTCCAATAAAACTCCTATTGGCTAGAGACAGTGTTTATTTCCCTTGTTTTAGCCAATATCCTTACTTAATATGAGAAATTGGCTCTGACTTGCTATGTAGGCTATGAACAAAACAACCTAATTTTGGACCTGATAGTTTTTCTAATTGATTTAAACATTTCTTCTGAATTACTTGAAAATTAATTCTTTTACTTCAGAAAGCATGTTTTCAAGACAACATAGGCGATGGTGCAACTGCTCAATGGCTGAATCTTCACGTTACAAGTGCAAGTATCCCATATGGGCATTCATGTCCCCTCTGCTAAGTTCCCTATCCAGTTCTATGCTTATGGCCTGGGAAAGCAGTAGAGGATGGCCCAAGACCTTGGGATATTGCACCCACATGGTAAACCCAGAAGCTCCTGGCTCCTGGCTCCTGGCTTTGGATGAGTTCAGCTCTGGCTGTTGTGACCATCTGGGGAGTGAACCAGTGGGTGGAAGATCTTTCTTTCCTCCTCCCCATAAATTTGATCTGCCTTTCCAATAAAAATAAGTAAATCTTTTTTTAAAAAAAAATCAGACAATGTATTTTAAATATAGATTCCATTTCAACATTGTTTCTATCTTGTTACTTCTTAGTTTATGAAGTGTACAGTGATTCTGTGCAGAATTTCTTAAGATATTTTGGGAAACTTCTACCTCAAATCTCCTATGTGGACTAAATCCAATCCTTAGAATTGACTTTTTTGGTGGTCATGAAATGTAACAATTAAGATGCTGATTAAGATGCCTGCAGCTCACATTAGAGTAGTTACATTCAGTCCCTGGCTCTAGTTCCTGATTCTAGCATCCTGTTAACAGTCACTCAGAGACACAAGTGATAGCTAAAGCAGTTGGATCCCTGTTTATTTGGAACACTTGGGTTGAATTCCTGTTTCCTGGTTTCAGCCCAGCCCCATCCTGGCTGTTGCACCCATTTGGGCAGTGAACCAGCAAAAGGAAGTACTCTTATTTTCTCCCCTTTCTCTCTTATCTCTGTTTCTCCTACAACTAACATTTAAAAAATAAACACAGTGCTCTCATATCACGCCCATGAAATTGTAGGCCAACACATGAAATAAATTCCAACTCATTCTTTAATCTAGCAGGATTATACTTCAACTATGACAAAACAAATTTCTGTACTCTAAATGACTTTCAAAATAGATCATCTTAAAATTATACTTCCATTACATTTTAAAATTACATTATATATATAATAACTACAAAAAATCTAAGATCTAATTTTTATTTAAAATCATAGTTGAGAGAGACAGACAAAGACCTAATTACTGTGTCATTCCTCAGATGACCAAAACAGCCAAAGCTAGGCCAAGCCAGAGCCAGGTTTGTCCAGCCTGATACAGGCCTCCCACACAGGTGGCAAGGGCCAAACTTGGAGGCCATATTCTGCTGCTTTTCCCAAGCTACCCCCCGGAGCTAAACAGAGCAACAAAGACTCAAACCAATGCTAGCACTACAGGTAGTAACTTTGCCTAGAATACCACAAACCAGACCCAAGAAACACATCTATTATTATAAAGGGATTAAATAATAAAAGAGAAACGTTGAACTATTTGGTCAAAGTCAAGATCAGTAATTCTCAGAGATATTTCCCCTACCCCAGGTAAGGTTGCAAAAAAAATTATTAAATTCAATTTCAATTAATTCTATTGCATGTGCATAGTTGGAGATAAATAGGAAAATATGCATAGGTCATACTGTTAAAATTTACTCATCATTTATGTGAAATAAATCAATATTTAAACTATATCTTTACTGACTATATCCTTAATTACCTTGGCTAGAATTTGTTCGTTAAATTTCTTACAGTTAGAAGTCATTTACATTGACATGTACCTCTCCTACTGATCACATACAAATTAGTTTTTTTGCCCATTGCATATTCATTAATAAGGAAACCTTTTCCTGTAACACCCTTATAAATCGGAGATCTAAAAATGTATTGAGAAAGTTAACAAGCCTATGGCTTGTTTCTATGCCATAATACTATCTTTCATTACAAAACCTGGTTTATCATTTTCAGGATAAAGCTGTATAATTTTATCTTCCAATTAAGCTTCAACCTCTTGGGCTCCTGCACCCACAATGGAGACCTGGAAGAAGTTCTTTGCTTCAATCAAGCCTAATCCTGGACCTTGAAGCTCTTGGCGGGGTCAACCAGTGGACAGAGATGTTTCTTGCTCACTCTCTCATGCTCACTCTCACTCCCATTCTCATCTCCTTACTCTTTAACTCTGACATTCAATCAAAAAAAATGTACACTTGAAACAAGATGCTAAAATATTTCCCACTGCCAAAAAACATTATTATGCATTTTATTCCCTACCTCCTCTTTTTTTTTTTTACTTCATTTTATGATCACATCTGTTCCAGATTTACTATAACTTAGCTTTGTTACTGATTCATAGGTCTAAACTCATATCTAAATGCAAATGAAGCTTTAACTGTTGGAATAATGGCTATCCGGTGAACTAACAATAAATTGAACTCAAGTTAATGCAAAAAAGAAGAAAAGAATCTAAACATTTGCATGCCAGTGAGGGAGTATTGGACTTGTGAGATACACAATCTTCCTGGAATAAAGTTTAGGCAAATGCATAGTTCAGTGATTGGTGGAATTTCAGAGGTGAGAATATTTAGGGATTAATGTACTACCAGTTATGCTCAGTGGACAGTGGACTGAGAGGTGCTGACCCAAAGAATTTTGGAATCATTGTCACTAACTTAAGCCAGTTATTAATGGGCTATTTTGCAGAGTCATTAGAGCTTTCAGTGACTGGCTGATATTTAGCACTGGAGTTTAATTAGCATACTTTGAGAAGCTTGGGGATGTCACTGCCTTGGTAACTTTTAGAAGCACAGCCACTAGAATACAGACATCACACACAGGCTGATTTTCACATGAAAAGTAAGTACTTTACTTCTTAGTTTTTTCCTCTGGTATTCCCTGAGCCAAATTTTTAAGAGATAATAGGACCACAGGACTGTACGGATCTTCTGTGAAGGTGCACCCTCCAGCTTCTCTTGCCTATAAACAACTACTGAAATGGCAGAAAAATAGTTCTGTACTGATAAGTAATTATTAACATGGCAGAAAAATAACTAAAAAGTACCATTTTTAAGTAATTTACTTAAAAATAAACTGACCATGGGAAATTTAGGACTGCTCAGGACCTTGCACATGTTCCCATTACTCTATTTAAGGCAACTGAACAAAAACTCTTACATCTAATCCAGGCAGGAATGATTCTGGCTTATGCTGGCTTTATTTGGGGGTGTTTCATCTGGGGGCATGGCAGTTTTTAATATTATGACAGTTTAAATTTGTAATGTGATCAGGTGTGATTTGTTGGTTTTCATTTGAAAAACAACATTTGTTTTGGTTGCAAGTGCTGCTTAAGAATCTAGACAACAGTTTTCAGTCTACAATCCAGAATAAAAATGGTATTTTACTCTTTGGGTATATATATTTATACATACTTAAAATAAGTATCACAAACAACACTTATTTTTAATAGTAAGAAAGCTTGGTAACTTACTAGACTTCCAACAGAGTCTATTACTTTTGTTTTAGCATATGATTAAGTCTACTTTACAGCACACTAGTCCTGTTTAAAATCATGGCTGTAGGATTGACAGCACTTAAGAAGAAATCTAAATCAAAACTTGCAACTTATAAATATGGAAACTGAAGTGTAATCTAGAGTTGGGTCGTTTGCCCAAGATCACAGAGCTGTGTATAGTAGAGACAGAATTAGAAATAAGCCCATTTTATTCATCTTACAGTATAGGAAAAAAAATACATATATATAACATTAGGACAGGGATACATGTGTTCTTAAAAGTTCAAAATGGAGCAGTATTTGGCTTAGAGTATATACCTGTGACAATGTTCTTGGCACTTGAATAATTGATTTTTTCTAATAGATGACTCATTTGACTTTGGTTAGCAGAAATGAGCTTAGAAATCCAATCAGAGAGTAGTTTTTTTCTGCTAAACTGCTCTTGTAATTGAATAAAACAATCCCCAGAAGGTTAATTGAAGAACCACTGCCCATCAGGAACACCTACAAGCTATATTTTGTTAGTCTGGTTAAGGCACATTTCAGACACACTGCTATTTGAAAATCAAATTTAAAATGACAGAAGCACTGCTCTTCCTTAAATGCATGAACAAGTAACAAACCCTCTTACAGCTAATGTGTCATCAAAAAAGAGGTTTCTGTGGTAATCTTCTATTGACAGGAATAGTTTGGTCACATTAAACTTGATTTTAATCTTCCTCTGTTTAAATATATGCCAAAAACAAATGAGAAGATGTGAAGATTAAGCAGAGAATTAGGATGAAAATGCATTTTCTTAGTATTTTTTTTAAAAGTGTGATGAATCCATATGTCTTTGTAATTTTAACACTCCACACCCTTACATGCAATGAATCTATGAAGGCATATAGAATATTCTTAAATCTAGTATCTTCCAGTACAAAATGCCATACCAAGCCTCTATTTTAAATAATCAAACTAACAACAAATAAAATGGAGTCCCTTACAGATAAAGAAGTGCATGCCCAGTACGTACTAGTCACTTAAAAATGTGCTTTTGGGAAAGAGTTAATATTAGTGCTACATCTCACATTAATAAGACAAATCATGCTTTTGAGCTAAATAACTTCTAGGTAACAAAGGGGATACAAAATAAAACACATAGGATCCTCCATGCAAAATAACAACTCACATAGTGTTTTCCCTGACACTTCTTTGTTTTTCTGACATTTCTTTTTGAAATTCAAGTCTGCTGTGCAAAGGCAGAAAGCCTTTATGCAGAGTTGGAAGCTCACAGGTTCAAACATTGGCTTTGCCACTCTTGTGTAAACTTGAGCCAGTGATTTAACTTCTGAGATTCTCCGTAATAATATATCCAGTCTCCTGGGGGAGAAAAGTACCTGGCTAGTCTCTTGGAAAGAGAGCTGGAGGCAAGGCACAAAACACTGGATACAGCACTACATTTTCTGTTAAAGGAAACAAATAGGAATCCAATCTCAGTAAGAAAAATGAGTGATACAATCCTCAAATAACATCTAACCAGGAAGAACATCCTTTATAATTTATACTGACCATATTTGCCATGAATTGTCCCTTAAAACATAATTTTAACATTAACATAAGTTACGCTGTATCAAGTACAATTTCCACATCGATATCAACAGTGTTTTTCATGGTGCTTTAGTTTCCTTCATTCATTAACTACTACAGATACTTTGTTTTCCAATTTTTAAATTAGGCTTCTAGTTTTTACAGTTCGGTTCCCTAGTAACAGTGAAAAATCTTACCCTTATTATTATTATTACTGAAAAGGCAGACACAAAGATAGAAGCAAAGATAGACAGAGACCTTCCATAACTAGTTCATGCCCTCAATGCCTGACAGTAGGGGCTGCAATAGGATATAGCCAGGAGCTAGGACTCATACTGGGTCACCCATGTGGGCAGAAAACACTCAAGATGCTGTACCACCACCTGCTGCCTCCCAGGATGTACCTAAGCAGGACTCCAACACAGGTGCTTTAGGACAGAAAGTGACCATCCCAAGCAGCTTGTCAATCATGCTGGCAAATGCCTCAACCTGGCTAGCTTCTCCCTTGATGTAAAGATGTATACCAACAAAAAGGTATCTATGTATTTATTCTTTATAACTGTATCACTTTGTATTATTTCATACACTTGACTATGCCAACATTCTTTCTAAAGAATCATTTCTTTTGGAAACCTCTGAACTGACAGTACCTCTTTGAGTAAAATTCAAAACTGAGATGAGGAACAAGGAAAAAGGGACACGTTTTATCATTCATGTAAGTAATAGAATGACATTTGTCAAGAAAATATATTTAACACATTTAAGAATAACACAGTAATCTATATATAACATGGTGGGACCACATGTGATAGCTCAACTGCTTAATCCTTCACTTTCAAGTGCCAGGATCTCATATGGGCATTTCATGTCCCAGCTATTCCACTTCCCATCCAGGTTCCTGCTTATGACCTTGAAAAGCAACAGAGGATGGTCCAAAGCCTTGGGACCCCGCACCCAAGTGGGAGACCGGAAGAAGTCCCTGGCTTTGGATGAGCTCAGTTCTGGCTATTTTGGCCAACTGGGGACTGAACCAGCAGATGAAAGATCTTTCTCTCTGTTCCTCCTTCGCTTTGTAAATCCACCCGTCCAATAAAAATAAATAAATCTTTTAAAACATAGGGTGCTATTCTGTTTTATAAAGTTTACAGTTCTTACAACCAATATTGTGAAATATAAAATATCTGAAATACAAAATGTGAGATTTAATTATTTAAGGTGAGTCTACCACTTCATAAAGCCTATAATCGTTATTTTCATTCAGATGTTGAAATGATCAATGAAAGTAGTCCTATAGATTTTTTAAGGCACTGGTTTGTTTAATATGCCTAAATATATATACATGTGACTCCTCATTTTAAAAGACATAATAGAGATCCTGGAAGTGAAATGAACTTGGCCTGTCCCATATAAGTTCTCAGTTTACACTAATTGTGGAATAAATGAAAGATCCAATTTCAAAGTCTGAAAGGTTTTCTATAATTATTAGTTATTATATTACTTTTGATTATGATGCAATGCCTAAGGGGGAAAAAAGGTGGAGAGAAATTGCCATTTATTTCTTTCATTCTAAGTTGCTTTTTACTGATGGCATATGTCTCAAGGTAGTCAACTTAAAATTAGATCCTCAATAACATAAACCTAATATTTAATTCAGCAAATACAAGGAAGAGTTTTGTCTTAACTCTACAAAAACTAGAGACTTCTTTTCTGCTTACATTGTCTTGTCTTGTAGAATTTACAAGAACATGGCTAATGCATAGAAAATATTGTAGAGTTGAGTAGCAAAAATCCATTAAAAATAACTGAGTAACAACTATGTAGCTCTAAAGTCATGCCATTATCACACTATATCTGACAATGATTGGTATAAACATAGAAGAAAGCATAGAAACACACAGGCATGCATATACCTGCATCATATAACACTAACACATCACATTTACTTAACAATACTGCAGAATTAATGCATCATTGCAAGTCTGTGAGAGAAACATAACTTTTAAATTAGTTTCAGAAGCAATCTATTCAACAAATTCCCAATAGAGATGTTCCTGGTTGGTTACCAGTCATAAGCCCTATTTCATTTCAAGAGTAAATTAATACATTTAATTTGCCTGCCCTTTCTTAAGATGATGTTGTGGCTTTTGTTGCAGCGAGTATAGCATATATACTTCTGGTATTGTTTTAAGATTAGTACATTAAAGGCAGAGAAGATTTTCTGTTTAAGGCTTTAGATCTTCTATTATTTTTGATCATTCATCTTTACCAGAAAAAAAGTGTTAGCATGATTCTACAACAATATTATGTCCTAATACATACTGAAGTATAAATGTACATACAATTATAGAACACTACATGCTTTAAAATAAACAGAAAATGGAAACTTTCAAGAATTATTTTTTCAATAAACTTCTTCCAGTGTTCTTCCTAGGTGTGCATATTCAACATTGGATATGACAGTCACAGTGCAGATTTTTACTCCTCACTTATCTACCACCAAATTCTCCCTTGGGAACTCTAGCAAATGTGTCCCTATTTATTTCTACCTTACAACTGCAAACAAAGGTTCTTGTGCATGCAGCACAATAGGTTTCATTAAAAAAAAAGTGTAAGATCTATTTTTTTTTTTTTGAAAAGTAGATTTACAGACAGAAGGAGAGACAGAAAGATCCTCCGTCTTTCCCTAGGTGACCAAAATGGCCAGAGCTGAACCGATCTGAAGCCAGGGACCAGGAGCTTCCTCCAGGTCTCCCATGTTGGTACAGGGTCCCAAGGACTTGGGCCATCCTCTACTGCTTTCCCAGGCCACAAGCAGGGAACCAGTTGGGAAATGGAGCAGGCAGGATACAAACCAGTGCTCATAAGGGATCCTGGTGCCTGCAAGGCAAGGATTTAGCCACTTAGCCATCGTACCACACTTACAC
Organism: Ochotona curzoniae; assembly: GCF_017591425.1. Classification (NCBI taxonomy): domain Eukaryota; kingdom Metazoa; phylum Chordata; class Mammalia; order Lagomorpha; family Ochotonidae; genus Ochotona; species Ochotona curzoniae. Next base: position 28,689,373 of record NW_024465369.1, read on the forward strand.
ATTACATTTTTTAAAATGCAATCTTAGAGATGGTATCATAGCTCAACAAACACCACTTTGAGAGTGAAAGTTCAAGTCCCGACTGCTTCAGTTACAGTCCACCTCCCTGTTCATGCTCCTGGAAAAGCAGCAAAATATAGCCCAAACAGCTGGGACAATATTGTTTATGTGGGAGACCATGATGGCATTCCAAGTTCCTGGCTCTAGACGGGATCAGTAGCAGTCATTGCAACCATTACAGCCATTTCAGGAGGGAATCAGCAGATGGATTGATCAACCAATTGCTTGTTCTCCCTGTCTTCCTCTCCTCCTTTCTTTCACTTTGCTTTTCAGATGAATGAATAAGACATTTATAAATTAGCATTCTTGCAACATCAGATATTTTGTTTATAATGTCTTCCTATAACTTTTCTTTGTACAATTAACTAAACTGAGCAGTGCAGGTGAAAAGTCCTATTCACATGAAATAATTAAGTGTCATTTTTATGGGTGAGGAGAAAAAGAACAGTTTTTAACATTTATTCTGAAAGATTTTCAGGAAAAATAAATTTGATACTTGATTTCAAATTCTGTCTGATTTTTAATGTTGAAAAGAAAAAAATGTAAAGCATTTCACACTTGGAAATCCCACTGTTTCACATGTTATATGCATGCCAATATTTTGCAAAACTGGCAACATCTATAGCTTGAAAACAAGTTTTGACTGATGTCAAAAACTTGCCAGTTATTTTCTTAGAAATGGGAAAAGCTTTGTTTTACAGAAATTATCCTTTAGATTTTAAAGTCAGGCAAGAGGGACTCTTGTTTCAGGTTTCTTGGATCTAAGGGAAATTCAAATAAAATCCACAGAGGTTCCATATGATTCCAGTGAAATTGGCCTACATTCAGAAAGCAACTACCACCACCTGCTGGTGTGGATGTGGGGAAAAAGGTAGCCTACTCCACTACTGGTGGGAGTGTAAAGTAGTGCAGGCACTATGGAAGTCATTAAGGAGAGTGCTCAGACTTCTGAGAATTAATCTACCATATGACCCAGAAATCCCATTCCTGGGAATACATCCAAAGGGAATGAAATCTGCATGTGAGAGAGCAGTCTGCAGCATAGTTCACAACAGCAAAGACATGTAAACAGCCTAGATGCCTATCAACTGATGAGCGGATAAATAAACTGTGGTACATCAGCTCCATAGAATACTAAGCCAGAAAAGGGTTGAAATCCTACTGTTTGGAGCAAAATGGCCACATCTAGGGACCATCACACTAATGAAACAAGCCAGTTCAAAAAGCACAAATATCGTAAGTTCTCTTTGATACAAGACAGCCTTTACAATCATAGGCAAATTATAGATATAGGTAATTCTCACAGATGAATAGTGTATCAGAGACCAGGAAGTAAAGTTATATTGTAGTACACATCTCTGCTCACAAATGAAAGTAGGACTGCCATTTTTTAAACATACAAATATGCCTGAACAGCATACTAGCTTTTCTACCTTTACATATAGCTACCACATTATGATGCCTTTAAATAGCAGGAAGTTAAACTTGTAACTGTTACTATACTACTGTAATAATAGAGGAAATGTTAGCAGGAGGGGATAATGGAGGGGGTCAGGGTAAAGGCAGGCAGGGAAAGAATCCCTATACCTACAAAGTTATATCATGGTAAATGCAACATGCATTTAAGTAAATGATGAAAACAGTATTTGGAGTTCTGAGGAGTCAGACCTTGGTTTGAATTCTAGTCCTGCCATTTTTTTGACTGTGATGATGGGTCTCTCAGCCCAGTTTCCTCATCTGAAAAGTGGCCATTACTGTTCATCACTATGATCCACGTGCTCATTAAAACAGATAATGTGTGTAATATAAACATGCCCAGTAAATATTAAATCTTAAAATCCTATCTTATCTGTTTGAGATGACAGGCTAGAGTCAAGGACAACTGTTTGAAAGGATAATGTGTTTCTAGGGACAAACACTAATTGTTCCTATGGGAATGCAATTCAGACCATTGGCTTCAGTAACATCCTTCTCTAATCAATGAAACCAAATTGGCAAAAGCAAATAAGTGAAAAATTGCTAGGCACATCACATTAGTTAAAAATAAAGGAAGTATCACTAATGAGATAGCTTGAAATATATTAATTTACTAAGCTTTTGGTATCTATTATTTCTTTCAAAAGAAACAAAACTTGTTGCTAAAAAATGGTATTATTAACCACCCAGGAGTTAAGATAAGTGTCAAACATGAAAACCCGCAGCGTAAAGCTTTTGAATGAGATGACATGAATCTAAACATTTTGGATTTTTTTTTCCAGATTTATTTTACTTTGAAAGAGTTACAGAGAAAGAGGGAGAGAAAACAATCTCCCATCTGCTGGTTCACTCTAAATGGTCACAGTGATTAAAGCTGCACTTGTCCAAAGCTGGAAGTCAGGAGCTTCCTCCAAGTCTCCCACTTGGGTGCAAGGGTCATAGGACTTTGGCCACCATCTGTTTTTCAGGTCATGGACAGTGAGCTGCATTGGGAAGTGGAGCAGCTGAGACACATATCAGCTCTCAAATGGGATACTCTGGAGGGCAGGCAGAGTTAGATTAGCCTGTTTTGCCACTGTGCTGGCCCCAAGATTGGTAAATTTTATATTGGCTTAGAAAGGGTACTCCTACTCATCTGTCATCAGAATCATTCAACCTTATAAAAGCACTGGTATTGATCAGAAATAACTTGAGAATAGATTTTAAACATCTATCTCAGCTGTATACATAATCATACCAGCAATTAATCATGATGTGGGAGATCTTGGGTAAAATGCAAAATAAACATTTTTATTGGTATGGTTATTCTCTCCACTACAGATTTTGATTTATTTTGAAATCCCTCCAGTGACCCTTGTCATAAATGTTTTATGGAATGCCACCTAATGTATCAGTAAAGTCAGAAAAAAATCAAGATAGCAAGCTGAAAGATGAAAACCTTTTCACTGATATCACAGCATGCTCTTATGAGATATCGGATGAGAAAGTCTTAGATACATCGGAGGTGATCACTAAACACAGATTCTCCCCCATAGAGGAAGCAGAGCATTTAGGTCATATGCTTGTTATCTTACAAATAGACTTTTATTATGGCAACAAAAAGGAGCCCCAACTACATTTTAGGCCTCATAAATTAGATTTGAGTGAATTTTACTGTGAATAGGCTTGAATTAGTCCAGCAGTCAAAATGTCACAGTATCCATGTGGAAGCGGTATCCAGTGTGCTAAGCAGCAGTTTTAGCTCATCATCTAAGTAAGAGGAAACAACAAATTCCTGCTATGCAAAATGCACTTTAATATGGAGAGTACCAAGGGAACTGAAAATTTACCTGCAGACAACAGAGATGGGCCACTAGGACGTGCCTCCTAATGATGTGAGATGCTGTGCTCAAACTGGGGAAAAAATGATCACTTGTGTGTGAGATACATGGTTCACCTGCTACCACGACAACAAAACCAAGCACATCAATGACTTCAGGGACCACAAAGAGACCCGCTGTTGCTGAGACACTTAAAGTAACTGCAAATTTATTAAACATTCAGTAGGTTCAAAGAAAATTATCTCAATTCTCCAAAATTTGATGAACATTTTGGAATGCAGCTCACTGAAGGCACATATAACACATACACGTAACAAGGCATATACTCTCTGAGAAAAAGTTAAAATGCCAGGAGAGCAAAAACTTCAGAAAGACAAAAAAAAAAAATCACAGAAAAACATCTGAGCAACAACTTTGAGACATTTAGATCATTTGAACCTCAAAGTAAAAACAGTTATTTATTGAAAAGCTGGGTAATTCTAACAGAGATCAGACTTGAACTTGTCATTTATGTGACTGCCATAATCTTCATGTGATTTACTAACACCTACCTGATTCATTTTAATGTATTATCTACACTGAATTAATTAAAATGGTATTTAGGGATAACTCTTGAGTTGCTAGTGTTGAACATTTAAGATTTTTCAAGCACTGTTTCTTCATTCTCGTTCTTCCCAGATTACTCCCTTCTGCCCTTATTAATCTCCTCTAGATCTTTAATTTGTGGAGCATTCTGATGTTTGCCCCTAACAACTCTAGGCTTAAAATATGAAAATACTTTAAACATGCCAAGTAATCCAGAGTACAAATAAAAGTTATTTTACCACATTACTCCACGACTAGGTGGTCTACGACTCATTGCTCATAGAAAGTCTTTGACACTCTGGGGAGAATTTTACTAGCATTCCATCATCATTCTGGGAGACCAGTATTCCTACAGAGATATATCTTACACACAAGCTGCATTTATTACTTTAGGGGAAGCACTACTTAAAATGCCTTGACTGAAGCAAAAAGCCCCAACTTCTGTGCCACATAGAAGGCCTCTTCACTAAATGTTACATAATTAACAATTAATGTTCAAAACATGCCTTGGCACTGCTAGCATTATTCCATCATTATTTCTGAGTTATAAACACATCAATAATTTTTCTGAAGCAATCAATAAATGACAGCACTGAAAATAGATCCATGAACACTTGTCTTAAGGACTAGGAACTGACTGGTAGACCATCTTCTGTGTGAATTTAAACTCATGTGCCAGAACCTAAGAGCTTTGGTATGTTATGATCTAGGGCTTGTAAAATGGTATCAGAGGAAAGAAAAAAGAATATTAATTCAAGAAAAAGTAGGACAAACTTGAAAGATAGAGCACACATTGTAAAGTGAATTTTGAAATGCAGAAAAACACAGGTCCTGTATTAAAATTTAGCAAATTTCTTAAGCATATTCCAGAAAGATTAAGCCTTTTGTCAATACAGCAGGATCTTGGGTACCCAGTTCAGATGCACATTTGTGGTGGAGATGCTTCACATGTTAGCTGAAAAGTGAGCCCTCAGAGAGGAGGAGGAAACAAAATGCCAGGAAGCAATTGCTTTACAAAGCAAGGAAAACTAGGTCATTTATCACTTAGGCACATGTGTGGTTGTTGGTTCATTATCATACTTGTAGCTAAATGGAAAGGACTTCAACAGCAAAATTTTGAGTAACAGCTACTTTTGATACTCAATATATCCTTCAAGTTAAAAAATCATTTTTTTCATCAAAGACCATACAACCCTACACAGTGCTGGAAATGATATTCCTTCTGGGGAACTCATAATAGACTCTTAATATTGAAACCACAGTCCTTTGATTATGCTGTCTACATCATCCCTAAAACCATTCCATCTCCTGTCATCTATACTATCAAAATTAACCTCCAGGCTTCCATTTTGTTTTTCTTTAATCCATAGGATATACGTTACTGTTGAGAGATTATTATACTTGAAGATGTCATTCCTCGGTTAAGAACCGTCAGTGACTCCCTTCACAGCTCATGAGATCAACCCAAGGGTCTTTTCTAATTACTATTGGCCTTCTTCCTAGCTATCTACCCAAAATCCTAAATTTTGGATTGCTGACTGTGCTCCAATGAACATTCATATCCATCCTTCAAGATCCATTTATACAGTTATTTTACATGTGATATATCAAATCCCCAATGTAGTCACTTTCATGGAGATTTGATGAAAGGATCTTTCTCTAGTCTATTACCATCTTATTCATTCATCACTCTACTCCCAATATTTAACTAACATGATACACAATAATATTCATTGTTTGGTATTCCAAAAGCAAGGAAAGGAAAAAGTGTGTGTATGTGTTGTGAGTCAGTGTGTGTGTGTAAATGTATGTGAGTGTATGTGTGTGTGTTAGAGAAAGAGCTCAAAATGTCAGGCCTTAATGAAAGGAGAGAAAAGGAACCATGATGTTATAAGATCTTTTGTATCTTTCCTTATTTTCTATATAATCTAATTTTATTTCAATTTATGAGCTGAGCTGAATCAGATATTTAATTATTAGCATATTGAATCTTGTCTCCTCATCCTGAAAGTTAAGAATATTAAAACTATGTAATGTGGCCAGAGAAAACAGAGAAGGTGCAGTGTCTACTCTGCAAATTAGAAGACCACTTTGTGTTTTAAATTAGAATATGCTTTTTATCAAAAAAATCTGGAGTTGTCCAGGCATTTCAAATAAATAAATTTGGTCTCTTTCTCATACACACACAATCTATATATGTATCAGACCGATGTCTTTTTTACTCATTTCATGGACTTGTGTATAACTTGCTTTGTTGTTACAAGTATCTTTGCTTACAGATAAACAATAAACAAAAAAGAATATCTTTGATAAGAATATCTGGAAAGTTTGAAAATTCTATGATTCTGTTTTGCCTCAGACATAATTTACAGTTGATGTGAATTTCCTACACAACTGGAGAGACGGTCAGATACATTAGGGAAAGTGCTCCTTCAGGCATTTCTTTCATTTCTTTTGGTTCCTAACATATTTTTATGCAGTATCTCCAACCTTTTTGTCTCATCAATATTGGCATCTCTCCATATCTCTCAACTACACAAAATGATATCATCAGTTATCAGTGATACACCCCTCTTTTTTTGCTCTTTAAAGATTCACAGAAACAAGAATACAGGGAGAAGGTCTGAGTTAGTGAAGATTCAGTATGCATATGTGCCTTATGAATGCATTACTGAAATTCTTTAAGCGTAAATTCTGTCATTTAACTTTATTTCTACTACCCCAGAAACATTCAAATGCACTCCCAGGAACTTCTCTGTAAGAGAAGATGTTTGACAAAATTTTACTATGGTATTTTTAATTTAATTAGCGATGATTTCATGATGATAGACATTTTCATTCAGTCATCTTGCAGAGCCTGCTAATAGTCTCTAGGGGAAAGACAAGATTGTTCATAACTCAGAAGGAACATTCTAAGTGCATGCATTACCTCAACTGTGCTAGTAGTCAGTGTATTGATACAGGAAGGACAGCTTATTATTAATTGAAAGGTGGTTATAACTGAAAATAAGAAACAACTATCAATACATACCTAGATTTAAACTTTAATTGTTGGACACAAAGACTTCTGGGGGAAAGAATTAAGCAAAACAATTTGAAGTATAAAATACCTAAAACAAACAAACAAAAGAGTAAGATGAAACAAAACTCTCACACTGTAGGAGGGCTAGTAATTCAGCAGTATCTTTTGTAAGGCTTATCAGCAACAAAATTAATAGGTCACAGGAAATCATGAATGGCATAGAACCTTTCACAGGAACATGACTTTCTGCAACTAAGTTGAAGAACTTAGGAATGACAAATGGTGGAGTCTAAAGCATGTTTCTTTTTCAAGCAGGAGAGGCAGGTCATGTGCTCATGTTTTGCAGTATCTGCATGGCATTGCTGCCAAAGGACTGATGCATATTTAATCACTTTATCTAATGGATGTGATTTCTCAAGTCACAGTTACCCATTAGGAAAGCTCTTGTTCTGGCTCAGCTGAGCACTCTGATTACATTTCCTGACTTTGTGGTTTCAGAGAAGCAGAGCTGGTAGAGAATTCCCCGACTGATCCATCCATCTTTGCTGTGTATGAGAGATTACAGCAAGAAGATCATCCAAATCAGGTGGGGGTTGGGTAGAAAGAAGTAGGCATATTAGAGATAGGTAGCTATACAATTAGTGTTAATTATCAGGCAGCAGATTTTCCACACCAAAAAAAAAAAAATTATCTTATCCTCCTTGAATAGAGTGAGATAAATTTCATCTGAGCACTTTAATTACATGAAGATCATCATCAACATCTTTGATGCCACCGAGAAATATTTTATAATGAAAATAATACAATGATACTTGAAAACTTATTCTAACATTTTGTGATATACTTCACCTTATAACAGTAATCATTATAAGTTACCATTTAAAATGTAAGAGAGTCAGCCTACATTGCAAATATACTTCCAATTCTCCTTTTATACCATATTTCTTAAGGGACATGCATAACATTGAAACTATACTGCTCACCTCAAAGAAATAAACCCTTTAAACTACAAAATATGAGACTACTACTAATCTGAAAGATTAATAAGTTCTTCTATTCTAAATTGAATAAAGTCCAAGATTTATAGTCACAGTTTTAATTAACAGATTCCTATAAAGTACAAGTAGGTGCTTTGTACAAGCAATGTGGAGTCAATAAATCTAGCTAGTTACGAAGTGCATTACCTCACAATTACTGACCATTTTTTGTGGTAAGAGTACATCACATCCACTCATCCCATATTTTTTAATTCTATTTATTTACATTTTCAAAAGTCACCCTGCTTACAATATGAGATCTCTTGAATTCCTTCCTCTTATTTCATTATATATATTTGGCCTTTATTTTCCTATATTTCCCTCCATAGTACCACACCCTCTGATATAACCATCATTCTACTCTAAGTTTCTATCAGACCTATGATGTTATTTTTTACACACAACACACACACAAAATCTTGCAATATTTGTCATTCTGTGTCTAGCTTGTTTCAGCAACCACTTCATCCAGATTCACCCATGTTGTCACAAATGACAGCATTTCTTTTGTTATTTAATAGCACCCAATTGTGTTTATACCACAAATTTTCTTTATCCATTTATATTTCAGTGTCACTTAGTTTGAACCTATGTGTAAACTATTACAAACAGTGCTGCAATAAATAGAGAAGCATAGAAGTCTCATCAACATACTGATTTATTTTCTTTGAATGTGTACATAGAAAATGGTTGGACCATGTGTGACTTTTCTGAAGCAACTCCATGCTGTTTTCATAGAACTCTACTAATTCACATTCTCATAATGTGTCAGGGTTCCCCTTTCATCACATTCTAAGGCTTGCTATCTTTCACGTTTTTAAACAGTAAACATTCCAATTCGAGTGAGCTGGTATCTCATAGAGGTTTTGATGATTACCAATGTTGAGCATATTGTACACAGCTCTATAATCAAAAGATTAAAAATAGTTATATCCATAATGGCTTAATGGTAATGTTTTAAAGATGGTTCTATTCAAATATTGACAGAGTTTATACATGCCTCCTCCTCTAAGGGACATGAAAAAAATCATACAAAATGCAGTGCAAACAACAACTAGGGTCAAAATGAAACACCACAGCAAATGAACTATGAATGATAGATTTTTTAAATGGGGCCAGATTTATGGCACAGCGGATTGAGCCACTTTTTATGACACCAGCACCCTGTATCTGAGTTCCAATTCAAGTCCTGGCTATTTCTTTTCCATTCTAACTTTCTGTTAATGCACCTGGAAGGCAGCAGAAATTGATCCAACTATTTGGTCACCTGTACTCATGTGGGAAATCAGGATTGAGTACATGGATCCTGGCTTTGGAATTGCTCAGACCTTGCTGGTGTGGCCATTTGGGAAGTGGATCAGCAGTTGGAAAAAATCTCAGTGTCTCTTTCACTCTATCTCTGATGCCCTGACTTTCAAATAAATTTTAAAACTAAAGCTTAATATCATCAGAGTATAAAGCAGCAACACTGAAACTAATACATCAAATAATGCCTTAGCATAAACTGTAATCTTGCAAGGGGAGGTGAAGGGCAGGAGTATTACACAGAGGCCCACAATGCCTCCACCTGCAGTGCCCGGGTTCTAATCCCTTCTGTTCTACTTCTGACCCAGTTCTCTGCTTGTAGCCTGGAGAAACAGCAGAGGATGGGCCAAAGCCTTAGTACCCTGTACCTGTGTAAGAGATCTTCACAGAGCTTATGGTAAGCTCAGCTCTGGCCATTGTGACCATATTGGGAGTGAACCAGCAAATGGAAGAACTCGGTCTCTCCCTCTCTTCTGTAACTGCTTTTCAAATAAAAATAAATATTTTTAAAAGGTGTAAGAATATTGAAGCATTTTAGGAAAGTTGTCCTACACGTGTTAATTGTTGATTTAAATACAGAATGCTTTCATTAAATGCATCCTAATTAGAATTTTATTAACTTAATTTTCTGCTTCAAACTTGTCCTTAGTTAAAATATTATAAGATATTTGCTTCTGTACACCATTCAAGATACTCTTCCTCTGCCCAGTTAGTAGGGAATTATGAACATATAACATAAATACAAAATTTTTAAGAAAGGGAAAGAGTTACAAATCGGAGCCATCTTAAAAACAGGCTCCAGCCAGCACTCCAGCCCTCAGGGACTGGCAGACTTCTGTGCTGTTCTGTTCGGTCACTGCCAAGGATGGATAACAGGGTATTATTTCTGTGTGAGACAGGCCACATTGGCATTTTCAATTTAAAATTGTTCATACAATGAACAAATGTCTCAAAACCAGTGTTTCAAATTTCCAAGAACTTGATCTTGCTAAAATGTTTCTCTGATTGAAGTACAAGAAATTAAAAAAAAAAAAAACAGTGGTGTCATAAAAATGCTTTAAAACATTTCTTGGGAAATATCAATGAAGTCTGGATCAATTATATGAAATTAATTTGATCAACAAGATATCCAGCCCCTACAAAAGAAAATGTAACCATCTTTTCCTATTTTCTTTTCTTTTTTGAATACTCCACAGTGGATGACTAGGTGTAAGATAACCTGCTGCTTCTGTGGTCTGAAGGAAGACTTTCTAAACTGGTGTTGACAGCCTCTTCTGGTCCCCTATTTGCCACTTACAGTCTAGCCACATCACTCGACATTGTATTTCTCCAGGGTAACCAGATGATTCAACTGTTCTTATGACTCCTCTAAAACTGTTCAACTATCCTGAACAGCTGATTATCTGTCTTTTACTAATCAGCTCTGGAATAAAGAGGTCTGCTCTTTGAGCTCAATACTTGTCCAATACAGATTTTTATCCCCTCTCTCACAATGTTTCATTCCTCCCATCAGTTTACTTCAAGTAGATTCTAAAGCTCCTTACAAAAAGTTTGACTTAGGCATCTTTCATGACTAAAATATACCACAATATCTGGCACGGCATATGGGATTGTCACACATACTGTATGAGAGACAATGAAGTACTTACACAAATTGTCTGATTATCTCCCCTTTAAGAAAATACATCTATACATACATACCACTGATTCCTAAGTACATTTTAGTATTCGATGAAATTATTTAAGATTTTTCAACATCATGAAAGCATCTTAAAATACTCAACAATGATCAATAACTCTCAGATTTTATTAGAAGCATTTATCTCTGCAGAAACAAAGCCATTTCTGTGTATTTGAACTGATGCATATAAGAAATACAAAGGTTCTATGATAAAACCAAAATAAAAATCACTGTTTTTAATTAATGAAAGAAGCATTCTTCCAATCATGATCAGTAAAGTAACTTGGTCAGAGGATGACATGGTAGACAAATAGGAGTGAAGACTAAATTATTTCAATATTCTTTGAATTACTGGAGACAAGCAGAAGCAGAAAATGTTTTAGGTGTATTTTTCCAGTCTGACAAGTCCTTTACCAAATCAAAGTTAATAATGTTATCAACTTCATTGCAGTTCAGACAATTTCTTCCTTTTGCTCACTCATATGAAAACTAGTGTAGCTATGATAGTACATGATACTAGGTTCAAAATTATTTTATTATTTATATAAAGTGAACAAATTCCACATATTTCACAAAACTACTTTAGGAGCATAGTGACACCTCCTATGCTACTCTCCTTCCCTGTTCCCCCCCCCCTTTTTTTTTCTTAATTTTCACAATGACATTTTTGTTTCACTTTAGTCACAGGCTCAACATTCTAGCAGGTAAGGGTATCAACACAGCAAGTCAAAAAAAAACTTATTCCTCAGGAATATAGATAAATATGGTAAATAATAATTAAATTCTAGAGTGTCAGTTGCACTCATAAGATACACATTTTGTCTGGGTATTAGCAGTAAGAGATCAGGGAAAAGATATGATATTGTTTCATAGAGACTGGCTTATTTCATTAACCATAATTGCTTCCAGCTGCATCCGCTCAGCTGCAAGATTCTACCACTAAGAGACTATTGGAACTTGTAAGAGTTTGCTAAGATTGTAGAATCAACACACAAAAATCAATAGTCTTTTTATACACAGTTTTACGGCTGAGAAAGAACAAGTTTAGTTCCATTCAGAATAGCCACAACAACAAAAAATAATTTGAAATAGATTTATCCAAGGTTGTGAAGGATCTCTAAGATGAAAATTACAAAAAAAAAAAAAAATTAAAGGAGGAAATAGGAAAAGATAAACACGGAAAAACCTTCCATGTTATGGATTGGTAGAATACTCAATATGTCTGTACTACCAAAAGGAAATACAAGAGATTCAGAATAGATAAAACAGTCTTTAAACAACAAAAACATCTGGAGGTATCACAATACCACACTTCAAGCATATTACAGGGTTGTTTTCAAAACAGTCTGGTACCGGTCATCTGAACACCAACAGAGCAGATTATAAACCCGAGAAATGGACCCATGCATCCACAGCCGATTACTTTTGAAGTGAGCCAAAAATCAAAAAAAAAATCAAAAATCCAGGGGGAATGAACAGCCTCTTCAACAATTGTGCCGGGATAATCAAATCTGTACATGCAAAAATATGAAGCCAGACCCCCACCTTAAACCTAGCACAAAATTTAACTCTTAATGGATCAAGGATTTAAATCTACAACCAGACACCATAAAAGTAGCAGAAGAAAATTTCAGTGAAACATTGCAAGACATAGGCATAGGCAAAGACTTCTTGGGAGAGAACCTAGAAATACAACAATCATAAGAAAAAGAAACAAATGAAATTACATCCAGATTAGAAGCTTCTGCACTGCAAAGGAAATCATCAACAAAGTGAAGAGACAGCCAATATTATGTGAGAAAATATTTGCAAACTATGCAACTGATAAAGCATCATCATCCAGGATCTACAAAGAGCTCAAGAGACTCCATAAACAATGAAACAAACCATCTAGTTAAAAATGTGCAAAGGACATGAATGCCATTTCTCGATCATGATATTGAAATGAACAACAGAAACATGAAAAAATGCTTAGGGTCATGAGCCAACAAGGAAATGCAAACAAAATCCACAACGATGTTTCAACTCATTCCAGTTAGAATGGTTACCATCAAAAAACAAAACAAGACAAAACAAATAAAAATATTAAATTCTGGTGAGGATGTGATGGAAAAGGTACTCTATTCCAGTGTTGGTGAGAATACACAACCATTATGGAAGACAGCATAAATATTGCCGAGATGTCTGAGAATAAATCTGCCATATGACTCAGCCATTCTGAGAATTTATCCAAATGGAATAAAGTTAGTACATGAGACAGCTACCTGTAACTCCAATTTTATAACAGCTCAATTCACAATAAGTAAAATGTGAAAATAATTCAGATGTCCATCAAAAAAGAGTAAAGAAAATGTTATATATACAATATGGAATATGTCCCAGTCATAAAAGAGTAAAATCTTGCATTTTGCAACTAAATGGAAACCATTATGCTTAGAGAAACAAGCCAAGAAAGACAAGCATCTTATGTTTCTCTTAATCTGTGTTAATACACGTTGTAATCTATAGGTGCAAGAGTGACAGTCTGGGATTTGGTTATTATATACAACCTTTTATACACCTGAGTAATAGCAGGGTTTTTTGGACTGGTTTGGCTTTGTTTCAATTTTTTTTTGTTATTCTTTGTTATTTTGTAGGATTTTTAAACTTGTGATAAATAAAAGTATGATAATATAAAAACTAGAAAAGAATGGAAGCAAGCGGGTAGATTGGGGGTGTGGATGGGAGTGAGGGGTATCAGTAAACTGATAAATCTGTACTGTGAGATATGTGAGAAATTTTCCACTTTATATATTCTTTAAAAATACAGTATATATGATAATAGTCTACTCCAACCAATATGAAACACAGTATGTACACATCCAGATATCTGAAAATGGACTGACTATATGACCTAGTCATCCCACTGCCAGAAACGTATCCAAATGAAATGCATACAAAAGTTATCTATATCCCATGTTTATAACAGCCTGGAAGCCATACTGACAAATAGAATCAACAGATGACTGGATAAAGAAAATGTGACATAAATTCACTATGGAAAAATATTGTTTTTAAAATGTATATTTGACGAGGGACAAATTACCAAAGATTAGCACCTTTAACGAACTGATATTTGTTTAAGAAACCTGGGTACAGATATAATGCCAGATTGTTGTTACTATATGTTTTGATATGAAATAATTCAATTTACCTATTGAGTACATGCAAAGAAAATACCAAGTTATAAAGTATTACACTACCATTATATCTAAAATGCAATCCTGTGTAAAAACTTGTACACTTAATCTAACGTAGTTATCAATGTGCCTGAATTTATATTCATATATATTCACAACATACTTTGATGGTAAACAAAAACTGGAAATATCAGTAAGCAAGGAAATTAGTAATTGAAGTATTTACTTTGCTTCCATATGTATATTCATACTGACAAAATCGTTTTCCAAAAAGTGCCATGAGAATTTGTAATCCCTCTAGCAACATGTAGCCATATATCTATTCTTAACCAAACATTGTTAAGTATGGCCATTTAAAAAACACTCCTGAAATTACTGGAAAATTCATTCCATGGAATATTTCTAGATCTTCTCTGGCAGGTAAGTCTACCTATTCTCCTGGCTCTTTTCCTATTGGGATAATGATTTTTCCTTTTCTTGGCAAGTGTTATTTTTATGCTAAAAAATATTCACAAAACCTTTTTCTTTTGATAATCTGTTTAACACTCTTTACTGAGCATAGTTTTCAAAGAAATCATGCCTTTTAATTATTTTTACTTAAATTAAAAAAATTACTAAATTTTTAAAATTAAAAAAAATTCAAAAGAAACCATGCCATTAATTTCAGCTAAGATTCATTTTGGGGTATATATATTTTTTAAGTTGTGGTGGGGAGGGCAGAATTTTATTTTCACACTGTATTTCTGGGATAGGTCATGCAAATGCAAGATTAATAGCCCTTTCAGTACTGTTTTTGCTGCAACTCATGAGTTCTGATACCTTTGTTTTTGATTTTTATTTCTTCATAAAAGTATGTTTTCTCTTATTAAATTCTTCATTGACTCATAGACCATATAGTAGCATTATTCACTCCAAAAAGGTTTTTTTTTGTTTTGTTTTCTTGATCAACACATTGGTCATTCAGTAGCATGGTATTTAACTCCATGATGTAAAAATTTTTAAACATTATTGTTGTTGATTTTGTTTTATGGCTTTTCATTTAAAGGAATGTATAGTTACTGTGTAATAGAGATGATCATATCCAGAAGTGAAGATACAATGCAGTATGTCTCTCTACTTATAAATCAAAGATGATTTATAAAACTGAAATATACCTTGACAATAGGATGCTGGACTCTGGCTATTGCTTGTACCTGCAATGTCATGATACACTTAAAATAGCAGAATGATAAATTTATGACTGTTTACAGAAGACTATACTATTGTAGTAATATAGGGGAAATCAGTGGGCAGAGGAAATTTGGATAGGGTAAGGGAAATCCCAAAGCCTATGTAATTATATGATTAAAAAATGCAATTAAAAGATAATATAAAAACCAAAAAAATTTTTTTAAAGGAATAGGTCTAACAGGATATATTCACATTGTTTTTGAGGTCTAAACTGGGAACAGTTGACTACTTTCATATCAAATTGGACTATCAAGCTCAACATTTACATCTCTCACTATGTGGTATGCCTATCATCTGTACAATCTTTACTGAAGTTAGAATTTTGTATCATAAAACTTTTTAAATTCAGGTGATTTGTCATTAAGTAATGCTAATAAAATATTACATGTTCCAATTAATAGGCATATGCCCATCTTTCCCAGAGTATCAACACAACTAAAGAAGACCACAGCATCCTCCCTGCCAAGGAGATATCAGTTTAAGTTTCATAATTATTGCTCATGAATCACATGGAAAATGAATCTTATAAAGTTGTCATGAGAATAAAACCAGTGTCTTTAGCATGCCTATCACAGTAACTAGACCAAAAACAACCTCTATAAGGTTATCCCTGTTCCTACATATCCTGTGCTTTTAAAGCAAATAAGTCATGGACTTATCAATAAAGTAAAACTTTATTGACATCTTAAGTGAAAAATTTTTTGTATTTTGTTTTCTTAACATATTGTTGGCTCTAATTTAAAATCTAAGTATGCAGTTAAAGAACGGTAAAACGCATGTTCAGCTTTTACTTCTGGAGCAAGGGTGTCATCTCCAATGTTGAGTAGTTTATGATTTGGGGAAGAATCAACTGACTTCCTTGAAGTTCACTTTTTTCATCATAAACAAGGCTGTAAGTAAGTACTCCATAAAGCATGCTAAAGGAAGAGTTTGCTTTTAATCATTTGGCATATTTCATTGTATACTTTTAAGTACCCAACATTAGCATATGGACATCTCTAGTAGTAATTTATCATTTTTCCTATACATTGACTTTGCATAGCTAATGTTTTCAAAAGAATACATGCAGTTAATTTATATTGGATTAAGTTTTCTATTGCATACCCAGATCTTTCTTCTTGTAAAGTTTTCAAAGCAAGATAATTTTAAAGACTAAAACAAACTATGTTCATTGAACACCTCTGACTACATTGCTTTCTAACCATTGACAGTGATATATAACGCACCCAGTCTTTTAGTGCAGAGGATCATAAGGTTAATCAGTCCAGGCAGAGTACATAAATTAGTTTTCTTTTTCTTTCTTTTTTTTTTTTTTTAGTATTTATTTATTTGAAAGTTGGAGTTGCAAAAAGAGAAAGAGACAGAGAAAGGCCTTCCATTTGATGGTCCATTCCCCAAATGACTACAACAGTTAGGGTTGGGCCAAACAGAAACTAAAAGCCTCTTCTGAGTCTTCCACTTGGGTGACAGGAGCCCAAAGTATTGGTCCATTTTTCTGCTTTTTTTTCCCTCAGGCCATTAGCAGGGAGTTGACTCAGATAGGAAGAAACTGAAACACAAATTGGTACAAGACGGGACGCCAGCATTGCAGACAGTCGCAAAGCCAGACCCCACATGCATTATTTTTCAGGTAGTAAAAAGTATTTCCATCCTCAGTTGTAAATGCAAACACACTGACAGTCTTGAGAAATTTGATAGGCAGAGGAATTAGAATATTATGGGGACCAAAGCAGAATCAAATAATTAGGGATGGGCAAATGGTACAATGCTAACACACTGGGGACACCCGTACACCTAACCTGAGTCAAAATTCAAACTCCAGGACAGTTTCCTGCTAATGTTTAAATATATGTACTCCTGCTATCTACATAGAATTCCAGGTTCCTGGTATAGCATAACTCTGGTTGTTGCAAAAATTTGGAGAGCTATTAACCAAACAGTAGCTCTCTGATTGCCAAATATATAAAGAATTTTTATAAAATAAATTGGAGCAGACATTGTGGTACAGCACGCTAAAATGCTGCTTGAGACTGATCCATTCCATACTGAGCACAGATTTAACTCTCAGCTCCTCTGTCTCCAATTCAATGTTTTGTTAATGAAGGTGGGAGGGAGCAGATGACAGTCTAAGTACTTGGGTTCTTGCCACTCACATGAAGTCCTACATGGAGTCCTGCCTCATAGAATTACTCTATCCCAACCTTGGCTATTGTGGGAATTCTTGAAGTGAATCAGCAGATATAAGACCCTTTTCTGTCCGTCTTCCGCATCTGTCACTATGTATTTTAAGGCTTAAAGAAATAATTGAGGGGCTAATGTGCTGGCATAACACACTAATCCTCTGCCCATGCCAGTTCATGTCCTGGTTGCTTTACTTTCTATTCAGCTCCCTGTTTATGGCCTTGGAAAGCAGCAGAGGATGGATCAAGTCTTTAGGGACCTGAACCTGTGTGGGAGACTTGGAAAAGGAGCCTGGTTTTGTATCAGCTCAGCTCAGCTCTGGCCATTGTGGCTTTTAGAGTGTAAACATGGGAATGGAAAATCTTTGTCTCTCCTTATCTTTGTAAAACTGTCTTTCAACTAAAAAAAAGAAATAAATTAAATAAATGAATAAGGTTGTCTAGCAACCAGGGAAATGCAAATGAAAACCATAATGCTATTTTTCATACCTCAGTGATAATGGCCTACATACAGAAATTAGCAATAATTGCTGGTGAGGTTGAAAGGGAAAAGCTACTCTAACCCTTCGCAGGTTGGAATGCAAAACAGTGAAGCAACTATGGAATTCAGCATGGAGATCCCACAGAGAACTGAAAATAGGTCTACCAGATGACCCAGCCATGCCAGTAGCAGGAATATATTCAAATGAAATGAAATCTGCATAGAGGAGCAGTACCTACAACCTCATGTTTATTCCAGCACAATTCATAGCCAAATCATCAAAGCAACCCAGATGGCCATCAACAATTGAATGGATAAAGAAAATGTGGCACATTTACTCCATGGAATACTACTTAGTCATAAAAATAATGAAATGTTATTGTTTGCCACAAAATGGGCCCAGGTGAAATTGTTATGGCAGTGAAATAAGTTAGTACCAAAAAGAAATATATTCTGATATGACAATACACAGCACATACACGCAAACCCTATAAACTCAGAGATTAGCATAATGGGAAACAATGGATGTATGCAATATACATCTTAGATTATATTCTTACAATATTTTCTTCTATTTCCTATATTTACCATGTCACGGTACATTTTATTATCAGAAAAATAAGCCTGTAACAATAAAATGAATGACCACGGCATTGTAATAACTTGGGCATAAATACAGGAAGAGAGAAGTGGAAGAGGGACAATTCTATATGCATGTAAATCTGCATCATGGGAAAAATATAAATCTTTACCGTAAAAAATTTGTAAGAAGGAAACAATGAATAAAATATTAATCACTGGGTAGTGGAAATGATTTCTTGGGACTGAGTAGGACTATAAAATGGAGTAAAATGTTGGGCTTAGAAAATAGCTGAAAATATACAAAGAAACACTGTTTTACAAGTACATAAAAAAAATAGGGGCTGGAGTTGTAATGCTGTAGGTGAAGTTGCTGTTTGCAATGTCTACATACCAAATAAGATTGCCAGTTCAAGTCCCAGCTACTCCACTTCCAATCCAGCTCTCTGCTGATATATCTGGGAAGGCAGCTGATGATAGCTAACTGCCTGGTTATTTGCAACCCATTTATCTCTTTCCTCCTCTCTCCCTGTCACTCTACTTTAAAATAAACAGGTCTTTATAAAGAAAGAAATATCAACACACTTGGTGAGATATTGTTCCTCTACTGGCAGTGGATGTCCCATAACTCAAAGCCAAAAGAGAAGACCAGATAGTCATTTAATAAGGTAAAATCCAGGTGACTAGGAAATGATTAAAGACTCAAACCCTTAGTTCAACATCAAAGCAAGTAAATTAACATGCATGCCAGGGGATTACTTTGAACATTTATGGATATTTTCAAAAAATGACAGTTACTCATGGTATATTGGTAACTTTCATGATCTGTACCAGTCAGGAAGAGGTTTCCAGCTTATAAGTCTAAAGGATCAGCCTGTCTAAAGGAAATCCATCCACAGGTGGCAAAATGCCGTGGACTAAATAATGTGAATCATAAAAAATTTCTAACCTAATATGTTATAGATACTGGTATTTCTCTGTTCTTAGAATCACACTATAATTATAGCAAGGAATCTAGTAACCCTGACTTTCATAAAATGATAAAAAAAAATATCATATGTTTAAAATGTTTAAAATATACCTTCTATTTTTGTTGTACAAAAGTATTCAGATGAAGATGCTGGCTAATACCAAAAATTCAGATGAATTTAATATGTGATAATGTTTCTCGCTTTCTGCCATTTTGAAGTAAAATATTCAGAACCACAAGGTGCTGACAGACCCAAAGACAAAGAAAATGCCACATTAGAGGGTGGCAATATAGTGGCAACTGAGGAAAAAAAAGTGATTTTTTTTTCAAATGTATATTGCAGGAAATATCTTATTAGGAAAAGAGTACACAACAATTCAAGGACAATGCTGTTCATTTATAATATTGACCTCTTTAAATACTGCTCTATTATTGTATTGAAGTGCTCATGAAAAACAGAGATGTTTATTTGTTATTTTCTAGACAAGGTGAAATTTATTCAAAGACTTGGGGTTTCCATAGTCATTTTTTTCATTTGTTTGTAGATACCTAATGGGAAAAGACATTACCTGGGGACTTTATCTAATGAGACGGGAAACACCTGTGATATAACTGCTACCCTTCAAATTTCAGTTCTAAAACACTTCTAGCAAAATTGAGTGAAAAATTACTATCTTCATTAAGAATTAAGGGAAAAAACAGAAGCAGTTTTTGATGTTACTCTAATAAGATGACTGTAACATTCTCATTAGTAGAAACAGTTGGTTTAGTTGACACTTAAGGAAATAATACTGGCATGTTGTTGTTAATTTACTCATTTATTTGCCCAAATATTCCTGAATACCCACTCTATACAAAGTGGTGACAGGGTCTGTTGGGGATTACAATAGTAATAAAGTACAATCCTTGTGTGATTTAGTAGAATCACTTAGTTCCAAGGATACATGAGATTCTATAAGAAAAAAACTATTTTTTTACATATGAAAAGTAAAATTTGTCCCATAGTGATAATTATAACATTGATTTGACTTTGTGGAAGGCTTAATAATGTTTGTAAAACTGAGAAAAATGGGGCCAGAGCTGCTGCCTAGTGCAACAAGCTGCTGTTTGCAATATCAGCCTTATACGTCACAAGTGGTGGTTGCTCCTTTCTATCCAGCTTCCTGCTGTTGTACCTGGGAAGGGAGTAGATGATGGCCCAAGTATTTGAGTCCCTGCCACCTGTGTAGGAGAGCTGGATGAAATTCCTGGATCCTTAAAGAGACTTTGAGGTATTCCCAGACCAGATTCTTGTATGTATTAGCAAGCATAGGGCCTGGCACAGTTCATCACCCCAATCAGCTGGTGGTTGTAATTGCTGGGTTGGTTCTGTTTCTAGCCCTGTCTTCCACTGGAACATCTATCACAGAGGACAGAAGTAGTCAATCAACCACCTCAGCTATATGTTGGCAGTGAAAATACTGGGCAAATGGAGGCTCTAAGAAGGACTATGTCAATCAGTGGAATCTTCAACGACCACATCATGCTTGGAGCAGCGAGAGTGGCAGCAATTCATAACTGTTGGACTATCAAGATCACTTGAGCAAGACCCTTGGAGCAAGCCCCACATCTGGGACCTGCAGTGGGTAGGAGACTGGGTGGGGCTTCTCCCTTAAAATCTGCTTTTACATCAGATATATGAAGGAAACAATAAATACGTAAATAAATAAACAAACATTAAAAAAAATATTCTCAACCACACTAAAAAAAAAAAAAAAAAAAAAATCCTGGCTCCTGGCTTTGGCCTGGTACAGCCCTAGCTGCTGCAGCCATGTGTAAAGAAGAATTGGGTGGAAAATCTCTGTGCCTTTCTCTCTTGCTCTGCCTCTCAATAAGTAAATATCTTTTTGTAAGACTTGAGAGGAAGTGTGCAGTTTCTGCTGCTTTCCACCTCGCTCTGCATTTCCACCACACTGATGTTCTGTGAACACCTTAGACTTGGGCTTTTGCTGTTGCTGTTTTGTGTCACTAGGACTCTTCAGCTGCTTACTGAGCTCCTTTATTTCTGCTCTGATGCCGCCTATTAAAGACACTTCTGACCACCTTATAGAGTATCTCCTTGTTAAGCTTGTGACTGCAAAGTGAAATGAAACTATGTTAATATAAAAATTAGGGGAAAGGGATATAAGGAAGCAAAAGGGAAGATGGGAAGCATCACCCTTTCTTAAATTTGCATTGTAAATTATGTGAAATTTGCTCGTGCTATATAAACAAAATTTGGAAAGAATATCCTTCCTTTGACTTTTTTTCTGTCCTTCTTGATTTCCTTTCACAGCAAATCTTATAACACAATAATAGGCAGTGGTGAAAGGTACTGCCTCATTATCTTTTAGTCAAAGTTTTATCAAGGCCTTACAGTTCAACAACAGTTCCGATGCCTGATCCAAGTTCCTAGGCTCAATCACAGCTCAACTCCCAGTTCCTGCCTCCTATGTTAGAGCCCTAGAAAACAGAAAACAATGGCTCAATTAGTTGGGCTTCTACTATCAAAATCAGACACACAGAGGGAGTGTCCTTATTTCAATGTCCACCATTCAGGCCTTTGAAGAATGAACCAGCTCTTCACTGTCTTAGCTGTAGTTTATAAAGTGCTCCAAAGAGTCTGGAAAATGGAATTTAAACATAAACTCATTTTGGTATAATTTTTTTCATATCTATGTATAATTTCTAAAAATATATATATTCCACAAACTTTTTGAGTACTTCTCAATACTTTCTAAATGAAGAGGGGGAATAAATAAAGAGGCAAAGGGAAAAGGAAGTCTACTAAATTCTAGAAAAAGTAAGAATGCTGAAAATAGCAATGCTCAGAGTTCTGGGAGCTGTCTGGCAGGACTCAGCCTGCCTGCACCCAGCCCTTGGAAAATAAGCCAGGATCTGGTCCCCACAAACCACAACGGCATTTTCCAATGTGGATGCCAATTCCTGACCCACACATTGGAGGCCAAACAGACAGGGCTTAACAACAGCTCTTTACAGATAGATCAGTGGGAAACCGAAATTGTGGGTTGAAATTGTGGGTTGATTGGTTTTCTTATCTGCTATGCCACAGAATGTCCTCCAATACATACCCTCATCAGGGCAGGTTTGGGTTCCAGCTTCTTAATACACCAGCTGAATACATGCTAAAATATTCTAGCTGTTTTGTGCAATAAAGGTGAAATATTGTTATCTAGAGTTAGTGAACCCCAATTGTTCATAAGCAAAAAATTTAAAAAGTTATTCTGTTTTTCTAGGTCCTAATAATGTGAGAAGCATAAATTACTAAGCTTTCCTAACACAACCCCTCCAAATTCTTAGAAAGTAATTTTCAGAGAAAGTAATTTTTAACAGAAAAAAGGAGTGCATGTTATATAGCACATATTTCTTATTATGTTAATATACAAGTAATGACAGTATCAAAGACATTGTACAGGGATAACAATATGAACAAGTTATGATTTCTAGTCCTTCTTTCATAAGAAGTATTTAGGTATAATTTGAAAAATATGCATTGATATATTTTCATCTACCTGAAAGGCAGAAGAATGAAGAGGGAGATGGGAAGGAAGTATGGAGAGGGATACAAAGGAAAAAAAACAACACTGTCACTGGTTCACTTCCCAAATGATCACAACAGCAAGAACTAGTCCAAGCTGAAGCCAGGAGCTTGGAACTCCACCTAGGTCTCCCACGTGAGTAATAAGAATATAAGTATCTGAGTGGTCATTGTTGCTCCCCAGGATGTTCTAGCACAAACTTGATCAAGAGTGGAAGAGCTAGGCCAAAACCACTGCCGTGAGGCAGTGGCTGAGTCCTCTGCTTCTCCAGGCTCAAGAGCAATCATCCCTCAGGGTGAGTAGCCACTAGGGAAACTTAGGAACTGGATTAATGTCCTAGCTCCACCCTGTCGACTAGTCTGGGAGGATTTTGGACCTTGGGGCTGGGGGCGGCTTGAAACCCACCCCCCAGAGTGGCAGCTGTGGGAGGTGCCCATGTCGGGCCAGATCCAAGACTGGGGACTCAGGCCAAAGCCACTGTAGCAAGGCAGTGGCTAAGTCCTTGGCTTTGGGCGGCCAGTACCCCAAACAGTGCCAGGCTCTGTCTGCTGGCCACCCAGCGGCGAGCTCTGGGGATTTTATGATATGAAATAGCTGCTTAGGGACACCCATGAGTAAGGCCAGCTTTAGTGTAGGTGAGACAGGAATTCCTGGTGATTCCCAGTAACAGGGACATGAAACTTTAGGGTAAGAGTGGGACTGAGACCTGAAGGTTTGAAGGGGAGCGCCCATAAGATCTATTTGAGCCAGATTGAAACACCAGCCAAATTAGGAATCCTGAGAATGGCTATTAGCATAGAGTTCACTGACTGCCACACACCAGTCCACTCCAAAGCTATGGATGGGGGCCTGTCTAGCTGGGCACCATAACTTGACTGGGTGGTGGAACAGCGGACTGGTCACATTTGGCAGGGTCAAGACACTTACCAGCACGAGAGAATTTGGTCGGGGGGTAAACTGTATGGGGGAAGTGTGGGCCTAACCCTGTGGAAATATAAGTCCTGCAGGTTAGCTCGCGGGCTGGGGTGGTGAGGGGCTAAGCTAGGAGTGGCCATGGCACCTGTCATCACTTATGGGTAAAGGAACCAATGGCATTCTGGTCAGGTCAAGACAGCATCACCTGAAGGAGCACCCTAAAACAAGATGTGGAATGGGCCGAACTGCAACTGGAAAGGGGCAGACTGGGCAGGGCCAAACAAATTTTAACTCACAATAAAAAATAGAAATCAGATGGAGCACATGTCATTCCAACCCAGGCTCTTACAACAACTGGTCTATAGGAGGCAGGGATATTATGCCACAGCATTGAAGGCAAAGGCTGAGACAAGTGAGGGGAACACCTGTGGACCTCATGTGAGCTAGATCGGGGAAGGGCCTGATTGCACCATTCTGAACAGTCAGCCCAAACAAAGTTAGAGTGGGCAAGTGTTGGTAGGGCTTTGCCATATCATCAGATGGCAGAGACTGGCACCAGGGGCAAATTCTGTTAAGTTAAATGCCAGAACCACCTGCAGAGTGTGCAATCCAGAAGTTGGAGTGGCCTAGTAGGGAAATAGTGGGCACCTCCCTCATGGGTAACTACTTCCACAAAAGAGCACGAAAATCAGGACAGGGGCAGGGTTGCTAAACAGAAGGGCACCTGCCAGTATGTGTATGGGCTGGATAGTAGGCTGGTTGGGTCGAATAAGGCTTCAATGCCCATTGATAAGTACCAGAGCTTAATGGGGGGTGAAACAGACTGAACAAGCCTGCAGTACAGACTTGCATGCATGGGAACTAGGGAAGGGAGCAGGCCTAGTGGGGGTTATGAGGAGTCGCCCCATTTGGGCTGCAGCTCCACTGGTTTGTATGAGGACCAAGTATGAAGTGGGTAGGATTGAGCTGGACCACAATACCCACTGGTCCAAGTGGATGACAGGGCCGGAAACAGAACAATCCAGCAGAGACCGGTCACATTAAGAAGGAGCATGACCTTAACAAACATGCTAGAGAACCATATCCAGGGGAAGAGTCTGTGGGGAATGTGTGGGCCAAACCCTATGGAAATTCCAGCCCCACAGGTTACTTCAAGAGAAGGAGTGGTGGTGGACTAAGACAGGTGTGACTGGGGAGCCTGCCATTGATCACACATTGGAGAAACGACGGCAGTCTGGCCTAGTCGGGCCAGCAGTGCTTGAGTGTGCATCCTGAGTGGGGTGTGGGGTGGGCTGGACTGCAACCTTCACCAGCTCATACAAGGCCAAGGGGAGGGCCAGACTGAGCTGGGCACTGGCCTAAAGCCCAGTGACATGTATGACAACTGGGTCTGGGAGGGGGTCAGGGGGAGAAACTTGGGAAGCTCCCCTGGTGAGTTATAGCTCCCACTGGTGAACAGGTGGTCCAGACCTAAGGGTTGGAAAGGCTGGGCAAAGTAGCATCAACAGCTCGTCAGTGTATGAAAAGGCGATGGAATGGGCGCACCGGGCAGTACTGAGCAAACTTTAGCCCACAAGTAAGATTGGAAAACAGGTTGGGGCACAGGTAATGCCCAGCTAGGTTTTTGCACCAACTGGTCTGCGTGAGCCACGGATACTGAGCCACAGTGTCTAAGGAAGGGGTCACAACAGGTGAGGGGCTGTGCCAAGTTGAGTCAGAGCAACCACTGGCATGTGTGTGATCTATGGCTAGGAACAGGCCCGATTACAGGCCCGGTTGGGGAGCTAAGGGGACACCCTAGCTGGGTGGAGGTTCCCACCAACGGGCACACAAGCTCGAATGGGGCTGCATTTTGGTCAGGATACATTTGTAGTCTCCCTTGACACAAGTGTGGACTGGGACAAGACGCATCAAGCCAGGCCAGGCCAGACTCCAACACCTTCTGGTGTTCTGGAGGACCAGGGTAGATGTGGGACAGACCAGGCTAGAACTCAACCCCAACTGAGCCATATATGTGGGTATGGACGAGCTGTGGCTGGGCTGAAACATCCAACAGTAAGAACCAGAATGGGTTAAAGGCAGTCAGGAAAAGCCACTGATCCTGCTAGGACAGGAGGTGAACTGAGTAGGGCTGGCTCATGGTCCCCCTGGCATGCAAGAAATCTGGAACTTGCAGGGGTTCTGATGGAGGAGCCTGGGCAACTCCTCTGGCAGGACACAGACCTGGCAGGTAAGTGCAAGAAGCATGAAAGGAAACAGCCAGAGGTCATGGAAAGTGTCCCACAGGCATACATTTGGCATGGGTCAGGGGCAAACCAGGCCTAATCAGTTCACGTCATCCACTGGCAAATCTGAAGGCCAGAACAGAGTGTGGGTTGAGCCAGGTTCGGTCGCGACAAAAGCAGTACACAACATGGAATGCCAAGGTGAGGCTGCCTGTGCCAGATGTGACTGCAGCACCCAACCAGCACACATGAGAACCAGCAAGGGAAGGGGCAGAACCGGCAGGGGAATAAGGGGTGGTTCTCTTGCTGAACAGCTACTCCCATTGGAGAGCATGAGCTGGGATGGGGACAGACTAGACTAAGCATGGCTACAACACCTGTGCACCTCATGTGGACCAGATTAGGGAAAAACTAGGCTGGGCTGATTATTCCTACAGGTGCAAGCATAAATTAGAGTAGGTAAGGGTTGGTTGAGCTTAGCCGCAGCATCAGCTGGCAGAAGCTAGCACTGGGGGCTAGTTCTGTCAAGCTAAACCACAGAACCACCTGGAGAGTGCATAATCTGGGAGTGGGAGTGGCCTGGGAGGGAAATAGTGGGCTCTTCCCTCTTGGGTTACCACTCCCACGGGAGGGCACGAAAACTTGGACAGGGGCTGGGATGGCTAGATAGACACACCCAACAACATCTGTGAAAGGCTGGATAGTTGAGCTGGTTAGATGGAACAAGGTTTTAATACCCATTGGCATGTATGAGAGCCAAATGGGGTGTGGGACAGACTGGACTAGACTGGACTAGTCTGATACACACACCAGCAAACCAGGGTTGGGGGGGTGGCAGGCCTGGTGTGGGTTATTGTGGGTTGCTCTGGCTGGGCTGCAGCTCCCACTGGTTTATGTGAACGCCATGTAGGTGCTGGGCAGAACCAGGCTGGACTGTAACACCCATTGGTTCCAGTGGAAGACAGGGCTGGCAACAAAAGCAACCCAGCAATGGCAACCAACAGCTGATTGGGGCAATGGACTGTGCCGGGCCCTCTTCTTGCTAGTACATACAAGAATCTGGTCTGGGAACAGCTCAGACAAAGTTTCTTTGGGGATCCCCCTAATCGAGCTTTCAGACTCAGAACACTAACCATCAAACTACAGAGGACAGAACAAGTCAATCAACCACCTCAGCTATATGTTGGCAATGAAAATACTGGGCAAATGGAGATGCTATGATGGACTATGTCAATCAGTGGAATCTTCAACGACCACATCGTGCTTGGAGCAGTGAGAGTGGCAGCAATTCATAACTGTTGAACTATCAAGATCACTTGAGCAAGACCCTCGGAGCAAGCCCCACATCTGGGACCTGCGGTGGGCAGGAGACTGAGTGGGGCTTCTCCCTTAAACTCCTTTTACATCAGATATATTAAGGAAACAATAAAAAAAGAAAAGAGTAGAAGAGCTACAACTTGAACTGTCACTCTGGTATCATTTTTAAACATGCCAAACACTGGCTAAATCCACTGAGTGTCAATGTCCTTTCTCTGAGGTATAAGATATTAAAAAAAATCCACACACATGTAATGTATATAATGCATTAATGAGGTTAAGTCTTGAGATTTGCATATATTGGTAATAACATCATCACAATCATGGTAATAAACAGATCTATCACTTTCAAGATTTTTTTTAATCCACCTGAGAGGGAAACACATACATTTTCCATTGCTTAATTCTGAATGCCACAATATCCAGGGTGGACCAGGCTAAAGCTAGAATCCTGAAACTCCTTCCAGACCTCCAGCTGGATATTAGGGACCCAAGACTTCAGCCATTATCCACTGCCTTCCCAGGCTCATTAGCAAGAAGCTGGAGTAGAAGCAAAGTAAGTGAGACTCCACCCAGCACTCCTATATGGGATGCAGGCATATAAACCTATAGCTAAACACAGTATGCCACGCCTACTACCAAAAGTTTTACTATGTTCCTTTGCTATATTTTGGATGATGGTGAGAAGAATATTACAGATATTTTCAAAAACTGTTTGTGTATGTTAGGGAGAGGGAGCATATAGCAGTTAAGATGCTATTTAAGATGCCTGCATTGCACATTAGAGTTCCTGGATGGAGCTCCTGTGTCTCTGCTTTCCACATAGCTCAAGTTCATGTGCACCGTGGAAGCCAGCAGATGATCAGCACCCACATGGGAGATCCAGACTGAGTTCTAAGCTCCCGGCTTCAGTTCCTTCAGCTCAGGGCAGCCCTGATTGATGCAAGCACTTTGGACGTGAACCAGAGGATGAACGATTTCTCTCTGTCTGCCGGTTTACATTTTAAGTAAAATCAAAACAAATAAATAAGGGTTATTTTTAATGCTTTTGTGAAATGTTTGGTAACACATCCACTAATTATCTGTATGGAATATATCCAAGTATGTCCTTGGAAGATAAATATGTTAAAAAACAGTACGAGGTTACATATAAGATTTATTTTTCAGAAGAAATGTACTTATTACTCAAACTTAGTGAACCTTATAAGATTTTGCAAAGATCTAAAACCTTCTGAATCATACTTAGAAACAAATTTCAACTTATGCTCTTTTACAACTTCTCTCTAAAAGTAGGTGTTGGTTATTATAAGATGTTATAATAGAACCTCAGCAGTTACCTGAACGGCTCTCAGGACAGAATTCTCACATACCAAGCTCAAAACCCCTCAAAACTAGGCTAACAAAATTTTGATTTTAAACATCCATCTGTTTGCGGAATAAAATGTTTTTAGCTTGTTCATAGAAACCATTTGTCAGTGCCTATAATCAAATACTTTACCAACAGAATGTTATCCAGCCCAGCAGCGTGGCCTAGTGGCTAAAGTTCTCGCCTTGAACGCACAGGGATCCCATATGGGCGGCGGTTCTAATCCCGGGAGCTCCGCTTTCCATCAAGCTCCCTGCCTGTGGCCTGGGAAAGCAGTTGAGGACGGCCCAAAGCTTTGGGGCCCTGTACCCACATGGGAGACCTGGAAGAGGTTCCTGGTTCCCGGCTTCGGATCAGCTCAGCACAAGCTGTTGCGCTCACTTGGGGAGTGAATCATCGGATGGAAGATCTTCCTCTCTGTCTCTCTTCCTCTCTGTATATCTGACTTTGTAATAAAAACAAAATAAATCTTAAAAAAAAACAAAAAAACCCCAAAAAAACAGAAAGTTATCAAATGTTTAAAATGAGACAGTCCATAAAAATGATTGTATAATTATAATTTTCTTCAAAAACAAAGTATATTATCAGTTTCTACTGGAGCTTTAGGTGCAGTGTTTATATTTAAGCTATTATCACAATACATGTTGATTATGACATACAGTTACTATGTGTGAACTATATTACTGAGCACCCCCTTATTCATGAGACATGAAAGTGACTCTTTTACAGTCTTCAAAAGCAGGCACCATTATTTTTTTTAACAAAGTCTGCCTTTAAAATATCTGAGACTGCAATTCTGAAAAACATCTAGAAGAAATGCTTTCTGTATACACACTAATTCAGTTGAAATCTATTTTTCTCTTTATTTTTAAATGATTTATTTATTTTTATTGCAAAGTCAGATATACAGATAGGAGGAGAGACAGAGAGGAAGACCTTCCAGTCAATGATTCACTCCCCAAATGACCGCAGTGGATGGAGCTGAGCCAATTCAAAGCCAGTAGTCAGAAGCTGCTTCTGGGTCGCCCACATGGGTGCAGGGTCCCAAAGATTGGCTGTATTCAACTGTTTTCCTAGGCCACAAGCAGGGAGCTGGCTGGGACCGGGGGGGGGGGGGGGGGGGGGGGCAAGGGGTGGCTCTGGGATTAGAATCAGTGCCTATAGAGGATCTAGCCGCTAGGCTACTGCGCCAGGTCCTATTTCTCTGTATTTTTAAACACTGTGTAAAAACATTTCCCTAAAATTTTTGAGCTGGCATGGTGGCACAGCAAGCTAATACTCTGCCTGCAGTGCCAGCATTCCATATGGGTACTACCTTCAGTCCAGGCTTCTCCATTTCCAATCTAGTTTCCTGCTAATGGCTTGGGAAAAAGTAGAGGAAAATGATCCATGTGGGAGACACAGAAGAAGCTCCTGGCTCCTGGCTTCTGATGAACTCAGCTCTAGTTGTTGTGACCATTTTAAGAGTGAATTAGTAGATGAAGATCTTTCTCTGTATCTCCTTCTCTCTCAGCTATAACTGACTTTTAAGCAAAAATAAATAAATATTTAAAAAAATAAATATCTCCCAAAATTTGGGAATATGAGTTGCGAATTTTCAAAGACAGTATTTAGTATAGTTTTCCACAGCATTCATTTATGAAACTTAGATGAACTGTGAGAAGCTATTCCCAGCTGATTCCTGCATCTGTGTGTATGTATGTATGTGCATTTGCGTGGAGAAACAATGTATTACATTAATAAGGAAACGAATTCATCAGATCTACTTTGCAATACTGTATTTCATGAAAAAAAGTATTTATAAAATTTGATCCCATACTACTTATAGGACAAATTTTAGTTCCTCACCATCATCACAAAAAAATAAAGACATGATTTAGCAGTATTTATTCATTCTATTCAAAATGTACTCCTGGCTAATAAATTATCTTTACTCCATGCAATAAAGAAAGTAGTGTAGCAGAAAGTATCATCATTGGGTGGAATCTAAACCAATATATGGAAATAATTATTTTCTTATATAATTTTCTCTTATTTTTATCTCAATTGTGTTTGTGGATTTGTTGTGTATTGATATATATATATATATATATATATACACACACATATATTTTAATTTCTAAGGAATAGATCCTTAAGAAGGTGATATAAAACAATTTCACTAGATTCTAAATGGCTATTTTATGACCAATTCATAAAAGTTGATAGATAATGCATCAAGGAAAATTACCCCAATTTTGAAAAACAGCATGTAACACAGGGAAACCAACTCAGTATATTACACATGGAAAATTTCATTTAAAAAAAATCTGTGGAACTTTGTACTTCTATTTTAATAGATCTGTCTAAACTTACTTTCTTTTTCAATCCCAGTGTCCCATTATTGATACTAAATTTGAGCTGAAAGTGAATTTCCACCACCAGCATATATATCAAATATTTAGAAGATGAGATATAGGAGACAAAGAAGAAAGGCATCCATTGCTGGTAAGTGTGTTAGGTTAGTAAAACTGTAGATGTACTCCATTTAAATTTGCACAGAAACAACTAGGATTATAGTTATAACTATGTATTCTGATAAATGATACAGAAACCTTATTTTTTAAAAAATTCCAAGATTCTCAAATACTTGACGTAACAAACAGAAATCATAAAATCAGTAAGGATAAATTACAATTAAAGCAATGATATATTTTCTTTATGTATTTTTTGTCATTGTTATTTTCTATTATACAACTTATAAAATTCTCCGAATAGTATTTTTTCACAATAACACATGGTATTTTGGGTTCCCTATTATTTTACTTAACTGTTTTTTAAAAAGCAGGAACAGGGGTCAGCATCCTGATAGAGCTGGTAAGCCCTCTGTCTATGATGGCCACCCACATCTCATGTAGGAGTCAGTTCCTGAGTCAGCCAGTCCACTTTAAAGCCAACTCCCTTCAAATGGCCTAGGGAAGAGGGTCCAAGAGTTTGGGCCTCTGCTACTCACATGGGAGACCCAGACTAAGCTCCTGGCTCTGCCCTGGTGCAGCCCCTTCTTACGTGGCAGTCTAGGAAATGAACCAGCAATGAAAGCTATTCGTTGGGTAGTTGCTCATGTGCTGTCTCCCCCAAATCTGCCTTTCAAATAAATAACAAGGCTTAAAAATTAATAAAAACAGCAACATGTTTTCACTTATAGTAAGTGGATAAAGAGTAAAAAAGAACTATTTCTCAGTGAAACTGAAAAAGATATAATCCAATTGTATATATAATGTCAACTTGGAATTTTTCTATGGCAGATTGTGTTGGCTGGCACAGCTTGAGACATTTCCTCTACCGTGGTATCGCATGTTTTATTGCTCTCCAGAAATGCTTCAGTCCTCCAAATTTCATTCCACCTTTAGCTGCCATGAGCTGATGGCTTTCCCTGTTGTCTAATGCCATTTCCTCAACATTGAGTGAAGGAACTCCATTTTGTAGGATGGCAGGACACCAAAACTGCTCTCTCATATTCCACAAAAGTATTCTACCCACATTCTCTATAGGCTCAGCCATAAATCCTCATGTCAGTATGATTTTATGTATTTAATATCCATTTTATTATGACTTTGTCATCTCAAATGGTCATAAATAGTCCTGAAGAAGATACTGCAATATTTCCATGTAAGAATCACTTAGCAAGCATGTGCTATGTAAAATGAAGGACCAACTTCAGTTAGTGCAAAGACATGCCCTGACAGATTACAACAATGTATTATTATTATATATGTATTATTATAGCAGCAAATTTTATAAGTCCTGATTCATGAAATACTTTAGTCCTTCCACATGAAACATGATGGCAAACTTCTTTATCATAAAAATGTTATTAGCCATTTGATAAGAAATACCATTAGTTCAAGCAGATCATTTAATAAGTTAAATTTTCAAACAAAAGTTAACAGCAAAACTACTTGTTTATATCTTTAAATGTAATATAGAAATATAAAGCCAGAAATCTTAGTATCACAGAGTCTATGTGCGGGTATAGCAAAATTTTAGAATAAAATTAATACTATAATTTACCAGTTTCAATTTTGACTCCTTCCAAAAATACCTATGGAACTTCATGCATTAGACCCTGAAATCTCCCTGCATTTCCTTAGTGAGGGCTTTCAATCTGTGAGCCAGTTTACTCACTATGCCTAAAGGAAGCACCAACTTAAATCACGTGGACCAATGATCTACGGCCTTACCCTCAGCTGACTATTATCAACTGAGCTCATTCAAGTGTCCCTATTGGTTAAAAACCAGTATTTTAAATTTGATTAATAACTACTGAGTGACCCTAGCATTCTGGGTTAAAGATACAAGCTTATATCTAATATAATCATCACTGTAAATTAGGAGTCACTCACACTAAAATCATATTAACTTATGTATTCCAAATACATTTTAATCCAGTTGTAGTCACTGTCTTCCTAAGAATACATTGTAATCTATTTACCTTTAAGCAAATTATTGCCCGCATTGCTGAGAGATGGAAAACATCTGAGGCTATTTTAATTTCACCTCTTCAAATTTATACCACAGAGTCATATATATACTGGATGTTCAACAGACGGAAAAAAAAAATGACAAGACAGACATACATTTGCAGGGCTGCGAGCTCTCTGGAGAAATGTCTCACATATTTGTAGTGTACTGTTTTTTACATGAATATACAGGACATCCTCATTTAATACTGGCAGGCACTATTCTGATCAATACTAAAGACATGATCTAGGCTCTTTGGAGCATTCTGTGTGCAAATTCTCAAAATACTCACATTCTGTAAAAAAAGCAGTATGAAAGAAACCAGGTACTAGGATAAATGGGTAAGGGTCAATCCAGTTTCCACCAGACAATCAAGAACGACCTCTCTGCAACAGAGATCTTTGAATTGAGATTTGATGTTTTAGAAGAAAGAAGCCAGCCATGCACAGAGCTGAAAGAGTGCTCTGAGCACAAGGTGAAGCATTTAAGAAACCTTTAGCAGGCCAGTGTTACAGCCTGCTGTCCCAGATGCTCCATTTATCATCCAGCTCCCTGCTATATGCCCCCTTGGGAAGGCAGCAGAAGATGATGGCAAATGCCTGGACCCCTGCCACCCCTGAGGGAGATACAGTTGGTGTCGGCCCAGTCAGTTCTGGTCACTGCTGCCATCTTAGGAGCAAACTGATGAATGGAAACTCTCTCACTCTTTCTCTCTCCCTTGTTTCTCCTTGTCCCCTTCCCTTTCTTTTAGTCTTCCCTTCTCTCTGTAATGCTGCCTTTGAAATATAACTTAGGTTGATATTGCTTCAAAGGTTCCAGGCGTTAACAGATCAGTATGGCAGGAGTCCATGAAAGAGAAAAGATAGCTTCTAAATGAGGATGGAGAGATGGGACAGATCAAGAGAGTGAATTCTATGTCTGAGAAAATAATTACTGCTGTGAATAATCGGTCTCAATGCCTCTATGCTTATTCCTTTTGAGAATGCAGCTGTGAGATTAAAAAAAAAAGATTTACTTATGTATTTGAAAGGCAGATTTACAGAGAGGGGGAAAAAAGAGAAAATTTTCCATCTGTTTATTCCCCAAGGGCCACAACCACCAGGTCTGAGCAAGGCCAAATCCAAGAGTCAGGCGCTTTATCTGGGTCTCCCATGTGGGTAGAAGTGGCCCAAGCAGTTAGGCCATCTTTCACAGCTTGTGGAAGCGCACTAACAGGCACCGGATCAGGAGTAAAGCAGATAGGACCAGACCCAGCATGCATGGAATGCCAGTATTACAGGTGCCTTAACTCCCTGTACCACAATGCCAGCCCTAAATGAATTTCAGGGAACATACAACGATGTCAGTGTGTATGAGAAGTGAATTGTCAGCGAACAAATTATGGAATCAGAGAAACTAATTTGGAGGTTGTATCGGGATTCCAGGTAAAGTGTGATGGTAACTTGAACTAATTTGGTGGTAGTATAGACTCAGAAAGGATGTTGGAAGGGATGTACTTGGGAAATATGATGAAACAGATACCCATGTGGTAGACAAGATTGATACGTTTGTATGTCTATCATATGGATACCTGTGATACAAAGGGATGAAATGGAGTCATAAAAAAGTCATTGAAGGTTACTTCAAAACTTAGGGATTGGTAGAGACAATCATTCAGATAAGGAAGACTGGCAGAAAGCCTCTGAGACAGTTTTAGGCCAAAGGCAAAAGTTATTTCCATTATAACATCTAGAGTGATCCATTTACATTAATAAATTTTAAACTACTTTTGAGGCCATGACTTCAACAATATTGTATGAATTCTTCCATCACTTAATAGTCTTTTGCATATTTAATAGGAACAGAAATCAGATTACTATATATTTTTATGATTCACACGAAATTCTATTTTTCTCTTGTTACAATGTGTTTTGATCATGTTAAATAAGGCGAATACATTCCATTGACTCTGCTTCTGAATTTCTTGTGTTTTCTTTGTTGCCAAAACTTAGTTCAGCAACAGGTAGCAAAACATCAGCATTACCACAGGAGGACTCCCAAAAGTATCTGCAGGCCCTAGAGGATATAAATAAGGAGGCATAGGCTTGCTTTGGGCACAGAGCCAGGCCTAACTCATCTTTATTCTGTAAAAGCATCAGCTAGCCCGTGAGCACAGCCTAACATATAGCAAGCCTCCATAAAGATAGCCTCCTGCATTCCATGATTAGCCAGTAGGTTATTTCTAAGCAGGGAAACCTCCCTTTAAATATGTCAAAAGCAAGCAAACTTAAGCAAAACTACTGCCAGTTGTCCAAATAAGGATCATTGTCCATTAGATCAGATGCTACATTTTGTCTAGTAGTCAGCTGTGAATGAGCTAACCTTACAATCATGTTAACTATACAGGGCCAGATAAAAGTAGCTTTCAAATTATTAGCATTCTTTTAGAAATGTGACTATAAATTATAAGGTGAATTCTATTATAAATATTTAAAACTAATGTGGAAAGAATTTGAAATCTATTGGATTCAACAATTTAATGAGTGGATTTGGTTTGCGAATTATATATGGTGCTAATGATGTTAAAAGAATAATACAAAATATATTTCCATGATTTGAAAAAGAATAACTTTAAGTTCATAGGGAAGAAGAAATAGTTAATAGTATTAATTACATTTTTGCAAAGAACTAAACTTCCCAACAACTGATTCTCCAATCAGTAACCATAATTCAATCTTGACAAAAATAAAATGCTTACTGATTTTATCTGTCTTATCTGAATGAACTGAAGATCTCCCCTAAGCTTCCCTCATGAAAATAACTTCTCTTGAGAAGATACAATTTACTATGAACGTTGCTACTTCAAAAGCATCTCTAAAAATAATGAAAATGTTACTATAATCATAAAAACTGACACAAGTTCCAGGCTTGTAATCTTGCTTTTGTCTTATCAGAAGGAACAAAACATCTGATTATTTTCCAAAAAAGTAAATGCAATTTTTGTTTATGTTGATCACAAGTTAATGTGATTCTGAATCATTTGAATTTCACTACTAGGTGCTTATTCTATTCGCTTAGAGAAAACGTTGGAGAAATCAGGGCTAAGCTGTCTCCTCAATCATTTGCATTTGTGTGCTGTTAACAGGCGCGGTGCTCCCTCCATCTCCCACAGGTAGTATCAGCTGAGCTGGTTCTGAACTCTCAGCTTTGCAGATGGAAAACAAAGCACAAGCATTTTACTGGGAAAGTTAGATTGGTTCTTAAACTATCCAACCACTCTTATCGACGAAGGAGAGATAAAAGACATATAACCTTCAGGTATGGCGGTCTACCTTGTCTTCCTTTCAGAACCTGGCAGCAAACCTACCAGGCGAAATCTTAAAACTGTTGACTTTCCAGCTCCCCTAGCGAGGACCACCCTACCAAGCGTTCTCCCACCCTCCACTTTCCAGGTGGCGTAATACAGGCACCGTAAAAGCAAGAGATGGGAAAATAGACACAGGTGGGTGTGGCGGTTGAGGCGAACCTCCGTCGGAGACTGGAGGCTTCCCTTCCCGCCACACCACTGGAGTAACAGAAGACACTTACTTGTGACCTTGTCCTCGCCAACCGTGCTCACCCAAAGTACCTGGAGACTCTGGCTCCAGCGGAGGGCGCGGGCTTCGGGAACCCCTTCCTTGCTCCGGGTCTCTCTGCTGCTGTTGCTATCTCCTCTTCTCTCTGCTCTGGCTCCTCGCGGGCGCCTGCTGCTACCAGCTGCGGCTCCCCAGGACTGCCCAGCGGAGTGGGAGGAAGTGGGGAGACCCTGCAGGACGCAGAGGAGGCCTGCACTGAGCTTGCGCCCCTCCCGCCAGGGCGCGCCCGGTGAGGCAGCGGCGCCGCTCCTTCTCCTGCACCCCGCCCCTCGCGCATTCGCTCCTCTTCTGCTCCCGGAGGGCCGTCAGGGCGGGGACCAGGCGAGGGGCGTGGTGGAGGTGCTGCGGCAATCTCTCCACACTGCGCTAGAGGGGGCGGAGACAGGGGGTCGCAAGACCTCCCATCCGCGGCCACCTCCCTGGGTGGGGTTGTGTGGCTGCTCGCGCAGCCGTGTGCTCAGCAACCCGAAGAGCTTTGCTTTTACCACTTGCCCCCATCATCCCCTTCCTCTTTTCCTGCTCAGCATATTCTGCTGGGGTTTCCGAGAAGCCACGTAGGGTTAATGTGAGAGTAGGAGAAAAACTCCGAAGGGGAGGAGGTGGGGACCCAAGGCTGAGAGGTTTTGCTGAGGGAATGGAAGGGCTGCCTGACCAGTTGGCCTGGCTTCTGCCGTCCGGTCTCTGGGGAGTCGAGGATAGGAATTGGTGTCTTCCCCGGGGTTTAACCCACCGAGAGGGCGGCGTTGGCGCTCCATTTCTCTTTAATAATCAGTGTGAATGCACCTTCCAGGCCGAGCAAGAATGCACTTTCTTTTGAAGGTTGAGTGAGAAGTCCAGACTTGGGACGGTGTCTGGAGGCACCGTCGATCGTGCGGGTTCTGACTTTCAGAGCTGGAAACAATGAAAAGAAATCTTGACAATTCTGTTTGCGTGAGGGTTTGTTGGGCTCAGAAGGGGCGGGGGTGGGGGAAGATGTGTGCATGTTTTCTACAGCAGCCTGGGAGGAAGAGCAATGAAAACAGGATTGAATTATCTTTCCCAAGGAGAAACAGGAAATTTCCACCCAAGGATGACAGTGCCAGAGTGGACCTCAGGATCCAGGCTTATCGAAAGGGCAGATCGCTTTGCAAAATTAAACACCAGTGATGGTCATTTGCAGCTATATTTGTTTCCACACTTTCTCTGATGGAAACAATGCTTAGTGATAAACAAAGAGTGTAAGCCCTAGGGGTCTACTCTTCCCTGCTGGTTTCTGAGCCTCTGAGGTTTTTCCTTGGGGCTTTGGATGTTTCGTTCTTGCCGTGTGTAAGATGTGCTATTGAAGGACAAAACCCTTCCATTTCTGAAGCTTTCCCTTGGAAGTGAACTGGATCATTTGAGGAATTTTAAATTCGTTTTTTATTTATTTGAAAGGCAGAGCTGTGTTCATCCCCTCCCCCCCAACAATGCGCCGCCCCTTACACACACACACACACACACACACTCTCTCTCTCTCTGTTAGGAGGAGAGCAAAAGAGATTTATCTACTGGTTCACTCCTCCCAAAACCTGTAACAGAGAGGTTTGTGCCAGGCCAAAGTTCAACCAGTACCAGCTGCAAGATGCCTGCCCCTCCTGAGCATAGTTCTTAATGGCATACCCTGGGCAAATCATCCTCTTTTTATTGCAACTATAGGAGCAACAGTGTGATTATATAAAAATGGTAGTCATTGTAATTGCACATCACATTCTTTTTGTTAATGATTATTATTAACAGTAAGTTTACATTTGGAGAAGAAAAATGCCTGCAAGGTATGACTCCTCAGATATTTGTTGATCTTGTATATTGTACTAGGGCTCAGTGGCCTAGTGGCTAAAGTCTTCGCCTTGAACGCGCCAGGATCCCATATGGGCACTGGTTCTAATCCTGGAAGCCCTACTTCCCATCCAGCTCCCTGCCTGTGGCCTGGGAAAGCAGTCCAGGACGGCCCAAAGCTTTGGGACCCTGCACCCACATGGGAGACCTGGAAGAGGTTCCTGGTACCCAGCTTCGGATCGGCACAGCACCAGCCGTTGCACTCACTTGGGGAGTGAATCATCGGATGGAAGATCTTCCTCTCTGTCTCTCCTCCTCTCTGTATATCTGCCTTTCCAATAAAAATAAAATAAATCTTAAAAAAAAACTAGATATGTGTGAACACTCCATGAAACACCAGTTTTCAGAGCTTGAGGAATAGGATATATAAAACTGGGAACACTAGGGTATGAAAATAAGATGAATCCATGGTGATCTCAACTTAGCGCCAAAGTTAAGTCCAGTCTTAATGTCTGGACCAAAACTCAGGGGAAAACTGGAAACACTCTACCAGTTTCTCTGGGATTGAGAGGCTGAGGCAGCTTGTAGCTGGTGAAACAGAATACCTGAGAAAAGGGAATGGGTGGAGACTACAGCAGACCCTGGAGATTCAGTTGACACTCATCTCCAGTTATCTGAAAACGCAAATACCAAAAGCCAGAGAAAGAAGAAATACTAAGAGCCAGATTTTAAAGCTCTGAAGCTTCATGCAGGACTAGAAATCAAGTATGTTCTCTCTAATTAAGAAGAAACACCCTCTGAACTCAGGAGTAGGTCGTCAGTCTTTAGAAAGATGTTCTCTTAACTTGGAGCTAAATGAGCTATAGTCTAAAGCTGATCTAATTTACCCTAATGATACTTACATGCAATCCTTTGAAGCTTCCAGCTGATTCTAATTTACTTAAGTTACGGCTAGATAAAATAAAACACCTTTTATAGGATCTAAGAACTTAACATTACATTGGCCAACATTTAAATTAGAAAAAAATGGGCCTGCAAAGAAGATGAGAAATATGAGTCCATCACTGACATAAAAGCATTCAAGAGGAAAAGACAGAAATGGCCAAGATGATGGAATTAACACATTAGAACACCAGGTTCTATAACATGTGTGCTATATTTACTAAAGACAGTGAAGTCTAAACCTGATGAAGAAAAAAGCCATAAAAACACTAAAATGGGACATCTGGATGTGGGAAACAATATGAGAAAAAAAAATTTTCTTGGAACATCTTGGAACAGTTTGAAAAAGTTCACAGAAAAAAAGCATTAAGTCTTTTGAAGAATTCTCATATTTAGGAAATATATGTGCATATATAGCAAATAAAGTTATGTCTATAATCACAAACTCCACTTATATCCTGTTCTAACAGCTTGGCTGCTATCTTTCTGGCACCTTGACTGCTATACTTCTGGACTTTTTTTTCTTGTGTTAATAGACATCAGTAATGTTTGAAATAAAATATTAATGTAATAATTGCTTATTGGTTGTAACCTGTACAGACTGATTATTTTGTGATTTAAGTGAGTATTTTCATATTCACCTAAAATACTATGTTAAAATTTGTTACACTTAACATTTATTTGAGAAGCAGTTTCAATGCTGATTCACTCTCCAAATACCTGCGTGCATGGTACTGGGCTGGGGTAGCCCAGAACCAGAACCAAACCCAGATATTCCAATTGGGTGACAGGAACCCAATTACTGGAGTCATTGCTGCATCTTCCAGGATCTGCACAGAGAGAAAGTTTGAATCAGGTGCAAAGCCAAGAATTGAACCCTTGCATTATCAAATGGGACCCAGGTGTACTGTCTGACAGCCCCTAACGTTGCTCCCACTTGATTATGCTTTTATAGGAGAGGAAAATATGGAATTCCAGTTAAGAGAAAGTCCTGCAAATGCACTGTTTTCTTGCACTTAACTGTTGAAAAAAGCCAGGGATAACATGTAATACACATTTTTATGAAGACATAGTGCAAGATTTCAGCACATGTACAAGGAACAGACTGAATCAGGCTGTTACCTTTTCTGATTTGTTACTTTCTTTTGTTTGGATCTACCAGCAGCTCTCTTCCAGTTACTTTTACAGTAAATAAATGTAACTGGGGGTCCAGCATTGTGGCATAGAAACTAAAGCTGCTTCCAACATTGCTGCCATCCTAAACGAGTGCTGGCTCAAGTCCTGGCTGCTCTATACCCCATTAATGTACCTGGGAAAGCAGTGGATAACAGCCCAAATGTTCGGGCTCTGTACTCGCATGGGAGACTTGTAAGAAGGACTTGGCTGCTGGCTTCAGTCTGGACCAACACTAGCTGTTGTAATATTTTGGGAGTAAACCAGAGGATGGAAGATTTCTTTCTTCTCTCTCTCTCTCTCTCTCTCTCTCTCTCTCTCTCTCTTTCACACACACACACACACACACACACACACACACACACACTCCATCCTTCTCTGTAGCTCTGCCTTTCAAATAAACAAATATTTTTGTAGAAATGCCATTGGGAACTATGGTCATATCATGGTGCTATAGAAGACAAGAACTTTTTATTTCTATTGTCTGGTTGTCCGTTATACATTTTATTTAAAAGGCAAAGACAAATAGATACTTTTTATTTGTTGCTTCACGACTCAAATGCCTACAATGGTCAGGGCTGGTCCAGGCTAAAGCCAGAAGGAACATGGAATTCAATCCAGGGCTCCCATTGACAGAAACATACATTGTTATTTCCTCTAAGACAATTCTGTCTTGGTGTTGGGAAAAATAATGAAATGAGATTTATATGAATAGAATCCACAGAAGCAAATTTGAAGTTTCTCTACAAGCATTGGAAAATGAGTGCTTCTCTTAGAAAGATCTCCGTACAAGTTGTACAGGGGCTACTTTCTGTATTCCATTTCTTTGCATACCTTAAGTTCAAATTCAGATTTCTCCCACATTCATTTCCTGAAAACACTACACCTACTGCCCTCTGGTGTTCAAAATAGACTGCTTCACAAAGTCCTCTAAACCCCTCTTCCTGATTTCTTTACATTAAGAAGTGAGGGAAATCTTACGTTTCACTGGTATTCATCCTTAATATCAGCTTTTAAGAAAACTATATATAACTTTTATGTTGCATTTATTTTAAAAATTTTCACTGACTTTTTATTTGAAAGATAGGCAGAGAAAGAGCTTTTGTGCACTGATTCATTCATACCTGGGTAAGGCTGTCTGAGAGCTGATAACTCAATTCTAGGTCCCCATGTGTGCAGCAAGGACTCTGTTCCCTGGGCCATCACTGCTGCTTCCTGGAAGAGAATCAGAAGCAGGGCAGAACTCAAAGTCAGGCATTCAAATATAGGATGCTATTGCTCACAGGGTATCACAGTCACTGCCAAACATTCTAAATTCATCTTCAATTGGGCTGAAGGCAATGACTTCTGTTTATGAGAGTAATTTCTAAGGAAGATCATACAACCAATGAATTTTATTGATTCCCTGATTTGAATATTTTTCATTTGTTATTGTTTTTAAGATGTATTTTCAGCTGCTTGCAATTATGTTTTTCAAGTTTTTCTTTGCCAACACAGATTTTGCCTCACAAATGTTAATTTAACTTACTATTTAGGGAGGTATATATAATACAAAAACCCTTCTCTGCATTGTTCAATTTCACATTAATTTTTCCCTGATTTAAAATATGGCAAGTAAGAATACATACATGACAAAATCAAGTACTTAACCCACTGCTTTCCAGAATGTATATCATTAGGCAGCTAGAATTCGAGGTAGGGCCAGAATTTGACTCCAGTACTCTGGAACGGGATGTGCACATCCCAAATAATAGCGTCACCACTACATTAAATGTCCACTCTGTAATTTCTTTTTTTAAATGATGGGTAGGTTTGTTATGAACATAATATCTCAAAAATTTTTCAAATGTCTTAACCGCTTCGATTACAATAAAAATAAACTGGGAAATTCAGGTTGGGTTTGGTTAGAAACACCATGTGGAAATACAGTTTAGACAGGTAACTCAACAGTGCAACAGGGTGAAAGCCTAGAGTGTTCATCTTTTGCTAAGCAGACATCAAAATTGAGGTACCCTTACTTTTCCTATTGTCAATAGTTTCTGCTCCTAAAAGTAAAGAGAAAACACAAAAGTGAAGGCAGAGAGTGGGAGGCATAAGACAATGCTATTTATTCTTTTAAAAATTTTTTTTTATTTTGATAATCTTTACATAGTTCATTAGGACACAAAGGGTCAAGGGCTACAGGAAAGTGGGTAAGACCATTGTTTCCACATTAACATATATATATTTTTCTGTATCTGGAGTAAGAGGTGAGATAAAGGGAGAAGCCCCACCCAGCTTTCCACCCATCCCAGATCCCCAATGTGGGGCATGCTCTGAGGGTCCTGCTCAAGCAGTTTTGATAGTTCAACAGTTCTGAATTGATGCCAATCTCGCCATTCGAAGAATGATGAAATCTCTTCAGAATCCACTGGCCAACATAGTCTCTTCATGATTGGGGTTCTGAGAGAGCAGTTCAGTTGGAGGGATCCCCAAAGAAACTTCATCTGAAGGGATCCCAGACCTGATTCCTATGTGTACTTACCAGTACAGGATCCAGTACAATCCATTGCCCCAATCAGCTGATGCACATGCTGGTAGTTGCAATTGCTGGGTCAGCCCTGTCTTCCACATGAACCAATGGGTGCTGCAGTCAATCGTGATTCTGTCCATTTGCTTGGCCCTCATGCAAACCAGTAAAAGCTACAGCCTAGTCAGGGCAACTCCCAATAACCCCCATCAGGCCTGCCCCCTGCCCTGGTTCCCATGCTTGCCAGTATGTACCGCAGACCTGTTCAGTTTGTTCCACATTCTATTTAGCTCTCATACATGTCAATGGGCATTAAAGCCTAGTTCAACCCAACCAGCCCTACTATCTAGTCCACACTCATGCTGGTGGGTGCCGTTCTGTCTAGCCACTCCTGCCCCAGTCCTGGTTTTCATGCTTTCCAGTGAGACTGGTAACCCAAG
The DNA here is from genome assembly GCF_017591425.1 of Ochotona curzoniae. NCBI lineage: Eukaryota > Metazoa > Chordata > Mammalia > Lagomorpha > Ochotonidae > Ochotona > Ochotona curzoniae. Next base: position 28,733,351 of record NW_024465369.1, read on the forward strand.
AGAGAGGTGCCCACTATTTCCCTACTGAGCCACTCCCACTCAGGGATTATGCACTCTCCAGGTGGTTCTGCAGTTTAACTTGACAGAATTAGCCCCCAGAGTCAGCATCTGCAAGCTGATGCTGCGGCAAAGCCCAACCAACCCTTGTCCATTCTGATTTATGCTTGCACCAGTAGGAATAATCAGCCCAGCCTGGCTTTTCCCTGATCTAGCTCACATGAGGCCTACAGGTCTGCCCTGGTCTGGTCTGCCCCCCCATCTCAACTCATGCTCTCCAGTGGCACTCCCACTGAGTGGCTTTCCAGCAGGGAAACCCTCCACATTTCCCCTACTGGCTTTGCCCCCACCCTCCCTTGTTCTCAAATGTGCTGTTTGGGTGCTGCAGCCCTGTCTGGTATGGCCTTCCTCGCCTCTATTTTCCAGTGCATGCTGTAGCCTGGCCCGGCCCGGCCCGGCCCGGCCCGGCCCACCCCCAATTACAGCTGATGCTGGTGGGAGTTACAACTTAACCCAGCCCAGCCGGAACTCCATCCTAGCTATAATGTGTACTGGTATGTGTTGCAACTGAACCTGGCCTGACCCACACTCTGTTCTGGTGCTCAGATTTGCCAGTGGGTGATGTGAACTGGTTCAGCCTGGTCTACCCCAGCCTATGCCAAATGTATGCTGGTGAATACCTTTCCCTGGTCTTGTCTGGGCTGCTCCCTATCATGGTTCTTGTGCTCACCTGCACAGACTGTGTCCTGCCAGAGGAGTATTCCCAGGCTCCTCCAGTAGAACCTCTCCCATGGCAAGATCGTGCATATAGCAGTGGGTCCAAGAGCCAGCTCTATTTAGTCTACCTCCTGTACTGGCAGGAACAGTGGCCTTTCCTGACTGGCTTTCAACCCATTCTGGTTCTTACTGTTGGATGTTTCAGTCCAGCCAAGGCTCGTCCATACCCAGACACTTCTCACATATGGCTCAGTAAGGTCAGACAGGTAACCTAGTCCATCCTACATCTACCCTGGTCCTCCGGAGCACCAGATGGTGCTAGATTCTAGCCCAGTTTGGTGGCACCCAGTCCCAGTCCACAGTTGTATGAAGGGAAACTGCAGCCATATGCAGACCAGAATGAAGTCCCCACTCTGGCCCCGGCACTCACCAGTGGGAACCCCAAGCCAGCCAGGGTATCCTCTTAGCTCCCCAGCCAGGCCTGTTCCCAGATTGTACTCATGCCAGTGGTTGCTCTGGCCCAGCTTGGCATAGCCCCTCACCTGATTTGGCCTTTGCCTTCAATGCTGTGGCCTAGCATCCCTGGTTCACGCAGACCAGTATGTGTAAGAGCCCAGCTCAGCATGACCTGTGCTCCAGCCTGATTATTGTTCTTCCTTATGACCTAAGGTTTGCTTGGCCTGCCCTGTCCAACCCTTTCCAGATGCAGCCCGATCCTTCCCACACCCTTTTTTAGGATGCACATTTGGGTGTTGCTGCCCAGGCCTGCCCAGATGGTTGTTGGCTCCTTTACCCATGAATGATGGCAGGTTTCATGGTCCCATCTAGCTCAGCCCATTACCACCCCAACTCTTGAGTTAACCAGGGAGACTTGTATTTCCACTGGGATGGGCCCACACATCCCCCACAGAATCTACCCCCAGATCTGGTTCTCTCACGTGCAGGTTAGTGTCTTGACCCTGCCAAATCTGACCTGTCCCCTGTTCTACCACTCAGTCAGGTACTCGTACCTAGTCCTGCCAGACAGGCCCCCATCCATAGCTTTTGTGTGGACTGGTGTGTGGCAGTCAGTGATGCTCTACCCTAATAGCCCATCTCAGGAGTCCCATGTAGGCTGATAAATCAGTCTGGCCCAAATAGATCTTATGGACTCTCCCTTCCAAACCACCAGGTCTCAGTTCCCACACTTGCCAGCAAGTTCCAAGACCCTATCATTGGAAGTCACACAGGAATCATCCCTTACCTACACTCACATTGGCCTTATCCATGGATGTCCCTAGGCAGCAATTACATACTCTAAAAAGCTTAGAGCTCACCACTGGGTGGCTAGCAGGCAGGCAGAGCCTGGCATCAAATAGGTGCACTGGCCGCCGAAAGCCTAGGACTGGCTCACTGCATAGCAGCAGTGACCATGGCCTGAATCCCAAGCATTCGGATCCTGCCTGGCTCGGACACCCCCCTGCTGCTGCCATGTTACAAAGGGCTCCTTTCTCCTTACCCCCTGCCTGAACACTGCCCAGATTCTACCTGCCACAAGATGGTGGCAGCAGAGCAGAGCCAGGGGTCTAATCTCATTCCCGAGATTTACTCATGGTGTACTTACCCTGAGGGAAGAAATCTCTTGGGCCTGGGCACACCTAGGACTCACTCACCGTGTAGCAGCAGTGACCATGGCCTAAGTCACATAATTGGGGTCCGGCCTGGGCACCGCCCCTCCCACAGCAACCACGCTACAAAGGGCTCCTTTCGCACCAGCCCCCTGCTGAACCAGTGGTATTTATTCTTTAAGTTGAAATCCAAACATTAATTTAAAAGTGTGATGTCTGAGGACTTTGCATTTTTGTTTCTGAATCAAATTTGCAAGTCTTATGACCACAAATAATAAATAAGTAAAAGTCTAGCAAGGTTGACAAAAGCAGGAGAGGAAGATGACAAATATCTAAGATTCAGTGGTCCCTCGATAGTTGTTGTTTGTCATACCTAAGTAACAGTCAAGAGAATGAAGTACACAACAAACTTACTTTGTGCTGAACTAGCTTGCCTTCTCCCTCCATCCCTCCTTTGATCCCATCTTCCTTTCTTTATTTTCTGGCCTCCAATAATTTATATCACAATCTTTCATTTTTATCAACTTTTTTCAAAATGCTCACTAGGTGACAGAAACAGTCTTCATTCAGCTCTGTCAGCTTTCAACATTACCAACTTTAACCACTCCCCTATTTAACCAGGGACCCTAGGATCAACGTTTAATTCCTTCTCATGCACATTGTGGCTACTAGCTTCCAGATCACTGTGTTTGTACTTTCCTGTGATGGAGCACTCTGTCCCAGCACCCATGAGTTCTGTCTGTCTTTTTGTAGATCTTAGTGTCACATTGCCCAAAACTTGCTTGCTCTGCCAGCTGTGGGTTAGACTGACCTTGTCTATGCTCCCATTATTCTCTAAACTTCCATATTTCAAAGCATGTGTGATATTTTATTGTAGCTGCTTGTTTGTATAAAGACTTCCCATAAAAAAAGGTTGCTTGAGCTGGATAGGGGAAGTTGGTCAAGACTAAGATAAATAATGTTGGAGGAGGGAGACATGGTAGGCAGAAGAAATTCCTTAAACAAATGTAAGACTCTGTAAAACTTCATGCCTCTGCAGTCTGCATGGATGGGGTTCAGGAAACATTTGGGAGAATAAAGGAAGGTAAAAGGGGGGAAAGAAACATGGCCATATATTTGGCTGAGTTATCTGGATTTTGTGAGAAAAGTGAATAAGCTATACACTTCTGAAAAAAGGAGTTAACATATTTGATTTTTATTTAGAAATATTTTTAAAGATTTTATCTATTGTATTTCAAAAGCTGAGTAACAGAAAGAGAGTAAAAGAGGGAGAAGTAAAAAAGGGTAAGGAGAAGAAGAGAGAGGGATCTTATATCTTCTGCCCAAATACTTATATCTACTCCCAAATACTTGAAACAACCAACAAAGGGTCAGGGTAAAATCAGGAGCCTACACCTCCTTCAGGGTATCCCACATGCGTGGTAGGGGCATAAGTACCTGGTTCAGAAGTGGAGCAACTGGTTGTTTCCAACTAGTACTTATGTAGTTATAGCCACTGCAGACAGTGGTTTAACACACTGTGCCACAGTACCAGCCACCATATTTTATTACTAGAAACATAGTTTTCATAACAAAAGTCAAACACATGTTATTCTGGTAACATTACAGGAATGGGTGAACAATAACACAGTGGGGGAAAATAGCTACCAGAAGAAACGAATGAAGTAAAAATCAGCAGCTTAGTAAGAATTGATAGTCTCTCTCCCCTCTCTCTCTCTTTCTCTCTGCTTCTCTCTCTGTCTCTAAGTAGAATGGTAGAAAGTAAGAATCTATTGGATACAGACAAGAGAGTAAACAAGGTATCTGATATATTAAAATGTTAATGAAGTTTTCAAACTAATACGTGGAAGCAAGTATTTGTCCTGAATGACCTAACACAGGAGTGGTTGGCTTCTTGCCACCCAATCAGGAAACTGATTTGAATTCCACACTATGTGTTTGTTGAAATCATTTTGAGAGTGAATCATCAAATGGGACCTTTGCTTTTCAAATAATGAAATAACAGATACATAAAATTTGTACATACTTATTAATTCACGCAATATTGTGATACATGTATACATTACATCACATCCATCCCCTAAATGGTCATCATTTCTTGATGGTGAAAGCATTTAAAATCTTTCTACTACTTAAGGAAATACACTGAACATTACTGTTATCTACTATCAATCTACTCTGCAACAAAATGCCATTTTTTTCTCCTATATACTTATAACTTAGCACCTGTTAATCATCCTTATCCATTATTGCCTCTGTGCCATATTTTCCAAAACTAAGTTTTTTTGACATGAGTGACAACAGATGGCAGTAATGATTTCATTACCAAGCCAATCATCTGCAACAGGTAAAAGAAATATCTTTTCTTAATCTTTCTATAGAAATGATATTCATCCTCAAAATTAACAAGTAATTTATCTTGCAACACCATACTGTCTATAATTATTTTCTTACACTGGCCATTGCAGAAACATCCCACTTCCAGTTACTGGCAAAAGGAACCACACAGATATATCAGTCCGTTCCCGGGACATAGGCTAGAACTCTGGCTGTGTTCAATCCAGGCTCCTGGTGCAAAGGTACCATAATCCAGTTTCTTCTACCCAGCCTCACTTCCTTGCTTCCATAGTGTACTTCCTAAAGAATATTCATGCAAATCTTTCTCTCTGACGTCTCTGCCCTAGAAGCAAGTCTGAATTGCGTAACAATATTAAGGAAAATGAAATGATTTGCCCTATGTTACCCCATTCTGGGAAAACTGTGGGAGTTTTCAGGAAAATCAACTTCAGGCTTTAGCATTTGGCACTATGTCTGATTTTTCATTGAAAGGATGAAAAAATGAAAGAGCTGGAAGCCAGGAAATGAATTGGCCAAATATTGATAGAACACTAAGAGCTGTTAGTGTGGGAAGGAAACTAGACAGTCTTCCGAGTTGCCTCGGTGCCTATTTTCAATGATGCTGTCAACTGGAAGTACAGATACCTATACAGACAAGTGAGAAGTTACAGTAAGGTGAAAACTGCTATTGACATCCAATCACACAGACTACCAGTGACAAATCCTTACCAGGTGATCCTATTTCTCCTTATACTAATCTTTGCCATAGACTTTAAAACATTGAGTGTATTCCAAATTAAATTATGTAAAAAAAATTTTAAACTTAATAAACTAGGTAGGGCCTAGCACAAGGTAAATCCTTACCTTACAAGCACTGGCATCCCAATGTGCAGGCTAGTTCTAATCCAGGCTGCTCCATTTCCTCTCTGGTCCCTGCTTGTGGTCTGGGAAAGTAGTTAAAGATGGTCCAAAGCTTTGGAACCATGCACCTGTGTCGAAGACCCAGAAGAAGCTTCTGGCTCCTGGCTCCTGGCTTCAGACTTCAGATCAGCCAAACTCTAGCCACTGCGGCCATTTGGAGAGTGAACCAGTGGTTGGGAGGATCTTTGTCTTTCCTTCTTCCTATATATCTACCTTTTAAATAAGTAATAAATAAACAAATAAATCTTTAAAAAATAAGGTAATTTGTGCTACACATATCACAAAAATTATCAAGGATCTGTGTGGTGGCACAGCAGTGTAAGCCACGGCCAGAATTCCAGTATCCCATACTGTAGCAATGGTTTGCATTCCAGCTACTCTGTTTTTGATCCAATTCCTTACTAATGTACCTTGGAAAGCAGCACAAGATGACCTGAGTGTACAAGCTTTTGTCATGCACTTAGGAGATACAGATGAGGTTCAGACTTCTGGCTTCAGACTGGCCCAGCCTCTGCCACTGTGACTATTTGGCGAGTAAACAGCAGAAAGATGTGTCTCCTCCATCTCTCTTCTTCCCCTTTCCCTTTCTTTCCCCTAACCCCCACCATATTTATCTCTTGTTCTTTGTTACGATGTCTTTCACATCAATAAAAATAAATGTCTAAAAGAAAATAATTCATGTTTTGAGAATGTTGAAAACTATTACCCGAAAATTCAATCTCTTGTATTTCCTTCCAACTTACAGAAATTCCCCAAAATATGTATCTGAACCTGACCATCAAAGACAGACAAACTGTGACCAATTGACACAATCATTTTACTGCCCTCTTAAGCCACTGGCCCACATTAATTGACATTGTCATAAGCATCAGCCTCTAGAGAACAACAGAAGGAAGAAGACTGCAATGTAAGAGTAAAGTAATGCCACTGGCTTTGTAATTATGGCTTTCAATAATCTACAAGCTTTCAGGAATCCATTACATTATGCATATATGTATGTGATCTGTGTGATCAACTTGTGTTGACAAGGACACTGCATTTCTCAGAAACTAAAAACACAATGACTCCATTTTGACTGATTTATTATTTTAAACCTGGTTTCCTCAATCACTTTGCTTTCTATCCTTTCTTCTAGTGAGGAATTTATGATTGTAATGTTCTGCTATTATATGCAAAATAATGCTATATTATATTACTTCCTGTCCACATGCAAGTTCTAACTTTCTGAATCTCAGCACATGTGCTTCATGTCAATATTTTTTAGAAAGGAGATGGAAGACAATTTTCAATGAAAGGATACCACAGGCTGTAGTGTTTAGAAAGCCTAGGCTGCAGGGCAGTAAAGCTAGTTGATGGATTGTGTGATTATGAAAGTAATTTAAATGCTCTGAGCCCTAGATCCCACATGAGAACATTAACACCTGTCTTATTAAAGTGTGTGAGGGTTAAAGAAGACCATATCTATACAAAGATTTCACAGAGAATGGCATAGTCAAAGTACAAGTTAACGTTCAGGGTTAAATACTTAAGCAGAGAAGTAGATAGCTAAGGATTTGAGTGTTCATGACATGCTAGAAATTGGTATTCTCATTACAATACAAGTGTTTGCCAATCTTATTCGTTCTAAATTTAAGATACTGGAGCTTTTTTTTTTCTTTTTTTTTTTTTAAGATTTATTTTTATTATTTTTTCATTGGAAAGGCAGATATACAGAGAGGAGAGACAGAGAGGAAGATCTTCCATCCAATGATTCACTCCCCAAGTGAGCGCAACGGGCCCATACTATGCCTATCCAAAGCCAGGAGCCTCTTCCGGGTCTCCCACGCGGGTGCAGGTTCCCAAAACCTTGGGCCATCCTTGACTGCTTTCCCAGGCCACAGGCAGGGAGCTGGAAGGGAAGCGGGGCTGCCAGGATTAGAACCGGCGCCCATATGGGATCCCGGGCGTGCAAGGCGAGGACCTTTAACCACTTGCGCCACCGCGCCGGGCCCTGGAGCTTTTCTTAAATTCTGCACAATAAAAAGCAGTAAGGCAGGAATATCAGTGTCTATGACTCGGTGACTGTGCTTTCATGTGGTAGGTACAATATCATCTCTCTAGAGAAAAATCAGTAATAAACAAAGGGGTTGGGAAGAAGTAAGAGTTGGAGAAACAAAAAGGTACAGACAGAAAAGCGAGACATTTCCTTTCAGTTATCGGAGCATGAAATACTCTATTTCAGAGGCCTTTGTCCACACAGCTTTCTGTGATTGGCAGACCACTCCAATCTTCCCCTAGCTAACTCTTTTCATCAATTGTTTCTTAATTTGAAGTCAATCCTAAAATCTCAAGTCTGAGTCTGCCACTTCCTGACAAATGCTGTCACACAGCTTTGAACTACTTCTTACTCCAAACTTGGCAATATCATGATTCATTTATTACCTACTTATTTTTCAGTCCCAAATGTCAAATGGGGGTCTTTGAGAACAGAGTACCTATCTGCTTCACTAGTATTCTTTGGGTTTGGAGGATGTTTAGCAAGCAGCAGCAGCGACATAATAAAGCATAACAAGACTTGCACTATTGAATCAGAGACTGATGGTGACAAGATAATCCAGCAAACAGTACATGCAAACTTGGCAGTGAGTGTCAATAAATGAGTATCAGTTGGGCAACTTAGAATAAAAACAAAGTTGATGATATGAGCAGGAATGAATCCTGGGTGGACTGAACAGACATGCCAGGAAGCTTAGGCTTTATCCTCTCAGTGATAAACAGATGAGAAGCTTGTTGCTGTTTTACGGGTACTTTGATTCATGCATTTCTTCCTTGTACAGGATTGTGGGAAACTGCCCCTGGATCTTTGCATGGTTGGCCTATGTGGGAAGTCAAAAACACAGCACACCATATCCCCAGAGGAGTCCCCTGGCAATGGTCTTGGCACATCAAGACCTCAACTTGCCTCCATTACTAGCCTAAGAGTCACAAATAAACTGGTAATATCAGGGCAGTGTGGTGGCTCAACAGACTAATCCTCCACCTGTAAGCACCAGTATCCCGGTTTGTGTACCGGCTTGTGTCCTGGCTGCTCCATTTCCCAATCAGCTCCCTGCTTATGCACTGGGAATGCAGCAGAGGCTGGCCCAAGTCCTTGGGACTCTGCATTCACATGGGATAGCAGAGAAGTCAACTTAGCTCCAGCCATTGCTGTCATTTGGGATATGAACCAGATGATGGAAGAACCTCTTTCTGGCTCTCATTCGTCTGTATATCTTTCCAATAAAAATTTTAAAATCTTTAATAAATAGTAATAACATTTCAATGAGGTTTTCGTGGGAGTTATAGCAAGAATGCAAGTGCGGCTTCAGGACGGCAAGTCGCGGAACCCGTGCTTAGAGAAGGGTCCGAGGTGGGCAGCAGCACGCATGCGCATGGCACCCACCACCGGCTTGCCCGCGGCTTCCCCTGTGAAAGCGCCACAGACAACTGCTTCCGGTGGAATCCAGCAGGTCGCGCCAGCACCGTGCGCTCCAGTTCCGGGCAGAGATGTAGCGACTGCAGCCTCATGGCCGGGAGTCTGGACACATTTATTCACCCTCAGTGTGCCCTTCCCGACCCATCTGGAGGCAGAATTCGTCCCGGAGTCCCGGCTCCAGATGCGGAACCCCACCAAAAAGCAACTGAAAAAGATCTGGCAATGAGCGGCGCTATGCTGGTGGTCTGTCGCACTGCAAAAGATCCTCGCCTCCTCAGAGAGTCCATTATCAACTTTTGGAGCAGCTTTCCTGAGAGGTGCGGTGCTTTGACCCCTGGTTTCCCGCTGAGACAGACTAACTAAAGCGCCCTAGAGACACAGCTAAAGGCCTGTACCCTCCAAACAGTGCATCTTGCCAGTGGGCACTCTGGCAGCTGGAAGAAAGCAGCTGGACGCCCTGTGGTTTGCTTATCAACTCCACGTGCTCAGGAACCATTTTGTGTACTGTTTAAATGTTTGTTGGTACCGAGAATAAAACACAGCTGCTCTTCCAAAAAAAAAAAAAAAAGCAAGTGCTTAACATAATGCTAATTTTAGATAAATTATATCATTTCAAGAATAACGTATAAATATCACTCAAGTTTTATTTCACTTAAGCAGCTTCATCCTTTGTGCTACTGTTATGAAGTATTTTATGTGTCTTCTAACTTGTCTATTCAAACATTACAAACATACTACAGATAGCAATTGTCATCTTTTACAGAGTATTTTTAAGATATCCCTCTAATTAGTAAATATATTTTATATTTACCTGCAAGTTACAATTTCGAGTGCTCTTTGTTGCATTTTTCATGTGTACAATTCCTTCTGATATCATTTTTTCTTGAAATAATTTCTTCGATTTTTCCATCAGTACTGCCCTATCGTGGTAAATTTAATTTTTTTGTGTTAAAATATTTACTCATCTTAATTTTAGAAATATTACCTATAAGTTAAATACCACATATTGACCCTCTGTCCTTTTTAATGTTTTCATCTTTTTATTTTTTGCACACTTTTCACTATTACAACTTCAAATCCATTGATCTCTTCTACAATGCCTTATATGTTGTTTATGTGCATTTAAACCCACTCAGTTTATTATTCAACTGAAATGAAGTGTTCATGTGAATTCAATTCAAATGCTTACTGTTTCATATGGATATTTAGCAAACATTTTCAATTTCTCTCTATTATATCTTTATAGCTATGGGTTGTGCTCATTTTATAATTTGTAAAGTCATTCATTCATTTCATGAATCTGTTTTCTTTTAAGGTATCATGAATTATATTTCCTGATTCTTCAATATCTTAAAGATTATCACTGGATATTGAATATTGAGAATTTTACATTATTAACCAATCGTTATAGTCTTTAAATTTGTTATACACTTACCAGATTAATCTTTTTTGATTGTTATGTTGGAGATTTACATCCAGCAAAATTTTTAATGTGAGAGATTTTAAAATGTAGTTGTCTCAGAATCACTTTTGCTATAGTTCATAGCTCTCGGTTGCCTGTTGCCCAAAGTCTAATGATTTTTGGTTCATACATTTTCTCCAATGTTCTTGTTCCTTACAAAGAGAAAATAATTCCCAATGGAAGTTAAAACTTCATAAATAGGGCCTGGTGCGATAGTGTAGCTGCTACAGTCCTCGTCTTGAACATGCTGGGATTCCATATGAGTGCTGGTTCTAATCCCAGCGACCCAGCTACCCATCCAGCTCCCTGCTTGTGACCTGGGAAAGCAGTTGAGGACAGCCTAAACCACTGGGACCCTGCACCTGCATGGGAGACCTGGAAGAGGTTCCTGGCTTCAGATTGTCTCAGCTCCGGCCATTGTGGCCACTTGAGGAGTGAACCAGTAGATGGAAGATCTTCCTCTCTGTCTCTCCTCCTCTCTGTATATTTATCTTCCCAATAAAAATATTTTTAAAAAGTCATAAATAGCAGCAGAAGACCTTGATGTTATGAAAAAGAAACCAAATAAGCCAAGCATCTCTCATGAGTACAACCCACAACAATAAAACATTTACATTTCATTTTTCTCTAAGACATAGGTTTAGTTTTTACTGCCTTTGCAGTCTCTATTCTCCACTTTAACTTATTTAATATTTGTGAATTAGATAGAAAATGAATACAAATGTCTCAGTTGTAGAAAACTATAGCAGAGTAATAATATAGGGAAAACTTTCTTGAATCTGTAAAACAAAATATTCACAACACTTAGATAAGCATTTCTGTCTTTTAATCTTAGAAAAATTAATTTCTGACTTGATGTTATGTAGGATTTATTGCTGACAAGGTAAAACACTGTAAAATGAGATGTAAGTTTGTGATATAAGATTGTTATGGTCTTTTACAAAAGTCAGTAAATGCTTAATATATAGTAATTAAATAAGATGGTGTGCAACATTATCTTGCTGAAGAAGTGTGTAAAAGCCTCAGGAAGCTTAGTTTTTAAAAGATTCTTAAAAATCTTTTAAATGAAAGATTTTTAAAATTTATTTTTATTGGAAAGGCAGATTGACAGAGAGAAGGAGATAGAGAAAGATCTTCCATTAAGGCCACAATAGCTGAAACTGAGCTGATCCTAAGCCAGGTGCTTCTCTCAGGTGTCCCACATGAGTGCAGAGTCTGAAGGTTTTTGGCTATTCTCTACTGCTTTGCCAGGCCACAAGCAGGGAACAGGATGGGAAGTGGAACAGCCAGGATACATCCAGTGCTCATGTGGGATCCTGACATGTGCAAGGCAGGAATTTAGCACTGAATCATTGCACTAGGAAGCTTATTTTGGACAAATGAACTGATCATACAGCAGTCACTTTCGCCCACCAACAGCAAAAGTTATGCTTAGTCAATTGTATCTATAATTCTAATGGAAGTGAATATACAATTGCTATTACACTGTAAAATGAATGCATAGTTTGTGATGGGAAAAAATGATCATTTTTTTCACATAAACTAATAAAAAGGTAATGTGATGCTAGTATGGATTAATGGTATCTATTCCAGGAAGGTGTTTGGATTCTCCTGACACTTCTTGTTATTCGGGTGAAGGAAATGGACAGGAGTGCATGCACATTGCACAAGCTGATCCATCAGTCCTGGATATTGCTCACAGGCACTTATCTAATTACAGAGCGCCTCCAGATAGCTTATTTTGCTTCTTCCATATTCTGTATTGAAAGGATGGCTCAGGATTTCCATACTTCAGGTTACAGATTACTTTGTATTTCTGTTTAATATTACAACAGTGCTTATTGCTCTGATTTGCATGAGTCTTCTGTAGAGAACAATTCAAGTCAGTGTAAGCTAATGGACATATGATCAATGCCCTGCGAAGCTTTTAATCACACTTTTTCCCTTGTACAGATCAATGACTAATGAAGGCATCCAATTACTCCTCTCAGAATGTATTTGGGGACAGCATTAAGTGCAGAGAGCTAGATACAGCCAGCTGCTTACAATTGTACATTACCCATGAAATAATTCTGGTGTGCATCAAATGCCGCTGCAGCAGAAATCCCCAGAAGACACTGACTCAGTGTATTAGGGCTGCATTGCAGTAGAGTCCTTGTGTGCACTGCAGGGAAGCAGTGTTTCCTTCTGCAGAAATAGTATGAGCATATAAGAATATACTTAACAATTCAAGTCCAGGAAGAAATGAGACATGTTAGAGATAAATCGCATCATTTTCCTTTTTTTTTTTGGTTACTAAATTCTTAAGTAATTTTTTTTCTTCCTCCTAAAAGTAAATTGTAGATTTTATAACTTTTATTAGTGTAAAGAAAACAGATTTTGTGAAATCTATAAGTACAGGGCCCGGCGCGGTAGAGCAAGTGGTTAAAGGTCCTCACCTTGCACGCCCGGGATCCCATATGGGCGCCGGTTCTAATCCTGGCAGCCCCGCTTCCCTTCCAGCTCCCTGCCTGTGGCCTGGGAAAGCAGTCGAGGACGGCCCAAAGCTTTGGGACCCTGCACCCGCGTGGGAGACCCGGAAGAGGCTCCTGGCTTTGGATTGGCATAGTATGGGCCCGTTGCGCTCACTTGGGGAGTGAATCATCGGACGGAAGATCTTCCTCTCTGTCTCTCCTCTCTGTATATCTGCCTTTCCAATGAAAACATAATAAAAATAAATCTTAAAAAAAAAATCTATAGGTACAGTTCCAACAAGACAACCACAATTCCATCACTGCCCTTTGCCCATCAATAACCCTGTCTCCTCTCTCTTCATAAGATTTCACACATTATTTAAATTCACTTTATATCAACAGGCTTATTTTTCCCAATAATTATGATATACAAGTCAGAGGAGCACAGACTGCATTTCTTTTAGAGTACAGACACAGACTAAAAATTAAAATTGTATCCCAATTTGACCATTTGGTGCCCATATTTTTATATTCTAAATTAGCTACTGCATATCAGAGGAAACATATGACGGATGTTTTTTGAAATCGGCTGGTTTCCTTAATCATAATGATGTTCAGTTGCATCTGCTTTGTTGTAAGGCAGAATTTTATTCTTTTATGGTTGGGTAGTATGACATGATGTACAAACACATTTTCTTTATCCAGTCCTTATACTGATAGAATCTGTGTTGATTCCATATCTTAGTTATTGTGAATTTAACTGCAATAAACATGGGGTATAACAGCTTACATGTATGCTAAATCCTTTTTGCTTGGTAAATTCCAAGGATGTCTGGGTAATAGGGTGGATCTGTTTTCAGAGTTCTGAGAATTTCTATACTGTTTTCCATAAAGGTTGCACTGGTTTATGTAACCACCAGGAGTGAATTAGTGTACACTTTACCCCATATCCTTGCCAGCACTTATTGTTGCTTTGATTTTCAGCTGACAACCATTGTTACTAGACTGAAGTGAAGTATCATTGAGATTTTATTTACATTTTCTTGATGGGTTATGAATCTGAGCATTTTAAAATATCTTTTGGTTATTTGCATTTCCTCCTTTGAAAAATACCTGTTCGTGTTCTTTGCTTGTTTCTTAACCTGGCTGATTGTTTTGTTGTTGTGGAGCTCCTTGAGGTCTTTCTAGATCCTGGAAATTAATCTTCTGATCCTGGAAATTAATCTTCTAACAGTTGTAAAATTTGCATGTATTTTCTTTCATTTTATTGGTTGTCTCTTTAATTTGTTGATGGTTATCACTGCAGTACAGAATCTTCTCAGCTTGTTATAATTTGTCAATTTTTGCTTTGATGGCCTGTGGTTTTGTGGTCTCTTCCAAGTGATTTGCATATACCTATGTCTTGACAAAATTTCCCCAATGATTTTCTCTAGCAGTTTGATGATATCAAGTCGTGGACTGTTGATTTAGTTTGAGTTGTTTTTATATGATGTGTAAGGGACAATTTTTGTTTCATAATTTTCTCACATATATATCCAGTTTTCTCAGCACCTCTTGTTGAAAACTGTCCTTTCACCTTGGATTGATTTCAGATCATTTGCCAAAGGTTACCTGACTTTAAATACATGGATTAATTTCTGAACTTTCTGTTTCACTGACATTCATGTCTAGTTTTTATTATCAGTACTACCCTGTTGTTGGTTGTGGCTACCCTGTAATATCTTGAAGTCTGCTATTGTGATACTTTTAGATTTGTTTTTGTTAACATTGATCATACATTTTGGTATGTTGTATTGACAATTTTTTCCTTAACTTTTTTATTTCCCTTTTGATCTATGATTCACTGTTCTTTCATTGGCATATTATTCAGTCTCTCTGTCATTGTATATTTTTGAGAATTTGTTAAATTATTCCTTTACAGCTCAGTTCCATTGCAGCTAAAAAAGATACATGGTATGTACTACATTATGGCCTAGAACATGGTCTATCCTGGAGAAGGTTACATACACTGCTGCTGACCAGAATGTGCATTCTGCCACAGTGGGATGCAATGTTCTGTAGAAAACAATTAGGTCCATTTAGTCCACAGTGTAGGTTAGCTCTGTTATTTCTTTATTGATTTTCTGTCTAGTTGATCTGTCCATTGATTAAAGTGGGGTGTTAAAGTCTCTTATTACTATTACCTCAAAGTCTACGTTTCTCTTTTTATCCATTATCATTGTTTTAAACAGCCAGGCTTGCTAGTACTAAGTACATACTCATTTACTATAGTCACACCTTTCTATTGAATGATCCCTTCATTATACATTGCCCTTATTTGTTTCCTGTGTGTTAAAGTCTATTTTGTCTGATATTAGGATGGTTATATCTGCTCATTTTTCTTTCCACTAGTATTTAACATCTTTTTCCATCCTTTCTTTTTCAATGTTTGTGTACTTTTTGAAGTATGCTTTTTTTTGAAGACTAATTAATTGATTAATTTTAGGATTTACTTGTTTTTATTGGAAAGGCAGATCTATAGAGAGAAGGAGGGACAGATAAAGATCTTCTGTCTGCTGGTTCACTTCCCAAATGGTCACAATGGCCAGAGCTGAGCAGATCTGAAGCCAGGAACCAGGAGACTTTTCAGGTCTCCCATGCAGGTATAGGGTCCCAAAAGCTTGGGCCATTTTCCACTGCTTTCCCGGGTGACAATCCGGGTGCTGGATGGGAAGTGGAGTAGCTAGGACACAAACCAGCACCCATATAGGGTCCTGATGCATGTGAGAATTTTAGCCTCTAGGCTATTGTGCTGGACCCTAAGCATGTTTCTTACAGGCAGCAAACAAATGGTCTTATTTTTAAATTAACTTCAGCAGTCTGTATCTTTATTTAGAGAATTTAAGTAATTTACATTCAAGATTGTTATTTACAAATAATTTTTGGTTCAAATATTTTTTTCTGAAATATTTTTATTTTTGCTTTTGTTTCCTTTGTACTTCTATTAGGAGATTTTCTATTTCACACTGAATATTAACTACAATTCTCTGTTTCTCTGTGTAGTACATCCTTAATGATCATTTGTAAGGCTAGGCAAGTTGAAAAATCATTTCAATTTGTTTGTTTTGGAATATCTTTATTTCATTTTCATTTACAAATTAGGGTTTTTCTGGGTATAGTATTCTGGGTTGACAGTTTCTTTAAGACCCGGAGTATTTCTGGCTAGCACCATGGCCTAATAGTCTGGGTAACGGCATCCCATGTGGTTTGCCACTTCATGTCCCAAGTGCTCCACTTCTAATCCGGCTACTTGTTTGTGGCCTAGGAAAAGCAATAGGAGATGGTTTGGGTCCTTGGGCTCCCATTCTTGCATTAAATAAATACCCAGAAGAGGGTCATGGCTCCTGGCATTGGCTCGACTTGGCTCTGGCCATTGAGGCCATTTGGGGAGTGAAGAGTGGATGGGGGACCTCTCTCTATCTCTATACACACACACACACACACCTACCTTTCAAAAAGAAAAAAAAAGACAAAAAGATAAAACAAGACAAGACTGGGTTGGCATCTCTCCATTCTCTACTGGCCTGTAGAAGAGGAGTGATGAGAAATCAACTGTTTACCTACTGGGGTTCCTCTGAAGGCAACCTTTTGTTTCCCTTGTGCACATTTTAGAATATTTTCTTTGTTTTACAGTTGAAAGTTTGACTATGATGTCTCATCATGAAGACTGTTTCTGATCCGGCCTATTGGGGATCTACACGCTTCCTATACTTGGCTGCCCATTTCTTTCTCCAAATTAGTGAAGTTTTTGCTATTTCACTGAATAGAACTTGTATTCTACTTTCTCTTCCCACAGCTTCAGCAATTCCTGGGCCACATACATTTGATTATGTGGTAGTATTTCATAAATCCTGAACACTATTTTCCATTTTTCTAAGTTTTTCTTTTTATCAGAATGAGATATTTATTTCCAGTTTTGATTTCCAGCTCAGATACTTTCTTCTGCCTCGCCAAGTTCGTCTTGAAATTTTATATTTAATATACTGAATTCTTCATTTCTAATACTTTAGTTTGATTTCCCTTCAATATCTCAGTGTCTTTGCCAAATGTGCATGTTTATCCCATGAATTTGTTTCTCTGTATTTCTGAATAATCGTATGATTATTCTTTTGAAATAATTTTCAGACATTTAATTAATTCTTCATTTTCAAATTCTAACAACGAAATGTTCTTATATTCCTTTTGGGGAGTCCAGTACTTTTCTTGTTCTTGCTTCTTGTATTTCTTCATTCATTTTATGACATTTGTGGAAGCACTAGGTTGTTTTGTCTGATGGTTTCAATGTTTGGATCACATCACAAGTATCTGCTTCTTCAGTGAATATCAAGGCATTTGTGCTGGGAGGAGCCAGGAACCTCTATTCATTGCCTCTGGGTGTGTGTGGCAAGAATCCAGGGTGAGCCTAAGTTAGGTGTAGGAGATCTCTCCTGCTGTCCGCAGGAGGAGAGAATGATCATGCCTGTTGATGTAATCATGGCTTCACCTCCTGTCTTCCAAGGTAATCAATGACCACGTTTAGTCCACAGTGGGGACAACCTTAACCCTCTGGATATATGAGTCTCACAAAGGATCTGTAGGGTTGTTGATGTGAGCATAAAATTCTGTGGAATGACCTACTCTAGGCAAGTAAGAAGCTCTGTGTGTCTGACTTCAGACATAGCAGTTGCCCAGAGAACTTGCTATATT
The DNA here is from genome assembly GCF_017591425.1 of Ochotona curzoniae. NCBI lineage: Eukaryota > Metazoa > Chordata > Mammalia > Lagomorpha > Ochotonidae > Ochotona > Ochotona curzoniae. The sequence goes on from NW_024465369.1 coordinate 28,751,024, forward strand.
TCATGTCCTGTGTACTATCACAGAATTCCTACAAAGACATGTGAAAGAATGCTGTAGTCACAGGGCAAAGAGCTGCCCAGAGAGCACCACCTTGGCTATTTGAGCTCCTGAGCCTCTGCTGCAATGGAGGGATTGGAATGACTCACAGTCCCAAGTGGGAGTTCAGGCCCCTGCCAACCTCTAGTGCAGATACAAAAACCACTGGCAATTAATCCCTTAGATGCAATCTCTTGGATGTGAGATTTTTATCACCACCACATTCTCTACTGGGATCAAGACAATGCCTTCTCCCTGCTGGTTGCAGGAAGTCCCATGGGAGAGTTGGGGGAAATAAATTCACCTTTAATTCATTGGATTATATTAATACCCTGTCCCCTGGTCAGGCACCAAGGCTGATTCAAATTTAGTGTGGTATCACCAGTGGCCTAGCCTACCACAGTCTGCTCTCACCTCATTCTCAGAAGCTGGCGTCTCCTCCAGCCCCTGCTCACATTGCTCCATGGCACCTCTCCTTCTTCTATAGAACTTCCACTGAAAATGTTGCTCCAACTCTCCCCTGATTATGCTCCTCCTCTGTCTTTCTTGTGTTACATTTACCTGGTCAAATCAGTCCTGCATTACTTTCTATGATGCAAAAGAAAAATAAACAGCATAAGTTTACCAATCAAACTGTGGAGTCTTATTTTTCCTAAATATGTCAGGGCTTCTCCTTGATCTAAATTAAGTTCACTCAACTGAAAGAATATTTTTCTTATTCAGAACTATCAAATATGATTGATAGACTATTAGGAGAAATATTTGTTCGATAAACCAATTCAATTCTTTTTTAGTCTCAAACAACAGGATCTGTCCAAAGACCAAAATGTAGATCTGTTTTAGATTGCACAATTTTATGAGTTCATAAAAATTTGCTTTAAATACTTTGAGCAACAAATTAAAACCCAATGTATAACTAGAAATTATTGCTTATATCTATATAGTATAAATTTAATTATATAATAAAATATTTTAGAAAATTATGCTTTTTATTACTACTATATAAAATATCCAAGTTTAAGCTCTAGAGAAAATGATACTTCTATTAAGGTGTGATTTTAAAGAAAAACTCTTCTGATCTTTACATGTAAACCTCAGGGAACATATTCAGAATATCATCTTAGTGTCACTCAAAATTTTTGTTGTATAGTCTGCTTACATAAAAAATTTATTTTGGCTAATGTATATTTTCTGAATCAGGGTCTTATGTTTTGTTGCTTACCATTTAGTGACTGGTTATCATTAGTGGCTTCATTCGTTTTGCAACAGATGGCATACCCCTTATCTTTAAAAAATTTTTAATATGAAAGGCAGATGTACAGAGAGAAGCAGTGACAGAGAGGAATATCCTCCGTCCAACGACCCACACTCCAAGCGACTGCAATGGCTGGTGCTGCGCCGATACAAAGCCAAGAGCCAGGAACCCCCCTCCAGGTCTCCCAATGCTCTGGGCCACCCTCGACTGCCTTCCCAGGCCACAAGCAGGGAGCTGGATGGTAAGCAGAGCTGCCGGGATTAGAACCAGCACCTGATAGCATACCTCTTAATCTATGTTTTGACGAGTAGGAAGAAGTTTAAAAGTATGGAATTTATTTGTAGAATATTACTTCGTTAAAAAATAAGAGGTAATAAAATATAGTGTTAATTTCAAATCATAGGATTATCCAAGAATCAAGAATGTTATTACCTTAGGAGAACAGTAATATAAATTTGTGTCTTAAGTTTTATTTGAAAGGCAGAGTTACAGAAAGATAGGGGAGATCTTTTGTTTGCTGGCGCAGTACTTGAAAGGTCATAGCCAGAAGCCAGGAGTCTACCTGGTTATCCCAGTTGTGTGGCAGGTATCAAAGCAATGGAGACATCTTCTGCTTCTTTAGGTGCATTGATAGGGAACTCGATCAGAGGGAGAGCAGCCAGGACTCGATCAGACTCACATGGATTATCAGCAGTACAGGCAATGTCTTAATCCCTTGAACCACAAAGCTAGCCCTGAGCATAAAATTTTCACAACCAGTAGTCTTTAATGCTGTATCTAGTGTTGGAGTGATGATACCATAGACAGACAATAAACCCCTACCTCATTTAAGATACATACCTGTTAAATTAATTATCTAATTTTAATTGCCATGCCTTGTTTAAACTGAGCAGTTTGGGACTACGGAGATGACAGAGCTGGTACCCGTCTGTGCTACAGGTTTGTGATATAAATTCTGTTAGACAGCTTTGAGAGCATTAACTTATACTATAGTAATAATACATGGGAAATCAGCCGGGGAGAGTGGGTTTGGGGGGAAGGGAAATTCCATCAACTATGGAACTGTAACATAAAACAAGCAAACAGAAAAGACTCAATGTTGTTGATGATAGCTTTCCAAAACTGAGATTGGGCTATTCTGTGTCAGAAAAGGTGTGGTTTTCTCAGAAAATGATTTGGAAAAGTAGGAGCTGAAGCAAAAGAAGAATCATGGGGCTTACATCCATGAAAATGCTTTCAGTGTAATTATTTGGGAGAAAATTCATGAGGAAACTCAGCTCAAGACACAGATTTTATGTCAGGAGGTCCAAAAACTAAGGAAAAGATGAAATCCAACAGAAATATCAGCTTAGCTTCTATAGTATCTTTAATCCCATTAATAGTTTGGGTTGGTAGGTTTTTTAAAAAGATTTATTTACATATTTCAAAGGAAGATTTAAACAGAGAAAAGGAGATGCACAGAAAGAGAAAGTGAGAGAGAACGAGTGAGCAAGAATCTTCCATTTGGTGGTTCACTCCCCAAATAGCTTCAACACACAGAGCTGGGCCAGAATGACGATAGTAGCCAGGATTTAAATTGGGGTGTTCTGCATGGGTGCAGGATGCCAAATACTTGGGTCATTTTCCACTGATTCCCCAAGGAAATTAGAGGAATCTAGATGGGAAATGGAGCAGTTGGACTTTAAATCAGGTAGGGACCAACCCGCTACTCCACAAAACCAAACTGAAGGGTTGGTATATTCTAACATTTTTATTTATTTATATTTTTAGCAAAAGAGGAGGGAAAGAAAGGAGAGAGAGATTCCCCCACCAGCTGGTTCACTTTCCCAAACGCTTGCCATAGCTGAGACTGGATCAGGCTCAAACTAGGAGCTGGGAACTCAATCTAGGTCTAACACGAGTGGGAAAGACACATTCTGTGGATATCAATCAGAAGCTTGAAGGGGGAATTTAATCAAACTCAGCCATTTCAATATGAGGTGTGGGCACTGATATCAGCTGCTAAAGTGTTAAACCAAACACCAGTGTATATCCATCCAGTGGATGGAAGGTAATCTCTCTCCGCCTCTTTATGGGACAATGAGGAAAATTGGCAGGGAGGGAGAGGAGAGGGAATGTCATTGCATTCTTAGAATTGTTTCTAAAAATGTTATTGAATCTCCTGGATGCTATCAAAAATTAAAATATTTTTAAAGGAAACTTTGAAAAGGTGTTCTGAAAATTGAAATGGAATACTTCCATATTTATTAACATGATCAGAATGAAATATTAGCCACACAATGATATTATCAGTATAGAAAATTATAAGCCAATATCTCTGATGTGCATAGAGGCAAAATTCTTTAACTAAACACTGGCAAGTAAACTCAAACATTTTAAATGATCATTCGCTATAAGTCAATATTTAGTCTTATGCTGCAACATGATTTGTTCATGTTGAATTGTTCTGTATTCTATGGATAAAAAATTGAATTGATTTGCCAGTGCTCAATAATTTTGCATCTATACTCAGATTTAATTTTTATCCTACAAGAATGCATTCTATAATGCAGATTTAGATGCCTGGTATTGTAGACTGGTCGCTAAAGGCCTCATCTTGCATGTGCCAGGATCCCATTGGAGGCCGGTTTATCTCCATTCATTTCGTCCACTTGGAGAGTGAACCAGTGGCTGGAAGATCTCTCTCTCTATAATTCTGCCTTTGCAATGAAACAAATAAATCTTTATAATCCACATCTACTCTTCTCAGAATACTTTTTGCAAGACCACACTAGGGATAACACTCTGTTTCTTATATTTGCTATCGATTTGTCTTGAAATGTCATTTATTTCCTTCAAAAAACTCCCCAACAAAATCCCATTCATGAGAAAACTCAGCTCAAGACACAGATTTTATGTCAGGAGGTCCAAAACTATCAAAAGCATCATGCCTTACTGGCAAGTGAGATTGGAAAATTTCCTTTACTTTTTGCCTTTTTCTCACTATTGTGAAGAAATTACATTGTCGGGCCCGGCGCAGTGGCGCAAGTGGTTAAAAGTCCTGGCCTTGCACGCCCCGGATCCCATATGGGCGCTGGTTCTATCCTGGCAGCCCTTCTTCCCTTCCAGCTCCCTGCCTGTGGCCCGGGGAAAGCAGCCCAGGATGGCCTAAAGCTTTGGGACCCTGCACCTGCGTGGGAGACCCGGAAGAGGCTCCTGGCTTTGGATCGGCATAGCACTGGCCGTTGCGCTCACTTGGGGAGTGAATCATTGGACGGAAGATCTTCCTCTCTGTCTCTCCTCTCTGTATATCTGCCTTTCCAATGAAAAAATAATAAAAATAAATCTTTCAAAAAAAAAAAAAGAAATTACATTGTCAAATTTTAAATGCCAACATGGTGATTAATGGATAAAAAAGGACAGACTTTCTGATTCTTCCTTGACAAGCACTGAATTGTGCCTATCAATATTTAAGTCACAGAAAGAATGGAGTGTGTAGATGACTTGGGGGATGTTTCTGTAAGCAGCTCATTTGGGAAGAAAATCTACCAGATGCAACGTAAGCCTGACCATGACCTAATTCTGTGTCAGTTTTCCTAATGTGAAATTTCACAATGGTTGTGCAAGTCAGGAAGCTCACACATTCTTCGTTCAGGATACCAGAGGAGCTGGCAGACCTCACTACCATCACCAGGCATTCTTCCCCTGCTGTGTTTGTTCCGTGCACTGGCAGAGAGAATGGGACAGCAGAGCGTTTTTCACTTCCCTGAGCTTTCCTTTTCAAATGCTGGCTTTCTGATCCCCAGCGTCTGTTTCTGCTGTGATTTCCAAGAGCGCTCCCTGAACCTCTTCCTAAAATGCCTCTTGCCCCCCAGTTGCGCTGATGTGATCCAGGGCTAAGAGAACCTCTGGGTTTCCTAACCTCGTGTCCTCTCAGGGGTAGATTGCATTTTCATATCAGAATAAAATTTTCAAACAAAAATAATTAGGGCCTCTGTTTTCCTCTCTTCAACTGTTAAAGGTTGTCACTCTGCTTTTTGACTTTTGAACATTGACATTGCTTTTGTCTATTTTTTCCTCTTTCAAAATGTGACCAATTCCTCCCCCCCCCCCCAACCCCCGATTTCCATGTCCTGCTTTAATTTGCCCTTGGTTTTTGTTTAAATGATTGTCAGGATAAAAAATGAAAATCTTGCATTATCTCCATGAAATATTCCATACAGACTAGTTTTAGGGATCATGAAGGCCTCAAATTGCTCGTCCCCTTATCGAGATTATTTAGCTGATCAGGTGGTTCATCTTCTACATTATCTCTGCTACACATCTTTGCCCAGTTCTTGGTGGATACACAGGAACCTGAAGAAAGTCAGTAAAATGGCATACTCTTCTGCTTGCAGTGAGTGGCAGCACAGATGTTGCATACTGTGGCCCCAGCTCTACCCTACCACATCCTGGGGTCAGCGTACCCACCCATAGGGCTTAGAATGCAGGCAGCAGAGCCAAAGGGGGAAAACTATTGGAGTTTGTCATGGCTTGCTGTAACTGAGAAAGCAGACTCAGCATGCATGGAATGCAACTGTTTCAGAGAGGAGAGTTCGAGAACAAAGAGGAAAGGTAAATTGTGTTTGGAGTGGACACCGCTGCCAGGAGTAACTTTGCTGGCTTTTTCTAGTGCAACACTGAGGTGGAAATAGTGTCCTCTCCTTGGCTTCTGTCTGTCCACTGTCATTGCTGCTGTCCATCTAAGAGACCTTGGAGTTGCCACTGTGGTGAAGGAAGTCCTGTTTTTGTCACATGGGTGAAGGTTCCTTTTTCTTCAAGGGCTCTTCTTTCCAGTGCAGGCCTCAACATTTCTTCGTGTGTGCTCACGGTTACTAAAGTGGCATCAATGGTAGGAAAATGATCTTTTCCAACGTCAGCTGAACAGTATTGCTTTTGTCCTGTATTTGTTAATTTCTTCACTGTAAGTTATCTTTATATGCAAATATGGTTTGAAAAGATCTCTGATGTCAAGCATTCAGTAAATGTTGAAAAGAAAAAAAAAGTTCCTGGCCTTTTCTCAAGCATTTTTTTCTGTATTTAAAATGAATTACTCCCGTTCCCCCCCGCCCCCAAAGAGAAGGGAGAGTGAGGAGAGACAGGAGGAAGAGAGGCGAAGAGGAATGCTTGCTTCTCACCCTTCTTGCAAAGATCACGTGAGAAGAGGAGAAATGAGAATTAGAGTTCTGGAAGTTAACCTTATTTGATACTTTCTAAGGTGGCTTTGTCATTTATATGTTCTATGTCACATAAAACAAATGTAACATTTCCAAATCTATTTTTTAAAATCTATAAACTGAGATTGAGCACTGTCTTATGCATGTTAAATAGTTAGCACACTAATAGTGCTGTAAATAGAAATAGTAGCTATTCTATAATTTTAAAACTACTTCAAGTATACAATATTTATTACACAAGAAAAGTTTTAACGAAGTGCAAACAGATAAACAGTAACAACATATTTCAATCTTAACATTAATTTGCATAAAGCAGATTTTGATAAGTCTGAGATAAATCTAGTAAAATTATTATGATTTTGATGAGTGAATCTTGCATTTTCCAGATGCATAGTATATTCTCCTAAGTTTATCCACATTTAACAGAATTAAATGACCCAAAGGGTATACAACTGTTTACAATTTTGAACTTTGCTATCCCATTCACTTGCCAATTTATTTATTAAGCTTATTTATTAAGCTTATTTATTTTAGCTTATTTATTAAGCTAAAGAGAGAGAGAGAGAGAGAGAGAGAGAGAGAGACAGAAAACATAAGCAAAGTCCAATGTGGTTAACAGATTGTTTTATTATCTTATCATTTTCTACACTATCTAAAATGTAAAGTATATTGTAAGACTTTGTGAAAAATAATCCTTTACATACTTTTCAGAAGGTTATAAGCAAATACAATTTATAAGTAAAAGTTAGTTTTAAATTAAAACCAGTTTGCGATCTTTATAGAATTTATAGAAGCAGCCAACTTATAACCCAGTTTGAATACTTGAAGCATTCCACATTAAAGTATTTCTAGTAAATAGAAAATTCAAAGTTTAGATAGAACACCAGCTGTCACTGTGTCGCCAAGGTAACACTGAGTCCTTGCTGGTCCCCAGAACATGATGGAGAGCAATAGGAGAAAGAAAAAGAACATTTTTAGAAAGACCAGAAACCTGAAATACATTTACTGAGTGACTCCTCCAAAGGCATCTTGGTAAGGTTATTCAATTTCTGAGGAACAGAACTTGATTACAGTAATTAAGGCTCCAGATCATGCATTAATAATGAAATATAATTACTAATATGTAAATGATAACAACATATTTAAACTTGTTATTTAAGTTATCAACATATGGATTTTCATTTTGAATCCTTTAGGACTTCATGGACAACTGAAAGCAATCTTCATAGAAATATCAGAATCTCAAACTACATGAATATAAGTGAATTCATTTTATGAATGTGAAATAATTATTTATGACAATTTTAAAAGACAATTGCAGTAAGAAAACCATTTTTTAGGATTTTGAAGTACTTAATATATAAAATGGTTTACATGGTTATTACGTATGTGACATAAATTAAAATTATTTAGAAAGATAAATAAGTGAAAATTAACTTTTATACTGATTATAAATAAGCATGGACTTACATTTCCAACTTCTGATTCATGGTCCTCTTAGCCTGAATGAACACTGTTTTCTTGAAGGTACAAAGAAAAAACAAAGTGCAGTGAAAAATACTTTTAAAAAACTACATCTCCTGAATGGTCAAGACACTGAAAATCCTTTGACGTAATAATAGCTCTCAATAGTTCAAATTTATATTATTACATTTACCAGCTCTCACTGAATATTGCATTACAAATAAATAGAAAAAAACGTGTTCATAAGGTGAAGCTTGAACTTAAAATGCAGTACCTATGATAAGTTTAGCAGATATGTGCTTTTTAAAAGAAGCAAATTAAAGAAAATGAGAAAATGTAGGTCATAACTGTGGTTTCTTTATATGCTTCTCATCCTATAAAACATCTTTAAAAAGAGCTGGATCTTAGGTTCAAATTTATGATAAGCCATGAGCCCAGGATCAGTAATACAACACAAATCTCAAACTAAAAAATAAAAGAACAAAGAATAAGGCTTCAAATAAACTTATACAGTCCTCGTGTTCGTTAAAAAAAAAAAAGGCACTTTCTAAAGAACTGTCTTTGCATTTCTGCCACTGGCATTTATCAGCAAAAAATATGATTTAATGGTCTATAACATTTCACTGTTTTAATTAGGTCTTAATATAGTTACATTATATGTATTAACCTATACATACACATATAACACAAGGAAGCTCACAGTTCAGTTCATCTCTATCACAACCTCGCTACTCCTTCAGCAGTGTACACCACATGGTTCAGGTGAGACAAACACTGAATTGTCAAATGCAACTTCAACACACTGCAGCAACATTGAGAGGCTATCTTTACTGACAGATTGATTAGAATGAACATATAAGGGTAAAAGTATATTTTCAAGGAGTCATGTGGACACACACTTTAACTTTCTCAGGCTATAAACAGTAGATCTCTGCTTGATCTCTTTTAATGACTGAGATGAGCTTTGAATATTTCTGTGGTACATGAAGATCAAGAGGTGATGAGTACGTTTGAATCTGTCCTTGAATATTTCACTTTTCCTTGGCTTTATCAAAACAGTCACCTTCTTTAGAAGGCTGAAGATCTCTGTCACCATTTAGCGTCTGGATATCTGATCTGTTTTTTTCATTTTGCCTTAAGCGGTAACTTTTATAAGCACGTTGAATAATGGTTGCTGAAACTGCCTCTTGTTTTCGTTTTAGCGTAGTTGTGATTGGCTCATATGTGATCTTAAAAGGGTTAGCTAACAGAAATCCCGTTTCTATCTCTGAAAGGACTTTGTCCATCCTCATATCATTACCCATCACTCTGTTGGTAAAAGCAAGTAAAATGTCCAGGCAATGAATTCTGTCTCCAACAGCCATGGGAAGATCCATGGCGATGAGCTGGCCCTTGTTGGGTTTTGCCATGTAAAGAGGAGGATCGAGAGAAGCTGCGAAATCTGAAAGTTTGCTGGAATCTAGGTACTGGGTCCTATCTGGATCAAACCTATTCCATACCTGAAAGAACCTCCTAAAATCATCTTCACTCAAGGTTTTGTTTTTTTTCTTAGAAGCAATGTTTAAAAACTCCATGATAACCACAACATACATATTTACAATGATCAGCCATGATATGAGGATGTAACTGACAAAATAAAAAATCCCAACAGAGGGATTACCACAATCTCCCCGAACCCCAGTCCCAGGGTTAATTTTATCAGGATCACAGTCAGACCATTTACTGTTGAAAATTGCATTAAGCATCCCATCCCATCCAGCAAATATTGTAACTTGAAAGAGACAAAGCATACTGCTTCCAAAAGTTTCAAAGTTGGACACATCATTAATTCCAGCTTCCTTTTTAACATAGGCAAAGTTGTACATTCCAAAGATGGCATAGACAAACATAACCAGGAAGATCAGAAGACTGATGTTCAACAAGGCAGGAAGTGAGAGAATCAGAGGGAGCATCAAATTATGAAACACCTTTGGTCCTTTCCCAAGACGTAGGATGTGGATAATCCGTGAGAGAAGTATCATGGGCACAAGAGAGGAGGGTACGAGTGAGTGTCCTACAGTCACAGGCAGAAGCAGACCTTGGCGTGGGACAAGATGAGAGAGGCAATAGAATTACCCACATTCAATTGTGTTTAGGAGGAACATACATCACTACACATTTTGTTGACTTTCTGTATTTTATTAATTCTTTATTAATCCCCTGCATTTTCTGAAGAATGATATTCTATTGCTTATCTGAAATTTTCTATTGCTAATCAGAAATACTACTTGTATCAACTATCAGAAGTCCAGTAAAATCTGAAGCATTATTCTAGCATATAATCATAAGGATATTATATATTATACATTTCTGGAATCACAGAGTATCTGAATACATAAAGAAGGATAGTACATTATTTTTTTTATTAGTTTTATCCAGGAGCTCAAATATAAATAATCCATAGTAAAAAAAAAAGTAGTTGCTACTTTTTTTCTGATTGCTTTTGAATCAGGATCTTCTATGCAGTTTGTCTTTTACCAAATGCCTAACAGATATTATTTAAATATGTAAAAGTGAAAAATGTGATTTTTGTCCTCAAAAACCTTATATTACAGAAAACAGTGATAGGCAATTAAAATAATTACAATGCCAGGCAGAAAGGCCTAATTGATAAATATGATTACCAAATTGTCTGGCACCCAGTGATTCATAGGTTATAATATAATTTGTAACTAGTATTTGGGCCTCCTGATCTTTGGATATGTGAGTTCTTTGTTTAGAACTCTTTGTGGTGATGGTAGGTAGATGAGGCAAGTATTAGAGTTATTAGGGGAGGAACAGTTTAAAAAGAAAACATTATACTCAATTCCTGTAAGAGATATGAGAGATGTTTTCTGGAGGTGCTTGAGAAAATGTGGTTTATTTTGAATGTGTAGGTGGTACAAGGATGAAGTCTGCAAATTACGCAAAAGAAAGGGTATGCTTGCTGCATCTGGAAGCATGACGCCTCATGTTTTCTATTAAGCTTGGTCACTGCTTAGGATGACATTTTTCTGATGCTTTCCATCACCTGTATCCTCATCTTCATGGTGCCTTAATAGTCCTCCACTCTGACCTCCATTTCCATTTCTTCTCTGTCTTTCAAATGCTCTCACTATAGAAGAAGGGCCTTCCTTTAATTGTAAATTTCTCTCCATACTCAGCACCTTGTTTTTTATGAACTTATCTAAAATATGACTCTACTTGGAGATCACCACTCTCCTTCCAAAACTCAAGGGTAGGCAACTCATACTCTCTTCCTCTGTATGTCTCAAAGTAGAAACATGGAAGTAAATACAATTTTTATTTCGTCATGTGATTTCCAATCACTTCTCCTTCCTATCATTTTTATAAAAGTAAAGTAAGTTTATAACTTTTTTTAGAAGATGCAATTCAACTATATTATTTCCTACCATTGCTTAGCTCCTTAAATCTAGTTGTCCACATCTATGGCCACATTCTGGACACAAATACAGAATACTTTCTGAAATCATAAACTCAAGCAACTTTCTGACTCCAATTTCTTTTTCCAGCTCTCTGATTAAGTGACTCTAACTTTGAAAATAAACAAAAACAACAAAATCCTCTCCATACACAACAGTTTGTTACAATTTTGCTTTGCTCTTTCCTTATCCCACATATCTCAATTTAGTTTTGCTTCCATAATGTAGCCCTATGAACCCTAATTACCATTCAGACAACCCTCCCTTGTACACTCGCAGCACCCTCTGCTTCCCCGACCCTAGTCTTAATAGAAAGCATTAAAATGTAATTTGCCCATACCAACAAGTGAAAACTTGACTAGACAATATCTTACCTGTAATGGAGAAAATGACTACCATGAAATCAAAAATGTTCCACACAATGGTGAAATAGTGACAAACAAAAGAGATGAGCTTCAGAACGCATTCCACAGTATACAGCATAACGAAAATTGAGTTAATCCAGTAGATAGCAGTTTGCATTTGTGCACTCTGTCCATCACTTTGTATCATAAAGGTTATTACTTGGAAACATATCAGAACTATAATGATGACATTGAAAACTTGGCTTGTTACCAAGTCAAAAATTAATCCTTGGAACTTGTTCTGTAGGTAAAGAAAACAGGTGTAATAGTTTATAAATTTTTTGTTAATAGTTTAAAATTACTTGTTAATTTTTACTTACATGTTTTCATTTTATTTTAATAAGGCAGGTAACAGAACAATGTTTAATCTTCCAGCATGCAAACAACAACATGGGCTAGGCCAGGCCAAAGGCAGGATTTCAAAGTTCCATCTGGGTCTTCAATGTGGTTGGAAGGGACCCAATTACTTGGGAAATCATCTAGTGACTCCCAGGAGGAAACCATACAAGAAACTGGATGAGAATTGGGGGAGCTCTACTTGAAGCACGTATCTTGATATGGGCATCACAAGGAGAAACCTAATTACCCACTCTGCTTCAAAGCATTTGTTAAGAAGTTTAAAAACATTTTAATTTGAAAAGACAATGTATAAATAATATGTTAACTGCAAAAAAATCTTTTTACTTCCAGTGATATGGCATAGCACGTTAAACCTCCAGCTGTGGGAGTCAGCATACCTATCAGCTAGTTTGGGTCCTGACTATTCCACTTCCCATCCAGCTCCTCTGCCTGTGGCCTGGGAAGGCAATGAAGAATGGTCCAGGTGACCTGCATGCACTATGGAGAGTCAGAGTCTCTTAAGAGACTCCTGAAGCTCTGGTCCTGCTTCCAGATAGGTCCAGCTCCGGCCTTTGAGGCCATCTGGGGAGTGACTCAGTAGATGGAAGGTATTCTCTGTGTGTGTGTGTGTGTGTGTGTGTGTGTGTGTGTGTGTGTGTGTGTGTGCGCTTGTCTCCTTTCTCTGTAACTCTGCCTCACAAATAAAACCAAATAAATCTTTAAAAAGATCTTGATGTTTTCTTACTCCTGGACGAGGCACTGGTCTTTGAGAGTCATCACACATCAGCTTCTTTAGCTCACGGTACTGTTTCTTTTGTGTTGCGGTTACAAAGATGTTTGAGCCTCCCTGGTAAAGAAATGAAAGAAAAAAAATATTAAAATTACATCTAACCCCAATCTCCTCTGTACTGATGCATAGTTTAGAAAACTTGTCAGTTATTGATCTAATTTTTAAGAAATGTTTAGCTGTAATAGGCTAAATCTTATTTGAATATGACTGACTTCTGCTTCATAATCTATAAGAAACACATGAGAATATGTGCTAGCTATGTGTGACGTTCAATAAGCCTTATTTATCTCTATGTACTTTTGATTCTTTTGAGTAATCAACCCTATTTTCATTTTTTAATCTATTAAAGGCTCCTTCTTTCTAAAGAGGGAGGGACAAAAGGGAAATGTGGGTGGGTGGGGAGACATTAAGCAAAAGGGTAAGCTAATTTGTGCTTTTTAATTAATAAAAAATATAATTGGTCACATCTATATATTTTTAGTGATAATTTTACTATCTTACCAATACACATTGTATACAATGTCATATTATTCTAGGAATTAAGAATTGCTACTGCCATCATCAGTCAGTACTTGTTTGTCACACGCACTTGTTTGTAAAAAATAACACTGTGACTTGAAATAGAAGAGCAGAGCAGACTGTGTCTGGAGGTGTCAGAGACTGGGGTCAAACTCCGCTGGTATGGCCTGTGAGTGGACAAAATTCTAAGACCAAAATCGAGGCCTGCAGATTAAGGCCAACAGCTGGGCAATGGTCCAAAGCTATAGGACTTTGTGTTTTAAGATATTCTGGTGGGCAAGGTGCAGCAGTATACTAATGAAAGTCCTTGCTTGACATGCACTGGAATCCCATATGGGTCCTGGTTCATACCTCAGCTTCTCTGTCCATCCCACTCCCTGCTTTTGGCCTGGAAAAGCAGTCAACGATGACCCAAAGCCTTGGGTTCTTGCACCTGCATGGGAGACCTGGAGGAAGCTCCTGGCTCCTAGCTTTGGATCGGTTCAGCTCTGGCCATTGTGGCCACTTGGGGAGTGAAACAGCAGATGGAAGATCTTTCTCTGTGTCTCTCCCTCCCTCTGTGTATCTACCTTTCCAATAATATCATTTAAAAATCTTAAAAAAAAAAAGATATCTTGGAGACAGTCATGTACTAGCTTCTGTACTTGGCTCATACCTTTATGCTTGTTTTCTGATCATCAACCTTTGGGTGGTTAACATGAGCCGTGGCTATCAATGTTTGTGCCAGATCAATTCCTAGGTATTGACTCACCAAGAATTTCAGTAAAAGACTGAGGGAGTGACACTTCTAAGTCAACCCCCTTTCTCAGAGAAAGAAGCTTTCCTCTTTATCTTGTGCCTGTCTTAATTTTATTTACTCAGTTACATATGGCCCCCTTTCCAACCCTGTTCATGCCAACCTGGTTGTAGTAACATAGTCACTTAAAATCAATAGGTATCAATAAGTAAAGTTCAAAAACCTGTTCTGGATTTTGAAGTCCCTTGGTAGCAGGAATATCCAATGAAAATCATTTTTTAACACTGGACTCTTGACCCTCTGCAGATCATTGGGAATTCAGTGCTATACAACCTTCTTTTCAGAATTAACATTTGATGACATGGCTAAACGTGGCATTTTAAAATTAAACTATTCTTCCCTTGGCTGTTTCAGAAGGCTTGCCTATATTTTATAGAGTTTATGTCTCATTCAAATGAACACAAATTTTTTTTGAGGCCTTTGTATTTGTGGAGATCCTTCAGGCAGTCTCAATAGCAATGGCGGCAAAAACAGGTTGTTCTCTGAACTCTGTTGTCGAGTTAAAAAAACTTGCAGTTATGCCATCCGATGTGGATTTATAAGTTTCTGTACTTTAAGCAGAAAGAGCTACTCTAATTTACAAAGCTGTGCAAGTTGCTTTTAGCTTAAAGGGCTAGCCAAAATAATAAGAATTTTTTAAAGCTCTTTACATATTTATTTAGATTCATGAAAACATCACTTATTTTAAACACATCATTAGCTATAATATGCTTATACATAAACGTTCACTTTTGTTCTTTTAAACTTGCTTATAATGCTGTGAATGTCGAAAGTAATAGAAAGATGAACATTTCAGCAACGTTCAACAGTGCAAAAACACTAGTAATTTTTCTTAGCAAAAATCAAAGAAATACATTAAGCCAAATCCTAAACCAATTATTTGAAACAGGGCATTTTTATAAATTGTTTCATTTCCTCAGGCATTGATGATCAAAAAATATTTATACTTATCTTTATTTTATGTTTGTTGAAATTGACCACAATCACACTAATCAGCACACTCAAAGGGAGAAATAGTCCAAACATAATAAAGATGATGAAGTAGCAATACATGTAGATACTATATTCAAAACTAGGCTGCATATTTATCTGAAAGATAATTTTAAAGAAGTAAAATATTAATTCTGAGTTTTTAAAGCACAAGATTTATAAACATTTTATTACAAGGAGATAAAACAATGCTATTTGAGGTGATGTCTTTTCTGTTCTTCAAAGAATAGTACTGATTTGCTTTTTATTTTGTCTTATTATAAAGGGACTAGATTTCATGTATGTCACAGATACAATTGTAAGAACATACTATCACTCTCCATCTCCTTTTCTTTCTCCCCTCATTCCTTTCAGTTTTTGTGGTAAGTTATTTTGAATTTACCTTATAACCAGTATTATTACTATGGTAGTATTATTATATTAACCAGTATATTAACCAGTAGTATTATTATACTGGTTATAAGGTAAATTATACACTACAGTATTCACCAAGCAAAAAGTAGAAAGACTATCGTTCCACAACTATATGGACCAGGGCTATAAACTATCAAAGCAGAGGATGTCGGCTTCCCTCTTATTTTATTCCACTGGTGTGGACATTGATACAAATTTACTAACTAGCCAAGTGACCCTAGATACAGTTCTATACTTCTGAGAGCATTCAGTTTCCCATGATATACTCAATCTAAGCTTGGGTATTGCTTCTGTCCTGTGCTTGAATTTCAAAATGACTTTGCTTGAAATAAGACAAAAGTTCTGAAGCTATATTGTACTTACACCCACAGAATCAACTGCTGAGTTCATAATAGTGATCCATCCATTAAATGTTGCCTGTGAAAACAAACCACATGTGTTTAATTCCTATGGAAATATATGCTTCACGGTAAATACAAATGAAAATTCAATTTGTTGTTAATATATTAAACCATTTGATAGTAAATACTACATACATAAATTATAAAATAATTAAGATCTTTAATACATCTGTTACTATGTTATTTCTTATTTCTTATTATTTTTGGTGGGGGAGGGAAGTCAGATATACAGAAAGGAGGAGAGACGGAGAGGAAGATCTTCCTTCTGATGTTTCACTTCCCAAGATTAGCCAGAGCTCTACTGATTTGGAGCCAGAAACTTGAGTCTCTTCTGGGTTCCCCACACAAGTGCAGGGTTCCAAGGCTTTGGGCTGTCCTTGACTGCCACAAGCAGAGAGCTGGATATGAAGTGAAGTCGCTGGTATTATAACCAGTGCCCATATGGGATCCCTGCACATGCAAGGCAAGGACTTTAGCCATTGAGCTCCTGCACCAGGCCTTTAGTTATTTTATTTGCACCACACTCTAACCAACTGAGTTAACCAGCCATTTGCCTTTAGTTATTTCAAATGCTTAGTTTATTGAAGGTAAATAACATTTTTAAGATGGTATACAATAGGGCATTCCAGCCATCTAGAGCTTGTACACCTGTAGTATTCTATGTGATCAAGAGATAAATGGTGTACCTCTAAATTTTAAAGGTACAGTGTAACATATTAGTCATTCCTCAAGGCAATAAACAGGAAAAAAGTGATATCTCAGGTTTGTGATGCTATTACTTGGTCATTGATGGCACAGTAAGTTTGGCCAGCAACTGCTTTTTCCTATGTAAATTGAAGCTTCACATCTATCTACTTCTCCCAACAGGGCAAGAGTTAATATTTGCTAAAGTATTTAAAAATTGCATAAAAATGTAATAATAATCTGAATTTAGTTCTTTATGCTCAACCAGTAATACATATGAAAAAGCTACTGTCAAAAAAAAATTAAAAATAGCACTTACTACTTGAAGCAGTGAAAGGAAACCGTTTCCAACATTATCAAAGTTTACTTTTGCATTTTCCCATGGCATGGATTCATTAAAAACAAGGCTCTCACATTGAGTCTTATTCATGACTTCGGATACAGGAAACCTTTCTCCACTTATTGGATCAATGCATTCATAAAATTTTCCAGCAAATAAGTGCACTCCCATGATACTAAATATCAGCCAGATCAGAAGGCAGACCAGAAATACATTCAAAGCTGGTAAAGTAGTTTTTATTAAAGCTCTCACAACAACCTGGCATATAAGAAAATAAACATATAAACTTAAGGCAAGCAAAAACTATTTTAATTTCCAAACTGGAAACAGCAACGGATGCAATATCATTCAGAAGAACTTGAAAAGATCATATCTAAAGATTTAATAGCCCACATGGCAATATCGTGATGATCTAAATAGAAATTCAATGTTAATTAAAATATACACTAAAACTTAAGAGATTTTCAAAGTCTTTGTGCTATTAATAAATCAAAGGTAACTCTGGTGTAAACTCCAGAGTAAGTATTTCACTGATTTAACCTTTTATTGCTTGAGTAAGAAAAATAATCAAGTGGTGTGTACATATGAGATTATCTAGAAAGCTCATAAACTAAGACATCAGATCAAGAACTGACTTGAGGAGTTTATATATAGAAAGGGTTTGCTCAAGGACAGTCAAAAAAGTAGGGAAGAATCAAAGAGACTGCATAAACTGCTTTACATGGTGTGGTCTACTCATTTTCTTCATAGTGGTCAGAATAATCCTTAACATGAGATTTGTAAGAATTAAGTTTTGATGTACGACTTTAATAAAAGTAGGTATATCTTAAAACCAAAACTTTCCTTTCATTGAGTAATTACTTTGTGTGTATTCTTCTAGTTTTTAAAGGTAGCTACTTGATCAAGTTTTCATTTTCTGATATATATGTTCCTAAAACTGAGACAAATACATTAATATCTATATATTGGTTAAAATATTCACGTATAAATGTCTCCAATATATTTTATCAGTTATGTTTTATTTGTCTATTATTAGCTTTCTGGTTTTTTTTACTTACTTAATTAGTTTTCATATCTTAGCAGTAATGGTCCTTAAGCCTCAAAAAGTAAAATTAACATCTTCCTCTGTCTTTAAGACTGCAATATAACACTTTCAATGTGTTGATGTTAAATGTACACATGAGAAGACAATAACACTTAGTAAAAAATATAGATCACTTCAGGAATTTTTATCTTACCTTCATTCTTTCAAATTGAGATAGAACTCTGAGTGCCCGTAGGAATTTAATGGAAGTAAGTGGTTTTAGCTCTTCTCGAGTTTTGCCTATTAAGCTAAGACAAAATACCTAAATATATATAAAAAAAGAGTTAGCAACATCAGAATTAAAATGACATGTAAGATAAACTTTGAATTTATTAAATATTTGTCCTCCTAAGTTGATTTTAATGACATAATTTTCTTATAGCTTTCTACAAGTTATTATCAAGATGTTAAAATATTACCCATACTTATTAGTAGGCATAGATCAGCATAGTACTGGTTATGACAATGCCATTTTGTAGACATGATTTAAAACTCAAGCCAACAGAATATAAGAATTTTAGGTTGCTAATATTTTTAGACTTTATGAAACCTATTAATTGTGATTTCATAGTCAATACAATACTCTTTTAGAAGAACAAGATCAATATTTAAGTGAAGAAAAGATGAAATTTTGGTTACTGAAATGTACAGAAGGTAGTAAGTTAAAATATATTTAAGATGTGGCATTTTAGATACTTGTTTGAAATACGTACAACAACAACCATGAAGTCCAGTTTGTACCAGTTGTTAGAAAAATAGGCTTTAAAACCATATGCCATCCACTTTAGAAGCATTTCCAGAATGAATATGTAAGTGAAGATCATGTCAGCATATTCTAGTAAAATTTTGATAGTTTTTTTCTGGTCAATGTATATATCTTCAAAAGCCTGTGAGTTAAAAAAGAATCTCTCAGGATTAATGTACCCAGAATTTCTAAAAGCTCTTTGAAAGAATGGAACTGTCCACAATAAGCAGCTGATGAACAGTGTCACAGTCTGTAGTCTAAAGGAATCTTTTTCATTTGGCTTGGATTATAGAGTTGCTAATTATCATTTCTGGTTCTCATGCCTATAGCATTAATTGGTACTAGTCTAGTCATTTGAGGTGGTCAACCCACAGACATAAGCTACTTCCCAATACAGGATGAAAGATTTAAAAACAGTATGTGTTCAGAGATCCTTACAGCTATTACCAGAAAATGCCAATAGCTTCTTTTGCTGCAGGAATAATCAGGAAACCAACAGGAAATTGGTGAATGCTAAATAAAATAATTGTGCAAACCTTCTCAGTTTTATCAGAGGACTCTTAATTTTACTGTGGTATATGTAAAGTCTAATCATCTCATTCAAAACAGTAATATCATTCACTCCAACTCAATAGAGATCATAAAGTACCAACGGGCTCAAGTCCAATTTCACAATCAAGTATTTTCAAGGAGAAAAAGTAAATAAGGATTAAAAAATCTAATTCAAAAAACGAAGGGATTCTCAAAACCCTACTGTAAAGTAACAGTAAACAGAAAATAACATTAGAGATGCTAACATTTAATCAAACTGATTATAAAGGGAAAATGTCTACAGAAGCAGAATCTAGTGAATGATCAAGTTTTTAAAATAAATTAATTTTTTGGAAGTACTTGTTTATTTAAAGGCAGAATAAGGAAGGGCTAGATGGGGGAGAGACAGATCTTGCACTCCTTGATTCATTCCCTAAATGGCTGCAACCTTCATGGCTAGACCAGGCTGAAGGCAGGATCCAGAAACTCCGTTGCATTCTCCACAGGTGACAAGGTTGCAGGCATGTGGGTCATTTGTAGCTGCTTTCTGAATTGGAAGCAGAGTTGCAAGCAGCAGCTTAACATGCTGTTTTACCATGCTGTTTCCTGTTTTATTATTTTCTTTACAGGAAATTATAAAAGATATGCAAAGATTTTCGCCTGAATTGGCATAAATGGATTGCCTTTCAGCAGGCAATGCTCCCGCTGTGCACAACTAGAAAAGTTGTGTATAAATTTTTCAAAACCATCCTTTCTTAAAGCCATCAGTGAAAATGAAATGGGGTCTAACATCATAAAGGACGTTATACAGAAAACAAAAACATTTACTCCATAAGGTCTAATAGAATCTAACATCAAATCAGACAAGACATATAACTAAAGATGAAAATTTCAGAATGATAAGGTGAATATCACAGTACACATTTATGCACAGAATACACCATCAAAATATTAAAAGACAATTTTAATAGAGAAGAGATTTACAAGAAAAACCAGGATGGTGCAACTATTTAACACATACTTTCCATGGCTGATAATTACACATAGTAATTTTTTTTTTTTACTATATAAATAAGAACGAAGTAGATGGGAACATCAGAAACGACAAACATTGACACTGCACCCAACGTGTCAGGAGGTACTGAATAGTTAATTTTATTTACCACAAAAATATACCCATTCCACAGCAACAGTGAAAGTCGTCTGATAACACATGACTAACCCCAACCCCATCTGGAGCACTATCTTTGCCAAACAAAAGCTATCTCACTCAAGAGGCAAAGCTGTCCTCTCAGAGGAACAAACTTCAGTTCATGTTGAATGGCACAGACACACAAATGCTAACTGCATCTACACTCAGCATGGGGCCCTGGGCAGCAGTTTGACTCCTCACATTTCCTTCAACTTTAGGACTGAAGCTAGCTTTGCTTGAGGACATTAAAATACTTTTAGTGAAGAAAGTATGCTTTTTTTAAAAAAAAAAATACATTTCTTTAAGGTCTTCTTTCGCTTTCTTTCCTAGCAACCACAAGAATAACTGGAGCCAAATTTCCTTATGATAGAATTAAGTTTGCTAAAGAAGAAGGCATATATGCCAACAAGACTTGGAACACAAGTAGCATATTCATTCAGAAAATGACAGAGTATGCCTGGAAGTGTATCCCAAGGGGAACTCCACATTATCACTGCTGTAATCTTCAAACCACATAAATATTCATCCTTATGTTCTTGATTTTAGAAACCTGAAATCAGATTCAGTGGGCTAAAACCAAATCAAATCTCACACACACATACATGTGTATATCTATACATATGTATACACAGACTTACATATATGTGATTATATATTAGATTTTTAAGTATTTGAAAGGCAGTGTTAGAAAGAGGAGAAGAGAGAGATTGCTTTTCTATCTGCTAGTTCACTCCATGGTGGGCCAGGCTGAAACCAGGAGGCAGGAACTTCATCAAGGACTCCATGTGGTTATAAGCCTAGGGACTTTGGCCATTTTCTGATGCTTTTCCTTCGCACTTTAGCAGGGAACAGGATCAGAAAGAGAGCATCCAGTACTTTAACTGACACCCATATGGGATGTTAGTGCTTCAGGTGATGCACCACAGCACCAGCCTCACCCTTGACAATACTGATGCAGTCTGTTTGTTCAGGGATTCCTGTATCCTTGTTATTTTTTAGCAGGTTGTAGTGCCAGAAACTGCTCTAAAGTGTGTGTTGGCTTCAGATTTCTGTTTGACTCATATGAAGACAATGGGACACTAAAAAGCTCTGTAGCAGAGAAAGACAAAGTACAGAGAATCTGGCAAATCTACTTTTACGTATTTGTACTTCCCCATCTTTCCATCCTAAGTGGGATTATGAGCTCATAGGTCCCAGAATAGGGCTTTTGAGGATGTTAAATATCTTCCACTAACTTAAAAAACGAAATTGTGTTATTCAAATTTTGTATTTCTTAGGCCAATAAGAAAAGGAAGGAGTTATCAGACTTTCAGGGATATTTGACCTTGCTAGGAACCTAGCACTGTAACAAATGAGGAAAATCAACACTGCTTAACTCTATTTTCTAATTAAGTATAAAAGTGGAATAGACTAATTTATGGTAATGGAAATACATGTACCATTCACGCTGAGTAGGAAAATATCTGTGGAAAATATTGCTCCAATTCTCAATCCAAGTGACAGCTATCCAAGCCTAATGGTTTTGTGAGTAATCATTCAAGCTATACATGCAGGGGACATTCGGCATTTATATGTTAAAGGCCACTTATTACATATTTACTCTAAAAACTCACCCAGGGCAAAGCCTACTTAGCAACAATGACTTTGCTCCATGTGTCTCACACACTACTATTCTTCTGTATGTTTCTCTGTTATCCTTTATAAAAACACAACCAAATCAAAATATATATTCTGTTTCTTTCCCTTGTTAAATGCACCAAGCATATAATTTGTGTTATGACTTTCTTCAATTACCACCATTATTTGTGGTGTGACAAAAGCAGCGTGTAGGTAGCTTCTGTATTGTTTAAAACAGCTGCACAGCTTCCCATTGGATCCTATACTGAAGTATATTTAAGCACTCATCTTAGGCACTCGCTCTTTTTTCCATTAATTCTTTGCTATGACAAATAATATTTTAACAAAGTTTTAACATGTGTACAAAAATTGGTTGAATAACTTTAAAGATTGGGCATAAGTTCAATTGTAGTTCAAAGCCCCCTAATACATTTGATAATTCTCTGTTTTGGAGGTGAGTACAAAAGTACTAAAAAAAAAGACAGCAGAATTTTGGATGTCCAAACTACAAAAAAAATTGTTTAACAAATAGCATTTCATTGAAAGCAAACAGAATCAGCTTATCTATTTTTGGTTCTTTTTACCACTGTAGCCCATATACTATTAAACTATATTACTTCCTTAATATTTTGATGTTAAATTTTAATAGCAACACTAAATTCAGCACTGAATGATGCACGTGTAGACTGTCTAAGAGCAAGTGATATATACTTCCTAAAATCAAAATCCGCAGGATACAAAATGTTGCACTTTGCTAGGTGTGCTGAAATGGTGACCATTTCAATTAAGAGTGTTGTGACACACTGTTCAATATAGCACTATCACTCACCATGAATGCTCACTTACCAGGGTACCTGTACTGAACAGAGTCACAAGTCCAATGAAACACTTGAACCAACTGTTTTCAACTATCTTGCAGCAAGTTTTCCTTAGGTTCTGCCAAATTCTGCCTTTCCTGGAGAGTCTACTGATTTGGCCAAGGGAAGACCTTTGTCTGCAACCTGACAAGAATAAAATCAATATGAACTGATATCTAGAAAATTGACTAAGAAATCAATATGTCAAACTTTATAACATGTTCTTCCACAATTATTTATCTACAGATTCTAATAAGTGATCTCTGATTAGCAAACACTGGAGATTTTTTTCTCCTGTGACCACGCGATCACTATGGAGAAACTGGGGGTTTTGTAGAAAAGGAGGAAACAGTCTTAGAACATCAATTCCACTGAGCAATATCCTGAGACTAAAATTTATCCTCCATCCCTACAGGAATAAAAAAGGTGCCCACATAACATTTTCTGATTGTAACATTTTGGTAGAGTACATGAACATTAACCCAGAAAATGTACATGACTTGGTGAGCATTCCTACTTTAAAAAAAAAACACTCATAAGATGTTAAAGAGCTGAAATCTAAATTAAGCCAATTGGATTGCTCTGACTTCATTCCTGTGGTGGCAGGGAAGCGGCACTTCTGACTGAGACTAATAAAGGAGGCATCCTGAACTGTGAAGTACTTTCATATGGGGCTGAACTCTATCTCTGGTCAAGAAGATTGGCAAATGATAAGGCTTCAAAATCATATGACAAGCAGGCAAACTATGAGGAGCAGGAGGAGAAGGAGAAAGAGGCAGGGCAATGGTAGAAGAGGAGGTGGTTGTAGAGGAGAAATTGAGCTAATGGAATTTAAGGTCCAATTTTTAGATTTTTCATTTTAGAATTCTGCCTAGTGTTAAATTTTACATCTCTAATCTGAAAAATATGAATGTGATTCTGTTCTTATCTTAGAGGATGCAGAAGTCCTGAAGGTAGACTACTAAGAAAAATTTCTTATTCTGAATTTGAGTACTCAACAATTACCATTTTGATCTTTTTCCTGTGGTTCTAAGTGATCAAATCTATAGTCATGTCTTAATCTTACAAAGAAACCAACTTCAATTATAAGTCAGAGATGCAGGTTTTGCCTCTCTAATGTATAAGGCAACTGAGTGAAGTCATATACATTCCTAAACATTCACATGGAATGTATTAACATGTTACCAGCACAGATTGTTTTCCTAGGAAAATGTTAGGAAGTGTATTAAGGGTATTTTAAATATTGATCCCAATTTGTTAAGTCTAAATACACTGTATTTCATTTCTAGACACACACAATGTGGATTTTTTTTTTAAATTTTATTGTTGTTTACATTGTGGTGCAGTTTTATAGGCGCTGGGGATTCCCCCCTCCCCTCCCATACCCCTCCCCCCATGGTGGATTCCTCCACCTTGTTGCATAACCATAGTTCAAGTTCAGTTGAGATTCATTCCTTGCAAACACATGCCTAGCATAAAGTCCAGCGTCTTATTGTCCAGATAAGTTCAGTGGCCTCTTGGGGAGACCTTCTCTGGTCTGAAGGTAGGGCTAACAGAGTAAAGATCCGGTCAGTTAAAAGCCCCAACAAGACTTCAGTATCAATATACAACATTATGGAATTAATTGAATGACATAGTATTGGGTAAACAATATGTTAAAAATAATGCAAGTTCCATTCTTCGAAACATCTGGGTTGAGACAGTATCAATGACAGGTTCAAAAAATAACAAACAACCAAACAAAAAATTACAGGTTAAATCAAGGCAAACTTTGATCCTGATTTAACAATATTTTGTTTTACTCCTAAATCACACTTTTAACAAAATATGAACATAATATAAGATTACACAATATTTTCTTATAGAATGAAAAGTATGTTTTGGGATCAATGCAGCTTTTACCTAGACTACAGACTGTTCCACTTAGACAACATTTACATTAACTTTATCAATCAAAATCTGAGTTTATTTAATGAAGTGTGATAATATCAACAGTATTATTTTAGGATATACTTTTTGGCGAGGTTATCTTTCTAAGATCACACACACACATTTACATACACACTAGTTTAATTTTTTCCTATAATCTTACAAGGTTTATCCTGGATTCTTCTGTTGGGTATCTGAATCAAAGAGGATGATTAGTGGTGTAAGGGAGGATAACTCAGCCTGGCTGATACCAGTGAACTATTCTGGCTACTGTAATAGGCTATGGGACATAGGCCCTTTCTGTCTTTTCCTGGGGAATACTGACACTGCTTTAAGTGTCTTTGAGGAGAGACGTGTATGCCTACATGCAGTGTGTGTATTCATTAGTCAAACATTTAAAAATCTAAGAACATTATTTAGATTCATGGAAATTTTGTCTGATTTCAGCAATATTTACCAAAGACTTTTTTTCTTACCATTTTTTAGATGCTTTGCCTTCTCACGTTCATAGCACATTTCTTCTTCCTCAGAGATGGCAATATCCACTGTACTGCATTCAGATGAGCTAGACTGCTTTAATTTCTAAAATGTTAGTTCCCATAAAAAGTTGTCATTAAAATACTAATATTTCTCACTGTAAGGTAAGTTCATTTCATTTTCAGAAGTAATATATTTAGGTATAAAAAGAACTACATCATGTCTAAAGGAACATTGGCCAATTCCATGGTTGAGCTGCAGTTCCAGAAAATTATTTTAAGGTCATTCCAAGTAAAATAACTGTGACTATAGCAATTATGAGCTGTAATCTAGTCTTACGTGTGCTGCTATAAGATGGAACTGACAATGCAGTTCTTTAGGTCTAGAACAAATCACAAGTTTAGGAAAGTGGTCCCAGTCCTACAGAAAGAAACTATATGGAAAACAACCACTTCTGTTTTTTGCCTCATACTGAAGTTCAAGGCTGGCTAGAAAGAGGTGGCCTTTGTATTTTATGTGTGGCAGTAATGTTAGTGTCATGCTTTTATTTTATCTAAATTTATGTTCTCAAAATGATTTATTTCACCTCACTGAGAAAAAAGGATATATTTTAAACCATCCTTTAAAATCATTAAGATTCCAAAATCTATAACAGCAATGTAATATTTTTGTTCAAAGGCATTTATTTATATGAATGAATAAAGTGAATGAACTTCATGACATGAAAGTTCTAACCCTCTATTCCTTAATTTTTCCTAATTTTTATACTACAGCTTATTCTCATTTCATTTCACAACCACAGACTTAACATTCAAGCCATAGCTAACTGAAAGGCCTACTGTTCTTCAGGAGTATGTTCAAAGGCTCTACACAATAATCAAATCCCAGATGCTAATCTCATTCACAGAGCAAACACGGTATTTATCTTTTTGGGCCTGGTTTATTTCACCAAATAGTATAGTTTCCAATTTCATACATTTAGTTGAAAAAGACAAGATTTGATTCTTTTAAAGGATGAGCAGTATTCCATTGTGTATATATGCTGTTTTCTAGCTCAAGCAAAATCAAAATAAATGTACTAAAATGTTTGGAAGAAAATCAGTAAATTTCTTTAAAAGGAAGGAAATATCTGTATAGAATTAAAAAGAGGCAACTGTAATTATTTTGTCAAATATTTTGGTATTATGCACAGTGAGTGTCAATGAAATATACTTGGGGTTCACTTTAGCATTACATAGTGAACTGTCATTAAGTCATCGTGCCAGAGATACTGAATACCTGGGAACAGACACTTCCTGCCATTCCCCTGATCTTGAGTGGTCTGTGAGGTTTGCACAATGAGATCCACAGCAGGAAGCTCACAGGCTGAATGGTCTCTGTAGGCTTAGCTCTCCATTAAATTACACTTCCCGCTGAGATGCTATGCTGCTTGCATAGCTTGCTTAAATGTGCTTCTCAACATCACATATTATCAGCTTATTAATTTATAAAATTTCAAACTAAGTATTTTATAAACTCCTACTATTTATTTAGCATTTTTCTACACAATGTTGAATTTTGATGTATTTTTAAGCTTCTATCCCCCCAAAGGAATTTTAATTCATTTATATACTAAAAGAGCAAAACTTAAACATCTTAATTAACTTTATCATAGGCACTCCACCAAAGCTAGAAGTAGCAGTTAGGACTAAATGCAGTTTCTGACTGAAATTGCAACCCTGAGTTAACTGTTCCTAAACAACACTATCAATCAACAACAAGTGATCAAGATACTAAACTCTCTTACCTCTTTGCTGTCTCCATCACCAGACTTGCTCTGAATTTCCTTATTATCTAGATTCTCTATATCCGATTCTCCGGAGGCAATCGGCACCGTTTCTGAGCCACTGGGACTGGGGATAAGTGACAGCTTCTCATTTTCAGTCATGGTGTTTCTCTCGGTGCCGTTACCTACTTCATTATCCTTGAGGACATCTTGAGAGTTGCTCAGGTCAGAGAGAGTATGATCAGAGATGTTCTCTGTAACATACACATCATTCACATGGTCCACCACCTCCTTTGGAGCACTTTGTTTTTTGCACAATATTTTGAGAAATACACAGCTTATTTTCGCCTTAAGCCTTGTTATTGCAAGTTGGAGATTTTTTGCTTCATTGCTCTCTTCAGCTTTCACAGCATTATAGGTGCCAAATGAGACCACTAATGCCAGAAACAAGTAAATTATCTAAAGGAGGAAGTGAAATGAAACTAAGTGAATACCACTTATATGTTTCTTTATTTTTTAAAAGATGTCTTTGTAAAATTTACCACAGATCTGAAAACAGAACACATGAAGAATTATAATGATATTCAGCTCTAATTAATTTATAATTTGTCAGGGAATTGCTAGGGGCTTTCATGGCCAGCAGTCAACTTTAGGCTCACCATGTCTCAAGCAGTATGACTTTTCTCTGTTCTAGAAATGGAAAGGTAAAGGCTTATTGAAGGTCAAACCAATTAGACTCAGGTTTCTCTTTTTCCAGAGTTTATTTTACTACTGTGTCAGGCTGTCTCACAGTTGGTAACAAAATGAAGTGCTGTGCCAGAAGGCAGACTTCACTTCAATTCTATCCTAGGAATGCAAATAGTGATTTGCAATAAAGTCCTTGCCTTGCAAGCAACAGGATCCCATAAGGGCACTAAACCCGAAGGCCCTGCTTCCCATCCAGCTCCCTGCTTGTAGCCTGGGAATGCAGTTGGGAATGGCCCAAAGCCTTGGAACCCTGCACTCACATGGGATTCCTGGAATAAGCTCCAGGCTTCTGGCTTCAGATGGGTGCAGGTCTGGCCATTGTGGCCGCTTTGGGAGTGAATCAGCAGACGAAAGATCTTCCTTTCTGTCTCTCCTCCTCTCTGACTTTACAATTAAGAAAAAAAATTCTTCAGCATTTGGATGTATGTGAAGAAGTCAGATTCTCATACATAAGCCATAGACCTCTTGGGAGCATTTGTATCATTTGTACCTTTTGCATTTGTATCATTCTCAGAAGACATGGGTCCCCAGCATAGGAAGGTGATACCAAATATAATTGAATTGGTAGTTCTTTTCCCTCTTTCAGTTAAGTATTACACAGTACAAAATAAGGAAAAGACTTTTTGTTAGTATCTTAAGCTTCATGGGAACAGGAACCAGGTTTTCCTCTTAATGAGGAAATATGCTGATATCTTTTTAGTGTTTATGATTTCTTATATCATACATACACACATGCATGTGTATACAGACACATAGTGGGCATTTTATAAGGCTGAAAATGAAGTTCATCTTAAAATGCACTGAGGTTACAGTAAACAAACACAAATAAACATAAAACCTTCAGAACATTGCAGAGTGCTACCAGTTTGCACAGTGACCTTTGAATTTTTAGAAAATAGTCAATTCCTTGAAGAACTAAAAAGGAAAATTAGGCTACATTAATGGCCAAAGCAATGAAGAATTGGTGTATTCTAATCTGAGCAATGAGAGGGGGGCAGGTAGGGTTAAAGAGTATCTTTCCTTTGGGGCCAGCCAATTATGAATTTCAAAACATAGATACTTCTATTTTCCTTTGAGAGCAAAGGCAAATTCATGTATCCTAAACATGACACTTGAGTTTCCCCTGAAACTGGTTTTTATCCTCTTCATGGTAAACCATTTATTAAATGAGAATTGAGCTTTCAAATCAAAATCAATTGGCATGAAAGAGACTGGAAGGCCATGATTTATCTAAGTGTCAATTTTCTGATGAGGAATTAGGAAATACATTTGCATTAGGAATTCAACATGAATAGAGTCATTTTCATGTATAATGCATAAAATGCATTAAAGTAAAGCAAAGCGAAGTTCAAAAGTAAAGTAGAAATACTGACATATTTTACACAAAATATATAATATTAATATAGATGTTAAGTGTGTTAAAAGTATATATAATATCTGTGCCACAGTATTTCAGCTTCCTTGCTTTTGGATTTTATGTGTGTTGTTTTTCTTTCTGTTGTTGCTTTCCTCAGCAGCCACAGACTTTCCTTTTAGAGACAGAATTCTGTAGTCTATTTGGTAAGCCACCATTACTCTATGATTATTCACATGGATTAGATTTGGACTAGTGCCATCTCTAGCTCCAAGGAAACAGAGAGTGGCTTAGAAATGGGCCCATGATTCAGAACTGACGATTAAATATAAAAATATGCTGTGGCTTCTAGGAAGGATATTCTGTATACATATGATTAGGAGACTACTGACTGCAGCAGTCATCTTAACAAAAGAGAACAACCTGAAAGGAGTACCAAGATGAAGCTGAAATGTGCAAAGACCTGTCTCTAATGATTGTATTTGGATGCCAGTATTGTTTCACAAATTAAGGTTTATGATATTTTGAGTTATGTGTGCAAATAATATGGTCATTTTTATACTGCTTTATGCCACTGGGAGTTGAACATGCATTGATGACTGCAAATGACCAGGAGTGGTGAAGTAGTTTTAAATACTGGTTACTGCTTCAAGCTTTAAGATAATGGAAGAGTTAGTCATTTCCCTCATGGAGCTAACAGTTTAATGTGAAGATTGACAACTACAGCAACCATTAAATAAAATTCCAATGTGATAAATGAGTGATAGAGATATTTTCAAAATAACATAAAAGTATGAAAGAGGACACAAAGCTGAGTTTAACTTGGTGTTTGTGTTTTTGTGGTTTTTTTTCAGCCTTTTGGGAAATGTGCTTGATATTTATAACATATGACTAAAAGCCAAATATTGAATATTCCTGTAAGAACTGCCTTCTATCATAAATCATACCTTTTTTCTCAGAAGCATTAAAAGCTACTGACTCTGTTCATGTAATACCACTTTGGATATTAAGAAATTTAGATGTGGAAGCTTTCTTAGTAAATGCATAAAAACAGACTCATGTTTTCCAGTTTCTGCCTCACAGTTTAATCAAGTGCAATTTTTTAGATGATCCTGATGACCAGACAATAACAATGAAATCAGAATCTCTGGGACTAAATCCAAGATATGTTTTAACTAAATCCCCAGGGAATTCTGATGTACGGGCTATTTTGACAACCAGTGTTACACTTAAGTGCTTCTTAAAATTTAATGTGCACACAGTTACCTGGGGATGTTGTTACAATGTAGATGATGTTTCCTTGGGTCTAAGATGGTATCTGAATGTCTGCATTTCTAACCAGCTCTGTGGGATGCCAATTCTACTTTAGTCACAAGATTACACACTAGTGCTTTTTAGTTGACATATGATGCAAGTCACATGGTCTAATTTAAAATTTTCCATTAGCCACGTTAAGATCATATGAAAATAAATTAATTTTACTAATGTGTTTAACTACATATGTACATTGAAGTGTAATAATTATATTTTACTAAGTATTCCATACAAAATTGTTTCTGAAATTTTTATATCAATTTTCAGGTAACACTACAAATTTAGTGTGATTTGACATTTGTAACAAATTGAACCAATCGTGTTTCAATGGTAACATCCACATGTGGCTAGGTGATTCCTAAATCACCATATTGGATTGCAGGACTCTCATCAATTCACATTATGAAAATGCCAGACTACATTGTATCAAGCTTTCCAAGGGAAATATGAAAGCAAGAGCTACTTACCAGAAAATTTCCTATTAAGATAACCATCATATAAAACAAAACACACTGAGGTTGGCCTGCTACCTCCATGCAGTCCCATAAGGTCTCTATCCACTCTCCACAGAGAATTCGGAACACGTTCATGCAGGAGTGGAAGAAGTCACACATGTGCCAGCGTGGGAGTTGAAAGTCACTGTCTGTATGAGACAGATGTTGTTTGTAACTTCTACCAAACAACTTCATGCCAAACACAGAAGAGAAAAAGATGAATGTGAACAACAGTAGAATCACATCTTTCAGGGCCTCCAAGGAGTTGCCAAGTGTCAGCACCAGGATCTCGAAAGTGGGCCAGTATTTTCCCAACTTGAAAATTCGCAACTAATGGAAACAAACAAGAAACACAAGCACAAGAAAAACAAGCAGAAAAATCTGCTCAGTACATATCATAATGTACAGTACTTATTACAATTTACAATTAAAATTTTGACAGCATTACATATATGCACATAAATGGCCCTGAAAACAATATTTTGAAGTACTACAAATATATTATGTGTTATTCTTAATATTCATAGTATGTTACATATTCTGTAGTTTTGTATGCTAACTCTATTCATAGTCTTTGCAGTCATCATATAACAGTAGACTTTTCTAAAGCCCACAAACCATTTTTCTGTGTACTATGACTTCTGATTTTCCATTGTATTTGATTAGCATTCAGGAATCAACAGTAAGATTTTACATGTGCTCAGGCGAAATTTAATCATCTGAGATTCAGTCTGTTCCTATTTTAATGTAATTTGATTACTTTAGCATATTTTATGCATTTACCTGTCTTGTCTCATCCATAAATTTGGTAATAATTGTTCATATATTTGTCTTATTCATTAGAAAGGTTAGTGTTGATGAATGTTGATGAACAATCTTTTTTCAAGGAAGAAGCACCAGTGCACTTTTAGAAAGGAAAGATTAGTCTACTAAAATCTTGATTTTTTTTTAAGATTTATTTATTTATTGGAAAGTCAGATATACAGAGAGGAGGAGAGACAGAGAGGAAGATCTTCCGTCCAATGATTCACTCCCCATGTGACTGCAACGGCCAGTGCTATGCTGATCCGAAGCCAGGAGCCAGGAACCTCTTCCAGGTATTCCACACGGGTGCAGGGTCCCAAAGCTTTGGGCCATCCTCGTCTGCCTTCCCAGGCCACAGGCAAGAAGCTGGATGGAAAGTGGAGCCGCTGGGACCAGAACCGGCGCCCACATGGGATCCCAGGGTGTTCAAGGTGAGGACTTTAGCCGCTAGGCCACGCCGCTGGGCCCTAAAATCTTGATCTTTACTATGCTTAGTCAACTTGTCACCAGAACGCAACAATATATTACCTATCAAACAGTTAACATTTCCACAAAATATCATTCTAGTTAATCCAATTTCCTTTTCTAAATCCACACTATAGGCATGCACTGATTTAGAGCTAATAATTTTTTCACATATCCACCTATGTATGTGTGCCAAAATGTGCAAAAATTGAATTAAAAGCTTATATTGGGGCTGGTGTGATGGTGTCAACATGCCAATCTTCTGCCTATGCCACCAGCATCCCATATGGGTATCAGCTATGGCCCCTCTAATTATTTGGGGAGTGAACCAATGGATGGAAGATTTTTTTCTCTTTTTCTCTTTGTAAATCTGCTTTTCAAATAAAAATAAATCTTTTAAAAATAAAGATTGCCTTATTTTGATCCAAAATCTTAACTATTTTGAGCAGATGTTTTATTGTACATATTTTTCATGAAGGATCTGAAGATATATGCATGAATTTCACAACAAATTTATAAAAACAATATGCTAACCTAATATTTTTAAGTAAAATTTTCTTACATTTAGAATTATTCACTTGACTTCTGATACCAATATCTAGTCATATATTAGTATTAGACTTCTGGAACACTTTACTAATCTTTCCATACCAAAGGTTACACAGGCTCTAGCTCTTAGAATTACATGTCTCAAATTTATCTCACATATTAAATTGTTTCACTTAATATTTGGGTCCAATAACAGCACTGAAGCCTCTCTGTTCTCACTTGCGGGAGGGGGGCACTTTAGCTCTTTTATTATGAAGGAGTTCACTTAGTACTCTCAATTGTCCCAATGGGATAAGTACTACTGTCATCGCCCTTTAGGTCTGAGGAAACTGGGACAAATTTGATCAGTTATAAATTGGGTATTAAATTCTACTTACCATCCTGAATGATTGGAAAAGAGCCATTCCTTCAACATTTGCTAGATAAAGTTCGACTAATCCAAGGAGCACAATTATGCTATCAAAAATGTTCCAGCCTACTTGGAAATATCCATACGGATGCATGGCAATTATTTTAAAAATCATTTCTATTGTAAAAATTGCAATTATAACCTAAATTAAAATAAAACAAGTCAATGAGAACAAGATCCCCAAACCTCTATTAGAACATACATACATATAGGATCATAATCCTATTTTTTCACATATTCTGCATACAGCTCCTCTGTCAAGATCTAAAATTTAGCTACATGTGGAGTCTGCTTACAATGATAGATTCATATATTTTATTTAACAATCTAATACTGAATACTTTTTCCAGAATTTTCAATTATTTTATTTTTTTAATTTATTTATTTTTTATTTTTTATTTTTTTTATTATGTGACATGGTTTTATAGGTACTGGGATTCCCACCACCCCTCCCATAACCCTCCCCTCATGGTGGATTCCTCCACCGTGTTGCGTGACCACAGTTCAAGTTCAGTTGAGATTCCTTCATTGCAAACATATACCAAGCATAGAGTCCAGCATCTTGTTGTCCAGATAAGTTCAACGGCTTTTTGGAGAGACCTTCTCTGGTCTGAAGTTAGAGCCAACAGAGTAAAAACCCAATCAATCAAAAGCCCCAAAATTGACATTTCCACAATTGAGGTGCATTATAGGAGGGGTGTGCAGAGAAATCTTTGGTACCTTGGTGAGGAGTACTTGCTCTGTGTCCTGCCTAGCAAAGTATGTGTGAGTCCATGCTGACCAAGCTTTCCTTGTTGTTCTCTGTTTATCTATTCTAATGTGTGTGTGTGTGTGTGTGTGTGTGTGTGTGTGTGTGTGTGTGTGTGTGTGTGTGTTTGGAGGGGGGCTCTGGAGCAACCCTGACGAAAATATGGAACGCTTCACAAATTTGCGTGTCATCCTTGCGCAGGGGCCATGCTAATTTTCTCTGTATTGTTCCAATTTTAGTATATGTGCTGCTGAAGCGAGCACTTCAATTATTTTAGTAAATGCTCTTCGACGAAAACCAAGAAGTATTTGAGGGTGAAATGTTTCCATTTTAAATAGTTACTCATGCGATGCGGAGTTTATGTTACATATTTCCTTTTCAATTTAAAAATCATAAAAATGTATTATACACATGCACTCATGCCATTTTTACTATAGGTATAAATTATGACATAAATACATGATCCAGAAAGAAAACAGGATAAACCTTTGGAAATTATACTTTAAAAATTGTACTGTTAAAAATAACCAAATTACTACTTTGGTAATAAGTTCCCTGCATTAATACCAAGTGATTAAACAAAAACAATAAAGAAAGCAAAGAAAACTAATACAACATATATTTTGTGACAAATGTGACTTTTTAAAAACATAGAATTCTGTTTTGTCTTTTGAATTGTATGTAGAAAAGGACAAATGAATCTCAAAATATAAATAGCCAAAATGATAAGATTTGATTTAAGAGAGAGAGAGAGAGACAGACAGACAGACAGAAGCATACAGGCCAGGCTCCATTCTAATCAGGATTCAGAAACCTGGAGCCGGCAAAAATCTGTGCCTTCTCATTTTTACCTCTACCCCTACTTTGATCTTTGGAACAGTGGTACCAAGAGAATATACATTTGGAAAAGAAAAGACAATGACAAATTTGCACTTAACTGCTACATAGATGGCTGGAAATCATAAATTTGTATGGTAGAATTTTTATGTCCAGCTGTCAAAACATTCAGTGATAAGTATGGACTGGGGGCATGTGAAAAATACCTTTTCTGATAATTATACATTCTGCAATGTATTGAAGCTAGAAAATAAAGAGAAAAACTGACATTATAAACAAAACTAATGTGCAAGGAGAGTCTTACCAGGTTTCCAAGGCTGAGAAGCTGGCTGATTCCTTCACTCATTGGATAATGTTCCAAGGCCAAAAAATATATACTTAAAATGATGCACATGGTTAAGAAAAGATCAGTAAATGGGTCTGTTATAACTTTGTGGAAAATCTCTTGCAGTTTTAACCAACAGGGAGAACAATTCCATATCAAGAAAGTTCTAGCAAACTTATACCAGCACAATGGGCATAACTTCTTGGAATTTCCAAGTTCTAAAATGAAAGAACAGAAAAACCATAGAAGCATTTACTCTGATTTTAGTAAAAATTTTGAGCTTTGCATGCAGAGAGAGGGATTTGGAACTAGATTTATTTGATATGAGGAAATGGAAATATTGCATACTAATAAAAACTGTGATACGAATTTTCCACATTTCATTTAGACAAATAAAAAATTAGGAAAAACAGAACTAACACTCAAGGAGACAAACAAAACTACTGAATACATAATCACTTACAGTATCCAGATTATTTTTTACAAAATAATGCCTTTTAGCAATGTCAGTTAAAGAATTACTAATAACATGTTATAAAGAATAAAGTAGAAATAATTTACTACTAAAATACTAATTCTACTGAAATATTAATTACTACTGAAATAATTCTACTGAAATATTACTGCATCATGCTCCCATTTGTATTTTAAAGTTACTTATTAATACATCAATATTTTAATATTAAAGGAAATTTCTTGAAACATTTTAGTGCCTTTTTGAAATGTTTAAAACATGTTTTTAAATGTCTTTTACTATTCATTCTAATATCCTCTAATACTCCTTAAATTTGAGTTATAACTATTTAAGACTCTAAAGATATTGCAGAATTTCTTTAAAAGTTAATCTTCCGGGCCCGGCGCGGTGGCGCAAGTGGTTAAGTCCTCGCCTTGCACGCCCAGGATCCCATATGGGCGCCGGTTCTAGTCCCGGCAGCCCCGCTTCCCTTCCAGCTCCCTGCTTGTGGCCTGGGAAAGCAGTCGAGGACAGCCCAAAGCTTTGGGACCCTGCACCCGTGTGGGAGACCCGGAAGAGGCTCCTGGCTTCGGATCGGCATAGTATCGGCCCGTTGCGCTCACTTGGGGAGTGAATCATTGGATGGAAGATCTTCCTCTCTGTCTCTCCTCTCTGTATATCCGCCTTTCCAATGAAAAAATAATAAAAATAAATCTTTAAAAAAAAAAAAAAAGTTAATCTTCCATGAATAGACCTTCTCTCAGTGAATGTATACTTTTTCCTTACCTTCTTTTTGTCTGAAAGTAGGATCTTCCAGTATACCCAAAGATGTGTTCATAGAAGCTGATGATCTAGTCTTCATTTCTATGTGTGTGGTCTGAAAAAGCATTTCATTAGTTAATTCTGCCTTTTTATCTTTGTAGATCTAACACTATAATGGTGAATTGGCTAACCTTACTTAAAATTCTGATTCTTGCCTTTAGAAGTGTTTTAAATTTCTATCATTTATCAGTATTTATATTTTAGGCAATATTAAACTGATTTAGGATCACAATAGTCATACTTGAAAAAAGTGTACACTTGAAATTCAATAAAAGCATATTGTAGAGCCAATTAAAAGAGAAGTAGAAATAAGGCAGTGATATTAAAATATATTTGGCCAAAATTTCTAAATACAGTTTGGATCACTGTGACATGCTGAGTTTGGCAAAAATGTCACTGACTAATAAAAGAGTATTTCTCTAGCATCTTATATTTTTTCCTTAAGAATGTTAACTTTCTAACTTCACAAACTATATTGATATAACTAAAATGACTTGATTTTGTGATGATGGAATAAGCCCTAAATTAAAAATAAACAATGGCTATTTTAATTTTAGTATTTAGCAGTTCATAGCGTTGAAGCATGATTTTGCAGAACCTGGCTGTTTTTCGGGCAGTCTAACTCTATAACTGTAACAAGACATATGTCAACAGTTTAGGTGAACAGTTTTAGGCGGGATGTGCAGAGAAATCTTCAATACCCTAGTGAGGAGTAACTAATCTTCGTGTCCCACCCATTGAGTTATAAGTACATCCCCACTGCCCATTTCCTGTTTCTAAGCTTTCCTTGCTGTTCTCCATGTATTCTAGGTTTTTGTTTGTTTCCTAGTTTGTTTGTTTGCTAGTTTGTTTTGAGGGGTTTCTGGAGTGATCCTGATCATCATTACGAGAGAGAGTGGGGACCCAAAGTCGGCACAAGGCAAGAACCAGAGAAAGCTCCTCTCCCTAGTCCCGAAGGAAGTTTACTGTTTTGTTTCTGCGGACCGCTCAGTGCTCCTGGTTGCTCCGATGACCTTGGGTCCTGCAAGGCGGGGTATGCGCTTCTTCCATCTCATGAGGGAGAGCCAAATGGAGGTGGGTGACCTCAGAGTTCTCAGCCTCTGCCCTCCGAAGGCACTCCTATTCCCCGTGGTCTCCTTGGCGGTTGGGATGTAGTCCTTGGAGCTCGCACTAGGAGTCTTCAGGGTTGGGATACAAGCCTCCTCCTGTCTGCCTGCTCCACTCTGGGGTCCCCCCCTGCTCTGCGCATATGACCTCACGAGACAGCTGAACAGTAATTTATAGCCGTTTTAAGGTGTATAGAACCCAGCTGTATATAAACTAATAATTGTAATGTCAATGTAGAAGTAATAGGATGTGGTTCAGAACTTGCACTCTTTTTTTTTTTTTTCCTCTCTCTCTTTTAACATGCTGGTTACACAATACCATGTCAACTAATTGCATTATGTTATAAATTGTTACTGATGTAATGTCGGGGCTTTTAATTGATTGGGATGATACTCTGTTGGCTCTACCTTCAGACCAGACAGGGTCTCCCCATGAAACTGTTGAACTTATCTGGACAATAAGATGCTGGATGGACTCTATGCTTTGTAGATGCTTGCAAGGAAAGAATATCAACTGAATTTGACCTGTGGTAATGCAACAAGATGGAAGAATCCACCATGAGGGGGGGCGGGTTTTGGGGAGAGGAGGGGGGAATCCCAGTGCCTGTAAAACAGTGTCACATAGTGCAATGTAATCAATAAAAATAAATTAAAAAAATAAGAAAAATAAAAAAATAAGCAATGGGATAGATTTAAAAGCTTTGGCTTGAGTGGAAATGACATAATGACATACAGGAATCACTTATTTTTGTTCCTTGTGTCTCTTGAGTAATGATTTTAAGTGGTTCACTGCTTTGTTGAAGTTTTTAACAGGGTTGAAAAAAATCTTACTTTGGAAAGGCGTCTGAGATGTTTGGACTTTAATATAAATGTTACAAGGTCTATGCAGTCATAAACGACACAAAAATAGTCAGATGCTCCTTGTGATCATATTTAATAGTATATTTTAATTCAAGCCCTAAGGATATGATGATGGATGATAATCACATTATAGTGGTTCACAATAGGTTTTATATTTGGCACACACTAATGATCAAAATAATGGCATACTTGTTACCTGGATCTAAACAGATGAGATCACTCTTCAACAGGGTTACATGGCATGGAGGCCCTCACTGCCTTCCAAAGGGGAGGTTGTTGCTTAAGATTCATGGACTACACATACCCTGCACACTGTGACTAGCAAGTGCTGTGGTGACATATCTAAAGTGTCCTAACAGATACCCAAGGTTTGACTATGCTCATGACACTCACACATCAATCAAGTACTCTCTGGTTTCATAAATACCAGTCACACCACATTCTGAGTTTCATCTCAGAATGTGCAGTTCAGAGTCTGCAGGTCCACCGAGTCCTGCTCTTTAGCTTTTTTAAAAATTCAAAAGGAAAGCTAAATCTTGGGAAGCAAGAATTGTTTATTTAAATCACACTTGCAAGTATTTTACAGGCAACTCTTTAGAAAGTTACACGAAACGGAATTAATAATTCATGCCTTTCCAAAATTTTTATGAACAAATAATAACAGAAGTGAAAGACTTTATTAAGATGCAGCAGTGTATATCCAAAAAAAAAAAAACCGATAATAGTGATACAGAAACCAACACCCTCAAATGTATCCTGAATATACAGACATTGCTTGTTATAAAGCTATTATACTTAGTGATAATTGGAATTTCACCAAAGACCAAGTCAATAAAGATAATCATTCAAGTACTTCATAAGAGGAAATAGAATGTCTCGCCATGAGAGAAGAGAAGTACTGTGATGCTCTTGGACGTATTTGTGAGCCCTTGAGAATCTGAAGTGCCACTTCAGAACAAACTACATATTCAACATATCTAATTCTAGTCTTCATCTCAAGGACTTCGGGGTCATTTCTAGAGATGGAAAGCTTTCGTAAATTGCTTTCCTGTGACTTGCTAATAGGTGATACAATGGTTATTCAATAGCATCTTTTCCATATGTGTTTTCTTCATATGGACTTAGATACTTCTTATACAGTGGTATACCTGTTATGGGCACAAGTAGCTATCAACCCATATGGTAGGATCCAACATCACATTATTAGACCCCATTTTTTCATTCAAGGACCTTCTTGGTGTTTTTTCTTGATGATTCCTTAATATAAGTCATGATGTCTTAATATATGATGTCCTATTATAATGTAAGACTCTTCATCTATCTCCTTGAGAGAGAGCAAGGAAAACATTCCATCCTCTGGTTCATGATCCAAATCCTTGCAATGCTCAGGATGCAAATCCTAAAGCTAGAAACTCAATCCAGTTCTCCCTTTTGAGTTTCAGGAATGCAACTACTTGTATTATATGCTTTCTTCTATGATTTGAATTAGCAGGAATCTGGAATAAGAGGCCAGAGTCAAGAATGTAGCCCAGGCACTCTAAAGTGGGACATGAACATTTTCATCAGCATCTTAACCACAAGACCATGTAACTTGCTCCTTTTTATCTTATCCCTCAATCTAGATTATTTTCCCATATATCAGAAAAAATAATTTAAGGAAGAGTTAAGATTGTCTTTAGGATTTAAGATTGTTTGTTTTTAGGATTTAAGAAAGCACTACTGCTGCTTTCTTGACCCTATTTTTCCTTCTGGTACACTTATGGCACAATTTGGCATTTAAAATAATTTTAAACAACTTCTTCAGTGCTACTTGGGGCAACACGTTCAGACTTAGACGGAATTTTCTGCCATGAGACCAATGATATGATACAGTATGCATGCACACAACAACAAGGCAATTGAAATCACCATTAAGTTTTATTAGATTTTACTAATTATGTATCTAGTTATTCTATGATTAAATTAACCCCTACACCAAGGTGCAGCACATTTCATTAAAAAAAAAAAAAAAACCAAGGCCCAGAGTGGTGGCCTAGCAATTAAAGTTCTCACCTTGAACACGCCTGGATCACATATGGGCCCCAGATCTAATCCTGAGATCCCTGCTTTCCATCCAGCTCCCTGCTTGTGGCCTGGGAAAGCAATCAAGGATGACCCAAAGCTTTGGGATCCTGCACCTGCATGGGAGACCTGGAAGAAGTTTCTGGCTCCTGGCTTCAGATTGGCACACCTCTGGCTATTGTGGTCATTTGAAGAGTGAATCAGCAAATGGAGGAACTTCCTCCCTGTCTCTCTTCTCTGTGTATCTGACTTTGCAATAAAAATAAATATTTTTTAAAAATCAGAAAGCCAATAATGTGAGGTTTTCTTTTCACAACCTTGATGATTTCTCTTTTTAATTTTACTTTTATTTGAAGGGCAGATTTATAGAAAGGAGAGACAGACAGAAATGTTCCACCAGCTGGTTCACTCCCATGGTCGCAATGGCCAAAGCTAAACCAATCCAAATTCAGGAGCTTCTGGGACTCCCATGTAGGTACACGTGCCCAAAAATTTGTTCCATATGCTACAGCTTTCCTGAACCATAAGAAGGGAGCTGGAGCAGAACCAGGACACAAACCAGCACTCTAGGCATGCCAGTAGCATAGCCTGAAGTTTGACCTACTATTCCATGGCATTGGCCCCTACTCCTCAAAATTTTCTAAAGTGGGGAAGGAATGAGCATATTTAAGTGGCACACAAGTTCCATAATTAGTTCTGGTGTGCTGTTTGAAGTAGCTTTAAATGAACAGACTATGCCTGTAATAAAAACAGTCAAGTTCCAAAAATATACACTTCAGGTAATCCTACAGTTTATCAGAGCAATTACATTTTTTTAAACATGAAATTGCATTTTTGGGGGCATCTTCTAGGATGTCATTTACTCTTGCCACTGTGCTCTAAGGAAGAAAATATATATAGCAAAAGTGAAACTCCTCTTGCATAAAGTGTTTCTTACTCCACCAAAAACAATTCATATATCAAAAAGCAACACACTCCAGGACATGACATTTTTAGCACTTTGGTTTTAAGAATTAAAAAAAAAAAAACTGTACCTGTGTTACCTCATCTCTTTCTTGCAGTTCCATTACACTCTGTTTAAATGTTGATATAATGTTCTTGGGTTTTTCGGAAGCTGCTTGCTTTTCTTCTTCATAGGCCACAGCAATTATGCTTAAGAACAAACTTGCCATATAAAAGGCAAACCAAAAGCTTACCAAAACAAAAAAGATCATATAGACCTTCCCAGAAGCATAAAGAATCTAAGAGGAGGAGAAAACAAAAACAAAAGATGAAAATGTTATTTACCATCTTATGGTGCATTTTAAAAATAAAGAATTAAATTAAATTCTGAAAACATTTAGCAATAAGTAAAACAATCACAAAACAACTTAAGTACTAGTTCTACCTGACCTACAAATGAGTATCTTTAATTTTAGACATACATATATATGTCAATACTATATATATATATAATACACACACACAATATAGTACTATATATATAGTATTGAACATATACTACAAAACCAGATTATGTCATTCAATTCACATGGATGACCATGTGTCTTTAAAACAATAATAGAGAAAACATATTGAGAGGAAAACTATTACCTTTTGATAAAAAAATTACGTGGTTCAAATAAAGAAATTTCTTATCTTTGCATTTGGATTTTTAAATTCATGCCATTTACTCTTATTTGAGAAAATTTTCAGATTGTTTCCTCTGATCATTAATTTATGGTAAAGTCATAATGTGGTGCAAGATCAGATTGGCATAAGAGGAGGCAAGCAGATATTTGCTTTGGTGAAAAAATCTTTAGGTAAATTACATGGAAAAGGTATATAACCTAGATGAAGTCATTACAGTAGGAGTAGACAATATTTGAATGCAACACAAAAAGAAACACAAAAATAGATTTACCTAACTGAGTAAAAGTTATCTATGCTGATTATTCCAGTCAGGCAACAATTAAGGACTTAGTTACCTGTTTTTACTGCTGTACTGGTTGTTATTTACAATTATGCATTCAACAGTCAGAAATAAGTATTATAGAGGACCATGCAGAATATGTACATTTATAAATAGCCTTAATTTTCTCATTCTGTACAAAGTTAATGTAGTATTTAATGTACTACATACAAGAGAGAAAGCAAAAAATCACATAGGGGCAATTTCCCATAAGATCTCAAGTTTTATGTCTGAATCAGAACTTTCACTCTTTCTATAGATGATTACAGTAAATTAAAATGCATATAATACTAGCATGGTTAAATTATATACATCTCATGGTAGTACTGAAAAGTGTACATACTCTAATTTTGTGCTTCACAAATACAGTTTTGGCCCCTCAGATGAAACAGTGCATGTGGAATCTGTACAATAAATGTTGGTTATACTATTAAGTGCAACTCTTTGGTGAGATTTACATTGTTGGTTCACTTCTGTATATAGTATACTGAAGAATGCTTGGATCAAATATATTTTTACCTGAAAATGAAACACACTTTTCTCCAGAACATGAACTGCAGTCTTTAGGATGACTAATGACTTTTCATCAGTTCCACTTTGGTTCAGTTTACAACAAGGTTAAAAATCCAAAGCAAATACTACTTGTATCAATTACCTAAAAACTCATTTTGCAGTGATGAAAATCTGAAAAGAACTAACACTAGACACCTTTAGATTGGTCTCCTATTTCATTAGTAGAAGGGAAAAAAATTGCCTTTAAATAAATGTTACCAAAAAAATGCCGATGTTAAGTATTTGGGGGGTATAGAGAAAACCAACACCTTTATTGGGCTGTATAATGATATAATCCTTCAGTATGAATTGGTATGTCTTACTGAAACTTCTATGGGTCTTACTATCTTCACACAAAAAACACAGTTAATCCTGGTGGCTTTATGTCTCAATAAACCCATTTGTAGCTAAAAGGGTCATAAATAAAAATAAATTATCACACCTAATCTAGTGAAAAGCACAGCTGAGTAACACAGTGCACTGCAGAATATGGGTGATTTAAGCTGGGACCACCTGGCTGGGAGCTGCTTGTGAGTCTGTGCCAGTGAGTATAACAAGCGAGCATTACATTGCATACTGATACCCCAGGATGAGATCAAAATTCTAAATTAAACTGTGTTTTTGATGTGATGACTTCTCTTTTGTCACACAATAAAGTCAAAATGCTGTGAATCTGAAGCATTGTAACTTTGGGAGTGTATGTGTATGCGTATATGTGTACACACACATTACTTTCATCACTTCTAAGATTAAATAAAATACAAAAGCACAAACTTAGCAGTTATCTGCTGATAGTATAGCATTTACTAGTTTTGATTCTCTTCTTGTGCTTTCAAGTTCTCCTGCACATAAAACTTTAATGAAATGTATTACACTTGAGGATCATTTTGGAAGGGAAGTCACGGTGCCCTTCCCAAGTGTAGTGATGAATCTCCACATTCTTACCTGGTGATAAAGTGCTTCGGGGTAATCCTGCATCATCAACCGAAACAGAGCCAATAGGGCTGAGCCAAAATTGTCAAAATTAGTGAAGCCATGATCAGGATTAATGCCAGCTTTGACACACACATATCCTTCAGGGCACTGACTGAAAAAGCCAAAGAAAAGAGAAACTGCTCACTTTAGGGACTTTCAAATGATAGAAACCATAAATGTGGAACATCTGTCTATAAATAATAGAAGTTCCTCAGGGAGTAATATATCTTTCAAACACGTGGCTCATCTCCCACTGCCTTCTCAGGCCATATTAATAGCCCAAGGGGGATGTTGACATAGCAAGCAGTTGTTTAACTCTCTGTGCCACACCTCTGGCAAAATTCTTACATTGAAATTCTAACGTTCTCCAAGGTTATTGTATTATGAGACAAAAGTTTGGATCATG
Source organism: Ochotona curzoniae (assembly GCF_017591425.1). Classification (NCBI taxonomy): domain Eukaryota; kingdom Metazoa; phylum Chordata; class Mammalia; order Lagomorpha; family Ochotonidae; genus Ochotona; species Ochotona curzoniae. The sequence goes on from NW_024465369.1 coordinate 28,795,543, forward strand.
ACAATGGAGACTTGCAAATATGATCACCACCCTTGCAGGAGAAGTTCAGGAGAGATTCCACATCCTTTAAGCATGGGAGGAAAGAGCAACATGGAGCTGATTAAGAGCCACTTGTGACCCCCTTCAGACACCACATTTATGGATAGCTTTTTGTTGGATTCTCAGCCTCCCAGCCTGAGAGAAATTCGTGTTGTTTGTAAGTCACTCAAACTATGCTATCTTATTACAACAGCCTGAATGGACCAAGATAACTTCTCACCATAGCTTTTATCATAAAATGAGATAATCAAGTAATGATGTACAGTAAGAGCTACAATCATTCAGCAAGTAGTATTGATTTGTGACATCACCTTGATGGAAAGCATTCTCTGCACTTACCCAGCATCTGTTCTGTTACCACACAAAAGAGCATATCTTTCTCCTTCCAAATAATAAAAGGTTTTTGTTTCTAGAATAAAGAAAAGATATTCTGCGTGTCAGCCTTAGTAGAAGATGTGCAGGCCAGTGGGATCTATACTGAAGATGAGCAGCCAGTCTGCAGCTGAGAGGGGGTAGCTTATGCACAACCTTTTTCACCTACCAACTGATGCATAGCAAAAGACCTTCAGGAATCCAGCTGATGCACTGCCCTGGAAGTGACAAAACTCAGTACAAAGACAAAAATGCTTCTTAAAATGAAGACTTTTAGAGAAAGAGTAAGAAAACCAGCCAGGAAGAGCAGATTTATGAAAAAAAAAAAACCTCCAACTAAATTGTTTGAAAACAACACTACTTGTGGTCTATGACTTGCATTTATAAGCATAGCATTTTCATTAAATTTTTTATATAACAGATGTTATACATTTCATAGGTATAATCTTTTTTTTTAAAATAATAAAATTTATTTTGACATTCTTTACATACTTAGTTAGAGTAAGAAGGTTCAAGGGCTACAGGAAAGTGGATAATACTAATATGTTTTCCATATTGTTACCTTCATGTTTAAAAGGGGGGTATTAAGGGAGAAGGCCCACCCAATTTCCCACCCTCCCCAAGTCCCGGGTGTAGGGCATGCTCTGAGGTTCTTGCTCAAGTGGCCCTGACATTGCAACAGTTATGAATCGCTGTCAATCCTGCCGCTCCAAGCACTATGAGGTCTTTGAAAAATCCACTGATTGACATAGTCCATCATAGCTGAGATGGTTGGTTGACCCGTTCTGTCTTCTCTCTTTTCTTCGTTAGGGTTCTGAGTCCAGCATTTAGATTAGGAAGATCTCCAAAGAAACTTCTTGTATGTGCTAACAAGTACAGGGCCTGGCACCGTCCATCGTTCCAATCAGTTGGTGGTTGTAAATGCTGGGTTGGTTCTGTTTTCACTCCCGACTTCCACTGGAACCAATGGGTGTTGCAGTCCAGCCTGGTTCTGCCCAGCACATACTTGGTCCTCACCTAAACCAGTGGGAGCTGCAGCCTAGTTGGAGCGACCCACAATAACCCCCACCAGGACCGCCCCTACTCTGGTTTGCCAGTAAGTGTAGCAGTAATCCAGTCTGTCCCACACCCCATTCCACCCCAGCCGCTGTTTAGTTTTATGTCCTCCCATGAAAGTGGTAACCCAAGAGGGATGAGCCCACTATTTCCCTCCCAGGCCTCTCCCACTCCCAGATTCCAATTGATGCTGCCCAAACAAACCTCACCCACTTTAATTTGTTTGCACCAGTAGGAATAATCCGCCCAGCCCGGCTTTTCCCTGATCTAGTCCACATGGGGCGCACAGGTGTGGTAGCTCTGCCTAGTCAGGTCTGCCCCCATCCCAGCCCATGCTCTCCTGTGGAAGTAGCTGTCCTGCAAAGGAACCCTCCCTTATTCCCCTGCTGGCTCTGCCTACTTCCTTCTTGTTCTCAGGCTGGTTGGACGCTGCGGTCCCCTCCGGTACAGGCAACCTCACCTCGGCATTCCGTATTGTGCACTGGTCTTTGTTGCGACCGAACCTGGGTCGACCCACACTGGTGCTTGGATTTGCCAGTGGATGACGTGGACAGATTCAGCCTGGTCTTGCCCCCACGTCTGCCAAGTGTATGCCAGTGGGTAGCTTTCCATGGCCTTTCCTGGGCTGTTTCCTATCATGTTTCTTGCGCTTACCTGCCGGGTCTGTGTCCTGCCAGAGGAGTTGCCCAGGCTCCTCCATCAGAACCTCTCCCAATGCCAGGTTACACGCTTACCAGTGGGTCCATGAGCCAACCCTGCTCAGTCCACCTCCTGTCATAGCAGGAACTGTGGCTTTTCCTGACTGGCCTTCCACCCAATCTGGTTCTTGCTGTTGGATGTTCCAGCCCAGCCATGGTTTGTCCATACCTACGTATGGCTCACACATGGCTCAGTAGGGGTTTGAGACCTTGCCTAGTCTATCACACATCTGCCCTGGTCCTCCAGAACACCAGGGGGAGTCGGGGTCCAGCCTGGTTCGGTGCATCCAATCCCAGTCCACACTTGTGCCAAGGGAGACTGCAACTGTATCCAGATCAGAACGCAGCCCCCCTTCCAGGCCACGCGCCTCTTTGTGGGAACCTCAGCCCAGCTAGGGTTGTCCCCTTTGCTCCCCAACCGGGTCTGTTCCCAGCCATAGCACACTCGCATGCCAGTGGTTGCTCTGACTCAGCTTGGCACAGCTCCTCACCTGTCCCAACCTCTGCCTTAGACACTGTGGCTTCGTGTCCCTGGCTCCCGCAGACCAGTAGGTACAAGAGCCTAGCTTGGCATGACCTTTGCTCCCTCCTGGTTTCTAGTTTTACTTGTGGGCTAAGGTTTGCTCATTTGTACCAGATCTACTCTGTTCCCTACCAGTTGACACGCTAGCCAGCCGTTGGAGCTACTTTTGTAGGACAAGCCCCAAGCCCAGGCTTCTGCATGGACTGGTACTTGGTGCCCAGCATTATTAGTGATTACAAATTTTGCAAGGAAAAGTTACTGCCTGTTTGAGGTCCGAGAATCACAATGGGTTCAACCTGGAGCTAATTAAGCAGCGACTCAAAGAATAAAATCCCCAGAGCTCCCCAGCCGGGCGGCCAGCAGGCGGAGCCTGGCGCCAATGGCACACTGGCCGCCCGGACACGGCTCACCATGTGCCCATGGCGGCCGTCCGGAATCCAGGCATGAGACGCCCCGTCCTGAGACCCACCAGCTGCCGGGAGGCTGCTGGAGGTTTAAAATTCCCAGGCCCAAGGTCGTGCCCCTCCCAAATCCCCTTCGCCGCCCAATGAGGGCGGCGGGTGGGTACCGGACCTGCCCAGTCCCAGAGGCCTCCCCCCTCGGGTCTACTCACCCCAAAGGAAGCAGCCTCTGGAACCCAGCAGGCCCGGACACGGCTCACCATGTGCCCATGGCGGCCGTCCGGAATCCAGGCATGAGACACCCCGTCCTGAGACCCACCCTCATAGGTATAATCTTAATATAAGCATGTTTGTTTCCCTCCCTATCAGGCTCCCTCAAAATTCCCCTCCTTTCTTTTGTTTAATTTTTGCAAAAACATAACTAGATTCCACAGCAATCCCACTCCTGGTTTTTTACCCAAACAAAATGTGTGTATTTTTATTAGTTTACTGGTCATGGAAATGGGCACATATACACACATGTACATACACAAAGGGAGGGAGGAAGGGAAGGCTGGAGAGAGAAAGACAACCCTCCCATTTGCTGGTTAACTCCCCAAATGCTTTCTAACGCTGAGGACAAACTGGGAGCTGGAAATGAAATCTGGGTTTCTGAATTGGATGGCAAGGACTCAACTGCTTGAGTCATCACCCACATGCTCAGAATATACAGAAGTAGACAGAGGAGCAGGACTCAATTCAGCCACTACAATGTGTGATGTAGGTGAGCCAACTGACATCTTAGTATCCATGTCATATATTTTTCTACAATGTTATGTCTGTGGTTGAAAAATTTGCTTCTAGTTTTTCTAAATGCTGGGAGAAAGGAATCGATCATTTTAATAGGAGAAAAAAAGACCCACTAAGAGAGAATGTCCTTATGAAAGAGAATGGGTTTTGAAGGCAAACTGAGTGCGGTTTGAATTCCAGTTTCACAATATTGTATTTAAAGCACCATTGATTTTCTCTGAATTGCCTTATTTGCAATAAGGCATGAGTTATTAACACCTTTTCTAAAGGATTATGGGGAAGCTATAAGGCAAGGACAGTGAATGATACAGGTACAAGAGCCAAGAAATTATCCTATTATAAATGCTATACAAATGATAAATGCAAGTTTTTAAAATGCTTATCAGTATATGAAATAAAAAAGTAGTAAGAATTTTCATCGCGTGGACCTTTTTACTTTGCTTATAAAGACATCTCAAACTGTTTTGAGGATGTATTGCATTTTTTTAAATGGCAGAGTTAGAGAGAGAGAGAAAGAGAGAGAGAAACAGAGTAAGAGGGAGAGGAATGAGGAGAGATGCTGCAACTTCCAGAACAGAACTAGGCTGAAGTCAGGCGCCTGAAACTCCAATCAAGTGGGTCCAAGCATGCACGCCATCAGCTACTGCCTTCTTATGGCACTTTAGCAGGAAGCTAGAAGTGGAGTAACCAGGACTCAAACCTGTGTCCTGGTATAGGATGCTGGCGTTGCCAGTGTTCACAATAAGGACCTCTCAAAAATCTTAGTTAATAAACTTACTTTTATATTTTAATAAGCAACTTTATTAGAAGAAAGCAATATTATAAAGAGACTATTTTAAGATTTCTCTCATGGATGCGAGTAATATTTTGGCTATAATCTTTGGGGAAAGGAAATTTGCACAATTAACTCTAAAGATTGGGCACTTGCTCTTCTAATAATGAAACAGATCCAAATTAGCACTTTAGAATTACAATAGATTTACACAGTTTGCTCTGAAGTTCAACGTTCATAGTTTCTGACATTGCCTCTATAAATAACTTGTATAAAACTGCCATAAGTGGTATTTCTTACCTCGAATGTAATATGGGTTTTCAGTACTGTTACGCAGTGTTTCATTTTCATTTTCCTGAGGCCATCGTAAACATTTGTGCTTTAGGTTACCCATGAAGAGCCCCATCCCAATTAGAGAAAATACACTCAGAAAAAACAGAGTTAGGATAATGACACCAAGCAGTTTCTTGAAGCAGTGGATGAGGATCACTACAAGTGACTTCAGACCTGGAAAGAGAAAGGCTTATTTTTGGTAAAATAAGATCTAGTTAAGCAGCATTAGTAAACTTTGCCGTGCAAAATGCTTTATCAATTGAAACTGATAGTTTTATATCTCATATTGTTTCCTTATTATTCAGCTCTACTGAACAGAATATTAAAAAATCTGTGATTTCTGTATTGCTGCTAATTTAAAATACCTGACAAAATAATTCAGACACAACATTTAGAATTGTTTCTCTTTACAAATATTAAAATACAAAACTATAAATGTAAATGAGTTAGAAATACTGCTGAAATATAAAATAGCTTGAAGGAACAAGATGAAACCGCCCTTTTAACTGTGACATATGGACTCAACCATTGTTTCCTTGCTTCTTTATTCACTTCTCTCCTTCCTCTCTGATATATATGTTTAGGACCTCAAATGAATAAGAACATTAACTCTGCGATGTTGAGCAAGTAAGTCAACATTTATTTACCTCAATTTTATTTTCATAAAATTGGGAGTAACCATACCGCGTTATTAATATAGAAGACAAAAAACTGTAAGGATGAAAGCGGCATCTTATAACTTGATTATTGTGTGTAGGCCCTGCCCATATTGCTGTTGAACAGTAGTCTTTATATGATTTACTTATTGAACATTATTTACGGTGAATGTAGCAGTAATCCTGTGATTATAAAGTAACTTGAAATGTATTGTAAAAATTAAAGGAAAGAAAAAGAAGTAAGGAAGGGGGATTAAGGTAAGTATGAAGGGAGGGAAGTATGGTTACATATATACATATAGTATGATTAGATCTATGAAATACATGAAACCTATTCTCTTTACACTAAACATTAAAAACAATTAAACATCTATCCATGTATAACATACTCAGTTGTTCATTGAATGAAATGGAATGGGAACAGTCATTTATGTCTCTATAGAAATATGGTATTTAGGATTAAACCTGAAAGTTTACTTCTTTTCATGCAAAAACTTCTTTGTAATCTTTTGCCACCACTTTTTAGCTTTAAAACATTTTTATTTATAAACAGAACAGATTTCATTTCTTTCCTCTGTACAGTTTAAGAACATAGTGCTTCTCATTTATCCTTGCTTGCTCTCTTCCACTCTCCCTATTTGTTTGTTTCTTATTTTTCTTTTTATTTTTACAGTAACATGCATTCATTCCATTTATAGCCACAGTCCTAGTCCTCCACTAAAGGAAGAATTTAATAAATAGAAAGTAGAAAGACTACTAGACAAGAGCTATAAACAACAATCAAATCTCAAGTCATCACTTTCACTACTATACATAACTTTCTTCCTAGTAAATGTATTATTTACAGGTCAAATAAAACGTTTATTTTTAGTGTTACAAATCTTTTTAAGTTTTACATAGAAATTCCTTGTCAAAATATGCAACCATGCTTAAGAATTATTACATATATTGACATTTTAATTTTATTTATTCATTGTATTTGATAGAGAGGAAACCCACTGCTTTGCTTTCTACATGCCCACAAAAGCTGAGGTTAGCCAGGACAAAGCCAGGAGAAGGAACTCACTACAGTCTCCCATGTGTGTGGCAGGGATCTGATGACTTTTACAATCACCTGCTGCCTTCTTTGGTACACACCATCTGTAGTTAGAATTAGGAGCAAAGTCGAAAACTGGAACTCGGGTGGTCTGACAGCGGCAGTCCACAGGACCGTTTAAACTGCGCACCAAAAGCCCATCCCTCATGGTATCTTTTTCAGGGTCATCAATTATACATGTGATGAAATTAATTTTTTTCATCTTTAATCCATCCCAGTTTTTGCTCTACTGCATTAGCACAGAACTCCTGATTTTTTAATATATAAATGTGTTTGCTGCACTGATTACACTATTTCCTATTGCTTCTACTACCACTAAATATTTACATGGGGTACTTTAATCTTTACCATTTTTAGTTTCAACTTTATTTGTATTTGCCTATTTTATTATCTTGTTTTCATCTTCTGCTTAAAAGTGTCTAGGGCATATTATACTGAGGTTACAAAATGCTGATTCCATAGGCTTGCTTCTATTCCTTAAACAGGTTTCTTTAAAAAAAAAAATCACATTGTTTTGGGCCTGGCACGGTGGCCTAGTGGCTAAAAAGTCCTCACCTTGCATGCCCAGGTTCCCATATAGGAACCGGTTCTAATCCTGTTGGCCCTGTATCCCATCCAGCTCCCTGTTTGTGGCCTGGGAAAACAGTATAAGAGGGCTCAAGTCTTTGGGACCCTGCACCAATGTGGGAGACCTGGAAGAGTCTCCTGGATCCTGGCTTTGGATCGGCACAGTTCCAGCTGTTGTGGCCGCTTGGGGAGTGAAATCAGACGGAAGATTACTCTCTGCCTCTCCTCCTCTCTGTATATCTGACTTTCCAATGAAAATAAAATCTTTTAGAAATCACATTGTTTCTATTAACTAGCCTGTTTATCTTTCTGTATTGAGAAATATTTCCACATACTTCATTTTATTATGATATGCCTTCTTTATGTTCCTTCAGGCAAATAGTGTGAATCTCAGAGCCTGCATACTCCAGGCTCCTATGAGCAGGTTCTTCCTCTGTGAACTTCGATTCTCCTGTTTTCTTTCATTATCCTAAGTTCAAGGTGCAGGTTATGCAACCTTATGTTCTAGTAATTGCAAGTTTACCCTGTGGGTACCTGGGGAGGAAATGCTACCAAAAAGAAATTGGGGGACAGTACTGTCTTAGACAACTGACAAAGTTTATTTCCAAGGTTACAGTTCTTACAGACTCAGTAAAACTTAGTTCAGACAACTCAGAACTGAGTTCAAGCAGGCTAATAAGATAAACTGATCAAAGCATTATTGAAGTTGGGAACAGATGAGGAATACTCTCCACTCTTGGCTACCTGACCAGGCAGATCTTGCCTATCATCAAGGGGAGCACAAAGGCACGTCCAAGGACCTACTGAGAGCAACAGCACACCCTGGGTGAGAGGCCCGCCACCTCCTCTTTCCTGGGTCCTCTTCTCAACAGGATCCCACAGGCCTCTGCTGTCCCAGCTGTCCTGGTGGATGTATTCCAACAAGTAATATTCAGAGTGTGACAAGCAAACAACAGATACTGACAATCCAGTAAGGGAATTCTCACTGCTTGTTTTCTTAGCTAGAATTTGGTGATGTCACAGGCCATTTGGCTAAACAATCTTATGCAGATACAATTCCCAAGACATATAATTTATAGTTTTGATTATGGGTTGATATTTTACTGTACTCTCAGGTTATGAATATATTAAGATTTTCTCCAATCTTCTCTTTTTCTCATCCTGAATTCCAATCTCACAGTATGCCCAAGTCTGGCCTTAGCGCTCCACTTCAGAACATCCTGTAAATAAAGTGTGTCTGACAGTCACCATTTCATTTCTCAGTGCAGCTATTTCCTGATACTTCTCACAGCGGCCAGAATGAGTGAAACTGTTTGCCTCCTTCAAAAGGATATATTAGGAGTTGGTGGGTACCTGCTGAAGCATCTTCAGAAACGGAAGCTAAAATTAGCCCTCGGCATCTTCTGTCTACATGATCCTAGCTGTAATTTATTTAGCAAAGTCCTTTGAGCACTGTAACATGTGGATTGCACATTCTCAAGCACTGAACTTTGTTAGCTTACAGTCCTTTGTATCAACTGATTTCTCAATGCAATGAGGAAAAGGAAACAGATCAGTTTTCTTTCTAGCTTGCTATCTCAGAAATTTCAGGATAATTTTATAAACTCACAAAAATATAAATAGAATACGTACATAAAAAGAATAAAAATAAAACACACTTGATTGATCCCTATATTTTGTATTGTAAGTACTGGTCCCACATATCCACATACAATAAATATAGTGTAACATTTTCTCTTGCCTTTCTGCAGTGACAGATTGAAACTACTCTTGCTTTCAAAGCAGAGACATTATTCAAGTTAATACTTTCTCTAAGGAACAAAAGATTTGAAGTGAATACAGAGCAGTATATAAAACAAAATGAGGAAAATGAATTCAATAATAATCTTACCTTGATTTAGAGGAATAATCTTCAGAATTCTCAGAGTTCTAACAGTTTGAAGCTTTAGAATCAAGTTTACAGGTACATATCTGGCTATGAGCCTGTGAATTTAAGTCATAATTACTGAAAAGTCATGTTTATGTTACCTACAGTTTTATACTTTCTGAAGCCATTTTAAAAACCACGTATTCAAGTGTTGTTCCCATTCTAATTATGCTGTTTTGCAAATAACTTTGTTATTAATTGGAAGACAAAGACAGGCACAAAGCAAAATGGCCAGGAAAACATAAATTTTCATGCTTAAATTATAAGAGTTTGTGAAATTTCAGATTGCAAATACTTAAATTCTATAAGTTAAATATTCTGCATTTTGTTCATAAATATTTAGCTACTAAAAAAGTTAGAACATTAAAAATAGATAATTTGTAAAGGATTGAGATTCATTAAATTATTTGATAAGATGACAGTAATCATGGTGATGATAGCCTCTGATGAGTGTAGAAGGCATTATGATATTGGTCAAGGGCAGTTTGAGCCAAATGAGGAATTCAGGCCCCGCGACTCCAAGATGACTGAATAAGGAAAAGTCACACTGATTTTGATCAAGGGAAGCTAGTCAAGGAAAAATGAAGGAAACATTTCCAGGGAGAATCGAGAGAAGTTTGCAGTAGAAATTGTACAGGTTATATAGAGAGAGGGCATGGAGAAGTACGGACAGTGTAATTATGCAGCACTGAATGAGACTGAAGGAGAAGGCAGTTCTAGAGACAAGAGCGAGGGTTCAGCAGATCAGCATAGTCAGAATACTGGCAGCATTGCAAATGTTGAATCTTGCAGGCCACGCTGACTTTGTGTGCAATGTGGAGCCAAAACAGGAGATGGGGAACCCAAAATAACCATTCTTAAAGAGCCCACTTGTTTCCCCTCATCAGCTGAGAAGTGTGCCCAGACGAGCTGTGAGATAGTGTGCTATTGTAAGAACAACAAAAATTGTGTGTCCATGTTTGTGCAGGTACACTTGACCAAGTGATTTTAATAAAGGAATAATCTGCATTCCACATTTTGAATCTTGGCTTGTGGTCAGATGGGTCTACTCACTCATATTGAATTGTAAGGCATGCACACCTTCTGCCCTACAACAGGCTACCGGACGCAAAGTTGCCAAGGCAGAGCACACAGAGGGAGCTGGCACTGGGAACAACTCCTCTCACTCTATGGGCAGAGCAGGCTAAGGGAATGAACGGATCCACAGCACCCTGTGCCTGTGTGGGTCTTGTACAGAATGATTAGGAATTCTGTGACAGTCTGACAGTTTATGGCATGGCAACTGGGTCTCACGGCATTCAGCGTATTTGACACGAGAGATGAAGAGATCTCCATTTGTCCAACTAGCATAGCAGGGTTCTGTGCTCACAGGGAAGACTGCACAGATCTTTTGTGTGGTTCAACTGCCAGGGTGAGTGGAGACTATATTCACTGTGGCCAACCCCAGGCAGGCATTGGTCACCTTGAGAGGACATGAGACTTAGATCCCTGAAACTATGTGGAAAATTGGGAAGAAACTCCTGGCTCCTGCCTTTGAATTGGCTCAGTTATGGCTATTGCAGTCATGTAGGGAGTGAATCAACAGATGAAAGATTCTGTCACTGCTTCTCTCTGTAAATCTTTCAATTAAAAAAAAATTAAAACCAAAGAGCAAAAAAGAAATCAGCAAGTGCTTCAAGAAATGACTAAAAATAAATATAAAAATGCAAGAACAAAGCCAAGGAAGACACGACTCCCCAAAAGGAAGTGACAGCTCTTCAATACTAGAATGTGAAGACTAAGAGTCAAAATGATGAAATGATGAGAAAAATGATCACATTATTAGGCCAAAGGACACAAACACCAATCTCTAAAAAAATCCATACATGACATGGATAAAAAGTTTTACTGATTGAGAAATTAAAGGAAAAAATATTGAAGCACTAGAAATAAAGAATTCAATGTTACAAATAGAAAATCCTGAAGTAATCCCAACAACAGAGTAACTTTTCCTTGAATGCAAGTGACAGTACTGATACCTAGTGGTTTATAGGAGAGAGACCAGATGATCTTTATGGGTCAGACTGAAATACCAGCCTACTTATAAGTTCTGTGTAGAACTTGTTATCACTGATCAATGCAGACCACCACAGAGCAGCCTATGAGAAAGCTAAGCCTGGGGGTTGTCTAGCAGGGCCAGATCCTAGTACCTGACAGAATGTTGGATCAGGTTATGGGTCACATTAGGCAAGGCCATGACACTATCCAGCACACGAGAAAATCATTTCCAGGGGTAGATTCTGTGGAGGATGTGTGGGCCAAATCCTGTGGAAATACTAGTCGCACTTGTTAGCTCAAGAGTTGGAGGGAGGGGTGATGGGCTGAACTAGGTGTGACCATGGAATCTGCCATTACTTACAGGTAAAGGAACTGATAACAGTCTGGGCTGGTCAAGACAGTAGCACCCGCTTGCACATCCTAAAACAGGGTATGGGTTGGGCCAGACTGCGATGTTCACCAGCTCATAGAAGGCCAAAATGGAAGGCCAGACTATGTCAGGCACTGGCCTAACACTCACTGGCATGTATGAGAACTGGCTCTGGGAGAGGGTCAAGTGGGAGAAATTGGGAAACTCCCCTAGTGGGTTACAACTCTCAATGATGATCACATGCTCCAGGCCTGGGGGTTGAATAAGCTGGGCAAGGTAGCTCCAACTGTTGGCTAATGTGTGAATTGATTATGGAGTGGGGTGGGGGGCCTAAACTGGGCAGGGCCAAGCAAACATTAGCTCACAAGTAAGAATAGAAATCAGGATGGAGCAAAGGTAATGCCGAGCTAGGCTCTTACACTTTCTGGTCTGCATGAGCCAGGGATGCTGATAGGGAGCAGCCCAGACCAGACCAGGGAAAGGTATTCACCAGCATACATTTGGCATAGGCTGTGGGCAGACCAGGCTGAACCAGTTCACATCACCCATTGGTGAATCTGAGCACCAGAAGAGAGTATGGGTCAGGCCATGTTTGGTTGCAACACATACCAGTACATATTACAGCTTGAATTGGGTGCCTGTTGGGCTCGGCTAGACTGTAACCCTCACCAGTGTCAGCTGGAAGTAAGGGTGGGCCGGGCCGGGTCAGACTACAGCACCCACTGGCAAATGCTGATTTGAGGGAGGGCCATGCTGGACTGGGCTGCAGCACCCAAAGCACATATTTAAGAACCAGGGAGGGAGGGGTAGAGCTGATAGAAGGAATGTGGAGGGCACCCCTGCTGGTACACCACTCCCACTGGAGAGCATGAGTTGGGATGGCAGCAGACCAGACCAGACAGGGCTGCAACATCTGTGGGCCGCATGTGAGCCAGATCAGGGAAAAGCCAAACTTGGTTGACTGTCCCTTCTGCTACAAGCATAAATTAGAGAGGGCAAAGGTTGGTTAGGCTTTGCCGCAGCATCAGCTTGCAGATGCTGTCACTGGGGGCTGATTCTGTCAAGTTAAACTGCACAGAAACACCTGGAAAGTGCATGATCAGGGATTGGAAATGACCCAGGAAGAAATAGTGGGCACCTCCCTCTTGGGTTATCACTCCCACTGCAGAGCATGAAAACCAGTAGAGCAGACCAGGCTGGACAGAACGGAACCCATCAACATGAGTGTGTGGGGTGGATGGTGGGCCTGGTTGGGTTCAACTAGGCTTGAATGCCCATTGATATGCAGGAGAACTGAATGGGATGTGGGACAGACTAAAGAAGTCTGTGGTACTTACTGGCAAGCATGGAAACCATGGCAGAGCGCAAGCCTTTTTGGGGTTACTGGGAGTTGCCCCAACTGGGCTGCAGCTCCCACTATTTGCATGAGGGCCAAGAGTGAAGTGGACAGATTCAGGATGGACTGCAGCACCTATTTGTTTGTGTGGAAGACAGGGCTGGTAACAGAACTAACCCAGCAATTGCAACCACTAGCATTTGCATAAGCTGGGGCGACGGAATTTGCCAGGCCCTGCACAGGCAAGCACACGCAAGAATCTGGTGTAGGATCACAGCAGACAAAGTTTCTTTGGGGATGTCCCCAATCGAGCTGCCGGATTCAGAACCCCAACAATGAAGAGAACTGCAGGTTCCATGATCTGACCTTGGAGTGCAAGTGTCAAAGAAGAACCTTCTCAGAGGCTCAGACAGAGCAGTGGACAGCATACCTAGGTGCACGTGGAGGACATGGCAGTCCATCAGAACCTGCAGAGGAAACCTGATACCACAACAAAGCATGGAGGACAGAACAAGTCAACCCAGCCATGTGTTGGCAGTGAAAATCTGGGCAAATGGAGACTGTAAGTTGGACTATGTCAACCAGTGGATTCTGCAGCTATTTCATTGGGCTTGAAATGGCGAGATAGGCAGCAATTCAGAACTGTTGAATTATCAGAACCACTCAAGCATGACCCTTAGATCATGCCCCATTTCAGGGACCTGGGATGGGTGGGAGGCTGGGTGGGGCTTCTCCCTTTATCTCCCACTTTACCCCAGATACAGAAAAAAGCAATAATGTGGAAATACTCTTAGCCACTTTCCTGTATCCCTTGACCCTTTGTGCCCTAATCGACTATGTAAAGACTGTCAAAATAAAGCAACTAGAAAAAAAGAAAAAGAAAATACAGTAGGAAGCTTCAACAATAGGCTTGGTGAGGCAGAAGGAAGAATATCTGAGCTAGAAGAAAAATTCTTGGAAATTGACAAAAAAAAAAAAAGAAAATATTTGAGATTGTGATACTATCTAACTACTTATGTAAATTTCCTGAAGGTTTAGAAAGATACTTGATTAGCTGCTTTATTCAGCAAATAGCATAAAACTTCCCTGATATGGAAAAATAAAGGGACTTTCTAGTACAGGAAGCATAAAGATCTCCTAACAGGGTTGATCAGAATCAATATTCACCATGACATATTACAGTCAAATTTTCAACAGTAAAATAAAGAAAAGTTTCTTAAATGTGTGTAAGAAAAATGCCAGATTACTTTTGGAGGGCCCCCTTCCAATAGGTAATAGCTGAAAGTAGTCTAGGTCTTAAAAGAAGCACAATTCCAATCCAGAATTCTGCATCCTGTAAAGTAGTAATCTATGAAATAAGGCAAAATAAAGACCTTCCAAAACACATGGAATATAAAAGTATTTGCTATAACTCATTCAACCTTACAAATGATATTTACCAATATGCTATACATAGAAAAAGCCAATTATATAATGAAAGAATGAGTAAAAGTACAAAGGATTTCAAGTCAAACAATAATACTTAAGGCACAATGTCAGAACCCAGTCATTGCCTTTCAATAATAGACCTGAATGTAAATAACCCAATATCTCCAATCAAATCACATAGACTGGTTGAATGGATTTCAGTTTTAACAAAATCTATTTGATGCCTGATCAACTAAGATACATGCAAGCTGAAACTGTACAATGAAAAGGAATATTCCACAACAAGAACAATAAGGAAAAACAAGCAGAGGTAGTCATCCCAGTCTCACACAAAGTGGACTTTAACACAAAAACTATGAAAGTGATGAAGCAAGGCATTAAATAGGGTTAAAGGATGAACTAAAAAAGATGCAAATGTAGTAAATGTACAATCTATCAATGCATCTCAAGGACCTAGAAAATAGAAACAAGTCAAGCTCAAAATTAGTATGAGAAAGAATTTAAAGTTAGTGAATAAAACGAAAGCAGACACACAAAAATTAGTGAACCAAACAGCTGAGTTTTTAAAAAGTAAAATCAATATACTATCATCCCAACTAACCATAGAAAAAGAGAAAAGACTCAACTCAATAAAATTTGAGATTTAAAAGTAAATTTAACAAAGGACACCACAAGGGGAAAAAAACAATCATCAGCTACATGCCAACAAATTAGAAAATCCAGAAGAAATGGATTGATTTCTGGATACACAGTCTTTCAAAACTGAGTCATGTTGACACAGAAAACCTAAACAGGCCAATAACTGAGGCAGAGATTGAGTCAACAGCCTCATCCAAAAAAGACCAGCCCAGGAGCAAATGACTTCACTGTTGAATTTTACTAAACTTCAAGAAAAACTAATTCTAATTCTTTTTTGTTTAAAGATTTATTTATTTTATTGGAAAGGCAGACGTACAGAGAGGAGGAGAGACAGAGAAAACTATGGAATGCCAGTCAACAATAGAAAAATAATGAAATCCTATCTTTTGCAACAAAGTTGATGAACTGGAAACCATTATGCTCTGCAAAATAAGCCAGTCTCAAATACAGTGTTATTTCTGATATGTGGCAGCTAATAGAGAACACACTTATAAAAATAAGTGTGGGGATGAAATAGTCACTTTGGAGTATGATTGCCATTTTTAGCTTGTGTTTATAGTACAGTGGAAATATAATTTTTTGGTCTTTTTACTTTTTATTTGTTAAATATGATTAGTGGCAAATTAAGCTTCTGACTACAGAGATTAAAATTATGTCTGCAAATACTGATGGAGAGAAGGAAGAGAGACAGGGGTATTGGTGGAGGGGAGGAGAGTGTTGGAAACATTTAATTGTCTTCTTGTAACTGTACCTATAGAACACATAAAACAGAAATTGTGAATCCATCATTATCTAGAAGCGTGGCATTTGCAAATACTCAAACGTTCCTGCTTCATTTGCCTCAATTGCATAGCAGGCTTGCTTCAGGGCCTTCTCTTTGGATTAAATGAGGTAACAGAGGTAAAATACTGAGAAGAGCAGTTGACACATATGATGGCACTCTGCATTGTATCTTAGATAACAGCAACTTAAACATATATATATATGTCTAAACATATATATATATATTTAAACATATAACCACTATACTACTTTTTCAATTACTTCTCACAAAGTAGATGCTATTTATTCCTGTTATGGTATTTTTAATCGAAAAAAATGACAAAGTATAATTTAGCACCTTTAATAAGAGTTTAGTAATTATCTTTTCCATAGATATATAGAATGCATTGAACAGAAGCATTGCAAAAAATAGATACAAAATCATTAGAATTCCATGTACCATTCCAGAAATTGTTTGTGTTTAAAATACCCTGCTCTAATAGTTGACATATTTATTGTTTTAAATAATGTAGCTAAGTGAAATGCAGACTGGAACAGAGAATCAAATATGCTAGTATCCCTTCCTAAGCCTTTAGGAAATCTGTTCATTATTGACATGAAACAATTCAATCCACATTCTTGTTCAAAATAAAACAGAAAATACCACATGCCTTCACTTTCATCACAAATTCTGAAGACTACTCAGGGACAGTTGCCTGTGAGATTTGCTATGACTACTACCTATGAAGTACTACTTAGCTGCCATATAAAGGGGCACAAATCTTTGTGGCTCTCAATTATGTTTTATGAGAAGGATCTCCTTAGCAAGACATCTAGCTGTTTGCAATTGAGAGAAATACTCACTCAAACAATGTCACACTGAAGTCAAGCCAGTTCCATGCATCACCAACAAAAGAAAAGGATCCTGTGCAGAGGCCTCTTGCAATCAGTTTCACAATGATTTCAAAAGTATAAATTCCAAGTAGTGTATGCCTGCAGGAAGTTTTTCATATAACTATTAAATCATGACACATTTTCAACTTTGAAAACTATGTTTATGATTACTCTTGTCTGTCAATTTCTGAAAATCTCAATTATAACAAAATATATTGCTTCTTCATTCTATTCTCTTGCATAAATTGTGTATCTAGTCTCAGCCTTTCACATGTACCAAATCCTCTGTAGCTGCTCCTAACCTTCAGTATACTTGTACACCTGCTTTCCTCAATCTTGACCTCCTTTATGTTTCTCACAATATGCTTTTACTTTCTCATTTTTTAAAATTAGGAGTTCATTCCTTCCTCTCTGTTTCCTCCTTCCCCATTTTTCCTTCATACCTTTTCCCCCATAGTAGCACACTATTATAATCCTGTAGTACCATTTACAAATTTAACTTTCTGACATTTAAAAGCATTATGACATTGTAAGTACTAGCAAAAGCATAAAACCTCATATTGCAATATAGAGATATAATTATAAGCTTTATTGGGAGTCCTTCTTTGTCAACAGAGCCACATACTGCCTTGTACTTTTACTTCCTAGTGTGCTAGTCTCCCTTGAACTCTATTTTGTATTTTAAATAATTCTTAAGTAATGTGGGACCAGATTTGCTTGGTAAGCCCCAACCAGGCAATAATCAGAAAAGCAAGTGTCCCTTGAGTCTTAGCACAGTGCTTTAAAAAGGACTTTTAGGATGGGGCTATCTCGTGATATTACACATGAAATTTGACTACTGACTTTTGAAAAAATAATTCCTAGAAAAGAGATGACGGACTATATGTTATTGAGGTAAATGATCATATAGCAAATATCATATAAAGACAGCACAACAATTAACCTGACAGTAAGGAGGGAGCAGAGAAAATATAATTTCATTATCAATACATGTAAGGATTTTTATGATAAACTCAAATTTTAATTGCTCTTCAGAGTCAACCAATTTTAACAATAGAGTTGAATCTCAAAAGATAAAGTGTTATTTTCTAGAAAATTAAATGGGTCAGCCAATCACTATAGTCTGATTAGACTATTTACATAGCTCAAAGACAAGAGAAGTAGAATAAAAAGCAAAATAAATGATTTCCTTATGAATGGAAAGAAAAGGAAGCATTTTGAATTAGAAGCCAATTAGGGTTATAGTTACAATAAAAACCTTAAGCACTAAAATATTAATCGTTAATAATTCAATTTGAAATAAATCCCATTTGTATGATTTCATAGGCAGAAACATATGGGTAAAGACTCAAATACTTATATTATGCTAATCTAATCTGTTGGGAAATAGAAATATTTAAGATAAAAAAAAACCAGTAAAAATAATTCCTAAAACGTGTGAATCAGTGTACATATGTGAATACTTGGTTTCAATCATAATGATGTTTATAAAATTACTGTAACATGCATCTTAAATATATAATTATGTTAAATTTTGAAATTTATATATAACTACATTGCTTTTTCATTTTAATATTGTTACATATTTTGTTTTGAAACAAAAATCTTAAAAATTATATGTATGTGATATTATATAAAGTAAAATTACATAGCTTACTCTATTGCTGGTCCCCATTTTGGCAAGTTACTCATAGACATAAATATACAATCAGTAAGGACACTGATTAAAATTAAATATCGGAAAAATGTAGATTACAGTCAAGGAATAATGGGAAATGCATAATATCAGGAAAGATACTTCTGTGATATATTTTATTTATACTAGACCATGAGGTAAATTTTTCCTCTATGTTTAAAAATATGTATTCTTATGAATATAACAGCAACCATTATTGTTTATTGCTACTGGATGTAACAGAATACACTTTATACAGTTTTTCAAATATGGAACATTTAAATTTAGATTAATATGATGTTACATGAAATATCAGTTGGGAAGAGAACAATACCCCCAATTTTTGAAATAGTTAGTTTCAAATGCAGTGAACAAGTCCAAAGGATATGGGTGTACCAGAACCTTGATAGTTGCTCCTCTAACTGTGCTGAAAGGAGATAAGGTGCACAATATAGAAACAGCATTGAATCTGAAGATAGTTCTGTTTTTATTTAATGCAATGAAAGTCTGTAGAGAGAAAAAAATCCAGTTAACAGAAGTGAGAACTATAATGTATGAATTATGCAACATATTTCTAATGACCATTGCTGTCTTAAGACCATTGCTGAGATAAGATTTGCTCATTTTTAATGTTTTCTTATGCACTCAGTCAAATGGATACATTTCATTAATATTTAGATGTGTTGTGTTTTGCAAGTGCTATACCTGAGTTATTTGTATTGGAGCACACTCCCAGACTTCCTCCTAAAAGTAACAAAATACTATATCCCTCCTGTACATTGAAACATATTCAACAATACCAATGTGGTATATCTTAGGAATTAATGAAAGCAAGATATTCCATTTTGTTTTAAAAATGCCAAGAAGTCAGAAGTCAGAACACAGCTAAGTTCCTGGTTATATGTCATTTTGTTTTTTTCCCATTCCATAATTCTTGCTTTTATGTGTTCATACAAGATCTTCATTTTGTAAAAGATTTATTTATTTTTATTGCAAATTCAGATACACAGTGAGGAGGAGAGACAGAGAGGAAGATCATTCACTTCATCCGATGATTCACTCCCCTAGTGACTGCAACAGCCAGTACTATGCTGATCCGAAGCCAGGGGCCAGGAACTTCCTCCAGGTCTCCCATGCGGGTGCAGTCTCCCAAGGCTTTGGGTGGCCATATGGGATCCAGGCGCATTCCAGGCAAGGATGTTAGCTGCTAGGCCACAGCGCTGGGCCCCATAAAAGATCTTCTTTGCCTTTTTAAACTTTCAAGTGCTCCTCAAGGCATAACCAAAATTTTACTTTCTTAATGAATTCTTGAAGCTTCATGTACTTTCAAAGATTTCTGCCTTTTCTGAACATACTTATGCTCATATTTAATATTGTTATTATTTTGAGACATATAGTAGTAAGGTGTTTCTAGTTACTTGGAAGACAGAAAATAAATATTTTTGAATAAGAATGATAAGCAATATACAAGCTGACTTTTCCTTCCTAACATATCTGTAATCTTATCAAATTGGACAATTTTAATTATGCATATGTTACACATTTCATAGTCAATTAAAGTGGACAGCCTGGGCCTGGCGCAGTAGCCTCAAGGCTAAAGTCCTCGCCTTGAATGTGCCGGGATCTCTTTTGGACACTGGTTCTAATCCTAGTGTCCCCACATCCCATGCAACTCCCTGCTGTGGCCTGGGAAAGCAGTTGAGAATGGTCCAAAGCCTTGGGTCTCTGCATCGGCATGGTAGACTACGAAGAAACTCGGGGCTGCAGGCTTCGGATCAGCTCAGTTCCAGCTGGCCCTGGCGGCCACTTGGGGAGTTAATCATCAGACAGAACATCTTCCTCTCTGTCTGCCTCCTCTCTGTATATCTGACTTTGCAATAAAAATAAGTAAACCTAAAAAAAATGTTGACAGCCCATAAATGATTAATCTTCAACCTCCTGTACAACAAGTTCATTTATAGGAAGGCCTAAGAATGCATACATTAAGAAATAATCCAAATAATCCAACCTAACAGCTACCCAGCCAGGTAGTGTATCAATTTTGATAAAATCCTCAACTATATATTATCCCATGAAGAAGTATCTTAACATAGTTCTGTGAAATTTAAAATGATCTCTTTGTTCTTCATTACCTTAATGCACCCTATGTCAATTACCTTTATTTGCATTTCTGGAAATATGATTAAAATGTAGTCAGAATAATTTCAATGAATTCTTACATTTTTCCCTTTGTAATACGGGTCCACATCTTCCAAGGGCTCTGACACCATTCCTCTAGACAGACTTCCATAAATAATTGGAAGCTCTTTGCCATCTTGCAAGTCAGAGTTGGGCTTTAATTCTTCTTCCTCAAGTTCCTCATTGTGTTTTTCAGCGAGGTGCTGTTTTATAGCCTCAAGAGACTCTTTAGTGAAGGGGACAAGGCCCTTTGGTTCTTGGGGAGCCAACATTTTCAATTTCGTATCTGTAAGAATTTAATTTTTTAAAGTTCTAAATAGAAGCTGAGTAGTACTTTAAGAAAAACTGAAAATTACAAAATGTTAGGGTATGAAAAATAGACACCAGCAAAATTTATATTGGGCTTACCTGTAACTCATGAGTCACCCACTCAATCTGTCTTTTTACTCACTATTTTATCAAAGAATGTAAGCGTAATCTGAATTTTTTTTTTCTGCCCAAATCCAATGATCTCATATGAGTTGTATCTCAAAATAGATTGGTTCTTCCTCTTTAAACTTCACTAACCTTGGCCGCAATTTCCTGACTACCTTTTGATTTAACTTCGCTAGTTTAATAATCAAAACTTTATCTCTGATATCCCTCAGATTTTTGTCTTTCCATGTTTTTGTTATCCATCTTTTCGAAGAATGCAGATAAAAAAAAGATCCTTAACTGCTATTCCCATATGTCCATTTTACTAACTACATTCCCCAAAACATTTCCTTCTCCTAAATGTCTATGTGGTAATTTTACCAATAGCACCAACTTAACAGCTGAAAACAAAAATCATTGTCATTTTCCATTATTAAAATTATTGTTCAACATTTAAATGTAGAGAAAAATCATTACCTGAGAAATTGTCCATGATACTTTCATCCATCCCTGTACACAAAAATAACTTGCTTCTCAGAACTTTTCATTATGTAGTTTGAATGCTACCTATTTCTATATCCATTTGAAGGTTGTCAATCTTTTAATTCTGTATTTGGGATAGACCAGCAGTCTTTAGTTACTATGCCACAATACTGACTGCTGATGATTTTAATGAATGCCAATTTAATACTTCAATATAATAAATTTCCTTTATTTGCCTAAATTCTTTGATTTTATTATGATAATTAAGGCTTAAGAAATTTTCTACTAGATTGTGGCACTTTGTAGCTAGGCACTTTGTGTGAAGAGTTGATGGCAGTCAATTAAATTGTGCAACTCATTCCTGAGAAATCACACTTTCATTTCATTCCAAAAATGTCCATTATAGTGAAAAATGTGTTATTGAAAGCTTTAACATTGTACTTGTGTAGTATTCAAAAATAAGAAAAAGGTAATCAATACTGGTGAGATAGCATTCATTATGACAGTCAAGACTTCTACTACTTCAGGTACATGGTACAGCGGATTTTTAAACATACAAAACACATCTCACTGATATCCAAAGAGAAAAGAAATATTTGTGTCATGGTTGTGCTATGGAAAATGGATAATAAAAGTAGAAAATGAAATACTGGAATGACTACTTGGATTAAATATTCTTTGGATTTGCTTTAGCTTTCAAGCATTTTACATGAAGAATACTTACTTACTCTGTTTCTATAAAGGCACTTTGATGAAAACTATTATCATAGCCTTAACATTACTTGATTTTTCAGTTTAATTTTTTACCATAAGTCTCTAAACAAGATCTCAAAGACATAAGCAAAAGGCAATTCAAGTATTCTAGCCCAGTCCAGGGAGTATTTTCCCCTTCAACTAGTCAATTAACAAAGAGAACTATATCATTTGCATATGTTTCTTCAAGAAACATATCAGAGATAGGATGTAAAGCAACTCAAAAGACAGTGGTGAGGAGCAGCTGGGGGTTGGGATGAAAGTACCATGGGGCAACTAATTAAACTTCCACCTGCAAGCATCATTGATGCCAATATATGTCCCAGCTGCTCAGAAGAGGCTCCTGGTTCCTGATCAGCTCAGCTCTGGCCATTGTAGCCATTTGGGGAGTGAACCGGTGGATGAAAGATCTTTCGGTCTCTCCTCTCTGTAAATCTGCCTTTTCAATAAGAATAATATTTTAAAAATACAGAGAAAGAAGTAGAGCTGTAATGAACAATAAGGCAGACATTCTTCAACAGACTGACCCATTTCCTTTCTATTAATACCTAGTGATGAGATTTCTAGATAGTATGGTTCTGCCTTTGTCTATTTTAGGAACCTCCATTCTATTTTCCATCATGGCTATTCCAATATACATCCCTAGTATATGAAATTTTCCCTTTTTAGGAATTCTCACCAGCATTTGTTATTTTTCTCTTTAGTGATAGCTTTTCTAATATGGATGAAGTAACATATCATCATTGTTTAAATTCACATTTCCCTGATGGCAGGTTTTGCCATGTGCTTGTTGATCATTTGTATATCCTTGAGAGACTTCCATTTCATTTTTTTAAATCAATTTTATATTGCACTCCTTGCCTATTTGCTACTGAATTGAGCTCCTTAGGATGTGGTATCTATACATCGTGAAATTTTATGCAGCTCTAAACCATAAACCCTATCAATTATAGAAGCATGGATAAACCTAAAGGTCATTATATTAACTGAAGTAAGCCAGGCACAGAAAGGCCAAAGGTTGCATGATTTCACTCATTTGAGAATCAATGCATTCTAAGCTCAATACAAACACAAAACAGAGTACTAGTAGTCATCAGAAAATGAGAATAATAATAGGAAGGGAATGTAGGGAGAAACCAGTCAATGGAAACAAAATTATAGTTAAATATGAATAACAAACTCATGCAGCACAGAGGATATATTTTCAAGTAACTAGAAGACAATTCTGAATGTTCTTGAACAAAAAATGATAAAAGTTTAAAGGGATAAATATATTAAGAACCATGATTTGGTCACTACACATTGCATGTAACTATCACAATATCATATTGTATCTCATAAATTATAAACAAAACCAAATTATCATTATAAACAATCATAAACAATTACAAACAATTATAAACAAAACCAAAGAAAGAAAAATACGGATCAGGCAGATCGTCTCTTGGAGTTCTCTTTCCAGACAAATGGAATAAAATTTGCTGTTTCTCACGTTAAAATACACTTGTTTTCAAGCATTCTGTTCTATATTTCAAACAAAATTCTACACCCACCAAACATGCCACCAAACATGTACCATAATTTCATCACACAATACATACCACATACAAATATTCATGAAAGTAAACACTGTCAGACAGCTAAGACATTGTGAATAAACACAATTTCCTTAATATAAAACTTTTCCCCTTAAAATATTAAAAATGACACATGCATTTGATGTGGTAGCTAAAGCTCCACTTGGGATGGCTACAACCCATGTGGGAGTCCATGGTCTTGAATCCCAGAATTTCTCCTGGTTCAAGCTTCCTGCTAAGGTGCCCACTGGAAAGCAACAAGCCTGATAGCTCAAGTATTTATATCCCTGCCATCCAAAAGAGGAGAGTACTGACTTCCTAGCTCTAAGCTTTGCTCTGTCTCAAGCACAGCTGTTTTGGGCATTACCCAGTAAACCAACAAACGGAAGAGCCCTTTCCTTCTCTTTGTTTCAAATGTACTTTACATTTTAAAAAATATGGGGAAATATTTAATAAGCTATTCAAATTATATTCATTTCATAGATACTTGGGTGTACTTTAGATTTTAAATTATTCAAGTGTAATTATTACTTATCACAATAGCTTGTGCATTCTTCCTTCCTCCTGTTTTCCCCTCCCACTATTTTTTATGAATTATCATGACAGCATATATCTTTTAGCTTCTTAATGGCTTAAGGATATTATTATACATATTAAAATATTCAAATGCATTATAAGGATATTCCCACAGGCATCTACTGAATGATAATGTCATGGAGTAGAGTTCTTCTGCTTCCTAATTTAGCAATCAATTACAAATTGATACTATGTTGCTCTAATTTCCTCCTTCTATTGTAGAAATGAATAGCAGAATTTTCTAGGTAAAGAACTAAAAGCAATATCATTTTCAAATAAAATTATTTTCACTCTGACAATTACTGGCTGCTCAGGGTATTTTTTTTGTTTTACACGAACTAACCTTATTTTTTTATTGTCTCAATGACATTTCATCTTATCTAATAGGAAAAAGAAAGTATCAATGTATCAATTTATAAAATGTCTCACTATGTGATAAATACATGCTGCAAAATATTTTTAGGGTAGGTGTACAAGGCTGATACTCTATTCAAAGATTGCTAAACCAAAAAACACATATATTATGTTTTCTCCGATACGTGTGAGACAATACAGAATATAAAAAACCCAATATATGCAAGTGAAATGGGCATCTTATGATTTAATGGCTTATGGCTCGTCTCTATATTCCTGTGGAAAAGTGATATTTCTACTTTTTGCTATCTGAACATTATAGTAAATGATTCAGTAAGCCTATGAATATAAAATAATTTGAAAGTATGTTACTGTAAAATTTCAAGGGAAAATAAATAAAGGAATGAGGGGTGTTGAGGAAGGGAAGAAAGTATTCTTATCAACTTAACATTGTATTTCAGGAATACACGAAAACATTTTTCTTTGCCTAGTGGCTAAAATTCTCGCCTTCAATGCACCAGGATCCCATATGGGCACCGGTGCTAATCCCAGCAGCCCCACTTCCCATCCAACTCCCTGCTTGTGGCCTGGGAAAACAGCTGAGGCTGGTTCAAGCCTTGGAACCCTGCACCCACAAGGGAGACCCGGAGAGGCACCTGGCTCCTGACTTCAGATTGGTTCAGTACCAGCTATTGTGATCACTTGAGGAGTAAATCATCGGATGGAAGATCTTCTCTGTCTTCCTCTCTGCCTTTCCAATAAAAAATAAACCTTAAAATAAAATAGATTTAAAATAAATTTTTAAAATTTAAAAAGAAAAATCAAAATGATTTTTGAGCTATGGATAGTATTAAATATATGATTTACTGTATATTATCAACAACTTAGTTTGTGATATATAGAAAAAACCTAATGAAAATACATAAGCAGTTAACAGCATAAACTCTGAAGGTAGAGTTACATGCACTTAATATTTCAAACTTGGTTCCATATTTTGAAGCGTTGATTAGTGTTTTATCTATCATAAAATTGAGATTTCTCCTTGGATCAAAAAAGGATAAAATAACATGAGTTAAAATACTTAGAGCAGTTATTGTAAAATAATATTTGGGAAATAAATTTGTCATTTGCATAGTTTGTCATCTTGAAGTTAAGGACCATTTATAAAGAGAAATTCACATAAGACTTAAAACCTGGATTTAAATCATTGATTTGCACAAATATAGTGAAGGAATATGCTGTAGCAAAGAAAACTACAAGGGGGTTGGTTAATTCTATTTGCAATTTGAGTCAGTACTGCTTGTATCTGTCAAGATAACGGATATGAACTTTGTCCAAGTTAATGGAGGTTGAGGGGACAGTGCTTCTCTACTTTGCTGTAACTCCAGAACACCACGCTCAAAGCATGTTTACATAAACTAGAGGTGTTCAAATGGGACCAGAATGCTGTCTAGAATTGAATGCCACCATATACAAAGTGGTTAAAATTACATGCGTAGTTGAGGTAGAAGAAATAAAAAAAAATGGAACGTTTTCAAGTGTCTGGTAGATTCTCATACAGAAGAGAAATTAGACTTCGATACTATTCACAAAGCATAAATTTCAGTCACTGAACTGAAGCTAGAACAGATTTGAGTAAAGTTTACAGAGTTTTCTTAACAGCTGTCTAACACAGAAAGCATGAATTTGGGCACTAAGTCCTTTGCCTTCCCTCCAGTGTGGAGGTATGTGCTTGCTGATGCTTGAATGACTTAATTGCATACAAATATGGACTGGTAATATCAGTGCCATGTATTTTAGAATGCTCTTATGTTAAGATTCTTAGACAAAAATTTTTAAAAGATTTATTTATTTTTATCAGAAAGGCAGATATACAGAGATGAGGAGGCAAGAGAGGAAGATCTTCCATCTGCTGATTCACTTCCCAAGTGGCCACAATGGCTGGAGCTGCCAAATTAAAGCCAGGAGCCAGGAGCTTCTTTCTGGTCTCCTGAGTGGATACAGGATCCCAAGGCTTAGGGGCTGTCCTCAACTGTTTTCCCAGGCTACAAGGAGGGAGCTGGATGGGAAGTGGGGCTGCTGGGATTAGAACCAGTGCCCATATTGAACTCTGGAGCATTCAAGGTGAGAACTTAAGCCACTAGGCAACCACGCTGGGACCAGATGGAATATTTTTATACAATATCATATGATCTAAGTTTGCACTTCACTACTAGCTAAACTTATTCAGAATTGAATTAACAAGCCTTTTATATCTTTTTCAGATTCAAAAAGTAACTATGCCTGCCTTCTAACTGCTAATAAATATGATTAAGTTTACATGAGTTAATGTTTTCCATAAGGCTGGGCATTAGGTTTAGTGATTAAGACCCTGCTTAAGAGGTACGCAGCTCCCATCAGAGTACACGGGTTCAATGTCAGGTTCTAGCTTCTGAATCTGCTTCTCAAAGGAACAAACCCTAGGAGGCATAAAGGTAATGGCTTAAGTATTGAGTCTGCTACTCCTATGATAATCTTGTTTGAGTTCCTGTTCCTGGCTTCAGCTCTGGCCATTGCAGGAAATCAAGAAGTAAATCAACGAATTGGAGCGCAATCTCTCTCTTCATCTCCTTCACAAGGAAAAAAATGCATATATCTTTGAGCATATACAGGTAAGGGTGGTCTCAAGCTTACTGCAAAAATGTTGCCCTCAGAGCAGACATTTGGAGTAGCAGTTAGGACATCATTCGGGATGCCCACATTCCACACTGGCATACCTGAGCTTCAGTCCTAGTTCTGTTTTTGAGTGAAGCTTCCCACAAGTTCAGACATGGATACAATAGCAACACGAAATACTTGGTGGTAGCCACTTCTCCCACTGGCTTTTACTTGGTCCAGCCCTTGCTATTGTGGGTGTGTGGAAAATGAATGTCAGAGGGAAATCTCTATATCTGTTTCTCTGCCTTTCAAATAAATAAAGTCAAAGTAGAATTAGCAACATTTCTATTAAAAAATCAATATGTTGCCATTAATGAAAGTAGTCCAGACACATTTCACTGAAACCTCAAGAGTCAATTTGTCAGGCAGTCTTATTACTGAAACATCCAAGTACAATCACCCCTTGCTTTCTTCTGTTACACTTCATGGTAAAATAATCTTTGACTCCCTGGTTTGCTATTTACAACTATAAGAATTTAAATTACTACTCAAATATTATTTTCTTCATACATAAAATTTGTAATTCATTACCTCTCAAGCTCTGAAAGATTAAGTAAGATAATACAAAAATCTTGCACCATAACAATGGTTTAACTGGTACTAATTTTCTCTCCCAACCCAGTTACTTATTCCAGAAAACACATTTTCAGCAATAACTTTGATGTTAAATGAAGCTAACTTGGGTTACTGATTTGATGAATGAATGAGTATTGGGTATTATTTTCTATTTATTAAGAAGAAATGCAACCACTTATCAGATGGAGCTGGCATACACCTGACTTTTAGATGGTTGAATGCAGACTATATATTATTTATCATTAAGCCATAATTCAGTGAAACCATTTCTGTAGGGAATTTATGTAATATGGTACAAGCAATATGCCTTCCAATGAACCTTCTTAATACAGCACCAAGGTCTGCAAAGCATAGAAAGATTAATAGTTAATCTGCCCATTAGGCTGCCTTTCTGAAAAATTCAGAAGCTAAAGTAACCATTGGCAATACTTTTTTTAAAGTTAGTTTGGATTTGAACTCTAATTTGGAGGGCCAGCTACAGTAATATTTTATGCTATTGATTGAAGAGGAAATCATTTCTCTTGACTACAAACTGAAAGTGATAGAATTGGAAAAATTATGGAGAAATTGACTAATGCTCAGAGAAAATTCTTTTGAAGAAAAATGTAAAATTAGATTGTTAATTTTTATTCTAATATTTATGACAAATATGATTATGCTGCTTATGGGGTGGTTATTACTTGGGAGGGAGGCACTGCGACAATTTTTAGAATATGCTCCATTTTGTCACACACCCTTTTTGTTTCCTATTTTACAGCTGAGGAGATAGAATTTGATTTGGGTAAACTAATCAACTGAAGCAGCTAGAGATTTTATGCCTGGAGCTGGGACACAGTGAGGGGTCATGGATAATCTACTTTTGTATGACAGGCAGAAGCTTTTACAGTTCCTGGAAAACAGTGGTAGCTGTGGAGCCAATGGCAGTGTCCAGATGTTTCTGTTGGAAAGAGCTTTAAGAAGGAAGGGATAGAATGAAAAATCATGGGAAATATTTTTAAAGGTCATATTGCCAAAGCCTGGAATTCTCCATTAAGAGTATAGATTTAAAAATATAAACAGTAGCATATTTATACAACTGAATAATTCTGCATCAAAAACGATTGAACTACTAATACACATAACAGTGGCTGAATCCCAAAACAAGACAAATCTTCCATCAATGATTACAAAGTACATAGTCAAATCTACATGATGCCAAACAGGAAAAGTTTATTATCAGGACTAGGTGAGGGATTGACGGGGATGGTGTCTTTGATGGAATTTTGCAAGTTAATGGGAATGGTCAACATCTTGTTAGCGATTTCAATCACATATATACAGAATGGTACCCTTAAAATTTGAGCATTTTACATCAAGGCCAGTAGAGGACATTGAGTGCCTCACCAGAGGATGGGAAGCAGAACAGGTTGGACAATTCTGCTGACAAAGCTTTGCAGCAAATGCATAGGTCTGTGCATGCACACTGAGGTGATCTAGTCATTCAGTAGAACTTGGAAAGATTTCCTCAGCCCCAGTGCAGCAAAGCCATAAGGTCTCAATACTATCAAAATCACTCAAGTAACACAATCAGAATTTTCTTTCTCACATCAAGGTCTTCAAGTCATCATCTAAGGACTGTTCCTCACTCCTGGGCTTGATGTGGTTTTACAGAAATGAGTAGTCCCCTTGCCATCCCAGCAAGCAGACACAGAAAAAAAAAAATAACTGCAACATTCGTCCCACCTACCTTCCTCTATATTTTTACCTTCCCCACCCTAATCAAAGGTGCATATGGGTGTGTATCACTTTTAACCATGCAAATAATAAAATAATTAAATAAAATTTGAGCATTTTACTTTGTATTTTCTTTAAATACAAAATTATTGCATTCTAGTTAATTATATGAGTGATAAAGTTTGTGGGAGTTACTTCCGCTTGCAACTTAGTTTAAAATGCATCACAAATAAAAACTTACATGCAGAGATTTGCAATAATGTAAATGGAAAATAGGATTCTCTAGCTGCTGAGCATTAAGATGGCCATGGCATAGTTCTATCAACTTTTTAAGGAGGGTGGCAGTCTTAGGAAGGCAAAGTGGAAAGAATCATTATGTGTGCAAAGAATCATTATGTTCTTAAAACTATATTTGAAATACATGAAATCTTTCCCCTTTATATAAATAAATAACAAATTTTAAAAGTTTGAAATATTTTACCATAAATGTTTTGAGAAAGTTTAGTTTTGGGGGTAGATTTTCTGAAATCAAATTGATTTTTACTACTTTCTGTGACCTTAAGCAAGGCACGTACCCTCTCTATGCCTCAACTTCAACTGAGAAATGGGAGTAATATGAGTATCTTCCATGTTTTACACATCAATGAATATTAGATATTTCAATGCAATAATTTTAATCCTAAAACCACTATTCCATATTTAATGATCTTTTTAGTAAAATAATTGCTGTAGGTTCTGGAATTTACAGATATTATACAAGGTAAATTTTTGGTGATAACTAGATAGTAACAATAAGCAAATATGGTAAATATATTTGTGAAATTCTTAAATTTTAAAACTCAAAGGACTCTGTACTCTGTATTTTATTCTGTATTACTTATAAGTCTTTTACCATCAGGCTTTTAGATTTCCTTCTTGCTACTTTCAAGTTACTTGCTTTTAACTACTATCTCTAATTCACCATGTTTAAAGAACTTAATAATTTGGGTGTCATCCCAAGATATCCAACAAAAAATATCAGTCATGCTACAAAAGTTGCAGCTCTGTAGTGACTTCAACCTTTCTATCTCCTTCAGCCAGCAGGAGTCCCATCATCCTCTTAAAGGGTAAAGCTTGGTAGATTACAACTCCTGGCTATCTGGTATGATAGATAGAAGAAGCTAATGTTATTCTTTCGGCTATAATACCAAAACATGTCATAGTTATTACTTAATGATTTCTATACAGGAAGACTGACTGAAAGACAGCTAACTGAATAGATCTATTGTCTCACAGAAAGTGGTCGAGAATACCAGTAAACTTTCTCTCTATAGACTAAAACCAACCCAGATTGCACTACAGTTGTTGCATAAGCTGTTTATATTTACATTGTTGTAATTATATCTTTATTGTGATTGTCACATTCTTTCATATCCTTGACATGACTTTATTTGTTCCCAATTTTAACAGCTTTCAATTATTGAATCATATCTTTTCTTTCAATCTCCTGCAGTTGTGCTCTGCCTACAGTTCAGGCAGTTCTGGCAAAGGCTCCTCAACATCTATGCCCCATCTAGGATTGACTAATTGTCCTGCGAATTTTTTTTTTTTTTTGCTGCTATGAATCCAAAAAAATGTAACTCTACCCTTCCTTCTTTCTCTTGTCCTACTCATCCTCAGACATTTGCAACACTTTATTGGAGTATGTTATCATACAGAAAGGATATGCATATCAACAATCAAATTCACTGTTCTAAATTTTAAATTTTGGTTTAAGGTATGTTTTAGTGAGCTTAGATTTTTTTAAAGGGTTGCTCAGGAACTTCTATATGGTGATAAGCTTAACAATATTGTTATTCATTTATCAGTAGTATCTGGGAAACAGGACCAGGCAGCAGCACTAGAAGCATTAGCAACATGAATATAGTCACAGAATTCAAGCACAAAAGGTGACATTTAAAAAAATCAGGATCCATGTCTTAGTTTGTGCATCTCTGGTAATAATTAAAATTTTAAGAAAACAGAAACTGAAGTTAAAATCATCCCAAACACTGGTGTACCTACTCATTGAATTGCCCAATAACCTGGGAATAATCAATGCCCCTTCAGTAAGGAGTAGTCTAATACATTCATCTTCACAATGATAGCTAACTGACTTATTAAAATTAAAATGCAAAAAGTACCAGGTAAACCACACCAAATTTCCCTGTCTGCATCTGAATGCCAACTAACCAAGAGCAATCAACATCGAGGAGCATATCCAGGCAGTAGGGAAGATATCTTCTCTAGTCAACTGCCTCACAAGGAAATCTCTTACAGTTGTGATAAAGTTAACAGAAACAGAAGTTGCCAGAAACACCTAGTGATGTTGCTTCTGCTTTAAATCTTCCCACCTGAAGATGACAAAAGTTCCCAGTAACCCTAAGAAAATGGTGTAATCCAACATTATAAACCACTCCCTATCCCCATCATCTCCAGATGTTCTCAAAACTTGCTGCTTGGTGAAATCAGCTTCTAGCATTTCTGCATTATTCTTTGTTAACCTCACCAAAACTAGCAAGTTGTAAAGGATCCAGGGTTTTCCTAAAATCATATTTCTGATGGGTGCATGACAAATATACATGGCAAGTGATGAGGGGTTTAACAAGGGAAAACACCCTTGCATTGCATAGGAATGCAAAGGAGTCATTTTCATGAAAACAGACTTCACAAATTGCCCTTTATTTTGAGATCTTGTCTAATTTTAAGGATTGATTTATTTGGAAGTGTTATGAAGTAGGGATAGGGACAGAGAAAAATCTTCCATCCTTTGGGTCACTCCTCAAATGGTCATAATGGCTGTACTTGGCCTGGTCGTAAGCCACAAGGTCCATCCAGATCCTAAACCTAAGAGCAGATCAATTGAAGAATTTCCAACCCTTGACCATACAAGTCAATCATATACTCAGTCACCTGCCTCTGTGTTGTTAGCTTGAAAAGGATACAAAAATACTTAGCCTCACAATAAACTGAGAAGCTAAATAGATGGACAATTCTGTAGTGTACATGAGATCTAACATCTTTAAGGTGACAAAGCAGGTGAAAGGAAGATAGCCTCTAATGAACTCGTTATGGTGAGAGCTTTACAGCAATATAATCATCTCAATAGAGTGGTTTTGAATGCTTCTAGCTTCTGACTGCACAACTTGTAAGGCTGATAACAAAAACCTAGGACTCAGTGGCACAATTCAGCCAGATTATCTTGGGCTAAAGTTCTGGAAGAAAATCTGATACAATACAATAGAAAAGAGTGAACCTTCAATCAATCACTGTCATAAAACAAGCAGATACAACACATTCTCTCTTTTTTTTTAATCTGATATTCTTAGTATAGGCAATGAAGCATCTACCAGAATTATCAAGGAAAGTATGTGCTTCACAATATCCAGTCTCTAGAAAATACATATTATTGTCAGCTCTTGACACCCTTTTTTTCCCTTCAGGTCCCTCTCTTTTCTCAGTCATTAAATAATTGTTTGACGATGACTGTCCATTGTCATTCAAGTAACACAGGTCCCGGTACAAGACAGTTGTAAATTGAAAATCAAAGGAATGCAGATGGAACATGCATTTGATCCAGTGGCTCCCATCTGACTTAGAGATGAAAATTGTATCTTGTGTCTTTCCCCTTTCCTATTCTTTCTCAAGCACCCAATCTCATCTTTCAGTAGTGTGGCCAAATGCACCAGGTATCTGGTTGAGAATATTGGTGATGTCCTCTGTCCTTGTCAAAGTTTTCCTGATTTGGATGTTGAGTTACATGATCATTGGTGACTAAATGCTGGTCTGCTCTATAGTCCAGTTCCCAGGGAGGAGAGCAAATAAATATTCTGAATCTACAACTCTCTGCATCATTTTAGAGACAATGTGTAAAGAGTTAAAACATGCAAAAGTCAGGATTTCCACTCCCTCACCCCCCTTCATTCCTTGAAAATGTTCTCCCATCCCTTAGTTTGGTTTCCAGAATAGGCAGTCATGAGGTTTAGGCACTAGCATCAGACTCTTCACATGGAAGCGAAGGAGTCACACATAGGAAAATGAAAATACAGCATCTAAATAATGAATCATTATACTTTCTGTAAAACTAGAATTATTCATCAGGGAAGAGAATTGTTAGATTGTTTTTGCCTTTAAAAGTGTGAAATATTTACAAGATACCAAATGAATTCCCAAAAAGACTCTAGATTACAAGGAAGTAAGCTATAAAGCTAGCTAACATAAACGAAGAATGAAGAAAATAAGATAGGACAGTGGATCCATCAAGCAAGAATATCTTAAGTGTGTATTTACTTTGACATGAAATATGATATATGGATAAAATGACATTTCACTATTGTTCAAACTATCTTGAAAAGTCATGCTCCAAATGAGACTTGGGTAATGCATCAAAGCCTTGAACCAGTGACATTCACCTAATCAAAGAAAATGAAAACAATATGGCCATAAAACAAGTTAACTTAGAATACACTATCTCAATTTAATTTAAATACAGAATTCATATCATTACATAGAAATCATATCTGCTGGCCATTAAAGCAACTTAATGACCAATTTAGATGATTGTTTTTGTTGGTTGAGGCAACTTGACTGTTCTTGATAGATACAAAATGGCTTCTATTTCATTTTCCTACCTTTCAGGGTGACTCACAGCAATATTCTCCAATAAAATATTTTCCCTAAGATCTCTCTGACCACAATCCTTACTCCTTCAAGGATTTACAACTCATTTCACTTTTTAAAAAAAAGTAATGGGATTATAAGATTATAACATTGGCTTAAAGAAAGAGTAAGTCTGAAAGATTGAAGTTAATGATATTCTGAAGGATATGGGTATGTTTAAGATAATAATCTTAGTAGTAAAAATCTAGAAACATAATTGAGACTCATCTCCATGCATGTGACCTTTTACAAGCTAGGATATGGAGGCACCAGCCCCCAAGTACAGTTCAGATAACAGAGTAAATTGGTGCAGTTTTGAAGGGTAACTTGCCAAAAAATTTTCTCTGTTACAGTTATATGTAATCATTGGCTTTGCAATTAAGCTACCTGAAAGTTCTTGCTGAAGTTTAAGAAGTGAATTTTGTAAAAAGATTTATGGCAATATATCTTTAATTCTAAGCACCAGAAACAAAGTCTTCACCCTAAGGAGCTAATACCAGAAATGCTTATGGGTGATATCATGGAAAAATAGCCAGTAATAAAAGAATAAGACAAATATGCCTTCCTACACTCACAGGAAAAGACCTACTGATCTTCCAAGTGAAAAAATAAAGTTGAGAACAAATTGCATTACTCATTGAGTAAAGCAGATTTTTTTTAAAATAAAAACTTTTATCTCTAAAAAAGTGTTCTTGAAACTGAAATAATCACATTTGTTATACAGTCTCTAGGAGGTTGGGAAAGAAAGAAGGAACTAAAAACAGTTCACCTGCTTCAAAGATACTTGGACCAACATTTAACTTGATCTCTGGGAAAACTTAAACACACCCTAGGAAAAGCAGGTGTGTAAATGCACATCACAGTAAACCAGAAACGCAAAGTCCCTACCTTTGTGCAACTTAGAGAGGCAGAGAGCATGTGACATACATCCACCTGAACAAAGATTTACCACTCAAGTGTCAGAGACCCTGCTTTTCAAAGTTCAGCAGGTTCAGTCCCATGGGTACAGATAAGGAATTCAAGGGGAGAGAGAAACAAGCTTCACAACTTCAGATCTGAGAGTCCTTAAAGCAGATTAGGTGTCCACATGGCTGACCTGGAGGGGAAGGGCTGAGAGCCTACTGCAGCTGGAGCAAAGGCAACGGTGAGAACAGCCAACATTTGGTAGCCTAGAATACAGAATGCCAGATATGCCATGAAGGTCTTTGGAGGCCACAATGAAGGCTGAACTGGACCAGCACAGAGAAAAGGTCCCTACAGGGCTGATATCGCAGCAGGGTCTCCTGAGCCAGCTCTGTCCCCAAAGCTAACCTGGTCCAACTGAGACTCGTGAAGCAGAGAGATATCATCTAAGGTAGGGGATTTGAGGCAGTTCCCCATCTTCCGGAGCTGGTTTATGTCAGTTGTACATGCCTCTAACAGTCTTATCTAAAGCTGTTTTTAAAATTTCTCATTTCATTGTTTTGAAACTGACAGACAATGCTGTACGTTTTCATTCTGTACAAGATGACATCATGAAGCACAGATATTTCTCAAATTGCTGAATCCAGTTCTTTAACCAATTTATTACCTCACACAGGTACTATTTTGATAGCACCTAATATCTACTCTTGGCATTTTTACTAACAAAATATATTGTCATATGTTATGATTTGTCACCTTATTTTAAAATTGATTTAAATTTATTCCATCTAACTGTAATTATATATCCTTCTATATACCTCTCCCCATCCCCACTAAATACCAGTCTTGCATCAGTATCAACACACTTAGAGCTTTTTCTGATGATTTCATACATAATTATGTATATGTTAGTGTGCATGTTTCTCCCACTGGAAGTAAGCCTTTATATCTTTGAAAAGGAACAGAAAAGGGTGTTAGGATTCTAATGTTTTCTGGTGACTTCTATTCTACTTGAATCTAACTCTCCATGTGTATACTCTGGTTTCTCTTAAGAGCGAATAAATCTTTGCCTTTTAACTGTCTATGTATAACTATTACTAAAATAGAGCAGAGAGTTTGCAGACAGTTTGAAATGTCACCAATATTCCTGGAATTTTGCAGCTGTTTGTGTGGATAGACACTTTTTAAATTCCCTCAGATTTAAACACACTCCTTTTTGCTTTTGGATCATTTTCCCACGAGTTATTTACTTACACATTGGTTCTGATTGCCTGATATCTACACTGGTACTGGCTACCCTAATTTGATTCACCTTTTCCACTTGGTCCTTGGACCTGGCTTCCAACCCCAGCCACATTCTCTTCTTAGATCACCTCACTTGGGCTCCAGCTCTTATTTCTCAATGCCTATTTTCTACTGGATTCAATTATCCTACTCTATCTACAGTTGTAGAATATGCAATCTTGTTAAAGAAAGTATAAATAAGTGACTTTAGTAAAATGTTATCTTTGATAAATAATTACATTCATGAGGCCAACTGTGATTACACATGTAATTAAATCAGACTAATCATTCTATCTATAACAAAATTGCTTATGTCCTTATTTTTAAAATATTCAAAATCTGTTATTTTAACTCTTGAAATATATAAAATTCAGCACTTAACTGTTACCACCATATCATACTGTGCATCACAAAGTGAAGCTTGCTAAAATTTTATCAACATTTCCCTTTCTGTCATCCACTCCTTTGCTTTCTGTATCTATTAACTATTCCTCTATTTCTGCATTTGATTCACAAGTTTCTACCTGTGAGTGAGCACACAGTATAGCTCATGCAGCTCTTAGTGGATTCTGCATTCATGGATTCTTCATCAACCATGGATAAGAAATAGTCAGGAAAATTGCATTTGTATTGATCTCTCCATATTTGTAATTATCCACTAAGAACACAATTAAAGAACTATATAGTATTTATATTGTATTAGATATCATCAATAATCTAGAGATGACAAAGTATAAAGGTAGATATGCACTGGATAAATATTAATACCACAGCCATCATTTCATATAAGGAACTTGAACATTCTCAAATTGTAGTATATAATGAGGATCCTAGAACCAAAATGCTACATGTACAAAACTCCACAGGTACTTGTCCTTTATCACTTAGCATTATGACATCAAGATCATCAATACTTTCATGGGTGGTATTTATTCAAACAAACTTAAGTCAGTTTATTAGAAATACCTGTACACTCAAGGTTATGGCTACATTATCTATAACAGCCAAATGTGGAAACAACTTAAAGTTCAATCAATGGAAGAACACAGAAGAGTATTATGCTAAGCAAACCAAACCAAACAGTGGTCTTTCTTATTGTTAAGTAAATTTTGTTTTATATACTGTTTTGACTATATTCAACATTTTTAATTCGGGAAAAAGTTCCACTTTGAGAAAGTGTAATAAATTTAAATTCTAGTGAGCGTTCATTAAGAAAAATCAAGTCTGAGGTCTTTGCCAGAGTCTCCTTTCCAGAGAGGATGATTACAGATCATGAACATTCAGAGAGGCACAGTCAACCTCTGTTAGAAGAGTGGACACATGACAATGTTGGCGATCAGCACACAATCTCAAAACCACACCCAAAAATGACTTCAAAGAAAGATCAGTGGAAGTTTGTAAGCTAGACAAAGTTAGTCCATTTAGAAATATGATGCAAACAGCTGTGATATATGTTAGGGTTATTTGAATGAAGTATAACAAAATGGAGCCAGATTGTTTGTTTTAAGTAATTGAATGGGGTCAGTGCTATGACTCAACAAGCATTAACATCTCATGTCGCTGCTGGTTCTATTTCCAGAGAATCCAATTCTGATCCAGCACCCTGCTTATGAACTGGGAAGGCAGTGAAGAATGGTTGTAATCTTTGGGCCCCTGCACCCAAGTGGGAGACCCAACAGAGGCTCAGGGATCCTGGTTTCAGATTGGTTCAGCTCCAGGCAGCTACTGTGGCCAGCTGAAGAGTGAACCAGCAGATGGGTGGGCGGTAGGTGTTTCTTCCCTCTTGGTAAATCTGCCTTTTAAATGAAAAATATTCTTAAAATGTAATTGAGCAAATAGAAAACTTAATTTTTAGCTTGATCAAGTGATATGAATGAAGTGAAAATTTCTTTCAAATGTTTCCAAATGAAATACTTTCCTTTTATTTCAGAGGCTCAATTTTTAAAGGCGCTGAGACCTCACTACCTGACACTTGTTAGCCCATGCTAATAGAAGGGGATCAAAACAATGCAAAGCAACCAATGTGATAATAGATGACTATGCATTGCTGACAGCTGGTGGAGATAAGCAAGGGTTATCGAGGTCTTTCCCATAAATAGTTCAAACTGCTATTGCTTATTGGAAACAAAATGGGATCAGACCTTCAGAACCTAAGAATGTCTTTTTTACATGAAGGCTTTCACCATTAAGGTCTAATGTCAAGAGAGGATCTCCAGAGGGAGGGGAATGTGTATCAGTATCTCATCATCCAATTATGATGCAAATTTTATGCCAGTGAAATTTTGGTTGGGTTGCATTAGAACCGTTGTTCCCTAAGTAAGAGACTGGGATACACACAGTTTTACTGCTGTTGTTTCTTAGATGTTTAGCTTTGTATTTATCCTACTTGGGCATAAACAGTGAAAGTATATGTCAATTCCTTTTCTAAAACTTAACTGCATTAACCTATTGAGACAATGCTCAGTTCCTAAGTTCTTGGCTCTAACTTCAGTGGGAGACTGCTTCATTAGTAGGTGCAGGGTCCCAAATGTGTTGTTGGGCTCCTGTTTCTTGCTTTTCCAGAGCCAATGTTCAACTTAATGTCCAATCACTTTAAATATATTCATAGAAAATAGCAGTTTAACTGTATGTCTTTCCTGAGTGCAATGTTTAAACAAATCTCTGAAGTTCAGTATTCAATAATTTATGCCTAAATTAATTAGTAGACCAAATAAATACAGCAATATTTAAAATGCTTAATTATTTCATTCCCAAGAAGTAGAAACACTGCACCCCCCCAAACAGCATTTAAAACTAAAAATGGAGACAAAAAATGATTGGAAAATATTCAAAGGAGTCTGAATATGAGTGTCAAGCCAAGACATACACTTTTTCAAGGATGGAGGTCAAATAGTCTTTAAACTGTTCAAGAGGAAAGAAATAAGCTTGAATTTGACTTCCTTCAGGGTATTTGAGAAGTTCTTCAAACCCTGCTATATACTCATATTGAATTAGATTTAAAATGTGAACTAGAAGGGCAGGTAGAAATTAAGTAACACTAACAGTTACAAATGTAATTTATACAACAAAACCTTCCCTGTAATGTCAGTTAATTCTCAACAGAACTTTATGGCATTGCTTACAGCTAAGGAAAATAAAACCTAATCAAATGAACCAATGTTCTTAATTTTCACGCTAATGGAAATCAAGCTTTACAATTCTAAATTCAAACGACAGCTTCATTGGATTTCCAACACAATTATTGATTTGCCTAGTAACCTCACCAGATTACTCCATCCAACCTTATCTTCCTTATTTGTAGGTGCAGCAGCTAGATTATTAAATCTTCAGTTAGAGCTACTCACAGAAAGTCTGGTACCCAGAACCCAGTTTATCAGAGCCCTCTTTCCTTCAACTTTTCCACAAACTACTCACTTGAAGGATAATTAGACAGAAAGGACCCTCAAAAAGCACCACCCAAACGTCTTCTCTTTTCAAGATATTTTTTCTTGCCAGTATCCAAACTTGATTCCTTGAATTCCAAAAATGAAGGGATCTTTCAGCACTTGGATTCATCATTTGCTGTCTTTTCCCCAATGTCTTAAGTATAGGAGGTAATCATAACATCACTTCTAAAAGAAAATCATCAGAAATTGTGCATTTTCAGAGCTAAAAAAATGAAGTGAAAGACAAAAGCCAAATCTTCACAATTCTTTGCTCCTAACAATACCAGTATCTAATTGTTCCAACCCTAGTATCCCATTTCCAATTATACCTATGCCTCTACTTTTATATTATCAATTCCTTTGTGAAAATCATGAATCTTGAAATCACTAAAATACTTTAATTAGACATAAGATTTTTTGGGAAAATCATCCTTCATGCTGCCCAACCTTTCATCCCTCCCATACTATCTTTGTGTCACATAATAAAACAGCCATTGCCATGTAAGGTTTTTACAAATGTCATGCTGACAGACTTGGTTTAGAAGCTTACCTGGTGGAATGAAATAACTGACCACACACTCACCATAAAGCTGACCCCAAACACCACTGCCACTGTAGGAATAGCTATCTTAACTCTTAGCAGGAGTCTTCATCTCCTGCTTGCTGCTGGAGACCCTATGGATGTGAATGGGTGGAGCAGGTAGGGGTGGATGGGAAAAGCAGACAGCAGATGGTGCCTATCACCATCCGGCGACTGCACGTAACAGCAAGAAAAAGGCACTTACTTGGTACCAAATGACAGGTCACCACCGCACCTGCGGGACTCCTAGAAGCAAGGCTCCAAGGAGTTCCTTCCTCTTCCTGGGCTTCCCTCTCTTCAAAAATCTTCAAGAGCTCTGACTGCTTGGGAGGTGTTGCTAGGCAGGCATTGCTCTCCGCAGGGACTACCTCTCAGGCCACACCAGGGGGCGGAGGACCCCACTGAAAGGCCAGGGCTGACCCACAGACCCACTACCCAGATGCCCCGTGCAACTGCGCCTGCAGCTTAGAAGTTGTTTTCCTCTCTTACCGCTTCCCCCTCCCTTTCCCCAGCCACACCACTCTCTCCCCCGCCCTCGTCCCCAGGCCGGTGCGCAACTTCAGCCCCGATCTGGCGTGGGCGGGGAGATCTTGATGGAGATCCGCTGCGGGAGGCAATAACAGCGGCAGCTGTGGCGTCTTTTATTCTATTTGCCTGGGAAGGGAGCGAGCAAAAGATGTGGGGATTAGTGATGAAAGGGAGTTGAGGGAAGCCTTGGAGGGCAAACGTGAATTTAGAGACAAGAAACAAACGGGTGGAGAAGAGCAAGCTTCATATAAGTTAGGGAGGTGGCTACTGAAAAGCCCAGAGAGGAGAGCAATG
Source organism: Ochotona curzoniae (assembly GCF_017591425.1). Lineage (NCBI taxonomy): Eukaryota > Metazoa > Chordata > Mammalia > Lagomorpha > Ochotonidae > Ochotona > Ochotona curzoniae. The sequence continues at coordinate 28,836,925 of NW_024465369.1, forward strand.
TCAGGTTCATAACTGCAGTTTTTTTTTTTCTCTCCCCTCTGCAGCTGGTAGGGGTAATTGTCAGTCTGCCTACTGTGTGCTGTTGCGTGCAGGTGTGTGGCTGTTTAAGGAAGAGCCGGCCGAAGCCACTGGAACCCACTTAGCTCCAGATCTTTTCCCTACTCTGGTGATTAGAAATTATGCATATTTTTAAAACCTGGAGAACTACCGTGTATTTGAGGTTGTGAGGAGAGAGTGATGTTAAACCTTCTTCCAAAAGGAGTTTGGTAAAATATTGGCCAGCATAGAATATTAATTCTGTAACCTTAGGCTTTTCAGATAGAACATTATTTTATCCAAAAAGATGTATTTCTAAATAACAAGAAATTTTAAAGTACTTCGACAATATCATGCTAACACTTAAAAAATCAAGACTGATGATTTTGCAGCAGCAAACATCCACTTTTTAGCTCACAATTTATGGCATTCATTTCTTTTCTCCACACTTTGTGGTGAAAATTTAAGCAATATTCTAGTGCTTTACCTGCTGCAATCAGAAGCATTCTTCATATCCAGCAGTACATTCAAATATAATACGAACTTTAGACATTTAATAACATCAGTCAAGCTTCAAAAAGGCATTTGAAATAAACAAAAATGAAGCACTGCTTTATAAATAATGACAGGCAATTGTTCCCAAAGTATTGTACCTTAGGGCAAAACATGGTAAAAGCAAGGGGCAAGTGGAAGGGAAAATGTAATGAGATTCTATTTTAAATTAGATGTTTTTGCTGTTGTTTCTGTTATTCTGGAACAAATATTTTGCTACCATTGTAAGATGGTATTGCTAGTTGAGATCTGAAGTATCTTGACAATTTTATGCTCCCTCCTATGAGCTTTCCTTCTCCTGTACCACCCAGCTTTAGGAGCTTCTCAGGGGAGGACTATGTGGTGTGAGGGGTCTGTTTTTCACTCCTTTAAAAGCCCCAAGAATGTTCTCATCATTTTCTAAGCCATACTTCCTAAAGATATCCACAAAGTGGAAGCTTTAGGTGCTTCCACCCTCTGCCTTTCCAGGCAAAGGCTACTGTTTCACACAAGGCTTGAGCCAGATTGTGTCTGGGTTCATTCCTTTCCTTGCAGCCTATTTAAATGAAGTTGTTTATTCTTACCTCACAGGTGTGGTTCCAGGAGAGTATCTGCTCTGATGCAATGCTCATCCCCACTCCATGTCAATACATCTAGGGTAAAGAAAATATCCCATAAATGAGAGAGAGAAGCAAGTAAGTATTCCCAAACTCAAATTATTTTGTAAAAAAAAAAAATCTGTCTTTGAATATAGACATGTCCTCCAGAAATCATCTTTTTTTTCTGGTCATAATAATCTGCCTGTAGGACACTGTTATTTGATAAGAATTTATTTATGATTGATAGTCTTCTACTCCCTCTGAAATTCTGCTGTCATTCTTAACAACTATTACATCTACCAGAAAGCCAATGACCATTGGATGAAACATGCAACAGCCAATTCCTGATTTTATCCCTAAGAGATTGCCTTTTTCTCCATACTACTATGAATTTTGTCATGTTTAGTGACTGCTATGTTTTTCTCCATAGAGTTCATGTGATATACAGAATGTTGCTTAGTTTTTTTTTTTCTTATTCTAGTTACTTACATGCTTTTGACAGCTAGGACTTGTTTATTACACACTATCCAAGAGTACTTAGAACACAGGGTGTAAAATACTGTTTGATAAAATAAGTAAAGAAATTATCATCAAGTGTGAGCCACTCAGCCACAAGCTTCCTGGATGAATGTGGTGACTCACTACAGGAATGACCATAGATCATCAGTTATGTGAAGACCATAAAATTTTTTATTTGGCTTAATCTCTGATATTTAAATATGTATGTCAATGCTTCCATAATAAATAAGTGTGACAATTTCCCTGGCTGCAGATTCTTAATACAAAGCACAGGCCTGCCTTGAAAGGAAATAACAAAAATAAGAAGTCCAATTTGTCAAATTTTTCTCTCTGTTGAATGCAAATAGACTCAGCGGAAGACAGCAAGCAGCATCAAAAATGAAAGTGTGTGTTTTATAATATCCATCCTAAAAGCTGTCAGATACACCCACGGCAACATTATCCAAACAATCGAGGCCAGTGCGCTGACACAGCCAGTTTATGTCCTGGCTGCTCCACTTCTGATCCAGCTCTCAGATTGTACCTGGGAAAGCAGCAGAGGATGACCTAAGGCCTTGGACCCCTGTGTCCATTTGGGAAAGCCAGAAGCGGCTCCTGACTTCTGGCTTAGGACCAGCTTATTCCTGGCTGTTGTGGCCTTTTGGAGATTGAGCTAGTGGATGGAAGACAATCTATCTCTCCTCTCTTTGCAAAATCTGCCTCTCAAATTATGACAAAAAAACAAATGATGGTAAGTATTATGGATGGGGTAGAGAAGAGGGAACCCTTGTATGTTGTTGGAAATTAATACAGCCATTTTGGAAAATAGATATTCCTCCAAAACACTAGAAGTAGATTTACATGAGATCTGGCAATCATATTTCCAAATTCAAAGTCAAGTATGAAAATTGGCAGTTGAAGGGAAAGTTGTACTATTATGTTCATTTCAGCATTATTCACAAAAGCCAAGATGTGGAAATCATCTAAGTATCCATTAATGGATGAATAAATATAGTGTATCTATACATAGTGAAACACTATGCAAACTTAAAAAGGAAGGAAATGGAAACATGGGTGGAAGTAAAGGATTTTATGCTAAGTAAATACAGCAGAAAGAAAAATACTGTGTGACAGCACTTATATGTCACATCTTCAAAAGTCAATCTCATGGATGAAAGGAGCAGGAAGGTCATCATGAGAGGCTGGGTGGAGGAGGCAGAAGAATGAAGACAGCAGATCTTATTATCTAATGATGAAAGAGCACAAAGTCCCAGGAGGAGCATGTTTCAGTGATCTGTCACACTGCTTGGTGTCCATAGTTATCAGTAGTGTATATTTCAAAATGACTAAGACAGCTTTTCACTATTCTCATAAACTACTACTACTACTACTACTACTAACAATAAGTTGGTGGGGTGGTGGATGAGTTAATTTGCTTGACTGAATCTTTCTAAGGGACATACATATTGAAATACCATTTTGTCCCACAAAATAAACTATTTGTTATCTAAACCTGAATATAAAAAACAAAGTAAAAAAAAAGAGACAGAGAAGAAATTCATTTATAAGCATGTATTTATAAAACAGGGCCCTTGAGGTGCATTATGCACCTTGTGAAGAAAAATCTGTTCTATCACACTAAGCTAGACCTGGCAGACCCACAAAAAGTTTCTTTCCTAAAAGATATTTGAATGGCTACAGTCCTCACCTTGCACACAATGGGATCCCATATGGACACCAGTTCTAGTCCCAGCAGCCCAGTTTCCCATCCAGCTCTCTGCTTGTGGCCTGGGAAAGCAGCCCAGGATGGCCCAATGCTGTGGGATCCTGCACCCATGTGAGAGTCCTGGAAGAAGTTCCTGGCTCCTGGCTTTGAATTGGTGCAGCACCTACCATTGCAGTCACTTGGGGAGTGAATCATTGGACAAAAGATCTTCCTCTCTGTCTCTCCTCCTCTCTGTATATCTGACTTTGCAATAAAAATAAATTTGAATGATGATTCTTTGTTTCAAACAATTGATCTAATGTTCAAACATGTATATTTCCGCTACCTTTGTTATGGAGCAATAAGGACTAGAAACTGGTTTGGGATTGCTATCAAAACTCCAAGAATGAATATAATAAACATTGTAGGAACATGTATCTTCAAATCATTTGAACTTCATGATTTTAAGACTTCATATTTTATTTTCAAATTATTGGAAAATATTTATTAAAATATTTTATTTTCAAATTATTATTTTCAAATGCCAATTAACTTCCCAAGTGCTATCCATAGTATTTTAGAACATGTATTTGACCTTTTCCTTTTAATTTCTATAATTTTATTTTTTAAGATTTATTTTTATTTGAAATGCAGTTACAGGGAGAGAAGGTAAAACATCCATCCAAATGGCTCCAGTGGCATAGAACTGGGATGTTCTGAAGCCAGAAAGCTAGGAGCTTCTTCTGCACTTGGGTCTCCCTCTGCTGCTTTCCTAGGTAATTAGCAGGGAACTCCAACAGGTGCCCAAAAGGGATGCTGGCACTGTGGACCAGGGTTTAACCTACTAAGCCATGATGCTGGCCTCAGTTTTTATCATTCTTATAAACCCAAATAATACAAAATGGCTTCTTGTCATTATTGTCATGTATGTGAAATTCTATTTTAATTTTTAACTTTTATTATTTTAAGTTCATTGAAACTGCTCCAATAAAATGTGTCAATCTTCAACACTGTCCTAAGTTTCAGAACCATAAAATTAATCTGATTAGTGAATAAAACTGTGAAGAACTCTTTGAAAATTGCAGAGGAACAATAGAAACAGCTTGTTTCCTTAGGATTCTCAAAATCAAAGAATATACTACAACAGTAAGAATCACTTGGGCTCCTCTATTAAAAAAAAAAAGTACACAAAACCATTCTAGAGCATTGATTATCACCTAATTCCTAAACTGTTTCCAATCTCTCAGTTCCCTTGGGAGAAATAGGTAAACATATTGACCAAATCCAACTTTTACAAAAACTCCCAAAGATTGAAATACTAGATAAAAGCCAAAAAATTGTTAGAAATAATATGTCAAGTATCTTACAAAGAACAAAGCATATTTTATACTGCATTAACTCAACTGTTTTATACTTTATTTTACAATATTTCTTGGTCTCTAGAATCACATTATTACAAAAAATAATAGACATATCTGAACTTCATATTCAAAATGTTCCTAACCACAATACATTCCATTTGCAATTTCATGCTCAACCATCATCTATCAAGTAATTCCCAGCCAAGCTTGGCAGAAGCCTATAATAGTTTAAAGTAGAAAAAAAATAAGAATGAAAACACAGATAATTACAAAGTTGCAATTTGGGGTCATTTATCTGCACATCCCTTTGTCATTTGCTTGTACACCCATGAAATACTTGAATGTGTGCATGCTAAAAACCTAAAATGACAGTATCTATATGGAACAGAATTTCTCTCAGACACAGTAATCTAGTCATGAGCAATTGAAAGCTACAAATTAAAAATCACATATTTTCAGTTTGTTGATTTCCAGTGTGTTACCTTCATCCTCATGATTCTAGCGGCTAACTAATACATTTGTATTCTAGCCAGTAGAAAAGGGGAATGAAGGATATTTTACACAAAGGCAACATATCTTTGATCTCTGTCATGTCCTGTCTGTATCTGTGGTTGTCAATGCTTTTAGAACTATATGTCAGCGTTGAAGACTAAATTAAGAAAGATGTTGTCATTTTTAAAGGCATAAAAACTTAAAAATCATAACAAAATTTAGCAGAAAATAGTCTTCCTCCCTAAATCAGAACTACCAAGTCCCTGTTATTCAGATTTAAGACCAGCCAAATGAGGGGGGCAGATTTAGTCTCCACCTAAGGCACGGGTTTGATTTTCAGCTGTTTCACTTCCGATCAGCTCCTTACTTATGACCTGGGGGAGCAACATGGACTGACACAAGTCCTTGGGTCCCTGCCACTGCATGGGAGACCCTAAAGAAGCTCCTGGGTCCTGGTTTTGGACTGATCCAGTTCTAGCTGTTGCAACCAATAAATGGAAGATCTCAATTGCTGTCTCTCCTTCTCTCTGTAACTCTGCCTTTCCAATAAAAGGAAGGAAGGAAGCAAAGAAAGGAGAGAAAAAGAAAGAAAAAAGAGCCAAATGAAGAGTGTTGCAATAAATTCTCCTCGATTCCAAGGTCATTAAATTTTGTAATTATATTATTTTATTTACTCTATAACTTGTTTTTTTGGTTTGATAATAATGTGCCAGATCAAAAATTTTTCTCTTGTTGCAAATTTTTAAAAGTAAGCATTAAAGAATCCAGAAGTGTCTAGCTACGTTACAGCTTCACCGAAACTAAGAAATATCTGCAACATGAAAACATGGTATAAGTGGATTATAGATGGAAAATACTAAATGATAGATTAAAGTGAAGAAAGTCTAATTTAATCAGTATAAGTAATACAGTTGATGATGACATTCATATAGTCCTTCATAACTTGCACACAAAATGCTGCTTGTCATGTTCAATAATTCAGAAAAGGCAATTATGAGATTTTCCTTTAAAAAATATGACCTGTTAGGCCCAGCGGCGTGGCCTAGCGGCTAAAAGTCCTCACCTTTAACACCCCGGGATCCGATATGGGCACCGGTTTTAGTCCCAGCAGCCCAGTTTCCCATCCAGCTCCCTGCTTGTGGCCTGGGAAAGCAGTCGAGGATGGCCCAAAGCCTTGGGACCCTGCACCCATGTGGGATACCCGGAAGAAGAAGTTCCTGGATCCTGGCTTTGGATCGGCATAGTATCAGCCATTGCGCTCACTTGGGGAGTATCAGCAGTTGTGCTCACTTGGGGAGTGAATCATCGGACGGAAGATCTTCCTCTCTGTCTCTCCTCCTCTCTGTATATCTGACTTTCCAATAAAATAAATCTTTAAAAAAAAAAACATGACCTGTCTCAGATGGTGACACACTGGTCCTGGTGTTTGGCCATTCTCAACCAAAAGTTGGTTGCTTACTGAATAATCCTTGAGTAAAGTCATTTGGACCACAGATTTCATTTTTCAATCTCCTAACACATGCATAAGGGCATAAAGAAGCCAATGGATGTTTTGGTATTTACTCACAAAGACTGTCCAGACATTAGAGGAATGCCTTCAGCACTCCAAAGAACCCAACTATCAAGTATTCCTAGTGAAGTATGCCAGTCCCAAAGGGACAGATAGCATGTGTTCTCTCCAAGACATTCAACATGCCAACTGTATAAGGGAAGTAAAGGTATTACATCGTGTAAGCCTCTAAACCTAAATAAAGTAGGACTCCCGATGAACACACACACACACACACACACACACACACACACACACACACTTTCACATTATGATACTAGGCTTTCTTCTTTTGCCTATACTTCGCACATCATAGCACATTTAAATATGAAAAAGTTAAACTTATAACTTGCACTAATGTGATAATACTGTAATACTGTGATAGCACAGGAATAAATGGGAGAGCTGTTATATAATCCAATAAATGCAGGGACACAACAAACTAAATGCAATATGATAAGCTGCACAGGTCACGCGAACAAAAAAAGGACATAAGGTCAAAACTAAAGAGATATGAATTAGTTACAGAATTTAGTTTATAATTATACCAAAACACCGTTTCATTAACAACAAATATACCACACTAATGTAAGATGCTAACAACAGGAAAATTCATTCCTGGGAATATATCCTAAAGGAAGTGAAATCAGCACATAACTTACCTCAACTCCCATATTTCTGGCAATTCAATTCAAAATAGTAATAACATGCAATTAGCCTAGATGTTCATAAATTGGTTATTAGAATACACATATTCATGTGTTAGAAGATACATACATATATTCAAATATTACTAATCCATCAAAAAAAAAATCCTGAAGTTTGTAACAAATTGGAAGCAACTGTACATCATTATGCTAAGTCAAATGAGCCAAGCTCAGAGAGAGAAAAACATGTCATGTTTTATCTTACATTGTGGGAGATAGTAAATAGAATAAAAATTGTCAGAATGTAATATAAAAATTAAAAGTAGTATCATTTAATTGTACCATGTAAATGCCAATCGTTCTTTTTCTTCATGTTTTTATTGCTATTATAATTGCAATTATCTCTAAGTTGTGATGTTGTCTGCATTTTCAAGAAAAATAAAATGAAATTTTAAAATGGAGGAAGAGTTTATATTTAAACCCTATGTATTGTTCAATATTTTTAAATTGTAAATGTGCTCTTAGCAAAGTCTATTATTTAAAAACAGATAAAGTATCTGTTATTATATGCAAGACTAATTGATAGATGTTAAGATTAGTGGATTAAACTAGGAAGAGACACATAGTTCTGGGTCTCAAGCTAGCAGCAGCAGAACTAATTATCAAGGGAAAAAAAGCAAGTATGCCCTGGAGATTCATGACAGAGGCCAGCACGGTGAAATGATCAGCATCAACTTCCCCAACAGCACACTGAGAAATAATTAATATTATTTCTTTGTGTTACTTTATCACCTAAACCTGAGCCCAAGCTAATTAAAAATATCCAAATTGAGGAATAGCCTACAAAATCACCACCGGGAATTTATTTAAAGATACGAAGTTGTGAAGTATAAAGAAAAGACAAGAAACTTTCACTGATTATGGAGACCAACAATATAGGACAAATGTATATAAGGCGGAACTCTGAAATAGACCATGGGCTAGAAAAAAGACATTGGTGAAAGCTGATGGAATTCTAACAGCAACTATATATTTACAACTGAAAGAAGACATTAGAGCTATGGATGGTATCAGACATAGCAATAGCAGCACAAAAGTCCAGAAGACAATAAAGTAAAGCATTCATATTTCTTGAAATCAATTATCTCTAATATTCTGCACGGAGCAAACTCATTAAACATGACAAAATGCAAATAATTCCCATAAAAAGGACTATTTAAATTTTTCTTGTGCATTCTTGCTTAAGAAGTTAGTTTAAAACACAGTATCTCCAAAGAGGAGAGAATATTTAAAAAGTTCTCTAGACCCAATAATTAGCATTTTGACCCATGAGAAAGGTGTGGGGAAATGTGAGGGGATGTCAATAAACAGGAGCACAAGTAGTCTGAGAATGCTCAAGATAGAATCCAAACAAAACTGTATACTTCAAAGGAAAAAATGAGGGTCTGACAAGACTCAGTAAGAGTTAGAATTTGGGAAATGATTGTTCTGAGAAAAAGCTAAAACATACCCATGTAAAAACATACAGTTGTAGTTCTCTTCTTTATGGCATAAAATCATAAATATATAAATTACAAGTGTGGCCTTAACCTGTGTTATGTAACCAATGTAAAGTCAATCCATGTCTGCACAGAGACAGAATTTTTTGTGAAATGGGTAGCAAGTTACAGCTGAACTCAGCAAAACAAAGGTTTGATTGGAAAAGGAATTTAGGAAGATGAGATGGTTTCAACATAAGTATTAAACTGTTAAACCATATTTTTCTTTTACCTTAAGAAAACATAGAAAAGTAATTAAAAATAGTTAATGTACAGTTTCCAAGAATTTATTGCACCACTTTAAAGACATTAACTGTGTCCCAACATTTGCCTTGATTAATACTTTACTTATTAAATCAATCTGAAGGAAAAAAAATCTTGCAGTTTTACACTTTACACAATCCGCCCCCCCCAACACACAGAATTTAAGACATGACTCCCCAGAGAGATGGTATTAATATCTTTTCATCTCATCAGAGGTTATATATATATTTTTAAAAATATATATACACACACACACATATATTTGCCTTTTGCTTTATTTTCACATCAGTTGCTTTTCCTTCATTTTTCAAACTCTCAGGGGATCCTTTACTGCTGCCCATTCCACCAAGTTAGCTAATCCAGCTAGATCCTTCTTTCTTATTTTTTTAAAAGAATTATTTATTTATATTTGAAAGGCAGATTTATAAAGAGAAGGAGAGACTAGAGAGAGGGATCTTCGTTCTGCTGGTTCACTCCTGAAGTGGTTGCAATGGCCAGAGGCAAGTTGATCTGAAGTTAGGAACCAGGAGTTCCTTCCTGGTCTCCTTTGGTGCATGAATCCAAGAACTTGGGCTATCATCTACCATTTCCCAGGCCACAGGGAGGGAGCTGGATCAGAACAGGCAGCTGAAACATGAACCTGCGAGGGGCTTTCCCATCACTAAATTGAATTGAGTAATTATCACGGTCACTTTCTTTAATTTACATTGTTTTTTACAGAATAAAAAAAAGATATCAGAGAGCATATATCTTTCATAACAACTCATCCTTTCTATTTGCTCAAATGTATGTCTGCTTTCAACTAATGAAACATAAGCATGAACAACTACAATTTTGAGCTTTAGAGACTCCAGAGCTGTTATATATTAAGTCATTGGCAAAGTGACACAACAACATAGCCATAATGTCAAAAGCAGGTTCAGTGACATCACTGGCATAGAACTCTTTGATATGGCAATGACTCATTAAGTATCATGTTTGCTGTTCCTGGACAATGAGAAAATAACCAGGAAAATAACAGAGGAATAAGGCAATGACTAAGCAAAATAAAATACTGACAAGTTAAAGGACAAACATACACTATAATTGGCCTAGGTTACTGTGACTGTATATAAACAGTGCAATGGTGACTTTGCACATGTTGGAGAAAGGTGGAAAATCAATTATGTATTCTTGCATTGATTCCCAATGTATTAAATGTTTCAAAATCACTGAAATTATGGTACAAGAAAACACATGTAATATCACAAAGTACTTAACAAAATCAACTTACATTGACTGCTTAATATTTCTTGATAAATGAGTTAATAAGCTATGCTTATCAATATTCCGTACAACTGTAATGTTATTTTATGAGTAGAATTGTCTTTATTGAAATGTTATTTAGCAAAACTATCCGGAGAAAGCCTGGGTAAAATCATGAGGAAATGTGAAAAAATAAAGCTGTCTTAACAAAAATGCTATAAAATTTTCTAAAATGTGTTCCTGTTATTATTTTCCATAATACAGCTTTGTAGGTATAGGGCTTGCCCTCTCCCATTCCTGCCATTCCTTCCTCTTAATTTTCTCCTCCCACCTCCCTCCATATTATTACAGTAATATAGTCCTTTAGTAACATCTACAAGTTTAACAATATTCTGCTATTTAAGTGTATCATTGCATTATAGGTATAAGCAATGGTAGAAAATATACTATCACATTGCCAAAGTATATTCAATTATTTAATTGGGAGTCCTCCTTTTATTTGGAAGTAGAGATAAAAAATACTGTAGAACTGTTTGAACTAGTTATTCAAGACTGTCTTTCAACCTGCTTTCCCATCTTCCTGATTTCATTGTTTGATTCTTCAGAAATTCTAATTAGCTCTCGACACTTTATTTCAAATTCTTTCACATAATTAATCTTCGAGTATTCCATATATTCTGGTTTCAGGAACCACATCAAAAACAAAACACAAAATTCCCAAACCTTGGAAGTTTTATACTTCATAAGATTTGTGAGTGCATTTGAAGTTCATGTATTAATATTAAAACAGATGATGCAGTAAAACAATCTGCTGTCTTCCAGTTGGATATGATCCTCTCTTCTTCCCACCAGCTCCTTAGAATACCTTATACTTGATGTTCCTGCTTTCATTCTGATCCTTTCATTCTCTGGAATTCTCTCCACATAGAAGCTCTAGGTGAATCACAAATGAGAACATCTTCTAGTATGACTTTACTTTAGTGGTGATGCACATGTAATGGCTGTATCTCCAGTAAGCACCCTATCAGTTTATCCTCCTTTGCTATCATAGTCACAAAACTTTATAGCATATGATTCAAAAGACTGAAGGTGGAAACAGTTCTATGCTAATGAATTGATATGCTATATCATCATGTATGACAATTCAGTACATCTAATTTTCCTTAAAATTGTTTTCTTTTTGGGAAAAAAGTGCCAGGAAGTGGGACATTGCTATACAAAACTATGGAAGGAGGTGCTAGAAATAATGAATGTATTTCAATTTCCATTTACTAGCCACCTATGTTGTTATATTCTTGAAACTTTCCCTGTCTTTATTTTTAGTGACACCACACTTTCTTACCTCTATTTTTTTTTTTAGGATTTTTATTTACTTTTATTGCAAAGTCAGATCTACAAAGAGGAGAGAGAGAAAGATCTTCCTTCTGCTGGTTCACTCCCTCACATGATCACAGCCTTCAGAGCTGAGCCAATCCCAAGGATTTGGGACATCCTCTACTGCTTTCTCAGGCCATAAGCAGAGAGCTGGAAGGGAAGGGGAGCAACTGGAACATGAACAGCCCATATGGGACCCCAGCACATGCAAGGCAAGGACATTAGCCACTAGGCTATGGCACCGAGTCCCCTACCTCCATTTGTCTGAAACATATTTCCACTGGATCTGGTTGGATAACAGCTTCTCTTAAGTTCAACTCTGTTAAAAAAGAATGTTCTGTCATGACAGTAACGATCAATGTCTATAGCAGTAACTAGCCACAGTCACTAAGCATTTACAATATATCAAGGGAAATAACGGTACTATATTTTTTAAAAACTATATGTTTTTGGAAGTAATTTCAGTTTAAGTAGATTATGTGACTGGTGGCTGCTACAGTATAAAACCTGGCTGTACATCAAACCAGTCTGAGGTTGGGGACACCATTTCCCTTCCTAGTTGCTTCACCAAGAAAATAAGAAGGCAGGAAAAAAATTGTTTTGAATGTTCTTTTCTACCTCTGCATTTAAAATTCTGTGTATTTCTTTTTCACATGAAAGGCTCAGATTTCCTGACAACATTAGCTCCAAGGAGTTTCTTTTTTATGATTTAATGCAGTGTGAATACTGGAGAACTGAATTAGCACTCATTTAGTTATTTAAATCTACTCAGAAAACAATCCCACAAAGAGAGAGAATACTGATCACTCAACAAAGTGTGCTACTCTATGAGTCTTAGATATTAGTTATTTTAAACTGGATTCACCAACAGAAATTAAATAATATAAGATTTGAGATGGATTTAAAATTATTTCCTTTCAAATCTCTGTGAATTATGTATATTGTTCCTAAAGGAATGTCCTCAACACACTATTCCAGAGTCTGCAAAGTATAAGCATTCAGTAACCATGGCTGCTTGAAAAATATTTCAAATTTGAGTTTTTCATGACAAGAATTTCAATACCATTGCCAAATAGGAAAATACCCTACTGCCCTCTGGTGTTCAAATTCAGCCACCTATTTGATACAGTTAGACTCCCTCTCTCAAACATTTTATATTTTATTATAAAGCTTTTTTTTTTTTCTACTGGAAGTATAATGTTATTCCTAATTCTGGTTCAGATATTAGATATATTTTCAGGTTACCTATAACTATTGTGAGATTCGTTATTACATATGACGTGTTTGAATCGCTTTAATTGGTATATCTGAAGTAATTTCAATCTAAAATCGCAAACTAAGTGTTGAGAAGTACATGTCCCAAACTAAATGCCTGTGTAAGATCCCTGGCTCTGGCTTCTGACCCCATCTTTCTGGTAATGCATAACCAATGGCAATGATCAGATACTGGGTTCCTGTTATGCATGTTATCGACATGGATTCAGTTCCCAGCTCACATTATTATACAGGATGAGAAGTCTGAAGACTTGTGGTTATCTTACTGGTTACTCAAGACAATCTGAGTTTGAGACCAAAGTCAGAAGACTGAAATCCCAGGTAGAAAAAACACACAGGCAAGGAAAACAGTCTTTTGCCATTCTTGTTGAAATGAAAAGGAACAGCAGTAATCACAGATTTTTTTAGATATTCAGAGCTGAGAATTATTGCTAGACAGCATCTAATTCTAGTCTCTCACTGTAGAATTTGGGAAGCATTTCACAAAGGACATTGAAGGTAACAGAATAAGATCATGTTGATGAATGTCTTGCTAAAGAGTCAAGAGTTTTTCCTTCTTAATAATGGCAAGCAGCAAAGAAGTATTTCTTATAAATACCTTACATAATTATTTGTTCAGAACCTACCAGTGCCACATATTGTGCTAGGCCCCAAACTGCTTATTATCCTAGGGCATATATTATAATGTGGCAATGCACAGAAAGAAAAATTAGAAGGTAATGTACAAATCAAAGAATGGTTCTGAATCTAGATGATAGATATTTGAAAAAAAATGTAGTGATAGCTGACCTTAGAACATGACTTCAACAATAAACAAGGTTTGCCTGTATCTGCCAGAAATCTGTCAATAAGCTCTAAGAGGAGGGTCTCATATTTCTAGAAACAATGTTTGTTTAGAAATAACAATCAAAATGTTAAGCAAAAGTAGAAAGGAAATTTGGAAACTATCTTCCTTAATTAATTGCCTGAGTCTCTCCTGACATAGACATAGGAAGAGTAGCAATGAAGAGTATAATAATAATAAATTAGTTGGCAAAAAGAACATCAGAAATTTTGAAAATCACTTTAATAAAATAAAGAACTAAAGTGTTTCAGGAAGAGAATCATATTTGCAATTCTGGGCAGACCATTGGAATTTATATGAAACCAAGACTCAAATTTTACCTTAATCACATAATCTGTTTTAAGAACTTGAAATGCATGTAAATCTCTGAAACACTTGATAAGGAGAGCTTAATAAAAGACTATCCATTGTGGAATCTAGGAAAAAATGTAAGATATTGGAAATTAGTTTCAAATCTTCATTTTTTTTAGTAACTAACACTTTCATATTTTACTGATAATTGAGAATTTAACTTTTTTCACTTTAAGCCAACTTTATATTTGCATAAATCAGAATTTATCTTTTGAGACATCTAAAGTTGCAGATCTTCAAATATCTGCAAATGCTTCAGTGGTGACTCAAAGAACTTTCTACACATAATCAATTGCAATTGCTTTTTGGCTTCCACATTTGGAGTCATTAAGAATAAATGTCAGGATTTGTAATGGTACAAAAATTGGTCTTGTGTCATTCGTAATGACTCTTAATAGTCCAAGAGTAGAAGAAAAAAAAAAAAAGAAAATGCATTTAGGAGTGAAGATAATGTAACAAATACATCACTATCCTAGCAGCTTCTCAGGCTCTTAGAGATTGCGAGACCAAGAATACTATGATTGAGAACAGACAGTTGTATCTGGAGCACACAGGATTCATTTTACCTAAAAACAGTTCTTTAGAAACATTACTTCTACATTACAGTTTTTCTGCTAAGATTATACAAAAGTGAATACTTCAACTCAAAATCAAAACCAATGACAAGCTTCATCTCATTGAGGATTATTTGTTACAGTCAGAAGTATAATGGGGTGTGTGAATAATGCAATATCTGATACTCTCAAGGAATTTGCTTCGAAATAATATAGCTTCTCTTTTCCGTGGAGCTCCTTATTCCTTAGCTAGTTTTATCATTCTTCTCCACTTATTACTGGATTTAGAAGTCATAAAAAATTTTTAATCATTTATCCGGGTCCCTGTTATTTGTGGGTAACAATCTGTGATCTCTGACATTATTACAACTCAATAAAAATATTTCTAGTTATAGAACTCTAGTCTCCTTGCCTTTCACAGCATCATTTTTTAAAGATATATGTATTTTCTTACAAAGGCAGAGAGAAGAAGAGACAGATAAATCTTTCATCTTTGGGTTCACTCCCCAAGTAGCCACAATGCAAGAGCAGAGCAAATCCAAAGCCAGAAGAAACTAGGCACCTCCTTCAGGTCTTCCATATTCATGCAGGGTCCAAAGGCTTTGGGCCATCCTCTACTGCTTTCATAGGCCACAAGCAGGCAGCTGGGACAGGAACCCCAGCCCCATATGGGATCCCGGTGCATGAAAGGTGAGGATTTATCCCCATCCTCTCTTGCAGTGACCATCAGGGTCGCCTTGGAGTCCCCCCAACCCCCGCAAAACAAAACAAAACAAACAACAAAAAATTAAAATAGAGAACAACAAGGAAAGCTTAGATATAAACAGGAAACGATCAGTAGGGACTCACACATACCTTACTAGGTAGGACATGAAAATAAACTACTCCTAACTAGGGTATGGAGGATTTCTCTGCACACCCCTCCCAACAGTGTTCTATGCCTCAACGAGTGTCATATGCCTTGTTAAAGCTATAAGCCAGTTTAGACTATCCTAAAATCTGCCAAGTTCAGTAAAAATTATGCTTCAACACAACAAACTGCTAAATACTAAAATGAAAATAGACATGAGATAGCTGAATTGTATCCTATAGCCAATTTAAGGTAGATAGAAGCCAGTTGTATACAAACTATAATTGAAACGTTAATGAAGTAGTCTCAGGATACAGTTAAGAACTCGCATTGTCTAACATATCAGTCACTCAATACAATGTTAATTAGCCCAATAATGTTGGAAACTGTTGTTGATGTTATGTTATGGCATTGAATTGGTTGGGACAATATTCTGCCAGCTATGCCATCAGACCAGAGTTGGTCTCCCCAAGAAACAGTTGAGTTCAGCTGGACAATGAGATGCTGGACTCTATGCATGGCACATGCTTGCAATGAAAGAAACAAGACTGAAGTTGAACTGTAATATTGCAATAAGGTGGAGCAATCCACTATCGAGGGAGGGCACGGGGAAGAGGAAAGGGGGAACATCAGAGTCTATGAAACGCTGTTACAAAATGAAATGCAATAAAAAATATATGTAAATAAAAAAAAAAAAGAAAGGTGAGGATTTAGCCACCAGGCCATGGCACCGGACCCATTTTTTGTATATATTGGCATTTTCCTCTCTACTGTTAAACATTTTTCTAGACCTTAATACATAGGTGACTGAACGCTAGCATGAAATGCAGAATGCTCAGTCTTTTAAATAAAAAATATGTTAGCACCTGATGTGATAAATGTCCCTCTCAATACTGTTTTTGCTACATCTCAGGGGGTTTGGCATTTTTTTTATTTTCATTTCATAAAAATTGTTTTACTCATTAATTTCTTCAGCAACACAGAAGTCATACAGTGGAACTGTTTTCTTCAAGAAAGTTTTTAATTTTTTCATTTTTTCAGTGACACATTAGACATTCAATAGCATGTTATTTAACTTCATGTTGTTAATGTTTAATTTTTTTCTTTGTTGTTTATTTTGTTTTATGGCTTCTCATTTAAGGGAATGTATAGTAAACATGTAATAGAGACTATCATATTCAGATGTGAGCTATGAGTCTGTACTTCCAAATCAAAGATGGACTCTCAATGAAACTTAAATATATCTTGACAACAGGACGCTAGACTTTCTGCCATTCTCCATGGCTACAATGTCAGGATACACTTAAATAGCAGAATGATGGACTAACGAATGCTTATGAAGGACTGTACTATTGTAAAAATTCAGGGAAAATCAGTGGCAAAAGGAATGGATATGGGGAAGCAGTAGGTGAAATCCCAGAGCTTATGGAACTGTTCATAAAATAATAAAATAAATAAATTAAAAATACATTTCTAGTTTTTCAGATTTGAAATCTGGTTGAAATGATCATTGAAATTAATTTATTTTATAAAGAATTTCTCAATACATTAGACTTTCATGGTCACAGCAAACATAATTACTATAATTCTCATGTTAATATGATATTACTACAAAGAGAACAGATTCAAGGCAGTTTGTATACACAATTCTAAGACAACAATATTTCTTTCTATTTTTTTTCTTTCTCGCTTCATTCAGATCATTTTTTAAAAGAAAACCACATTATTAAAAGGAAGCACCCAAGGGACAAAG
Source organism: Ochotona curzoniae (assembly GCF_017591425.1). Taxonomy (NCBI): domain Eukaryota; kingdom Metazoa; phylum Chordata; class Mammalia; order Lagomorpha; family Ochotonidae; genus Ochotona; species Ochotona curzoniae. Next base: position 28,854,391 of record NW_024465369.1, read on the forward strand.
GCATCACAGTCAGGATTCACTCACTTCTGTTTTGCTAAAACAGAAGCTCTATTGGGAAATAAGATTATCATCCCAATGTAAATAATGAGCCACAGCAGAATTATTCAGCATGTATGCTCTTAACATTAAGAGAATAATATCTTCACATTTAGGTTCTATGCTACAAGCAGCCCCAAAGTTTAATTTCAGTTTGACAGTACGAAGGATTGTTAAAAGTTTACTACAAGTTGAGTAGCACCAGTGACACAAATTTTGGCTACAATTCATACCACAATTTGGGATACACTTTAGGCTGGTATGCTGTGCTGATCTGGCAATGATCCTGAGTACAGCGAAATGCTAAGGTACATATGGGCTTAAGACAAGTATTCGCTAACAGTTTGAAGAACAAGTGCTTGACTAAGTACCTTCCCCATGCTTTGTGCTGCCTCCTGCATCCTCGCTGACCACCAGCTATGAACTTGCCTAGGGCTTGTTCTGGTTTCTAAGGGAGAGTGGCCCTGGGCTTCTTCCAAATATTCACTTTTCCTAATGTAACTTCTCTGGCCAAGCACTAACATCTTCTTAGAATATTATATCAAGTGTCGGAAGAACATAGTTCTCACGAGTCCATTGGGACTGCTGAGTGGAGAATATTGAAAAGCAGCTCCTTCCAATCTTCCCTAACAACAGTAAGTGGCAAGTTAAATTTGAATCCATTTTCTAAATATGATTAAGTATTCAATGCCAAAAGGAAATAGCCATCTCTGACAGTAATAATACAGTTTCCAGTATTACTGTAACTTGGATAAAACAAAAAACTGGTTGTTAACCAACTTACAAAACTAATAATGTTTTGGTCATATTTCTTTCTTAGTCGTAAACACTAACTTCTCGCTTCTACCAATTTCAAAATATATTTATAAGTTCATCTTTTCATCTTTGCAACGCATTTTATTTACAACATATAGAATGGATCCAGTGTTTGTCATTTTACCTAGTTTCACAATCACTGAAATGGGACTTATATACCCCATAAACATTACATAATTAACTAGTGTGCTATAAATGCTATAAAATATGAAGCAAAATATGTTTGGATGAAATTGTTGGTTTTGATAAAAATTTGATCTTAGCAATTTCTTACTTGTGTTTATATAATTAGAATTTCAAATTATGGTTTATTTTAAAAATATATATTAATATTTCATTTTCTGCTAGCATGAAGGCAAGTCTGGGAAATTTAAAATGTAGCAGTATTATTTTTGTCAAGTTTTAGCAACAAATCTGCAAAAATAGAGTCGTAACAACAATAATCTTGAAAACCAAACCTAAACTTGTAAACAATTTTGATAATTTAAAAGGCAATACTGTGGAAGTATGAAAGATGGTCTCAACAGGCTAGAAGAGAAACTCATGCGGTATATCTAACATCACTTATTGACATCTCAAAAACCTGCAACTCCTTTGCTTTTCCTAGACAAATTCTTTGTTCTCAGGTGCTATCACTCTACCAAGCTAATGGCAACTTTGCTCCAAGTGTGGCAGTACAGGAGTGCTGAGCCAAAGAGAGCAGCAGGTAGAGAGATTATGTTTCACTGATGAGCTGAAAGAGTCAACTGAGACATCTGGAAGTGAAGCAAAGTTGATCTTCATGGGGAAAATTTTGACCAATAAGTTTCAGGAGTCTGGATATTACCAGAACATAGCTTTTTTCAAAACCTTCCTGTTTGAGCTAGTTAAAATGCAGTAGTTTCACATTTGAAAGACCCAAAAAGATAAGGCAAAAAAAAAAAAACAACATTCTTTTTACAAAGCTGTAGCAACTTCAGTTTCTATATTGAGAATGATTGTTAGAATCTTTGCATTTATAATAATAGAGAATTAGAGCATGCAAGTTGTCTTTTATACGGCACTCTAGTCATATACTGGATTCATGGTTATTACAAAAGAATTCAAGTAGTTCATCAGTTTTCTAAAAATGCTAATGAATATGTTTTAAAAAAACCACATGTAAAATCAACTCAATGTGAATTTTAAGTGGAGATAATTGTTTAATATTTTATTCAATTTTAAATAGATATGAAATTTAATAATTTCCATTTGTTCCCATGGAAATATGGAAAATTACATTTAAAATATATGTCACCAATTGATCTAAAGTGTTCAACTTATTAGAACAGAGTTCACTGTTTTATTCTCTTTATCATCTTAGACCTGCAGGATATGTAATGTGCCATTATTATATCTCCTTTATTTTTTAAATAAGTTTTATTGCTTTTAAAGTTTTACTAAAGGACTGAATTTGTTTATGTTGAGTCATCTATTGTTCATTTACTTTCTATGTCATTGTGTATCCTATATTACTTTATTTTTTTAATTGCATATACTTCACTATTTCCTTGAGATTGATTCTTGAATTAATGTTCAATCTTTCTTCATTATAACAAGTTGTATTTAAAGTCTATAGATTTCAGTTTTATTACATTCTGCAAGGTCTTTATTTTTCCAAAATGTATTTATTTTTAACGGAAAGTCAGATCTACAGACAGGAAAGACATAAAGAAAGATCCTCCATTCACTAGTTCACTCCCCAAGGATCTCGTCCTCTTCCATGTCTCCCATGCATCCTCCACTGTTTTCCCAGGCCACAAGAAGGGAAAACAAGCAAGATGAGAAGTGGGGCTGCCGGGATTAGAACTGGCGTCCATATGGGATCATAGTGCATGCAAAGTGAGGGTTTTAGCCACTAGGCTATAGTTCTGGGTCCTGTGTACTTCAAGTGTTTATTTTACTGACATTTAGATCAAAAGAGTATTTATTTGCTAATTTGCTTAGTGTGTTGATTAGAAGAATATCAATTAGTTTTGCAATAGTTGTAGATTTCCACTTTTTGCTACTTTGTTATAGTTTAATTCCCTTCTTTTCAGAGAAATCCACTAAATTTTAAAACTCTGGCCTTTTTGGACCAAGAAATGATGTAGGTTGTTAGATGTTCCATGTACCTATAAGGAAAAGGCACATTATCATGCTGGGTAGAATGCTCTTTATGTCAGGTCATTTGCATTCAAGTTGTTTCTCTCTCTCTCTCTCTCTCTTTCCCTTCTTCCCTCCCTTCCTCCCTCCTCCCTCCCTTTATGTCTTTGTAACTCTTGTTTTCAAATAAATACATCTTTAAAAATGAAGTAATGAAACTCTGAACAGAAGTATCAAAGGCACCAAGGGGACAGGAACAAAGCACAACACAGCTCCACCCTGGCTCTCCATCCAAGATCACCTTACTAGGAAACCATAAGAGGAAAGATCTGTGATCCCTACCATCACCACAGATTAGTAGCCCTACCTACAACAGAATCCAAAGTCCTCACTGATTCTAAATCCAGTGTAAAAGGTTGACTGACATCCAAGCTACTGTCTGATAAAGAAACTCATGTTGCCTTTCTGCCTCCCCAGGTCAGACCCAAACTGCTAGAGCACAACTGCTGTTAAACTATATTAAATCATAGCATGCAGCCCCATTGCCACCAGAAGCCCCTGCTGTCCCCAAGTCAGGGTGCTTCTCAGGGAAGAGATCCAGTAGCTGTAAGGTTACTAGACACATGCTCCAAAACCAAGTTCTTCCTTTGCATGATCTAGCAAAGTTTTGGAAGATCAGTGCCAGCATCAGCAGATACACAATCCTGGAGGATCAAGCCTAAAGAAGTTTCCCTCTGAATCACTTAGCAAAAGTTGCTGATGGCCAAGGCACAAGTCCCATGCCACTGATGTTTTTAAAAAGATTTAGTTATTTGTTTGTTTTTATTTGTTTATTTATTTATTTATAAAAGGCAGAGAGAGAGATAGACAGAAAGACTATCTTGCACGTTCTGGTTCACCCCCCAAACAGACACAAGGGCCAGAGCTGGGGCAGTTCAAAGCCAGGAGTCTCTTCTGGGTCTCTCACATGAGTGCAGAGGTCCAACTGCTTGAGCTATCTTCCACTACTTCCCTAAGTAAATTGGGAAGGAGCCGGATGAGGGCAGAAGCAGCTGTAACTTGAATGAGCATCCAGCATCAATATGGGATGCTTAAGCCACAGTTGGAGGCTTAGCATATTATATCATGACTATGTCCCCCTCTGTGTCATTCTTGCAGTTACTGTGGAAACTGGTCACAATGCTTTCTGTCTCATATTGCTGTGGGACTGTGACTATTGGGACTATATTCCCTGGAGTAAATCGCTCTCATCAGTGGACTTGGCTGGATCTATCTGCATTCATCTGTCCACCTGTCAACTACAGAATCTCCACTATAATCTGCACTTACACTGTAAGACCTGGATAAAGAACCTACTGTATCCTACACATCTGGGATGTGACTTTTGGCTGTAAGTCCTAGGGATAGCCCTGGCTATTGCGGCTATTTGGGGAGTGAACCAAGCATGGAGGTTCTCTACATTTCTGTCTCTCCTATCTCCCGCTGTAGCTCTGTATTAAACAAATAAACCTTTAAAAATGAAGATGATAATATTTTCAGAAAAGAATGTATCTGTAGCACTTTAAGCTTATTTTACTGCCACCACCTACCTCACCAAACCCTTGCACAATATCTAGCATAAACCCTTCTATGGCTAATAAAATATCAGTAGAATTAACTCATGAATGAGAGAATATTCACTTGCTCTTAGCCAAAAGGCCGAGAAGCGATGAGAGAATATTCAATGAATCATTCAAGTGATATGACTGAAGTATTGAAGTGACAAAGTGATCTGAAAAATTGCATATGGGTTAGGAAAAATAAACTATAATTGATTGTTGCACTTCCCTAAAGAAACACTTGTAACTGGGAACTTTAGTGGTTGGCATAGAAAGGAGATCAGAAGGCTTGGCCTACAATATAAGCATGCACTTAATTAGAGGGCCACCCTTTACAAACGAATCAAAAGTGAAGTTTTAAAATTATTTTTCTCTTTCATTTATGTATCTGTACAAATACAGAAAAAGCATTTTACACTCATAAAAAATTAAATATCTCACAGTCCAAATTAAGATTTATCATCTAGGGACTGGTGCAGTAGCCCACTGGCTAAAGTCTTCACTTTGCATGTGCCAGGATCCCATATGTGTGCTGGTTCATGTTCCAGCTGCCCATTTCTCATTCAGCTCTCTTGGGGCTCTCCTGACTAGTAGGCCCCTGTGACCACCAAGGGGATGAGTAGCAGTGGTGTTCTTCACATGAACCACTAGAGACAGTCTGATCAAGCATGCCCATTTATTGTGAAGCAAGCACAAAATTACATTGACTAATAAAGGGGAAGGCAAAAGGGCATCTCCCAACAGTCCTCCCACTCAACAACACTGTAACTGGCTTGAAGGCATGTCTATCTCTCTGGACCCTCCAGTCCCATAGCAGATCACGTACAACATGCATAGCTGGTATGTATGCCACAAGTGAAATTCACCACATGTGGCTATGAGTCAGCTGAGGGTCACATACACCACATGGGACTGACAGGTAATACGGGACCACACCAACTTCTCAGAGTTGCTTATCAACGAAGTCCCAAGACATCTTATCCAAGAACAGAGAAGAGAGACTAGGATGCAGCCCACTGCTCTGTCCTATATGGCCAGGGGTAAGGCCAGGTTGAGGTATCAGTGAACCAAGATTATCGTCAGAGAGTTCCTCTGAAGACACGGTGTGGCACATCCCTATGACCTCCAACACAAGCAAAGCAAGCAGATTCAGGGGTGATCTCCCACACAGCTTCCTGCTTGTGGCCAGGGAAAGCAGTAGAAAATGGCCCAAAGCCTTGGAATCTTGCATCTATGTGGGAGACCAGAGGAGGCTCCTGGTTCCTGGCCTCTGGCTCCTGGCTTTGAATTGGCTCAGCTCTGGCAGTTACAACCACTTGCGGAGTGAACCAGCAGACAGAAGATCTCTCTCTCTCTCTCTCTCTCTCTCTCTCTCTCTCTCTTTCTCGCCTTCTCTCTGTTTGTATGACTTTCCAATGGAAAGATTTATCATCTAGAAAAAGATCTACTTCTGCATTAACAGAACTTATAGTATCCTTATAATTTCAGCATTAAGCAATGAATTTAAACATTTTCCAGCAACATGCAAAGTTCTTTTTGCTTTTTGAGCCATCTTTATTTTTCATTTTAGCCCATAATAAATATGAACATATTTCTAAGCATTACTAAGGTAGAATGAATAATACTCTGTTGTTCCCCCAAACATCTGCCTCCAAACCTTCAGAATTTGTAAAAATATTAGTTTATCTGGCAAAGTTGACTTTAAAATGTGATTAAGTTTAGAATTTTGAGATGGGAGATTATGATGGATTATCTGCATTGATCCAATAGAAGGCCTCATAAAAGGGTTAGAGATGTCACAACAACACATAGGATTTTGAAGACACTCTGCTCTCATCCTTGAAAAAACAGGAAGGGGCTTTGAGTGAAAAAGATAAATGCAGAGTGTTCCTAGTGACTAGAGAAAATAAGGAAATGTTTTCCTCTAGAGCTCCAGGAAAGACACAACACTAAAGACACATTGATTTTAGGATTTCTGACCTCCAAAACTCCTAGAAAATAAATTTATACTGTTTTTAACTACTGTATTTACACTATATTACCACAGCAGCCAAAGGACTGGACCACCTTTACAGTAAACTCATAATTTAATTATTTGCTGGCAAAGTAATCACTTTTGACTCATCTCAGCGTCAGTTGCTGTGGCTGAGGCAAGCACCAATAAAAGCAACTGAAATAACTAAAGGCCAAAGAAAATTATTTTTGTTGTTATTTTTCATAGATGTTTTTAGTGATTTTAATGTATCTTATTTTCTCTAAGTCGTATTAGTTCTGGAATGATGAAGAATTGCTAATAGAAAATTAACATAGGTATAAACACATGCAGATATCTCTATTCAAATAACATAATTTATAAATGAGTGATTCCTGATTCCATTGTGTAAGACTTTTAGAAGAAAACATAAGAGTCCCCTCATAGTTAAATTATATATACATATATATGTATATGCATTCATCAATTTAATAATATTCCCTTTCTACATACAAAGCATTCCAGAGTAATACTATGCAAGCGAAACTTTTCTAGTATGTTAGGAACAATTTTTCTCCATCATAGTTATTCTGTTTTATGCAAGTTCTAAACTGCGATTTGCACTTGAATAGTTTACTTTCTTCCTTGTAGTCTAGATATCGAATGTCTCCCTTGTATCTGGTGGTAATAGGTTTACAGTTTTTCATGTGTTGTATATCATATCCATGCATTAGATAAAGCTGATTGAAAATGAAATAATGCTGAAAATGATTCACATCTAGATATACTACAATGTTCAAATAAAATAAATTGAGATAAAACACTCCTGCATTCTTCTATATTGATGCATCTTCTCACTGTGCTTGTTAAATTTTGTGTGATTAACACAGTAACTCAGAAAGAACCTACCACTTGTGAGATTTCCCTCTCAATCTTTATTACACTTAATCAAGCAGAATTTCATGATTCAAAGTTTGCTTTCCCAGTAGCTGTAGAGTAAAATCTAATGGTCTATGATCTCATAAGATGATGCCTTTGAGAATCTATTATTCCTGTTAAATGATATCAAAGTATGGGCAGAATCAGCATCATCAAAATGTTCATTTTACCAAAAATCATATACAGATTCAATGTAATCCCAAGCAAAATCCCAGCATTCTTCTTAGAGCTGAAAAAGATGGTTAAAAAAAAATTGTCTGGAAATACCAGAGACCACAAATAGCCAAAGCTATCCTGCAGAATAAAAACAAAGCTGAAAGAATCATGATTCCAGATTCAAGGCATATTGCAGGGCAGTGATGATCAAAACACTCTGCTACTGGTACAGAAATAGAGATCAAGGGAGCAGAGGAGAAAACCAAGAGTGAAGCCCACACATGTACTGCCAACTAATCTTCAACAAAAGAATCAAAATAAACCAGGAGAAAAGGCTGATTTCCTCAACAAATGTTGTTGGGACAATTTGGTAGCAGCCTGTAGAAGTAAGATGGAAGACCCCACCTCTCACCGCAAAGAAAAAGTATCCATAAATGGATAAGGACCTAAATATACACCCAGAAACCATTAAACTATTAGAGGTAAACATAGGAAGCATTCTGGAAGATAAAGTCATTGGTAAAAACCTCTTACAAAAGCCACCAAAATCAAAGGTAGTCAAAGCCAAAATGAACAATTTGGACATTAAACTAAGAGGCCTCTTTATAGCAAAGGAAACAATCAACAAAGCAAAGAAGCATCCAACAGAATGAGAGGAAATCTTTGCATGCTACACAACTGATAGGAAACTAATACCCAGGATCTAAACACAGCTTCAGAAAACAAATTGTCCTGTGAAGAAATGAGTGAAGGAAATGAACAGGCATTTTTCAAAAGAACAAATTCAAATGGCTGACAGACATGAAAAAATGCTCACGCTCCCTAGCTATACAAGTAAAATCACACTGAAGTTCCATCCAACTGCAATGAGATTTGCCTATATCCAGAAACCTACTAAAAACATCTGCTGGCATAGACACGGGGAGAAAGGTACCCTAATCCACTGTTGGTGGAAATGTGGGCTAGTATAGCCTGTATGAAAGTCATTACGAAGAGTACTAAACAACGTAAAACTCTTCTGCTGTATGACCCAGCTATCCCATTGCTGAGAATATATCCATAGAAAATGAAATCTGCATATAAAAAAGTAACCTATAACCCCATATTTACAACAGCACAATCTACAACAGCAAAGACATGGAAGCAGCCCAAATTTCTGTCAAAAAAGAAATGGATGAAGAAATTGTCATATATCTACTCCATAGAATACTACTCATCCTTTAAAAAAATGAAATTCTATTAACAAAATGATTCTAACCTGCGACTATTATTCTTAGTTTAACAAGGCAATCCCAAAATGACAAATATTATGTTCTCTTTGATATAAGGCAAGCTCCATGCAAAATACAGGATAAATAGGTATATAGGTGAACATGTATATATACATATATTCTCATAGATGAACTATATAAGGGAGACTAGCAGACTGGGAAGAGAAGATATATCTCAGTATGCATCTCTACTCTTGAATAATAGGAGGATTCCCAATGAAACTGTTAAATATACCCTTACAATAGGATACTAGACTATCTACCATTGTTGTACCTGTAGTGCCATCATAAATTAAATCACAGACTATTGGGCCTGTGACTATCACTGAGACCATACTATAGTAATAATATGTGGGGGATACCTTTGGGAGGGGGAGATGGAAGGGGGAATCCCTGTACTCACTACAGAAAGAAGCAGGTATCCACTTAAAATGTCCCTGAAAAGAAACAGTTCTTTCCTAATCTCAATTGCACATTCTGCATTTCTTTATGCCTCAAGTAAACTATTCTTACCCAGAATTAAGGACCTGCTCTTCTTAAAAACCAAAGAATTTGAAAACTATCCTTTTAATGTGCTTGTTCTTATATCCATCATCATTTTGCTAGTTGAAATTCATTATGTCAAACCATTCATTTAAATGGTGACTGTCATTGACCCTTGTAATTCATTCCATAGTCCTTTGTGATTTTACATTGTCTTGTTAGGTTCAGTTTCAGATCATTTCATGGTTAGACTGTAATTTATTAGTTATCCATTAACTTCATTGTATGCAATCATTTAAGAAGCCCTCTTAAAGAGCTGTCAAGGGGAGCAAATCCAGCATATCCAGAATGCTCTATAGTTATTCTACCTTTCTGCAAATAAAATTTTGCAAAAAGCAAAACAGTACCAAAAAATAAATAAATAAATAAAATAAACAAACTTGGCTTGCCTCCAAGTACTCTCAGATTCAAAATTTCTAGCATTCCTATAATCATTACTAACCCTTCTATCTTTGGGGAATTAGTCAATTAAAGCCTGACAAAGAGTCCTTTAAAAGGCTCATAATTCTTACCAATAAAGCTGGATTGAATATTGTAATATGGTCTTCAGATGTTTATATTAGATCCTAAAGGTTCTGTCACCCTACACTGAGGTGAAAGCTTGACCTGTTTAGCACATTGTATGGAGATAAACTGGACATAAGGGGCACCCTGCCTCTAAAGCTTACTGCATGGAATTGACAAGAGCAAGCTTTTACTGTGCCTGCACGCTGTTTTCATAAAAACAAAAATCCATAATACTGGTGATGTGTGTCTTGCACTTAAGTTAGTGTGACTCGGGTAACAGCAGATTCTCAATCATATTTTCATTTCTATCAAGGAAATAATTCAATACTGGATCATCAGGAAAAAGGTGAGCAGGATTTAAAAAACGTTCCTTTTAGAAAAATGACGTGGGTGTGCCTCTGTAGAAAAGTGGGCAGGAGAAATACTTCAAGTAACATATCATATATGATCCCCTAGATTTATGCTCAGAATTTAGACTTGGCAGACATGACTATAAATTTCTAGCTAGTACCTTTCAACCAGAACTTTGGATAACTATATGCATCCAAATCATGTTACATAACCTGGGAAAAGGCAAAAATACTGGTAGAAAGAAATATTTATCCCTATTCAGAAGCAGATGGAGTCCTCAGTATGCTTTCAAAAAATAATAATGATGAAAATGCTAAGTTATCTGTGATTCAGATTTTTAAATTTCCTTTATTTTATTAATTACATTGCATTGTGTGACACTCAACTGAATGTGACTCAGTTTTATAAGGCAGTCAGACAACAAGAAATTTTCTAGGATGACTTTGAAATAAGATTATATTTGGACCCGCCAACCAGACTCCAAAAGGCAGGTTTTTTAAAATTTACATTGTTGCTTCTTAATTTCACACCTCTGAACAAAAGAGTAATCCTCTCCTTCCCTACTTCTTTTTCTTCATTTCCTTAGATAGGTCAGTTGTTTTTCCAGAAATTTAAAGGAAATGTTAACTCCTACATTTTCCAACTTTTTCAATTAGTAGGTAAATGATTTATTTAATGATGTATATTTTTATTTTCAACCCTATTTTTTCTTGAATCCACAGATGTTTAATAAATTGTTCTATATTTCACCAAATTTTAGTTTGTAAATGTTTATGGCTTTCTTTGAGTCAAGAGTTACTTAAGATTGTACTTCTTAATTCCAAATAATTATTTTTTTTATTATTATTAATAAAATTTATTTTGACATTCTTTACATACTTAATTAGAGTAAGAAGGTTCAAGGGCTACAGGAAAATGGATAATACTAGTATGTTTTCCATATTGTTACCTTCATGTTTAAAAGGGGGGTATTAAGGGAGAAGGCCCACCCAATTTCCCACCCTCCCCAAGTCCCAGATGTAGGGCATGCTCTGAGGTTCTTGCTCAAGTGGCCCTGACATTGCAACAGTTATGAATCGCTGTCAATCTTGCCACTCCAAGCACTATGAGGTCTTTGAAAAATCCACTGATTGACATAGTCCATCATAGCTGAGATGGTTGGTTGACCCGTTCTGTCTTCTCTCTTTTCTTCGTTAGGGTTCTGAGTCCAGCATTTAGATTAGGAAGATCTCCAAAGAAACTTCTTGTATGTGCTAACAAGTACAGAGCCTGGCACCGTCCATCGCTCCAATCAGCTGGTGGTTGTAATTGCTGGGTTGGTTCTGTTTTCACTCCCGACTTCCACTGGAACCAATGGGTGTTGCAGTCCAGCCTGGTTCTGCCCAGCACATACTTGGTCCTCACCTAAACCAGTGGGAGCTGCAGCCTAGTTGGAGCGACCCACAATAACCCCCACCAGGACCGCCCCTACCCTGGTTTGCCAGTAAGTGTAGCAGTAATCCAGTCTGTCCCACACCCCATTCCACCCAAGCCGCTGTTTAGTTTTATGTCCTCCCGTGGAAGTGGTAACCCAAGAGGGATGAGCCCACTATTACCCTCCCAGGCCTCTCCCACTCCCAGATTCCAATTGATGCTGCCCAAACAAACCTCGCCCACTTTAATTCTGTTTGCACCAGTAGGAATAATCCGCCGAGCCCGGCTTTTCCCTGATCTAGTCCACATGGGGCGCACAGGTGTGGTAGCTCTGCCTAGTCTGGTCTGCCCCATCCCAGCCCATGCTCTCCTGTGGAAGTAGCTATCCTGCAAAGGAACCCTCCCTTATTCACCTGCTGGCTCTGCCTACTTCCTTTCTTGTTCTCAGGCTGGTTGGACGCTGCGGTCCCCTCCGGTACAGGCAACCTCATCTTGGCATTCCATATTGTGCACTAGTCTTTGTCGCGACCGAACCTGGGTCAACCCACACTGGTGCTTTAGTAGCATGTTATTTAACTTCATAGGGTTGTTAATTTCTTTTTTCTTCCTGATGTTGATTCTGTTTTGTGGCTTTTCCTTTAAGGGGATGTATAGCACCTTTGTAATGGAGACTGTCATATCTAGTGACATATTATTTAACTTCATGGCATTGTATATTCCTATTTTTCTTTCTATTGTTGATTTTGTATTATGACTTTTCATTTGAGGGGATGTACAGTAGCTGTGAAATGGAGACTAATATCCAGATGTGAGGATGCAGTGTGATATGCATTTCTGCTTCCAGACAAAGATGGACTTACAATGAAACTGTTCACTCTATCTTGACAATAGGATGCGAGATTATCTGCCATTGTCCATGCCCACAATGATGGACATATGACTGTGTATGAAGAGCTATGCTTTAGTAATGATACAGAGGAACTAGGTGGGTGAGGAGAGAATTGTGGAGGGGATAAGAGAAATGCCAGGAGCCTATGGAATTGTATCATAAAATGATAATAATAATAATAATAATAATAATAATATGTAAAAAAAAAAAAGACTCTGTACCCATATCGTAGAACCAGAAAAAATTCCTGGTTCCTGGCCTCAGATTGGCTCAGTTCCAGTTGTTGAGGACATTTGAGGAGTGAATCAGCACATGGAAGCTATTTCTCTCTGTATCTCCTTCTCTCTGTAAATCTTTCTTCCTAATAAAGATAAATAAAAAAATATACAATAAGGTTTATTCTCAGTTATGTGAATTTAAGGTTCTCTTTCTTGATACATTGCCATGGTTATCCATTAAACATAGACACTGTATTGCTCACAGTCTCTGTGTCCTTAGTTATTTTCTTTCCATCTCAGTTCAATCCAAAAATGGATATAATTAATAATTTAACTATAGCTTTTAAAATGCACAATACACTATACTAATGCATGTTTTAAAAAAAACCTTCATATGTGCAAGACCCTTTTAATTCTTTAATGCTTCTGCTAGTCCCCTCTTACAGCATCATCATCATGTCAAGATTTCTATCACAATCTTCTATTTTAAAGATGGCATGTGAATAAATACTTGTACCTGCCTTGAAAGAAAATTCTTATTACTTGATCTAACAACGATTTCCTTCATGTGGCTGTTTTTCAAAACAGTAACCAGGAAACATGATCACAAGCCTTTGTATTTCTATGGAGTAACCTCCCATCTTAATTTCGGTTACCTGATCTGTCTTGTTTCCACTCCTAGGATGTGTTCCCACTGTAAGACACGAGGTGGGGCTAGAATCACAATAAACTCTTTTCATAAAAAAGCCATCAATTGATATTTCACCAAAATCAACCTCAGATTCTGATTTAGATTGATTTTTTTCTATGCCGTTTTCTTGAGCATCATATGCAGAACATATTCTATGGTGATCTTTTAAGAATCTATTGCATCTATTGATGCTGCAAAAGCCTGTGTATGTGAGGAAAAAAAAGAAGTTGAAACAAAAGGAAATTATCAAAGTAATTTGGCCATGCTACTTAGGTGTATCTGAGGTTGGGAATCTGAAATCCTCAAAGTACAAGTTAATTAAGATGTAGTTCGAAACTTTCCTCTAAGTCTCCTAATATTCAATCGTTTAAAAAGTTGCCAAAATAACATATACTTCTTTTTGGCTGAGGCTTTATTTGCTTGTTTCAGAAAAATGCATTCATATTTTAAGCCTCTGAGAGACAGAAATCAGCCAATAGATACTTGTTCATTGCCTTTCTCACACAATGCAAAAAGTTAGTTTTCATCATCTTTTCAGGAAAAAACTGTTTCAATATTTTTCTTGTATGAATTCATGTATATATTATTCTACATCCACTTTTAAAATTTCAGCTTATTTTTTTCATGAAAAAGTTTTAAATTAGCCTGTAACACATTTTTAATATCTGGTTCATAAAAGGAAGTTGCTGGAGAAAAGGCCCATAGAATGAACTGGAAAGAACCAAAAGCATATAGCAATGTGTCTACTATGTCTTGTAGAAAGAAAAGAATGTTTTTAAATTTAATATAAATTTAAAGTGACAGAAATAAACAAAAACAAATTTAAAAGAATATGAATTTAAAGTCATCAAAGGAAATATGACTCTTCAAGTATAACAAAGCAAAGAATAAAGCAAAAAAAAAGTTGCTATACAATAAAAATACAGAGTAACTTGGAAAAATATTTTAACTTTCTAGCTTAGGATTCTACAGAAAAATGTTAAAAGACTGGGTGACTTAAGCAATAGGAAATTCTTTTTCACAGTTCCAAACACTGGGAGAGCAAAGATCAAGGTATTGGTCAGTTCTATTTCACGTGAAGGTTGTCCTTCCAGGTTACAGAGAATGGGATTGTCACTGTGTTTTCACATGATTGAGGGAGAGGAAGTTAGCCCTCTAGCCATTTGCTCATAAGGCTGCCTGTTCAGTTATGAGAGGATGAGCCCCTGCTGATCTCATCCAAAACAAATCTCATTATCTCCAAAGTCCTCACCTGCAGCCATGACTTCTTTGTGGGCCAGTGTTTTAACATGTAAGTTTTGGAATTAAGTTAGGGAAGAACTCAATATAGAGCAATATTGTGAAAAATAATGCAAAGTAAATGTTTTTAAGTTTAATATAGTTTGTTAAGTTTTTTCTAAAGATTTATTTATTTTTATTTGAAAGGCAGATTCACAGAGAGAAGGAGAGACAGATCTTCCATCCACTGGTTCACTCCCCAAGTGGCCCAAACAACTGGAGAAGAAATTCAAAGCCAGGAATGAGGAACTTCCTCCAGGTCTTCCACAGGCATGCAGAGTCCAAAGGCTTTGGGTCATTCTCCACGGCTTTTTCAGGTCACAAGCAAGTTGTTCAATGAGAAGTGAAGAAGCTAGGACCTAAACTTGTATGCTCATATAAGATTCCAAATCTTGCAAGGGGAGGATTAGCCAATGAAGCCATCATGCTGACCCCTTTCAACTTCTAAATGGATTCAACCCACTATACAAATGGCAGGAACTCTAAGGTAATATATAGATAATATATAATTCAATAGATAATGTTTATATGCATCTATATAAATATGTATAATAGCTAAATGGTATATCAGCTATTACCTGTTATATGATATATTATGCTTAATATTTATAAAATATACATTATGTAAGGTATGCAAAGAAAGATTCTTGACTTAATTTGAACTGTAATACTGCAGCAAGGTGGAGGAATCCACCATGGGGGGAGGGCACGGAGAAGGGTTGGAGGAATCCCAGAGCCTATGAAACTGTGTCACATAATGCAACGTAATTAATAAAAAAAAAATTTTTTTTGTTAAGTTCATAGATAACAGAAAAAAAAAGAAACAAAGTGGGTCTGTATTTTTAAATCTTTTTACTCTTTTTAGATTAAGCTGTGTTATTCTCATATAAATGTGTGTATGTAAATAAAATATACTGTTATTTTTAACAGCTAAAATATACATATACATTATATAAATATAATCCATTACAGATATTAGATAGGTTTTTGAGAAAGAAATATTAACCAAATCAACTAAAAATCAATAAATCCTACACAACAGAAACTAACTTAGCAAGAAAGCATCATCTTTATTAAGAAAATTGTTGTTACAGTAAATTAATTACAAGGAGCTGAACAAATAAAAAGTACACAATTCATTCACAGTTAAATGACATAATAGAGGAAATGTGAAAGAAATTATGATTATTTCCCAATGAGTTCACACATCCATAATAGTCTCAAAAATATGTTGGATAAGTGACCTAATGATAATTTTAATTCTGAATTTTGTACTAAAAACTAAATACCTGTAGATGGCTAGGTTCACTTTAAGACAACACACTAGCTCAATATTTACATATGCTATAGTTATAGTTAAAACCAGTATCATTTGTCCCTTTGTGGAAGAAAGTAGACAAAGGAAATGAAACAGAAACTTTAGAAATATACATATGCATTTGTGGGAACTGGTATAAAATATGATACCACAAATTAATGGTTAAAAATAATGAGAAAAATACTCTAAAAGAAAAAAAAATAGCTCCAAGGCTACCATACTTCCAACACTTAAGTAGATTTTACGTATTTTATAGTCAAATCATGTGAAATTTATTCTGTAAGCAAAGCAAAGAAAATCAGAGTAACTTTGTGGATTATAGCTGGGACTAGCTCAATCATAAACTGTAATAAGTCGATTGCCATGATGCTATCAGTAGTATCACTTTCTGTTAAATGATGGATCCCATTGATAAATGGCTAAGCAATTGACTCAACCTGAAACTAGTGAGGGACTAATGCATGGAATACAGAAATAAATGCAACTGATTAAGGAAAAAAAATGAAACCCCAGGGTGAAGAAAGCGACCAAAAAGAAACAAGCTACCATTGATCTGACTTCATGCAGCTATAGTCATTAAAGAAATCCTCACACTCAAATGCTTAGAAGTGAAAAAACACTGGGCCATTCCTCTTGTTGAGAAAAGCATGATTAAAAAGGATTGGTGAATGTGTATGGAAAGGCAACTCTCATTCATTTGCAGTAGAAACTTTGTGGAAAATATCCTTCCTAAATGTAATACTAATACACCTATGATCCAGTGGTAATTTTTTACATCCTACAGAACTTAGCAACTCTGTTGGTGAGGACAAGGGTACTGATCATGGTATCATTTGTGGTGAGTTTTGGAATTCTCAGTGTGTCATTGACAGAGGGATATGGCGCTGATTTAAATGAAGTGAATGTTTACTGTGGTTCACTCAATATGGAATAAAAATAAACAAACATGCCCCGATAATAAAGATCAGTATTCACAGCTCTCAGGAGGGAAGGTAGAAAACAGAATGAGATTTATTTCATCTCAAAAAGTTGAAAACACAAAAATCTATAACAAACTTTAGATATTTTATAAAATAATATTTAAGGATATAACACATCAAGCATATTAGCTTAGGCATGAGAAAGGTAATAATGATCATGAAGGAAGTAGTAAAACAAGAGCCACTGACAGATGTAGGAAATGTGCTTTTTAATTAAAAAGTGTAATTAACTCAGTGCTTTTCCAATAGAAAAACAAGCCAAAGGGTGAAAAAAAGAAAGGAGTTAACAGAATAAAATCCTAAATTCTAGGATTTGTCATGTGGAACTTTGAACATTTTATTTAATGTTGTTTTTAAAAAGTAAATATACTGAGCCAGCATTTATAGCTGGTAAAGCTGCCCCTCTCATTGCCAGCATCCAATATGGGCACTGGTTCAAATCCAGCTACTTCTGATCCAATTTTCTGCTAATGCACCAAGAAGACAGCAGAGGATGACCCAAATGTGTGGGTTCCTGAAATCATGTGGGACACCCTGAAGAAGCTCCTGGCTCCTGACTTTGGCCCAGCCAGGCTTCAGCCAGTATGGCCATTTGGGTAATGATCTAGCTAATAAGCTCATATTCTCTCTTTCTTTTTCTCCTACTCTTTCTGTGTGAGTCTGTCTTTCAACTAAATCTTTTACAATTAAACATATTGAGAATGTTAATTAATTTTAACATACTAGGAAGAAGAAACTCCCCTAAGATTTTTCCTATATGTGAAATTTTAATTTGCTACTTATTATACCAGTTGTCTTTAGATTACTCCACAAATACCATTCTATCACTACAGTGTGGTACACTAATTCCCAATTGTCCTGCATGCATTTTATGTGTACTTTCCATCAAAAGCTTCATTCCCTTCATACTCGAATATTCTTAAACCTGTCTCTTTGAGTGCTTTCTCCAATACTTTCTTTGTTGTCTCTCTTGTGCCCTCCCTTTTGAGGTAAATTCATGTGACATGTGTCTCTGAACTTCTTTTTAATGTTTACCCCTAAACACCTCTTGTGTTAAATGTGTGCTCTTTGTAACAATAAGCATATGCTTTAATTCTTTTGATGGCATCACTTCTTAACCTAAACAATCTCAACTTTCATATCTCATTATCACTTTAGTACTTTTCATTTAGAACTAATACTTTCCATATCATAGTTGCATATTTCATAATTTCATTTCTCCCATTCCTTTGACAATCTACAATACTCTTATTTTAAGATCATCTTAGATTTATTATTTCATACTCTTTCTGAAGTGAAAATATCAATTTTTAATATTGTTGCCTATTTTCTTTAACACTCTTATATTTGTGTATTCTGCAGTTTTTG
This sequence comes from Ochotona curzoniae, assembly GCF_017591425.1. NCBI lineage: Eukaryota > Metazoa > Chordata > Mammalia > Lagomorpha > Ochotonidae > Ochotona > Ochotona curzoniae. Next base: position 28,872,838 of record NW_024465369.1, read on the forward strand.
TCTGCAGCTCTACCTATGAATACACTGGCATATACGATCCTTGTGTACAATTTTAGGTGCCCAAATTTGAGCTTATATTCTGTTTTTATCCAGATTCTATATTCTGACTATATTGGAGCTGCCTGAGGTCCAGATATGGCCTCCTAATCAGGTTGGTAGCAGTCCTCAGTGAGGACACTTTGTCTTTTTTCACACAATTAAGCATGGCTCTTGATATCAATTCTTTGGGAAGAATTACAATAGTTCTGTGTCCCATTTTATACATCTGGATTCAGATGGTGAGTCTGGATTTGGAGTCCCCCTCTATTAGGCATTTAGAATGGGTATTTGAAACATAGAGAGAGTGAATGAGTGGGAGCAAGGAAAACAGAGAAACAAAGAACTTTCACCTTCAAAATACAGGTAATATTCAAGACTGGGCCTAACCTTGGCAGTAACCAAGACTAGGAACAGCTCAGATCTCCCATATGGGTGAAAGAAGTCTTGAGTCATTATCTAGTTTAACCCTAGATCTGCACTGGAAGAATGCTGGAATTGGAAATTGTGGATAAATGCAGGCTTAATTCCCAAGCCAAATATGTCACCTCTTCAGGCATTTTAATCTTTGTTACTTCCTATCTACTCAGTGTGCTGTGGGAGCCAAAATCTAACAGGCCTTTTGTGGGGTGTTTTTTTAAGTATTTGTGTGCTCATTTTATTTTATTTTCAAGAGAAGGGAGTTGAGATGGGGAAGAGAGGGGATGTAAAGAGAAACGGGGAAGAGGAAAGAACAGAGAAAAAAATTAACTGCTGGTTGACTCTCCAAAGTTGTAAAATGGCCAGTGCTGGGTCAAGGCAAAGACAAAAGCCAGTGGCCCATGCACTTGGACCACTACCTTCTGCCTCCTAAGATGTGCCTTAGCAGGAAGTTTGGTAAGAAGCAGAACAGAATTCAATTACAGACACTGGTAGAGGATGTAGGCATACTAAGTGCCAGGTAAACCTACTATGCCACACCACCTGCCCCTAGTCTGAAAGCTTTGTGCTGTTAGTTTTGATTTCATTTCTGGCTCCATATATGCTTTTAATATAAAAAAGAAGGTATCCTTTATTTATTTGATCAGCAGAGTTGCAGAGAAAGGGACAGATAGGTTTCCAACATGTTTATTCACTCTCCAAATGGCCACAATAGCTAGAGCTCTGCCAGGTAGACGCCAGGGACTTCATCCAGGTCTCCAAAGTGGATGCAAGTGACGAAGGACCTAGACCATATGCAGTTACCTACCCAGGCACATTTGCAAGGAGCTTGATAGGCAGTGGAACAGCTAAGTTTCAAACCATCATCCACACAAGATGCTGGCATTTCAGTCAGCGGCTTAACCTGCTTCACTGCAATGCCAGGTCCAGATGTCAGTGTTAATTGTGAGGATTGCTATGCTCCTCAAGATGTATTCTTTAAATATTTTCCCTGTAAAATTATGTGCTTATTTATATACAGAATTTGTCTGAAAGAATGAACTGGTCTCTGTCTTCCTTTCCATTAAAAGCAAAGCAAAAATAAATAATCATAAGGCCTAACAGGGATTCTTCTAAAGTAACTTAAAATAAACTATTTTCTCAAAGTTGAAAATGCATAACTATTTTCAAGTCTCCAGGTGGTACTTCAAAAATTATTTTTCTAAACCATGTAAATTCTATTTAATCTGCTAGTTACTAGCCAAGAGTTTTAAAGTTTAACATGACATAATTATAGTTTTTAGAAGAATTAAGTCAATTTTTTCTTTAGATGACACACTGGCAAATCATACTACAAATAACATTGCTTAACAGGCTTATTTTAGTAGCTTAGTCAAATTTGTTTTAATGGTTTTCTTTCAAAAAAATAAAACTCAGAAGTCATATGCTGTTGAGTCATTAATTCAGCCCACTTTCCCCACTTGAAAGTAAAATTTCACACCAACTCTTGGCACCTAATAAAATTTTGAATTTTAACAGTATCGCAAAATAAAATCCTTTTAAAAGCCTTTGTAGGGGCCAGCGTTGTTGTCTAGCAACTTGGACTGTCACCTGTGATGCTGAAATTCCTTGTGGGCTTCGGTTAGAGTCCTGCCTGCTTGGCTATCCATCCAGTTTTGTGCTAATGCATCCAGGAAAGCAGTGGAAGATGACCCAAATATGGGGTTGCTGATACCCACTTGGGAGACAAGAATGAAGTTTCAGGCTCCTGGCTTCAACCTGTGCCAGCCCCAGCCTTTGTGTCCATTTAAGGAATGAACAAATGAATGATATTTTCTCTATCTCTGCAAATGAATATTTTTAAAAGTACTTGTACTTTAACATCAATATTTTAATCACAAGGCAATAAATCTAGTTTAATACAAATATTCACATTGACTTAAACTATATTAATTAATCATGATGCAAGTTTTGCAAAACTGCTAAAAAGTCATTTCTATGAATCATTCTGATATTTATCATAAAGATACAAATATATTAATTTGAACCTAACAAGTATGGAGAATATTGAGTACATATTTTTCCACTAAGGTATTGGTAATTTCATCCTTATAAAAATGAAAATGATGTTGAAATTAAGGACACTGACAAGATATCATTTTACTCACTACATGGCACAATCAGAAAATTTGCTATTAACTTCAATTGTGTCAAATAATTCCAGTTTTCTTTTAAGATTTAGCAACTACTTATTTTCAAAATCATATATATTTTAATTCCAATCACTTTAACTTCACAACTTTATAATTATAAATAGTTTAAACCATCTTGATTAGTCTTTTTGAAATTATTATTTTCCAAGATATGGTTTTGTAGGTACAGGGATTTCACCCTGTGCTTCCATTTCCTAGCTCCTCATTCTCCCACAAACACACAGCTTTCCCCCAGATTATTATAATAGTATAAGCATTCAGCAACAGTTGGAAGTCCAACATTCTGCTATTTAAGTGTGCCATGGCCTTTAAGTATAGGCAATATCATATTTTTTAATCTACTGTTAACCTGGCTGTACAGAAAATTTGCAGTTATATAGATACAAACGTCACATGAATTAAATATGAAAGTAGCCTGGCCTTGGAGTCTAAAGGACTTTAAATTTTATCCTGACTTCATCACTTAATGCCTCCATGACCTTAAGAAAGTCATTTAAGTCTCAGTCTCTTCATCTGAAAAATGCCTGCAAATAGCATATAACTCCCAGGTTTGTGGAGGATAAAATTAGGTTACATAAAACCACTGACCCAACAGTTATTTCAAGTAAGGAACTTGTTCAGTGATGAATCTATCAGATGTAAGAACTCTAAGTGATCTGTTATTTCATGTAACCAAAGTATCTCACAAAAATTATTGTCTTCAAAAACATGTTTCAATCAATAACCATTATTGAGTATCCACTGTGAGGCTTATATAGTTTTAGCTGAAAAAACAAAGATGAGATCTGAGATTGTGGTGTAATCAGTTAAGCCACTGCCTGCAGTGCAGAATTTTATATGGTCATCAGGTTGAGTCTTGCTGCTCCACTTCCAATTAATCTTTCTGCTAATGTGCCTGGTAAAAACAGTAGAAGATAGCACAAATGCTTAGATTCCTGCACCTATGTGAGAAAGCCAAAGAAGCTCCTGACTTAGCTTCAGTCTGGTCCAATCCCAGCTATTGCAGGCATTTGAGTCAATTAGTCGATGGAAGACCCCTTTTCTCTCTGCCTCTACCCATCTATCTCTGTAATGCTCCTTTCAAATAAATAAGGATTTTTTAAAGAAAATAATAAAGATGATACCAACTTCCATTTTGATACTAATTTATTTTTTTGAAAAGCAAATGTCTCCACTGATTGTTTCCTGTCTAGTTGTCTAGTTCTAAGCTTTCCTTGTTGTTCTCTGTCTAATTTTTTGTTGTTGTTTGTTTTGTTTTAGTTTTTTTTGGGGGGGGAGGTTTCGGGGTGACCCTTATGATCATTGCAAGAGAGGGTGGGGATCCAATGTTGGAACTAAGTAAGGACCACAGAAAGCGCCTCTCCCTAGTCTTAAAGGGAGTTTATTGTTCTGTTTCTGTAGACCACTCAGGGCTCCTGGCTGTTGTTCCAGTGACATTGGGCTCTGTGCGGAGGGATTTGGACTTCTTCTATCCCATGTGGGAGATTCGAATGGGAGTGGATGGCCTCAGAGTACTTAGCATCTGAAGGCACTCCAATTCCCCATGGTCTCCTTGGCAGTTGAGATGTAGTCCTTGGTGCCCATACTGATAGTCCTTGGTGAGGATCCAGGAGTCTCCAGGGTTGGGATACAAGTCTCCTCTTGTCCACCTGCTCCACTCTGAGATCCCCCCTACTCTGTGCATATGACCTTCTGTTAAGAAGTTGTTAGGATTGCTCTTGATACCCCCTATGTCTTTGTGGTTTTACTATTTTCTAATGCTGATTCGAGTCTGTTGTCTATAAGTTACCTGTTATGTTCCTGATAGGTTATACTTTATGTCTGCCTCACACATTCTAGGGAGATGGATGATCTCTCTGCTCTCCCTCTCCATTGCCGAGAAGCATAGGGTCTTAAAAGTACATCAGGTTTTACAGTTCTGTGCAGTCTGCCTCACATTGATTGCTGGTTCATTGATTACATCACAATATGTTGTTGCATGAGATACAGATTGATAGAGGTTGAAATAATATTACATTTTACAAGTACCATTTTTCAGATTGACAGCATTTCAACTTAAATTAAGGCAAACATGTGGTATCTAACCTTTTGGGATTGACTCATTTCCCTTAGCATAATGGTTTCCAGTTGGGCCCATTTGGCCACAAAGAACTGCATTTCGGTTTTTTTTTTTTTTATTTAATAGCTGAGTAGTATTCTATGGAGTAAATAAACCATAGCTTTCTTGTCCAGTCTTCTGTTGATGGGCATTTCGGTTGCTTACAAGTTTTTGCAATTATTGGTTGTGTTGCTATGAACATGGGGGTGCATGTAGGTTTCTCGTGTAGCAGGTGTTTTGGATATATTCCTACGAGTGCTATTGCTGGATCATATGGTATGCACATTTTCAGTTGTTTGTGTGTTCTCCATACTGATTTCCATAGAGGCTGCACTAACCTGCATTCCCACCAGCAGTGGAGAAGGGTTCCCTTTTCCCCACATCCTCGCCAGCAAGTGTTGTTGGTGGTTTTTTGTATATGAGCCATTCTTACTGGCGTTAGGTGGTCCTCATTGATCAATCAGTAGGGACTCACACATACCTTACTAGATAGGACATGAAAATAAACTACTCCTAACTAGGGTATGGAGGATTTCTCAGCACACCCCTCCCAACAGTGTTCTATGCCTCAACGGGTGTCATATGCCTTGTTAAAGCTATAAGCCAGTTTAGACTATCCTAAAATCTGCCAAGTTCAGTAAAAATTATGCTTCAACACAATAAACTGCTAAATACTAAAATGAAAATAGACATGAGATAGCTGAATAGTATCCTATAGCCAATTTAAGGTAGATAGAAGCCAGTTGTATACAAACTACAATTGAAATGTTAATGAAGTAGTCACAGGAGGTGGTTAAGAACTCGAATTGTCTAACATATCAGTCATTCAATACAATGTTAATTAGCCCAATAATGTTGGAAACTGTTGTTGATGTTATGTTATGGCATTTAATTGGTTGAGACAATATTCTGCCAGCTATGCCATCAGACCAGAGTTGGTCTCCCCAAGAAACAGTTGAGTTCAGCTGGACAATAAGATGCTGGACTCTATGCATGGCACATGCTTGCAATGAAAGAAACAAGACTGATTTTGAACTGTAATATTGCAATAAGGTGGAGCAGCCCGCATGGGGGGAGGGCACAGGCAAGGGAAGGGGGAACATCAGAGCCTATGAAACGTTGTTATAAAATGAAATGCAATATATATAAAGAAAAAGCAAAGTAACAGCATGATTAAAGATAGAGAGAGAGAATTTTATATCTATTGAGTTCACTTCTCAAATGACTACAGCAGTAGTAAGAGTGGGATTAGGCCAAAGATAGGACAAATGAACTCTGTGTAAATCTTCCATAAGGAAAAAGGAACTCAAGTATGGAATCTTCTGCCTCCTTGACATATTAGCAGGGGGATGAATTAGAAACATGGAATAGCCTGGACTCAAACCAGAAACTCTGATATTGGAGGCAGGGATCCTAAGCAATGCTTAACCTTCTGTTCCACAATGCCCATCCCAGTAAAAATATTTGTTAGGTGCATATTTTCCTAATTTGAAGGAAAATAAAAGCAAAACAAAAATCCCACAGGAAAAAAATGTCCACACACAAACTGACACAGAAAAGAGCTATTAGCACTGTTTCTTACTCTCTGTCTTCATCCAAACCAATTTTCTTCTGTGGTTCAGCTTTCTTCTTCTACCTATACATCAGATATTAAAGAGAGATGTACATGATTGTCATGGGAGTCACAGAACTGATTTGGAATTAGAAACAGCATGAGGTAATCTGCCTGAATGCCAAATGCATATGCTTTGGTAATACATACAATCAAAAGTATCTAGTTTATATATATGGCTGTGGCAGGTAACAAAATCATGGAGCAAGTTGCTTACAAATGGAAAATAGGACGTAAGAATCTAAGAATGTTACCTGTGTAGGCCAGATTGGTTGATAACTCATCACTAGTAAGTATTCTTCAGAAAGGAAAATAGGGGATCTGCCACAATGGGCTAGTAACTGAATCCTTGCCTTAAATGCACCAAGATTCCATATGCCAGTTCGTTTCCTGGCAACTTCACTTCCCATCCAATTCCCTGATTGTGGCCTGGGAAAGCAGTCAAGGATGGCCCAAAGGCATGGGACTCTGCACCCACATGGAAGACCCAAAAGAAGATCCTGGCTCCTGGCTTTGAATCAGCTCGGCTCTGGTAGTTGCGGCCACTTGGGGAGAGAACCAGCAGATCAAAGATGTTTCTGTTTGTAGCTCTCTCTGTAAATTCTTCAATAAAAATGAATAAATCTTTTTTTAAAAAAACATGAAAATAAGATCTCTAGAACAAAGGAACTGTTAGGAAAAAAAGACTCATATAACATGACAGAAGTAAAATCTAACACGTTATATCTGACTGTAACTTCACCTTAATTTTCCCGCATTTAGCATCTTATTGTAGTAGAGTGACAGAAAAAAAGATATTTAGGAAAGTTGAAGAAACTATTTTTTGAAACCAAGAATTCCCTCAAAAATCTTTTTATACGTTGACAGATTACTAAAAATTATACTAAACCTGCTTTAGATACCTTATAAGCCACACTCCTGATAGCTCATTTGCTTGAATTACTTTCTATAGGTGAACAGGGACACTAAACATTTGGCTTTACTCCAGAGATATGGATTGTAGCTTAGTCCCAGGGAAAACAGATTCTATTAAACTGCAGGATGAAATGAGTCTGTCTCTATGCATTTTGATGTATATTTGCTCAGCAATATTTGAGAAAGGATTTATCGTATCTAATTCAATGTTTCATCAAAAAATACTTCTCCACTAGAAAAGTATTTCAAAAAGTATGTCTAGTAAAAGTGAATAACAGACATCACTCTATATTACACACAAAAAAATCAATAGTAATATCTAAAATTTGGATCTAGAGAAAAAGAACTTGTGACACAAAAGAGTAGCTGAGAAAGAAATAGAAAAATATTTAAGATTCATAATAGCTACTAGTACTGTAATGAGGACATTGCAATTTTTAAAAGATTTATTTATTATTATTGCAAAGTCAGATATACACAGAGGAGAAGAGATAGAGAGGAAGATCTTCCATCTGCTGATTCACTCCCCAAATGACCGCAACAGCTTCTGCTGTGCCAACTCAAAGCCAGGAGCCAGGAGTTTCTTCTGGGTCTCCCACACGGGTACAGGGTCCCGAGGCTTTGGCTCATCCTCGACTGCTTTTCCAGGCCATAAGCAGGAAGCCAGATGGGAAGTGAGGCTGCCGGGATTAGAACTGGAGTCCATATGGGATCCCGGCCCAAGCAAGGCGAGGACTTTAGCTGCTACACCACCACACAGGGTCTGAGTACATTGAAATTTAAAGAAATGCACTCCATTTAAAGAGGGAAATTTGGTTATATGGACCCATATACACAATTATTTCTCAGGCTGCATGCTGGAACAGAGCAGGATAACATGTTGTTTTGCACAGCAGGACAATCCAATGCATGTGAAATTAAGCTTGACAGACAATAACTTACTTTAAGCCCCATACCTGGACTGGGTCCTCCTTAAAAAATGAGTCCACTGAGAACTCATTTTCCAAATCTCTGAAATAACGTATCTGATCTTATCTTCAGATTTTCATTCCATAGTATTTTGCTGTTGTTTAGGACACTGTGTTCTTGGATCCTCCCACTTTAAACAGAGAACTAAAAGCTGTCCTTTTGCCTACTCAAAGTTGATATCCATGAGAGTTCCTACATTTATCACCTATGTCCCAAGCTCTACCTTTTATGTTTTCTAGCTCCATGCCTCTCTGTATTTTTATGCCTCAGCTGTAACTCACATTTTTCCACTTCTTTATGACTTAGTCCAGATGCCCAGATTCTGACTTTTATCCACAGCAAACTCTAAAAACAATTTGATTGATTCATGGTACTTCTGAATTGTTTGAAGTTTTGTTCCTTATTTAAAGATTGTGCTAAGTTAAGCAGCCCCTATTTCTTTTTATTCCAATGGTTATTTGTAGGCCCCACAAATTCCATACCCTTCATTTTCTCAGTGACAAGGTGACACTTTTTACTAAATCTATGAATAGCTTATGAACATAAAACAAGCTCAGAAAATAACCAGAGATAATGATTTGGTAGAGGGAGGAAGTGAGAGGGGAGTTTTCTTTTTCCTTGCTTGTCATCGCGATGCTACTTTTTGGGTTTAGGTAATTGAGTTCAACAAGCCTCTGTTGAAAATATAAGCATAATTTAGGAGACTAACTTAGATTTGTGTAACACAACTTCATTTAAAATGCCACACATCAGTAATGTTTTAGTGACCTCTCCACTGAGAAAGCCCAAGGAACAAAGGATAAAAACATGAGTTGACAGAGAGCTAGAGTTAGAAGGAAGCAAGCAGAAAGATTTTAGTAGTATTACATCACAGAATATAGGATTTAGGATTATATTTCTTGCCTTGCCTTTCTCTATGAACACAATGAGTACATTCACTGCATGTTCCAAAAAGTCCTCCTGCAAACCTGAGAAATTCAAAAGTGTCATCATTCATCAAATTCAAATTTGGATGTTAGAGTTACATTCTTTCGTTTAGATTGCTTTAACTGGAAACACAAACATTTTATTGCCTTAAAAATCTACACTTAAAGAGGCCAGTTTGGTATCTTAGCCAGGCAAGCTGCTTCCTGGGATGCTAGCATCCCATATAGGTGCTGGCTCATATACTGGCTGTTCCACTACCTTAACAGTTTCCTGGCCAATGTGCCAGACCCGGCAGAGCTACACCTGTTGGCCTCATGTGAGCTGGATCAAGGAAAAACCAGGCTGGTTTGACTGTTTTGACTGGTACAAGCATAAATCTGAGTTGGTGTGGATTAGTTTGGGTCTGCTGCAACATCAGCTGACAGATACTAGCACAGGGCCAGGAAGGTTGGGAGCTAATTCTGTCAAGCCAAACTGCAGAACCACGTGGAGAGTGCATGATCCGGGAGTGGGCCCAGTAGGAAAACAGTAGGTGCCTACCTCCTGGGTTGCCACTCCATCTGGTGAGCAAAAGAACCAGGACTGGGGCAGGCATGGCTAGACAGAGTGGCATTCATCAGCAGGTGTGTGGGCTAGAGAGTGAGGCTGTTTGAGTTGAACTAGGCTTCAATGCCCCTTGACATGTATGAGAACCAAATGGGATGTGGGACAGACTGGACCAATATGCTGTACATACTGGCAAACACAGGAACCAGGGCAGGGGCTAGGTCTTTGGGGCGGGGGTTGGTGGGGTTGGATATTGCAGGTCACTCAGACTAGGCTGCAGCTCCCATTGATTTACATAAAGGTCAAGTGTGTGGTGGGCAGGATCAGGATGGGCTCTAACACCCACTGGTTTATGTAGAACACAGGGCTGGATGCAGAACTGACCCAGCAATTGCAATTACCAGCTTATGCACAGGCTGATTGGGGTGATGGTCTGTGTTGGACCCTGTACTGGCAATCACATCCAAGAATCTGGTCTGGGATCATTTCATATGAAATTTCTTTGGGGATCCCCCAATGGAATTGCCAGACTCATAACCCTAAACATAAAGAGAATTGCAGGTTCCATAGTCTGACCATGGAGTGTGTGTATCAAAGCTGAGCCTCCTCTGTAGCTCAGGTAGAGCAATAGACAGATGCACATGGAAGATATGGAAGTACATTGGAGCCTGTAGAAGATACCTGGTACTAGAACAGAGGACAGAACAAATTGATCAACTACCCCAGACATGTGTTGGCAGTGAAAATTTGGACAAAAAGGAGATGGTAAGGTGGACTACGTCAGCCAGTGAAGCGATTTCATTGTGATTGGAATGGTGAGATTGGCAGCAATTCAGAACCATTGAACTACCAAAACCACTTGAGCAGTGCCCTCAGAACATGTCCCACATCAAGGACACTGGAATGTTTGGAAGGGTGGATGTGCCTTCTCCCTTTGTATTTCTCCTTCCTCCAGATACAGGAAGGAAAAAAGAGAATGTGGCAACAATGGTCTTACCCACTTTCCTGTAGTCCTTGACCATTTGAGCACTAATCAACTATATAAAGATCATCAAAATAATAATAAAAAAGAGAGAGCAATGGTATATGACCATTTTCAATACATTTGTTCTAGATTTATTGGTCTTTGCTTTTATGAATTGGAATAATTAATTTTACTGGTCTGATCTATTAATGTATCTCTTTGTATTTCTTGTGTATTTTTGTACATAATATCACAGGGAAACAGTTCGCAAATTACGGTATTATTAAGCATTGAGACCTTAATTTGGTTTACATTTATAATTTATTACATTGTAAAAAAGAGCATAAGAGAGAGAGATTCAAGAGTTTCATTACACTACAAATTGAATGAGACAGACAGTTGTGCAGTTAGAAGATAAGCCAGTTAATATATAATCTTGTTGTGAACAAATAGGATGATGATACCCATTTTTACATGTCTCAAAAACAGATAATTTCTACTTGAGATCTAGGCCTGTAAATTAAAATTACACTAAAACACCTGTTCTCTCTTTCTACAAATACAAATGGATTTGATTCTTAATATTTAGAATACTTTTTTTCAAGTGCTGAACTGAGGTTTTGACAGGAAGATGAATTAAACCTAGAGTACCACAACATTCAAATGGTCTCCCGATCAATAACTTTAACAACCAGCATTACTTCCCACTGCTTATGATGTATGGACATCAGAACTAGCTTTCCAGAAGGCTGAATTTAACACTGCACATTTGTCTTATTTCATAAATGATTTTGTACTTAAAAATGTTAAATTTGTCTTTATACTCAGAAACTTAAGTATAATTCAGAAGAGTTAAAACTTAGAACAATGTATGCAAACAGAAATGAATGTAAACAAATTCTATGGTAGCTTACTTTAATCTTAAAAAAGCATGATAGAGGAGGATAAACAGAGGAGAACAAACGGGGAGAGAGAGAGAGAAAGAGAGAGAGACAAGACTGAAACACTGACAGGATATTCATTCATTGCATCACTCCCCAAAAGCTCACAAATAGCAGAATCGGCCTGGAGTTGAAGCTAGGCATGGTAATGGAATCTAGGTCTCCACACTTACATCGGAACACGATCATTTGAGCCATCACGGCTGTTTCCCAGTCTGTGTAGGAAGGAAGCTGGATTCAGGAGAGTCAGGTAAGAAACGAGGTAATCTGATGTGGGTACATCTGTTTCTTAAGTTATTGATCAACTTAATCCAAGCCAAATGTCTACCCCTAACTGGTACTCTACTGCTGTTTTTAAATTGTCATTGAAATTTATTTTGCTTAAAAAATAAGACTTTCTTTTTAATATTTTTATTGCTTGGCTGCTATTTTATTTTAGGGATTATAAATTTGAAATGGTTACATGCCATTATTGTGGAAATTATTATTTTTACAAGTATCAAGCCTTATTCCTTTCTAAAAAGTCACAATACTTGGGCCTGGCATGGTAGCCTAGTAAATAAAGTCCTGGCACCTTGCATATGCCAGGATCCTTTATGGGTGCAGGTTCGTATCCGGCTGCTCCACTTCCCTTCCAGCTCCCTCCTGTGGCCTGGGAAAGTAGTAGAGGATGGCCTAAAACCTTGGGACCCTGCACTGCTGAGGGAGACTCAGAAGAAGCTCTTGATTCCTAACTTTGGATCTGCTCAGTCCTGAGCATTGTAGCCACTTGGGGAGTGAATCAGTGGATGGAAGATTTTCCTCTCTGTCTCTCCTTCTCTCTGTAAATATGACTTTCCAACAAAAATAAATAAATCTTTTTTTTTTTTAAAAAAAAAAAGATTTAAAACTCAGATTTACAGAGAGAAGGAGAGACAGAGAGAATCTTCTGTCACTGACTCATTCCCCAAGTGGTCCCAGTGGTCAGAGCTGAGAAGATCTGAAGCCACGAGTCCGAAGCATCCTCTAGGTTTCCTATGTGGGTGCAGGGTCCCAAGGCCCTGGACCATCCTCAACTGTTTTCCTAGGCCATAAGCACAGAGCTAGAAGGGAAGTGGAGCAACTGAGATATGAACCGGTGCCCATATGGGATTCCAGCATGTGAGGACTTTCAGCTGCTAAGCTACCATGCTGTACCCAAATAAATAAGTGTTTAAAATACAGTCACAACACTTGCTTTCTGAAAATTTAAATGTCAATGATTACATAATTCTTTTTGCACTTTTAAATTAATCATTCTTTCAGCATGGGACAAAAGACAAGTTTATACAAGTTTGCAGCTTCTGACCAACAGAAATTATATACCCATTTGAAAACAACAGGAAACCACACAGGGAGGGAGAACTGAAGATCTGCCAAGGCAGAGTTTTAAAGCAATTGTTAAAAGAGCCCTTGGAAATTTTTCATGAGTTCATGGAATTGTTGAGCTAAAAAGAAAAGAAAAATCTGCAAGCAATAGAGGGACCACAGAGCTCTCACACAAGGCTTGGAAAAGCTTTCATTTTCATATAACCTGAAGAACTCCATATTTGAGAGAGCACTGAGTGTTGCTTCAGGATAGAGATCATTAGCACCTTTCTTAAAGAACCAAAGAACTTCCAAAATTTCCTATGAGGTAACTCAAGAATATAAAGAAGAATGGTAATACACACAGCATAGAAAAGCATACTGATTGGGTATATGCCATTCAATTTAAAACTGACAAGTCTCCCACACCCAGAACAACAGAGCAAGAAAGAATTTACTAAACATGTAAAAAAGCAGAGAACTACAATTCATAATAAAGAGACAGATACTCAGAACTAACATGATAGAGTTTGTAACATAGTCATTATGAAAGTTATTATAACTATACCCTGTATATTGAATGCATAGAAAAAAATGTAGATGCATTTTGGTAGACTGAGAACCACTCCAAAAAGTACCAAAAATGTCTAGGTATGAAATACAAAGATGTTTTACATGAAAAAAAAATGCTGTTGAAAAGATTGGTAATAAATTGGATAGAGCAGAAGAAAAAAATAAATGAAGACATTTGAAATATTTGAAGCCATAATAATCTAAATGTTTCTAGGTTTTGTGAGAATTTAAAAAAAAAAATCTGAGATATTCAATGAAATGAACACACAAGAAAACTAAACAAACTTATAGGTTACATTGCCATAAAATTGGTTAAAACCAGGGGTGAGCTTTTGTTGCATAGTTAAGATGGTACCTGGACTTCTGTATCCCCTGTTAGAGTACCTGAGTTAAGGTTTGGCTTCACTCCCTATTTTTTGTGAATGCACACACCGGGAGGCAGCAGTTGATAGCTCAAATAATTGAAAAGCGGCTACCCTTGTGGGTGATCTACATTGTCTTCTAAGATTCTCTGAAGCAGAACCCATAAGCTTCTGACTGGCCTAATTTAATCATAATTCTGAATATTACAATGTTTTCTAGTATTGACCTACCCAATGTTGTTATGGATTATTAGGAAATGACCTATTGTTGCAGCATTAATAATAGGAAATATAATATTGTCATCCTTTTTATATAAAAAGGTATGATTCTGACAGATCAAATAAATTTATCTATGTTCACTTATCTGTGTTCACTGAAGTACTATTCAAAATACTGGGAAACAAAAAACACCTAAAAAATCCATCAGTTGATGAATGGATAAATACATATAATAGAAAATAATAATAAAAGAATATATAACATATATAATAGACTATAGCACAAAGGTAAAATATCAGGAAATATTATCTTTCATTGGCACATAGTCATATCAGGTGCAATTTTTATGACAGCATGATTTCAAGGAGATCTAAGAAACTGACTTAATATGGAAAAGACAGCTAAAGGAACTTGTAATCATCAGCTAATATGATATTTCAGGAATCCTATAGAGGACTCTGTCTTGGGTAAAAAGTGGAATCATATAAAAAAATCTTTGTAATTCTAAGGGCCTATTACATTGTCTACTATTTAGTTGAAAAATTCATTATTTCAGTTCCCTAATTTTCATCTTCCTGTCCCAAAAGTATTTCTTTTATTCAAAAGTCATCTTTATTTATATTCTTGATCATATTTTATTGTATTCATAAGTGCTTCAGGAATTAAAGCATATTCCAGATATTAAGTGAAATCTTGATAATATGAAATCAATGGGGGTCTTATGCTTCATTAAAACTTAAGCTTTATTAAAATTTTCAAGCTCCATTAAACTTAGTTAAGCTTCATTAAATGAAGATTTTGCTCTCTTAAACCAACAGCAGAATAACTAATATTTGAAACTTATTTTTATGCTTTCAGGCTCAAAAGACTAGGTGCACTGGTTAAGCATCAGATGACTAGGCACACTGGTTAAGCATCAAAAGCTAATTAACTTGGGATCATTTACCACCTTTTATTCATAGCTTATAGAACATTTAAGTTGTTGAATCAATATGTATTCCATTAAATAGTTTTAAACATCGTTAAATTTTGTGAAGCATCATTAGTCTGATTAATTACCATAAAGGCAGTAAACATAGCTACCCACAACTCAGTTTTAAGATAAATTGTTGTTTAGTTTAGAAAAATCCATTAAACTTATGAGTAACTAGCATTAATATTTATCTCCCTTTAGAATTAGCTTGTTATCCCCATGTAGAGCTAACGAAACTGAAGTTGTACATGCTTTTTATGTCAGTCTAAACAATCTATGTCAAAGAGGCTCACTTAAAATCTAATCCTTTGCTCATGACTCTAAATTTATACCTAAAATTATTTATCAATAAATAAAGGAATCGAGAATGAATGGATATATTTCTATATACGTAATTATTTGTCACCCAGTAGAAGAAAATAAACAGTAAAAAGCACTTAAAGCAACACAGTCATTTTTGTGGATCAATTTGTGGATATTTTGTGGGTTATAATACATTATTTCTGTATCTTAACATTATATGAATTAATACTGAAGGTTGTGCACCCTTCAGAAAGTTAAATTTTCTTACCAAATTACTTCTACACTATCTCTGTCTCCTTTTAGTTAAATAAATGTAGAAATTCAAGTGAGGTGTTAGAAAATGGAAATTAAATTTTGAAAGATGATAAAACATGACATTCATTGATTTCTTTAAAACTTATATATAAAGGGGGAGTGCTTCTCTCTCATGTGCAAGTTTATCATTCAGCAACACCCAAGTCATGATGGACAGTGAGCTAGGTCACTTAAGCTCCATGGCCAGCTTCCCCCACATTGCCTTGGCATTCCAAGAGCTGTGCCAGAAAAGGTATGTTCTTTTCAAATCATTGTACTCTCGCTCTTTTATAACTTTCCCTGTGTTCCAAACATAATCTCTTCCACTGCCACCTTCATTGACAGTGAGTATGGTAGCTAAGAAGGCCTGTTTGGTAGAATAACATACAGTGTAGCCTGTGCCTGGTATAAAGTCTGCTCTCTACACAGACCCCTTTCAAGATGAATCAGACCACTATGCCCAAATATGTTTTCTCCGTTCAGCATTAAACTTCTTTCCTTATAGGATATGGTGTAAATTGCCTCTCATTTGGGGCAGTGCCAGTCTATGTCCCAGTGTCCTGAACTGCTACAGAGTTCATACAACATTTTCTTGCATTTAATATCTTACAAGCTAGTTAGAGTATATTATATGGTGTCACCAGGCTGAAGTCACATAATCTCATCAGCACAACCAAACATTTTATATTTTGAAGAACAAGGTATAATCAAGGTCCATCTGGAGTATAGGGTGATGAGCAGCCGAAGAATGGACATCCCTGAGATAAGACAATCAAGGCATTTTGCTGTTTCTGAGTGTAATTTTCTTTGTTTATATGATTCTTAAGAAAATTGAATTATATCAGAATTTACTAATTTTCTTCTCCAAAATTTAAATTTCTCCACCTCCATCAGAGTTAGCACAACTTCCTAATTAGGTTTATGGCAATTTGCAATCATTTTTTGACTTTTGTAACAGTTTAAAAACTAAAGTAATAGGGCATGATAAAGTAAATTAGTCACCCCTCAATTGTCCAGTGATGCTGATTGTATTAGAGCGCTGCTTTTTAAAGTTGTGTTTTTGATTCAGGGTGTGCCTTACTGGCCTTCACTTTATACCTCTACCACAATGACCATCACATCACCGGAGAAATCCTAGGGATTCTTCTGGCTGCTAGGAATATATTCTGGGATAAAAAAACAAAAGAACCATAGAATATAGTGCTTGTTCCAATGACTGCACTGTGTGAGGATGTAAACCGCTTAGCCATCTTTAACTAATCACTAATGCTACTAAGTCAGACCAGTGAATCCTAATGGCATTTGGGTTCTCCATGAATTAGCTTCAGTTTTGAGTCAATCTTAAACAATTCATACAAGGTCTAAGCCCACCTCCTTCCCTAACAATTATTGCAAGATCTAAATCTGTCTCTTTCCCTAAGGCTTTTTAAAATAAATTTTATTTTGAATTTTGAATTATGTGGTATGATTTTGTGTAGGCTGGGATTCCCTCCCTTCAACTCCCATCCCCCGACAGATTTTTCCCCATTTTACTACAATGGTATAGTTCTTCATAAGGAATCATTATTCTATCAGTCTCTTACTGAAGTGTACCCCAACATTGTTGGTACAGACAATGTCAGACAGTCCAGCATCCCATGGTCTACACATGTCTAACAGTTTCATTGGGAATCCATCTTCCTTCTGGAAGCAGGGATGCATGTTTCTGTTGGTTACTGAGTGGTGTGCTTTTTCTTTTCCCATAAGACTTAACTATAAAGTAAAATATTCTACGCTAATTAAATGTCATTAGTGAGAAGTTAATTTAATCCAAGGGACTGAATCTAAAATGCAAGTAATTATATGTCATTTTTCTACCATATAAGCTGAGGAATTAGTTATGTAATAATCATATCAAAATGGATCTCCTATAATTATGTGAGAGATGGACATAAAATGACATATTAATGTGAGACTGATCTTGGGAGGTATTTCTGTCCAATATTCTCCCCAATCTGAGGTCCTTTATGTTCCATGAGAATCCCGAGGAAAGAAGGTACTGAAGGTAAAGAAAGAATTAAGAATTGTACAAAATGACGACTATAGGTCCAGTGGAATTTACCTAAATGCCTGACCCTCACACTACTTAACTTGAACATTTTAGAGCACAAATTCTCTGTGTGGCTCCCAAAAACCACAACTATCTGTTTGACTTCTTGGAAACTCAGATTACAAAGTCAAAAAATCTTTAACTGTTTTATTGTTTCCTTTTTAAACTGATTTTGACAGGTGAAATGGGGAGGGAGGAATAGAAAAAGGAAGAGAGAGAGAGAGAGAGAGAGAGAGAGAGAGAGAGAGCACTCCTGTCCAGCAATTCCCTTTCCAAATACCCACGATGGCCTTGGACAGATCGGAAAAGGAGAAGCCAGGAGCCAGGAACTCAACCCAGGTCTCCCCAGGGAGTTGCAGGAACCCAGTAACTTGACATATTACCATTGATTTCCAGGTCTGTGTTACCTGCAAGCTGGAATCTGGAAATGAATCAAGTATTAAACCAGTTGTTCTCTATGGAACATGAACATTTTACTACTGATTCAACACAGCTCCTTCTATAGATTTTAATTTAAAAAATTCATTCAAACTTGGCAAGTCTTCCAAACCTTGCTTAGGAATGCTATATGTATACATTTTCAATATCCTCATAAAACTAAAATAATTCAATCTGGTACAGTTACCTCACTACTTCTATAATAACAAAAAACTACATTCAGTGTCATATTGCACAGGAAAAAAACAGATGTTACTTTTAATCAGCTATAGAAATATCAAACTGAATATCAATCCACTAAGATTTTTACCTCTCAGAATGTGGAAAAATTAATAATCATAAATAGTATACATTATATTTTGGGTGTTCTGGCAAAAAAAGGATGTATGTCTTTGAATAAATGGAAATACTGAATAAAAATTTTGCTATATAAGAATGCCTTCTTATTTCATCCTCTAACCTGAAATGTTTACCCTTAAATTAGAATCACCTAAACAAATATAACTTAAGCAAACTGATTTCATTAACATCTAAGAATGATTTATGATTAGGATATGAATTATTCATATATAAATGTTTTCTGACAATAAAGAAAATGTGCACAATTTGTCACATAAGCAAGGTAAATTCTTCATAAGATAAACATGCTCAGCAAATTATTTTCTCATAAAGCAAAAGTAAAATTAAGCTGAACCCTTGCTGACTATAAAAAATACAAATTAGAAAGACCCAGATTAGTTTTTCCTTTTGTCTTAAAAACAATGTTTTTTTAATATCCATATATTTGCATATAAATTGTTCTTTAAGATATCTTTAATATTTGAATTTATAGACTTCTGAAAATACACCAACTGTTAAGAGCTGCAATTAAAATACATCTATAGATTGAAAAATTGCTTCTCCTAACACCACATCAATGAGTTTCATATTAAATTTTCTTTGTTTATACTTTCCAATGATATTTTTTCTAATGTAAGGCATAACAGAGTGAGTGCAAATCAACCCATATTTATTTTTGCTTCTATACCACGTTGAAAGCAAATATCTGGCAGTCAGAAGTGACCTAACAATTACACAGGTGAGACAAGAAGTAGACTACCATACTTCCCTTAATTTCCTTTCCCTTTTCTGACTCTGCATTTGGGTCAAAGCCAAATGCATCTATACTAAAACAAAAAGCATATGATAAGCAGAATGAAAAAATGATGGAAAAGTGAAATTACATGCTTCCTCATATTTTGGGGTAGAGCTTCCACAACTGCCTGAGAAGATTTAGGAGATGACACATAGTATTATTTTTTGAACCCAAAAGTTATGTGCAAATCTTAACTCCTGTGAACATGACCTAACTTGGACCTATGGTGGTGGAGTCAACCCAAATCCTACTTCACCAGTATGTTTATGAGAAAATACATGAAGTCTCACAAGAAAAATGTCATATGACAATGCAAGTATACATTGAAATTGCCTATCTAAAAGTTTAAGGAGTTTGCAACACTAGACTCAAGAGCACAAAATGGAACAGATCCTTTTCCTGAGCCTTCAAACAAAATATAACCTTCATGACACCTGCTAACTTTGAGAACTGTGAGAGTATACATTTTCGTTGTTTTAAGCTGTTTAATTTTTGGTAACCTGATGCAGCAGCTCTAGGAAACTAGAAATCTGAATGTCCATAAGAGGCAATTCCTTCTAAGACAAAAGAACTTTTAATACAATGAATTTGTTACTGGAATGACAATGAATACATCATCAGCTGTTCACATACCTTCATGAAAATGAATTTTTTGAAGTTAATTAAAACAGGACACACTTTTGTTGAAGAGCAGAAATTCATCACATGGAATAGAAAAAAATTTTAATACTGTAATATTCTACTTTCTATTCATGTATTACTGAGAATAATAAATTGCTCAATAAATTTAAATTAGTTAACATGTAATATAATCAATACAAATGATATGATGGTATAGGACTATTTATGTTAAGAATGAACCAAGTAAAAACTGGAATCTTTTGGAATAATTTTATCTGATTCGTCATAAAGTTTTATTGAGGTCTTGTGGTGGTTTATATCAGATTAAACAAAAAACCCTGAAGATAAAAAAATACTCTTGTACTTTTAATAAAACAGAATCCACAAATATTATTTTAATATTTTGTAAAGTAATTTTGTATAATATTCATTTGCCTTGCTATCCAAATAACAAATAATCTGGAAAAACTATTAAGGCATTCTCAAATACAAACCTTTTTTATGGTTTTGCAAATTAATCACATTACAAAAAATTTCAGTCCATTGTACTACTGCACAGATTAAAATGTTTTAATGTTCATAAAATTCTCATTTCCTTTCATAAACGATCCTATAATTCACAGTACTAAGTAAAAGTTAAATATATGTAAGTGACAAACACACACATCTGAGGGCTACCATAAGTAAATTGTGACATTAAAAATCCAGAAATTTATTATATAATTTATTCAAATATCAGAAGTTATTATAAACTTAAAATGGCCAAAAAATTACTCTTTCAGTGCAGTGCTGTCCTTAATGATCTGTAAGTTACGCAATTTTAGTTCTCTAGGTACAATACCGTTTGTCTAGTCATTAAATAGCCCTGAGGATTATGATTTACAAAACTGTTAGGCATAAGCAGTTACGTATTCAACTCAAATCTTATTCTAACTTTGTTTAATTCTGTGTGTGTGTGTGTGTGTGTGTGTGTGTGTGTGTGTGTGTGTGTGTGTGTGTGTGTGTGTGAGAGACAGAGAGAGAGACAGAGACAGAGAGAGAGACAGAGACAGACAGAGAAAGGTGGGGGAGAGAAAGGAAAAGAGGAAAAGAGCGGAAATGGAAGACAAACTGCTGCCATCTGCTGGTGCACTCCTCAAATAACCACATCCAGCCGGCCTGGGCCAAGGCCACAGCCAGGAGACAGGAATACCATCCAGGTCTCCCCTGCAGGAGGCAGGAAGCTGATTACTTGGATCATCATCAGCACCTGCATTAGCAGGGAGCTTGAGTCGGGACCCACAGCTGCGATTCAAACCAAGGTATTTCAATGTGGGATTACCCAAGAATCTAGTGTCCTTACTCCTACTTCTTGAATGATCTTATCACCACTTAGATGATTGGGTTTTTTACTGAGTTCTATAAGTGGTAGACAACCTTTTCCATTGTATCAAAATCGTGTTTTTCAACTTGCTTTGTCTGTCACCTGTGATGTTTAAAGGGACTCGCAACTGCTTTCAGGACAGGCATTTCATGGGCTTGAGTTAGCCTCTAGAGTCAACTCCCAGTGTAATTCAACTTTAACTTTTTTGACATGCTAGAATTACTCCCACAACTGTTTTTAATCTTTGCTTCTGGTTCATCTATTGCTATTTTTCATTCCTTACTTATGACAGGAATGTGTAGATATTTGTTTCTGTATTCTAACCGTTTGATGATCTCCGTCTTTTGGCTGACATTCTTTCTGTTGGTGGTTATGTGAGATGGCACAGAATTTGGTTTGATAGTCTATTTTTTGCTCCTGTTTCTGAGCTCAACACAATTAAAGTTTCATTTTCCTTTGGAAAGAGAATAGCTCCTTGATCTCTAAATTGTTGTGCTTTCTTTTTTTTTAAACTTTCATCTCTTGGTGGAGTTGTAGAATTGGAATTATGAATTCTTTGTGCTTATATTTTTAAAAAGTATTTTTGGAAAAATTTAAAGTATTTTCCCATCTCTAGCAACTGTTAGTAGTTTCCATTACAATGTCTTTTAAATTAACAGAGCTCTTCTCTGACATATGAAGGAATGATGTGTGTTGTTTCAGATAACAGGAAAAACCTTGCCTTAATATTTAATATCTTGATTTCATAATATTTTAAGACGTGTAATCCTACCCATAAAGATCATAATCCTTCTTACACATATTGTTAGTTCAGGAACACTGAAAAAATAAAATGAAAAATCTAACAAAAGAACATTATAATTTTCATATAAAAGAAAAAGATTTGTATGTTTCTCATTTATGAGTGTTAACTACAAAATGTTTCTGCTTGTTATAAAATTTAGACTTGTTTCTTTAAGAAGTGGCTAATGAATATGCACTAGTTTTACTGAGTTTCTAATTAAATAAGCTGATATTTCTGCAAGACTCTTCAAGCTTTGGAAAACTGTCATTTTTCCAAATGAGTTGAATCAAAATACTGGCAGTAGTTTTTATGTAGCACTGACTATGTTTTATATTTTTAACTTCAACACAATGTCAGCATTACTTGGTAATTTAACATCTTTGTCCAACAATAAATGAATCAGTGGATTATTTTTCTGCACCTCGAAAATGATTACTTGAGTATTGAACCAGTTCATTTGGCACAAACTGGAAATTTCACACATTTCTTTTGTCTTATATGTTATGTAGTGGAACTACTGTTGAATAATCTTTATGAAAGTATTTATTGTTGATGTAACTTTCAGGAGAATAAGACGATGTAGCGACAAAGTTCACTTACGCGTACTGCTGTCCCTCAGGTACTGCAGGTGACTGGTTTCAGGAACCCCCCAGATACAATCCACTATGAATGCTCAAGTCTGTTACGTGAGATAATATCATATTTGGATATAGCCTTTGTACACCCTTCC
Source organism: Ochotona curzoniae (assembly GCF_017591425.1). NCBI lineage: Eukaryota > Metazoa > Chordata > Mammalia > Lagomorpha > Ochotonidae > Ochotona > Ochotona curzoniae. The sequence goes on from NW_024465369.1 coordinate 28,895,669, forward strand.
ATATACTTTAAATTACCTCCAGATCATTTACATATAATTCCATATACCAGGTAAATGCTATAGAATTAGTTATATGCCATATTGTTTTACAATATTATGAGAAGAAATAGTCTGCATATGTTCAACACAGGTAAAATTTTTCAAAGAAGGGTTTTAATCTGAGACGGGTTGAACTCTAGTATACAGAATGCATGCATATAAAGGACCAGTTCTACACCATATTTTGAAACATGCTAGAAACATGCTTACATAGGATGAGTGGCTTTTATTTTCTGCCTCTTAGGCAACTGAAATTTTTATTTTGGTGAGGAAGTATGATTAATACCTTTGAGTACCAATATGAAAGGAATAACAATGACATAAATATTAGGAGTAATATTGAAAGGAATATTGTCAAACTTTTGACATCAAAAGTTTGATGCATTTATCATATTAACATATATTAATATATTCTCTTTATGAAAAATGATAGACAGTTCTTAGTTTTAATGAAACATAACAAAGGTTATTTTTTACCTTTCACACTTCGTGTTCATTAGAAGAGGTTCCTTGTATTTCCAGCCCAATCTTTTGTTCCTTGTGCTGACTGTATCATGGCCTCAATTTCTGATTTTTTCTGTTTGTGAATGTGATAACTTTCCTTAAAAATCATGCTGCCTTCTTCTACATTTAGTTAAAATAATGATCCAACTGTGTTCCACTAGAACAAGAACAATTTTGTGTTTTTCCTGTTCCCTCCCACCTTTTATCTAAAGAACATTCCATCTGGTCATGTACCCAAGATAAGAGTTAGGAGGAGAACTGAGAAGGATGAAGAAAGATACCAGAAATGAAACTGCCACTTAAGAAAATAACACAAACTTATGTTGTGTGAATTTACAACTATTCTGCAATAAAACATTGAAAAATCAAAACAAAACAAAAAAATTTGTTAGCAGTAATATTGACCATCACTACCCTTGCTAATTCCTTGGCAGCTAAAAGTAGAAGACAGGTAAAACATGATAGTGTAGAGGGTAAAGCCATCACCTGCTTTGGATATCAACTCAAATCCCATATGCTGGATTTCTGATTCAGCTTTACGCTAATGCATCTGGAAAAGTAGCAGGAGATGGCCTTGGTGCTTGAGCCCCTGCAAACACATGGGAGACCCAAAAGAAGCTCCTGGAGCCTGGCTTCAACATGACCTAGGTCGGGCTGTTAGATTTGGGGAGTGATTCCATGGATAAATGATTTAGTCATATTCATTCTCTTTCTCCTCTTTTCAATTCCATCTTCCCCTGTCTTTCATTCTTTCAAATAAAACACATAGCGTCCAGCATGATGGCTGATTGGCTATTTCTCCACTTCCAAGCACTGGCATCTGATTCAGGTAGAAGTTCATGTCCTGGATACTCCACTTCCTATCCAACTCCCTGCTTGTAGCCTGGAGAAGCAGCAGAGGATGGCCCAAAGCCTTGGGACCCTGTACCCATGTGAGAGACCTGGAGCAGATTTCTGGATTTAGATTAGCTCAGCTTGAACCCTTGCAGCCATTTGGGAAGTAAACCAGTAGATGAAAGATCTTTCTGTCTCTCCTTCTCTCTATAAAAATCTGCCTTTCCAACAAAAATTAATAGGTCTTTAAAATTTTTTAAAATAAAACTCATACATGTTAACAGTAAAATAAAGTTCTATTGAAAGAGCAGTACCCAAAATCTCATCATAAACAGATGGTTCTGTCTGTGGCACAATCTGCAGAGCAGCACCGGTGTCTGGTTCACCATAATTCAGACTCAAGCAAGAAACTAATAACTCCTATGTATTTAAATACAGAAATTACTGAAAGAAGAAGACATAGAAGGAGAAGACATAAAAGGAGAAGGAAGAGGGAGGGAAGGAGGGAAAGAGAGAGAGAATAAATACAAAAATCTTGCATCCACTGGTTCACCGCCCCACCCCACCCCCACCCCGCCCCAGATTACTGCAGTGCCCAGAACTGGCTCAGGTTAAAACCAGGATCCAGGAGATTCATCCAGGTTACTGACATGAGCACAGGGGTCCAAACACTTGGAAAAATATTTCACTGCTGTCCTGGATACTGAGGCATGAACCAATACAGATCTGGGATGATGAGTCATGGGCAGTGATTTTTAAAATTTTTACTTTTAATTATTTTTACATAGTTGGTTTTTATTTTTAATTATTTTTACAAGGTGAGGGAGATCATAATTTCTACTTTCTCTTGTTTTTCCTTCTTGTTTCTTGGGGAAGGTGGAAGACAAGGAGAGAAGCCAAACCTAGCCTTTCAAATGCCTCTGCACCCCAGAATGGAAGGAAGCAACCAGACACCACCCCAGGGTCTTCGATGTGGGGTATGCTCTGAGGGTCCTGCTTATGTGGTTTTGATGGTTCTACAATTCCAAATTACTGATGAGCTCACAACTTCAGGCATGATTAAACCACTCCAGAATCCACTGATTGACATAGCCCATCTTAGAGTTTCCATTTGCCCAGGAGACCCACTGATGGACAGTGATTTTTACCTGCCACCCACAACTCCTGCTCCAACTTACTGTTTTGTTCTCAAGCTTCAACTAAAAATTCAGAAAAAATAAAAATTTCTGCTGCTTTTTCGTGTACATTAGCAAAGGGCTGGATTGAAAGTGGCACTGCCAGAATTTGAACCAGTGCCCATATGGGAGCTGGCACTCCTAATTGGTGCTTTAATCCACTATGCTACAGAACCAGCCCCTCAACATGAATATTTTCTGGACACGAACATACCAACCATAGTGCACCCATGTGTTCTATGCTAATTTTACTATTACCATGCTAATTTTGTCCATTTCATTCACTGAAAAATTCTTCAAGAAACAGCTATTACTCTGTTATAGAAATACTTACAAAAGGGGCCAGAATTGTTGCAGAGAATTAAGCTACCATTTTGTTTTTCTTTCTGATTTTTCATTGTTTTATGACACAGTTCCATTGGCCTCGGGATTTCCCCTTCCCCCTTCCAAACTCACCCCCAACACTGAGTTCCCACACGTCATTAAAACAGTATAGTTCTTCATAAACAGTCATAAGTCCATCATTGAGGACATGGACTCCAGCAGCCCATTGTCAAGACCCATCCAACAGTTTCACTGGGAGTCCATCCTCAATTTGGAAGCAGAGATGCACACTGCACCGTATCCTCTGGACATGCCAGTTTCCATTACACAGTCACCATAAATCCCCCAAGTGAAAAGCCACAAACAGAATCAACAACAGGAACAAAAACAGAAATTTACAATGCTATGCAGTGAAGCAACATGCCACTGGATATGACAGTCTCCATTACACAGTTATTCTACATTCCCTTAAATGAAAAGCCACAAAACAAAATCAACAACAGGAAGAAAATTTACAATGCCTTGAAGATAAATAACATTCTACTGAATGACTAATGTGTCATTGAAGAAATGAAGATGAAAAGAAAGAATCATTCTATGTTTTAAAAAACAATTTAATGTAAACTAAATATGTCAAGAAAGAATTGGTGATTTTGAAAAATTTAAATTAAAAGGGGAAGAGATATGTACTCAAAGATTGGAAAAACTTAATATCCATCCAAACCAAAACAGTTTGAGAGTATGTGTAATCTTCATGAAATTTCCCATGGCACTTTTACATAAATAGAAAAAAATCCTAAAATTTCATAGAACCACAAAAGGCTATCAATATCCAAAATAATCTTAACCAGAAGAACAAAATGAGATTTATCACTCTACCTAATAATAAAGTCAAATGAGAGCTGGCATTTGGCACAGCAGCTAAGACACAGCTTGGGATGTCAACATTCCGTATCAGAGGGCCTAGGGTCAAGTCCCCACTCATCTATTGATCCATCCATCTTCTTGCTAATTTGCCCCTCTGAAGCAATCCATGACTGTTCAAGAACTGTGATATTTGTGGGAGATCTGACTGGAGTTTTGAGCTTCTAGCTTCTTCCTGCCCCAGCCTCTGATTCTGTAATGAGGTAGGGACTCTTTTCTCATTGTATCTCTCTAACTCTATTATTCTGCCTTTCCAAGAAACAAAAACAACAAAAAAATTTAGAATCTATCTTATGTTATTCATTAAAACCACACGATACTAGAATAAAACAGGCACATATACCAACTAAACAGAACAAAGTCCAAAAAACTCATGCATTTGTGATCAGCTGAATGTCAACAAAGATGCCAAGTACACTGTGCTCTGTACATGGCATTAGAAAAACTGGATATCCATTTGAAGAAGAACTAAATTGCACCCTTAAATGCAAAAGTCAAATAAATATGATATTTAAATGTAAGTAAACTTGAAAACTGTTGGGAGAAAACATTACAAATTTTGCAACATCAGTTTAGGCAATATTGTTTTCTAGAAATAGCCCCCAAAACACAGGCAACAAAGTAAGAATTGACAAATGAGAGACTTTGAAAAATTTCTGTTTGGCAAAGAAAAACTTATCAACAGAGCTGAAAAATATGTAAAAATTGGATAACATAGTTTAAAACTATATATCTGATAAATTATTAAAATGGGCAAAGGTCCAGACACTTCAAACAAATTTAAAAAATGGCCAAAAAGATACTCAATATCACTATAATCCCCAAGAACATCCATATTATCAGTACACTGAGGTGTCACCTCAAACATATTAGAATGTCTACTATCAAATAACAGTTGGTAAGGATATGCAGAAAATAGAACTCTTGCATGCCATCATATGGCCATCATGAAAAACTATATTGCTGATTAAAAAAAATTAAAGAAGCTATCAAATGTGCCAATATACTAATGGTTATACAAAAGTTATAAAAATCAGGATGTTGAAGAGACATTTGCATTCATATGCTCACTGGAGCATAATTCACAATAGTCAGAAAATAGAACCTTCCTGCTTCTCAATGAATAAGCTGATACCGAAAATGCAGAACATTCATTGTGCTAAATAAAACAAACCAAGCAGAGAAAAGCAAGTATTGCACAGTCCCATTTATTTTAGAACTCTACAAAGTTCATAATCATGGAAGAGAAGAGTAGAATGCTGGTGTCCATAGCTTAGGTTGCAGAGTAGAATTAATGAGAGGTTCAAAGAACACAAAGTTTGCTAGATAGGAAGAAAAGATTGAAGACTGTATTGTACAACATGGTGACTATAATAAATAAGGTTCTCTACACTGGCAAATTGCTAGTGGCATGGTTTTTGGAGTGATATTACCACAGAAAAGTAAATAAGGTGATAAGCTCAACTCAGTTATTCATATCCACATGTCAATACATATAATAGGCCAATATAAGTAAAATTGGACCAATTGCTAAACATTAATAAAAACTTAGGACATATGGAAGAGAAATAAAGTGTACCAAGCAGCTGTCATATATATCCACTAAATTTTGAAAAATAATAGAATGAGGAGGAGGTGATAAGGAGATGATGGCTCAAAATCTACAAAATTGTAATAGACCTATCTACACATTGACAAAAATGTACAATCAACATACAGTAGAATTTCATACTGCTGAAAATGTTAAGATGGACAGCATTTCAAAGTCAAAATGCAGGCTTTCTATGCAGAAATAAAAGTAGGCTGCATCTGAATAGTATGCATATCAGACAAAAATAAGATCTTCAGACAAGGAAAAACATCTGCCCATATGCATCTATATACAGATTATTTTGCTGTATATTATACACATAACCAACGATCTCACCACTCTCAAGACAGAATAAAATTGGGACCTCTTTTTAAAAGGAAAACAAAGCCATTAGCAAAGGGAATCTTCTTAAAACACAGCATCCTCAGGAAAAAGCCATGATGTAAATCATAATAATTTAAAGCAATTCTATTGATTTAAGCATTAGACTCCTAGGAGAAGCTAGGCATTTGGAATATTTACAATACAGGATGTTAAGCAAAATACTGCCTTCCCATTAATCAATTAAAAATAAATCTTGAAGATATTTTTTGCATGATTGAAAATAATAAACTTCCCATGCTATATTTTTTTGCCAATTAATGTCAATGATAAGAACATCCCACACTTTCTTTTCTCTTGAAAAAACATTTATTTGAAAGTCAGAGTGACAAAGAAAGAGAAGGAGAAACAGTGAGAAAGTGACAAAGACCTTCCATATACTGAATCGTTCCCACAAAAGCCTGCAAAATCTGGGACTGGGCCAGGCTGAAACCATGAGCCAAAAAGTCCATCTGGGTCTTTTACTTTGGAGGCAGGAACCCAAATACTTGGGCCATCATTTGCTGCCCTCCCAGCAATATTATTAAGAAGCTGGATTGGGGCCTGGCAGCGTGGCCTAGCGGCTGAAGTCCTCACCTTGAGCGTACCGGTCTCCCATATGGCTGCCAGTTCATGTCCCAGCTGCTCTGCTTCCCATCCATCTCCCTCTGCTTGTAGCCTGGGAAAGCAGCTGAGGATGGCCCAAAGCTTTGGGACCCTGCATCCGCATAGGAGACCCGGAAGAGGTCCCTGGTTCCTAGCTTTGGGTTGGCGCAGCACCAGCCATTGCACTCACTTGGGGAGTGAATCATCAGATGGAAGATCTTCCTCTTTGTCTCTCCTCCTCCCTGTATATCTGACTTTATAATAAAAATAACTAAATCTTAAAAAAAAAAAAGCTGGATTGGAAATGGAACAGCTGGGACTGGAACCAGGCACTCAGGTATGAAATATAGGCATTCTGAACTGAGGTTAAATTTCTGTGCTACATCTGCCCCTTGAATTGCTTATGTAATTATTTGCTAGCATAATTAAAGCTTTAGAAAACTAATTCAGAATGTGACTGATTTTGTGTGTGTTTGTGTGTGACTGATTTTTAAGATAACACCCATTCATTAGATTTCCTGTACCTTTTTCTGATTTAACAAATTACAATTTTTGGAATTTAACCACAAGGGTAATTGACTTCTTTTAAACAAAAGCTATAATTTTCATTTCCTTTTTAAAAATATGTATATACAGTACTATAATATTTATTAGTTGCAATTGTATATGATCTTTATTATCATCCAGCAATTTTAAACAAATAAAATGAGCATGTATCTTAATTGTTTCTCTTTCACCTATTCACAAACTGTCATCAGCATGATACTATGTCAGGAAGAAAAATATCTCCAAGCAGAAGAAATGGGCTTCTAGAAACAGAATGAACAACATACAAAACATTTTGATAAATTTAACTAAAAGACTATAAAGTAAAATGGCAAATATGCACACATTTTAGATAGTTTGGGAGAAGAGGTGGAGGTACAGTAAAAATTAAAACTTTTCATAGGACTGGGACTGTTTCCCACTTTACTTTGGAATGCAATACCAATTGCCAATGGTATTTTTATTACCATAATAAATATAATATGTTAGACCCCATCCCTGAGTACTGAGGTGATATGGGGAGCTGGGTGAGGCATTCCCCATTATCTCCACCCCCCTTCCCTCAGATATAGGAAGAAGAAAAAGAAAATTTGGAAACAATGGTCTTACCCACTTTCCCTTAATCCTCAACTCTTCCTACCCTAATAAGCTATGTAAACATCATCAAAAATCAAATTTAAAAATAAAGTGAAAATTAGGCCAATTAGTATTAATCATTAGTATAAATTATTTATTACTGATACCCATTAATGCAACAAAAGGGGGGGCAGACAATTGACCCAGTAATAAAGTCACTACTTGTGATGCGTGCACCTCTTATGAGAGTGCCCAGTCGAAGACCCAGTTCTACTTCCAATTCTACCATCCTGATAGTGTGTAACCTGGTAGGCAGTGGGTTATGATTCAATTAGTTGGGTCCCAACTCCTCATAAACCTGTAATCAAAGGCTCCCGCCTTGGTCTGTCCACCCTTGGCTATTGCAAGCATTTGGGGAGTCAGCTAGCAGATGAGAGATTTATGACTCTGTTTTCAAGTAATTAAATCTTAAGATTTATTTGCTTTTATTGGGAAGGCAAATATGCAGAGAGAAGGAGAGAAAGAAAGATCCTCATCTGCTGGTTCACCCCCAAGTGTCCACAATGGCCAGAACTAAACCAATCCAAAGCCAGAAACCTGGAGCTTCTTCCAGGTCTCCAATGTGAATGCAAGATCCCAAGGCTTTTGGGCCATCTCTACTGCTTTCCCAGGCCACAAGTAGGGAGCTGGAAGGGAAATGGAACAGCTGGGACACAAACTGCTGACCATTTGGGTCCTAGCGCATGCGAGGTGAGGACTTAATTTCACTAGGCTACCATTCCAGAACCCTCAAATATTCAATTTTGAATATTTTAAAAGAACATATAAGAAAGACTATCATATGTATATGATATATGTGCAATATATATGCTAAAACATAAAATATTGCCAGGAATCAAACACTCAGCTGACGACATGTATCTCAGAAGTGGATACTGTTGGAATGAGAGGAGAACAGAACATGAAGAGAATGTTCTCTCTTAGACAGTGCTTTCAGGTCATCCTATTGTTTTAGATGGATAGGGAAAAGTACAATGAACGAAGATAAAAAGAGGCAGGCAAGTGACTATTATGATTCTGTTCATGTGTTTTCATGTGTAAGTTTTCATTGCTTGCTGCAAAGAGAGAAGGAAACCAAGCGGCATTGGACAAACAACACACAGCTTAGTCCACTACTTAGGTCCCAGGTAAGACATTCCAACAGTGTCCTCAGTCATTTTGACCATATTCGTAACAAAAGGAACTAGTAGGTTTTCTCAGCACGGCTGAAGTAGAATTGTCTTACTCTACAAGGTGGTTCTAAGTTTCCACATGATGTGAATGTGATTTATGTGCAGAGAGACTGCCATCACTAATCAAGGAATATTCCATGTTGAGTATTGGTAATAGGTAATATACTTAAAATATACCATAGTAATTAAGAAATATCAAATACAGAACTAGTATATCACCCAAACATTCATCATTTAGATTAGTGAAAGCATGCATCCATAGAAAGATTGCTGTACGAGTGTAACAGATTAATTTTTAATAATGAAAGCTTAACATAATCTAAATATCTGTTAATGGCCAGATTAGCCGTATTATATTAACATATGTAAGTAACAAGAGAAAATATTGATACATCAGATGAAAATGAAAATATTTATGGGGAATGAAAATACCAGATAAAAGGTTTGCATAGCATATTATTCAATTATATGAAAGCCTAGAAGTAAACAAGTCTCTAATGAAAGAAGGCTAGTAATTGTTTTTCTGTGGGTTGATTGAAAGATGCTAGGAAGGATGGATTATGATATGGTTAAAGGAAGCTTTAGACAGGAGTTCATTATTTGATCAGGGTAGTGCTTATATGAGTTGTAGAAATATCAGAACTTATTTAAACATACATTTAAATAAATACATTAATAGTGTCTACTAAAGTTGCCAAAAATTCAAAATGTGTCAAAACATTAGAAAGGGGTGATTGCACTTTTGTGCTCCTTTTCCCTGAAGCACTGTTGACATGGAAAATCATGCTACAATACCTGCCTGTTATAAGAAATGTACTGCTCTCTTCTACCCGTTTCCATTGATTCAGTGAATATAGGCACCATCGTAATGTGTTTCATGCACGTATGCACACACACACATTAACAATGAATGTTATTCATTTGCAAAATAGAGTTACAGAGAAAGAGAGGGGTCATCTTCTATCCACTGGTTTACTACCCAAATAACGGCAACGACTAGAGCTGGACAATGAAGTCAGACTGGAGCTTCTTCCAGGTCTCTCACATGGGTGCAGGGTGCAAGTACATGTGCTGTGTTTGCTGCTTTCCCAGGTGCTCTAGAAGAGAGCTACATAGAACGGGAGCATCTGGAACCCAAACTTAGGTGACAACACTTCAGGCTGCTGTGCCACTTTTTGGGGCTGGCATCATGGTGTAATAATTTATACCTCGGCCTGCAGAGTCAACATTCCATATCGGCACTAATTAGAATCCTGGGTGCTCTACTTTTTTTTTAATTGGTGCTGGGGTCTTCCTTTCCCTTTCCCTAAGTTCCCTCTCCTCCTCTCTGTCCTCCCCTCCAGTCTCACAATGGGTGTCTTTTGTGTATTTTCCCCAAGTCCATCATGCTGCCACTGGAGTGTCTCCCAACAATGTAGGAGATTGTCAGTCATTCCATTGTGAGTTCATTCTTGTATACAGGGCCCTAATAAAGGTACCATGAAGACTAGATCTTCATTATTTATGGGCATTGGCTGCTCTACTTCTGATCCAGCTCTCTGCAAATGTCTCTGGGATAGAAGTGGAAGATAGCCTAAGACTTTGGGTCCCTGTTCCCATGTGGGAGACCCAGATGAAACTCCAGGCTCCTGGCGTTGGACCAGCCCAGCTTTGCTACTGAAACCACCTAGGGAATTGACCAAATAATGAAAGATCTCTCTAGATATATATCTCCTTCTCTATATGTAACTCTGCATTTCAAATAAAATAAATAAATCTTGAAAAAAATCACTTTACAATTACATCCATTTTTCTTAAGTCTGAAGGCTACTAGTCATGCTATTTTGGTATATTAAAGATTACTAAATAAGACATCAATTATTTCATGAAGGACTACTCATTGTAATACTAGGGGTGAAATCAGTAGGGAGGGAGAAGTTTAGGAAGGGAGAGGGGAAATCATATAAAATCATTTAAAAATAATTTTTAAAGCATAATATATCATAAAAATAATTTAAGGACATTACTTATTTTATGAAATCACTTATGAAGTTTAATAAATGGTGCATATATGCATGTATATATTAAAAAGTTTGCTTTTGCTAATTTGCACCAAATCAATAAAACCTCCGTGCAACAGCTGTTTTTTGATAACTCTGTTCAAACTGATTTTAATTTCAGGAACCAACATGAACCTGAGTCCATATTTGGAAGCTATCATTTTCATGGTAGAGAACAGAGCAAAAGAGCTAGCAGAAATAGACCATGGCTCACCAAGCACCTCTACTGAGAATCAACACAGACCTCTTCTGCTTGTATTTCATTAGCCAGAATAAGGCAATGGCCTGACATGAAAATGCATCAAGGAAGTTCTCCGTGTTTATAGTTAGATCCTATCAGCAACAGAGCAGTGAAAGGAAGCATACAGTCACATTATTGGAAATATATGAAATGTATCAGATAATAAACATACTAGTTAATTAAACTGTGCAAAGGGTTAAGATATCATCATATGCTGTCTTTTTCTGGATCATGAAATACAATGTTTCATTGTTCCATTTTGTTCATTCTCACATGGTAAAATAGTCTATACTTAGCATACGTTTCCATGCTTGATTTGATGACAATGCTTTCTGTTGACACTGTCTTCCTCTTCTTCATCACTTGATCTTCCTAATACTGACATTGTGATTGTTCGGTTGCTTAGTGATTTATTTTTCCCTTGCCAGCAAGCAGTGTAGTTGTGTGAATGTGAAGAATGTATCTGTCCTGTCACTGCTCTACTGAGAATAGTTTCTGGAACATTGCAGACAATAAATATTTCCAAATAAGAGAAAAATAGCAAGAAAAAAAAACACATGCAACTTAAAATTTGATGCTATCAGCTGGGAGTCAAACTCTTGTGTTGAACTGATCCAAGGAAGAGAGTAGTTGTGAAATAAACAATATTATTTTTTCCTTCCTGTTTGTGTCTATAAGTTTACAATAAAAGCTCTTTCTTTGCTTACACACTAGATTGCTCTCAGGATACAGTCAGTTGCTGACTGACATCTCTCTGAAGCTTCTGGTCCCATCTCCCTTCCTTCCATTCCTTTCATTTCTTTGTTTTTTTGATCTTATGGGAATCAGGGAACAATACATAATAGAGCAGATCCTCCCTGTGAAGGAAGACAATCAAGAGCACATCCTTTGTTCCAACTCCACAGCATTCTCTTTCAGGGACCCTGTCAGGTAATCCCGAGGAATCTTGGGAAAGTTTGAGAAAAAGTTCACATATTTATTTAAAATAAATCTAAATATAAAATAAATCACTTTATTTAAACTACATGAGAAAAAATAAGCATGAAGTATACGCAACTTAATTGGGAATAGCTAGAATTTGTATTAACTCATGACATGGTGTGAGGAGCACACTTGGTACATCAACCAGTGCAATAGTTAGCAGTGCATAATTTTCAATCATTATTACCTAGAGAGATTCATGAGAAATATCGCTAGACAGAAAACTTACAGCATGAAACTGTGCCTGGTATACTCTTCCATTCTTCTGAAAGTGCTCCTGGATGTTTCTAAAAGAAAAAGATAATAAAGTCATTGGAAAACTTTCAAGCAAGTATGCCCTTCTGAAAAACCTTTTCTAGTTTATATTTGTTAAAACTTTAAATCTATAATTTCACTGTCTCTTTGGCTTCATTCATTCTGAATTCATTTATTATTTGTATGTAATATGTCATTTTTTAGTAACTGCTTTCAATGATTTTCCTTAAGTTTATTTTTACCAGGTAATGGTAGGCTTAATTGGTAGACTCAATTTTTATTTCTACTTATGTATTTTGGAATGATTATGCTTATTCTGTGTGTAAATTTAAATCTTTAATCAAATTTGTAGAAATGTTGATCACTATTTCTTTAATTATTTTTCCTCCATTCTCTTTCACCTCTTTTTTAGAGAAGCATTTGTTATCCAATGGCAACTCAGAGCATATAGAGCCATCTTGCAGAATCTTGCTCCAGGCTTGTGATGCAATAATCTAGCTGGCACTATAGCTGAGTCTACAACAGCCACCCACCACTGCATAATCTACAGCTTCAGGATGGTGAGGAATGTGATGAATACTAGTGCATTTCATGAGATTCAGATCACTGCCATCTAAAGTGAGGGCCTCAGTGAGAAGCACCATGATAAGTAAGGCATTTTGTAAATCAGGGATGGCTGTGCTGGCATAGTGATGCATACAGAAAAGACAAATCCGTATTTAAATCAACTGTATACTCTAGTAAAGACAAAGTTCTGACTGCCATGAAAGAAGTGGTCCAGTGTAATGAAATTGACTCCCAAGTGGCTGATAACCCTGCAGAAAGTTAATATGTCAAGTAACTGTATCAAGGAAAGCCTTGGTAAGTTAAAGTCCATGTAGCCAGGTCAGGTATAACTCCTGTCCCTGTCACTGTGGCTTCATTGGATATTATTGTACTGATGTAAAAGCAAATATCTTCTGGAAAAATTCTCAGATACATGCAGATGTAATTTTCACCAGCCCTATGCTGACAAACCCAATCAAACTTCATAAATGCAATCAGTCAACCCAATTGAAAAGTTCAATGGTTTTAAAGATTTGTACAGAAGTTTCAAATGTTACTTCAGTCTACACATTTCACAAATTCAGAAGAAAGCCCATACTCACTGTTAGTTAACTCTCTGTTCTGTATCATTCAGCTCAGAGAACTGTCAGTATACCTCCCATCAGCACAGAGCTGCCTTCTCCAAGTAAAATAGCATGACCTGGAGTACTTTGAACCTGGTTTATCTTAACCTAGCATAATGTTTTCAAGGGTTATGTACAGTGTAAGATTCATTAATCAGTACTCCATTTCTTTTAAAATTTATTTTCAGTTCTTTTGCAAGTTACAGAGTGAGAGAAGAGGGAGGAATGGAGAGAAGAAAAATAGATAGGAAGCTGGAGTTGGGAGTAAAGCCAAAACTCAAACTAAGGCACTCTGAGATGGGGAGCATTCTAAGTGGTAACCTCACAGCTATGCCACACATTTGTCCAATGGAACCTACTAGAGCACAAGAGCTTGCAGCTGCCTATTTTTTTCATTTAGAAATTAGGATAATGGGCACATGTTGTGGCCTAACAGGGAAAGCAACCTCCTAAAATGCTGACATCCCATATGGACACTGGATCCTGTCCTAGCTGTTCACCTTCTCATGTAGTCCCCTGTTAATGACCTGAAAAAAGTAGATGGTTCAGGTGTTTGGGTCCCTGCTAACCCCATGATAAAACATGGAAGAAGCTCCTATTTTTAGCTTGAACAGTGCTGGCCATCAGAGGATGAGCAATTATTTCCTCTGTTACTTCCTTTCTCTTTCATTTATCTTTAGACAAAAACGAATTATGGTATACCCCCCTAATGATTAATTACATTAAAATCTTTTCAGGTTCAAATAGTTTGCTTTTATTTAACTGGACTGTGTGTTCTTGTTATTGAGTTCATTATATATGCTAAACATAGGAACTTAATTAGATATGAATTTGTAATTTTACTACAGGTTGCTTACCTTATATTTATTCACCTATTTACTTATTTTGAAACAGTGAGAAGGAGGGAAAGAAGGAAACACAGAGAGAGATGACTCATCTGCTGGTTCACTTCCCAAATCCTCATGATAGGCAGGATTATGCCACATTTTATCTAGAGGTTAAAACTTCGCATGTTCTTTTTAAAATGTTTTCCTGTTAATTTAGAGACATTAAGGATTATTTAGGATGTTAATTGAAGGAACCAATATCACAATAAAGTCACCTTCCATTCCTTCCCTTCCCCTTGCGTTCATATGCATAAGTATTTCAGGAGCCTTCTGAGGCCAGGAGGTTTGGAATTGTGAACTTGACACAGCTAACAAAGCAGCTTCCATCTGACTTCTGCACCTCCACCTGCTGACCCCATTACCTGGAGGCCACCAGCCGGTTGATATCCTGAGCATAACCCCCCCTTTAGCAGCCACACAGACTCATCAGAACAAAGCCTGGCCATCTGCATACTTGTTAACTGAATACACTCATTTTATTTCTAACTTCCTCCTAGCCCTGTTCCTTTAACAAAAACAAAGACAAAATAGCAACTCATAAAACAAAAAACCTTCTGGGTGGCTTGTTAGATGCTGAAAGAGCAAATTTTGGATCAAAAGATCGCTCTTTTCCCCAAAATACTACCTTCTTGAAATAAACTCATTCATCTTACCAATACCCATCTCTGGTATTGCCTATCTAAATAACACCAGCTTGATTATTGCCTGCTAACGCCAGTAAGTACAAGACAAAGTTGTGCCAAAAGCCATAAAAATGTATCCTAGATGATGGAAGGTTCAAATAAACCCTTTTGATACAAAGAAAATCAAAGAAATGCACATGTTGTAAAAGGTCTTTGGAAACCGAATACTGTGAGATTAATTTAGGTAAGATTAGAAATGATTTTTTTAAGTTAGTTCTCTCATAAGATAGCAAGGTCATCTATTCTCTAACTCTTTGTTCCATAATTGACTGTCTAATATTAGAAGTTCATATGCCGATATCACATGCTAAGCCATTACAATCAGGGCTTGTTCTGTGTTTGGTAACTGACAGAGTTAACAAAATTAGGAATCCTAGGGAAGTTTCATGTGTTTTCTGTCAGTAGTTAACTTCATCTGATTAAATCTGGTCTACAGCTCTAGTGAAAAAACACAGATCTAACTTTGACCAAGTAGGTAAAACTGAAAGTCTTTGACAACTAAAATCTCTAAAACTGAATCTTTGACCTTGATATCTATAGCTGGATTCTGGAACTCTCAAGACTCTTAATTGGGAGAGAATAATAACTGAGTTAATTTAAATTGGGCAAAATACATTGTCAGGTTATTAATTATGCCAGACTTATGTTGTGCTTGTACAAACTTCCACTATTTTATACATTGGGGTTAATTTCTGTTAACTGTAGGGAGCAAACCCATCCTCCTCAAAGCTTGTCTTATATTTTGTGTTGGTTGCATGATGATGATGGCATTGTGAGGAGTGACTCAAACATCAGTCCAGAGACTGAGGAGAATCCCACCAGATTACACCCACCACCACTTTAGGTAGTTGCTTACTTTAACTTTCTGTTTCATTTCAGCTTCAGTTTCCCTTAGAGTTCATTTCCCCTAAGTTTGTTTCATTTTTGTAAAGCCTCAAGCTATTTAGTTACAAACCCAGTTTTGCACCCAACAGCCCTATCCAACAATCCCTTGTGGCCCCATTTCCCTGGCCCCGCCTACCACTGTGTCTACTAATTCCTGCTCCAATGTCCTTTCATTTTTCTCTTTCATTTTCCCTGTCTCTTTCCCCCTAGCATTGGGGTCCCTTGGAATCCCTCTCCTGCCATGATGGTGCTCTCTCTCTCTGCTCTGCCTGCCCCCTCTCTGCCTTCATCCCCTTGAATAAATTTCTCCTGTGTGGCTCCCTGAAGGCCGGTGTCTTGGATAAATGATGCAAATCCCTAACACTTGTGTTCTAGGTTAGGGTCCAATATTTATTTCCTAGGTTTTTACCTCTTGCTTACAAAGCATTTTACACACAGACACAAGCATGGCTTAAAGAAATTGGCTTGGCTTGGCTTGGCAGGCATGGCTTCCAAACTCTTAACACTAAACTAACTGCCTGCCTGTGTCCATATCGAAGGGACTGGGGAAGCTTGGTCCCTCATCTCCAGCTCCGACTACTAGGTCAGCACTGGAACATGAAGCTTGCTAGACCTCCCCAGCCAACATTTCCATCCTTGCTAGCAAGTCTGCTTCACATGCACAACCAAAGTCAGTAAGGAAAAAAAAATTACACGGAAACTCTGTCCTTCCTAAAACTGCCAGTCATATATCCTGCTTAAAAGATCAGCCCTTAGCCTCAAACATGAAAACCATTACACTGATAGATGGTAGAGAGTGACTAATTTGATCTTATCTGAAAGGATTAATAGCTGTTTTATGGGTGATTTACCATCCTGGAGACCCAATTAGGCCAGTCCACTTGTAAAACAGCACCTAATTTGGATGCCAAATCCACAGCAAGGAACAAACAACTGTCATGGCAGTGGCTGGTTCCCAGGGGAGCCCCACCCAGTACGCTGCAGAGTGCAAGGACCCCCTCCACACACCAGACTCACCAAGCCTATTGGTCCTTGGTGGAGAAGCTCTTCAGCCAGTCTGGCATCACCATTGAAGGGACAACCCATAGTCCTGGTCAGCATTTCAGATGGAACTGTAAATTTCTTTACCATCTTAATACTAGCTAGGAAGATATTAATTTATGTGCACAAAAGTGGCTGAAGAAAAACTGGGAATTCTGTGGGGTTAAATTATGAAAAATCATGCTTGTTCATAGCCTTCTCAGGATGGATTACCATGCTTTCGCTCAGGCAACCCAAGAAAGTCACCCTCCGCCACACCTAACAAAGGGAGATAGCAGGTCTGTTGTCATCTAGGTTTAGGCCTAGATATTTATTTCTTAAGTTCTTGCCTCTTACTTAAAAAATCATTTTAAGCACAGGCATGGACATGGCTTAAGAAAACAGTAAAGTTTATTCAGAAGGTGAGGAACATAGACACACTGTTGCGGGGTGCAAGCGAGATCTCACCAGACATGTCTAAGGTTTTATTAAGGAGTCTTTATTAAGCAAGCTTGGTGATCACAAGCCCATATGGCAATCCAACCAATCATAATCCAACCAATCATAATCCAAAGAGGAACACATGGTCATTATCCTTAAGACCATCCATTAAGCTGAAGACCCATGTCCCAGCTTCCTCAACAATATATGTTATCCTAAGAGACATGCAACGAATAACCTGGACACACAAAGCTGCAGACATTCACCTTTCCCTGGCTTCTCTGCCCACATTCCACTACTACTAGGCCTCACCTCTCCTGGAACTCCCGACAGCACACAAACCAGAAACATTATTATATCATTATTATTATAACATTATTATATCCATTGTCCCATCTAAGTAGTACACAGGGACCATGCTCAGGGGATTACCTGCCCTAGGTCAGCCAAGAGTCAAGGAGCCAGAGTAAAGGAAGCATCTGACCAGAGAGAGACCCCTGCTTCATAGGCCTTTTAAAGGGGCTTGTAACGTCCCCTCTCAGTTGATAGTTGAGTCACAGGTGGGCAGAAGCAAATACCTAACTGTTGTGGACTAAGGAGTTGATTAGTGTTAGTTGGGATGGGCAGGAAGAGGAACTGGGCTTGTAGCTAAAAACACCTAGACTAATTGGACTTATCTGCATCCAATATCGTGGCTAAATTAGGAGGTGGGGAGAGTGGTTAAAGATCACTGACTGCACTCCATAACAACACATGGGCCAGGTTCAGGGAGAGTGGGTCATGAAGGAGAGGGTAAGAGACTTCTACCTTCTGTCCTTGGTGTCTGGCCACAGCGTAAAAGAAACTGAGAGCAAGAACAAACAAGCGCCTCCCCCTGGGGGGGTGGCACAGCACTTGCTTTTATGAGGCTTGAAAGAGGCGTGTAACCGCTTCGCCCTCTCCCATTCCCAGGTGATGATAGGTAAGCATTATTTGACTCACAGATGGGCAGAGTTACATTGGCAGGGGAAGTCTGGCTTCCAAACTCATGACCCTGAGCTAGGTGCCTGCCTAAGTCTGTAAAAGGTTCATTTTAAAGTCCTGGGAGCAATTCCACTTCCAGGGAGCCTTCCTCCCAGCAATATCCCACACAGGGAGAGGAAAGAAAAATGAAGAGTCCATAAACGTTCTTTAAAAAACAAAAAATCTCTAAGGATATCCATTAAGATGCTCAGTCCATTTTGTCTGGGCCTTGTTCGGTCCCTTTAGCTAACATAGCTGCTAAACAGTCAGTCTTTTCTGCCCAGATTCATTTCTCCAGGTTAAAACTCAGATCTGGGAATTTAACTGAGTCAAGCCCTGACAGGGTGGCAATGACCTCATCTTTGTATCTGTTTCCTTCACTGTTATTCCAGAAGACTCAAAATAGATGGCTACTCACAGCAGCATGAGACTGCCTTCCCCATGTCGGATCTTGGACAGTTCTTTGATCTTATCCTAATGACTCTCAAAGCTGCCACACCGGCATCCAATCCAAACATACCTCTTACTGTCCTGTGAGGCTTTTTCATTTAGGGCTATTTTATCAAGTATACTCTCTAGTATCTCCTTCCTGGTTAGTTTGTTCTGATTCTTAGAGCCCTAACATGCCCTAACATGATGACAGCCCTGCCTGCCTCCTGTCTGATCCCCATACAGCATTTTCTTGCTGTGCATCACTTAGGACATGCAATCAATTTCACATTCTCACTTCTAAATAATGCAAACACTAATGTCACAAACGGCTGTCCTTTGCTTATACCACAATCCGTGCGCCACAGTTTCCTAAGTTAATATACCACAGCATATCTCATTGGTAAGATAGAAAAGGAACCAGTTATTGCAAAGGTAGCAAAAAGAATTTTTAAAGAAATCTATTTATTTTTATTGGAAAGTAAGATATACAGAGAAGAGTAGAGAAAGAGAGGAAGATCTTCCATCTGACGATTACTCCCACAATGGCTGGTGCTGAGCCAATCTAAAGCCAGGAGCCAGGAAACTTCCTAGAGGTCTCTCAAACAGGTGCAAGGTCTCAAGGCTTTGGGCCGTCTTTCACTGCTGTCTCAGACCACAAGCAGGGAGCTGGATGGGAATCAGGGCTGCTAGGATTAGAACCGGCTGCCATTTGGGATCTTCACGTATTCATGGCAAGGTCTTTAGCCACTAGGACATAGGACCGGGCCCGCAAAAATAATTTTAATTAAAATTATCCTACAAGCTGACTGTATCATTAGGCCTTTTGAGGACTATATGTGGAATATCACAAAATTCTCCAATCTCAAGAACCTAGGTACTACTAACACAAAAGTCCTATGCAATGTCTGTTTTTGAATTACAAAGATTCCAGCCCAAGGCAACATTACCCAGGAGATATATCAGTCAGCCTTTATGGAATAATAAGATTACTTCCTGACCCTTCAAATCATAGGCTCCTGGCCTCATACTATGTCTCCCCAGGATAATGGCAAATTCACTCAATCTGTTCTGTTTTCAAAGCCCCCTACCCTCCCTGTGCCTGACTGCACCTAAGCCTAAACTCACTGCATGCTATCCTTCTGTAACTCATCAACTCAAATTAACACAGTGATCACCTACAACCTTTCACAGGTGCCACACCAGCAAGCACTCTCACTGTTTAAAAGAGTGAACCAAAAATGTCTGCTAATGATGCTGCTTACAAGCTGACAGAGTACCCAGAATTCAACAATGGATATCAGTGGAAGTCACCTCTTAAAACAACTGGTCCTCGAAGCCCTGCTGGCTATCTTGGCATGTGTCCCTTCTCACCTGTCATAATAACTGTGTTTTTTTCTTGTGTCTTTCTATTATTGAAATGGTTCATTCATTCAGTGGTATAGCTCATCACTAGTCTATGTTGGCACTTCCTTGCTAAAAGGTGCACAATTCCAGCCACAGTTCAAATGGTACAGGTGTTGGGAGGGAGAGATATCACTCCCCTAACCATGCCCTGTGTCAGCAGGAAGTAACCACCACAACTGTCAGAATTCCCAGTTTCTCCCTCCCCCAGGTATCATGTCTATGTAACATCAGAAATTCCTTTTCTTTTATATAAGTTTTAAAATACAGAATTTGTGATAACACTAGGCCTGAATCTCCAAGCCTCATGAAACTGGGTGCACAGAGTCAATCTAAAAGCTAATAGAATGCTTATTGTTCCGGAAAGCCCTACACCTGGAGACATTCCAAACCGCTGAGATAATGCTCTGAGCATTTCACCTCCTAGCCTTTCTGTTCATCTCTCAGTCACCTTATCAGGGTCCCTGTGGTGCTCTGCACCTTCCCCAATAAACCACTTCCTCAGGGGCTCTACCTGCTGCTCAGATGGAGTGAACCCAGTTCCAAACCCCCCCAGTCTCCATCTAGACATACTCTTCCTCGATTCACTCAGTATCCCCTATTTTGTCTCCTCTGAAGTAGTATTTTCTATCCTTTAACCGGTCAACCCCTAACCTTCTTAGACTTCTAAAATCTTAAAACCTAATACACCTTTTCAATTTCTCTCAGCAATATTTTTTAGTTTTTAGTGTACTGTACATTTTTATCAGATTTCTGAGTTTCATATTTTAATATTCCTATAATTAGTATTGATTATGTATTTTCAATTTCTATTTTCCAGACACTAGCCCTGAAAAGACAATTTTTAGGTATTGATATTCCACCCTAAAATGTCTAAATTAATGGATTTATTCTAATAAATTTCTTATAGATTTTAAATGATTTCCAATGAATATGATTAGGCCATCTCTCAGTAAAAGCAGTTTTATTATGTTTCTAATCTATAATTTTCACTGTCTTTCTGTTATTGAACTGGTAAGGTATATTATTTTTGCCCATAACAGTCTTATACAGGTTCTTGAGTAGGATGTTAACAGATACACCTTACAGTCTTGGTAATTACATTGCAGTCTCCCTATTTATGCCAGCATCTACATGATTTGTCATTTATGTGTGCTCTGTGAGCTCCGTTGAGAGGCCACACATGACTCTCAATATGAAATAACTCATCCTCTGTTTACATGGTTCCGCTTGCTTCTCTCAACTCAGTAGTATTTACTCCCCATCTTGCTATATTTATTAATATGTCTCCCCCTCCACTAGATTTAAATTTTGTGATAATAAAAATGATGCTTTATTTACTGCCTATCCCTGTTGCTTAGAATAATTCTTGGCATAGAGCAGTTTAGTGTATATCATTGAATAATGACTATTTTATTATGAATCACTGTTTCATCTTTACTACTGGCCTGCAGATACTGAAATGTTAAAGTTATTAACTGGCCATTATATCAAGATAATAATCTGCCATGAAACATTTAGTTTTTGAGCTCTCACAAGTTACAAACAATTTATTTGCTCTATAATTATAGGACTACCTTTAAGTACATTTTCCACCAGAATGAATTACCTAATTTACCAATTTCTCCTTTCATTATGTTTGCACTTTAACCACAATCATAAATCAGTGACTTGAATAAGACTCTTAAAATTAGTGAACATACTCAATATTTAACCAAATTTACAAGAACCAAAGCCTTTTAGACATATGAAATGACAAAGACCTGTCTGCAAAACTGCTCTGACACGAAGATGGCAGGTTCCAAACAACAAATAAGGAATCAATAAGAGCAATTCTAAAGCCACAATACACGCTCAGCTGCAGCTTGTATATGTCCTTTACTGTTGTCAGACTGAAAGGGAGGCTAAATGTTACTTACTTTTCTGTGTTGAAAAATAAGAGCAATAAATGCATTTAAGCACTGAATTCACAAAAGTATTTAACACTATTTATTAGAGAGGCAGAGACAGAAAATCCCATTCTCTAATTTAGAAAACATTTATAATATTTGGGCTCTCAAATTAAAATATGCTGTATGCAGAAAACCCAATTCAACATTTTGAAAACAAAGTCAAATCTTTTGCTTGTGTGTGTGTTAGAGAAAGAGAGAGAGAGAGAGAGAGAGAGAGAGAACAGGAACAAAAACCAGCTACTGATTCATGCCCTAAACCCCAAAATATGCTGAAGATTGCCTGGAGCTAAAAGTGTGAGCCAGGAAGCGTATGAAATCCCATGCATGCCTATAGATAATGGACCACCAGCTTCTTGCCAGGGTCTGCATCGACAAGAAGTTAGAGTCAAGAGCTGGAGCTCTGAACTGCACTGGGTGCTCCAGGGTGGGACACAGGATCCCAACTGCAACCGTATTTGTAAAATTTAAAATTTTTAAATGAAAATCTTAAAGTTCTCTGCAATTGCAAATGGAAATTTCTTGACAAGCAACAATGGAATGTTAGGCCCCCTTGTGCCGAGAAACCACTGCTTTGCTAGGTCAGGATGCGCCTGGACTATGGGAAAACTCTACTTAACGGATAAATCTATTCTTTGTTCCTCCATAACCTTGTGAACAGTGTCACAAGTCTTGTCTTTCACTCCCAGGTGGCAGAGGGCAGATGTGCAATTCTCTGGTCCCAAGAACCTGAGGAGCCATAAAGATAAGGGTGTGAGAATGGAATGAGCCATACAAAATAATGAGTGTGAAAACTGAGTACACTGCTTGCACCTAAAAGCCATAGAAATTGACATGTCTAAAGTTTGTTATGATGTTTGTTATAAAGTGAATGAGTGGGCCCGGCGCGGTGGCGCAAGGGGTTAAGGCCCTAGCCTTGCATGCCCGGGATCCCATATGGGTGCCGGTTCTATCCCGGCAGCCCCGCTTCCCTTCCAGCTTCCCTTCCAGCTCCCTGCCTGTGGCCTGGGAAAGCAGTCGAGGACGGCCCAAAGCTTTGGGAACCTGCACCCGCGTGGGAGACCCGGAAGAGGCTCCTGGCTTCGGATTGGCATAGCACCGGCTGTCGCGCTCACTTGGGGAGTGAATCATCGGATGCAAGATCTTCCTCTCTGTCTCTCCTCTCTGTATATCCGCCTTTCCAATAAAACATAATAAAAATAAATCTTTAAAACTTTTACCATGACTATGCTTGACTATAATGTATGTAATGGCAAAAGGGAGCCAACATAATTCCTTGCTTTATTCTAGTTCAGGGTCTGATCTCTGCTTGGCTGGCCTGCGTGCCCCAAGAATGGTCTGACTCCAGCATGCTGGCACAATAAACTGCCTGCTTTTGCATTACCAGCAAGACTCTTTATCATTTCTGGAGAGTTGGCAAAACTGGACCCTAACAATAATAAAAAAAAAAAAAGCAAAAATTAACAAAAGAGATGTCTTGAAGACATCCCTTCAAGATAAGCTTGAAGAATCACTTCTAAGGTTGAAGCTCCTGTAATAGGAGAAACATTAATGAAATTTTGTTCCGTCATCATAGTTACCTATTTAAACGATAAGAAACATTGCCTTTACCCAATGACTTATTGAAATAACATTTCCCTGTTTTTATAGTTAATTTAGTGCTTAGAGATATTAGTATGTCAAAAGTAGAAACATTAGTATTAAACAGTTGAATGTGATATTAGAGTGAACATAATTCTCCTTTTCAAAATATTAACAATAGCTACTCTTTACAACCCCTACTCAAAAACAAACACCAAACACAAACAAAAATAGAAAATGAAGTAGTCTACATCAATTTTGTCTCTAATTTTTCATTATTCTGTGTCCACATTGACTCCCTGGCCTTACCAATTTATTATCACTTTTGTTGCTAAGGAGCCTGCTTACTTCCCATTTTTGCATGTTTTTTTATTACACACCAACTTGTTTATTCACCATATATGCTTTTGAAATGTATTTTGTATTTTAGTAAATATTTTACTGTTAAATCCACAAATAGATTTTGGTGATGCTTGGATTTGATGGATGATGAAGCCAGTAAAAGACTGTCTCCAAATGAACAATAAATCAATAGTCTTGTGACAGCTAGATAGATTAATTCAAATTATTACCAAAGTAGATCATGATATATTGGTTTTCCAAAGATACTTCATCTTCTTTTAAATAGAAATTCTACTCTGCAGTATAGGTAACATTTAGAATCCTTTCGGCTCTCAAATTCAAGTAATTTGTAACCATAAAAACTATGGCAACAGCTGGAAGAAAAACACAAAATTATTTTACCTTTTTGTGTGTGACAAAATGTCCTGTTTAAGAAGCTTTAACACAAGTGATTAAAAGCCATTAGAAATATTCTTAGCTGAACTGATAAAATTTCTACTTTGGAGTTCTGAGATATAAAAGATCCATGTTCAATTTCTAGCAGAAATTAATTTTTTCACATTCTGGTATCAAAATTTCACATAATCTGGATTTTTTTTGTGTGTGATCAAAGGGGGAGACAGGAAACAAAGGTAAATTCCAGAATAATTTAAAAACAATCAGGCCCGGCACGGTGGCGCAAGGGGTTAAAGTCCTCGCCTTGCACGCCTGGGATCCCATATGGGTGCCGGTTCTATCCCGGCAGCCCCGCTTCCCATCCAGCTCCCTGCCTGTGGCCCAGGAAAGCAGTCGAGGACGGCCCAAAGCTTTGGGAACCTGCACCCGCGTGGGAGACCCGGAAGAGGCTCCTGGCTTCGGATCGGCATAGCATCGGCCATTGCGCTCACTTGGGGAGTGAATCATTGGACGGAAGATCTTCCTCTCTGTATCTCCTCTCTGTATATCCGCCTTTCCAATAAAAAATAATAAAAATAAATCTTTAAAAAAAAAAACTATCCAGTTTAACTTTCTAAATACTTGAAAGACAGAAAAATATGGAGCAACAAATGTACAAAAAATGTATATTTTTAAAAAGTATTTCCATACTCTCATTTATGAGCCAGGAGAGATGATTAATATAAAATTACCTTAAACAAAAACTTTATGTTTATTGTAGACTAAAATAACTAACAATAAATCCAAAGTCTCATTCCTTCTTGCCCAATAATTCCTTTGACTTTCTGTGCACATAAGTTGATTTAATCTTGAGATTTTTATAAAGTCTGCACAATGACTTCCAAGCTTTACATCTGTGATCACAAAGAATAGACAGTCACTTTAAAAAGTATTTTTGGATAATAAAGAATGGTGTTGCAGATTTCGGGAAAAATCTCTTCTCATTTCTCTTCAGTGCAAAGTGGGCCACAAATCCATCCTTAAATTAATCATTGACAAGGAAATGGGGGTTATACCAGTTCAATCAGGTAAATTTTTCATGTAAATGTGAGGTCAGCTTCTCCTGACACATGAGAAATATATTAGAACAAAGAGTATATCTGTACCAAAGATGATAAAAGTCAATTTTTCTATACAGATGAGATAAAAGGGAGAAATGGATAAAGAACAATTAATCATATGCATTTTAAATGCATATATTTAAAAATAAGGACAATATGCCTTTCCATTCTTAATGAAAATGGACCAATATATAACTGTATCCTATTGAACTTACAATTTATAGCTAATATACTATCAGCATAAAGCTCATACAATTTGTTATTATTTGAAAAAAAGAACTGCTGAAAAGATAATTAATCTTTAAGAATTAATTGATCACATTTTACAGATAATTGTATGTGTTTTTCATACACAATGAAGCTTTGGGCTGGAGTTTGACACAGCGACAGCAGTTTGTAGGCTTGGGACATTCAAATCTCGGATAGGAGTGCCTGGCTTTCAGTTCTGGCTACTGTGCTTCTGATCCAGCATCTTGACGTGGAAGATCAGAACTTGTCTCTGGACTTCACTCTGGTCCAGTCTTGGCAATTGCAGGCATTTTTGGTGTGAATCAGCAGATAGAAGATATTCTTTCTTGCTTTCCCTTTTCCTCTCTACCTCTCAGTCTTCCCCCACTTCTCTTTCCTTCTTTTTTTTTTCAATAAATAAATAGACAAGTAAAAAGAAAGACAGAGCCTGCACTAAGAAGAAAAATAAATATACGTGTCATTGGCTCTCAGAAATGACAGAGCCTTGCTTATAAATGACATAACTTCAGTGTCATATTATCAGTCTTATTCAAGGGTTAATTGGGCTTTTACTATTCACAAACACATTATATAGCTTACACTACAGTATTATCCTACAGCTTCATGGATATAAATATGTCCATACCTCCATAATATGTGTTGAAACCATACTGTCCTATCTTCTTGCCACCAATTTTTTTTGTCTGCTATGATTCACTGTTTTTTTCAAGCTCTAGAAAATTGGTTAAGCTTCCCTCTGCCCAGCCAAGTGCTGGTTCCATCTGGCTGGAAATTATCCTACCCTTGAGTTATGGTGATTGTGTTGGCCATCTATAGTCCTGTTTTTCTCTGTATAAACAACATTACAGTTTCATGAACCAAGATCCTGTCACTGCAACATTACCCCATAATCATTTGTTTGTGCTCCCACTACTTGTGAGAAAACAAGTGGCTACAGACATTATAGAGTTGATCATAATTTGCTTTATACTTTAAGGTTCTGAAAATAAAATTTAGCAAACGATGTCAAATCCAGGTGTGTGCTAATTTCTCTGGAAATATTGATTTTCAATTTTCCACACAAAATTTCTGGACCAAAATTTAAGCTACAGGATGAATATTTTGTGGCTGAGATGACTGTATTTTTAAAAATCCAGTTTATTTGTAATATCTTTAACATCTAAGCAAGAAATTGAATTAAGTCAGGTTTAGCTTTAAGCCACTCAAATTGTTTGTTATTGTTGTTGTTGTCTACACCACAAAATAAGGCCTCATTAGTATTATTAACTTCAAACGGAGGCTTTTATAATGCTTTAAGTTTAGCATGTTTGTTAGGATTTTATGATCTGCAGTTCAAATGACCCCTACAGCTTAATTTATCATTCTAGAATTTCACCAATTATTCATGAATAAGCTAGTATATATAATCAGTGGGCAGCCCTGCACACAGTAACTTTAGCAGACTATTTTTTGCTCTTTATTGTGTTCTCATTCATCTAGGGCTATATGTAATTTTCCTTGCACCTAGGGGAAAAGAGCAAAACATAATCTTTTTAATCCAGAAGTGACACAAGATTAATTGAGGTTTGAAAAATTTATTCCTAGCAACCAGTCTATTCTATGAACGGGAAACAGTAATGGTTGTTAGAAAACTATATCAACAAAGTCAATGATTATTATTAGCCAGAGAGATTACCTCACTAATCATTCTTAATATTAAAAAAAATGCCACCAGTGATCTTGGGAAATGGTTCAGAATGCTACCAAAGTGAGGGTATGGAACTTAATCAGACACTAAGTTTCTATTTCAAACCCAATAACAAAATATTCTGAGAAAATTTAATTCACTTTTTAAACTTTTTTTTTTCAAGATTTATTTTATTTTTATTTGTAAGGCTGAGTTACAAAGAGGTCAGAGTGGGGTATCTTCCATCCACTGTTCACTCTCTAAATGGCCTCAACAGCGGGGGCTGAACCAATGTGAAGCAAGGAGCCAGTAGCTTCCTCTGAGTCTCCCACATCGGTGCAGAGGCCCAAAGACTTGAGCCATTCTGCTATTTTTCCAGGCCATAAGCGACACCTGGAATGGGAAGTGGAGCAGCCAGGACTTGAACTGGTGCCCACATGGGATGCTAACACTGTAGGTGAAGCTTGGCATAGATGTCACCTACTCTATTTACTTTTTTTAAAAGTTGCATATTTTTTAGTTATGCTGCAAGTATGAAGTGGTACAGTGAATCCTCCCAGTAGATTACAAAAAAATAAACTGTCTTAAATAGCAAGTTATTAAACAAAGTAGGACTAACAACATGAGGCTTTCCACTGAAAGAAAATTACAAGTGGGCAACACAAGCATGAATATACTCCTGGCTTATCAGCTCCAGGTACAAAGTCATACTCTTAACAGTTCAAAATGCAAGTGGGCAAAAGTTAAGATCAATAGAATAGCTAAAAACGCCAGGGGAAATTGCTGGGAGCAACAAAGTCAAATAAGGAACACCTATAAATACACCGAGGATTTGGGTTAATTTACCCATTTGTTGAGTCTCGGTTCCAAGTCCACCATTTTATTGTCTGAAGAAATATATGTAACTGCTACAAGTATATTTTTCCTTTGCCTGCTAACAATGCACTTTGTCAGTAGAGAATGCTAGAGAGTTGTTGAAAGAGGGAAGCGTTAGACTTCCCAGTTCTGGTGTGAAAACTGGAAGGGTGTTTGCAGTTTTCCTAGCTTCTGTAGGGATTTCTTCAGGACTGAACTCCTGCAGTGAGTAACATTTATTAGTCAGTATTTTTCTGAGCACCCATCTGGGAAGTTTTGCAGTGGAATGCTTGCAGCATGCCAAAAACCATTGAACAGGCATACTAGAGAGTGGATTTCTACCAAGTCCCACCTCTTCAACCAGTGTCTGTTCTGCTGTTTCCATTCATATCCTCTCCATTACGTCCCGATTCAAGCCCTGAGACTTCTTCCTTGGATTTAGGAGCACTGGAGATGTCAACAAGTGGAGGCAATTGAGTGAGTGATGTGTGGAAGCTCTCTGAACTGTTGTATCAAATCATCCTAAAGGCTCCGCCCCCTAAAAAAAAAGCTGATTTCAAAGTAAAGGGAGAGTAGCAGTTAATTTTAATATACCTAAGTCTTTTGTATTGAATCTGTATTGATCTATCTGAATGACTCCAATCTATCATTCTATCTCAAACTATGCAGTGTTCTAAATGCAGTAAAATTAGAGCAAGTTCCAGTAAATTTCAAAAACATAATACATAATGCTTCAAATATGCATTCAGTGGAACCAAGGAACAGTTATAAGTGACATGGGAGAATGAAGGGAAGAAACTGCAAAAGAATGACCTCATGCTTGTTTCAATCACATGAACTAAACAAGTTTTATTATGTAGACCCACAAGTTTAGGAGTCTTCTAAATATGCTGGTTAGCAGATGTAAAGTATCCAGCAAATTTACTATGAAATAACACTTTAGAATTCTCAAGGACATTAAGTAACTCAAGAATACATATGCCAAACAACGTTTTTGGTATTTCAAGATAAGGTGCACTATTAAATCTGTTACTAAGGATATTGGATTCTTCTCCCCTCTGCTGTGTCCTCATTCACTGTACTGCTTTGGGTCCCCTAGAACTGCTCTGAGTTTTTCCGGAACATTTTCCTGGAAGAGCCCTTGAATGATTTTTGCTCTGTATTTTCTGGAAAAGTCTTCTTAAAATGATTTTAACAAGATTTATTATGTTTCTTCTACAATTTCTGGATAAGAACACTTTAGAGTGAGAATAATTTTAAACAGAACATTTGAAGCCTTCAGAAAGTAGTTGATTCAGTTTCAGAACAATTAGACTCGTATTTTAAAAAGACATGGGAAGGATTTACTGATACTAAAGTCACAGGGTGGCTTCCATGTTAGGCTTCAGTTCCTGCTATTACAGCGTTTTGGAGGCAGATGGCTGGGCACAAAGGATTGTAGTTAGGTACAGAATGGATTAGATTTAGCTTTATGTACCAACTATGGGATCTTTAGACAAAAAGGTTACTTCCAATATCTGACTTGTTTGTTTGTTTGTTTTATCTACAGAAGAATAAATTGTAACATCCACACTAGGCTAACCAATGAATCAAAGGTGATATATTTAAAGTGTCAGCACAGCGTTTGACATGCACTAAACAATTTCACAGCTGAAGCTTACAGTTGTTCAGTATCTGTGATTCCTTACTTGTTGCTGGTTACATTGCAATAGTCATATACCACCTAAAGGCAGTTAAGTGGTGGACACCAACTACTCAATGGCTTAGGACAAAGCTGTGTGTGTGTGTGTGCCACAGAAGATTTCCTGCAAGGAGAATTTACTGGGGCTGAGCTTAGAAACAAAAGCAGAGAGAAATGAGGCTAATGGGTGCTCATCCCTGCCAACAGGGTTTCAGGACCATGAAGAGAGCTGCTGCTATGAGCTTACAAAGGTTCCTCTTGTCAGAGGAGGTATCTTGGAAAACTTTTCATCCCCAACATGTGGGTTGCAATTCAAACTGTTTCAGGAAAATTTTATTTCAGTTTGACTAGTCCAAGCCTTTCAAACAGCTTGGTCTGGAAATAATACATATATATTCCCACTGATGTACAGTTTGTAAGGACATTCACTTAGCACTAACATTTTCTTTTCCACAGTTTATCTACTGGTGAAACTGTGTCTACTGGTTTTCATCATCTGAGTCCTGACCTAGGAGTGTCTTTAATGAATATCAGTATGTAAAAGAAAGGAAAGGAGAAGCCCAAGAGGAAAAAACAGAGTTTAAAAGTTTGCTAGGCCATAAGTAGAGAGAGGAGGGGAAGTGGCACATCTAGGAAGAAGTACCTGGTCCCTGGCTACAGATCAGCTCAGTTGCAACCATTGTAGCCACTTGGGGGGAGAACCAGCAGATGGAAGATCTTTGTCTCTGGCTTTTCTTCTTTCTATAAATATGCATTTGCACTTCAAATAAAAATAAATAAATCCCCCCCCCCCAAAAAAAGCTGAGGAAGTAGGCCAGGGAAAGCAGTTGGTTATTGTAGGAATTTCCCCACCATTCGTTTTGATCAGGATGACTCAATACTAAATCAGTGCATTCATTACCTGTGGCTTGTGAAGCAAATTTCTTTTACATGTAGTGAGACAGAGATAGATTTTTTTGTTTGTTTGTTTTTCTGATAGATACAAACATGTGTTCATGTGGCTAAATCAAGTGTGGTACTCCTAAAGATATTTTGTATTTCCAAAAAAACAGTTAAATTTCACGTTTGCTAACTCAGGCACTCAGTTTTTCACTTCAGGAATAAAAAGTCTCCAAACATTCATATAATCACAGTTTTCAACTCATTTGTGTAAATGTGTGCAGAATTGCTGAATGTTATGGAAGACAGTTGACATTTCTAAGAAATTGCCATTTTTCAAAGTAGATGTGCCATTTTTCATACTTAGCAGCAAGGAGGAAGGGCCATTGTTGCTGCACATCTCATTGGCATTCAATCCTGCAGGTTTCTTTCAGACTACAGCCATCTTAATAGGTGATTAGTGGCATCTCATCATTGTTCAGATTTTGATCTCCCTCATGAAAAGGTAGTTAAGCTCTTTCTTTTTTTAATCTACTGTCATTTGCATAACTTGTTTGGTGAGGTGTCTAATCAGATTTTTTAAATTTCTATTTTAGTAGGATTGCTTTTTTATGGTTGCATTTAAAGAACTAATATACTTTGATTCAAATCATGCATTAATGAGGGGTTTTTTTGGAAGCATTTTCTCACATTATATACGTTTTCATTTTCTTAGCTGTGAGTTTTTCATAGAAAGGTTTTCTAATTCATGAAAACACACTACAAGGTTTGTTGTTTTGTTTGTTTGTTTATCATGTGTTGTGGTTCTTTTGTATCCAAAAATGTCACTGTTAAACCCAATATTGTCCAGATTTTCTTCTAATTTTTGAAGAAGTTTTATATATTTGGGTTCAATGTTCAGGTCAATGATTATGTCTTCGGAAGCATGTAAGGATAATTGTTTATTTTCTTGACAGATTCTTATTCAAGTATTCCAGTGTCTTTACAGCTGATGGATTGCTTTTACTCTCACATTTGATCTCAGCTGAGTGTATTTGTCTGAGTTCTTTATTATTCCACAAATATATTTTTCTGTGATTACTACTCTGCCTTAATTGCTATACTTTTATAAGTCCTGAAGTTGAGTAACATCTTGATTCTGACTTTATAATTTTCTTCAGTGTTTCCTTAGATGCTTTTGGTCTTTTTCTTTTACATAAAACCTTTATACTCACTTGTTAATAATTACAGAAAAGGTCACTGAGATTTTGACCAGCATTTCATTTAATTTTTTATCAAGTTGAGAAGAACTGAGATGTTACTATTGAATCTTCCTATGCAGCAGCATTAACTATCTCTCTTAATTTACATCTTAGTTTATTTCTTTCATGAGTTTGTAGTTTTCACCATATAGATCCTGCACATATTTTGTTGTATTTATATCCAAGTATTTATTTGGTGCTAATGTAAATAGCATTTTAGTTTAACTGCCAGCTAAATTGTTAACTGCTGATATATAGGACAAGAATAGAACTCTGTATTCTAACCTTGAATCACGAATTCTTCCTATAATTTTGTTTTTTTTTTCAGTAAGTATTTTCAAATTGCCCTTTAAATTTTGCCTTTAAAATCATGATAGCCATGAAAGAAAAATTTTAATTTATTCCTTCAGTATACTGTTTGTTTCTTGTCTCATTTCATTAGCTAGGAATTCAGTATATTGTTGAGTAAATGGGAGTAGAAAACCATCCTTATCTGGTTTCCCATGGGTGTGAATCTGTTGTGTGCTCTACAACAGAATATCTCAGACTGGATAAATTATATTAAAAGAAAAAAAATTTTTTTTACAGTATCGCTGGTTAGATAGTGCAAGATCAAGGTAGCTTTACATCTGGAAAGGGCTATGTCTCTGCTTTTAAGATGGTGTCTTGAATACTGCCTCCTCTGGAGTGGAGGAACACTATGTCCTCAAGTAAGAATGGAAGAGCAGGAGTAAGTATTGTCTGTAGTGATTAGGCTACTCCTTGGGATGCCAGCATCCTATACCAGTGTGCACCCAGTTCCTTGTTAATACGCCTGAGAAAGCAGCCAATGAGAGTGCAAGTTCTTGACTTCCTGTCACCCATGTGGGAGATTCAGATGGAGTTTCTGGATTCAACCTGGCCTGATCCATGGCTATTTTGATGTGGCAAAAATCAGCAAAACGGAAAATTGGCTGGCCTCTCTGTTTGTCTTTCTCTCTTTTCTTTCTCTCTCTCTGCTTTCTCTGTTTCTGTGTGTATCACTGTGCCTTTCAAGTAAATAAATCTTAAAAAAATAAAGAGCAATGAGGGAGCTGAACACTCCGTTTTTAATGACACCCATAAAGTCATTAAAAAAGTTTTACCCATAAAGGCGGGACTATCTAATAACCTCTTGAAGTTTTCACTATTTAATACCATTACAATGGCAAGTAAATCTCTACATAATTTTTGGAAGGATAAACATTTTAATCATATTATAATTTTAGGAAAAGAAGTGTTCAGTTTCTTTTGTATTACAGATTTATTTGTTTGAAACTCAAAATTACAGATACAGCACGAGAGACAGAATGAAGAGAGCAAGAGCAGAGAAAAAGAGATGGTGAAGGGGAGAGAGAGAGAGAGAAATCTTCCATCCACTGATTGACTTGTGATTGACTTGTGAGATGGCTGTAAAGATGAGGGCTGAATGGGCCTGGCACGGTGGCGCAGTGGTTAAGGTCCTTGCATGCCTGAGATCCCATATGGGCGCCAGTTCTAATGCCGGCGGCCCCGCTTCCCATCCAGCTCCCTGCCTGTGGCCCGGGAAAGCAGTTGAGGACAGCCAGCCCAAAGCTTTGGGACCCTGCACCCGCGCGGGCCGTTGTGCTCACTTGGGGAGTGAATCATCAGACGGAAGATCTTCCTCTCTGTTTCTCCTCTCTGTATATCTGCCTTTCTAATAAAAAAAAAAAGTAAAATAAATCTTTAAAAACAAACAAACAAAAAAAGATGAGGGTTGAATCAGGCTGTACCCAGGAGCCAGGACCTTCCAACAGCCCAAACACTGGGCCATCTTCAGATGCTTTCTCATTGCCATTAACAACGAGTTGGATCAGAAGTGGTGCAGCCACTAATGCAGGTGATAGCTATACCCATGTCATAGTTATACCCATGTCACCACAACCAGGGGCCAGTATCTTACCAACAATTGTTATGATAGATGCAGTAATTTTGTAATTGTTCTTTCGCAAATTGAAGGCTTCCTCCTCTATTAATAGTTTGTTGAAAGTTTCCACTATGAAGCTTTGGTGGATTTTGTCAAGTGCTTTTTTTCAATTCATCTATTGACATGATTACACTATTATTCTTCTTCAACCCTTGGATATCATGGATTATATTAACTGGTTTCCAATGTTGTACCAGAATATCTGAAATAAATATCACTTGATCATTATGTATAATTATTTTCATTAATTGTTGGATTCAGTGTACTAATATTTTTTTATTGGAATTTCCCTTTTTTTTATGTTTTGCCATTTATATTGGGCTTACTAGAGTAAGAAAGAACATATTCTGCTTCTGTTTTCAGGAACAGAATGCAGAAAAAAGGAGTAACTTATTAAGCATTTGGTAGAATTTACCTGTGAAGTGATCTTGACCTATTACTTTATTTTTCAAATGCTATTAATTATTAAAGCAATTTCTTAAAATATGTAGATGTGTTTATATTACTTGTTATTTTAGTTAACACTTTTTGGATGCAGTAAGGGGTGAAAATTGGGAGCATTGTACACTATTATGTTTATATCGTGGCTTTTATTTGTGTGTGTGTGTGTGTGTGTGTGTGTGTGTGTGTGTGTGTGTTTAATTCCCTAGACTGTGACCTTCCAAAGTGTTTCTTAGATGTTCTGCTTCCTAAGTGAGCCAGGAATGCTAGAGGATATGTTATTGTCTAATTGAATGGACTTTCCTAAAGGTCAGATAAAGCCCTGGAAACTCATTTTTCCTGAGGCTCTAGGCATTTAATAGCACTTTATTTCCCCCTCTTCTGCCTATAGCATAAAAAAATGTTCTCCAAATGTCACTGTGAGAAGCTCTGTTGTGGTGCAGAGACATAGCAGTTCAAACTGCCATCTTGGAGCCAGCATTCCATGTCCAAGCATCAATAAGTCCAGGCTGCTGGACTTTATGGCACATCATGGCCCACATGTTTGGGGCTCTGCTGCCCACATGTTATACCCAGATGGAGCTCCAGGTACCTGGCTTTGCCTTGGCCCAGCCCCAGCCCAGCCATTGTGGCCATTTGGGAAGTAATCCAATAAATTAAAGATTTTTTCTCTCTCTGTCTTTCCCTCTCTCTCTCTTTCCATCATGCTGCCTTTCAAATAAATACAATGAATCTTTGTTGTTGTTGTTGTTGTTGTTTAATCTTAAGAACAAACCTCTAAGAGAACTTGTTGAGCTCCCAGAGGGTGAGGTCCTCAGGTACTCTTAATTCTTAAACTTATCACTGGATGTCAGTAGTCAGTCAATTATCATTAAAGTGCTTGTGCTTGTTTCTGGAACCAGCTGTAATTATCTGGGTTCATGAGCCTCCCCTCTTGGTCAGAGCGGCAGTGTGCCCTGGGATTGCTGTTCTCATGCATTTAAGTTCAGCTGATTTTTTTATTTGTTCTGCCATTTTGTTCTGAGGACAAGAGTGCTGAGCTGCAAGGTTTCTGCACGTCAGAGCTGAAAGTGTAAGACCTGCTCATTTTTTCGCTGGATTTTTGTTTGCAGCTTGCCTGACTACATTAGTGTTGTGCTGTTAGAATGTAAAAATATGACAGTGAGGGCTGTTCTTACAAATTCTCTTAGGAATTTTCATCCTAAACCCAGTAAGATTAAATAACATGTTTATACAATTTTTTTAAAGTTTTTCTTGTGTAAATAATCTCATCATTTCTTGCTCTGTAGCTGTTGTCTTCTAATACCCAGGTCTATTCTGACTTCAGGATTCCAGTATGTTACATTGTTCCAGGCCAGGGCAGAAGTAACTGCAATAAACAAAACCCCTTAAACAGCCACTGCTTTTTAGAACCCTTATACCTCTCTGCTGCTCTTATTCTAGTCACTCTTGCCCCTTCAAAAACTTGGACTTCAAATGAGGATTTGAAATGTTGCTTTTTAACTTTAAAAATTCATGCGTGTTTTCAAGCTTGTTTTTGGTGTAATGAACAGCTTAAAAGGTTTCCTTTCAGGCTTCTAATTGTGTGGTAGACAGTTCAGATCTTAAAGTAATCTATCTATCCTTGTGTTCCTAAAATGTAGCAATCTATATTCATTAATGGTAGCAATTATTCACTCTATGTGCCAGGTTCAGGGAATGTAAGAATCAGTATGATAGATTCCATTTTCTCTGGAATGTTTTATCTAAAAGAGAAAAAGACTTCCAGAAAAACAAAGTGCTGGAGTTTCATAGATAGAGTGATAAAACAGCCAAGAGAGTAGTATCATTGTGTTGATTGTGGTGTGTTAGGTGG
Source organism: Ochotona curzoniae (assembly GCF_017591425.1). Lineage (NCBI taxonomy): Eukaryota > Metazoa > Chordata > Mammalia > Lagomorpha > Ochotonidae > Ochotona > Ochotona curzoniae. The sequence continues at coordinate 28,932,017 of NW_024465369.1, forward strand.
AAGAAAAAATAAAATAGACAAAGTGATAATGGAGTGAGAACTGGAAAAGGTACTTAGAAATGTTCTGCATCTAAAAGGATATTGGATATATCTTAGCAATAGGACGCTGGACTGTTTGCCATTGTCTGTACCTGCAAAGTCAGGATACACTTACATAGCAGAATGATGAATTTATGACTGTTTATAAAGGTCTGTACTATTGAAATAGTATCAGGGAAATCAGTTGAGGGGAGGGAATTTCAGCAGGGGGTAAGGGAAATCCCAGAGCCTATGATATTGTATCATAAAATTAAAAATAAAATAAAAGGGATAAAAAGCATATCGGATTTTCTAGTATCAGGAACACCACATGCATAGGCAACATGAGTATTGGATAGATTTTGGTGTGTCTGGTATGCTAGTCTTGCTGGAAGAAGTTAGGCAAACCATGAACTGGACTATCCCATGCCATCTATGTGAAAAAAAAAAAAGTGGGGGGGGGTCTTGGATACAGTTTGAAGATGAAACAGGAATTGTTGATGTGACTTAATCAGCACATTTCTAAATGTGCTTTAGAAAAATCTTACAATAAATGAACGGAGTAGTGTTTCCAAACCTTTCTGTATGTCAAACTCTCTGGTCCAGTTGAAACCAGATTTCTAGATCTGCTTCCTAAGTTTTTGCTTCTGTGTCTGTGGGAAGTCAGAATTTGTGTTTCTGGCAAGTTCCTAGGTGGTGCAGATCCTGCTGGCCTGTGAATGTGGAAGATGAGCAGACTGGAGTGGAGGGCAGGCAAGATAACAAGACCAATTAACTGCTGTGAAAGCAATAAAATACATCAACCAGGCAAAAGCAAAACACAGAGCAGCAGCAAGAGCACTATTGACTTGATTTATTTATCGTATTAATAAAGATATGCTTAAAACTTCCTGCAGTAGTATAAATCTCTAGTTGAACTGAGAAATCCCTTCTCTTCTGGCCTTCCTCTCCCATCCTTTTATCTTTCCCTTAATTCTTTCTTCATTTTGTGAAATGAAGTACTTACTTCAGGAAGAAGTAAAATGCAAGCATATATAAGAAATGAGTGAAACAAGGAACAGTAGAATTACTAAGTGATTTTTTGTGCTTTTTAGTGACTTTGTAACATGGTATAATTGTTTTTATGTTTCAAAGCTATTATACATTTAGGTGCAAAAGGTATCTGGTATCTGTCTGGTTTCAAGCAAATGATTTGAGATAACACAAACAAAACAAGAAAAGAATTTTTGACTTTCTGAAGCATATTAGGTCATGTAATATGATTAAGAAAAAGGCAAAATTCCAAGCTAAAACACTGAATGATTTTTTCAGCTATTAAAAAAATATTGTCATTTGTTACAAAATAGACAAAACCAGATGTAATAAAATAAGGCAAATCTATAACTAAACCTAGCATATTATCATATATAAAAAGTAAAAAAAAAATAGTTGCAAACTTAGAATTGTAATTACTACAAGTTGGGAAGAGTGAGGCCTGGGAATAAGAAGGAGGTAGAACAGATAGCAAAAGAAAGTGAGACAAAAGGAACAAGACTCAGTGTGGTGACTACAGTTCACAATATGATAAGCTCATGGTGGAAATGGAAATGGAGGTCCTGGTATGTGCTTCCCAGCTTCTGAGTAGTCAGGTGTCCTCTAGTGGGCCCCTGGGGGTGGGGGTACTAAATGATTTTTAACTACAATAATTTATTAGTCTGGTAATTATGAATGTGGCTAAAGTTAAGAAATTCATTCTGCACTTTCTCATGATGCCTTTGTGATATTGTTTTGAAGCTTTTGTTTGACCTCTAAATCTGTATTAAAAATAAAATATCTTCTCTGGGAAGGTAATAGGATCTGAGATAATTGCAAAAATGCGATTGGGGAGCCATATTACTGTTTAGCATCAGCATGAATAAGTGGTTTTTCTCTTGCAGAACCGAACAGTGAATAAAAGGTTTACTGTCCTTTAAATGTTCACAAATGAGCTGTAGTACAGCAACACTGACAAAATTTGAAAATCTGGTATAATGCTGGCAGTCTTTACTCTTTAGTGGCCTTAGGCCCAAAAGATCTCTCATGTCTCAAGTGCAGAATAGCTAGGTTTATAAGGGCAAAAATCAACAAGCTGGAAGGGTCTGGGGTCGTAGCGATGAAAAATCACTAATGGGGCCCGGCGCGGTGGCGCAGTGGTTAAGGTCCTCGCCTTGCATGCCCCGGATCCCATATGGGCACCGGTTCTAATCCCAGCGGCCCCTCTTCCCATCCAGCTCCCTGCCTGTGGCCCGGGAAAGCAGTCGAGGATGGCCCAAAGCTTTGGGACCCTGCACCCATGTGGGAGACCCGGAAGAGGCTCCTGGCTTCGGATCGGCATAGCATCGGCCATTGTGCTCACTTGGGGAGTGAATTATCGGATGGAAGATCTTCCTCTCTGTCTCTCCTCTCTGTCTCTGCTCTCTGTATATCCGCCTTTCCAATAAAAATAAAATAAATAAATAAATAAATAAATAAAAGAAAAATCACTAATGTACAGGCCTTTGTTGCTAAGCCAGGTGAAACTCATTTTTTCCAAGTCATGTTTGAGCAGCCTTGTCAGGGGTGTGAGCATTCTTTTTCAAACAGGACACATTTGCATGGTCAGGCAAACGTCAATGTCTCATACCTGGGGAAGCACTGCATGGTTTCCATGGGCAGGCAACCATCTCACAAGCAGGAGATGTTTCATCAAGACGGAACCTAGCTCAACACAGTGCCTAATGTTAGGCCTGTTTCTTCAGCAAAATACTTAGGGACTCATACGCTAATGCCCATTGCTAAATTAAATTAAATTATACATGTTAGCTTAATCATATTTTTATCACTACATTTTTAAAGATTTGTTTATTTATTTATTTATTTATTATTTATAAAGTCAGATATACAGAGGGGAGGAGAAAGAGAGGAAGATCTTCTATCGAATGAATCACTTCCCAAGTGGCTACAACGGCTGCAGCTGAGCCAATCTGAAGCCAGGAGCCATGAGTCTCTTCTGGGTATCCCACATGGGTGCATGATCCCAGGGCTTTGGGCTGCTTTCCCAGATCACAAGTAGGGAGCTGGGTGGGAAATGCAAACCAGTACCCATATGGGATCCCAGGTGTGTGTAAGGCAAGGACTTTAGCTGCTAGACTACTGCGATGTATCCTATCACTACATTTTCTACTAACCAATAGAGTGCCTTGTAAGAACACAATGTTTGTTAAAAAAAAATGAGTATACTAATAGCTAATTTCCATATTTCATGTAGGGGTAATCTTATTTCATTATTTATAAGCCTCATAATTCTGTTGCAAATTTTTGTGCCTCCTATTGAAGTACACAGATAAAGTAATAAATATGAATGAATAAAAATCCTACTTCTAAACAGAATAAAGTGAAATAAGTACCAAGCCAAATAATATTCGGATGTGACATAATATATAAATGTCAGGTACAGGGTCCTTGAATTCACCACACCCCTTTTGGAGGATTTCAAAAGCGTTTATGAATATGTAACTGTTGTTTAAATGAAAACAATTATTCAAAATGACAAATTTTGAGGCACACATTTTTGGCTCCAAATACAGTGTAACATTGTTTAATATAGTATTTAAATGTTAGACACTTAGAGCAAGGATCTGAATGTGGAAGTACTGACTTTCAGAGGAGTTGACATTCCTATTTTAAAATGTTGCCAAATGTATGTTCTCCTCTACTCCATTTTGAAAGCCACAGGAAAACCCACCACCTATGGCTATTTAGTTGGTGCATCACAGTCAGTCATTTATTATAGAAGGCAAGCAATGGATAAGAATGGTTTATGAGACATATGCAAGGATATTGGTGTCTGAGATCTCATTTAATGCAGTTGTGGCTACAGGCTTTTATTTTCATCTCTGACCCTGTTATTGGCTCAGAAATCCCTGAGAGTGACAACCAAATTGGAATCCAGTGTACCTTAGGCTTCTAGCATCTAGGATAGCTAATCATAAGCACTGCTACATAACAGCACACTGAATTCTAAATTAATGCCTGTGAGAAACAAGAGTTCAGGACATTCCAGAAGAAAGCTGAGTAGCCCCATGACTGGAAACGAGAACTGATTTCCCTGTCACAGCTATACTCTCTCTCTTTACAGTTCTTGACATGTCACATGGGAAGTTCCTAGAGGTTTTATGGGTTTTTATATCTGAGATTTCCGTAGTTTTCGATAAACTTTGTGGTATTTTTGTGACTACTATAAAAAATGACATTAATACTGTGTTATAGATAATATTTATTACTGAATTTACATTTGGAGATCTGATTTTCTTATCATTTGAAGTCACAGGCAGGAAGTTTGTTATGTCACTTAGTGAAGAGCAAAAGCAGGGAATATAGTGTTGTATGAAAAATGTCTTAATTCATTTAGCCTTTCACTAAAAAAAAAATATAATCCGGAAATCAACATTATTTATGTACTGCCATCTACCTTTTGAAGAGCTAGAAATCAGCATGTAATTCATTTACATTAGGAAAAAATCCATTTCTATGGTTGGGGGAGGAAGATAACAATCAACCTAGAATATTGATTTGGAAAAGTACAATGATTTGGTTTAATGATTCTTGAAATGCTAACATTTACAAATGATAATTACTTTAATTTCTCTTCCTTGTTTGTAAAGGGAGTGACTTTTTTTTTTAATAAAATTGCTCTTGCTTTCTACCACTGTCAACACTCACAATGTCATGATACACTTAAACAGAATAATGGACTGGTGATTGTTTGTTAAGGACTATACCATTGTAATAATATAGGGGAAAACAGTGGGTGGGAGGGAGAAGAAATGGGGAGGGTAGAAGGAGAAAACACTGAGCCTATGGAACTATATTATGAAAAATAAAAATTAAAAAAGGAAAATTGTTCTCATATTTAAAGTTATAAAATACTTATATTTACATGACATATTCAACTCATTTCTCTTTCAATAACTTTCCAAACTTTTAAGTACTCATTTTTAAAAAAGTCTTAGCGGGCCTGGCACAGCGGCGCAGTGGTTAAGGTCCTCGCCTTGCACGCCTGAGATCCCATATGGGCGCCGGTTCTAATCCCTGTGCCCCGCTTCCCATCCAGCTCCCTGCCTGTGGCCCGGGAGAGCAGTCGAGGACGGCCCAAAGCTTTGGGACCCTGCACCCATGTGGGAAACCCGGAAGAGGCTCCTGGCTTCGGATCGGCATAGTATCGGCCATTGTGCTCACTTGGGGAGTGAATCATCAGATGTAAGATCTTCCTCTCTGTCTCTCCTCTCTGTATATCCGCCTTTCCAATAAAAAAATAATAAAATAAATCTTTTTTAAAAAGTCTTAGTATACTCACATAGTTAAAACTACCATTATATTTTCAGAACATTTTCGTGCCCTAAAAAGGAAACCAAACACTTTTATCTGTTATTTTCCATTTCACTGCAAATTCCATAGCCCTAGACCACTACAGATCTACTTTCTGTCTCAATAATTTTGTCTGTTACACAAATTTCAAATAAAATCATGTACTGTATGTTCTTTTGTGGCTTCTTTATTTCATTTAGCATACTATCTCAGGATGTTATTATGTATGTTAATGCTTCACTTCTTTTTTGAGTCATATTCTTGTATGGATATAGCATAATTTTGTGTCCACTGATTACTTGATAGGCAGTTGGGCATTTTATGTTTTTGACTATTAATAATACTGTCATGAATATTAGTGAACTAGTTTTCCTGTCGGTGTATATCTTCATTTAAAAAAAAAAGGTTTATTTATTTTACTTGAAAATCAAAGTTACAGAGAGAGGGAAAGCCCAAGACATCGTTTATGCACTGGTTCACTTCCCAGCCAGAGCTGAGTCATTTGAAACCAGCTGCTTCTTCCAGGTTTCCAATGGGGTTGCCAGGGCCCAAGGCCTTGGACCATCCTCTGCTGCCTTTTCAATCCACTGGAAGAGAGGTGGATTAAAAGGAAACAGCTAAGATTCAAACTGGCACTAAAATGGGTTTCCAGCGCCATGGGAGGTAGATTAGTTTGCTATGCCCCTTGTATATTTTCATATTCCTTGGATGTATGCCTTGTGTTACAATGGCATGGTGACATGCTCACTCTGTTTAACATTTCAGCACTTGTCAGATTGTTTTCCAAAGCACATAGACCGTTTCCTCTTCTAACTAGTAGTTTATGAAGGTTGTAAAGTATCTGTATCTTCATGAATTCAGTGATTTTTGTTTTACATTATAACCCTACTAGTGGTTCTACGGCAGTGTCTCATTTGATGTGATTTCAATGATGGCTAATGATGTTGAAAATCTTTTTGTGCACTTATTAGCCACTTGCATGTCAATCTCTTGTAAGAATGTTTTCTAATATTCTACAATTCCTAAATTTATTGTTGGCTATTTTGATGCTGTTGTAAGCACTGAAATTATTTGTTGAGAGTACACAGAAATGTAAATGCTTTACATATATTTGTGACACATTTTAAAAAATTCATTAGGTCTAACAGTGATTTTAGGAGATCCATTTCCTATATAACTCTACACAAGCAATTACTACAAGCAAGATGAATTAAAATAAAACAAATTTGTCGGTCGAGTGCAGTGCCCTAGTGACTAACATCCTCATCTTGCATGCACCATATTCCCATTTGGGCACCAGTTCTAATCCAGGCGGCACTGCATCTCATCCAGCTCCATGTTTGTGGTTTGGGAAAGAAGCGAGGATGGCGCTTGGAACCCTGCACCCACGTGGGAGACCTGGAAGAGGCTCCTGGTTCCTGGCTTTGAATTGATTCAGTTGTAGCCATTGCTGCCAGTTAGGGAATGAATCATCCGATGGAAGATCTGTCTCTCCTCTCTGTATAGCTGCCTTTCCAATAAAAAATAATAATCATAATAATAGGAAGAGGAGTTTAAAAACTCACTGCACATGTCTAAAAAAATATTTGGTATTTTACTGCTTGGAAGTCATACTCCAAAATGGTCTTCTGTCGGCTCAAATGATGGTGACAGCTGGTCTGGGTTCATCTGGGAAGTTGAAAGGGAAACTTCACTCACCTGCCCTTTCCAGTTTCTATGCTTGGCTCACATTTTTGGCTTGCCCAATTTGATATTTAAAGCTACAACAGTGGAGACATTGTTGTGGTATTCCACTATGGCATTGGTTTATTGCTTCCTTTTACACAATAGAAGGAATTCTTGTAACTACAAGTATGCTTGCAACTTGCAGAAAAATAATTAAAGGAAAAGTTACCTGGTTCAAGCAAACATTTTTAAGAATCCATTAATGGGGCCTGGCACTGTGGCCTAGTGTCTTCGCCTTGAACGTGCCAGGATCCCATATGGGTGCCGGTTCTAAACCTGGCAGCCCCACTTCCCACCCAGCTCCCCACTTGTGGCCTGGGAAAGCAATCGAGGACAGCCCAAAGCCTTGGGACCCTGCACCTGTGTGGGAGACCTGGAGGAAGTTCCTGGTTCCTGGCTTTGGATCAGCACAACACCAGCCGTTGCACTCACTTGGGGAGTGAATCATCAGATGGAAGATCTTCCTCTCTGTCTCTCCTCCTCTCTATCTGACTTTGCAATAAAAATAAATAAATCTTTTTTTTAAAAGAAACTATTAATGGTGTCTTCATGTTATATGTTTTCCCATGAGCTTTTTGAAGACTTGCAGATTGGTTCCATCTGAATTATATGAGACTTTCCATCACAAAGTAAAGTAAGCTAATCTTTCACCTTAGTTCTGTAGAAACACAGAATAACATTCACAATTTGTGCCACGAAGGATGTAAACAATCCTAGAGAGTCATTATTCCACCTGTAACACTTGTCTGGAGTCCACAGTGGGCTGTGTTTCCCCCACAGTGTAATAATTTGTGATGTTACTTCTCAAAGAGAGCAAAATCCAGTACAACATTTTTATGGACCTCTGCTTTCCAATGTTTAAATATAAAGAAATTTTTCAAGAATTATGAAGATATGCAGCAGAACAGCTTAGACTGAAAACTATGAAAGTCAGTCCCCAGTTCGTGGCATGTATTTCCTCATCAGTCTGCCTTCCCAATATTTCTAAGTGAACACTAAAACAATGGTGGGTCTATACATTCTCCCTAAAGTGAATGGTGCTATTCGTACAGTTCCATATATATGCCTTAAGTTGGGCATAGCAGAAGTGACTATACCATCCTGCTGAAGTCAAGAGGACACTCCCATCCAGGAATGTTTGGAATGTGGAATCACACTAACCTTGTCTCTGCATAAAACGTCAACACCCACCATGATGATTACCCTATGCTACACATTACACACTTGTACAAAATGAGGAGCTTCTGCCTGCTTGCATCCCCCACGCCTAAGATGTATAAAAGTCAAGAGCTAGGCCAGGCATGATAGCTTAGCTGAGTCCTCGCACTGCACGTGTGGGAACCCATATGGGTACTGGTTGGTGTCCGGGAGGCTATGCTTCCCATTCAGCTCCCTGCTTGTGGCCTGGGAAAGTAGTCGAGGATGGTCCAAAGTTTTGGGATCCTGCACCCATGTGGGAGACCTGGAAGAGGCTCCTGGCATCAGATCAGCTCAGCTTGGCCATTGTGGCAAATTAAGGAGTGAACTCATCAGATGGAAGATCTTCCTCTCTGTCTCTCCTCCTCTCTGCAAATCTGACTTCCCAATTTAAATAAATAAATAAATAAACAAACACACACACAATTCTTTAAAAGCCAAATGCTGTATACCCTGGTGGCCCTTTACCTTCTGAAGTCACCTTGACATGTGGAAGTCTTTCCAGCCATCTCCTGCTAGGGAGCAGTCCATCAGATTCCATCCCCTGACTAATCAAGCCCTTTGCCTGAACTAAAAGCATTTCTCTCTCAGTCACTCTGAACCTAACAATATGTTGCAATATACTCATGAGACAATAGATTGTCACAAATCAATTTTACTTCCTCAAATTGTTACATTGGAAAAAAAATACATTTGTTTATTTGAAAGTCACTACAGAGAGAGGAAGAGATAAAGATCATCCATCCACTGGTTCAAGCCTCAAACGGCTGCAATGCCCAGGTCTGGGCAAGGCCCAATCAAGGAGTTTTATAGAATTCCTAGATGAGTTGCAGTGACCATCTCTGGCTGCTTTTCTCAAGCTGTTAGCAGGAAAAGGAACAACTGGGACAAGAAAGGCATACATATGGAATGCCAACATCACAAGCAACGGCTTTATAGGCTATGCAATATGAAAGGTCATGACACAATGCTTGCTCATCTTTTCCACTGTGTTGGTTATTACTGACAAGTTAATTTGGAAATATTTTTATAAGAAGGCAGTTAAATTTATTAATATTGTTATTAAGCAAAATGAATTTTGACTATTTTCTAAGAGCTCTGATGCCCCAGTTCATAGCTTAGTGAGGTAAATATTATGAGAGGTAGACATTACAAGAATTTCATTAAGTAATCTTCTTAGAAAGAATAAACTAAGTATTTCAGGGCATGGTTTTCTGTCTTCACCAGAAAATCAGAGGCTTACCAACAGAATAGGGGAATTTTATGATGATGTTTTATAGGCACCTGTATAAATTTCCATACTGTGCTCTGTTTGCATATATCCTAAAATACTGTAGTATTTATGGAAATTGAAATTTGATCTAAGATACTAAATGTCAAGCTGTGTTGTCCAGATAAGCATTATTAGCAATAAGCCCCTGAAACTTATCAATTTTATGAAAATTGATTTTCAAGTAGTTTATGTTCAGTACTACGTAAGAAATTTTCAAGTACTATACTGTTGTCATGATCAGACTTCACAGCAACTGAATGAGCATATTACTCAAGCTCCTCTTCAACTTGGCACATTTGCACGCCTCAGGGAGCATGTAAGAAAAATTAATAGTCATGACTGTTAGAAGCAAGACCTGATACAAGATGAACAATGAGAGTGCCAAAGGTGCATGGATGTATTTAGAAATAGAATTATAAATGAGGTGGACAGTCTTAAAGGTGGAGTGAAAGGGTCAAAATTTCCCAAATGAAAGAAGTTACAACCCGAAAGTCACACAAATTTACGAGAACAAAGAGAACATTAATATTATCTAAGCTTAAGTGTAACTGGAAATTCTTGATGATGTTAGCCACAGAAGCTATTCATTAGCAGTCTTAGTATCATTATTGCAGTTTGGATTTTCATGATTGAAAGAGCTGCTGAAATAGAAAAGTTTGCCATTTTTTATTGTAATGATCAAGCTTTTTCAAAGGAAATCAGTAGGTTCTCTTGAACTTCAGTGTATTTTTCCAGATGTGTGTAATTATACGATGCGTAAGATGTCTCCATCAGGTTTACTGCCTATTGATGACAGATAATATCTGCCTATGCAAACAATACTTATTATGAAGGATGTAGAGGGAGAAGACACAATGTACTTTCCCATTACTATCCACATTTTATATTTCCTTGGAACATTGAATATAAGAAAAGGAAAGGGTTGCATTCAACATGTTGGGTTATGAATTTTGTAAATGATTGTAGGAAAGGGTTGCATATTATCTGTATCATGTATGTATAATTAGTTATAATTCATAATGCAAACATTATTAGTTAAAATAAATGGTGGTTGTGTCTAAAGATTGATTAACAACTGTTTTACCATTAGAAGTTTCATAGGAGGAGGAACACAGAACACTTTTGTAAAACAGATTGGTCAACAAAAACCAATAGGTAAAACTTTTGAAGGACTCCTACTACTAGATGATTAATGTTACTAACTTAGGGCATACATCCAGGATCTGAGTAAATGAGGATCCTACCTAAGATGTTAACTTTTTCTGTAATAAGTTTCTAAGCCTGATGTTCTAGTTTAAGCAGAGATTTCAAAGTGGAGTTCCAGCTGCTTCTTGTTTTATAACTAAGGCTAAGATATTTTGTAGAATATTTAAATTAGAGATAGATGAGCCCTTAGTGATCACATAGTCAAAGTGGATAGAATCCATTATAACTACTGCTTTTAAATAAAGTTAACTATCTCAATTTGTCAATAAGAGCCAGTAAAGTATCACTAATTTAAGGTTAATCTGTTTCTATAATTCTTATTCATTTCAATTTATTTGTTTAAATGGTATAAAATGAATGAAGCATTTGAACAGCTATTGTTCATAGGAAACCAAAAGTCACATGGATTGGTAGGGGGAAAATTTTTTGAAAACTGCTGACTTGAATTATATGTCCATATAATTTCCTTAATTAGCTAATGGCATAAAGAAGAGTAGAATGTACAGACTTTTTTCTATTCTCTCCCAACATTCTCCACTCTTGATCTACATCTTTGGATTCAGAAAATATATCAATGGAAGCAGACACAGTGCATTTCAATATTGTTTCATTTCAGGTCCTGCTCTTTGGTAGTGGTATAACCAACAGGTGGCAGGACAGTGCTATAGGAAGTGGGATGCTACAGTAAGCCAAGAGAGCAAAATAGTTGCTGTTCTGTTTTGGTCACTCATGTGTTCATGTGTTGGTTACTGAGTGGCATGTTTTTTTTTTGGGGGGGGGGGGGTTCATGGTACTGTAATTTGTTGTTGGTGTTGTTGTTTTTGTTGTGGCTGTTCTAACTCATACCAGTTGTTGACCTTGCTTCATGGCTCCTCACTTAGGGCAGTGTATAGTGATGGAGTACTGGGGTCTATCATATACAAACGTGGGGATATAATGGAACATGTATCCCTGCCTCCAGACGAAAGATGGAATCCCAATGAAATTGTTGGACACGTGTAGACAATGGGAGGCTGGACTGTCTGACATTTTCTGTATCAACAATGTTGGGGTACACTTAAATAAGAGACTGATAAAATTATGATTCCTTATAAAGGACTACACTATTGTACCAAATGGGAAAAATCTGTTGGGGTAGGATTTGGGGAAGGAATCCCAGCCTAAAGAAAATTGTACCTCACAATTTAAAATTCAAAATAAAAATATATTTAAAAAAAGAAAAGAAACAGTTGGCGAATTACAGTCCTTAAATGTGAAATTTTGAGATAAACAATGCCAAGGAAAAGACACCGCATGATGTGCCAGGTAGAATTTGAAAATCTGGAGGTGAGGGTCTATGAGAATGTGCTTCTGTTTTCTGAAATTCCAGAGTGGGATCACATTCCATTGTGATAACTTTTCCTGGATACTAACAGGATTGCTGGAAAACCATCTCCATTGGGAAAGCTGCGTCTGGTTTCAACAATCTTAATGTAAAGTATAATTCTTATTTTCTGCAATGCATGGATGTATATTCCTACCAATAATGTATATAAATTCCCCTTTGGCTATCCTCTTGCTAACATTTTTTTTTTTTATCCTTGGTCTTGGATAATAGACTTTCTGACTGGAGAGAATGATATTCCATGGATTTTATTTGTATTTTCTTGATCACTAGTGATAGGTTATTTTTTCATATATATTTTGCCACTTACATTTCTTTGCCATTTTTTGTTTCTGTGGTTACAGAGTTTTCTGAGTTGCTGATGTATTCTGGATGTTAATCTTTTGTCAGGCAGCCTGTTAATATTTTTCCTTTCCTGTTGGATGTTTGTTTATGCTGTTGATCATTTCTTTCACTTTGCAGAAACTTCTGCATTTCACATTGTCTCTTTTGTATATTTTTCTTTTGTTTTTGGTGCTTTTAAGATATTATCCAAGAAGTCACCCACATCAATTTTTGGAGTGTTTCCCTCACATTTTGTTCCAGCATGTTCACACACACACACACACACACACAAACATAGAGTTCCTATATCCATTTTCCTTCAAATAGTGTTTTGTCAAATTTTGTTTTACATTTTTGTCAAATTAAGAATTCTATACTGCTGCAGTGTTAATGATCTATCCTAAATTTACTGGACTTGAAATAAACATATTTTAATGGGATTACTATTTATAATGACTACCTATAATTCTACTAAATTAGTTTTTATTCGTTGACATCTTCAATGGAGAATAGATCCTTTCTCTTGTTTTGTTTTGTTTCGTTTTTTCCTGCCAGCAGGTTCTCAAGACTACAAAGGGGGTGAGGCAATGGTGTTATTTGGAACCACTGGGGACAGTCTAATGGAACATGTCCGTTTATTGTAAAGCTACCACAAACTCATATAGGTTATAAAGATGTTCTCCAACACTCCTGCCACCCAACAATTACACTGTAACTGAGACAAAAGGCATGTCTAGTTCTCTGGACCCTCTCATCAAGTCACAGGTCACATTCCACATGACTAGAAGCTATGCCTCATGTGGCATTTACCATGTGTGACTGGCAAGTAGGCTGTGGGTCACATTTGACTTTTTAGAGTTGCTTATTGAGGAAGTCCCAGCACAGCTTCTCCAAAGACAGAAAAGAGAGACCATGCTTGCTGCATTCCCAGGTTGAGGCCTCAGTTAGCGGAAACCACTGTCTGGGGCTTTCACATAGGCTAAACAGGCAAAAAAGCCAGGGGTAACCTTCCTCACCATTAAGCATAATGTAAATAATACAGTATCTCAATAACTTTAGGGATGGAAAAATTAAAAAATTAAACTGGAAAGGGGGTGTGGCTCATGCATTGTGACAAATCTATCAAAGCTGTTAATAGGGGAATGTGAATAGGAGCTTATGGGGACTCTAATCACTTCATAAGCAATTAAAAATGAGGCATTTCATAAGCAATTAAAAATGAGGCAAATGAAAGATGTGAAATTTGAGGCTACTATCTTCATGCACAGGAGCATCTTATCTCCCAAGTGAGGAGACTGTGACATCCATAACAAGTAGATATTACTTTCGTATGTTAAGCTTATTTTAAAATAGATACTTTATAACTTTAACTTAAGGCAAACATGTGGTATCTAACCTTTTGGGATTTGCTCATTTCCCTTAGCATTATAGTTTCCATTTGGGCCCATTTAGCCACAAAGAACTGCATTTAGATGCTGGACTCAATGCTGGCTATGTGCTTGCAATGAAGGAATCTCAACTGAACTTGAACTGTGGTTATGTACCATGTGGGGAGTGTTTTGGTAGGAGCAGGGGAAATCTAAGCACCTATAAAACTGTATCACATAATACAATGTTATTAACAATAATAAAATAAAATAAAATAGATACTTTAAATCCTTAAGTCTGTTTAAGTCACCAACTGATGGAGCTACCTTATGCAAGTTTAACTTATAATAAGTATCAAAAAGTGCTATAACCACCCACTAGAACACAACAGTCCCAAAATATTGGTTAGATGTATTTTCAAATAATGCAAAAGCCAAACTTCTTTATAACATGTTATAATTATAAGATGACTAATAGAATGAAAAGAACAGGCAAGTAACTATTTTGAAAGAGGAAGCCGGTAGATCATCCTTTGAATGGCACTTCCATTTCTCTTAGATATTATTTTACATATAAGTGAATCTCACTCAACTTTATTAATAATAACCTGTTCTGTACACATTTTTAAATTTGTTTGACGTTTTTAAAGGTTTATTTTTATTTGAAAGGCAGATGCTTTTTTTTTTGCAGAGAAGAGAGATGGAGTGAAGTTCTTTCATCTGCTGGTTCACTCTCTAAATGGCAACAATGGCCAGAGCTGAGCTGATCTGAAGTTGAAAGCCAGGAGCCTCCTCCAGTTTCCCACGTAGGTATAGGGTTCCAAGATTTTCTACTGCTTTCCAAAACCATAAGCAGTAAGCCGGATTGGAAGTGGATCAGACAGAAAACAAACCAGTGCCCATATGGAATGCTGGTGCCACAAGGAGGAGGGTTAGTCTGATGCATCACTGTGCTGGCCCCTCTTCAAATATATTTTTTGGTAGTCATGTCTATAAATTTAAGAGATGTGCATAATACTAACATTTGTAGCAGTAAACATATCAGAAAAACCTAATAATTATAGAAATTTAACTTTGGAATGTAGAAAAATTCATTCACTCAGGTTCATTTTAAAAATTATTTGAAGGACAATAACAAAGAAAGAGATAATGAAGTCTTATATTGCACTTACAGTATACTTCCTAAATGCCCCAAACAACCAGGGGTAGGCCAGGCTGTAGCAAAGATCCAGGAATATGCATGCTTGGGCCCAACCATTGAATCATCATCTACTGCCTCCCATGTATTTTAGCAGGAAGTTGGGTCAGAAGCAGAGAAGGCAAGATTCAAACTACCACTCTGATATGTGATGTGGGTTTTACATATAGAACCTCAGCCACTATGCCACAATGCCTAAGAGTTAAATATGAATGGAAAAAAATGTCTCTGCAGCATAAAGGGTTTTAGAACAAAAGTTTCAGGAGATACAACAATTCAGAAAGTATTCAATATTAGCAAGTCCTCAAAAGAATTATGTCACATTTATAAGTCATAAAGTAATCTATATTTAACACAGAGTACAGGTCTAAGGATAATTACAATCCATATATTTTGGGGAAGGTAAATTAAAACTAATTTGTATGTATTCATGAGATTTGGGGGAGTATAAAGAAATATCTGTGAAAAACTACTTGCAACAATTTTGGAGATTAAAACTCGAGCAGCATGGATTGGGCATGTGCTGTGGTGAAGGATGTATAGCAGATAGAAGGTGGGTCACAGGGGAAGCCAAGAAACAGAGAAAGTTTCATGAGAACTGCCTGCCAAGTTCATGTCACCAAAGACCTAAGGACCTTGTATTAGGTCCCTCCACACACTCCACCACCAGGGGACCAAGGCTGCGCTGGACACCTAAACCAATATCTAAATCACGGCACTGCATAATTACTATATTACAGCAATATTTGTCAACTAATTCCATAGAAACCAATTTAAAATATTTTTTAAGATTTATTTATTTTTATTGAAAAGTCAGATAAACAGAGAGGAGGAGAGAAAGAGAGGAAGATCTTCCGACCCATGATTCACTCCCCAAGTGGCTGCAGTGGCCAGAGCTAAGTGGATCTGAAACCAGGACCAGGAGCCTCTTCCACATCTCACACGCAAGTGCAGGGTCCCAAGGATTTGGGCCATCCTTGGCTGCTTTCCCAGGCTACAAGCAGGGAGCTAGATGGGAAGTGGGGCCACCCATATACAAACTGGCACCCATATGGGATCCTGGCTCACGCAGGGTGAGAACTTTAACTACTATGCTACTGCACTAGGACCAAATTTAAAGTTTTTAAATGGTGTTTTTCCTAAATGTCTTGGAAGTTAGGAAAAAAAATCTACTTTATCTTTGTGTCTGTGATTGTCAACATAGAGCCACATTCATAGGAATCTCTCAATTCAGATTACAATAAGATGAACAGTATAACAGTGTGCCTATGTGCTGAAGGAAGAATTGTTTTTTCACATACATCTGTATGTATACTCAGGTTGATATTTTCAGTTGAAAACTGTTGACTTATGTTGTAAAATTACGTGTTGGCATACACATGTAATATGACTTGATCAAGTTAACACACAGTACCTCATGTAATTGTGATTTTTTTTTTTGTAGTGAAAACAGATAAAATCTACCCTTACCAATTTGAAAGAATAAAGATCACTGTAATTTACTACAGTCACCATGTTGTACAATAGGTCTTCTGGACTGACTGTAAATGAAATATGTGTCTTTCAGCAAATGTTTCCCTGATCTGCCAAGTCTCAGCCTCTGGTAGCTATTATTTTGCTTTCTATGAATTTAGCTATTTTGCATTTCACATTTAAGCAGTTCTTACTTTGCATATTTTTGAAGGACTTTCACACTGTTTCTGTAACGGCAGTACTAATGTGCATTCCCACTAATAATGTAAAATGATTCCTTTTTCTCCACGTCCTCACCATATTTAATATATTTTGTGAGTCTGATAATAGCAAACATTATGTCATCATGGTTTCAATTTGTATTATTTGAGGATTAATGATGTTGGACATTTTTTCATATGCCTGTTAGCTATTTGTGTATCTTCTTTTGAGAAAAAGCATTCAGATTGCTTGACAATCTTTATTGTGATTATCCTTTTGTTACTATTGGGTATATGCATTTTGGATGTTAACCACTTACCAGATTATGATCTAAATATATTACAGGTTGTCTGTTGATTTTTTTTTCTTTTCCGGCACAGAATTTTACTGCTACTATAATGTTGTTTCACTCATTTATTATTTTCTTTGCTTGTCCATTCTATTGTGGTCACACTTCAAATTGTCTTCCCCAGGACAATATTATGGAGTTGTTATTCTAGTAGTTTTACAGTTTTGAGTCTTATGCTTAAGTCTATGTTGAGTTGACTTGTGTATATCTTGTGAAACAAATGTCTAACTTCTATCCTATGCACGAGTTTTCAGCTTCTCCAACACTGCTTATCGAAGACATTGTTCTTTTTCCCATTTTATGTTCTTGCCTTCTTAGAAAAAAATCAATTGACCCAATAATTGAATAATTTAAAATTTCAGTTTAAATAGATAGATAGATAGATAGATAGATAGATAGATAGATAGATAGATAGTGTGGATTTATTTCTAGCCTTTTTTTATTTAGTATTTTTAAAATGTTTCTTTTTAATTTTTATTTTTTGTGATACAGTTACATGGGCTCAGTGATTTCTCCTTCAACCCTCTCGTTCCCCATCCCTTCCAGCATTTCCCCATATATTATTACAATAGTATAATTCTTCAGCAACAGCTTTAAGTGTATCATGAAATTGTAAGTATATACAATGGTAGAAAGTCCAGTATCCTCTTTTAAAGATATATTTAATAGTTTCATACTTTGCTTAGTAGTAGATATGCATAATGCTATGTATTCATTTCTTGATATGATGGTCTACATTGTACACTTCCTCTAGCTGGATATATGTATACACATGCTTACCTATACATATATTGATCCTGCATGGAGGTTGTTTTACATCAGAGAGAACATATGATAGTTATCCTTTTGGGATTGGTTTGGCCTTATCGTCTATTCCATTAGACAATATGACTATGTCTATGCCAGCACCATGCTGTTTTGGTTAATATAAGTTTGCAGTAGTTTTTGAGATGGTGCTTTGATACTTCTTGTTTTGTTCTTTTGGAGGTCTTTTGAAGGATTGCTTTTTTGGGGTCTCACACCATTTTTCTTTTTCCTATCATTGTGTTTTATACTAATGTGAAAAGTATCTTTAAAACTTTGATAGACACTCCTTTGGTTCTGCCAGTCAATTGAGAAATATGAACATTTTAATAGTGCTAAATCTTCCAACTTGTGTATGTAAAGCATTTCTCTATTTCTTTGGTCATATTCAGTGTCTTTCATCAATATTGTAGGTTCTGCTATAGGAATATTTTACCTCTTTGGATGTATTTGTTCCTAAATAAAATATTTATTTGTAACAGATTTCTTATTATTTCAGATAGCTCCCTCCTAAGGTGTTGAAATTCTTCTGATTTTTGTGTGTTGGTTTTGTACCCTTCGAACCTTATTGAACTTACTATTACAGCTTTGGGCTGAGTTTTTGGAATTTTCTAAAATCTAAAGTAAGGAGAAAGGAGGGTAGGAAGTATAATTATCTTCTTACAAGTGTTTATATATGAAATACATGGAATCTGTTCTCTTTACATAATTAGAGAAATATTAATTTGTCTTCTTCTATTTGAAAGAAGGGAACAGGAAAAAAGGAGAGAAATCTGTCTGCTGATACACATCTCAAATGTCAACAGTAACTGCAGATAGGCAAGGCTGAAGCCAGAATCAGGAACTCAATCCACATCTCTCATGAGTATCAGTATCCCAAAACTTGAACCATCATCTTCTGCCTTTTAGCAAGGAAATTATCTGGATACTGGAACAGGAACAGAGCTAGGATTTAAAACCAGGCATTATGAGGGACGAGTATTCCCTTGCAAGTGTCTTAACTGTTTTATGAAATACTCACCCTTAAAATTATTTTCATAGAATGTCTCTAGCTGTGAAGTAATACAAAGTTATTATCAGTGTTTTTAAAATAAACTCTGTCATTTTTATTTGAAAGGCAAAAAAAAAAAAAAAAAGATGGAGATACATAGATCTCCCACCTGGGGATGGATTTATTTATTTATTTATTTAAATTTTCCATCATCTGGGGTTTTACTTCCAAATGCTCCCAAATACTCAGTGCAGGAATAGACTGAGGCTAAGAATTCAGTCCAGTCTCTGACATGGGTATCAGAGACCCATGTCCCTGGGCCATCCCCTGCTGATCCCAGGATCTATTCATATTTTGGATGATCTTATTCCAGTGTGTTTATTATATTTATTATAATGAATATATTACTTTTTAATAAAAAATATAATATATTTGTAGGAAAAAATGAAGACATAGAGATTCACAGAAGAATCCAAAAAATATTAATGAAAATAATTTTAATTCTTAGTTGCAGAGAGAGAAGAGACAGAGAAGTCTGGCATCCACTGATTAACTCCCCAAATTTCTGTGGCTTGGCCAGACTAAAACCAGAAGCCAAAAACTTCTGGATTTCCCACAGGAATGCACTGTTGCGAACACTTAGGCCATCCTCCACTGTTTTTTCAGGTGCATTAGCAGGGAGCTGGATCACAGGTGGAGCTGTGCTTCATGTAGTGGTTTAATGTGCTATACCACAGTGCTGACTACCAAAGATTTATTTAATTATTTTCTTTCTTTTCTTCCTCTTTTTCTTTCTTTCTTTCTTTTGCTTGCTTTCCTTCCTTCCTTCTTTCGTCCCTCCCTCTCTTTTCCCTCCCTTCCTTCCTTCCTTCCTTCCTTCCTTCCTTCCTTCCTTCCTTCCTTCCTTCCTTCTTTGGTTGGAATAAGTGGCACTGGTGGTGGAATTGGCAAATGTATGATCTAGGATGAATTTTGTAAGCAGGATAAATATTACTAATGCCTGTAGATTAAACAAGGTGGATCATGGTGACTTTTGTGTTTTTAACATAAACAGGTGAACAAATGTAATTTACTGATTAGGGGAAGAGTTAGTATAAAACAATCAAGAGTTTTGTTTGGGATACACTAAGGATGGAATTTCTAGTGGAAGCCCACTTCTCTTTCTCTCTCCTATCTTACTTCTCTCTCTCTCACCCCCAATTCTGTTAGCTCTCTCCGACTTCTCTCTCTCTCTTTTCTGTAATTTTACCTTTAATATAAACAGTCTTTTTAAAAAGTAGTTAATAAATCATAAAATAATAGATGCCCATCCAGGAGCTATAAAGAATACCAATATTACAGCAATATTTATTGAATATAACTACCCACCACTTATGAAAGAAAGATACATATTATATGTTTTCAGGAAGTCATTACTGCACAATTTAAATAAATTCCAACATATTTAAGAGTCACAACAGACACATTTACAGATATCTATTTGTTAAGATAAAATTAAATCCTCACAAATATTTGTATGAGAAAGTTAATGTTTATCTCCACAGAGCACAATGTGCTCAAGGTAGAACTGCTCAGAGAGGTTTAAGAAATTAGATTTACTATCCACCTGAGAATAAACACGTCAGTTAAAGTTCAAGGAACATCTGTCTTTGTCTTTAGTCATGAGCCCTTAACACCGCCTATTTTATTTATAAGTGAGAGATGTGAAGGCACATTTCCTAATGTGAGACTGGTTACCCAAGCCTGGGCCCCTCGGGACTGGGCACTATTTGCACCTTAGATGGCTACAAGCCTGATTTGCTTCTCTTTGAAAGCTGTTACAACACCATGCTTTCCTATTTGATTCTCTATATGCCTGAGAAGATGTGTCTTAAAGAAAATACTACTAAAAATCCCAATTAATCTAAAAATGACCCTGAATGTCTTTATTGAGTAGTTTGTATTTTTTTTTTTTCATTTGAGAAGACAATCCTTGTCTGCTTTGGACTATCTGACAATTAAAGGCAAACTCTTTACCACTGTTGACCATATTTCTGTTCTGGTTGTCATTTTTAGGCAGTTTTGTGCCAATGGAATCTCTGAAATAAGATTTTCTGAATCAAAATAGACCTTGCTTTCATACCACCTGGTTACAAAAATTCTAAAAGGATTAAGCTAACATTAAAATGTGTTCACTTGGGCCCGGCGCGGTGGCGCAGTGGTTAAGGTCCTCGCCTTGCACGCCCGGGATCCCATATGGACGCCGGTTCTAATCCCAGCGGGCCCCACTTCCCATCCAGCTCCCTGCCTGTGGCCCGGGAAAGCAGTCGAGGACGGCCCAAAGCTTTGGGACCCTGCACCCATATGGGAGACCCGGAAGAGGCTCCTGGCTTCGGATCAGCATAGTTTCGGCCATTGAGCTCACTTGGGGAGTGAATCATCAGATGGAAGATCTTCCTCTCTGTCTCTCCTCTCTGTATATCCGCCTTTCCAATAAAAAAAAAAAAAAATGTGTTCACTTTATTTTTACTTGGAAAAGTATAAGTGAAAATTTACTGTCTATGCACACATAGTTTGGAATTTAGTATACCACACAAGAAGGTGCCTTGGGCCAGGCACCGGGGCCTAGTGGCAAAAGTCCTCACCTTGAATGCCCAGGATCCCATATGGGCACCAGTTCTAATCCCGGCAGCTCCACTTCCCATCCAGCTCCCTGCTTGTGGCCTGGGAAAGCAGCTGAGGACGGCCCAAAGCCTTGGGACCCTGCACCCATGTGGGAGACCTGGAAGAGGTTCCTGGTTCCTGGCTTTGGATTGGTGCAGCACCAGCCATTGCACTCACTTGGGGAGTGAATCACGGGACGGAAGATCTTCCTGTCTGTCTCTCCTCCTCTCTGTATATCTGACTTTGTAAAGAAAATAAATAAATCTTTAAAAAAAGAGAGAGAAGGTGCCTTTATTCAGATATCTAAGTACTTTGTTGCTTACAATGTTAGTAATTTCCATATTTATATAGAGATGGAATATGAAATCAATAGCTAAACTGACTAAAGTGGCTAATGTTCCATTGTAAAGGATATGTCTGCTGGCATTATGAGTAATTTGAGAAACGAACACCTTTGGGACATACAACAATAAAGACCATTATACTTGTAAAACAAACAAACAAAAAATTGCATAAAATAAGGAAAGATTGCATTTGGTTTTGCTTTTGCTTATGCATTTTCCTCCTAGCTCACTTCTAATAGTTGTCCAGAGGCCCATACATATCACTGTAATTTGTAATGTTGTATAATAGACCCATAAATGGAATTCTGATATTTCTTCCTGTACAGTGTGAAATACAGAGCAAACAATTTTTAAGGGGTTGTTTTCTAAAGCTGCAAAGAATGAGGCTATGACCACAGAGACTGATTATCTAAAAATGGATTCTCTGATGACGATTTGATTACTGGCCTCAAGCCTTATGACTGTTTGCTGGAAATACCACTAATTTGCTAAGAGCTATTTAAGGAATGTGTTTTGGAATGGAATAGAAAAAAAAAAAAGAAAAAAAAGAATTGGCCACGAGTTACATATGAACCTTATACTCTTAGTTCATTGTCTAATTTAGTAAATTACATAAGCTTTCCTTAGCTTTAGGGTTTTTTAATGTATGAAATTAGGAATAGGGTAGCTGTCACTCCCAATGTTGTAAACTGTGAGGCTAAAATGGAAGAAATACACAAGTAACATAAATACATAGATATAGTATAGTAATGCAAATGTCATTATAGTTTCTTTTGTCTTTAGTCACCTGGACTTCCACAATCTAAATGAGATATTTTCATATCTAATAAAAACATGAAGAAATAGTCTTAAAACAAAATTTCAAATGACAGCTTCAAATTTGTTATTTGTAAAGAAATTGGTCTTATAGAAACAGATATGAATAATAGTTTCTCTGTAAATTCAATTCATAAAATTAATACAGCAAAGGCAAACTTCAACAATTTTTTTGGAAACTTTTTTCAGAAATATGGAAACATCTATGTTGCTTCTGCAGTTTGTACATTTTTATAGTCCCTTGAATATTCATTTAGATTTATGCTAGATTTTCCTAGCTTTACTTAAAAATCACTATACAAAGTGGGTAAGTAATGTTTTCTTTAAGAAAACTAAGCAAGACAAAAAGCAAATGACTTGTCATGTTGCACCAGGATTCTGATTCAATACTCTTTTGCTCAATATCTATAAAAGTGAATATGACCCCATTCACTCACTTGCTGATACTAAATACCACATAATCATTGGGTAGTCTATGGTTAGAGGGTAATACAAATGAAAAGACTCCTTGCCGTTGTGGAGCTTGCATTCTGTTGATGAAGATGGGTAATAGCATCTGATGTAATACAAGGAGAACTGCGTTCTCAGCAGAAAAAAAATCAATTATTACAAAGGCCTAGGGATGGAGTTCTGGCAGCACTTGAACAAAAAGGTAAAAGTGACAGTAGAGGAGTGAGCAACAGGATGAGTGATACAGGTGAAGACAGAGATGAACACAGGTCCAGACAACGTGCAGGGTTTTAGATCAATGCAAGAGATGGAGTTTGATAAACCTAGCATACATATTAGATAAACATGTTTGCCACTCAATATATTCACTGGTTTTCTTTTTTTCCCCTCAGGAATTATATTTAATGTAGTTTACATATGTTGCTATTAGGTATTAACAAAAAAATCACATTTCATAGGCATAAATGGAATGTAAGTGGAGAGTTCTGTTTCATTTAAGAATATATACATTCAAGCTAATAGTTACTATTTGTAGAACTGTCCTTAAAATGTCTAATAGACCCTTGTCTCCTCTATAACATTCATGCCATCTCTCACACAAGAATTTCTGAAGGAAAATAATCCCTATAAGTCTCTTGAAGTGGTCATGAAGACACTCCTTGTGAAACTGTAAAAGCTATTAAATTGATAATAATAATATTATGTTCATGGAGTTATCTTATATACATGGATCTATATCACTTAGCAACAGGAACTCACTATGCTGGGTAAGTGTTAAGGACTGTACAATTATCTTCATAATCAGAAGCACAAATATAAAGTGCCAGGAAAGCTAAGCAGTTACCAGAAGGCCATATGAGATAGAAATAATACATTTAGTAAGGAAATGTCTGAGTGAACTATATATGATATGACTGTTATATAACATGTATTCATGATATTGTGAACATGTTACTGTGTTTTTGTACCATATGTTTACTACAAAAAATATAGTAGCAAAATAAATGATTTATTATTAAGGGTTAAAAGGAATTGCCAATTGTTCCATCTAGGATTTGCATGAAATTTCTATATCTA
Organism: Ochotona curzoniae; assembly: GCF_017591425.1. Lineage (NCBI taxonomy): Eukaryota > Metazoa > Chordata > Mammalia > Lagomorpha > Ochotonidae > Ochotona > Ochotona curzoniae. The sequence goes on from NW_024465369.1 coordinate 28,956,221, forward strand.
CCAAATCTTGAATGTAATATCAAAGTCAATCATATGTTGTTACACTATACTGGTCTCAAAGCTTAACTGTTGAGTAAGTTCTATGACAAAAAATAAGTTCTGCTCATCATTGGAGAACTAAAATATTTCCCAGTTTCTCCCAAATAATTTTTTTTTTTGGTAATTTTCATGAAAGAAATTTGTTCAATAGGGCTTAGCACTTGTGACATGAATCTCACATAAATAATAACTTATCTCTTTTCAAACCAAAGCTATTCAGTACTTTAACTAAATTTAAGGGTTGATTATGATATTCTTAAAGTCTATCAAGTCTAGTAGTCATCTGTGTATGATGTTAGCATCTTTTATTTGTCCTTCTGCTTGGAAAATTAGTTACTTGTAGCTTTGCAATGAATGAATGACAGTCCTTTATCCTAGAAGCTTAAATGTTACTTTGATCTTGTTCACAATAAGGCCAACATTTTATTTAATTGAAGAGATTATAATTATTTAGCAATGAAATATGTTAAATCAAATATTCCAGTGACATAGGAGTGCCTTGGAAATAGAATTAGCCCCAGCTGAACCGCTGGAACTAACAAAAGTAATGTACAAGGTAGTGTGTTAAAGAAATGCTGAGCAATATAAAATAAAGATAAACATCACTGTTTTTACGAAAATGGTATAGAAAAAAAATAGACTATATCTTATCACCATTATAGTATGTTAGGATGAGTGATACAGGTGAAGACAGAGATGAACACAGGTCCAGACAATGTGCAGGGTTTTAGATCAATGCAAGAGATGGAGTTTGATAAACCTAGCATACATATTAGATAAACATATTTGCCACTCAATATATTCACTGGTTTTCAAAACACTTGTGGCATAATATTGAAAGATTACAGCTTCATAGAAACATCAACTCAAGGCTGTGCAATTTGCTCACAGAACATATCTGAACTGTGCTCTAAGCCCAGAGGAACTCACTGTGTCTTCCTCTGTACAATTAAACCAAATAAGAAACAGATAAACAATTAAGAGATAAACAAAGGTAGCATCTTCTATCATTATGGTCTAGAATGCATTTTAATACCACTCCTTGCTTAAGTTTGTCCAAAAGTCATATTTTATGCTTTATCTTGAGTCAGCTTTGAGTATAAAACAACCACATAGTCTATACATTATCTGCCACAAATCAGAGATAGCCTAATATTTGTCTTTTGAGTTTGGCTTGTTTTACTAACAGTGGTCTATAGTTACATCCATTTTATTACAAAAGACAGGATTTCACTTTTTAAAAATAGCTTAGTTGTATGAACTTTACCTTAAGATGTAAAAACAATGTGGAGAATGTGGTACAGAAAGAAGAATTTACAAAAAAAAAAAAAGATATAACTCTCTTGGACTATCTACCCTTCTAATCCTTGTGCTAGTGCTGCTTTAAAAATTCATCAAATTGGGCTCAGCATATTGGCTCAATGGCTAAATCTTGGACCTTGCAAGCACCACGATCCCATATGGGTGCCAGTTCATGTCCTGGCCTGGCTGCTCCACTCCCCATCCAGCTTCCTGTTTATGATTTGGGAAATCCTGTGTGGAAAATCTCCTGGAAGAAGCTCCTGGCTACTGGCTACAGTAGTTCATTTCCAACTGCTACTGGCTACAGTTCATTTCCAACTGTTGCAACCATTTGGGGAGTTAACCAGCAGATACAAGATTTTTCTCTCTGTCTCCTTCCCTTCACAAATTTCTACAATAATTTCATTAGCTAGAAATGATGATTTTCTTAGGTTGAGAATAGGCATGTCATAGAAGTTGCTGTTAAAAATAAATTTTAGGGGCCCGGCGCGGTGGCGCAAGTGGTTAAGGTCCTCGCCTTGCACGCCCGGGATCCCATATGGGCGCCAGTTCTATCCCGGCAGCCCCGCTTCCCTTCCAGCTCCCTGCCTGTGGCCCGGGAAAGCAGTCGAGGACAGCCCAAAGCTTTGGGACCCTGCACCCGCGTGGGAGACCCAGAAGAGGCTCCTGGCTTCGGATTGGCATAGTATCGGCCGTTGAGCTCACTTGGGGAGTGAATCATCAGATGGAAGATTTTCCTCTCTGTCTCTCCTCTCTGTATATCTGCCTTTCCAATAAAAATAAAATCTTTAAAAATAATAATAATAAATAAGTAAATTTTTAAAAAAAATTAATTTTAGGAGCTGGTACTGAGGCTCAACATGCTAATCCTCTTACTGCTAGAACCAGCATCACAGTTGGGTACCTACTCGTATGTCAGACACTCCAATTCTGATCCAATTCCCTGTTTACAGACTAAGAAAACAGTGGAGGGAGGTTCAAGTCCTTGGAACCCAACACCCACATGGGAGACCTGTAAGAAGCTCCTGAATTTAGCTCAGTTCAGCTCTTGCCATTGTGGTCATTTGGGGAGTAAACCAGTGGATGCAAAATCTTTCTCTGTCTCCCCTTGTCTCTCTAAATTTGCCTTTCCAGTAAAAATAAATATCTCTAAAATTGATTTTCTTTTTATTTTAAAAGAAAGAGTTATAGAGAGAGGGGAGAGAGAGACCAAGTGAGAGAGAATTCCCATCTGCTGGTTCTCTTCCCAAAGGACTGCACTGGTTAAGGTTGGACCAAACTGAAGCCAAGAGCTTATGCTTTGTCTCCCTCATGAATGACGGGGCTGAGATACTTGGACCATCTTCTGCTTTCCTAAGATCATTAACTTGGAGTTGGGTGAGGAGTAGAACATCTGAGACACAAAGTGGTGCCATATGGGATGCCAGGGTGATAGCACCTTAACTTGCTGCACTACAATGCTGACTCCTGTACTCTTACAGTATGACAACATGTAATTATATTTCTGAAGTGAGGGAAAGCTGTATTTCCCATGGAGAACCCAAATATTTGGACAAATTGCTTCAAGTTGACTGATTCTCTGACACTCAAGACATAGCAATAAATTTTAAATAGCAATTAATGTTGCTAAATAATAACAAAACAAAACCAGGCATAGAATAACTGAAAAGGTTTTGCCTTTCAGGACACGTGGTCACCCATTCTTAGGAAAACACAGCTTCAGTACACTTCAGGTTTGTTACAGTTTTATACTAGATGTAGAAAACCAATCATTTGATAATTTGTTTTTTAGTATAAATTATTCTAGAAATGAGGTCTGCACTCTCTTCATTTTATATTGTAATACATTCTCACTGATAGTCTTTCATTTTCTAAATGGTAACCAAATATTCAGAGTAAGCATTTAATAGCCAAGACATAGAGAATATGTCCTTTTATGTATATATTCCAGGAAATGTAGAAGTATAAGAGCAGATAAATCCAGTTGCCCCTAGAAATAAAGACACAGCTAGCCTCTTCTTGCATGATCATTATTTACATCACTTTGGCTAAATTATCTCACCTAGCTGATCTTAGAGTCACACTGGGAGAAAACAATTTTAGAAAGCATAGGGACCTGATTGTGGTATAAAATCCTTGACTTTAGCTTACAATCAAAATGCAATTTTTATCACCACACAGTCCATGAGTTTTCTTCACTGCTCAGATTGGTTTGTCAGATTCATTGGTTGCTTCAAAGTTCAGGCCTCCAGTAAAAAGTCTCTGTTATTGTTCATGAAGTTTAGAAGACTCAGATTAGAGTTAAAGGTGGTGATAAAGGAGAATTAAAAATATCAGAGAGGTACTTTAGATAATTTGGAATTACCTAAGCAAAGATGCAGAAAACCTCTATGATGAAAATTAGAAAACGTTAAGGGGAAAAAAAGAAGAAATAAAAGACATTAAAATATGGAGAAACTTAAATATTCCTGGATTAGTATTATCAATTACAAAAAGTAATATACAGATTCAACACAATCCCAATCATAATTCCAACAACATTCCTGTCAGAAATAGAAAAGATGATACAAGATGATACAAATGATCTTGAAACACAAGAGACCAACAGTAGCCAAAATGATCTTGAAAAAATAAAAATAAAACTGGAGGAATCAGAATTCCAGACCAAAACACATACTTTAGGCAGTGACTATTGAAATAGTCAGTTACTAGTACAGAAAAAAAGATCAATGTACAGCTAACTAATATATCAAGGGACTGAGCATAACCTGGGTGAAAGTGTGGTCTCTTCAACAAATGGCATTGGGACAATTGCATAGCAGCTTGCAGAGGTAAGAAATCAGCTCTAAGTGGATCAAGGATCTAAATCTACACCCAGAAATCATCAAAGTATTAAAGAAAAAAAACAGGAATTACAAGAAGATATAGGAATAGGGAAAGTCTTATTTAAAAATCACCAAAGGCATAGGCAGATAAAGCCAAAATAGACAAATGGGACTACATTATACTAAATAGCTTCTGAACATCAAAGGAAGTGATCAACAAAGAAGCAATCAATAGAAGGGGAGAAAATCTTTACACATTACACAAGTGATAAGAGACTAATATTCAGGACTTGATAAAAGCTTCAGAAACTCAATGACAGCAAACAAACAACTTTGTGACGAAACAGGTGAAGAAAATAAGCAAGCATTTTTTAAAAGAACAAATTCAAATGGCTGATAGACATATGACTAAGTGCCCAGGCCACCTAACTATTCATAAATACAAATACAAAACCAAATTGAGTTTCCACCTAACTCCATTGGCTTTGGTGGCTGTTCAGAATGCTAATAACAACACTTGCTGGCATGGATGTAAGGCGAAAGATAACCTCCCTTGCTGTTGGTGGGAAAGGAGGCTAGTATAACCACTATTGAAGTCAGCACAGAGAGTGATAAGAGAACTGAATATTGATCTGCTGTATGACCCAGCTATTTCAATTCTGGGAATATATCCAAAGGAAATGAAATGTAGATATGAGAAAGTGATCTGTAATCCTATGTTATAACAGCACAATCCACAATAGTGAAGACTTAGAAACAACCCAAAACAACAATGAGCTGCGCATATGCTGGGCTGGGAGCAAACCCATTGAGCTCAGTGCATTGCACTGGCCCCACACCAAAAACAATACTGATTTTGGCATATTACGACTCAAAAAGGTCCTTGTGACCCTCAGACCTAAAGGTCAGCAGGTTCTGGCAACACCAGCACTGCCAACAACCTAGGTATTTAAGACACCTGGTGTCTGCCTAATCCTAGGATCTACTCAAACACTAAGTGGTAGAAAGGTTGTACATACAATGGTGCAGCCACAGCGTGGTATCACAGGAGGTAGGATGCTGAGCTAGGATCGGGGCTACGAAGCCCAAGGTGGAAGTCTAACATAAGAGCCCAGACCTGACTCACTGGAGCGAGTAGCACAAGTAACTGCAAACAAAGAGCCGTGTACCAACTGCAATAAGTAAAATCAAATTGTAGACCTGTGGGTGACACATCTTAGAAACCTGCCCTAAGGAGAAGGAACTGCTTACTAGAAGTACAATGACTAAGAGCAAAAGAAGTGACAAAAATAATTGACCTATAAAGGAAAGACAATTAAATTCATAGTTGACCTCTCATATGAAACTCTATAGGCTAGAAGAGAATGGAGCGACAGATTCCAGATTCTAAAACCAGAATAATGCAACCAGCAAAGATTTCCTTTGCCTTTGAAAAAGAAATAAAATTCTTACACAGTAAAGAAATGTTAAAAGAATATTTCTCTTCCAAACTTGCCCTACAGAGGATATTTTAAAATATTCTCTTTAGAGAGAAGCGGAATAGCATCCACCCAAACCAAAGGCTAATGTGAAGAATATTCCAATAAAATAACAACAGAAGACTAAATCAATGAACAACCCATTGCTAAAATCACAGGACCAAATTACCACCTGGCAGAGAAGTAAGCACATAGTAGGTTCTGAACATCTATGTTGTGATATTTTTTTCCAGTTCTTTTTTTTTTTTCTGTTTCACTGTTAAGTAGATATCTGGCTCTTACATTAGCTTTTCATATGTCCTTAGAACAAGTGCAAGAAACCTTATTCTGGGGAAAAAAAGGATTTAAGACAGAATTTCAATGATATTTAGAGCATTAATGTTATCATTTGCATGTTTTAGTATATGTGCTGCTAAAGCAAGCACAGAGCATCAATGTTATTTCAGAGTTATACAATCTAGGGAATTACAGAAAATTTTTTCATTAATTTATTTTATTATTCCATGTTACAGTTCCATAGGTCTGGGATTTGCCTCCTCCTCCTCACTCCCAATCCCTGCTCTACACCAATTTCCCCCATGTCATCACAATAATGCAGTCCTTCATAGTCATAAGTCCATCATTCTGCTATTTAAGTTTATCCTGACATTGTAGGCATGAACAATGGCAGAGTCCAGCCTTCTCTTGGGTAGATACATTCAGCAGTTTCTTTGGGAATCCATCTTTGATTTGGAATAGAGATGCGCACTGCATTGTATCTTCACATCTGTATGTGACAGTCTGTACCACACAGTTACTATATATATGTCCCATTAAATGAAAAGCCATAAAACAAAATCAGCAACCAAAAGAAAAATAGAAAATTTACAGCAACATGAAGTTAAACAATATGGTTTTAAGTAATTATTGCCCTCAGGACTTTAGAATTACTAGACACTGTATAGCTGAGTTATTCTATTGGCTTAAATAGGGTTATGGACTCTGACTTTGAACATCTAAAGTAGAAATTTGAAAGCAATAGCTGTCTAATTAGCAATTTGATTTGGACACAGCCTATTTCTATAATCTGAAAATTTGTGAGAACACCCACAATTGCTAGGTTGAAACCTGGGCCACCCACACCTCCCCCCTGCCGGGGTGATGGAATTAAAGAAAAGACCACTAAGAGGTTTTTAGGTCCCACTAGGGGCGCTCTTAGTTGATTCCTGAGAGATTCTTGCCACTTCTTTAGCGAGAAGGTTGTCTGTGAGGAAACAGCTCTTGGCAGATGCTCAATACGCTGGCATCTTGATCTTGGACTTCCCTACTTGCAGAATTGTGTAAAATGGATGTTATTTATAAGCTTCTCAGCCTGGTATGTTGTTTTATCAGCCCAAAGGGCCTAAGACATCTACTTTAATGTTTTTGAAGGCTTTAAAGTTTGACTATTGGTCCTTTGTGTAAGCTCTAATAACATTATTATTCTAAAATCTCATTCAATTTTTAATTATTAAAGAAACTAGAAAAGCAAATGGACAGTCATAGTGCCTGCATTTCAATTACCCAAAAGGTATAGATTTTAATTTTAAATATAAAGCTGGAAAACAATAAAACTCCTATAGATTTGTCAAAAAGGATAGAAAGGATAATTACTATCTAAGCATGAACTAGAATGTTGTGTTAACATTCTGACCATTTTTTATTTTTATTATTATTGCTTCCATGAAACAGATACGTAGGAGTAGGGGTTCCTGCCTCCCCTTTCATTCCTACAGTTGTGGCATAAAATTCATTCAATAGAATTTGGTGTCCATTTGGATTATTAAATTTACATGTACACTGAGAAATTAATTTAAGGTCAAACCTTTATTGCAGTGGAAATAGTGTATGTATGTGTGCACAACACACACGCACACAAATGTGCATTCATACACACTCCATAAGTCCTGAAACGATCCTTAGGACCAGGACAGAGTGATCCTTCATGTACATTTTTGCACTGTCTATGATTCTGATTTACACACCATTTCCCTGTCTCAATCTCATACCCATTTTTATATTAACATTTTCTTTTAAAAATATGTAACAGTTGAGAATGACACAAGGGCAAAGTAGAGCTGAATAATGAGACTGGTGATAGCTAAGCTGCATCAAGAAGCTAAACCTGCAGAAATCTGCATTGATGTAGCAGGGGCTTGAAGGAGATTAGCGTACTTTAACTAATTTATTGGGCAGACATTTTGCAGAATAAATCCCAAGGAGGGTACATTTTCCACAAAGGAGGAGTATTAGTGGGGAAGGTACAGTAGTGGTTACAGTGGACAGCAGACTTGATGGAGGATCGAGTAGGCTTACATCCTTTATATACCTTCACTATGCTTAACTGTAGCAATAGCCTGCTGCTTGTCAGTGTGCATGAAACACAGACAAGACCTCACTCTACATGGCTTCACATGATATTCCTGGATACTGTTCATATCCATTTCACAGAAAACAGACCCTCCAGAATTGCAATTCAGAATGTAGTCCACAAAAGAGCAGCAGCAAACGTGAGCTGAGAAATTTTCAGAAATGTGGGCCCTGTTTCAAACCTACTGAAAAAGTCTTCATCTTAAAAGTTTCTTGCCGGGGTTTCTTGCACATTAACATTTTAGAAGCCATATTATAAATAGTGGTTCCCAATAATTATTCCACATTAGAATAATCTTGTTTCTTTCAAAAATGCATCAAAATCAGAATATTCCTAATCAGAGTATGTGGGCTAGGCTCCAGGCATTGGCACTTGTTTGGCCTTGTAGTTGAGATACTGGTTGTGACCTATACATCCTATACTAGAGTGCATTAATTTGATCAGGTTCTGGCTTTTGATATCCATTAGCCATCCTGGGAGACAGCAGGTGATAGCTCAAACATATAGTTTTACTTTCATGCATTTAGACAACTTTGTAGCAAACCTGGCTCCTAAATCCTGACATCATTGTGAGCAAACAGGAGCTGTTTGCCCATCTTTTTGCCTTTTGAATACATTTTCTTTATTGAATATTAAAAAATATTAGCAAAACTAGTAAAAATTAGTAAAAATCATATTAGTCACCATATATATTATATGTCATATTATATACACCTTGTGACCAATACAAAGATCTAAGATTATTGGAATATTCACAGCAATGAGAATGTAACTGCATGCTATGGGCATTATCTTTGTGGTCCCAGACAATTTTAGGATAAAAATGCTCACCAGAATGGCCAAGCCACAATTAGAAACTTGCAAATTTCAGTTTCATTCCTCACTGCCCTCTAGGGATGAGAAAGAGTTGTAGATGCAGTGAATTATTGATTATTTTTATGTGTTGAAACCCTCATACAAACATGTAAATGACGGGGCTAGTGTGGTAACACAGCACACTCAGACTCTGAATATCAGCATCCTAGACAGATACTGCCTGGTTCATGTCCCGGATGCTCCACCTTTGATCCAGTTTCTTATGACCTGGAAAAACACAGATGGATGGCTCAAGTTCTTGGACCCCCGTATCCTCATTGGAGACCAGAAGGGAAGTTCCTGGCTCCTGGCTTCAGCGCCTTTGGCTCAGCTCCAGTCCTTGTGACCATTTGAGGAATGAACCAGTGGATGAAAGATCTGTCTTTCCTTGTCTCTGTAAATATTTATTTCAAAAAAAAAAAAAGGAATCTTTTTTAAAGATTATGAATTTGTCCAGAACATGGAAATCCTGGGAAGGTGGTATACCCAGGCAGGGAGAGAAGTCCAGGCTTTGTAATGCAAACCTCACCCCATCTTCCTGTTGCTTACAACATACATTATCAAAAAAGAATTTGTAATAATTAAATACTTCTGAATTTTGAGAATCGTTGCAGCAAATTATTGAACATGATACAGGACTTTCAGGAACTCCTACTTTTTAGCTACCTAGCCTGACTATAAAGTATGATTTGGGACTGGCAATTGGTTTTGAAAGTGGTGGTTAAAAAAAAAAAAAATGGTTGTAATCTTGTCAGGTCGGGCCCTATGTCTGTGGGGTTTGTGCTGAGTAGGAAGAATGAAATTAAACCCCAAATCACTCAGTTGATGTTTGGAGAGAATTTGAGCATTGCTTGGAGTGAAAAGCCCACACATTTTGGTGTTAGAAGTTAAATGCTAAGTTCCTGGCCTCCACAGGCACTCCAATTCCCAGGTCATCCACTCCTGCATGGATCTACCACATGGGATAGAAGTCCAAATCCCTCCTCGCAGGATCCAAGAGCATCAGAACAACAGCCAAGAGCCCTGAGCAGTCTGCAGAAACAGAAGAACAGTAAACATCCTTCAGGAATAGAGAGGAGCTCTCTCTGGTCCTGGCTTGGTTCCAACTTTGGGTCCCCAGCCTCTCTGGCAATGACCATCAGGATCGCTCTGGAAAGCCCTCAAAACAAACAAACGAACAAACAAACAAAAAATCTAGAATAGATAGAGAACAACAAGGAAACAGTCAGCATGGATTCACTTATACCTCACTAAGTGAAACACTCCTCACTAGGGTAGTGAAGATTTCTCTGCACACCCCTCCTAAAACTGTTCTACACCTAAACTGTTGACATATGTCTTGTTAGAGTTATAAGCCAGTCTAGACTGCCCGAAAAACAGCCAGGTTTAGCAAAATTATGCTTCAACGCTATAAAATGCTAAATACTAAAATGAAAATAGACACGAGATAGCAGAATAGTAATCCAGAGCCATTTTAAGGTGTATAGAACCCGGTTATATATAAACTAAAATTGAAATGTCAATGAAGAAGTCACAGGATGTGGCTGGGAACTTGCATTTTTTTTTAACATATTGGTTACTCAATACTATGTCAATGAATTCCATAACATTATAAACTATTGCTGATGTTATGTTGGGGCTTTTAATTGATCGGGATGACACTTTGCCAGCTCTATCTTCAGACCAGAGAAGGTCTCCACAAGAAGCCATTGAACTTATCTGGACAATAAGATCCTGGACTCTATGCCTGGTATATGCTTGCAATGAAAGAATCTCAACTGAACTTAAACTGTGGTAATGCAACAAGGTGAAGGAATCCACCATGAGGGGAGGGTTTGGAGAGAGGTGGGGGGGACTCCCAGTGCCTATAAAACTGTGTCACATAATGCAATGTAATTAATAAAAAAAAAAAAGAAGTTAAATGCTGAGTAGAGATATGGTTTTCTTTTTAGCTTAAAAATCTGTTCCTTGGATGGCATTTTGTTCTCCAAGGCTATGAATCACAGAAAGTTTAAAGTCCAGGAGTGTTGATATAGACGAAATTGATATTTCATATATTTGCACTGACAAAATAAGTGAAACAGGAGCAAGGAAGGTCAAGAAGGATAATTTGACCAAACCTGTTGAATCCATCTCCTGCTTGGATGGTGACTCTGTAAATACAGAGTTTGTCTCCTGTGACATATTTTTCTGGTTGCACTTTGACAAAGAAGAGATTTTATAAAGATTATGTGTGAGGAATAAGTGATGTAACAGTTTTAGAGGCTGAAAGCAACTTTTGTAAAGAATTGGATTTTCCTGCTAAAATAAACAATGGGAACTGATCTCCCAGATGTGAGGAAACTATAAATTCTTCTTTGAAAAACCCAAGCCTGCAGAATGAATATCTCTGATCTAGACCTTGTAGTAAAGGGAACAGAGAATAAAATTTCCCTTAGCACACATCTTTTTATGTCCCTTTTCTTTTGATCTACATGAATGCTGTAATATCAAATTTGTACTAACTTCCAGAACACCAGACACTCTCACTTTATAATCTTTCTTCTAGAAATTTTAAATATACCACATTAGTCAGAGTTTCGCAGAAAACAGAACCAACAATATATAGATGCTTAAAAAGATGTTAAGAGTGTGAATCCTATCACTGTAGAAACTGAGTTCCTCCTGTCAGTCCCTCACTACTTACAAATGCTGATTATGAATTTTTAGTGCAGACAGTTTAGGTTTCTATAAACTGTTAATATGTACTGAGCTGAAGCAATCATTAGCAATTTTAATCAGAACAGAGAGCCAATTCCCTGAAGACCAGAACCCCTTTAGGAAACTCATTCTAAAAAATTATATTTTTTTAGAACAGTATTTTTATTAGCCAGAATTCTTCATTAATTTCATAAAAATAAATCAAGTCAGTTTCTGAATTAGCATTTAATAAAAATCTAAATGAAATAATTTATTATGTCATCATAGCATTGTATGCACATGTTTAATTATATTTATGTATACAGGGTTTTCCTACTCCTCTAGTCACCAGTTGACTAGAAATGCTTTATTTTTGGCAAACAATTGATCAGTTCATTTTCCACAAATGTCATGCTGTAGCCATTAAAAAGGAAGTAATCTAAAAGGTTACTTTTAAAGTAAGGTAAAAATGACTGATTTTGGTTTCCAAATTTTGCTTGAGACAGCTCACTCACTGTTAGAAAAACTACCCTGGGCCCGGCGCGGTGGCGCAAGTGGTTAAAGGTCCTCGCCTTGCATGCCCAGGATCCCATATGGCCGCTGATTCTAATCCCGGCAGCCCTGCTTCCCTTCCAGCTCCCTGCCTGTGGCCTGGGAAAGCAGTCGAGGACAGCCCAAAGCTTTGGGAACCTGCACCTGCGTGGGAGACCCGGAAGAGGCTCCTGGCTTCGGATCGGCATAGTTTCAGCCCGTTGGGCTCACTTGGGGAGTGAATCATCGGACGGAAGATCTTCCTCTCTGTCTCTCCTCTCTCTGTATATCCGCCTTTCCAATGAAAAAATAATAAAAATAAATCTTAAAAAAGAAAAAAAGAAAAACTACCCTACATTAGGACTGAAAGAAAAATTGCCAAAGTTTCTAAATTCTAAGGCTCACTTTAAAATATAAATAACATGTTATTTTGATCCGAAGTTCCTACTTTCTCCATGCTGTAAGGAATACCTCATTGTTAGTACTTACCATTACCTCCCATGATTCACAATTGATTTTATGCCTTTATATCTTCAAGAAGCAGTGGGACTTTTTAGTACCATAATTTTTCATAAGCTGATGAGTAGTGAGGTGATGAATGAGCCTTCATCTCACAACCTCCTCCAAGCACACTCTTTAAAAGAATGTTGTTGTTTTTGGGTTATCTTTATTTTAATGTTATTTTACTCGCCATTGCCTTTCAGGACGTTCTGGAAATTACATTGCTGTGCTTATCAGTTATTAATTCCTACAGATTCCTTTTTTGTACCTTTTAGGTATAGAGGTTATTTCAATACATAAAGCTGGAGAGTAAGATAGATGAGCTTCTCAGACTGGACCATATCTGAAGATAACAAAAGCAGGTGATACTCATTCCAGGTTGTGAGCATAACTTATTAATTAGAAAATTCTACAAATATTTATGAAAAGATGCAGAAATTAAATCCCCTAAAAGAAGGCCAGAGTGGGGGAGATAAAAAAAATAGTAATATCCCAGCTTCTTTCTTGAGGTTTAGGGGTCAGGCTCATATGGGCACTTAATTATTATACAGAAGTTTCAGAGAGGATCACAGTGTAGCCACAAGTGTCTTCAGTGTTCTGGCTGCCAGCTTCCTCACAGGACACCCTGAGATATCCAGAGATTTAAAATCTTCCATTCTCCAAAAATCACACCTGCTTTTAGGAAACAGACATATTGCCATTTGTCTCTAGATGTCTACATTTGACAAGAGATGGATTAAGCAATGTCAGAACACAGTTAACAGACTGATGCACTTAATGAGTGGAAATCTGAGAAGGAGGGTAGGGAAATCCCAGACTCTATGGAATTGTACCATACAACTTAAAATTTAAAACATCAGTAACAAAAATGGAAATAAATACAAAGAATAAAATAAAATACTTTGTTCACTAAAAAGAGCATAATTATTTGCATTTGCTAGAAAATTTGCACATATTTATGATTAAATGACATGAGAAAAGACAATAAACACAGAAAACCTTTATCTCTACATCTATCCATCTATCATTAATTTATTTTAGATTTATTAAGGCATAATTTACATATAAAACTATTTTTTTCATTTTTTGCTTTAATCCCTTGCCAGATGAGAAGTTGCAAATATATTTTCCACTCTGTCAGCTGTCCCATGACTTTATTGAATATTTCCTTTTTTGTAAATAAAGTTCTTAGTTTGATATCATTCCATTTGTCTGCTTTTGCTTTAGTTGCCTGATATTTGACCAATAGGTACAGTTGTGCAATTAGCACCAAAATCAAGAACACATCAATTCTATCACTGCAGAATTCCCCTGTGCTCTATTTTATTCAACTAAAACCTCATCTTTAGCTATTCCACTAAACCTTCACCTCCCAATCACTGACACATATTCCTTCTTAATTTTGCCTTTTCAAAAACACCACCTAAGTGTAACCATATAATGTGTGATCTCTAGATCTACTTTTATTATTGCAGTATGTTTCAGATTAATCCATTTTTGAAGTGTGTGCTACTGATTTATTTGTTTAGCCTTGTGTGAATATAGTACTGTTTGAATATTTTAAATTATTTAACTTCATTTGAAGCTATTTCAGTTGTCTGCTTGTCATGGGTAAAGTTGCTACATTTCTGCAAGCTAGTTTTTGTGTCAGTGTAAGTTTATTTTTTCTTTGATAAATTGTTAGGAAAGTGATTCTTCTTCTATCAAATGGTTTTACATATTCTCTCCTTTCCTATTACAGTACTGTTAAAACCAAAGTGCTAAACTTGCCAAACTGATTATCCTAGAATTAAACCTATCTTTATACACAATTCCTGAATCTATCAGTCAATCTATAATTTTATTACTTATTGTGACATCATTTATGTATCATAAAATTCGCCTTTTAAAGTATGCAACCAAAACTGGTATAGGTAGGTCATATGGCAGATAGAGTAGATTGTAATCTTGGTTTTTCCAAACTGTTTAGTATTTCCAGGCTATCCTTCATAAAAAATACATAGATTTGCACTTCTACCAATAGTGTTTATGTACCCCCATTTTCCAAATCCTTGGCAGCACTGTTATTTGACTAGTTTTTTTTTTTTTTTAACAGCCATTATGTCTGAAGTGAGATGATGCTGACTTGTGAGCCTGATTTACATTTCCCTGGTGGCTAGTTATATTAAGCATTTTGCTCATGCATCTCTTCATTGTTGTGTTTCTTCTTTGGAAGAAAAATGTGCATTCATGTGCTTTGGCCTTTTCTTAACTGAATTTACTTTTGTTGAGTTTTTGAGTTTATTTTCAGTCATGATATTAACCCTTTATAAGATTATGCAAGTTTTGCCTGATTCTGTCAATTGTCTCATCACTTTGTTAAATGTTTCCCTCATAAAATCTTCATTGTTTGTTATCGGTCTGTTTTTGCTTTTGTTACCTGTTCCTTTGGGATCGTACCTAAAAATAAATGAATAGATAAATAAACAAACAAATAAATAAAATCATTAACTATGTCAGTGTATTAAAGAGGCTCCTTATGTTTTCCTTTGGCATTTTCAGGTATTACAGTTATTATTATTTTTTTTAATCTGCTTTGAGTTGGTAATCGTATAGTATGAGAGGCAGAAATTTCAGTTGCCTGCATCTGGATATCTAATCTTCCCAGCACCATTTATTAAAGAGATTATTCATTCTGCAGTATATGTTTTGACATCTTTGTCAAAATTCAGTTGGCTGTAGATGTATGAATTCATTTCTCATTTTGATGTTCTATTTTATTGCTGATGTGAATGCTTCTTTGCTAGTACCATGATATTTTGCTACTAATTGCTCTGATTAAGGTTATAAAATCTAATATCATGATGCCTGAAGTTTTGCAGTTTGCTTTCTGTTTGTTTGCTTGCTTTGAAATACAACCTTGGCTATTCAGGGTCATTTCTGTTTACATATGAGTTTTAGAATTATGTTTTTGGAGGGACAGTGCAGTAGTATAGAGTGCTAACCCTCTGCCTGACAGCAGCAATATATATGGGCTCCAGTTACAGACCCATCTACTCCACGTCTGAACTAGCTTCATGCTGGGAAAGTAGTATGCAAAGATTTTCTCCCATTGTTTTGATTGCTTCTTCACTGTGTTGATCAATCCTGGATCTTCAAAGAGCTTCAGAAGCTCAATAACCAAAAAAAACAAATGACACCTTTGAAGAAATGGGTGAAGAAAATGAGCAGGCATTTTTTTAAAAGAGCAAATTCAAGTAGCTGATAGACATATGATTAAGTGTCCAGGCCACTTAGCTATTAGTAAATACAGATAAAAGCCACATTGATACTCCACCTAACTCCAGTGAGATTGATCTGCATTTGGAAATTTTCTTTTTTTTTTTTTTTTTTAAGATTTATTTTTATTGGAAAGGCGGATATACAGGAGAGGAGAGACTTTCGTCCGATGATTCACTCCCCAAGTGAGCGCAACAGGCCGAAACTATGCCGATCCGAAGCCAGGAGCCTCTTCCGGGTCTCCCACGCGGGTGCAGGGTCCCAAAGCCCTGGGCCGTCCTCTGCTGCTTTCCCGGGCCACAGGCAGGGAGCCAGAAGGGAAGTGGGGCTGCCGGGATTAGAACCGGTGCCCATATGGGATCCCGGGCGTGCAAGGCAAGGACCTTAACCACTTGCGCCACCGCGCCGGGCCCGTGCATTTGGAAATTTTCTAACAGCACTTGCTGGCATGGCTGTGGAGAAAATGGTATCCTGCTCCATGTTTGATGGGAGTGTATGCCTGTGCAGGCACTATGGCAGTTGATATGGAGAGTGCTAAGACAATTTAAAAATGATCTGCTGTATGACCTAGCTATCCCACTTCTTGGAATATATCCAAAAGAAAGTAAAAGATACACTTGAGAAAATGACTTGAAATTGTATTTTTATAGCAGCACAATTCACAATAGCAAAAAGCAACCCAGATGTCTGTCAAAAGAAGAATGGATAAAAGATCAGGGGTATATCTACTACACAGAATACTACCTGTCCATTAAAAAGAATGAAATTCTCTCATTTGTAATAAAATGGTCCAAGCTAGAGACCATTATGCTCAGTAAAATAAACCAATCCTGAAAGGGCAAATATCATAATATCTCTCTGACATAAGGCAACCAGCATGCCATGTACAAGATTAATAGATAATGTAGGTTAACTTGTACATACATATATTCTCATGGATGAACTGTAATATAGGAACGAGAGTACAGAGAATGTAAGGTACATTTCAGTATGAATTTCTATTCCCAAATAAAAAGAGGACACCAAATGAATCTGTTAAATATACCCTGACAATAAAGTACTGGATTTTCAACCATTGCAAATACTTACAATGCTATAATACACTTAAACATCAGAAGGATGTATTGTGACTATTGTTGAAGGACTATATTATTGTAACATTTTGGGAGAAAATTGGGGGGGGGGGATGAATGGAGGAATCCCTATACCTACAAAACTCTATCATGAAAAATAACAATAAAAAATACAAAAACAGAAAAAAGATAATTCACTGTAAAACAATGATCACCCTCACACCTCTCACTTAACTTTATTCTATTAATTTTTTACTATCCTTTATACTTTTCCTAATGGGATTTTCATTTTTATGCATTTTTAAGTCATAGTTTTCTTTATTTGATTCTGTATACAGAATAGTTTATAGCATCTTCTGTAAGCCCATTTTGGTAGAGATACATTCCTTAATGTTAATGCCTTAAAAGGTGTTTGTTGGTATCAATGTTGTGTAGTGCATAAACCTAGGCCTATTACTGGCATCCCATATGAGCACTGGTTCAAATCCTGACTGAACCACTTCTGATCCAACTGCCTGCTACTGTTTCTGGGAAAGCAGCAAACGATGGTTAGGTACTAGGAACTCTGTAACCATAAAGGAGACCTGGAAGAAGCTCCTGGCTTCAGACTAGCACAGCTCTGACTGACCACTGCAGGCACTTAGGGATTAAGCCAGAGGATGAAAGATCTCTCTCTGTCTCTGTCTTTATCACTTTATCTCTGCCTTTCAAATTAACATATAAATCTTGTTTTTTAAAAAACAGTATTTTTCCTTTGATGATGATGAAAATTATCTTTACTGGATATAAAATTCTTCTCTGGCAGTGTTTTTGTTTCAAAATTTACAGTACGTTACTCCATTCCCTCCTGGGTATTGTGTTGGAGAATGTATTATTTACCCAATGACTGAACCCTTAAATGTGCCTTAATCTCTTTTACAGATTTCAGAATGTTCTCTTTGTATTGAGCTTTTGAGGACTTGATTATACTGGGTTGGTGAAGGATCTATTCTGATTATGTCTGTCTAGGGTGCTATGAGGTTTCGATACCTTATCTTTCTCTAAATTAGGGAAATTTTCAACTTTTATTTCATTAAATATATTTTCCATATCCTAATCTTCTATTTTAGAAGTTTACAAGGAAATAATTAAACTTCCAAAGTGAAGAATGATCTTTGCTTATAGAATTGAGTGAGGTAGGGCCCGGCTTGTGGCCTAGCGGCTAAAAGTCCTTACCTTAAACGCCTGGGATCCCATATGGGCACCAGTTCTAATTCCGGCAGCTCCACTTCCCAACCAGCTCCCTGCTTGTGGCCTGGGAAAGCAGTCGAGGATGGTCCAAGGCTTTGGGACCCTGCACCCACGTGGAAGACCCAGAAGAGGTTCCTGGATCCCGGCTTCGGATTGGCACAGTACCAGCCGTTGCGCTCACTTGGGGAGTGAATCATCCGACAGAAGATCTTCCTGTCTGTCTCTCCTCTTCTCTGTATATCTCTTTGTAATAAAAATAAATAAATCTTTTTAAAAAAAAAGAATTGAGTGACATAGCTTGAATATTTTTCTATAGAGCTCTGAGGACAGAATTAAGAACACAGCCTGTGGGAATCAGGAATCATGTATACTGGTTTTTGTATTTGTGTTAAAGGCTCAGGAGACAGAAACAGAACATCAAACACGCGTCTATCCTGGCCCAGACCCACAGACACTGGGTCAGAATCTGGGAAGCAACTTAACCCAGATACAAAACAGTTTTTCCTATAGATTTCCTATCTTTAAAGATAGTAGCATTACACTATGAAAATTATATATATGATGTGTAATAAAATTTTTACCCTTTGTATAATTAAAGTAAGGATATGACTCTCATTTCAGTATAAGACATTCTAACATATACTAGCGATATGCAATTTTATTTAATCCGTACTGCCAACTTCAGAGGCAATTCTTATTCTTGTTTGAGAGAGAGAAAAAAGGAGACTCAGAATTCAAAACACTTGTCATCATTAACTTGCAAATTCTAACATGGCTTAAATCTGAACCCCATACTATATCATATATTTCCTTTCCTCAAGAAATGGGGTAAAGCATGAGCAGAAGTGGCTCTTGCTACAGAGATCTTAAAAAGGAAACAGCATTTATTTGCTGTGTATGTTGTTTTGGATTGATCAAGAATTTTGGTTGTTTCAGAGCAGAGGATCAGTTAGGTCAAGGCTGGAAAATAACAAGCAGCCTGGGGACATAAAAGAAGTAATGAAAATCTAGTCTAAGTGGCTAGAATATCTCAGAGAAGTGTGAGCTCTGACCTATTCTCCCTACTCTCACTGGTTAAGGGATTCCTCCTTTCTTTTAGTCTATTTCTTTCAGTAAATATTATGAGAAAATAATACCAAACTATGTACTGTTCACCTGTTTATCTTCATCAAAAGAAAGACCCAAAGTATTTAATTTAAAGCAAGCATTCTTTATCACTTTGATGCTTCAATAGGACTAAAGTAATATTAGCATTAAAAAAAAATGTTTCTCATTTCTTTCAAGAATTACTTATGTGTGAGTGTATTTATTTTTATATCAGAGCAGCCCTAACCCAGTCCTTAAGAAACATTTTTGCTTGCTTCTTTGTTATGGGTCTGTAACAACAAGTGGGCAGCTGGTCTCCTTCAAATGGACCATGACACTCTGTATTTCCTTTTGAATCCTAAAAATGCACTCTTAGTTAAAATGTCAAGTTCTTAGGTAGTGTTACATGTCTTTAGGGACATATTAGAGGGATATTTTCTGAAGTAATGTTTAAGTGCCCTTGTACAACAACATAATCATTTGAAAACATCTTACAGTAATCATCACCATTGAAACGCTTTGCAACATTAATTTTCTGTGTTGGTACTATATTTTTCATTCTTCTTGTGTTCTTTCTTACACATTCATAAATATAAAAAAATAATTGGAATATGTTATTTTTCCAATATAAGTTTAAATACAAAAAAGACAGGAAACTCTTGCTCTTTTTCTTCTTCTGCTTTTCCAGGTACATAGAGAGACAAATCAGTTAAGATTTGGTGGTTGGCAGGATATGCCAATAATTTTTATACTCCATTTTGTACTTTTGTTACTTGATGTAATACATAATTTGCTCAAGTAAGTTGATAATTTCTATATTTAAATGTAGATTGTTGGGCTCAGCGCAGTAGTCTAGCAGCTAAACTCCTTGCCTTGTATGTGCTAGGATCCCATATGGGCACTGGTTCTAATTCTGGTAGCACCACTTCCCATCCCGCTCCCTGCTTGTGACCTGGGAAAGCAGTTGAGCAGTTGAGGACAGCCTAAAGCCTTGGGACCTTGCACCCTTATGGGAGAAGCTCCTGACTCCTGGCTTTGGATTGGTGCCGCTCCAGCTGTTGCATTCACTTAGGGAGTGAATCATTGGACAGAAGATCTTCCTCTCTGTCTCTCCTCCTCTCTGTATATCTGACTTTGCAATAAAAATAAATCTTTAAAAAACAAATAAATTTAGATTGTTAAACCATTTTAGTTGACTTTGAGTAGGCTGTAAACTAGGGATTTTGTCTGAACTTCATGGAAATCAAATTTGATTAAAAGATTTATTTATTTTTATTGGAAGAGCAGATTTATGGAGAGGAGGAGAGACAGAAAGATCTTCAATACATTGGTTCACTTTCCAAATGGCCACAATAGCCAGAGCTGTGCCACTCCAAAACCAGGAGCAGGAGCTTGTTCTAGGTCTTTAACATTGAAGCATGGTGTGAGGCCATGGGTTATCCTCCACTGCAGCTAGGACATGAACCAGCACCCAAATGGAATCCTGGAACTTGCGAGATGAGGACTAGCCAAATGAGCCATTGTACCAGAACCAGACATCCAATATTTGAAGAAATGTTTTACATCAGGAAATGCTTTTAAAATACTGTGGAAATGGCTTATAAATGAATGGGAGTTTTTCTGGGATTTCTTGTCTAATTTTCTCTGGCTAAGACTTCCGGGATCATATTGAAAAAAAAAAAACTGTACGGAATAAAAGGTACAAGTGGATAGCTTCATTTTGTGCAAGATTCTAGAGAAAATGCTTCAAGCATTTGAATATACAAGGTTAGCTGTGAGCGTGTCATACATAGCCTTTAATGTTTCAAGGTAAGTTTGCTCTATCCTAAGTTTGTTTTAAAATTTTCCATCATGATAGGATGTTGCATTTTATCAAATATTTCATCTACATGCATTGAGATAAAATTATCATTTAATAAAACATTGAGAATAATTTTGCCAGGCACTAAGCACAGCTAAAATGTAATTAAATTTATCGAGCTATTAAAGCTATAATATTATTTGGTTGCTGATCCTACTGAATTGCTAAAAGTATTTAAAGAGGTGATAAACAAATACAATGATTATCATCCATTAATATGCTAATAATTATTCAAAATTCTTGATACCATATGTTCCATTTTCATTAAGATTATGTCTATAACATACTTGAATCTTATCTTTATATTTTCCTATGTTAATAAAAAACCTATATTTAATACATTTCATGAGTTTCAACATTCTTTTGGACCAACAAGAATAATATATACTGGCTCAGATTCATGTAAGTAACACAGTCAAGACTGTCAGTCCTTTTTTTGTTGATCAATAAACCTGGAAGCTTTTTGGAAATTATCTAAAATAACTTTACTTTAACTTTGGCTTTCTTATTCATATTTATATTAACAAGACCACTTTTAGTAGACAATTACGTGTGTGTGTGTGTGTGTGTGTGTGCTTTAAATGGCAGTACTTCCAAGTGTATGCCATGTACAAGGGTACTTTGAAAGAAGTTCACGGTAAATGTAGTTCAATGGTAGGTATTTGATGCAAACATTTTGAAAACCTTGTGTAGTCTTTTTCACAATATATATTTTTCTATTACATTTTTAAGAGCCCTTATGCTTGAATTCATTATTTATCATTATATATTATAAAAACAATATTGGTCAGTTATTTTATTAGAATTATTTGAATATTTTATTGGCTTGATATTTAAGTATTAAACATTTTAAGAATATAATAGAGGTGTCTTTTTATGCATTATCCCTAGATTTGATGTTTTAGAAATGAGTAAATGATGCTGAGAAGTTAACCTATCACTTGGAACATCCTTCATGTAAAAGGGCATTTCACCCGGTGATGGAGATGCCCCCATCCCACACTGAAGTAGTTAAACTTAATTCCCGGCTCCAGCTTCTGAATCCAGTTTCATGTTGAATTAGACTGTGGTAGGCAGCAGATGTCAACCCAAGCAGTTGGGCTGCTCTCTTGACTCTAGATGTAGCACTAGCCCAGCTTTAGCCCTTGTGAGCATTTCAATTAGCAGATAGGCAGTCTTTCTTTTCTTTTCTTTTCTTTTCATTATTTCTTTTATCTTTTTCTCTTTGCTGTCCCTCCTTCCCTCCATTTCTCTCTCACTTTTTATCATATTAATTCATAAACAAATAGAAGAATTAGATTGATGGGACACTTGTCTAACATATCACTTTCTAATACGTTATTGAAATCTCTTCCTCCCTAGCTACTATGCGACTGTTGATGATCAGAACCTCTGCCTCACCCACAGTTGATTATATTCACTTTGTTCCTTACTTTTAGTGAAAATGACAGACTTGTTTCAAAAATATATCACTCTATACATCTGCATATCATTAAGGAAAATGAATAATGTAAAGAGAGCAAAAATGTAAACAAGAAATTCACATCTGCACAGCACAAGTGAGAAAGTCAAATCACTTGTGTTGTGCAGATGTGAAGGTCAATACAAATGTCTGTAAGAGCTGAGAACAACTGTTTTAAATCATTGAAAATAATGTTCTCAATTCCATTTCTTAAAGAGAAGATCAGCATTTTTTTATGTTTTTGGCTATATCTTTGCAGATATATTGAGATACTCTTTGAGTTATGGTGGGGTTATACCCTGATCAGCCCATCTGAAGCTAAAAATACTGAAGTTCAAGTTGAACTCAATATCATAGCTTAACTTCATAGTACACTTTACACTACAGCAAGGATCATTTACCCTCAGTATTGGGTGACTGACTAGGAGCTGTAGCTGCTGCCACTGGCAAGGTAACAGAGTATCCATTGGCTTATTACCAGACAGGAAAATAGAAAAGTTAAAATTCAAAATAGCCAAATGTTATATATAGTTAAAATACTGAATGTCTACTGTTTTTGTATAATCCTATAGCCAAAAACTTGTAACTGAAACCATAAATCATCTGAATACAAACTAATATAAAAGTTTCAAGAATAATTCTTATCTTTCATTGGCAACACACTGGTATTTTTTCATCTTTTTTTCATTGCATCATATTGTGTAGTATCATCACAAAGTATGTGGTGGGGAAGTTTGACTAGTATGAAGTGTACTTCATGTTCAAACTATAGGCAAGCTCAAACACTACAATTTCCTAACTTTGTGTTGCCTAATCTGTTAACAGGAATGTCCCTAAGGATTCTATTGACTGTCAGTGCATCAGATAAGATTATTAGAGTGTGATTTCTCAGTTGTTGCATTGTTTCTCTGCTATTTGCTGTTGTTCTTGAAAGCTTTTCTGAGAGAAGCTAGTATAGTACTGTACTATTGTCCTAACACACCCCAGTTCATTCCAAGGTCCAGATATGCACCTCTTCCGCATTGTTTCATATAAAAGGATGATCTGACTTTGTCGTATGGAAATGAAAAGTTGTGCTCCAAACCTCACCGTCATAATTGTGGAGCTCATTATCAGAACCCAAATAAACTTTGCAAGGGCAATGCCAGAATAGAAACTATGGGTAAGGAATTCTAGTGTAGCCATTGCACACCCCTAAAATCACTGTCCCTGCTCCTTGTACGCAAACATGAGGAAATGAAGGAAAGAATCATACATCTTCCAACCTAGCTCCCTGCTAATGCATCTGGGATATCATCTGAAGATTCCTCCAAATGCGTGGGCCTCTACCACTCAGATTTGAGTTCCAGATGGAATTCTAAGCTCCTGTTTTTGGTTGGGACAGTTCCTGGCTCAGTCCCAGTTATTGTGGATGAAAGATCTCAGAGACCTTCAAATAAATACGTGCCAAAATAAGAAGGCGTCATTACTGTGCATCTGCGCCCTCAGTATAAACACTCAGCTTCCTGAATACCTACTAAATTTTTCCTCCCCAAGCCACCTGGACTAGGATTTTTTCTTTATCCTGAACAACTTCCTGTTGTGTCATATGGTTGCTTACACATCTCTTAGAGGCTACAACCCTCCTTTAAGCCTGCTGTAGGGATTCTGCCACAATTCTGTACTTATCCATGATGAACAGAAAACCATTTAAGGCAAAGGGGAAGAGGTATCTGAGCATCTCAGTGTTTTGTTATTCAGCTGAGATTTTGTCTTGATAAAGTAGTTTTATTTTTACACTTGAAAGTAAAGAGACTTGACACACATTTATACATTGAATAATTAATGACACATAATGTTCTTATAAATGTTTAAGAATGTCCTTGATGTCAGAATTTAAATGACACCTTTTATATTTTAAAATAATTTGATATGCCTCCTACATACTGTCTCTTAGAAACACATTATAAAACCAGTTCACCTTCAAAAACACTGCCTTGGATAGATTTTCCAAGAAAATAGGTGACTTTTTAAAGGAACTTCATGCAATTAGGGAATTCAATTTTCCTTTGTGTAGACTATTGAGTATTTTGATTCTAACAAACCAACTCATGTTTCTGTCCTTTTAACTGTAGTTTAACTGTAATTTAAAATTCTCTTGTACTCAGGACCAGCATGGTAGCATATAGTAGGCTAATCTATTAGTGCTGGCATCCCATATTGACACCAGTTCATATCTTGTTCACTCCACTTCTGAGTCTGCACCCTACTGAATGGCCTGGAAAAGCAGTGGACTTTGGGTCCCTGTGCCCAAGTGGGAAATCTGAAAGAACCTCCTGCCTCCCGTTTCAGACCAGACCAGCTCTGGCCATCTAGGGAGTAAACTAGTGTAAGGAAAATCTCAATCTGTGCCGCCTTTGTCTCTGTAATTTTTACTTTCAAATAAAATAAATAAATCTTCTTTATAAAATCTTGTTTTTTATGTATTAATAAAGCAAGTGGTGAGTCAGTAGCCAACAATCTCCTGAACAAAAATAATGGATGGTGGAGAATAAAACGTGTGTAGCATGTGACAAGAAAACATTTTCATGTTTTCTTCTTTAAAGTTGTATACACAGTGACTGAATATGCCAAGCAGGTACAATATTAATCACATTTAAATATGCATGATATTCAAAGAACAACTGATTATGATTGGTTTTATTTAAAATGAAGCCACTGTCAAAGGGCATTCAGAACTTGGTGTTTATGCTGGAGATACCTTCCATTAACCACAGTCTGCTCCTTTGAAGACAAAGGGATGACTTCCTAATTAGCTCTGGATGAGTCAGAGTCACACACCAGTGTTTTGCATAATGCATTTTGTCTCTCTTTTTTTTCCTTTTATTAACTACAATATAAAGCATATAACCTGGGCATGACAGGGATAAGATTTCTTTGTGTGAAATCTGTCAATAGTTCCACAAAAATGCTGTTACTGTGAATAACTTACTGCTGCCATGCAATTTGTAATTGATACTTCTTTGAAGTTTAACCACATATCGAGTTTTGGGACTGGGCTGCCACTAGAAACTGCAGTTATTTCCAGGTGCTCCTGAGATGCTGAAGACAATCAAATGCATTTCACTAATGATTGGTGTAAATAGAGCAACATTTTCCAAAATGTATTTCAAGAAAGATGGTGATTTTGTATGAAGAATTTGGAGCACAGCAAATAAATATCCTGCCTATATGCAATTTGTTTAACATTTCTGAACTTCCTGTGAGTAGATAAAATGTGGTTAAATGAGTGCAGATGTTAGGTCTGGTTCTCCGTCGAGGTCATGTCTATATTGATCGAACAGCTGTGGTCTCATTGACTTCATAAACACCACAGTAACATTTTTGCTATGCTAACAGTCTATTATCTTTTTTAGCTTTTTTAAAAAATTTGCAAGATATTTAGAATCCAAAATAATTCTAGAAAAAAATAAACAAAATCTAGTGGCAAAAGTATGGAATCATATCTATCAATGGATAAATGAATCAAGAAAATGTAGCATATGTATATGATGGAATATTACTCAGCCACAAAAATACAATGAAATCCTGAAATTTACAAAAATAGATGGAATTAGAGATCATTCTAATAGGTGAATATTAGAAAATATAGAAAATATATACACAAAAATACAGACCTCAAGTTTCTTATGATATGTGGAAATTTGCAAGTGAATGAGTGCTTCTACATATTTCTGTGTGGATACTATATTGGGTTTATAAATATTTACAAATGGTTTTGTGCTCGCTTCATATACTAGTAAAAAATATTAATAAAAATTTACAAATGTTTTTATAGAATTATACCCCAAATATAATAACAAACCCATTTACCTTCATGTTATGATGTTATTCTAAGTCCAATGTAATATTAATATACCTATTGCTATTTTAAGAAAATTTGCCTTGTATATGTAACATTTACATGTAAAGTGTACATGGAAAAAATTAAAAATTGACAAATCTGTATTTATTGAATTCTTTATTATACCTTTTGCAATTCAGTAAAAAATAAAAAGGCCAAATTAAATTTTAATTGATACATTCATATTTTCAAAAATAAGTTTTATTAACATCACTCTGATTTGAAATCATTTTTACTGTATTCCTATATTTTGGCTTATTGTTAAAAGTTGTCTTTTACTATAAAAACAGACTTCATCTATTTTATAGGTAACATTCTAAGAATATAATAAAACTTGCCACCATCCTTCCCTCTTTTCTTCTTTTTTACAATTTTTGTTTTAACTTTGCAATAATATAGTTTCAATTTACTTTGAAATTACAAGATTAATGCTCCACTAAATAAACAGTTCAACAAATTAAAAATAAAATGTTGATCCATGGAAGTACACATAAACAATGGCCACAAACAATAATCAAATACCAAGATATCAATATAACATATTTATTAAATTTTTGTTTATTTGTTATACTTGAAATTAGTTGCCACAAATCACAGAAGACATGTTAGTTATGCTTTTTTGGACACAGATTGTTTCTGCAAATATAACAATATCCAATTGCATCCATTTTGTTCTTGCAAAAGATAAGATTTCATTTTTTGTATGTACCACATTTTCTTTACTAATCATCAGTTGATGGGCATCAGGATCGATTCCATATCTTAGGTGATGTAAACTGTCCTGTTACAGGAATACAAATAACCCTTTCATATGCTCATTTCATTTCCTTTGGATAAATTACCAGGGATATGTGGTTAAGCCATATGGTAGATTTATTTCCAGTCCTCTCAGGAATTCCTGAACTCTTCCAGAACATTTGTCCTAGTTTGCATTCATACCAACAGTGTATTCTCTACATACTGGCTGGCATTTGTTACTTTTTTTATTTTTGGATAATAATCATTCTCAATGGAGTTAGGTGAAACTTCATTATGTTTTTTATTTGCATTTCCCTGAAGACTAATTTTACTGAGCATTTTTTCATATGTCTGTACATCATTTGTATTTTATCCTTGCCCATTTATCTGAATTGTTTGTTTTGCCATGGCTGAGTTTCTCACATCCCTTGTACAATCCAGATATTAATATTTTATTAGACGCAAGACTTGCAAATATTTTTTCCTTTCTGTAGGTTGCCTTTCATTTTGTTGAGTGTTTTTTTCTTTTTCTGTTTTTTTTTTTTTTTTCTGGGAGGAAGCCTCTTCACTTCACATAATTCCATTA
The DNA here is from genome assembly GCF_017591425.1 of Ochotona curzoniae. NCBI lineage: Eukaryota > Metazoa > Chordata > Mammalia > Lagomorpha > Ochotonidae > Ochotona > Ochotona curzoniae. The sequence continues at coordinate 28,983,997 of NW_024465369.1, forward strand.
GTCTATTTTGGCTCTCTTGTCCTTTTCTTTTCCTATGCCAGTATTTTATAGTACTTCCTCTGTTTTTCTGTAGTAATTTGATGGTTTTAGGTCTTAGATTTGGATCCTTGGTCTATTCAGACTTGATTTTATAAAGAGTGTAACGTAGGGGATCTTGTTTCATACCCACTGCATCAGGGGATCCAATTTTCCGTATACTGTTTATTGAAGACACTTCTCTTTTTGCAAAGATAGAGCTTTAGCGTATTTGGGAAACATTAGTTGGTTGTTGGCATTGCAGGCAAAAGTTTACCCACTACACCAAAGTGCTGACCCCTTGCTGGATTTTTGCATCATTAGAGATGTTGGTCTATAGCTCGCTATTGTCCATCTTTTTCAGGTTATTTAATTAAGGTAATGTTGACTTCATGGTAAAATTTTGGGAAGATTCCCTCATTTTCAACTGTAATGAACAGTTTAGGAATCATGATCTGTTCTTCTTTAAAAATTAGGTATATTTCAGCAGTGAAGCCAGCCAGTCCTGGGATTTTTATTGTTTGAATGATCTTTAAACAATCTACTCAGATTTTTCTATGTCTATGTCTTCTGCACATATGTTCAGTGTCTTTGTGCCTCACTTTGGTAAATTTTATGTGTCAAGCAATCTATTTCTCTTCATCTCACAATTTGCTATCTTATAGCTTTTTGGAATAACACATGGTGGTTAGTTTTATTTTAGTGCTATCAGTTTATAACACCTCCTTTCTTATTGTTGATTTCATTTTGTCCTCTAACTCCTGTTTTTTGATTAGTTATGCCATTATTTTGTCAATTTTCCTAGTTGTGCTAAAGCAACCAGTTCTTCGTTTCCCTGATGTTTTATGTTTTTAAATTTCAACTTGATTTCTTCTTAAATTTTTGGTTTTTTCTCCTACTAATTTATATTTGGTTTATTCATGTTTTTCTCAGTCCTTGAGATGCATTGTTGGGTTGTTTATTTGATACCTTTTCTATTTTCTTCATTTAGGTACTGACTAAACTTTCTTCTTAATACTGCTTATGTTGTATCCCTTATATTTTGACTTATTATTTTCATTCATATAGGAAATTTGAACGTTTCTCTTGATTTTTTTCTGTGACCTAGCATTGATTAAGACGTATGTGTTCATTCTCCTTTTTCTTTTTTATTTCTTGTGCTATTCACTGACTATGTGCAAACCACATGGGAGAACAGGATCAAACTCTGGGATCTTGGCTTCAGATTAGTTCAGTCCCACGAGCTACAGATACTTGGGGAGAAAGCCAGGGGACAGAAAAATCAATCACTCCCTTTCTCACACTTGTTTCTCTCTCTCTTTTACTTTCTAATGCTCTGAATCCTAAATAAGTTTTAAAAAGTGAATGAGTGGGCCCGGCGCGATGGCGCAGTGGTTAATGTCCTCGCCTTGCACGCCCAGGATCCCATATGGGTGCCGGTTCTATCCCAGCAGCCCCGCTTCCCTTCCAGCTCCCTGCCTGTGGCCTGGGAAAGCAGTCGAGGACTGCCCAAAGCTTTGGTACCCTGCACCCGCGCCTGGGAGACCCGGAAGAGGCTCCTGGCTTTGGATCGGCATAGCATCGGCCGTTGGGCTCACTTGGGGAGTGAATCATCGGATGGAAGATCTTCCTCTCTGTCTCTCCTCTCTGTATATCTGCCTTTCCAATAAAAAATAAAATAAATCTTTAAAAAAAAAAGTGAATGAGTGAGAAAAACTATAGGGGCTGGCACATGGAGTAGAATGCTAATCTTCAACCTGTGGTGCCAACATCCCACATATGCACAGATTCAAGTCCTACCTGTGACCTGGGAAAGTGGTGGATGAAGGGTGAAGGTGTTGGGCCCTGGCATTCACATAGGATACTAAGGGGAAGCTCCCGGCTCCTGGGTTTGGATCAATTCAGTTCTTGCCATTGGGGCCATTGAGAGTGAGACACAAGATAGAAAACCCCTATTTGTCTTTCCTCTCTCTTTGTAACACTGCCTTTCAAGTACAAAAATATGTCTTCAAAAATTATATAAAGTTATTTTTTACATGCTCACATATTATGAAGATGTGCATAGATTCGAAAGTCTGAATGGATATAGAAAATTGCATTATTGGATCATTTAGGTGGAGGAAGGAAGGACAACAGATTTGCGAATTTGACAAATATGATCCAGATTTTTAAATCTCGTTAAACAATTTACATTGTTATAAAGAGGCATGCTCAAGATTTTAACCCAGGTAATCTGATCCTGGGAAGGTTCATCATCTGTGATTTGGGAATATTAATCCAAGAAAATGCTACAAACACAAGCAGTTGCTCTTTTTAGGGATAAATGAATCCAAGTACATGAACAATTAAACTACGTAGAATGCCAAATAATGGAAAAATGTTCTTTGTTCGCATATTATAGCACTTAGTATCATTAAAAATTCCTGTGTTATACAATGCTATCTTTAGATAAAACATGGTTCCCATTACAAAGAGGATAGCATTAACACAAATAGAAGAGGCATTTAAATTTACATGCATAAGAAACAATTAGAAACATCACAATATTTGATCAAAGCATACTACATAGCACTGTGTCACCTTGAACCACTATAAACTCTTTATACTGAGAACACTGAAGAATCATCTCCAGCTTTTCAAATCTGTAATGCATTATATTAAACCATGGACTCCCTATGATATGATAGAGCAACGGAAGCTGGTCCTACTACCCAGGTGTAACACTGTTCTCAGCAACTGACCTCTCAAGTCCATCTGTTCTCCCACCTTCTTATAATTAATGCTGTATTCTCTGCTTCTATGAAATCCACTTTTTTTTAGAATCCACATATGAATGGCATCATGTGGTGTTTATCTTTCTTTGTCCAGCTTATTTTACCTAACATGTCTTCTACATTAGCAAATGACAGTATTTAAATAATCTTAGCTTAAATCTTAAAATCATAGCAGGCTCGATTTTGGAAGACAAGCTTCTCAACTGCTTGTTGGGTGTCACAAAAAGGTGGGACCACCCAGTAGATTTCCTGGGGCATCAACAGGACAAGCCACTCTGAAAAAGCTATCATTGTTTTTCCAGGCTGTGGTGCTGGTTGTTGATATGCTTAGGTACTTAGATCTGATTGTCTGGTTGCTTCCCAGGGCCAAGTCAATGGGTTACTTATGGTTTACTGGCCAAGCGGCAGTGTGAGTGAGTACACCCAATTGTTTTGTAGAACTCTGCAAGCCAAGAGGCTAACAGTATCCCACATAGGTTTTCCCTAGGTGGCGATCTGAACTACACCAGCAGTCAGAACTCCAACAATAACAAGGTGGGAAGAGGGAATTCGCTGGGAGCTCAGGAGGTGACCCCAGACAAAGAACTGCTCGTTCTGCTGGTTCGATTGATTTGATTAGACAGAGTGGCAGGTCCTGGATGGGTGCTATGAGAACAGGTTGGATGTCACAGTAAAGTCTGCCCCCTAGAGCGTCTCCCAAACCTGCCATACAGAGGATAGTTAAATATGTTCTCTTGACAAAGAGGAATAGCAGGCTCTGGCTGCCTGTGCTTTTGGTGTCTTTTCTAAGAAATCTTTGCCAATGCCTACCTACATCTTAGAGAGTGCTTCCTATGGTTTCTTTTAATTGTTTGATTGGTTTTGGGTGCCGAGTTATGTTCTTGATCCATTTGGAGCTGATTTTTGTATAAGATTACAGGTGGTGGTCTTGCTTTCTACCTCTGCAGACTGCTACCAATTGTCCCAACAGCATTTGTTGAAGACACCAGCCTTTTTCCTGGATAATTTTCAGTTCTCTTGTTGAATACTTGAGTGTACATGTGTGGGTTCCCTTCTAGGGTCTCTCTTTGATTGCATTAATCTGTGTTTCAGTACCAGAATCTTATGATTGTCACTGCCCTGAAGTATGTCTTGCAATTTGTAATAATGATTCCTGTATCTTTACTTTTATTCTTCAGGATAGCTTCAGGATTCATGATCTCTTGCATTTCCAGACCAAGAGTCCTATCACCTTTTCCTTTTCTGAGGAGGGTGTTGTTGGGATTTTGATTAGAATCATTTTTAATCTGTATATGACTTTCAACAATATAGATGCTTCGATCATGTTAATTCCACTAATCTGAAACAACATGATACATTTCTCCATCTTTTATTGTCTTCTTATATTTTTATTGCTTTGTAATTTTCATCATACAGATCTTCTAAATCTTTAGTTAGGTTAATTCCAAGATATCTGAGGTTCTTCTATGCTATTTTAAAAGGAATTGTACTTATGTGCCCAGTGGTGTGGCTTAAGTTCTCACCTTGAATGCACCAGGATCTCATATGGATACTGGCTCTAATCCCAACAGCTCCACTTCCCATCCAGCTTCCTGCTTGTGGCCTGGGAAAGCAGTTGAGGGTGGCCAAATGCTTTGGGACTCTGGACCCACGCGGGAGACCTGGAGGAAGTTCCTGGCTCCTGGCTTTGGATCAGCACAGCACTGTCCGTTGCACTCACTTGGGGAGTGAATCATCAGACTGAAGATCTTCCTCTCTATCTATCCTCCTCTCTGTATATCTGACTTTGTAATAAAAATAAGTAAATCTTTAAAAAAAGTGACTGTACTTATAAGTTGTTTCTTAGCCATGAAGTTTTATGCATATTTGGGCCATCAAGTTATGTTTGTTAATTTTTGTATCCTGTTACCTTGCCAAAATTTCCTATGACATCCAATAGTCTCATTACTGAGTCTTTTGGTTCTCCTGTGTAGAGAATCATGTCTTCTAAAAACAGGAATAATCTCACTTCTCAACTTCTAATTTGAATTCTTTTAATGTCTTTTTCTTGCATAATAGTTCTAGCAAGAACTTCCAACACTAAGTTAAATAGCACAAAATATCAAAATGGTGGGATACAATCAAGGCAGTGCTAAGAGGAAAATTTATTGCAATCAGTGTCCTTGTCAAGAGACTAGAAATATATCGAGTCCATGAACTATGTTTGGAGGAGTTAGAAAAATGACAACAAAACAATTCCAAAATTAACACACAAAGAAAGAAGTAATCAAAATAAAGGAAGGAAAAAGCTAAATAGAAATTGAAAGAACAATGCATAAGATTGATGAATCAAAGAGCTGTGTTTTTGAGAAAATCCACAAAACAGATAACCTGTAGCCTAGCTCATCACAAAAAAAGATGGAGAAGACACAAGTTAATAGAAGTAGAGAATAAAAAGTAAATATAACACATCCTGTAGATTACAAAGAATTTATCCAGAATTATTAAAAGCAACTATATAACATCATTGGAAGACCTGGATTGGAAGCAAATGGATTTTTGGACATACACAAATTAATAAAACTGAATCATGAGATAATTAAAAGTCTAAACAGGTTGAAGATTGAATCAATAATTAAATCCCTCTCAGCAAAGAAAAGTCCAGGACCACATGCTTTCACTACTGAGTTCTATTAAATGTTTCCAAAAAGATCTTACACCAACTTTCCATAAGTTCTTCAAAAGAAGCCAACATCACCTTAATATTAATTCCAAACAGGGACACAACATAGAAAGAGAACTACATACTATTATTGCTGTTGAACACAGATGCAGAAATTCTCAACAAAATACTATCCAACAGAATTCAACAATACATCAAACAGATATTTCACCTGGACCACCTGGGTTTCACTGCTAGCATGCATGGATGGTTTAACATATGCAAATCAATGAATGTGATACGCCACATGAACAAATTGAAGAATGCAAACTATATGACCATCTCAACTGAGGCAATGCAGACATTTGATATAATCCAACTTCATTTCATGCTAAAAATCACATGCAAGATAGGCATAAAAGGAACATTTTATAACACAAAGAAATATATGAAAAACCCAATGTCAGCATCATGTTGAGTGGGGAAAGATTAGAAGCTTTCCCATTAAGATCTGGAACTAGATAGGATGTCCTCCTGCTTCAATTTTAACAGAGTTTACATTGCTGTGATAGGAGCTGTTTCCAAACTGATATCCTTCTTAATGCCTCAAAGCACATATTTTTAGTTTCCTGTATGACTGAATGGCTGTGCCAAATGTCCACCCTAATCCAAAGGTTTTTTTAAGGAAAGTGCATCTTTTGTGTAGTTCCTATATGTTATAATTTGAAAACCGTTCAACAGAAGTCATAAATTAGTCTATTCTATTATTACCACCTGGAAATTGGTCAAAGTTAAAGTGTTTAAAAGCACTGTAAAATGTAGTCGCAACTTTTTCTTTAAATATTTGCTAAAATTTTCATTGATGAAAGACTCTTTAGCCATATGGAAAAGGTATGGTTTTCAGGAATGTTTCATCTGGAACTTTCAAAGATCCACTAAGGAAAGTCTCATTTGGAACTTTCAAAGACCCACTTAAAAAAAAAAAGCAAAGATTTTTTCTTGAGAAATGAATGAATTGATATATAACTTGTGATTGCTCAAGATATATAAATTATATGAAGCATTACGGTTTATGAAGAAAAATATTAAGGGAGAATTTTATGGCTGAATTGGATATAGATCATGGAAAAATCTGAATAACTACAAATATTATCTCACACAGATAATTTAACACTAGTTTACACTCATTTTATATGCAACAACTATTTAATCATTACAGTAACACATCAAGGTGGGTACTTACATCAACATGTAGGTAAGGACATAGAAGCATAAAGAGGTTAAGTATTTCACCCAAACTGAAAGATAGTGAGTATAGCTTAGAAATCATATCTATTGTAAGATAGAAGCATTCCAAAAGAATAGTAAAGGCAAGAATTAAATCATTTGATAGCTTTTTTTCAGGCAACAAAATATAATAATAGCTAATTACAATATGCAATAAGTATCCTGCTAGGCATATCCATGAGGTATCAATCCATTCAATTCTCTTAAGTGGGACAGTGGAGATTTTAGGTGTGAAATAATAAAATTTAACAAAGCATAAAATTAACATTTTTGAAAAAACTTTGACAGGATAAATATGAAATTAAAATGTAGAAAGAAGAGAAGAAAACCAGTTATGAAGGCAGTTTTTTATATATGCTCCAGTAAAGAGAAATGAAAATCTAAACGTAGGTAATTAGAATAATGAGAGAGAAGAGGCTAATATGAAAAAAAAGATAAACATAGAATGTGCATTATTAAGCAGCTAGTCATTGCAAAACGAAAGAAAAATCACTGGTAAATCTGGTTTTCAAATATGAACAATGAGCAAATAGTGATGTCATCGTGGGAGGTGAGCATAGAGACAATCAGGAGAAAAACCGAAGGTGCTCCATCAGTGGCCTATTTTAAGAATGGATGACTCATTTTTGGGAGCAGATTAAATCTGGAGAAATGTTGAACAGGATTCATATAATTTTCAGGACTAGAGGGATAGTCACAGGGCTGATCTGCTAACCTAGGACAGGGGAAAGGAGAGTGAAACACACTGGGATTGTTTGAGCTCTTTGAGACAAGGAAGGAGATATGGCTCATTCACTCCACTTCCTTTTCTTATTCCTCCATCTTTCTTCTCTGTAGCCTCCTTATCTCCCAAATATTCTTAATAACTCATAGATGCTCTGTGTTTGTAAATGACAGAATAAAGAGTTAAAAAATTGGACTAGCATTGTGGTTGTGTTAGGCTAAGCTTCCACCTGTAGTGCCAACACTCCATATGAGTGCTAGTTTGAGTCCCAGCTGCTCCACTTCCAATCCAGATCCCTGCTTATAATCTAGAAAGCAGTGAAGGATGGCTCAGGTCATTTGACTCCTATGTGGAAGATCCAGAAGAAACGTCTGGTTCCTGGCTTCAGATCAGCTCAGCACCAGCTGGTGCAATCATTTTGGCAGTGAACCAAGGGAAGGAAAATCTCCCTCTCTCATTCTCAACTCTCTATAACTCTCCCTTTAAATAAAAATAAATCTTATGAACATGCAAAATTAAAAGAATAAAAAATAATCTTTTTAAAAAGATTTATTTATTTCTATTGGAAACTCAGATTTACAAAGAGAAGGAAAGGCAGAGAGAAAGATTTACCATCTGCTGCTTCACTCTGCAAGTGGCCAGAATGGCTGGTTCTGAGCCAATCCGAGGTCAAGAGCCAGGAGCTTCTTCCAGGTCTCCCAGGAGGGTCAGGGTCTCAAGGTTCGGGGCCATCACTGATTGCTTTCCCAGGCCACAAGCAGTGAGCTGAAAGGGAGGTGAGTAGCAGGACAAGAGCCAGTGCCCATATGGGATCCCAGTGCATGCAAGCCAAGGACTTCAGCAATTAGGCTACTGAGCTGGGTCCATTCTTTTTTATTTTTAAAAATTAAATTTATTTTACTTAAATAATTGAGACTTTGTGTATTGTACTGAAAACATCCTATTTCTCTTTCACTTTAGCCCCTGGCAATGACCATTTTGCTCTGCCACTATATGATTTAGACTATTTTTCTACAAATATGAAGATTAATAGAACATGTACTACTCTGATTGACTTTTTAAACTTATTTAATGATAGTTTCTTCTTTTTCATAACTGACATTATTAACCAAATGTCTTCTCTCATTCTTACAGTTGTCTTTGCAATCTGTGAATTTTTTCTTTTGCTGTGCAGAAAAATTTTAATTTCCCTTTTCTGTATTTTGCTGTGTTGTTTGTGCTTTATACCACCTATATTTGTGAAGGAAAGGAGGAGTAGGAGAATATAAGATAAACAAAAATGGGAGGAATCATGAGTTTAAAGTACAGTTAAGTAGGTTATATACATCCTAATATAATTAGGCATTCTGTATATTTTAATTGTATAAGTTATGATGATCATGCTTCTCACAGATTCACTAATAAATCAAATGTATTAGAAGCCTTTAAATTAGCTAGAATATTTTCATTATTCCTCAAGTAAACTTAAAAATCAAATCACAGTTTTGACTAAATGTGGATTTTCATATAATATTATTTGCAGAATTTTATTTATTTAGAAATTAGCTCTTATTGCAGAAGAACATTTCTTTTTGGTAATATCTTGTATCATGTGGCACTCCTCAACATAAGCACAAAGATAACTTCTGTGGCCTATGTCCCTGTTGACCATATTTGAAAAACTGAAGATATACATGTGCATTATATATAGAAAGGTACATATAGATTATTTATACACAGTTGCACATGTATAAATTATATATATGAAACTATAAAATGTGATGTATATTTCTCTCATAATTGTAAATAAATACATATGAATCATACTGCAAATAAGTATATAAATCTCAGATATTACTCATACTTAATTTACGTATGTCATATTATACATAATGCAAATATCTCATGTAACATTTTTTAAATTTTTGATTTGAATTCTCACCTGCTTTGCTGCTTTCTACAGGATTGCTCATCAAACTGCAGTCTCAAACCTTCATGAAAGATGCACCTTTCAAAATCTTTCTGAGTATCCAAAATTGACATTTGGTATCTCCATGGATTTCAGCACAGTCATACTGCTTACTCTCTTTGGCAAAATTTCATCATTTGTTTATAAATAAATAATAGCACTTATGAATTAGGCAAGAGGTATACTTTGTTCCTTGTACATGGGAATGTAAGAAAGTAGTATTATGAACCAATATACCACATTTCTCACTATGAAATCCCTAGAGGTAATTTTTTCTCTCTCACTGCCTCACCACTATGAAAATTTGGGTCTCTGTTTCAGTCAATCATGAACTTCCACCTGGGATTTTGGATCTTTAATAAATCAAGTAGATGCACAAGCATAGTTAGAAACTACTTAATTAAAAATGACACGGTGACTAATGTCACAGCTAAGTATTCATGCCAAGTTTTAGCTAAAATCAAAATAAGCAAATTTGTTGTAAATCCAGCTTGCTTCCTTACTACTGCTGCCTTCCCAGGCACAGTAACAGCAACCTGAGGAAACAGAGGAGCCAGAACCTGAACTGGAACTCCTGGTATGGAATATGCCACAATACCTGCCCTCTGGTTTATCTTTATTCATTTATGTGTCTATTTGAAAAGTAATAAGAATTGTGTATATTTATGGGATGACATTTTAATACACCATTTAACAACTAATGATACTAGATATGCATACTAAAGTATTTAATATTTCACTATGGTAAAAACATTAGAAATTTAATGTTTGAACATTTTTGTAGAGAAACATACAGTACATTAACTTTCCCTGTGGTCATCCTACTTTGCAATGGAACACCAAACTTCTTACTCTTATTCTATCTATAACTTTGTACCCCACAACCAACCTTTCTTCAAAACTTCTTCACAACTTTCTCCCTGCCTTCTTCCTTTCCTACCTTCTTTCCCCCATAGCTTATGGTAACCACCATTATTTTTGTAACTTCTATGAAGTCACCTGTCTTTTAAGATTTTAAATATGAATAATTTCTTGTATATGTTTTATCTAAATCACTTAAGTTGTACTCAGTGTAGAAAAAATCATTTAATTGTGATTCCTAAACTTTTGGAAGACTGTCAGGACAGCAATAAAACCAACAAGTCAGCAGTATTTTACTATATATATATATTCCATATATATATATATATAGTATATAGTATATATATAGTATATATATATATGGAATATAATATTTTTCTAAAATAGATTATATTGTTGCTGATTAATATAAGAACCCTTAAGGGTTATGAACAATTAGTTCAATTTTTATGCAAGGTCAAGCTTAAAAATAAATGCAATATCATCACATTTTAGAAATATTGGTAGTATAGAATATATGCACTGACTGATAACATGTTTACAAATTTAATAGTATTAGGAGAGATGGGAGTAAATATGTTGGGAAGATAGAGTAGAAGGTATATTTAAAATATTCTGCTATTTGAGAAACTTGCTCACTGACACCTTAATATTTATTGTTAGACAAAAGCCACAGAATTGGAACATAAGATTGGTAACTACTACAATATTTCAGCAAAATAAATTATAGCACTTGATTTGTACTAGGGAGGATAAAATGTTTACTGTTTCCTTACTTTTATTTATTATTTTTTATGCTTATTTTCATTATCAATGTGTGAACCTATTTATTCCTGTTAACTGGAATAGAGGATGTAACCAGTCATTTTGTTTGTTTTGCTTCAAGAGTAGTTGGTTCACATGTTACCAGCAGAGGGTAGCAAAACATAGAGAGTAATGCTAACTCAAAACCTACTTTGTTCACATGAAGAGCAAGAAAGGAAAATGGCATGCAATCTGATTTAGCTTCAGTGAGATTTACATAGCTGATGACAGTTCTTTTCTGCAAAACATGTAAGATTAAATGAAGAAGTCCTCAGAAGTTACCAAAAGACTTGATAAGTGTATTTACTCAACCCATATTGAACAAATACTACTCTTAGGCTTTATGTTCAATGTGTTCAAAAATTTAAATGTTTGAAATGTAGAGCACCAGAAAAAGATGAAAGAGGAAAAGTGGCAGAGAGACAGAAACACGAGGATTGAAAGTGGGGACTAGACTAATATCAGATTGTCAAGACTGTTTTTAATTTTTAGGATTTCCTGCTCTTAGGTCACGTCCTCTCCCTTCATTTTTTTGCTTCTAACATTTACCAACTAATGCCTCTCAACTATCTTAAGCAACATTAAATTGGGACCGCTTCAAAACGTGCTGGAGTTCTTCAGGTGATACTGAAGAACAAGTGAATTGACCTGAAGAGTCTAATCAGGGAAGCTGGTATTACTGTCTAGGGGGAAGAAGCCCTCTGGCACTTTGGCTATGCAATGGACTATGCAGTACACCAAACATTTCAAAACCCAACTTAGAGAAATGTTTATCATCTAAAGAAGTTTAATATTTGCAAGAGCTGAAAATGCTAATGGGAATGGAGAACACAACTTTTTTTCTTGTCATTGCAACCAACATTTTCATTTTAGAACTGCTGTTTGCTTTTAGGAACATTTTGTTTTTAGAGCTGAAAAACAAGTCTGGCCATATCTAGAAATGCTCTTTTATATCAGTCCACTCATCAAACTACCGGTTGTAACAGAATTCATGATTATGAGGTAATTGTTTAGCAAATAGTCTTCTTTATAAGCTCTTCATTTAGCAGGGGTCCATATGCCTGCCAGGGCATTTTGGAGACAAAGAACAGGATGTTTTCCTTTTCAACAACAGTTTCTATTAACCTCCTGATGCTCGGCCCAAAGAGTTGTGATTATTATCTTGCTTGTATTAGCATCCAATGAAACTAAGGGAATAACATTTGGCTTAAGCAGTGAAGACTGAGTTCCTGGTAATGAAGCAGTGAGAACTGAAGATGAGGAAGCTGTCCTCCAAAGTGTCTATTTGTGGCATTACTCAGCTCAACAAATACCTGGCGAAGTTCTTGCATGGTCCAGGTGATGTGTCATATATTACAAATACAGAGAAGGGTTAGATAAATCAGTGGCCACTCAGAAGCTTTGTCGTGGAGAAGAGATTGACACACACACCACGACTTTAGGGATAACTTGAAATGACTCTTGTCAACAAAGAACTGTGAGTTAGCATTAAATGCTTTTGCTTGATGAGAGAACTCTTCAGGCAAAACTACATATAGAGTAAAGTTTTACCTTGCTGCTTGTTATAATTTACATATTCCAAGCTGGTTAAATAGAAATACTCATCACCCTGAGCATATTCAAGCATTCTGATGAGTAGGCCCCTCTACTTCCTTCATTTTTTAAATAAGGCAATCAGGATGTGGGAAGATTAAGTTATTAGTGTAGGGCCAGGAGTGTAAGAAGACAAGCAGAGCCCTTGAATACACAATCTTTAAATTATATCATTTGCTGAACAGCAGAGCTGTAGGAACCATTTAGCAAATCTTCAATAATAGCTACAGTAATAGTTCCATTAAATATCCCCTAAAATAAAAATACCATGCTTGCTAATTAAAAAGAAAATTTTGATTTTTAGGATGAAATGATAAGGAAAATTTTCACAAAAATTACAATGCTAGACTAGGCTTCTCATGTACTGTGGTCATGATGCAATGAAATAAAATAAGTATCACATTTGAAATGAGTGATTCCAAGCACTGGATCTCTGCAATACAGTATTTTTCACTGTTGATACAACTGTATCAATGCTGCCCAATTCCCCCATGGGAAAATATTTTAGATTTTCTAAAACAAGAATAATGTCTTCTGAAATGGTAATTTGTTCAGCACTGACAATCAACAGTCTGGCCTCTCAAGACTGGAGTTCTGCTCTCAAAAAAAAAAAAAAAAAAAAAAAAAAAGAGCAGTCATTGAAAGCAATTAATCTATGTTAAGGACAAGGCATGGATGTCACCTTCCTGAAGATGGTAAGCATTAAGAGTATAAGGTTGCTGCTTCACCACTTGTTTTGCTGATATGGATAATTTGGTTTCTATAAAAATACTGCCACAAATTTTAGGCCTCACCCTCCAAATACTCCACAGTTGAGCTGGCAGGATAGAACTAGAGTTTAACTTCTGTTTAATCATGCTGGTATTGTGTCATGGTCCTTGACCACAGCAGAATCTAACTATTCAGCTTAAAACCCAACACTGTGAGAGAATGCAAGTCTAAACCCTTAGAACTCTAAAGATTGGTTACAGCCTGTCATTTTTAGGTAAGATAGAGGAGACCCTGTTTATTTGGAAGAAAGGAATGAAAAAATCCCTTTGCAAGGAGTTGAGGACAGTAAAACATTCTGCCCAGTGGAGTACACTTTGAATGAGATACCAGGTAACTGATCTGAAACTTCACAATCACCCAGGTTCTCTGAAGTTGGAAACAGTGCTGCCTTGATTTAGATGTCACTATGTGACAGTTCCACTTTTACATAAAGGGGAATGACACATTTTCATTGAAACATTCAGAGCCATCCAAAAGATATGTGTCAAAGCTTGAAACTTAACCCTTTCAACAAATTTTTAATGTACAGCATTGAGTATTGGTACAAAGTTGCACAGTTGATCTCTGTAACTCACTTAAGCAAATTTTCTGCGTGTTGATTAGTAATTTGCCATTTTCATTTCCCTTCACATTGCAACTTTCATTCCACTCTGATTTCATGAATTTAACAGCGTCTTTACCTCAATTCTAACAAAATCGTGCAGCATTTTGTCCTCCTGTGACCAGCTTATTATCATTATGTCCTAAAGGTTGATCTGTTGCATAATTTCCTTTTTAAAAATGAATAACCTTTATATATATATAAACCTTTATATATATTATATATATATTTCCATATATATTATATATATACTTTAATATGTATATATCTCCATATATATTATATATATATATCTCCATATATTCTTTATCCCTTGATGGATGCTTATCTCCATAACTTGTCTATTACAAATACTGCTGCAGTTAATAAAGCAGTACTATTATTCATTCCACTTTCTCATTTCAGTTATTTTGGATAAATACTCATAAAGCAGAGTGACTAGGTCATGATGCATTTGTTTCTATTTATTTATTTTTGAGGAATCTCTGTACAGTTTTGTATAGCAGCTGAATAGCTTACAACTTTAATTCCAAGCAATAATAGCATAATCCCTACATCCTCATCAGCATGTTTCCTTTGTTAATGGATATATAAAATTACCACACTGACATTTGGGAAGTTTGGATTGATTTTAACTTACATTTTTAAGTAGTGACATTAGGCATTTAAAATATATATATTCCAGGCCTGTTTGTATATATGTGTCTTTGGAGAGATGCCTATTTAAGTACTTAGCTCATTTTAAAGTGTTCTGTTTAGCTGATGGTTATTGCATTATAGGAATTCCTGAAATATCTTTTAGGTTAATCCCTTAACGGGTCCATGGTTTAAATATTTTCTCCTATTTTCTAGCCATCTTTTCACGGTTTCGCGTTGTTTTTGTTGTGAAGAAACTTTTGGTTTCATATAATCACATTTGTTTCTCTTGGTTTCTCCTCCTATGCCTTCAGCATCACGTACATAACATGATTAGCACAACCAATATAATGAAATAGGTTCTGTTATTTTTGTTGTTAGGTGCAAGATTTAATGTCTATTTGCTAGATGATTTTGCTCTGTAGTGTTGGCCAATCCCTGTTTCCTTGAAATCCTTCATTTTGATAGTTGGTTTTCTTTTATTTATTGAAGTGATTTACTGATACACCTTTCTAGCCTTATATTTTTATTCCTTCAGTAAGTTCTATCAATGTGAGTTGATATAGTTAGTGCTGTGGTTTTGGGTCTACACATTTGTTTTTATATTTGAGATGGTATTGCAGTATGTTGACACTTTACTAATAATATTATTGCTTTGTTAGTTTTAATAACTTTTTTTTACAGATTCATTTACTTTATTTAAAAGCAAAGTTACTAAAGAGAGAGAGAGATTGAGAACTTTCACCTGCTGGTTCACTCTCCAAATGGTCCCATTATCAGTGATTAGGCCAAACCCATGTGAATCTCACAATTGGAGTGTCATAAGAAGTTTCCTAGTGTGTCAGAAACATATGTGTTGATCCACCTCATCTAAACCTTTTTTTTTTATTATTATTTCTTCTTTAAGACTCCATTGGGATATTGATAAATCTCAATGAATTCAAACAGCAAGCGGTGAACAACCCATACCCAGATTTGAAAAGCACTATTAGTAGCTATTGGCTTATCCACTTGGAACTGCACCTGTTATTTTGTACTCCATTGTATCTAAATAATGACTTAAGCAGCTAAAACACTTCTGGCTTATAAGGTGATGCCAGGGGAAGACTACTCTCAAGTTCAATGAGTCGCTAGAAGGCTTCACAGATACACTTTGTTACAGTGAAATAATTATAAATTAAAATTAGAGAAGGTAGCAAATTCAGAAGGTGAAGTCCAGGAGAAACCAGATCAACTTCTAAATAGCTACTTCTGGAAGCTCTTTACCAAGGATGACTTTGTACTCTCAGCAATGATGCATAGCAACATATTCAGGATGTAGCCAAGTGGTGAGGGTCACAATGTCTTGGGGTTGAGGGTTACTATGGAAAACAGTGATGTAGGCATGTTGTGCTCATATGTCTGACTAGGTGCTCAGATTCCAGTGTGCACAAACACATGCACCCACCATGCAGCAAAAATCTAGCCAGATTTATCAGCATACTCTCAAGGCCTCAGAAAAACAATACACAGCACATAGGATGTTTCCAGGAATCAGATTTTTTCCCAAGGAGTTGGCCAAAAGGTAATTCTAAAAATACTTCTTTGGAATTGGCAGGGCATAAGTGAACGAGGCCTGTGGAAGGAAACCTTCCCTGTTCTAATGGAATTACTTAGCAGTAGGGGAGTTGAGGGAGAGTGTTGAAATAAAACTAGAAGTGAAAGAACTGTTACCTGGGTGGTACTGCATTTAGTGTTACTTCCCTGACAAGTGTGGTGGGCCTTTCAGTTGTGCTGTTATCATATTGGGCATACCATCCAGGAATGGATGTGTCAGATGGAATGTTGGTTTCTGTAACAGAATCTGCTGATCCCATTTTCTGCTTCTAGGGCCTCTTAGACTTCCAATAAGTTTCTTTGAATTATATCACCAGCACCTTTCAAATAAACAATCAACAGTGGATTGGAGGAAGGGACTGGCAAAGGATTGTGGCCATACATTCTCTAGTTCTTGTGAGAATGGATGTCAGAAACCAAGACTGATTATATAACTAGCCCTCACTTGAACAAATGGTCCTTTTTAAATTGCAGTGGAAAGTGTCTGGGCCCAGTGTTTAAAAAATACAATCTAGCTCACTACAAGATTATCAGAGGAAGTCTATGCTTTGCCACTCATGAATGGTCATTTATTTGCTGATTTGCTGTGTTATACAAGGGCACTGTTGTCCAAACTATGAATGCTGAGTTGGCAGGAAGGATTGAAGTCAATTGATCCACAAATCCTTCTGCTATTGGATCCTCATTCCTAGTCTCAATAATCTCTGCTTTCCTAATCATGTGGCTTAAAATTTTTTTTCCATAAGCCATGTGGACTTTGTTACTTTCTCACCTGTCACAATCATCATTCTGTAGTTACCTCAGAATGTGATAGAGACTCATTTTGTTCCTATAATTCTCACCTGTATGAAATTCTTCCATAGAATGCTGCTGTAGTGAAACTGAAAGGACTTTTAAATAAAGACTCTTTTTAAACTGGGTTTAATTTATTTGAAAGGTAGTGATATCTTCATGTACTGGTTCAACCCCCCGTTGGCCACGGCAGCAGCAGCAGCAGCTGGGGCAGGCTGAAAACAAGAGTGAGGAATGCCATTCTGATATCCCACATGTGTGACAATAGCTCAGGTACTTGGGACATCTCCTGTTGCTTTCCCAAAAAATTAGCTTGGAGCTGGATTGGAAGTGGAGTAGCTAGACTTGAACTAGGGCTCCAAATGGTTTTGCAGGTGAAGGATTAATAGCACTGATCTCAACTAAGAAGCTTTTAGATGGACAAGTAAATGGCCAAATGATCTTTTATTGTGGCTATTTATTTTATTTAGTTCCAGTATACTGGCATTATATAATTCTTTGCTTAAATATTGGAACAGTAAGCAAACTATATTTGCACTTTAGATGAAAATTTGTTTTAAGTTTGGGCTACAGACATAAAAGTCCATTAAAGATTCTCTATTTATGAGCACATATTGCTGTTATGTGATCGAAAGCTGGCAGCTCATAAGTTAAATCGTCATCAGCTGTCTACAGCTTCAAACTGAGGTTACTATTTTCTACCTTTACTATGATGAAATCAAGTTATATACGCTTTCAGTCACTTTAAGGATCTGGGAAAGTAACCAGGAATACATACTTGCCACAGTCTTGGAAGTATTAATCAATGTTTCATCATTATTAACAAAGCACTTCAAATGTTTATATACGAAGAATGGAGAAGTATTAAGCACACCCCCTCATGAAAGCAAATGTTAGAAATCTGTGTCATACTTCACTGTCTTAGGCACTTGGCATACATGTCAACATTTGGCTTCCATTCCATTTTCAGATGGTATCTCCAAAGGCAGAAAGTTTAAATACTAAATTTAAAGACAAAATTGGTAGTCAATTTTCATTGCTTCTCAGCCTTTTGGCTAAGATTAAATGTAGTAGTCAATTTTTTAGGTAGTTAAAAAAGTCCAAGTGCTTACCTCTGGCATGTAGAGTTTTGCCTTATGACTTATGTGCTGTGTCGGTTAAAAAGGCACTGTTGAGAAGAGACTATAAAATATTGCAGATTGGCAGTCATTTGCATTTGAGAGATAATTGATTTGCATGCTAGGATATTCTACTTTTCTAAAGAGCCAGGAAAATGGAGGGGGAAAGAAGATGGCCGACGTAGGAGGAAGGCTGTGAGGGAGTCTCCAGTGAAAGAGGGATAGAAAGTCACAGAAGCAGCAAAGAGGAACAGCAGGGAATCGCAGGGAGAGGTCCGTGAGGCTCCCTGGGACAGTGTGGAGCCAAAAAGATCCACACAACTCGGAAGAACAGCGAGAACGGAGCAGGGCAAAGGTAGAGAAACCGACATCCCACTCCAGACCTGCTGAGTCACTTTTGAAAACGGCCTGACGGGAGACGCGGACAGCCCGGAGGCGGGGAGATCGGGCGGATCGTCACCGGCGGGAGGCCTTCGGCAGCGGTGGAGGCAGACTGCAGCGGCGGAACGTTTGGTGAGCCGGGGGGTTGACGTGGCAGCCTCCGCATTCCTAGACCCCTGCCGAGGTCTTAGCCTCTGAGAACGCGGGGCAGACGGACTGAAACTGTTGGGTTTGTGCCTTGGGAACTGCGTGCAGTGGTGTTGGTGGCAGAGGGGGCCCCGGGGGGGCGCCTCAGGTGTTCCTACACTGGGGGGGCCAGTGCGTCTCGGTGCGCAGAGGCTGCTGGCGAGGATCTGGAGTCCTCCACATCCTGCCTGGTGGAAGTGAGATAACATCAGGAAGACCCTGGTCGCCGCGCCGAGCGGCTGCGCCGAGCGGACTAGGCGGCCCCGCCTGCAGCAGCCGCCTCCACAGCGCAGGTGTCAGGTGTCAGAAGAGCTCTGCCCAGCTTTGGGAAGTGTAGTGCTGTGTGTCCCCGACACGCAGGTACCACTCCCATAGGGTGAACTGCTCACCTCTCGCCCCCCACCCTGCAGTTCTGAGCGTGGGCGTCCCACCAGGAGAGCTCTGAAAACTCCTGCATCACACTGACACGGTGCGAACCTGCCGTGAAATTATAACAGGGCGCCTGGGCCACTCCTCCGCTAAGGGCCGGTGTGAGAGAGCCACACAGGAACAGGGGCTCTGAACATCCACACACCACGAGTGGTGGATTCACTGCACAAGAGCCACGCCTGGAAAGTGCCTCACCCACAGTCCCGTGTGTGGGAGACGCACCAGGTGGGCTCTGAAAAACCTTGCAGTCCCTGACACGGAGAACGCAGGGAGAAAGCACATAAAACCTTCTAAGTCCTGCGGATTCCCGTGCAGGGGGCACACCCAGAGAGCGCCTCCATCCCTCCACGCCCTGGGGTGTCACACCTGTAGAAGAGGTGCCCAGAGCGTGCCTGGAAGCCACTGGGCCCCCAAGGTGGTGCTCTACAGCCCCGGGCCCTGAGAACGCACCAACGGTGCCTTGAAAATTACCACGCTCGACAACACCACGTCTGCAGGCTCCAATCTCTACAGGAAAGCATCTGACAGCCCCTCAACACACGGGTTCATTTGCCCCACCAGAATTCACCAACGCAATGGGAAAAACCACCAGAAAGAGCTGTGCTCCAGATGAAAGAGCCAGCACCCCACCAAACATGGGCCAAAAGCCATTATCAATATCGGCGATGCGAGATGAAGACATGGACGTGTTACCAGCAAAGGAATTGATGAAAATAATGCTAAAATTTCTCAGAGACGTGGACACAAAGCTGGAAGACTACCAGAACCGCATAATCACCGAAATACAACAAATCAAAACCAAACTGGATGCCCAAGAGAATAAGATTGAAAGCCTCATCAACAGAATAAATGCGGCAGAGGAAAGGATCTCTGAAACAGAAGACACACAAAATGAAAGTGCCCAGCGAATTAAACAGCTGGAGACAAACCTCAGCAAAACTAATAAAATGATGCAAGAGATGAAGGATTACCTTAGAAAACTGAATATTCGGATCATCGGCCTCCCTGAGGGAGTAGAAAGAGAATCTGGGATGCAAGCAGTGCTTGATGAAATTATACAGGAAAACTTCCAAAACACTTGGAACACGAATCCACCCCGCATACAGGATGGACAGAGAACTCCCAACAGACATGACCCAAAGAGATCTTCACCCAGACACACGGTGCTCAGGTTCTACTCCAATGAAGACAAAGAAGGAATCCTGAGACAAGTACGAAGTAGAGAAAAGATCACATACAGGGGAAAACCCATCAGAATCACTGCTGACTTCTCCGAAGAGACCCTACAAGCAAGGAGAGAATGGACAAAGATCTTCCAAGTCCTGAAACAAAACAACTGTCAACCAAAAATAATCTACCCAGCAAAGATCTCATTTGTATATGAGAACGAGATCAGATACTTCAATAGCAAAGAAAAACTAGAAGAATATGTCTACACAAAACCAGCTCTGCAAAGTCTCCTTAGAAATGCGCTAGTCCCGGACAAAAAGGAGGCAAATCACAAACAAAGATGGCAAATAAGAAGGTCTCCAAACTAAAAGCTGCACAAACAAGACAACTACATAGGCAACAACACACACACAACACAATCACATGGCAAGGCAAAATTGCAAACTCTCAATTTTAACTCTCAACACAAATGGTCTAAATTCACCAATCAAAAGACAGAGATTAATAGAATGGATCATCAAACAAGACCCAACCATCTGTTGCCTACAAGAAACGCATCTAACCAGAAAGGATGCAAAGAAACTGAAAGTGAAGGGATGGAAAAAGATATTTCACGCTAATGGACGAGGAAAAAAAGCTGGGGTAGCTATCCTAATTTCAGACGAGATAGATTTCATTCTAACTAACATCAAAAGAGACAGGGAAGGCCATTTTATACTGGTGAAGGGAATGATCCATCAAGAAGCAATCACCATCATTAATGTTTATGCACCGAATCTTAATGCACCTAGTTACGTAAAGCAATTACTTACAGACTTAAGGGAAGACATAGACACCCGGACAATTCTTGTGGGCGATCTCAACACACCTCTAACAACAATGGACCGGTCTACGAAACAAAAACTCAACAAAGAAACAACAGAGCTCACACAAACAATAGAACAACTGGACTTAGTAGACATATATAGAACTTTTTATCCTAAGGCCACAGACTATACATTCTTCTCAGCGGTACATGGCACCTTCTCCAGAATCGACCACATGATAGGACATAAAGCGAATCTAAACAACTTCCAAAACATTAGTATCATACCATGTACCCTCTCAGACCACCATGGGATGAAACTGGAAATCAACAACTCAAAACTCCCCAGGAAGTATAGGCACTCTTGGAAATTGAACAATATGCTATTAAACGAACATTGGGTCAGAGAAGAAATCAAAGATGAGATCAAAAAATTTATGGAAACCAATGAAAACTCTGATACAACATTCCAAAACTTGTGGGACACCGCCAAAGCAGTGCTACGAGGTAGATTCATCGCAATCGGAGCACATGTCAAGGCCCAAGAAAGACGCCAAATACAGGAACTAACCTCACACCTCCAGGATCTGGAAAAACAGCAGCAGAAGAGTCCCACGCACAATAGGAAACAAGAAATCATCAAAACAAGGGAGGAGATAAACCAAATAGAAATCAAAAAAACTATACATAAAATCAACAAATCAAAAAGTTGGTTTTTTGAGAAAATAAACAAAATAGACACTCCACTGGCCCGATTGACCAAAAAAAAACAAGAGAAAGTGAGAATCAATAGCATTAAAGATGAAAAAGGCAACATAACAACAGACACTGCAATCATTAAGAAAATAATCAGAAATTACTACAAAGAACTGTACTCCCACAAATTTGAGGACCACCAAGAAATAGAAAAGTTCTTGGACTCCCACCACGTACCAAAACTCAGTCCGGAGGCAACTGCAGAATTAAATAAACCCATAACCGAGGTAGAGATTGAAACAGTCATCAAGGATCTCCCAACGAAAAAAAGCCCAGGCCCAGACGGCTTCACTACAGAATTCTACAAAACATTCCGAACAGAACTAACCCCAATCCTCTACAAGCTCTTCAAAACAATAGAGGAGGAAGCAACCCTCCCAAACTCATTCTATGAAGCCAACATCACCTTAATCCCAAAACCGGACAGAGAACCATCAGAGAAGGAAAACTACAGACCTATCTCTCTGATGAACATTGATGCTAAAATTCTCAACAAAATCCTAGCCAATAGAATTCAAAAAATCATCAGACAGATCATTCATCCGGATCAAGTAGGATTCATCCCTGGAATGCAGGGATGGTTCAACATTCGGAAATCCATAAATGTTATAAACCATATCCAAAAACTGCAAAACAAGAACCACATAATAGTTTCAATAGATGCAGAAAAAGCTTTCGACAAAATCCAACACCTCTTCATGCTAAAAACTCTAGCCAAAGTAGGCATAGATGGGAAAATCCACAACATAATTAAAGCAATTTATGAAAAACCCAACGCCAGTATCATACTGAATGGAGAAAAGCTAGAACCCTTCCCACTGAGATCTGGAACAAGACAAGGGTGCCCGCTATCACCACTGCTATTCAACATAGTCCTAGAGGTACTTGCAGAGGCCATAAGACAAGAAAAAGAAATTAAAGGCATACGTATAGGAAACGAAGAAGTCAAGCTTTCACTATATGCAGATGACATAATCCTATACATAGAAAAACCAGGAGACTCAATACAGAAACTGCTAGAACTTATACGAGAGTTTGGCAGAGTGGCAGGGTACAAAATTAACGAACGAAAATCAACAGCCATAGTGTACGCAAATAACACCAAGATGGAAGAAGATCTAACCAACAGGATACCATTCAAAATAGCTGAGAGAAGTATGAAGTACTTGGGAATAAATCTAACCAAAAGCGTAGGAGACCTATTCGAAGAAAACTACAAACTATTTAAAAAGGAAATTGAACAAGACCTCAAAAGATGGAATAACATCCCGTGCTCCTGGATAGGCAAAATCAATATCATTAAAATGTCTATACTACCACGAGCAATATACATTTTCAACGCAATTCCAATCAAATTGCCCAAAACATTCTTCACGGAACTGGATACAATGATTCAAAAGTTCATCTGGAAACACAAAAAACCACGAATAGCTAGAACCATCCTGAAAAATAAGAGGTTAGCAGGGGGAATCACAATCCCGGACCTTTGGACATACTATAGAGCAGTGGTTATCAAAACAGCCTGGTACTGGCACAAAGACAGAAAGGAAGATCAATGGAATAGAATAGAAGCACCAAAAGGGAACCCACACAAATACAGCCAATTAATCTTTGACAAAAAGACCAATGATAGCTCAAGCAAGTGGGAAGGCCTCTTTAGTAAATGTTGTTGGGACAACTGGCTGATAGCCTGTAGAAACAAAAGGATAGACCCACATCTATCACCATACACTAAGATCCAATCTACATGGATAAAAGACCTAAACCTACATCCAGAAACCTTCAAACTCTTGCAAGAAAATGTAGGAAATACACTGCAAGACCTAGGAGTAGGTTCCGACTTTCTAAGAAGGACACCAAAAGCAATAGCAGTTGAGAACAGAATAAACAAATGGGACCTCATCAAACTAAGAAGCTTCTGTACAGCAAGGGAAACAATCAACAAAGTAAAAAAGCAACCCACAGAGTGGGAGAAGATCTTTGCACACGATATAGGCGATAGGGGGCTAATTTCCAGGATATACAAAGAACTTCAAAACAACCAAAAAACCAAAACGAACAAGCCACTCAAGAAATGGGCACGGGAAATGGGCAAACATTTCACAAAGGAACAAGTCCAAATGGCAAACAAACATATGAAAAAATGTTCCAGCTCCCTAGCAATAAGGGAAATCCAAATTAAAACATCGATGAGGTACCACCTAATACCAGTAAGATTGGCCCACATAAACAAGAACACCAACAACACTTGCTGGCGAGGATGCGGGGAAAAGGGAACCCTACTCCACTGCTGGTGGAGCTGCAAATTGGTACAGCCTTTATGGAAATCAGTCTGGAGAACACTCAAACAACTCGGAATCTGCATGCCATATGACCCAGCAATAGCACTCCTAGGAATATATCCAAAACACCTGTTTTACGACAAACCAACATGCATCCCTATGTTCATAGCAGCACAATCAGTAATTGCAAAAACATGGAAGCAACCGAAATGCCCATCAGCAGAAGATTGGATAAGAAAGCTTTGGTTCATCTACTCCATGGAATACTACTCAGCTATTAAAAAAAACAAAATGCAGTTCTTTGTGGCTAAATGGGCACATCTGGAAACTATAATGCTAAGGGAAATGAGCGAATCCCAAAAGATTAGATACCACATGTTTGCCTTGATTTAACCTGTAATTTTTTGTTTGGTTGTTTGTTATTTTTTGAACCTGTCATCGATACTGTCTCAACCCAGATGTTTCGAAGAATGGAACTCGCATTATTCTTAACATATTGTTTACCCATTACTATGTCAATTAATTCCATAATGTTGTATATTGAAACTGAGGCCTTGTTGGGGCTTTTAACCGACCGGATCTTTACTCTGTTAGACCTATCTTCAGACCATAGAAGGTCTCCCCAGGAGGCCACTGAACTTATCTGGACAATAAGACGCTGAACTTTATGCTAGGCATGTGCATGTGTTTTCAAGCAATGAATCTCAACTGAACTTGAACTATGGTTATGCAACAAGGTGGAGGAATCCACCATGGGGGGAGGGGTATGGGGAGGGGTGGGGGGAATCCCCAGCGCCTATAAAACTGTACTACATAATACAGTGTAAGCAACAATAAAAAAAAAAAAAAAAAAAAAAAAAAAAAAAAAAAAAAAAGAGCCAGGAAAATGGAGCCTTAGGCTTCCCTTTACCCCTCCTAAAGAAACCGGGTAGAAGATCCACATTTAGAGAATGAAAGAGTGAACAGTTTTTGTAAAATTCACTTTTTGAATTATATATCCACTGAAAGAATACCTACTTTGTGAAAACCTTATAAGCAATGAACTGTTTATTTCACAATGAGGCTCCTAGAAATAATCTCAAAAGAAACACATCTTACTTCTGTAGAAAACCCAGGGGGATGTTATTCATAAAAAATTACCCCAGCACAGGCAAAATGACAACTTATGCAAATCCATCAAAGAACTGAGGAGGAAATACTTCTTACTGACTAATGTTTTCCCTTGCCATCTGCTTTTTCTCAAGTGTATAAATCCACCCTATAGTATAATCAGATTGATAGTCCTTTTTCCTCCCTCTTTGCTGGTTCTACACCACTATTCGCTAGTGCCTACTTTACTTGCCTTTCAAGCAAAAGCTAGTACAGATACTGAAAGTGCTTTTAAGTTGCAACAAGCCTGAACTTTTGTGGCATGCAATTTTTGTGATATATTTTCTGAACAGCAATTATTATCATATGTTTTTCACACAATCTGTATGCCATGGAGACACATGCAGACTAATAGGATCAGGTGTTTAAGTGTCCAAATGATTTACTGTCTTATCAAATACAGTGGAATTAAGATTTTTCTTATAATAATGTCATGTTCTCTCACCCATGTTTGCTTTCCAGAGTGAGATAGGGCTGATATTACAACTAGGTCAGACCATTGAGTGCTCAATATGTACATCAGCCTGAAGAGTATTAATATATGACCTTTTACGGTTTGATGAATTGAGATATGGGAATTACTGTCCTGGGTATCTTGTCTCCTGAGCTTAATGACAATGCAGACACACATTTTAAAATGAATTCTGCAGATTGCTTCCTTGTACTTTCTATAAGTATTTTTGATTTAGAGATCCAACTACTCCTTTACCTGTATAGGACAAAGAAGATAGAGACAAGCAGATTTTTGACCATTTTATGCTACCTGCCAACACAGGGGATAGCACAAGAAAGACTTGATAACATACGCTAAGTAGAGTTATGGTTTCAAGCAACTTTATAGTTAAAGTGATGAATTTCACACAATATTTCTGGCAGAAATTTGGCCTTCAAAGGTGCTTCACAGATAGGCAGATTGATGTATAAAATAATGAAAATATCACTACAGTAATTGGTAGCTTCTTGAAAATAAATATCTCCTCTAACTGCTGTGTGTAATGCTTCAGCATTTTGAAGTATTGATGTAAAGGTCAGAGAGGATATGGAGGCCCTGAAATAAAGCCACAGTATACTTCATATGATTCTATTACGGCTGGCTCAGAAATCTGGTCAGGCTAAGAAATGGTGATAGCCCTATAACATGCCCACAGAAAGCATCATGTTTCATCACAGAAGGATATTTTGATGGATTTTTCTACTACTATGTTAGAAAAATGGGATCATTTTTCTAGGCAATCTCAGAAAACACATCTTTTAAATAAATACACTGCAGGACTTAGATTTCTATTCCTCTGGCATCTTGGAATAATCGAACCACAGAGGGGTAGCAGTGATGATCAAAAGGGCTGTAAGAGTTGCAAACAAAAAGAAAATTCGAGTAAGTCATCAAGATGATTTACTGTGTTCATAAACCCCTATAGGCAAATTTTTTTATTGAATTCTATAAATGGGGGAGTTCCCGTGGAATAAGTTTTTCTACATGCATTCAATTTTTCCATGATTGAAATCAGATGGAAGAAAAGACAGTATTGTACCCACTGCTTCTCAGATTTACCATACTGACTTCTCATGATACAATTTGGGTTTACAAGGTAAACATGAATGATGATACATTTAGTAACATGACAAAATGAGTATTTTTTGTTTGTCCATGTATCTTTACAGCACAGGTACTAAGCTCAAAGTTAACTGGAAATTTGTTATTATGAGCTGGAGCTTGTCAATTTTTGCACATCTATACTAATTAAAAATATCGTAAGCCAAAATCCAACTGGTTCCACTTAGACAAGGTATCCTCTCTTCCACTTGTCTTTCCATTACTTTTCTGCTGAGGTTCCCTGTCTAAATTTAAAGACACGCTCTCAACCTGTAGACTCACTCACATCATAGTTTCTCGAATGCACATTTTAGAAGATGTTCTTTTTAGTTAGAGTTCTCAAAAATTCCAAATGACAGAAGGTGAAGGAAAGAGAATAATCCCATATGAATCAACCCCTTAAATCAACACATGGAAGCATAACATTATTGTCAAAGTTAGAAACACCAGTTATCAGGCTTGTAAGAGTTTCCTGAACTCGGGTTACAGGAGGGAATGTGTGTTATTGGGTATATTTTATACATACCAAGAGGTATTTTTGAGAGAGGAGTTAGAGTGGGTAGTAGGCAGTTAAGGTATTCTGGGTCCCCGAGTAAAAGAGAATTTCCCCACCATGTCTTGGACTCACCAGAGCACGTCTCTTTCAAGGGACAGGGGTGCTATTAGCATATCAATCCCCCACCTGAAGTATTGGCCATCCCCTCTGGCCATTGTGGGAGGGCCTCAGGCTGATCTCTTTATCATTGAAAGGAGAGCAGGAAGAAGTAATACACATCTGCCTAAGGCCTGGAATGTCCTATGTCTGGTATCTCTGACCTTTTGTCCCAAGGCCAGGTACCTTGGAAACCAGGAATTTTCTTTGTTTATGGAGAAACATCTTTGAGGGAAACCTTTAAAAGGTGCATTCCCCACCATTGATACGGGTTCTTCTTGTCCTCCTGCCACTATGGCAGAGGCCTAGGGTTCTTCTTCTCTTCCTGCCACTATGGCAGGGGGTTCTTGTCTTCCTGCCACTATGGCAGAGCACTGGGGTCCTTTTCCTCCTGCCACTATGGCAGGGGGTGAGGGTCCTTTCTATCTCAAAACCCCCTCCCGTCACTAGGACGGGAGTCTTCTCTTCTCAGCTTTTTTAATAAATCTTGCGTTAAAACTAAACTGTGTCCGCATGAAAATTCTTCTTTCCTGCGAGACAAGAATTTGAGGTTGCTGCCATACTCGGAGTCAAAAATCCTGCAACATTTTGATTATGACTGTGGAGAGAGGGAAGCAGTAACTGCAGACAAAACTGATTTGAGCAAGAATGCATAGTTAGGGAGACACACCATCCATCTGACTCAGCAATTACAATTTTAAGATGAAGGAAGATAGAAACTTGTATATGGTTCACATTAATGATGTTAGTGAAACACATAGTTTACTTATTCTGATAATATATCTACCAGGAATTTTTTATACTATGAGTTAGCCTTCCATGAAGCTTGCTTATCAAGAGATAAAACAGCGCCAGCAGAGTAGCACCTGTCCAGTGTCTCTGACAGTTAGGGATCAAAGCTTTCATCTCCAACTTTAAAAAGTGATACCCAGGTTCTATTCTGAGAATTTTTACTGTTGCTTTGATATCTACTAATCAGTACATGTTAAAATGTGAATCATAATATAATTCATCACTGCAAGAATAATCCTCCTGGATAGATAAAATTGGCATTCTGATTTTGAACTCAAATCTCCAATGTGAATCTGTTCCTAGATGCATTCACCTCACAAAATCATGAAGCTATGTTTGTTACCCTTTCAAGCAAAGGTAACTGACTAAAGATACTCAAATGCACCAAGATAATGTCACTTTGTTTTGTTAACTTCACCAAGCAACATTTGCTGTCTAAATTTACTCATACTCTGTTGCAACCTCTACTCAGAAATACTATTCGGAACTACCTAAACTGAATCAGTTTGTTAGGAAGATTTAACACCTTTGTTTTCTACTGATTTTTCCTACTCTACCAAACTTAAACTTTGAACAGGTGTTTGCTGTCCAGATTCAGAGACAACTCCAAAAAGAGACTTAAAATTCCCAAAGCTCATAAAGGGATATAAATGAACAGTGTATGGTTCTAGTATGCACACGATGCAATTTAAGTTGCAAAGTAAAACAAGTTAGATTTCCATTTAAGTTTGAGAAATCTATGTTTCATAGAAGTTAGATGACTAATTCCAATTTTGAAGCTGTTCTCAGTTTAGTTTGGTTTTTGTTTTGGTTGGTTTTCGTTTGCTTGTTTGTTTTACATTTACCTGGATAAGGCACCACAAGAGTATATGTGATGTTGTGGCAAAGCAATGAATATATGCAAAAACAAAGTAAAATTAAAGTTAACAAGTAAAATATTTTCATAGTGAAGTAAAATATATACCAAGTGAATGTTGAAGTCATTGTGATATTATTAAGTAGTTTTCTGGTTTTTTTTTTCAGTTTGCACTAATGCTTTGCGCAGAGTGGAAAAGAATAAACATTTTGCAAGCAGGTTACTGTGTAGTAAATACAAAGTTCTACAGCAAAATATTAAGGGGTATTACAAGTGCTAGCAGATGATTCTTCCAAAAAGTATGTGCATATATATATATATATATATATATATATATATATATATATATATACATAAGGACTTCAAAATGCTCATGGAAACTACATATTAAAGGAAAATGAAATTTTTGCAGAAGTTTTCCGGAGCTCCCCCTTTTCTCCATCTCTGTTAGTGTTAGGTATTATAGCTGCAACATTTAAAAACTCTTTGTGCACCAATATAAACTATCAGGATTTTAAGTTAGATTGAATTACACATTTTAGAGGAGTTATTTCCAACTTACCACTCTATTTGAGCTTGAAATTTTAACACTGATGTTATGTTTGGGAATTGTGTTAAGCTGAGAAGCTTTGATTTTGTCTTAAGATCAGGAGAGAACAAAAGCTCAAGGATACTTAACAAAATGCCAGCATTAATGGAGCAAGAGAGACATTTTCTGTGTTTTGGATCTTCTTCATATATTCCTCTAACATTTTGTTTCTGGGTTATCTGTTACTCATCATTCACCAAACCAGGGAATCTTCAGGGAAGTTCCAATGACATAACTTTTGAGTTTTGGATCAGCCCAGTTAAAAATTCTCGCTGAAAAAATCTGATTGGGTTTTCAAGAAATTAAATGTAATGGACTTTATTGGGATTTTTCATTAAATTTCTTTGTTAATAAAAATGTATTTTAGGCATTCATGATTAATAGACTTAAAAGACACTTTTTAAAATTAAAAAGATTCATTTTTTATTGGAATGTCAGATATACAGAGAGGAGGAGAGACAGAGGAAAATCTTCAATCAGATGATTCATTCCCCAAGTGGCCACAATGACCGAAGCTGCACCAATCTGAGGCCAGGAGCCTCCTCTGGGCCTCCCACATGGGTGCAGGGTCCTAAGGCTTTGGACCGTGCTCAACTGCTTTCAGAGGCCACAAGCAGGGAGCTAGATGAGAAGCTGGGTCATTGGGACAGGAACCAGCAACATATGGGATTGTGACACATGTAAGGTGAGGATAGCTGCTTAGGCTACTGTGTGCTGGACCCCAAAATACTTTTATGCGGAAAAGTTACATCAATGACATTCCAACAGTTTTTAAAAACTGATTTGTATATTCATGAATGCTAGAATTTTTTGTCCTTGATATCTAGAAGTAACTAAGCACTGTGTGAGAGTCTAAAATGTAGATACACAGCAAGGAAAATATAACCAAACCATTATTCCATACCAGCATGTATATTATGTGAAACAATTTAGTGTTGCCTAGGAATCATGGTAAGAGGTTACCTTTTAAATTTTGTTCTCAAATACTTTCAGCATCTCTATTTGCTCACATGAAATTGAGCTAACTTTCAGATGCCTAGTGCCCTGGTCTGGTCTCTCCAAGATAATGGTACTGTCACAGGCTTCCAGTCTTAGCTAGTAACAACAACAAAAAGCCCTACATAAATTATAACAGTAATTCTCCCAGAATAAATAGAGGAATTGTGACTAAAAAGAGTTAGATTATATGGCCAGGTTTAAGTAGATTTATCATGACAAATTATATTTGACCACAAAATAAAATAAATAAAAATTTTTATATTAAAAGCACATTTTACTTGAAATCATTATCTTGTTACTGAAGTTTACAATCTAAAATTGGAATTAAATAGACACTAAACAGAATAACTATTTAAAACCAGATGTATAAATATGATGGAGAGTTCTTTCATTACTTACTAGTGTTTATTTAATCATTAGTTACTACTTAATCATAATCCTATCTAATTAATTTCTAAATAACACATTTTCATTTTTTACCAATCAAAATTCTCATAAATCAAAATACCTAACAAATCAGTATTTCTCATTAAATAAACTATTCAAATTCTACCCATCTGTTCAATCATTCAATTATGCATGCATCAAACATTAATTAGAAACCTATTGTAGCTGCAGATACAGATATAAATTGAAGTGGGACATGGTAGAATATTTAATTGCTCCAAAGTTTTGTATGATAAAACTGAAACTTTTTTTTTCCTTTTTAAAAAATATATTTTTTCTTACTTGAAAGGGCTACAGAGAGAGGGGTGGGGAAAGACAGAGATATCTTCCATCTGTAGTATCTTCCAAAAAGCTGCAATAGCCAGAGCTCAGCCAGCCCAAAGCTGGCAGACAGTGTGAGAGGAGTTAGACTGGGTAGTAGGCAGTTAGGGCATTCCGGGTACCCAAGTCATTTTTCCTCAAATATAAAAAGAGTATTTTCCCCACCATGTCTTGGATTCACCAGAGCACCTCTCTCCTGAGACAAGTGCATATCTTATCAGAAATGCTTCCCCAAGAGACAAGGGCGACATTAACATATCTATTCCCCTCCTGAAGGATCAGCCCCATTCCGTCTCTCGGCCATTGCCAAGGGGGAGGGCTTCATACTGGCCTCTTTATCATTAGAAAGGGACCAAGGAAGTTGGCCAGTGACACCTTTCTGGCCTTTTGTCCCAAGGCCAGGTACCCTGGAAAGCAGGAATTTTCTTTGTGGGGAAACATCTTTGAGGTAAACCTTTCAAAGATGCTTTCCCTACCATTGATACGGTCTTTTTCACTTTTCCTCTTGTTACTATGGCAGAGCACTGGGGTCCTTTCTATCTCAAAGCCCCTTCCTGTCACTAGGACAGGAGTCTCCTTTCTCAACTTTTCTAATAAATCTTGCTTTAAGACTAAACTGTGTCCGCATGAAAATTCTTTCCTGCAAGACAAGAATTGAGGTTGTTGCCGTACTCGGGGTCAAAAACCCTATAATAACAGGATGGTTTCAAACTTGTAATTGTTTTTTTAGGCCATTAATAGGGGCTGGGATTGGGATTAGAATTGCTGCCAGATGATTTGCCAGAGCTACAGGAGGAAGATTAGCCTAATACATCACTGTTGCATCCCAAAAACATTTTCTTGAGGAAATGTCTTTCAAAAGCATCATGAAGTGCTTCTGAAAGAAGAAACATTTGAGTTTAGTATTAGATAAGAAGCAAAACATTTCTTTGTGAATATGAAAACAAAAGGAAGATTTTAACTTGAATGTTGATTTAACAGTATTAACTATAGTCACAGTATGTAATTAACCTAGATGCTCACTACTAGATAAAGAAAATGTGGAATCACATACATACATTGAAATATTATTTAGAGCCTGGCTTGATAGCTAGTGGTTAAAGTCCTCGCCTTGGGATCCCATATGGGCACTGGTTCTAATCCTAGAAGCCCTGCTTCCCATCCAGCTCCCTGCCTGTGGCCTGGGAAAGCATTCGAGGACAGCCCAGAGCCTTGGGACCCTGCACATGCATGGCACACCCGGAAGAGGACCTGCGCTCCTGGCTTCGGGTTGGCTCAGCTCTAGCCGTTGTGGTCACATGGGGAGTGAACCATCAGATGGAAGATATTCCTCTCTGTATATCTGCCTTTCCAGTAAAAATTACTTAAAAAAATTTTTTTAAAAGAAATATTATTTAGCCGTAAAGAAAAAAATAAAGTTCTGTTATTTACTGCAAAAGTAATCCAACTGGAACATGTAAGTTTAAATAAGCCAGACAAAAAAATACAATTACCCTTTATTTGTATGTGTAATAGTAACTGTTAGAGGATAAAAATGCATAAGGAATAAGCAGTTATGCAAGGAATATAAAAACACAAAAAAATGAAAGAAAACAAGTCCCAGAGCACAGAAGAATGATTAAATTTCACGATGAATGTTATATATGCGTTCTGTAAAGAATACAATCAATGCGATTTTATGTATAAAGCATAAGTAGACAGAAATGCTGATTATTGTGGTTTGATCTATGAACACTGTATGTGTTCATAGATCATAAGTGTGTACAATGATTCCATTAATAAAAATATTTAAGCCTTGGAGAAAGTAAAAATTTAAAATGATTTTGATTTTTTTAAAAGAGGGACTAAAATAAAGTATAATTCAGAAAATGCTGCAGAGTTTAGTACGTATGGGGTTTTTGGTGCACGTTAGGAATGATGGTTGAGAAGAAAGCTGGAAAAAAGTAGGAATTAGAGTAAATGCAAAAGTATTTAGGGTTACTGTCTAGATTCTAGTAGATCATTGGAATACTTATGCAGGAAGATCATACAAGGTATTCCTTATTATAAAAATACTGTTCTCTTATTGTAATGGATAGATCAAATGTTGGAACTAGGGAAGAGTGGAAAACTACTGAAGAACTCCAGGTGAGAAATGATGAAGGCATAAAGCCAGCCAACTACAGACAGTTCTGAGGAGATAGTTATGGCCAGAAAGATTGAAGGCATTCTCAGAGCAGAAAATACTTCCTGATAAGTTTTGAATCTCAACATTTAAAAATGTCTAACTATACTGAGTCTTGAAGAATGACTGTAGTTCAAAATTAATTAGTTTCAAACACAGGATGAAAATAGACGGGCATTCTTCACATATCACATTTAGAGTGCAGTCAAATGGTTCACTTGGCTTTGTTTCTGTTCAAAGCGTACAAAGAAGATCTGAGAAACTGGGTGGAGTGAGTTGTGCATATTTAAATGGTATCTACATTCCTACCTGCTAAAATTCCAAAGAACCAGGGGGTACTTGATTAAAAGACTAATTGCTCAAGCAGTGTTCATTGCCTTTATTCCGTAGAGAAGGATGAGGTCTCTCAAAGACAAAGGAATATAAAAATAAAGTCTCTGAAGAACTTAGGGGATTGCTGTACTATGCTTTTAATGATTGTTAGCACCCACCCCTATTCAAGCAATACATGCTGCCTATTTTTTGACTAATCTATTCAACTTGATTAGTAAAGTCAAGGTATGACTTGCCACTCTGGAATTTCTGACTGAAATTCATTTCTACAACTCTTCTTCAATCTGTTTTCTTTCTTTAAGCCACTTCAGTCAACTGTGGAAAATTCAACAAGGACATAGGATGTCAACAAAACCTGGCTACAATCATGCTAATTTTGCAAGGATTCACTTTGCGTCTCAGTCCCACCATCCTTCCTCTCTTCACTAAAGCATCGCAGTCCTCTGGCTTTGAACTGTTAATTGGTACATCATACAGCAGGTTCTTTGCCTCAGTCATTGGAACCCAAGTAGGTTATTTTCAATTTCTAAATATGTCAAATCTTGCTTAGGATTCTATGATTGAAACCTACTCACCAAAGTTTACAAGACCTGTGGAGCCTTTAAAGCTAAGTAATATGTTTTGAAAAGCAAGCATAACTTCAAAAAATGACTTGTAGGAAGAACGTAGAAAGAAACTTAAGGGTTAAGTTATGATTTTTGTGACAGTTGGGTAAATAGGAGTTAATTGTTCATTTTGTGTAATTCTGTGGAAGAATGCTCACACCAAAGCATACTACGGCAGCCTGACCCATTATACATTTGTCATCAAGAATGACACATTTCCTGTTTTATCTAGTTAACAAGGAACTTAAAATCAATTTGCCTCTCTTGGAATTAACGCATTACCTTTAGTCATTGCTGACGATTTTTGAGGTTGAGAAGTTAAATTTTCTGAGGCCTTTTGGTTCTGTGTATATGAATACTTGATAAGAGAAGGAAAAAAGAGTATCCTCCTACATGAGGAAACTGAAAGTTGAGCAAATTAAAATTTGATTTATTGCATGATAAAATGTGCACAAATGAAGCCATAGCAATAAATCTGGCTTAAAGTAAGGATATGGGTATAACCAACATGATTAGATTATACTAATTTTGGCCTGTTTGGGAAGATGCCTAGAATCTATCAGTGTTTTCATATTTTGTATGTAGAGAGTATATTAACCCTTTGAGGCTGCCAGCCATCATTTTATGTAATCTCTCATGCATTTGAACAAAAAGACAAGACAAAAACATTTGCAAATATCACTAAAGAAGTTATTAGTTATTTCTTCTATTTTACTAATGTAACAATTTTCAATGACTGGTAAGACACTGCTTCATCCTATTGCTCAATCTGGTTGAAATAATGGAAGTCTTTGAGTACATTTATTTTGATTAAGAAATGTGCATTACTGTCAGAATTGTGACACAGCAACAGTTTTAGCTGTCACTTGTAAAATTTGCATCTCATGTTAGAGTTCCCATATAAAAATTGGTGTCCAAACTTGTTTCTTGATAATGGATTTGGAAAGGCAAGACGATGGATGACCCAAGAACTTAGGACTCTGCTACCCATTCCAGACAGAAATTGGACTTTGTGGATCCTGGCTTCAGCCTGGTCTAGAACAGGATATTGTACTCATTCGGGTACTGAACATATGGAAGATATTTTTCTGCCTTCCTGTCAGCTGCTCTGTTTTTCAAATAAATAAATAAATAAATAAAGCTTTAAAAAAGAATTATGGATTGTAAAAGTTTAAAGACAAGGAGCTTCTTCCTATTCTGAACTCTCCTGAGTCTTTTCTGGTCACAAATCCCCTCTGAAACTCAGCTTCAAAAATGTAAAATAAAAGATATGAGCTGCATAACTAGTGCCTTTGTTTCCAGCCTTAGTTACAGCTAACCATTTTCATTTTTCAATATTTAATAAAATAAAATAAAATATAATATACATTTATAAATAGATTAAAATATATTAATACCAGTGGCCAGCATTGTGGGTCAGTGCGTTAAGCTTCTATTTGAGATGTTGGAATGCTAGCTTGAATACTGGCTGCTCCCCTTCTGATCTGGCTGCCTACTAATGTTATTGGGAAGGCAGTGGAAGATGGTCTCCAAGTGTTGGGCACCTACCACCCATTTGGAGAACAAGATGTATTTATCAACTTCTGGATTCAGACTGACCAGTCCTAGCCTTGAAACCATTTGGGCAGTGAGGTAGCAGACAGATGATCTCTTTCAGCTTAACTCCTTCTGCCTTTACTTCTGTCTCCTTCTCTCTCTTTTTAACTCAAATCTGCATTTCAAACAAATAAATCTTTAAAGATATAAACATCAAAGAAACAAAAATCTGCATTCCTATTTACACAAGTGGCTTAGGCCTATGAAAACCCACATATTGCAAATGAAATGCTGATAAACTTGACTTATATGTGAATTGTGGTTTTGAGATAATGTCAGATGACATTTTATAGTTTGATACAGCACCCTGAGTACTATAAATCCTTCAAACCAGGTGGAATTCAGAATAGATAAGTATGGTAAAGTACTCTTTCTTGACTGAAGCTTATGGAGATACTCAACAGTATACATTAGATGCACGACAGGTCTTACTGGAAGCTTTGGATATAAATTAATGCTGACATTTCTCACAGAGAAATTGACCTGGAAATACAATACTTTTGAGATATTTTTACATTTATCATTCTTTTTTGGTCACTTTATTGAGTGTACTTTCTGTAAGATATATTCCCATATCTCTAAAGCTATGAATGTATTCCTACAGTATTTTTTTTTTGGTAGTTTTCCTGTCACATTTAACATCTTTTATTCTTCAAGAAAAATGCTAAAAGTCTACAGCTTGTATATGTGTGGATGTTTTAAAACTATGATGGAATCATGGGGTTAGTGTTGTGGTCTAGCACAGCTAATCCACAACCTGCGGCATCAGCATCATCTCCAGTTAGAGTCCTGGTAGATTCATTTCAGATCCAGCTCCCTGTTAGTGCATTTAAGCTTGTGACAGTTGATAATCCTAAGTACTTGGGCTCTTGTCACCCATTAGGAGACCCAGATGAAGCTCCTGCCTCATAGCATCAGCCTGCCCCAGCCTTAGCTCTTGTTGCCATGTAGAGAGTGATATCAGACAGACGATTTTCATTCTCTCTCTCTCTCTCTCTCTCTCGTGTGTGTGTTTAAACTTTACCCTGCAAATAAATATTCAAAGAAAACATATATGATGGGATTTGAGTGTCCTGTTTTTTGTCCTCTCTTCTTTGCCTGTGAACTATTACTAAAAAATACTATGATCTAGTTTCTAAATTCAGAATTTAAGCTGTGAAGGAAAAATTAAAAATATACAATTACTCCAATTTTTAGATTTAAAAACTGTGATCCTGCTTCCCTCCAAAATGAGGACATTCTGCACAATTCTATTATTCATAACTAGGATTAAGAAAATAATTGAATAAATGTCAAAATACCTTAAAAAAAGCTCAGGTTTATAAAAAACTTGAAAACAGTCATATCAGACAAATTTGTTATATTTGTATGACTAAAATGTAATTTGTGTACTGCTAAGATATGTCAGTTACAGCATAGAAGAAATAGGAAACTTAAGAACAGTAATTAAGAATCAAGATTGTATTGTGTTCTAGGTTTGGACCAATTATTTATTCCCTAGGTTCTAGCCTTTTACTTAAAAAGCATTTGAAGCACAGGCACCCACTGGCAAAGTTTATTTAGAAGGTAAGGAATACAAACTAACATAGACTATGTTCAGGGAGAGTAAGCCAGAAAGCTACCTTTTGTTCTTAGAGTCGACTGTAGGAAGCACAGAATGCGGAGGAAGGGGAGACCAAGAGCAGGGGTGAAGACAGTGAGAGAGCACAATTTAGCAAAAGCACAAGTCCTTCCTTGCACTCACTGGCTTTTATCAGGCATGAGACGAAGTGGCCACATAACAAGGCAATCCCACCCCACCCCAAGTCCCAGGTAATGATGGGTATGCACTCCCTGACATGCAAGTGAGCAAAAAATATTACTTGGCAGGAGAGATGTGATTTCCAGACACATGATCCTAAAACAGTTGCCTCCCTAGACCATTACAATTATCTATAAAGCAAAACAATCTGTTTATATTTAACTTCTTTTCATGAGATGGCTAAATTTTACTGGGCTTGTGGGGATACTCAAAATTCAAGGAAAAAGTTCTGGAAAGGTATAGCCATGAGGGACTTGGAGAAGCATGTGCTGAGACCAGGCCGTAAACCTTGCAGTGCCTTTGGCATTCCAGAAGATTTGGAGGCAAGCACCTAAAGAAGGCAGACGCACAAAAGGCCACCTTGAAATACTGCCAAGGTGACAGGTTTTCCACATTACTTTCTGGTCCACTCTTCCCATGCTTGCTTTTATCCGTGGAAAACAACTACAGCTTATGACCTATAAAAAGACTGCAAATTCATGAGAATTAGGAAGCATTTTAGGGTGACCATCTTACCATACTATTCTCAAGATTGCCTGTTCTTGATGGTTGTTTAAAGACCCAGGTAAAATGGGTTTAAGGAAAGCCTGCAATAAACGTTTTGCCTTAGACTCCTGATCCTTAGTCCACTGCATATTTTTTTAAAGATTAATTTATTTTTATGGCAAAGGCTGACATACAGAGAAGGAGATATAGAGAGAAAGATCTTCTATCTGTTGATTCACTCCCCAAATGGCCACAACGTGGGATCCCAGCTGATGCAAGCCCAGGGTGCTGGCCACCACCCCCACATCTTTTTAATAAAACACTGCTCTCATGTCTCAAGTCCTGAGATGCATAGAGATCCGCAGAAAGAGAAGACAAATCTAAAAGTATTTTATTGCAAGATATTCTAACTTATGTTGCAGAAATAATACATGAATTAATAAATGGCATTTAAAAAATTATCTGAATTAGAATCAAATCCATTAGTCTTTGATTTCTGGGTAGTTACAGTGGAGTTCAAAGAATGAGCCAGTAAATCAGACAATGTGCTTTGTTCAGGGTTTTCAAAGTGGTACATTTTTCAATTTGTAAAAATATGTAGAGAAGCAATGCGAGACATTTGTTTCAAAGATGATCCTCAAAATGTGCTGAGGATTAATGGTAAGTAAATCAAGGTCATGTTGGCATCTATCTAAAGGGAAAAAATTCTACAAAGAAAAACAGACTAAAAGTTTTAAATTATTCATAAAATTGAATGCATTAGAGAGAGAACCTATTCCCAGAGAACAGTGTGTGTGTGTGTGTGCATGCGCGCGTGTGTATTTTATAAGCAGAAACAGTTGATATTGGCTCTTCAGAAAACATTTTCAAACCATACCCCACCCCCCATTTCAGAGAGATATCAAAAAGAATTGTGTGAAGATTAGTGAATAGGAATAATTATTTGTTGAGTAATATATTGGCGTGACACATGCAGTTTCATGGTTATATGTATAACTACACATTCAAAAGATAATTTTGTTTTAATGATTTTAGTCTCTAAGGAGTGAAATACAAAGATTCAGTAATTGTTAAGCCTGGTGTCTGATTACTTTATTTATTTTAAATTTTTCTGTATATTATAAATTTTAACATATAAAATAAAATTATATATGTATATTTCGGGGAATAACATGATATTATATGATTATATTGTGTATTGTGTAATGAAATAAATATATTAATTCTCTCAAGCATTTTTGATTTATAGTGACAATCTACAAAATACTGTTAATATTATCTAAAAATACCACATTGTGACTAGAAACCCAGAACTTCTTATTCAATCATGATCAATACCTGTCAATTCTTTAAGTTATCCCTGCATATCTTCCTTCCTTAATCCTATTAAATGTCATTATGTTGTTAATTTGGATTAAATTATGTTTTTAATCTACGTATGAGAGAGAACATGTTATTATTGTCTTTGGTGCTTGAAATATTTCATTTGACACAATGACCTCCAGTTACATCCACATGTGGTTAGTGATGAGATTTCACCCTATTCCATAAGTAATACATACATTCTATGTGAATCACATATTCACTATCTATTCATTGGTGGGGGACAGTTAGGTTACTTCCATTTCTTGGTAATTGTGAGTAGTGTTTCAATACATTTGTGAATACAGATATCTCTTAAACAGATGATTCTCATTTCCATTTGAAACGCACACAGTAATGGAACTGCTGAATCATATGACAGATTTTTCTTCAGTTTCTGAGAATCTTCAAACTGTTTTCCACTGTGACTTTACAAATTTACAATCCCATCAGCAGCGCACTGGGATTCCCTTTTCTCCTATTTCTAGACAGGGCTTGTTATCTTTCATCTTTTTGAGGCTAGCCAATCTTAATGGAATGAGGTGATATTACTTTGTGCTTTTGATTTGCAATTCCCTGTTGATTAGTGATATTGAGCATCTTTTTTCTGTACCTTCTAGTCATTCTTATATTTCCCTATGAAAATTGTATTTAAAACTATTGCCCATTTTGAAATTGGATGACTTGTGACTTCATGTGTGTTTTGGCTCTGTTTTCCCTTTGATATTGGGTTATTTGAGTTTCTTATATATTATGTGTATCAGTCCACTGGCCAAGGAATAACTTTCAAATTTCTTTTTCAATCTGTAAGCTGTCTCTTTACCATTCTGATGGTTTCCTTTACTGTAAAAACAAACAAACAAAACTCAGTAACTTGATAAAGGCTTATTTGCCCATTTTTTGGCTTTTTTTCTGATGTTTTTGTGTCTGATACAGAAAAATCCTTGCCCATTCCCTCTTCCTGAAGGGATTTTCCATATGTATTCTTCTAAGTTTCAGATGTAGTTTTATCCTTCTGCATGTGGATGCCTAATTTGCCAAATACAATTTATTAAAAGGGCTATCATTTTTCTAATGTGCGTTCTGTGCACCTTAATCAAAGATCAGTAGCTGTGCACATGCGGATTTACTTCTAGGATCCTAGATTTGTTCTATTGACCTATTAATTCATTTTTATACCAATACTGTTTTAATTACTGTCTTTATTATCTATGCATATATATGCATATATATACTCATGCATATGTGCATGTGTATATATAAACATATTAAGATTTATTTATTTAAAAGAGTTAGAGAAAGAAGGAGGGAGGGAGAGAAAAATATTTTTTAACTTCTAGTTAACACCCCAAATGGCTACAATAGCCAGGGCTGGGCAAGGCTTAAACCAGGAGCTTGTAACTCCATCTGGATCTCCCAAATGAAAGGCAAGGACCCAAACACACTGCCGTATTCCACAGCTTCCACAGGTACATTAGTGGGGAGCTAGAGTTGGAAAAGATTCTCTGATCTAAAATCAACAATCTACTCGAAGCCTCGATTGGCCACATTTTGGCACTATGCCAAGGTTGAGCTGGTTTCTCCAACCCCTGCTGAGATACTTACAGCGATTCAAAGCCTGAAAAAAATAATCCACAGTGCTCAGACTGGTAGCTTCAAACAGCTCACAGTTAAGGAAGCTATGCTGAATGGCTTGGTGGCCACAGAGGTGTGGATGTGGTTTTATATCGGAGAGATCATAGGCAAGCGTGGCATCGTTGGCTATAATGTTTAAAGACCAATCTTTAACATTGATTTATTATTTGTATGGTTTTGGACCATGTGTGTTGAAACTGTTATCTGAATAAAATATGTCAAAAATAAAAAAAATAAAAAAAAATAAAATAAACAATCTGGTATGAAATACTGGCATTATAGGTGGTGAATTAATTTGCTAGGCCACAGTGCTAGGACATCCTCACTACCTTTGAAACTATATTACTTTCCTATATAAAATATTCAAAATAATACATACTTTTGAGGGTAGAACAAATAAGGCCAATTTTATATAAAAAGATTTGCTAAGCTATAGTATAAATACATACTTGTGATCATTATTAACCAAAATTAATTTACTGACATGCCAAGGCTATAATGAACATAAGTCAAAATTTTCTACTTACAACAACCATTGACATGAGAATTTTATTAGTAACTGTAGTAATAATTATAATATTAAAATTATGTTCTCCTTTCTAAACATCAGAAAGCCATGGACTTACTTTGGAAACTCAACTCTTCTTTTTATATTTGATATCAATGACCTTATCTTTGAAAACATTTCATAAGCCCATCACCAAATGTTTGATGAATTATGTTAAGAGTGACTAGTTGGGAGCTTTGCTGTGGCATAGTTGGCTAATCTGCCTGGAACACTGGCATCCAATGTGGGCATCAGTTTGTGTTCGGTTGCTCCACTTCCAATCCAGCTCCCTGCTTATGGCTTGGCAAAGCTGTGGAAGATTGCACAAGTACTTGGAACACAATAACCATGGTGGAGACCTGAAAGAAGCTCCTGGTTTCAGATTTTCTCAATTTTGGCCATTGCAGCCACTTGAGGAGTAAACCAGTGGATGGAAGACCTTGTTCTGTCCTTCCTTCTCTTTGTAACTTCAGTTTTCAAATAAAATAAAATAAAATAAAATAAAATAAAAGAGTAGACAGTTGGATGTGATTCCAAGAATGTTTGCAATAGGTATTTATTTAAACAACGCCTGAAAATAATTTGGATTTCCACAATTTTGCCTTAGAGAAATGGACCTTTACTTCCTGATCCCATAATGTATATTTTCCTGTGATTTTTAGGTCTGGTGTTCAGTGTTCCTTTCTCACTTTGTGGAACCAAAACACATATTTCCTACAAATTATATTTGTTATTAGTCAGTGTTGAATATTGTTGCTTGGCACCAGAGAATGAAGTTTTAAGAATTATTATTTGAAATAAAAATGTGGCCTGTCTCCTGCACATACAGATGTGGCTTTTCTACTATTTAAATTAGCTGAACACTCTACATCAAGTCGATGACTTCTCACTTTTGGTTGTATAAATAAATAAATCCATGTGTTAGCATAAACAAAATCATAAATGTATAGAAACACAGGCATCCTTTTAATCAAGTATTGATTTTTCTTCACCTTTTTTCTAGTTGGAATCATTGTTGGAGGAAAATGTAGAATAGGAGGAAAATATCAAACTTCATATCTACATCCATGTCACCTTTGATGCAGACTAAAAATGCAGAGGATTATTAGACCAAAATAATGCATCTCACTGACACAGATTGTTATTATTCTGGGCACTCTAAAATGTGTTTGAGAGCATGAAATACATTACTTTATCCCATATTTAATGTATTTCATTGTAGGCTCTGCAAGGAGGCAGATAAAACAGAAGGATACTAGGAATACCATTTAAATTTTCAGCCCACCCTTGGGGTGACGGGAGAGAGCATAACTACATCTTCATCAATTTATTATGGCAGAGATATTATGCCCAGTGTAACCCTACATAAGTTAATGTTGAGATATTCAGCCTGTTTTTATTTCAAAAAGTATAATTAAGAAAAAGGTGCTTTGTATTCATATAACAACACTATTTTGTAAACAGATAAAATGAAAGCATGTTATTAATTGTTTAGAATAACCATTTATTTTTATGTGATATTTTTATAAAGCCTATGTATATATATTGGCTTTAATAAGATTATTTAATTTCCTCCCATTTTTATAAAAAAGATGTGACTGATTTCTATTCAAACTATTTTGTATTTGGAAACTTAAATAGTCTAAATGGAAAATTACTCTGTCCTCTTCTAAACCTGCTTGAGAGGCAATTTTCAATAAAAATGAGTATTACAGGACTAGGGCAGTGACCTCAATTTCTCTGTATTTTCCAGAGCATCTAATGCAGTACAAGCAATTGGTAGGTGCTCCTGTCTGTTTCTTGACCAGTCTTGTTAAAATGCTTGCTTCAGATGTCTTCATGAAAGTATTTTGATTATACCTAAAACAGTTTTCCAGAGTAGTCCTTTAGGAAAAACTATAGGATGTTCAATAGTGAATACAGATAAAAACTTCAAAATGTTGCATTTTCTTTTCTTTCCTTTTTTGAGTCTTTCGTTCTTCGAGGAAACAGCAACCAGCATCGTACATTTCATAAAATATTTATACAGCTGCTGTTATGAAAACAAGAACTCTTCTAAGGTACTTGATATTTTGCTTTAAAACTCAGCTTTTGGATATTTTGTAAGATGCTTTAGCGCAATGAGAATAG
Source organism: Ochotona curzoniae (assembly GCF_017591425.1). NCBI lineage: Eukaryota > Metazoa > Chordata > Mammalia > Lagomorpha > Ochotonidae > Ochotona > Ochotona curzoniae. Next base: position 29,028,225 of record NW_024465369.1, read on the forward strand.
TTTTAACAAAAGAAGGTAACGAAAGATGATGAGAAATGTTTGGGGATGTGCTACATTCAAATGTAACTTATACATCACACGAAGTTGCCAAATCATCAGATTGAGCACACCAGGCCTCCTGGTTTGACAGCAGTTGGAAGAGAAATGCTGTCCTTCATATTTATGTCTATTGCTGTAATTGAGAAGCTGTAGTTCAGATGCTCAAATCTTTCAGCAAATCAAAATGGGATTCTTGCCATGGTATGTTACAGATAAGGGTGAAACACATACTGGCAACAAGTTAGATTAATGTTTGAATGTGCATAATCACTTAAAAATGTTCTCATTTCTCAAAAGGTCTAAGATAACACTTTGTATTAAACATATATCTAAACCCAGAAAACAAAAACAAACAATATCTTGATTTGTACAGGGTAATAACCAAAATATCAGTTAATGAATTTCTGAATAGATATTTTTTGAGAATGCTAATTTCAATTACAATTAGGTGAAAAAGTTGAATTGTTAGAACCTCCTTCAAAATTCACCAGCTTACCTATATTTATAATAAAACATGAATTACTACAGTAAACATTTTTTCATGTAACTGCCAGTAACACACCTCCTATTTCCATAAAAGCAGACTGAATTTACTACAAGGTAAAACATTAATACTTTCTTTTTTTTACCTATTAAGTAGATCTTGTTAAGTATGTAGACATTTTTCTGAATTTTTTAAAACTAGGTAATAAAGGGAAAGAATGTTGTGATATGAAAAAGACTTTGAGGACCCGGTGCGATAGCGTAGTGGTTAAAGTTATTGCCTTGCATGCACCGGGATCCCAGTTCTAATCCTGGTGGCCCTTCTTCCCATCCAGCTCCCTGCCTGTGGCCTGAGAAAGCAGCTGAAAAGGGCCTAAGGCTTTGGGACCCTGCACCCGCATGGGAGACCTGGAAGAGTTCCTGGCTCCTTGTTTTGAATCAGCGTAGCTCTGATCATTGTGGTCACTTAGGGAGTGAATCAACGAATGGAAGATCTTCCTCTCTGTCTCTCCTCCTCTCTGTATCTCCACATTTCCAATGAGAATAAATAAATCTTAAAAAAAAAAAAAAAAACCAAAGAAGAAAAAAAAGACTTAACTGCCTACATTAGGCTTTTAATCATGATGATCACTTTGTGACACTGTTTGTTGTTAATTCAGGTATTTTAAATATTAAACAATCATGATGTAATGTCTTAAGTTTGGGATGCAATTCTGTTTCCAAAATAATAAAATAATTACCTATATTATTGAAAAATTGCTTATTATTCCCAGGATTAACAAAGGAAATATTGAGAAAATTTTACAGCTAATTTCATATGGTGTGTGAATTTATTCCTATTTTGAAGAATACAAGTTTAAATTATACCATCAAATTCCTGGAAAGCTATGCAAAAATGTCTTATCTACATAAGAAAGCAGATATGTTTGAAAATATAGCAAAGATTGGAATTTTCTTTTTTTTTGTTGACATATATTTTGATGTCCTTTGAAAACTAAAAAATTGCAGAAAAATAAAACTGGGCTCACGTATTGCAAATATCATTTCCCAGACTTCAAAGTTTAAGACTGACATACTGCAAATGATAGTTCTGCATTGCCCTGCTTCCCACAAATTAACATTAAATTGTAACTTCGAAGAATGTAAGCATTTTGGGCATTTTGTTTAGGACACATGGCTACAATTTATGAGACGGAAGGGATTTGTTAGGGTGAAGGTTTCACAGATTTAGTTATGAGCCTCACTGGCTCTCACAGTTTTTGTTTCACTGTTCCTTATTGTCTGAATTCAAAAATTAGAACTTATCTTTAGATATAAAACTCTGAGGCCTTTGATCAAATGTCAAATAGATAGAGTCATGAGACAGAACAGAATTATTATTCAAAAAATAATCTTATCTTTTTCATGTTGCTATTTATTTTTATCTGCCTATCAACTGACAAGTGACAAAAAGCAGGGGAAAGTGTTGTTTTCAGCATACTGATGATTTTATTTTGCTGATGTTAAATTTCTCATGGATGCTGGTATTTCAAATCATTTTGATTTCTTTATATCATCTTGTTCACTAAGTCAATACAATGTTGGTAGTCACAGAAGACTTTACTCATAATTTAATAATTGTATAATAGTGGTTATACTAATAAATTGTATGATATGAATTAAAAGAAATCTCTCAAAATAGTGAATCTGTAAGGAATGTCAGTGTGACCTTGTTGTATATAAATGATCCTTGCTCTTCAAAAGAACATATGAAATATCTATGGATATCACAACATGTAATTCCAAAGACCTATAGTCCCATCTAGGAATCTGGTCTGGAAAATGTTCATTTGCAGGAGAAAGGATAGGCTTAATAAGTTTGTTCCAGAATGTGTAGAATTGTTTAAAATATTACAAAATGAAAAAAAACTGAATTGCAGAACTATGTTATCTTCACATAAACTCTAAAATGCATAAAGGTATATATTTAAGACATCAAAAGTTTTCTGGAAAATGAAATTGAGAAAGATTATTTTGGTGCAAAAGATTTGAGTTAATACATAGATAGCATTTTTAAGGTCCACACTTGTTGCCAATGTTTTTAAATTTGAACATTACCATGACTCAAAAAGGCAGAAATTTGTGCTTTTATGTCATGAAAGAGGAAGGTTTTCAGAGCTGGTTTGTTGATATTACGCGCCATCAAATACCCAGCTACCATTTTTTTTTCTGCCATTTTCAGAATTCTCCTTTTTGACTCTTGATACGAGTAGATACTGGAATTCTAGCTGATACTTCTTGAGTCTAATTTAGCAAGATGGGATACAATTCATCTGATATATCTGTATTCTTTTTTAAGAATACATATAAAATCTTGTTTTCAATTTCATTAGCCAGATTTAGTCAAATAGCACACAAAATCCTAGGGCTTACTGGGGCATGTTTCCTTCTAGCTTGTTTACATAAAATTTGGAGAATGAGTATCAGAAATTAATTTGCATTCCTAAAGATAGATAATATATGTAAGTGAGCAATAATAAATTTTTGTGAGTGGAATGCTTTATATTTTTATATTTTAAACTTTCTTCTACTTCAAAATATACCAAGTTTCTCTTCCATGATTTCTTTTAAAAAAAGTCCCAGTTTAATCTCATCCGTAACATTTTGTATATAAAATATAGATAAAAGGACCTTTTGTCACAGTTGCCTGGGAATATTATCAGGGATTCATTCGGGCTTATGGCAGGAGTTACCGGTGGTTGCTAACAATGCATGTAATGGATGTCTTGAGTTTCGAAAGTTGTGTCTAAATAACTCTGTCCCTGTGGGTATTCACTTGTTTTGTATTTCTTACAAAGAATATAAGTAGGGGGAAAATATTTTGATTAGGGAATAAACACTGAAAAACATTTGTTGTACTTTTAGCAGTTATGATGATTTCCTTCTTGCAGTTGGTGTCTAAATGTTCCTAGAGCACTGCAGTCACAGAAAATGTCTTGAAAGTTCTAAAATTTGCCCTCCAGTTTCCTCTCCCAGGGGAGGAGCCCAGAGTGCTCCTTTGAGTATTAACGATTCCAGTAGCAATGAGATGCAGCCATAACACTATTGGGGATAAAAGTGCTTCTTTGAAGTCAGTTTTCCTCTCAACGTGAAAGTATAAGATAGATTGATGCTTATAAAGTCCAGAATGTCATCACTACACTTTCTCTGTTTGTCTCCAAATGCTCAAGGGCAAAATAAAAATACACATTGGGATTATATATTTTTGGTTTTGAAGGATATTAAATGCTATTTTTTGTTGTTAGGTATTTTGCCTTATTTCTCTTCCTCTTTCTCCTCTTCCTCTTCCTCACCCCTTTGTCCTGTCATTCCCAACTCTGTCATCCCTTACTTATCTCTTTCAAATAAATGAAATACTAAAGATACTGTTAAATTCAGACTATATATTTTTCTGTTCTCCCAAAAGTGATAATGCCACAAAATAAAAGCATTCTTTATTTACATGAAAAGTAAGATAGCAAACTTATTGTTGATCAATTTGCTTTTTTTACTGATTGCACTTTGGAAATAAATCCATGTCCAAACACATAAATCTTAGCTTATTTAATTTAAAGCTGCTCATTTTACAAAGGTGATTTATTAGCTATCTCTATTGATATTAATATATGTATATATTTATCTTTGTTATATATTTTTTATGTATTCTACAAACTTTTACTTAACCAGTCTCCAGTTTAGTACAGTGTAGATAATGTAACTGAAAATTTGTCACTGTTACAACAGATTTAATCATATTTTAATTGTATTAATTTTGTGTGATTAGGATGCCTTTCGCACTATAATTTTGTAAAGAACCTCATCACAGGGCCCAGCAGCTAAAAGTTCTCACATTGCACTTACCAGGATCCCATATGGATGCTGGTTCTAATCTCAGCAGCCCCACTTCCGATCCAGCTTTCTGCTTGTGGCCTGGGAGGATGGTCCAAAGCCTCGGGATCCAGTACCCATGTGGGATATCTGGAACAGGCTCCTGACTTTGGTTCAGTGCAGCTCAAGTCACTGTGGCCACTTAGGGAGTGAATCAACAGATGGAAGATCTTCTCTGTCTCTCCTCTCTGTATATCTGATTTTCCAATAAAAAATAAATCTTTTTTTTAAAGAACCTTATCACATTGGGTATAGTATTTTTTGTTTTGGACAATGACATTTTCCCTTGCTATGTGAATATTATATCATGGATAGTTTCTGCTATTTGCAGTCACATCATAACTTATTGATTTAGTATGGTGTATTGTACTTTTTGTTCCCTTTATCATCTATCACAATCACTTCAGTGGGTGTTTTTAAAGCACACGAGGTGGCAAGGTTAGTATCTACTTACTATTCTAAATGTATAGTTGTAGGACATTCCCTTCTACCTAAGAATGTAGGCCATTTTGTTAGAGAACACTGAATTCCACATATTTACCTGGATAAAATTAAGATGTCTTACTTATACACACAGATAATACTAAAGCAGTAAAGCTGTACATAGTTAAATGAATATAAGGATAGATGGATTTTATTTTAGTATAAATTGTTAGCAGCCAAATGCGCTAACCAATTGTGCCACAGCGACATAATTTTAGAATAATTGTTAGGTAGCAATACTACATATAGAACTGTAATTTACTAGCTAAGAATAATCTCAAAAACTGCAACCCCAAAATACAAATATATGCATATTATAAAGTGAAGCTATTCAATACCAAATTGAAAAGTTATGTTATTTTTAACCAGGATTGTACTGATAATTGGAGTATTGAATCTAATTAATTGTCATGCAATACTGGTTAAAACATTTATTGAACTTCCTATGAATACACATTCTACACTTAATCACATTCAGTGGGATGATATAGAAGAAATAAAAGACATATTCCAGGGCCAAAAGAAATATAAGGTTAAATATAAACTGTGACAAAGAACATACCCATTAGTTATACATTAATATTATGAAATCTCTGTAACAAATTCCATTATAATTTACTGATCTATTCTGCCTACCTCTCATTTAAAAACAGATGATCTATCTTATCAACACTAAACTATTATGTCCATTACTAAATCAAATAACGCAAGTGGACAAAAGGAGTTAGCTTTCAGAAAAACAGGTGTTTAGTTACATACTTTTAAAAGTCTGAGCATGTGAAATTAGCAACACATGGCATTTAATGTTCCATGCATATAGTAAGAGATTTATAAGTATTTCAACCAAAATTACCTCCAATAAGTATTATGAAATGCAGATTATAATTATTCCAGTTTTAATGATAGAGCAATTGAGAATAGAGATGTTAGATGAGTTGGAGAATTTCTTCAATTAGTAAGTTGATGGGAGCAACTTTTCAACTATGTCTATGCTTATGTTTTGCTCTTACTTCCTTTATTAAGAATAATACAGGGTTTATTCACAAACTAAAACCCTGGACTACTTTTACAGATTATAGTGACAATACACATGACTTTTTCATCATCTATGAAAGTATTAGCTACTGTGCAAAATATTTTATAACATTGCCAAGTTTATCCTTTACATAGACTTGCAAAGACAGGTATGTAGATACGAAAAAGAATCCAAAAGGATATAAAGGTTTTTGTCTTTAATATATTGTGCCTCTTTGGCATTGTCTTCTGTGCTTCTCCATATAAAATCTTTCCTTGTTACTGTTTAGCAAACCCCAACAAAGACAGTACCATTTATTTAAGATTGCCTAGAAGATATTTGTTCGAGATGCTTCAATTTTAATGGTGGCTTCCTGAAAATCATAAAGCTTTTATGATCCAGAATTCAAGCCATAATGGTCTCTGAAGATGAGGAAAGAGAACACATTTGTAGGAACTGGTAGGTTGGAAAGGAAGTAAGAGCACATTTTGACTCTTCCTTTTATTTATCTTTAATGTTTTTTGTTTATTTAGGAGGCTGTTAAAGATACTCATGAAGATGTGTACACACACACAAACACACAAGATTCCACCTGATAATTCACTCTCCAAATAGCCACAACAGCAAGGGCAAGGCCAAGCGAGATGAAAACCAGAAATCAGAAACTCTGATTCCCCACATGGGAATCAGGCATGAACATCCTTTGCCATCTTCTGCTGCTTTCCTATGCACATTAACGGTGAGCTGGATGAGAAGGAGAGCATCCAGGACTTTTACTGGTACTCAGTGTTTGCATTGGATGATGCATGGAAAGTATTAGCTTAACCCATTGCACTACACCACCCACCCTTGAACTACTCTTTTTTTTTTTTTTTTAAGATTTATTTTATTTTTATTGGAAAGGCGGATATACAGAGAGGAGAGACAGAGGAAGATCTTTCGTCCGATGATTCACTCCCTAAGTGAGCACAACAGCAGATGCTATGCCGATCCAAAGCCAGGAGCCTCTTCCGGGTCTCCCACACGGGTGCAGGTTCCCAAAGCTTTGGGCCGTCCTCGACTGCTTTCCCGGGCCACAGGCAGGGAGCTGGATGGGAAGCGGGGCTGCCGGGATAGAACCAGTGCCCATATGGGATCCCGGGCATGAGCCACTGTGCAGGGCCCTGAACTACTCTTTAACAACAGTCTATGAAATCATGTTTTCATTTTTGTTCTGTTTCAATTATTGTGCTTTTGAGGATGAAATGATACCACAGAAAACCTAACAGAGACTACAGAATATTTTCTGTCTTCAAACGTTGAAGAAGGTAAAACAGAATGACATTTTTGGGCCGATTAGATAGCGTAGTGGTTAAAGTCCTTGCCTTGAAAGTGCCAGGATCCCATGTGTTCACTGGTTCTAATCCCAGCTGTTCCACTTCCCATCCAGCTTCCTGCCTGTGGCCTGGGAAAGCAGCTGAAAACTGCCTAAGGCTTTGGGACCATAAGAAGTTTCTGGCTCCTGGCTTCGGATCAGCACAGCTCGAGCTGTTGTGGCCACTTGGGGAGTGAATCACTGGACAGAAAACCTTCCTCTCTGTCTCTCCTCCTCTGTATATCTATTTGACTGCAATAAAAAAAAAAAAATCTTAAAAAAAAGTAGAATGACATTTTAGTTTTTTATGTCCCCCTTCCTCCCTTTTCCTTCTCTTTTTGAATTCCTATCCTTTTCCCTCTTTACACAGGACACATACACGGAGAAAGACACACACAAAAAGATATTTCAGTGGTGATGGCGCAAGTGACTGGGTTCTCGCCACCCACGTGGGACATCTAGACTGCATTCACGGCTTTTGTCCTGGCCCTATCCAGGGTTGTTGCGGACATCTGTGAAGTAATCCAGTAGATGGAGCACCTTCTCTTACTCTGTCTCTTCCTCTCAAATGACAACATTGTGATAAACATGATGAAAAAACTTTTGAAATACAAATTATACATGGAAATCTAATTACCCATGAATTTTTTTTGTAAGCTCATATGTGTATATTGAAAAATATTTACATCAAAATAGAACTGTATCATAGAATAATAAATTAATTTTTTAAAATGTAAAATATTTACATCAAAATAAGCTTACTTAATTTGTTTTCATGAAATTTTTGAAGTATGCTTATCCATAAATTTGTATCAGTGTGTAGACACACACGTACACACATACATACATATATGTGCCTGCATTTACTTATAGACATAATTACAACTATATATTATTTGCATGAGTGTATATTTATGTGGTATATATAGATATATATTTGCGTATGTATGTTATAACAATGTCAATATCTGCAATTTACACATTAGAAGACAGACTTAGTTTACTAAGGTCTTAGAGCCAGCAAATAGGTGAACATGGAAATAAAGCACTTAAACCTTTTAAAAGAAAGAGGACATACCAATCTTTATGTGTATCTCATTTATGAATAGGGTTTCAGGCAAGTGATACAGGAGGTGTGGGAAATATAATGTGTTGGTACTAAACAGAGAAGACAATGAGAGAAGGTGATTATTTCAAATTAGAGGCAACAGATTCTCAAGACTTAAAGAACGGCCTGTGAAGGCCCAGCGTGATAGCATAGTAGTTAAAGTCCTCGCCTTGAAAATGCTGGGATCCCATATGAGCACCGGTTCTAATCCCAGAAGCTCCACTTTCCATCCAGCTCTCTGCTTGTGGTCTGGAAAAGCAAGAGAACAGTCTGCACCCATGTGGGAGACGTGGAGGAAGTTCCTGGCTCCTGGCTTCGAGTTGGCCATTGTGGTTACTTGGGGAGTGAAACGTTGGACAGAAGATCCTTTCTCTCTGTATATCTGATTTTGCAATAAAAATAAATAAATCTTAAAAAAAAAAAGAACGGTTTGCGAAATATTTTAGGGAAAGAGTGGGCAAAGCTTAATATTTTGGATGTGAACAGTGATAGAGAAGACTCAGAACTTCAGAACCAAAATACACTAACATGCAACATGTTGGCTAAAGCTAAAGGGAATACCCATTTCAACACGCATAGGAAATAAGAATATTACACCGGAGATCTGAATGAAAGAGTGGTGCAATTAATTACAAAGGAGTCTAAGGTCAGAAAGGAAAATGTGGATTTCCTTTGTCTGAAATCTGCTAAAAGATTCCTGTAAAGAGAATGCCTCAAGGGATTATGTTCATTCTCTTTATACTGTTCCCTGATCCTGTTGTTGACTTCATAAAGTTTATCAAATTATTTTAGGTCTTGGGAATTTTCATGTAAGTTTTACAACCAGCTTATCCATTTCCATAAAAGATTCTACCAGTATTTCAATTAGTATTACATTAAATTTAAATCACTTTGGGAAAAGTAGACATTTTTCATAATATTTAATCATCCAATCAATGAATGTGATATATTTATCCATTTATTTAAATTTCATTTTACCTTTCTTGGTAATATTTTGTGGCTTTTAGACTCGGGTTCCGAGTATTTGCTAAATATATTCCTAGATGTCATGCTTTATATAATTTTAATATTTAAATTTACTGGCAAAATTAATTAATTATGGTATAAGGACTTAAAATTCTGTGACTTGTCACTCATTAATTCTAAGATTATTTATGGGAACTCCTTAGGCTTTTCTATGTAAACAAGCATACTTTGCTAGATGAGATCTCTTCCGCCTTTCTGAATAATACTACTGCATTTCACTGCCTAAAAATTCTCAGTACAACTTCAACTATGAGCCTCCTTGAGTTTCTCTTAATCTTACAGAGTAATTATTTAGTATTTCACATTAAGCTGAAGAGTTTTATCAAATTTTATTAAATCAAGGAAATTCACTTATTTTCCTATGTGTCCCGGGAATTTTTATTAAATATGTGGTGCCTTTGACAAAGCTTTTTCTCTCTATTAAATTGATCATGACTTTTTATTCATTAACATAGTGAATTACATTATTGATTTTCACTTGCTGTAGTAATTTTGTATTCCCAGGTTAATTTCCACTGATTTCAATGTATTTTCTTTTTATATATTCCGCATTGACTTTCTAATATTTTGTCCAGGACTTTTTCATTTGTGTTGATGAGAGCTATTGGTTTAGATTCTTTAGTGCCGTCATCAGATTTTGGTGTTAGAATTGTTCTGACTTCATACAAGTTGAGAAACTCTTCTTATGTATTTCCTAATAGAGATTTTTGATTCATATTTCTTTCCTTGAACAAAATGAACATGGCAAACCTCTGGGTGTGTAACTTTCATTGAGGTTAATTTTTAAAAAAACATTTGCTTATTTACTTAAAGCCAGATAGACAGGAGGAGGTGGGAGTGGAGGGGGAGGAAAGGAAGGGGGAAAGAGGAAAGTCAGGGGAGAGAAAGGGAGGAAGGGAGGAAGGGAGGAAGGGAGGAAAGAGAGAGAAGGTTTTATCTGTTGTTTCACTCCCCTAATTGTTACAATAGCTGGTGCTGATCTATGCTGAAACCAAGATCCTGGAACTCCATTCGGGTGCCACACATGTGTGACAAGAACAACTCAAGTTCTTGGGCCTTTCCAGGCCCATTTGTATTGATTGGAAGCAGGAATTAAACTGGCACTTAAAAATGGAATGCAGGTGTGTGCAGTGGCGGCCTAACTTGCTGTCACAATATCTTAGATTGGTCTTTAATTATGAATTATGTTACATCAATAGAATGTTGTTCTTGTTTACTATCTCATTTTGAATCTACTTTGATAACATAATGATGAATATTTGGTGGTTCAAAATAAAAGCTATGAAGGGAAAATCTGGAATTTTACCATAATTTATGATTTAATATTCTAAAAAAAGCACCTAAGGCCAGTTCTGATGTTTCTGTTGAGAAGATCATGCTTGTGTAATCCTGGAGTGTCCAATGCATTTCTTATTATTTCTCTTCATCGGGTTCCATAGTTCAATCAGGTAACATCAGGGTGGATAGCTGAAAAGAAATGACAAGACCTGACTGGTCTCCTCTCTGTATGGGATGTGGTTTCTGTGCAGTAGAGATGCATGTATAGTAGGCACAGAGGGAAGACAGATTTGCATATTCTGGATCCACTATCACAAATACACCCACATTCTTAGTTCTCAAAATATTTTTCTTTGATTTTTCCAATCTTTTCCTTTCAGGTCCCTGATCATTCCTTATTCCATGGCTGTTTAGATTCTCTCTCTTTTTTTTAATGCCATGTTGACAATCAGGTATAAATGTTTTTCCTCAATGCTTTCCTTCAACACTGTATCTGAGTCTAGTTGACTTTATGATGTATGGGAACACTTCTCCTGAGGCTCTTGATTTTTTAATCATCTAGTCATAAGCCCTTCTCCTAAAGGAGGTAGGAATGACTTGGAGGAGACCTGTGAGTATATAGTTCAACAATATGTGTCCAGGAATTCCTGGCCACTTTAGTGTTGAAACTTACCTGTGCTCATCAGACATGCCTGGGCCCAATTCCAGATGTATAATTGTCATCATATAAGCCCATGAAGGGAAATTCTCGAAGCCAGTTATAGAAGAGACATCCCAGAGACACTGCACTACAAGAATGAGCAGCCTGAGCTATTCATGTACTTACTTGCGCCCATCTTTGGGTGAGGGCCACTGCAGTGGGATGCTAAGTTGTGGCTCCATGTGCAGGCAGAAAAATGAGATCCAATGATCAAAGAAAGTTCTTGGGAAAGAAATGCTTTTTCTTGCAATCACAAGTTGGGATTTGATATATTATAGGTAAGAAACAGACGCTAAATGGAATTTATATAATTTATATAATTACACAAAACCGCTGAATTTTCAGTGAATTTCAATTGGTCACAAAATTTAATTTTAAATATTGACTTAATTTCTAAATTAGAAATATATTATCTCAGGACAAAGTATAAACAATGTACATGGTTATGTGACCATGCTTTTTAGCATTAATTTGTGTACCTCTGTGAACACAAACATTGTTTTGAGTTTCTCAAATATTTTTTGAATTATTATTGGGTTTATATGCATATATAGAATCATATGCATTTTGTAATTTTATTTTCAATCATTTTTGGCTCTTTTCATTCTAATAAAACATAGTATTTTTTATCTTTTTATGAGTAAGACAAATCTTTTCAGATACTTACAAGCTATTTGAATTTATTTCTCTGAGTTATTCTTACAACCTCTGAATAATATCTACTTTCTTGCAGGTTTTAATTATTAGGTGAATTTTGTATAATAAACAATCTCTTCATATATAATCACTAGTATTTTCCTTTACCTATATACTTTGCAGTATAGAAATTTGATTTATACATTGTTGGATTAACTGATTTTTTCTTCATTTTAAAAAATTTGCTCATTTCATGACCCAAACTTATTCCAGTTTTTTCTTCTATTTTTCATAAAGTATAAATCAAATTTAAATATTAATTACCTTGATATGTTTTATGAAAATTAATTTTTCATTATTATTTGAAAATGTTCTTTTTCAGGGCAGGGACTGTAACAGATTAAAGCCAGCCACGTTCCATATCAGAGTGCCAATTTGAATCACGGCACAAATAGCACTCGTATGCTAATCCAGCTTTCTTCTAATGCATTCTAGGAAGAAACAGGTGATGACTCAAGTAGTAAGATTCCTGCCAATTATGTCGTGGACCTGGATGGAATTCCTGGTCAGGACTCCTGGCTTTGGCCTAACCCAGTCTCAATTGTGTGGCTATCTGGGGAATAAACCAGTGGATGGAGGAATGATAAATGTGTCTCTTCCCCCAACCCCTTTTCTGTCACTCGTTCAAATAAGTCTTTGAAAAAGAAGAAAAACAGTTTTTATCATATTTTAAGTTCTTGAGTTTACTCTTATTAGTGTATTACATACCAATTACATATGATTTATGAGTTTAAAGGTTGATTTTGGGCACCAATATTATGGTATAGTGGGTTGGGTGACCATCTACAATCCTGTTATCCATATAGAAGACAGTTTTTATCCCAGCTGCTTCAATTCAGATCCAGCTCCCTGCAAAAGGGCTAGGAAGGGCAGTGGAAGATGCCCCAGGTTTGGCATACCCACATGGGAGATCCAGATGAAATTACTGGCTTTGGTCTGGCCAAGTCCTGGCCATTGTAGTCAACAGGGGAGTGAACAATGGTTGCAAGACTTTCTCTCTTTCTCGCTCTCTCTGTGTAACTTTCAAATAAGTCAAAAAAACTTTTTTAGAAATGCTTTTTATTATTAAATACATATTAGAGCCATAAGAATCTATACAATTATGTTGAAATGCACATTAAAATGAACAAACTTTACCTTTATCTCATCATCCACAATTAATCTTTTAAAATAGTAAGAATAGGGTCTTTAATGAAAAAAGATTGGAACATTAGGCCAAATATCAAAGTTTCTAAAAGGTAATGATTACTATTTAAACAGAAACATCTCATTAATATGTAATATTAAAAGCTGATATAGCTTTTCTGAGTGCATAATATGTATGCTTGCTAATATATTTTTGTGAAAGGCAAATTAAGAACTCAATAATTGAAGTTCATTACTTAAAGACTCCTATTTTTATATTTCATTTGGCCTTATTTCTTACAGCTAACTATTGAATATTTTAAAATAGAAAGCATAAATAAATTATGGTACTAACGACTTCACTGAATTTTCAGAATTAAACAATGGGAGACAGATGTTATTTTTCAAAAACCTTGGCTGTAACTATTGAAGACTGCTCATTATATGGCTGAAAATCTTTTCCCATATTACCAGCCAAGACCTGATTTTTCAAAGGTGAGGAATCCTTAATCTTAGGAGACAGGCTCCTTAGTACTGTGCCCTTGACCAAATTATGATTATTCTGGACTTTTCCATGTTATGCTAGTTTCTTGCTTTGACCACTGTGATCTGAGCAGAGTTGCTAAAAGTCTTCTGGGCTTTTTTTTCACAGTAAGAAGAAACTCTGGTGCCGCTCTTCCCAAGTTTTCTTGCCCAGGTCTAAGGCAAGATTTATAAAGCTTTAGAAGCTGCCTTGCTGTGAGAGAAAAGCCCCTAAAAGTCATACAATTGTCATTATAGTTTCAGAGAGAGCATTATGTGCTGAATGAAGCACATTACGTTCTACACTAGCTGTGGGAAAGAATCATTGTAGAACAAAGTACAACTATGATGTCATGAAATTCTTAATTTCCTGTCTTGACCTTGTGATATTGATACACTTACTACAAAAATATCTTAACAGCTGGAATGCATAGTTCTAGAAAGTTGGCATCAATTGTTTTTTATTGGTATCATACTATTGACCCAGATTTCTTTGTTGTTTTAAGTACGATGCTTAGGATTAATGGTAGGATCCATGTCCCCAAGGATGCTACTGTTTGGCATTCATGCTTCTTATAATCTGCCTTCCCCCCTATTTAGAGTGTTCATTGGATCTGACGACTGATTTGCAGATAATAAAATGCAGTAGGGGGAGTAGGTGGTCATTTCTGAGATCAAAGTATGGAAACACCATGGCTTCCATCTTGGGGACTCTCTCTCTCTTGCTCATTTCCAGTAATATGCTGTGTGCTGCCCTATGAAATGCCTGCTTGGTCAGGAATATAAGTTTCTGACCACTGGACAGCAAGATTTGATTTTCCAACACTTGAAAGTAGAGCTTCCCCCACTAAGGCCATGAGATAAATACTGCCCTACGGACACCTTGATCTCAGCCTGGGATTCTCCACTGCATGTGCAAAAGCAGGAAAATCACAAAAATATTTGACACAGCTGCTGCTCATTAGTATCATCATTTACCACTTAGTCTTCATTCTGTCTTTCTCATTTGGTATGTAGCAGTTATTCATCAGCACATAGATATCCTTTAGTTTTAGTTCCTTCTCATCTACATTAATTTCTTAAATTTTTGCCTTCACCAAACATAATTATAATGAAAGAAAAATATTTTCTCCCCTTTGGAAATGGTCTTTAAATAGATGGTGATTATTAGATTACATTTGCTCACCTTTCATAAAATGTTCTTTCCAACAGAGAGATGAATATTTCACAACAAAGCTAAGTAAAATATAATAAAATTGTGTGGCACAAATTCCAATTATATAGTTAAATGGTACAAGAATCATGGAATGTTTACATTTTAGTCTGTCTTAAAACATAGAGTTTGTGTCAGTTATTAAGTGATTTTTTTTCTTAAGCTACAATTTCATCTTAGAATTCCTACTCTTCTTCCTGGGTGTCTGCCAATCAATTTCTCCTTTTCCAACTGATTCCTTACTAGGTTATGCTAACAGGGATAGGAGAGCAAGTGCGGAAGGCAGGACTGGAGAAAAGTAGATTTCCCCACAGAGTTTGCTGGCTGTTCTTAGTGGCACTGTTCAAGGGTTGATCCTTGACTTGGGGCAGCAACCTTTGCCTCTATTTCCCAGCATCTTCATATTCACATAGCCAGCCTTTGAAACAGCACCATGGCCCACTGAATTAGCAAGCCTTCCACAATGTCTTTTCCCAACTACACTGGTGTCAAAGCTGGTTGCTGGTGGAGTTCCAGCTGCTGTTGTAAAGTGGGCTCTAATCAGTAGCTTAACCTCTTTGTATGAAGTCAGTCATCTGAGACTATATTTAAATATAATCATCTTTGTAAGGACTTTTAAAAAAAGATTTATGTATTTTTATTGAAAGGAGAGAAGGAGAGACAGAGAGAAAGATCTATCTGCTAGGGCCCTGCACGATGGCGCAATGGTTAAGGTCCTCACCTTGCACGCCCAGGATCCCATATGGGTGCCGGTTCTAATCCCGGCGGCCCCACTTCCCATCCAGCTCCCTGCCTGTGGCCTAGGAAAGCAGTCGAGGACAGCCCAAAGCTTTGGGACCCTGCACCCGCGCCTGGGAGACCCGGAAGAGGCACCTGGCTTCAGATTGGCATAGCATCGACCATTGTGCTCACTTGGGGAGTGAATCATCGGACGGAAGATCTTCCTCTCTGTCTCTCCTCTCTGTATATCCGCCTTTCCAATAAAAATAAAATAAATCTTTAAAAAAAAAATCTATCTGCTAGTTCACTTCCCAAATGGCCACAACAACTGGAGCTGTGCTGATTTGAAGCCAGGAACCTCCGCAGGGTCTTCTATGTGGGTAGAGAGTCCTAAGGTCTGGGGTCATCCTCAAATGCCCTCCCAGGTCACATGCAGGGACGTGATGAGAAGTGGAGCAGCGAGAACATGAACACATGGGATTCTAGCACAGCCCATGTGAAACGCCGGTGCTTGGTGAGGACTTAGCCTTGACCCATCATACTGAGCTCAGTAGGGACATTTTGACAACCAAAAATAACACAAACTTATTGAACGAACATTTCAAGAGTAATTAATTGACATGTCTAAGTTTAGGCACATCATACAAAGATCCCTGACAGCACACAATGCCAAGTTCACCATAAACATTGAAAAAGCAACCTATTTGAAGGATAGTTTCATGGCATAAATAATTAACCCACCCCTTAGAATGCTTGTTCAAATCTTGGTTACGCTGCTTCTAAAGCTTCTTTGTACTAATTGTGGTAGGCAGAAGGTGATGGCTTAAATTCTTGATACCCTGCCATCCCCATGGGAGACTACATGAAATTCTTGCCTTCAGACTTCCACCTGGTCAAGCACTGCCTGTTGCAAACATTTTGAAAATGAATCTCAATCTCTGCCTCCCTCTCTCTCCCATCTTCTCTCCCACCTGCTCTCTCTCTCTCTCCTCCTTCCTACTGCTTTCTGTTTTAAAACTAGAAAAAAACATTTATTAAGTTATAGTCCTTTGTTTTCTACTTAGGAGTAAATAAGGAAAATATTTAAAATCATACTATCAAAGTAGAAATACTCCAAGTTGTCTATCAATCTAAAACCCTTTTAGACTCTAATCCTTTTGTCAGTTTTACAGTGTATGCACAAAATTTTCATGATATGAAAGTCTTTTCTTAAGAGAGCAGCTTCCTATTAAGCATTAGAGTACAATCTTCAATTATGAGAGCACTGAAAATAGACAACAATATAGTGTAGATAAAAGGATTTTGATAGACTTGACATCATCTTGCTGGTAATGTAATGATGCTAGTGAGCACTGAATACTTGATAATAATATCAAAGAGATTAAAATCCTATGTTGACAAGTCTGTATTAACTAGAAAAGATCTACATCTTTCCAGAGAATTTAAATCTTTTTAAAATATATTTTTAGCATAAGTTGTAAGTTCTTGAAGCGAAATAGTATGGCTTAAATAAAACAAATGCATGCTGCTGCTAATTTTACAGTCTGACTACTCTGCACCAGTAGTGGTTCCATAAAACTGTCCATGTAACAACGCTCCTTGCTTCCTAATTATCCCTTTTTTTTTTTTTTGTCTGTAGTTGCTGTCTGAATTTCTTTTTAATTTTTTTAAGATTTATTTTTATTGGAAAGGGAGATTTACAGAGAGGAGGAGAGACAGAACAGAAGATCTTCCATCCGATGGTTCACTCCCCAAGCAGCTGCAATGGCTTGGAGCAGAGCCAATCCGAAGCCAGGAGCCAGGAGCCTCTTCTGGGTCTTCCTTGTGGGTATGGGTCCCAATGCTTTAGACCGTCCTCAACTGCATTCCTAGGCCATACGCAGGAAGCTGGATGAGAAGTGGGGCTGCTAGGATATGAACTGGTGCCCATATGGGATCCCAGCGTGTTCAAGGTAAGGACTTTAACCACTGCACTATTGCACCGGGTCCTTGCTGTCTGAATTTCAACCTAAGGAAATAGGGTAGAAGGCATGTCTGACACAAGTAACTCAATTGTAATTAGTGATAGAGAAGTTGTTTTCTTTACTTCTACCCCACTTTTTGGCAATAATTCAATCACAGCATTACATTCCAATGTGGCCATAGAAAGGAGTCCAAGATGACAAAATTCTTCTTTAAAAAAATATTGACGTTGGTGGCTAGTACTGAATGTTCTAAACTACATATGCTTTTTTTGTAGTGTAAAATTCTATACATATGGCTAGAGAGTATATAGCATATAAATGATGATGAAAGGAGGTTGGAAAGGAATATAATTTTAATTTTTTCTGTGAAAGATGTATTTACTCCTAAATAACAGATTGTTGGCCTTGTGACTGCTATTGAAGGACTATACTATTTTATAATACAGGTAAAATCATGAGGAGGAAGGGAAAAAGAAAGGGTAGAAAGGGGATTCCCTGAGGCTATGCAACTGTATCCCTGAAAAAATAATTATTTATTTTTCGGCCAGGCACCATGGTATAACAGGCATAGCCTGTGTTTGTGGCAGCGGCATCCCAAAAAGATGCCTGTTTGTATCCCAGCTGATTCACTTCTGACCCAATTCTATGCTTTGTCACCTTAGAGAAGAGAGGGAAACATCTGGATCTTTAGGCCCCTGTATCCACCTGGAAGACCTGGAAAAGTCTCATGGACTCTGGTGTCTGTTTAGTCATTTCTAGATGTTGCAACCTTCTGGGGAGTGAACCAGTAGTTGGAATACCTCACCATTTGTTCTTCTAAGTATAAATCTGCATTTCATAAATTAAATAAATTAATTTAAAATTTTAAATATATTTATTTTCATTTGAAAAGCAGAGTTAGAGAGGGGCAGAAATAGATCTTCCATGAACTGGTTCACTCCGCAGACAACTTCAATGAGCAGTGCTGGGCCATGCCAAAGCTAGGAACCAGAAGCTTCAACTAGGTCTGTTATGAAAGTAGTAGGGATCCGAGCATTTGTATCATCATCCATTGCTTTCTGCAGGCCATAAATTATTAGAATTATACATATGGGGCTAGTCTAACACAGGAGTAAAACCACTACCTGCAATGCCAACATCAAATATGGGTGTGAGTTTTTGTTTTGGTTGTTGCACTTTCAATCCAGTTCACTATTTAACATTCTGAGAGGACAATCAAAGACAGTGCAAGAACTCATTCCCTTGCCACCCATGTGGGTAAATAGGATAAAACTCCTTGCTTCAACCCGGTTTAGCACGGTGTAGACACTAGAGGGATGAAGCAGGGCATGGAAGAGCACTCTACTGTGTCCCTCACTATCTCTGTAACTTATTTTCAAATAAAACACTCTGCAAGATATGGGAATCGGTAGAAAAAAAAAACCAATAAAAAATTTAGAAAAAAAGTACAATTCTTTATAATTTACTTAAATAATTATTCACCATAAATTTACTATTATAATTACCGAAAACAAACCTAAAAGGGAGATTCACTTTCCATCTGATCATGTGGCAACAACAAAGCCTGCCTTTAGGACAGATTACTTCT
This sequence comes from Ochotona curzoniae, assembly GCF_017591425.1. Lineage (NCBI taxonomy): Eukaryota > Metazoa > Chordata > Mammalia > Lagomorpha > Ochotonidae > Ochotona > Ochotona curzoniae. The sequence goes on from NW_024465369.1 coordinate 29,047,445, forward strand.
GAGTTTCCATTGCCTATGCAAGAAGGAACCAACAGTGCTGAAATAAAAATTTTCAAAAGGCATATGTACTCTAACTATAAAATTTTATTTTGGTCACTGCTTAATGAATATGGATTTTTATTTCTTGGCACACAGTATATGACTAACATCATTGAGCACAAAGTTCTCAAATCGTCTCATTCACTTTTCATTGTAATTACCCTTATTACCCTCTGTATGCTTCCTCCAGTTTGTGTTTTCTCCGGTGTTCACTTATGATAAAACTATTGGAAGAGCTGAAGGTGACTGTGTCCTTTTTGTTATTAGCTTTTGGAAAGAATATTTTTTTCTACCCTAAAAGCATCTTGTTATAAATTTGTAACTTATTTAGTGCTTTATATTTATGAATGCTGTATTTCTTATTTAAAAGTGAGAACATATGCTCCTAAGTTTAATGCATTTGCCAGGGGTATTTAACATATAAAAGCATTTTGCAATGATTGAGTAGGATTACTTATATGTCACAAAGCTTTAACATTTGTTTAATACTTTTGAGGTAACTACTGCTATCTCATGCATTTTCCCAAATTGCCTGTTATACATTCCAGCCATCTGGAATCTTTACTTCTGTTTGAGAATTAATTTAAATAATTAAAAAAAATTTTTCCAACACAACCTAGTTTTAATTTTTTTCTTCTATTTTCTTTTTTGTTGACATTTTATTATCTTTAGAATTATTATTATCATTTTATGATACAGTTCCATAGGCTCCTGGTATTTCCCTTATCCCAGCTCCAATTGCCCCCCACGCATACACCTAGTTCCTCTATATCATTACTAAACTATAGATCTTCATACACAGTCACATGTTCATCATTGCGGGCATGGACAATGGCAGAAAGTCCAGCATCCTAACTTCAAGATAAAGTAAACAGTTTCATTGTAAGTCCACCTTTGTCTGGAAGTAGAGATGCATATTGCATTGTATCCTCACATCTGGATATGTTAGTTTCCATGTCACAGCTACTGTAAATCCCCTCATATGAAAAGTCATAATAGAAAATCAACAATAGAAAGAAAAATAGAATTTACAATGTCATGAAGTTAAATGACATGTTACTAGATATGACAGTCTCCACTACATAGCTACTATACATCCCCTTAAATGAAAAGCCACAAAACAGAATCAACATCAGGAAGAAAAATGAAATTAACAACACCATGAAGTTAAATAACATGCTACTAAATGACTAACGTATACTGAAGAAATGAAAATCAAGAACCTTCTAGCAGAAAAAGATGCTACTCTATGACTCATTGAAGAATTTAATCAGGAGAAAGTGTTTTGAAGAGATGAAACTGACAGAATACATCAAATAACATGCAATATATTTTCCTTTGATTTTTGTTGGTGAAGTGTGCCTCTCCTAGATAACAAATAGATGTGTTTTGTTTTTTTAATCCAGTCTACTAATATATGACATTTGATTGAGCTTAAGCCATTTACATTCAGGGTTAAATACACATGTGTGGACCTTTGGTCCTGTCATTTTAGGGATGGGTTGTTCATTGGTTTAGTCTTCTGTTGTCGTTTTACTGGGATGTTCTTCACATTTGCCTTTGGTTTTAGTAGGTGCTATTCCTCTTCTCTGTCAAGAGAACATCTTGAAGTATCATTTGTAGGGCAGGTATGGAAGAAGCAAATTCTTTTAACTTTTCTTGACTGTGGAAGAATTTTCTTTCATTTTCAAAGACAAAAGAAAGCTTTGCTGGATATGTTACCCTAGGCCAACAATTTTTTTCTTTAGAATCTGGAATATGTCATTCCATTCTCTTCTTGCCTGTAAAGTTTCCTGTGAGAGGTCTGCTGTGAGCTTAATTGGCATTCCTTAATATGTCAATTGATTTTCTTCACGTGCACATTTCAGGATCTTTTCCTCATGTTCAATTGAAGAGACCAATATGACCATGTGTCTTGGTGAAGATGGCTTTTGATCAAGTCTGTTGGGAGTTCTGTGCCCCTCCTGGATCTTGTTTCCCAATTCTTTCTCCAGGTTAGGGAAATTTTCCTTGATTATTTCATTAAATACATTTGCAAATTCAGCTTCTCTTTCTGCACCTTCTGTGACTCCCATAATTCTTATATTTGACATTTAAGCAGTGTCTTTGAATTCTTGAATACTTTTTTTGGCCTTATTCAGCTCTGCTTCCAGCTTTTTCTTTGCTTCCCCCTGGTGACAGGAGATATCTTCCAATTCTGAGATTCTTGCTTCTGCTTGCTTCATTCTATTTTGGAGACTCTCCACTGTACTTGTAATTTGCTCTAATGTGTTCTTAATTTCTGATATATCAGCCTTGATTAGCTTCGTTGTTGTTATTGCTTGTGTAAAATATACCTTAAATTCTTTGAACTCTTGTATGTGCTTCTCATTGTTGATCAGAAGCTTTAAAATGAGTCTTATGGATTCTGTGTCTGCCATTTTCTCTATGCCTTCTTAAGGAACTCTGAGGTTAGCATGGAGTTTTGCTCCTTTGCAGGGGAGTTTTTGGTAATATTCATTGTGCTTTTGTCTTCTTTTGCTCTTGATCATTGTACTTTTGGTTAGTAGAGTCTCCTCCTTGGGGGCAAGTTTCTAAGCTGTGTCACCCACAGGTCTACAATGCGATTTTTCTTATTGCAGTTGGCACACAACTTTTTGCTTGTAGCCAATTGTGCCACTCTCTCCAATGAGTTGCAGGTCTGGGTTCTTAGGTTAGATTTCCACAAAGAACTCCATAGCCCCAACTGCTGGTCATCAATCTCCACCTCCTGTGATATCGTACTGAGGCTGCACTGTAGTCTGTACAACTTTTCTCCCACTTCCAGTTGGAGCAGATTCCCAAGATTAGGGAGACCAGGTGTCCTATATACCAGGGAGGTTGGGGGCGCTAATTTTGTTGGAACCTGTTGGATGTTAGGACTAGGTGCCACACGGACCTATTTTGACCAGTATGATGTCATAGTGGGTATTATTTTCCTGTGAGTCCATTGCAATCCATGGACTCTGTGATTTCCTGCAAGCTCAGCACACGCACAGTTTACTGTTGTCCCCTGCAGTCCCAAAGCTATTGCCACACCTGACATACCCCTACTAGAGTTCTTGACCTGTTGGCAGTCAGGACTGAGGGTTATCCAGACCTGTCTTGTGTGGAACTTGTAGAATGCCGTAGTTCACTGAGTCAGAAATGAGTTCACTCCCAGCTCAGAGTACACTCTGTCCTTTCTCTTGCCTTTGCCTCCTTATGCAAAATGGTGCCCAATTCAGCTCTATGGGGCTGACTGGGCTGTGAAATCCACTCTGTTCTCGCACTGCCTATCTGGGATCTGCTCTGTCTCTGCTCCTGTTCAGATTAAACAGACCAGTTGAACGTACAATTCTTTGTCTGGATTCACTTCCCAAGCTCCCAGTGAAAGTCCCTTCCCTGCTCATTGCTGGTGGAGTTCCAGCTGCTGGTGTTCAGATCACTGTTAGCTGAATGCTGCTGGAGTATCATTCACTGCAACACTACACAGCTGTGCCCGCTGCTTTTCTGTGTCTGTCAGTCTCCAGGTACCCCTCTGCAGTTGTTCTGTCCTTTCCCATTTCCTGAAATATGTCCTCTCTGCTTCATCCTGACTAAATGTTTTTCTGTCCATTCAAACATGTCCTTACCCTATTCTACCATCTTGATTCTCCTAATTTTTAAAATTAATTTTTTTTATTAGTATGTTGCAAAAATACTTATTTGGTGTCCTTGTAGAGAATTAGGCCACAGATAAACTATCTTTTTGCCATGTGGGCCCATGCTTTATCATAGAGTTTTTTAAGCACCTGTACAGTTATATAAATACTTATTTGTTTATTGCAATGAAGGGTACTTATAAATATAATGTCATTCTATGTACCATTCGCAAAAAAATTTTACAAGCTAGTAATGTAAAATCTAGCATTCAATGAACCCCAGGATAAGTAATTATTCTGCCTGGAAAACTACATGAACAAGTCATAAATTGGATGCTTTAAAATACATAAATCTTCTATCATGTAGGCTTGAGTTTAAAAGTGCAGAAATTATTTTAGCTTCTTTAAAGTATCCTTAGCATTAATAATAATTCAAGCCATGGTTTAAAAGATTAGTTGAACTGGGTTGTCAGTGGAGCTCTACTACTAAAACTGCATGACCTCTTTGGATCTTTGTCTTTCGTTATTCAGAAAAACAGAGTCAGGTGGATCAGAGGTTACAGAATAGTGGTCTCCATTTTCACATGTGAATCCAAATGAGTCTCTTGTTTAAAAATGACTACTCTATTTAAAATGACTACTCTTTTATTTACTCTAGTGTATTACCATGATTATCTGCTAGATAATTCTTGACAGTCCTCAACATAAACTTTATTCTTGCATTATACAGGAAAAATATAACTATTATAAAATTTTCATTTTTTTTCAAATAAAAAATGAGTGACCTAAAAGTTGAGAATCTGTGAAGAGTAAGAAAAGTTTTAGCAGAAAAGTGATTCACTTGACAAAAGTATGTCCTTAATACAATTTGGAAATATTTGATCTTGGAATCTGGCAACATACAGATATTTTTTTTTTTAAAAAAAAGATTTATTTTATTTTTATTGGAAAGGCGGATATGCAGAGGGGAGGAGAGACCGAGAGGAAGATCTTCCATCCGATGGTTCATTCCCCAAGTGACCACAATGGCTGGAGCTAAGCCAATCAGAAGCCTGGAGCCAGGAGCCTCTTCTGGAAATCCCACGCGGGTGCAAGGTCTCAAGGCTCTTTGGCCATCCTTGACTGCTTTCCCAGGCCACATGCAGGGAGCTGGATGGGAAGCACGGCCACTGGGATTAGAACCAGCGCCCATATGGGATCCTGGTGTGTGCAAGGCGAGGACTTTAACCAGTAGCTACTGCGCAGGCCCAACGTACAGATAGTTCAAGGGAAGCCATCAGTACATTGTCCTTTTAATGTAAAAGATGGTTTGGAATATCCTGCATGTATTATCACACAACTAAAGAAGGTCTGTAAATTTCAGTAAGTGAAGAATGGATCTGTGTTTTGTGACTTTGGTGTCACTTTGATAAATTTTGCTGCTATGATAAACATTGTGTTCTTTAGGTGCTAAATACAAACACTGAAATTTATATTATGATTAATATCTTTCTGATCCATCATGGCAAGGCAACCATAATTTACTTTAACTCTGGTTATATTTTGATGTGTGCACATTTTTTACTGGCTCTCAGGTCACTTGTTGACATATATTGAAAGGATTCCTCATTTAAGTGATTTTACTCTATAATCATAATCTTGTAAAACTTTGTATTTATTTCATATGCCAGTAAACTTAAGAAATGCATCTTAATCTTTGTAAAGAGAATGTAATCCTTTAACGATATCCATGTTTGTAAAGAGTTTCAGATTTTGCCATGCTGTTTACTAAGCTGATCTGTCTCATTTAATATTTACATTAACCCCCAGTTCAGAAGGAAACTGAAATCTAATTCCCATTTTGTAAGTGAAGATGTAAGTGTGGATGAAAGTGTGTGTAAGTCAGCTGTCATCATATACTGAGTGGGGAAGAGCAATCCCTTGCTGATCAGAAAGATTGATTTTTTTCAGATTGGCGCAGCACAGGTCACTGTGGTCACTTGGGGAGTGAGTCATCGGACAGAAGATCTTCCTCTCTGTCCTCCTCTCTGTATATCTGACTTTGCAATAAAAATAAATAAATCTTTAAACAGAAATAATATGTCTATGGATATGGAATATAAGATAGAAATATGCAAACTAAAATTTATTTTCTTAAACAAATATGAAATAATGAGAAGCATAAGGTTCTGGCCCTCCTTGATTCCCTCAACAACACTGATTATTGGCTGGGTCTTTACCTGCATTGAAGAAAGGAAATGCATAGGTGTTTTTTATTTGTTTGTTTTTGGTCTGTTTTTTTAGAGAGAAATAAAAAACTGCCATTACCAGAAAATGAACAAAACAAATTTCACTGTATTGACAGTATTGACAGATTAATCCTTTGCTTGGCTAGCTGAAGAAGCACCATCCACAATATACTTTAATTGCCAGAATTAAACAGAATCTGATTCGGAAGTTGTTAAAAATAGTGTTCAAAGTTGCCCTTCTAGCATGACAGCTCAATGACCTAGCTCCCTAGTGAAACTGATGAAAAATTTATGAAATTCTAACATCTCAACCATTTAAAAACATTCATAAACACCTCTAAAGAAGACAAAAGAAGCATTTATTCAGGAAAATCTATCAAAACTCAGTAAGAAACATAAGACTTTCTAATAAACCAGTCCTTTCCCCTCATTTTCAGACACTTTTCAGAGAAGTAAAATGAGAACAAAGCATTCCCTCTTAAATTACTATGCTGCCAGGAGGTGTCTTACATCAGCATTTCTAATTCATCCTCAGCTTCTATTGCTGAGGCTTGCTTCCCAGGTAAATTCTCTGATCCCCTGCTGATGTGTATTGGAATGCAGCAGAGAACTAATGCTTGGGTCCTTGTTATCTTTGGGGAAACTCAGAAAAACTTTTAGGTTCCAGACTTCATATTGGCCCAGCCTCTTTAATTTCATCATTTGGGGAGTAAAACAACAGATGAAAGATCTTACCTCTCCATCCTGCCCACTCCATCCCACTCTCTTGCCCTTTTCCTCTTAAATCTTATCCTCTTTTGCCCTCCTTTCTCCCTTCTTCTCATGCTGCCCTTCTCTTAGCAACATTCCTTGGTATTTGAGAAAAAAAATAATAATACAAATCATATTTTCTGAGTGTAATGAGATTAAATTAGAAGCTATTGAAGCAAAGAAATTTATTGAAAGCATAAAAAAATGTGAAAGATAATGCATTCCTAGTGAGCCAAAATATAAAGGGTATTAGAAAAAGCTTTGAGATATTTTAAAATGAAGACAATATATGAAAAGCTAAGGAATTCAGGTAAAGAACTGAGTAGAGGTAAATTCGTTGCTGTAAATGTTCATACTTCCAGGTCTAACTCCTAAAAGCCTAATCTTCCAGCTGAGAAACAGGAAAAAATTAACACTAAACTTAAACTTTTCTTTCTTGGGACTGGAGGCGTGGCCTAGCGGCTAAAGTCCTTGCCTTGAACATGCCAGGATACCATATGGGCGTTGGTTCTAATCCCAGCAGCTGCACTTCCCATCTAGCTCCCTGCTTGTGGCCTGGGAAAGCAGTTGAGACTCTGCTTAGGAGGCCTGGAGGAAGTTCCTGGCTCCTGGCTTCAATTTTGTGCAGCTCTAGCCATTGCAGTCACCTAGGGATTAAATGAATAGACCCAAGATCTTCCTCTGTCTCTCCTCCTCTCTGTATATCTGATTTGTAATTTAAAAAAAAAGAAAATTATTATTTACTTGATGGCAGCCAATGTGGAGAAAGTCATATGATAATAATATAGTAGCAGAAAAAAATTGAGTATAATCAGTATCATATACTGATTTATGTTATCATTATGGTATAGTTTTATAGCTCATGTGAATTTCTCTTATCTCCTCACCTAAAGTCAGATAGATCTATGATTTTTTCAAAATTCATAGAAAATACTTTAAGCATACTCCAGCACTTTTTTTAAAGATTTATTTTTTTTTTTATTGGACAGTCTGATACATAGAGAAGAGAGACAAAGAGGAAGATCTTCCATCTGATGGATCACTCCTCAAGCAGCAACAATGGCTGGAGCTTAACCAAGCTGGAGCCAGGAGCCAGGAGCCAGGAGCCTCTTCTGGGTCTGCCACACTGGTGCAGAGTCCCAAGGCTTTGGGCCATCCTTGATTGCTTTCCCAGGCCACAAGTTGGGAGCTTGATGGGAAGCAGGGCCACCAGGACAAAATGCAGAGCCCATATGGGATCCCAGTGAGTGCAAGGCAAGGACTTTAGCCGCTAGGCTACCGTGCTGGGCTCCAGTATCCTGTGAGTTGGGCCTATAAAATTCTCTGTTATTTGACAAGTTTCCAGCTGAACTCTTTGTAATCCAGACTTTTGGCAAATTTGTGTGAAGTACATTGAAGCTACACAACTGAGTTAAGTGCACAGATTGAAAGAATGGTAGTCTATTTCTCACCCAGATTGGCTTCAAGGCTATTTTAAGTCACTTACTTTTGTATCCCTTTGTTATTTCTTTCCATTTTGCTTGAGGCATATTTACTATCTCACTGACTTTTGCTATGTGTGTTTCTTAAGTGATAAAAGCTTCATCAGATCTATAAAGCACATAAACATGCACAAATCTGGCAGCTGTGCCATATTACTCATCCCTCTCTGAAGGAGCTATATCAGGTCAATTTCTCTTATAAGGAAGAAATGAGTTTTAAAAGATTTTCACAGTATTTGCTTATAAAATATGGCTCCAGTTTGTCCCCAAATTTGAAATATTGGATATCTGTACAGTTCAAAAATTTTGGTTAATAAGAAATATTATTCTTTTCTGTACCTCAATTCTTGTTTTACATACCTATCTTACTTGGATAGAATAAACTTAGTATAAATCATTTTAAAGTACTATTTTCCCCCCCCTCAATTTTCTGCTTATGTGATAGTATGTCTATGGGGTGGGAGATTAAGATAGAATGGATATTTTTCAGGGCCCGGCGCGGTGGCGCAAGTGGTTAAAGGTCCTCGCCTTGCACGCCCGGGATCCCATATGGGCGCCGGTTCTAATCCCAGCGGGCCCGCTTCCCTTCCAGCTCCCTGCCTGTGACCTGGGAAAGCAGTCGAGGACGGCCCAAAGCTTTGGGAACCTGCACCCGTGTGGGAGACCCGGAAGAGGCTCCTGGCTTCGGATCGGCATAGTATTGGCCTGTTGCGCTCACTTGGGGAGTGAATCATCGGACGGAAGATCTTCCTCTCTGTCTCTCCTCTCTGTATATCCGCCTTTCCAATAAAAAAAAAATAAAAATAAATCTTTGAAAAAAAAAAAAAAGATAGAATGGATATTTTTGCCCAAGAGAGTCTCTTTTCATAGGAATCCATATAGAAATGTCTCCAGTTTTTGAGTACAATCAAGTAAATTTTATCAAGCCTATGTTCTTTACCCAAAGGTATAGAAGACCAACATCTTAAGAAAATATTTTTTAAAGATGCAAGAGTCATGAAAACAATGACAAACTTCTAAAAGAGGACCTATCTAAAATGAGGTAATTGTTGCTTCCAATTTTTCCTTATGTGGATTTTGATAACTGGGGGCTATTTACTAAAGTATGTACCTAACTTTGACTCAACTGGAAGGACAGACATAAAAGGTTTAGGGGTTATGAATACAGCTGATGTGACATTTAGGAAACTTAATGAGCTTATAGAGATGACCAAATTCCTCTGTGGCATATTTTCTGATAACTGATACTGCATAAAAGGCAGATGCATATATCCTGAATTTCCATATTTCATTTGAAATATTTTGCTACCTCACATAAATATCCTACTTATAGCTGATGACTTGTAACTGCTGCTGAAGGATTATACTGTTGTAATAATATGGGGGAAAGCAGTTAAATTCAGACTCATTCCTGGTACTGTAGCTGATTGAATTCCTTTTTATGTCTAAATATAATTCCATTCTGTATTCACGTTATTTTTTGTTAATTCATTCATTAATAGAAACTAAGATTCAGCTATTATCTGGGTTATTGAGGATAGTACAGAAATAAATATGTGATGTCTCTTTAACATATTGCTTTCATTATCTTTGAGTGCAACTGTGGATCAAAGTAGTAGTTCTATTTTCATTTTGTTGAGTAGTTACTATTTTCTACAGTGGTTGTGAACATTTAAGATTTGACTGAATTTATTTGAGAGGTAGAATGACTGGGAGAGGATGAGACAGAAAACAAAAGACAACTTCTATCCATGGATTCACTCTCCAAATTCCTGCCACAATTTTGTGCACTTACCTGAAGCTAATAGCAAAAAACACCATTCATGTGTACACACGGTTGGCAAGAGCCCAGTAATTTGGACTATTTAATTCTGGTTTCCTAGGTACATTAACAGGAAGTTGGATCAGAAGCTGAGCAGCTGGGACTTAAATCAATGATGAGGTGCTAGATTTGCCATAGGAAGCTTAACTTGCTACAGCAAGCACACTGCTAGCTATAGCTGTACTCATTTAGATTTTCATCTAAAATATGTCAGTATATTTCCTCTTTCTCCACATGCACATCTGCATTTTTTGTTTTGTCTCTTTGATAACAGTCTTTCTAACTGGAGTGAGGTGGTGTCTTATGGTTTTGGTCTGCATACCTCTAATAATTACTTATTTTATGTATTTTTCATATTTCATGATTTGTGTGTATTCTCTTAGGAAGTATCTACTTGGTGGGGCCAGCATTGTGGCACAGTTGATAAAACCTTTGCCTTGCCTTACTAGCATCCCAGTTCCCTGTTGCTCCACTTCCAATCTATATCCCTAAAAATGGTCTGAGAAAAGTAGCAGAGGTTGACCCAAGTGTTGGGGGCCCTGCTAACATTCTGGAAGACCTGGATGAAGCTCCTGTATCTTGTCATCAACCTGGCCCATCACTGGTCATTGTGGTTATCTTGGAAGTTTTAAGTAAGGTTAACCTATACTTAGGAAAATGAAAACCCTGTAAAAATTTTTAAAATTTATTTGAGCCATATATTTGGTGCAGAGTTTAAAACACTGCTTGGGATGCCCATATCTGCTGGAGCATGTAGGTTCAAATTTGGCTCCATCTGTGACCCAGCTTCCTGCTAGCTTGTGTTTTACAGGTAGCCAATAATGGTTCAAGTACTCTGGTCCTTGGAGACCTGGATTGAGATCTTGGCTTTTGGTTTCATCATGGTTTAGCTGTGCCTGTTGTGGCCATTTGAGGAGAAACAATGGTAGGAATTTCTCACTTACTCTGTCTCTCTCTCTTTGACATAAATAAGCATAAACAAAGCCTTAAAAATAAGGCTTTATAAATAAAACCTTAAAATAAATAAAGTAAATAAAACCTTAAAAATAAGAGAAAAATGTGATGGAAAATATTTGAGCATTCTTGAATTGCAAAAGATTTAGAAAATAAAGCTTTTTTAGTCAATCTCTCCCTCTCTCTCTGTCACACACATGGGAGCAAGGTAAAAATAGAGATGGAGAGAATGCTATTTTATGAAGGCAGATTTTACTCTACGTGTTGTAAGTAAGTAACTGCATTGGTAGAAGAAAGGAATGATTGGGCAGTGGCTTTTGGTTCATTTATTTTCTCTGGGAAGATTTTCAAGAGACTAGATTAAGACCTCAACGTAGTTATAGACATTATAATCGCTTCTTTTAAGCAATGTAAGTTTAAAGGAAAATTTTAAGCAATGAATGTGAGTAGTGATTCGAACTTCCCATGTTGCACCCTGTGCCATTTCGTGCTTCCTCTTCCCCACACCTCATGAAATTTGTGTCATTCAGGTTATCCACCAATCAGATGTAACCTGGAGCCTTAAGTGAGGATCCTACTCTGCAATCTCTCTGGCTCCTCCCTAGTCCCCACCCACCTACCTGTGGCTTGGATAATCTCAGTCACCAGTCCCTGGGGTCAGCGCACAAAGACCAAACAGCCGCTCCCTTCTCTTTCTCCTTCTCCCTTTCCTTCCCTTTCCCTGGCTCTCCCCACCCTCCCATCCTCCTCCATCTTGTCCTTTTCCCTGCCATGGCAGCCCCCACCCTGCCACCATGGCAAGAGATGTGTCCCTTCCAGTTTTCTCCCCCTCTACCACTGCTCCCGTTCCTACCCTGCTGGAATGAAGGACCTACTAAGCACCTTGCTGCGCCTGGGATTTTGGCTTACAGTAAACTAAACATGAAAAGAGGAATTGGCTGCAGGAATTAGCTGTGCATAACAATGTACAAACTTCAAGTGCACTTAAAACCTAACAATATGTTAGAATATATTAAATATTCACTTTCATTCTTCTACACTTATCATAAGAAAATGCTGACTTATACATGATGTGCCCTTGATAAAAAAAAAATTCACACAAAAGTAAGTAAGCTTGATAGACTATTCATACATACATAGCTGGCTGCTTAGAGGAGTGGCATTACTGGTAAAGAAAATTCACTGCCTATATTTTTCTATCATTTTCCTTTTTTCAGAATTGCTGTATTTTTCTCTTCAAAAGCAACTTTGGGCATCAAACTAATGACAACCCATCACTCAACCTTACAACCTTTACAAATGCTTTCAACTCTCTTCCCTGATCCCCTAGCTGGCAAATATAAAGCCTGAAAACAGCTAGAGTAAAATGACCCTGAGTTTGTGCAAAGGAATAAATCACTCTGCTCCCCTGTATATCGATAATTATTTTATGTAAGTATTAAAGGCAGGCAGAATACTTCCTTATGTTTGTACAGATCAGAATATTTATATGTATGTATATACACACATAACATTTTATTCCCATCTTACTAATTAAGACAAGATTGGTAAAGGTATGATATAGTTATAGGTTTTTTGATTTTGAAAATTGGCAAAATGAATCATCCTTTCAAATAGTCTTACCTGTTTCCTACATCAGACCAAGGGAACTTTGTTACAGATGATTTGCACAATTTGGGGTCAGATCTAACATTTTTAACTTGTTATTCTCTTTTTAAAATTATTTTTATTATTTCTCATAATACATTTTTGTAGGTATAGAGATTTCCCCCATTTCTCCCCCCTCCTCCCTTCTCATTTTCTTTATATTTTTCCCATTCTTTGCCATTCTTTTTCTTAAGTTTGAATTTAATAAAAAATATTTGTTTCAAGGTAATAATCAGAACCCTAAGCTTATCAGTTGTTCTAGTCTCAAACAAAATACTCACGTTGCTCAATACAAAAGCAGAAGAAGAGGATTAAAAATCATGAAAGCACAGTAATAAGTCGAAATCTCACCCAAATGCCTTAGCACATGAAATTTCTGTAGATGATATATAAGAGCAGACGAGTTAGAGAGTTAAAGCCTCCTGCAGAGTAGAATAAAAGAAAGCAATAATAGTTGTTTTTGTTTATTTGTTTTTTCATTCACTGGTCTGGAGGGAAAGGCCTATCTTTGTCAAATCTGTTGTCACCAGATTAAAAGGCAGCAATATTTTGAGGCATCATATTGATTTCCCCTACTGTGTAAGCTATTAGAGAAGCCATTTTAAGAAATATTTACTGGTTTCCTTTAAAGGATGACAGCTTATTACAACTTCATTCAAATAGAGTATTTCCCTTTCTTTCTGTACATAGTTGCTCTCAATGAACTCATAAACATCAAAGAGAGAAAATGGAAAGCATGCTTTCTTGCTGAAATCTAGAAGTTAAATTACTATCAGTCAGGCCCAGTGTGGTGGCCTAACAGTTACAGTCCTTGCCTTGAACACACAGGGATCCCATATGGGCACTGGTTCTAATCCCGGAGGCTCCACTTCCCATCCAGCTCCCTGCTTTTAACCAGAGAAAGTAGTTGAGGACAGCCCAAAGCCTTGGGACTCTTCACCTGCGTGGGAGACCCATAAGAAGTTTCTGGCTCCTGGCTTTGGATCGGTGCAGCTCCGGCCATTGTGGTCACTTGGGGAGAGTATCATTGGACAGAGATCTTCTACTTTGTCTCTTCTCCTCTCTGTGTATCTGACTTTGCAATAAAAAATAAATAAATCTTTAAAAAGTTATCATCAGTCACAGCCATGTGGCAAATGTTCCCAGAGAAGGAGAAATTAAACAAGTATAGAAAGTACATTATTTTGGAACTGTAGTGGCTATATTTTTTTCATGTTACAGATCAATTAACTTAAAATGACTGCCATTGACTTTTTAAAACATGTCACATGACTTTTAAGCTGTATTTCTGTTCTTGCATAAATGGCACTTAATTTAAAATAGATTTAAAAAAAGATTTATTTTTGTTGAGAGGCAGAGAAAGACAGCTAGAGAGAGACCTTTGATACTCTGATTCTAAATGTCTTTAATAGCTAGGTACCAGATATGGCATCCTGGTCTCCCACAAGGGTGGAAGGGGATTTATGTTTCTGCCGGAGTCCAGCTCCAGCTGAGTTCAGAGCTAGGGAAGGGTGCGTGGAGTTGGCGATAAAGAAAGACACAGACACAGACACTTGGTGCGTTCTCACCACAGCTCCAGAAAAAGCTGTCCTTTTTATTTTCTCAAAACCCCTCTCAAGCTTCTATTGTTCTATTTTTCTTACTTCAAGACTAGGGGGGACATGTACAGATATTTGGTCACTCCGTCTGCACTTCAGGGCTAAGCAGGTGCCCCTAAAGATAATTCTGCAAAATACTGTATTCATATTCTTCAAAGCAAGCTATTATTTATTTTCTATCAGTAGCCATGGAGCAACAGCCAGGACTCCAAGACCAAGGCACATGCGATTACCTGCTAATCAGTAGTACTTTCCCACCACATTTCTACTTCTACATTTTACCCATCATTTAATGGGAAAATAAGTTACAAGGGAAAAAACCTAAACTCTAAAACAGAAACTTCAAATGTTAAATCTCCCTACAACTATAGACTCCTACAACCCCATAAACAATAAAGCAATAATCAAAAGCAGTTTTCATTAATAAAACATCTTAATTCCTCTAGCTAAAAATTATAAAAGCAGCTAAAACAATTACATTTTCTAGGCTCCAAAAAACTGCAAAGGCAGGCTGGCCTTTGAGATAACAATAACTATATTTATAGCCATAGCAGTTTCAGCTCTCACTCCCATCACTTGCATTACTTTGTAAAATTCTTATTAAGCCATTTCCCAGAAGGCATGCTATATGTCTGGGCCCGATTTCAGAGCAATGTTTAGGTACACAATAAGGTGTCCAGAAATGGCATGGGTTTAATTGTACTCCTGTGCACAGTTAAAGGCCCACTCACCAAGATATTATCAATAACATTAACTCTCAAGCTCACATCAGTGGCAAACAATGCCTCAAAAGATTACAGAATTCTTAGTGGGGTGCTTGAGTTTCCATGCAAAAAGGTGGTGAAACTGTGTCAAGGTGGTCAGAGAGAAATCCGCTGGGCCTTGCCTAACAGCTGGAAACTCCTCCAGGCCTTGCCACACAGGGGAGCTGTTCTCTTCACACCTTCGTGCCATCCACACCTACTGCATGGACCCCAGCCTGTTTCCAATGTCTTTTACTTATTATAGAAGCTCTGTTTGGATATAGTTGTGATCTGAGTAAAATCCAGTGGCAGTACTGTATGCAGTGATCCCTTTATTTTACTTTTTAAGTTTGTAGATATTCTAATCACAAATGAAGTTTTGCAATAAAAGACATGTGATTTTTAGAATTTAATAGATAAAAATCTGTATTTTGTAAGATGTTCGGCCTGCAAAGTTCAGCTGCAACAAACAAGAAAGAAAAATAACACAGTTCTGTTCTAGCCCAACTAGATCACCAAAGCAATGTCAGTGTTCAGAAGACCTAAAAGTCGCAACGTCACATGTACAGGAGTCATGTTTAGTTATTTTTTTCACATATCTTTTAAACTTGGAGCAGTACCAAAATTTAAAAGAGTATATAAAAGTTAAAAAAGCAAATAATTGTATATAACCTACATGAAACAAGGACATTGACTGACAAATGTCCTTATATCCCAATAGCGACTGAGGTCAAATGACCTGGAAAAGGTTTGCACAGAAAGCAGCAGAACATCAATTCATATAAACCTTAAAACTGAAGGGGTATGCAAACAAAATTCAAAAATAAATACATAAATAAAACAAAACAGACATTATTGTTTATTTTCTTTCACATATCAGTAATTATCAATTGATCTTATTGCTACAGCTTAATTGGTTTTGTACATTAATTTATGAACAGCAATGAACTACATGACTACTTGAATCAAGATTTCACAAAACATTGTGTGAATATTAAACAAAGCCTGTTCCCATCAAAATACTGTTAGCATCCACAATAAGAGAAGCACAAAAAATTGCAAATAAATGTTACAAATTTTTATAGTAATCAACATTTCTACCACTGGCTTGCGGATGTGTCTCGTCCTATAGGGTACAATACGTTTCACAAGTGTTCAACTCTTGAAGGGTTTGAAATTTATGATAGAATCATGCATCTGTTCATAACAGGGTGACAGGTTTGAAATAATAGGAAAAAAGAAACTTGTTTCTTTTACCAAGGTATGTGTGGAAGCGCTGACCAAGGTAGTATGAGGGACTTGCAAGTATCAACTTCTGCAATAACATATGTGATTACATGATCACATTACTGTGTTAAAGTATTCAAGATTATAAAATGATAAATTATTTATGGAAGCGGTAGTAGCAGGTACTTCATTATGAACTTTATATTTATTTCCCAAACTACTGGGAGTTTTGATGTCTAATGGCTGATATCTGAGTATTCCTTCCTGGTTTGTGCCCTTGGCTGAAGAAAAGCCTGATAATAGGCTTGCTCTCTGGGGTTAATAGGAATCTAAGGGCTGTTTTATGTGGAGAAGTAACAGTCTAGCCACATTTCTAGAATTTGAAGCAACTTTTAGTACCATTCCAGCTTCACTGCTCCCTGCGGTAGCAGTAGAGGCCTTTGTTACAACTGCCTCACATCCTAATTTTGGCCTTGACTTAATTTTGTTTCCTTCACTTTCCCATAGCTGCTGATCTCAATAGAGCTGCTCAAAAACTTTCTTCTAAAATGCAGCTTCAGAATGTGTTTCCTGGTGAAGTCAGGCTGTAGCCATGAGTATTGAAGAGCTTTATTGGGTTATTTTCATTTTTATTTCTTTCATTAGCATTAGCAGGGAGTAATGGTATGATATGATAGAAAACCAAGCATGGAGACAGGATAGCGATCTGAGCAGTGTATGTGGCTCTTTGGTTATTGTGAAACAGGGCACTTAGCCCAGGTCCTAGGGCAAGAATGTAGGGAAAACAGCAACAGAAGGATACAGGGTCTTTAGTTATCTATAACATCGATCTAGGAATATATTTGCCACCTTCATCAAAGGAATAACTGTTGCTTTGTAGATATTCACAAATTAAACCACAAGTCACTTTCCCATCACAGAGGTCAGTTTGGGATTGTAGATGTGGTAGTGGTCCAATATTAATCTACTGCAAATGTGTATTCAAAAAAACGATAGTGCTCACAAGACACTAAACTCCATTTGAATTAAGTATGTAATCAGGGAGACTAAATTTTTTTTTTTAATTCAAAATGGTTCATAAGAATCTCTGTATATTTATTTTTATTTATTTTTTAAAGATTTATTTATTTTTATTGGAAAAGCAGATATATAGAGAGGAGGAGAGACAGAGAGGAAGATCTTCCGTCCAATGATTTTCTCCCCAAGTGGCTGCAACAGCTGGAGCTGAGCCAAACTGAAGCCAGAAGCCAGGAGCTCTTCCAGGTCTCCCACATGGGTGCAGGATCCCAAAACTTTGGACCATCCTCGACTACTTTCCCAGGCCACAAGCAGGGAGTTGATGGGAAGCAGGGCCACCAGGACTAGAACCTGTGACCATATGGGATCCCAGTGCGTGCAAGGCGAGGACTTTAACCACTATGCCATCGCACCAGGCCCAGAATCTCTGTATATTTAAATGTTTTCTAACTATTAATTCCTGAGGCTTGTCATATTACCATGATCATGTTTAAACTCTCTCAGTTTTCATGGTGCCTTAGCTGCTTTAATGTTGAACATCACAACTGTGTACTCTAGGGAACTGCAGTTATAGTTGCTTCTTTGCTACTCCAAGTGCAATCTGTACTGTGATGCATTAGCATCACCAGAGAGCTTGTTAGAAATTCAGAATCATAGACTTCTCCCAGACTTACTGAATCAGAACCTGTACTTTATAACGATCTTCAGGTAGTACTTACACACAATGACGTTTGAGAAACATTGCTGTATGTGACTGAAGTATCATAGAGTGGTGAATTTTTGCAACTTGTTGGACTTTACACAATAACACTGATATTAGTGGCAAATTCTACAGTGTTATCTTTGTCATTTACTCAAATAAACTGTGAAAATCTTTAATTCGTGTAAGAACAATAGAGAATTAAATTGAGGTAAGGTGGTAAAAATTATTGTCTTTCATGGCCCATCAACTTTGAAAGAAATACAAGATACCATATTTTATACATATAAAACTTAAAATAAATATGTATGTATTTTCAGTTGGTACAACATAGTTCAACTACCATATAATTATGTACAAATGCATAATTGGATTTCTAGTTCTCTTCCCAATTTCATTACCATTACTTGCCACTGCCCCATGGACTTAATGTGCATGTACACACACATACACACACACACACACACACACACACACACATTCCTGAACATCTCAACGGCCACGTTGATCTGTTTTCAACTTCATATTGATTATTACATTACCTCTGTTCATGAAACACTTGGCTTTTTCATCGAGAAAATGTGTGTTCTTATCTCAAAACTCATATTAAGTATATATTATATATGATATTAAATATGATATCTACATTTCCCCTACAGTGCTATATCATACAGTTTCTTACCCCCTGTCTCTGGATCGAGTTTGACAGTGTAACTAGCATCCAGGATAGTGTTGGAACATATTATAATTAAATAAAGAAGTAAGAATTAAATCAATAGAAATAGACATTATCTACAGCTAAAATATAAAATTATAATAAATTTAGCATCTTTTAGAAATATTTATGTATCTTTATTGGAAAGGCAGATAAACAGAGAGGAGGAGAGATAGAGAGGAAGATCTTCCATCTGCTGATTTGCTCCCCAAGAAGCCAGAACTGCATCAATCCAGGAGCCAGAGCCTCTTCCAGTTCTCCCACATGGGTGCAGGGTCCCAAGGCTTAGGTCTCTCCTCAACTACTTTCCCAGGCCTTTAGCAGGGAGCTGAATGGGAAGTGGAAAAACCAGGACAGGAACCAGCGCTCATATGGGATCCCAGCATAGGAAAGGCAAGGACTTTAACTGCTAGGCTACCACATTGGGCCCCAAGTTTAGAATCTTAAAGCAAATCATAAGTAACATGCAGTTTCAGGAGTCCAGGTAGGACTCTGAAATGGCAACCAAGATGTAGGATACTACTGTATTGTCAATTGGAGACTCAAGTGGGGAAACAACTGCCCTAAAACCTGTACTGGTTTTGTTTGTGTTTGTATGATTCATGGAGAGTCTTTTAAAACTAATAATAAGGAGAAAGACTAGCAAAACAGGTTTTTTTCTGTAATCACATACTTTTAATCATATAAACTCCACTACTTCCATGCATTCTATTGGAGAAAAGCCACAGGTGTTGCTCAGGAAAAAAAAAAGGATGAATTTTAAAATAAAATCTGATGGGGTTCTGGATATCCCCTTAAAGTCTGACCATCATGTAGGGCATTTCTTTTAGGGGCTAATGAGGATATTGCATTTGGGTTGAAGTAAATGCTGATTTATCATTGTAAAAATCATGAGTCATTTAAAAATTATACAGAATGCATCTTTACCCCTAAATAAAAGTATGCTCCTAGAAAAACTTCTAAATATACCTAAACAACAAGATGCTAGATTCTCTACCATTGCTTATACCAAAAATGCCATGACCCATGTAAGCAACTGAATGTTGGAGACAATACTACAGCTTTAGGACTATATTACTATAAAACACATGTTACAACAGACAAAAAAGAAGGGGGAAGAAGGGATGGAGGAATCCCTATACCTGCAAAATTATAAAACATAAACTAATAAAATATGAAATAAAGTAAAATAAATCTTTAAGAAATTATACTGAATCTACTCTGTTTGTATTTTGTGGAGGGAAGAACAAAAGCCTTAATGACAGCACTTCTGGTTATAATGTGTTTTACTGAATATTTTAAGTCCACTTATAAGATATACTGCAAATAAGAAAAGACTTTTCAAAATATTACTACTCACTGAAAATATACTTGGTAACTCAAAAGTTTGGATGAGGGCATATATCCTAATTAATTTTTCCATTTCTGGTAACACACATAGCCTTCTCTAGCCTATATTTTTAAAAAGTCAGACTTTCAAGACTTATTGTTTTAAGAAACCCATTTTGTAAGGCTATTAATGCTATTCCATTCCTCTGACAGATCTGGGCAAAGCAAATGGAAAATCTTTTGCAGAGGTTTCACAAATAAGAACATCTGATTCATGAATGTGACAAATCATGGTTAAATAAAAGTAAAAACATTAAAGTTCAACTGGTATTACATCCACTGTAGATATATCATCCACCCAAAAAAATAACAAGAATTGGACCTATTCATTGCTTTAGCAGAATAATATTAAGGTAGTGGAATATGGATAAATCTTAGTTATCTAAAGGGAATATTTACAATTTTTCTAAACTTTCATTTATTTTAAAGGGAGGGAAGAGAGAGGTGATGAGAATAGATGGAAAGAAGGATGAAAGGAAAGGGGAGAGATCTCTTCCGCTTGGGCTTGGAGACAAGAAGTCATTTCAGTCTCTGTTAGTGACCAGGATAACAGTACTTGAGCTATCAATTACACTTAAGGTGCCCAGGGTGGACAGTAACAAGAGGAGGAAGGCAGAATACAGTTGAGCCAAGCCAGACCTGAACTGACATGGGTGGCTCATGTTGTGGCTTAACAACTGTGCAAAATGCCTATCCCTAATGGAATATATTCTTATTTAAAAATCTTTCATTTTCCCAAAAACCATTTCCTACTCATGAGTTATTCATATCAGTGCATGTGTACAGTTATGCTTTACATTCATTATTCTCTTACTAGCCTACACTGATTTCTCAATGCTTTCAATCAGATTTGTCATTATTATCAATGTACTATAACCATAAAGTAAGAAAAATAACAAGAAATTATTTCCAATCTAACCCAAATTGCTTTTTAGCAAATATTCATGAGTTATAGTTCTATATATTACTTATTGAAAAGGATTTGTTGATACCTCTGATTTTCTTCTTGATGTCTATACTGTTCAAATCAATTGTTTAGTCAAAATAATCATAGGAAATATCCTTTATCAAATATCATCTAAATGCTTATATTTTTCATAATTTGCCTTTAATCTATTTTCAATCTGTGAATCCAGATGAAAATATACAATTATTAAACCTCTGCTTTTAACTTGGATCTCTCATAGGTAATGTAAACCTGTCATATCCAAATCCATTTCTTATTTATAGATACAACTATCCTTCTTTTATTTTCTTTACAATTTATGACACTATTACTTAATTAAGAAGGAACTCTTGCAATCATCATTTACTTGACCCTCCTCCACTTATGTGATGGATAAACTCTATCAACAATGCGTGCAAGCTCTACAATCACAATATTTCATAATGTATTATTCTCCAGTCGGCTTGAACACGAGGGTCATGATTCTTATATTGGTCATCATATTCCTGGACTTTACTTTTTAGTACAACTTGATCATTTCCTTTACCAATTAACTGTCTCTTCTAAGTTACCAAAAGAAATGACAACTTCTGATTTCCGAAAAACCATTCATTGATTCCACTTTACCTAATACAAAAAGTATAAGCTCTTGATATGAAATACAGTAACTCATATAACCTGACTCTAAACACACTCTTAGACTTTCTTTCATCACCTCTGTTAGTTATGACTGAGAACCATATATGCTCTTGCCATCAACCGTAATGAAGAAAATTATCAAGGTTGAAAATATAACCAGCCATAGATATGTAGACACTAAAACAACACTTTAGGATATAGTTCTTCCTATGAAAGGATTAAGTGGAAAATAAAACAGCCATATACGGTGTCCATTCCTTGAGTTTAGGAAGGACAAACAAAAAAATTTTTACTTCCTGATAAAAAGTTTTGTAATTTTTAAATGGTTTAACTTTGAAAGGCAGAGAAAAAGACACAGACAGAGACATATGCTCCATTTGCTGGTTCATTCCCTAAATGCCTACAACAACCAGGTCTGAAGAAGGCTATTATGAGGATTATGGAACTCCATCTGGGTCTCCTGTGTGGGTCACAGGGATTCAAGCATTTAAGCCATGATCTGCTGCCTCACTGCATTTTTTTTTTTTTGGAAGCCGGATGAGACAGTAAACAGCTAAGATTCAAACCATCCATTCCAATATGGGATATGGGCATCCCAAGCAATGATTTGCTCATGGCCTCAAATGTTAATTCATACTTGGGCCCAGTGTGGTGGCCTAGCGGCTAAAGTCTTCGCCTTACACGTACCAGGATCCCATATGGGAGCTGGTTCTAATCCCAGAAGCCCAGCTTTCCATCCAGCTGCCTGTTTGTGGCCTGGGAAAGCAGCAGAGGATGGCCCAAAGCCTTGAGACCCTGCACGTGTGTGGGAGACCTGGAGGAAGTTCCTGGTTCCTGGTTTCGGATCGGCACAGCACCAGTCATTGTGCTTACTTGGGGAGTGAATCATAGGACAGAAGATCTTCCTCTCTGTCTCTCCTCCTCTCTGTATATCTGACTTTGTAACAAAATAAATCAATCTTTAAAAAATGTTAATTCATACCATAATTTTCAAGGAAATGCATAAATGAACATTTTTATTTATATAAAGTGAACAAATTTCACGTTTCGCAAAACAGATTTAGGAGCATAACAACACTTCCCAATCTATCCACCCACTTTCCTCTTTCCCTAACCTCTAACTCTCCATTTCCCCCCTAATTTTTACAATGGCATAATTTCATTCACCTCACAATTACAGATTTAATACTCCAATAGGAGAGGTATAAACACCTAGCAATTGGACCAAAAAAATCTTATTTTATACTAGTACTCACTTTCATGCCTGCTAGATAATGACTTTCCCCTTTATTTATTTTTTATTTTCAAAAAAATAAAAAGTCATAATATATGAACATCTCATTCTCAAAAAATTCTACAACTATACAGCTATTTGCTCCATTATCTGCATTGGAAATGACCATAATACGAAATTTAATGAAAAAAAAAAAAGCAAAATAGGAACCAATTTATGCTTTTATGTATATATGTTTCCACATATAAACATTTTGAAACCTTGCAAACTTATATAATGCCAACTTTTATGCATTTTCAGAGCAGCTTTTTGACAAACAAAACTAATTTTACAAGTTATGAAAAATATTTTCTAAAAATGTTTATTTCATAAGAAACTTATTCATAAGAATAAATATGTTAAAAACAAAAACTAAACTTTAATTTAAATCAAGAACCTTTTTGGCATTCTGCTCCTGGATTCTGCCCTCTGCTTAGCAGCATCACAACCCGTCATGTACTACATGCATGTGGCATTTGTGAAGTTTTCAACAAAGCATTTCTATTCAAAGGCAGACACTCAGTATTAACAACAGACTAAGCTATGCTGAAATTTACATTAAATTATTGTGTCTCATTGTATATTACATTCAAAATCTACTTAAACTGTCATGTACCCATGTCACGAGCAATTTTATTGCCTTCAAGCACAATTGAGGGACCTGCAGGATCATGCCTTTCAATGTTTGACTCATGCATATCACAAGCTAAGTTAAATTCTAATTTGTAACTTCACTTCCCTTATCATTCCTAATTACATATATCTAATCCTAAATCTCTTATTTTTCTATCCAAAGGCCTTGTGAGCTCATAGTATTAGGATGGAGGACACAGCCTGAGCTGTCATGTGTACTTACTCTTTTCCCTGGATGGAGTACCAGAAGGAGAGAGGTGGTCTTCTCTGAAGCGAGGATGGCATTAGAAGCCGTGCAGGCCTCTCTTCCGCTCAGGCTCGGAGCACTGTGATGCAGTCTTTTACCTCAACGAGGCAGTTGAGAGCAATTTGCCTGTTCAATTGGGCCCTTTTTATATCCATTAGGCTCCCTCTCCAGTACTTACCACTAGTTGTTTCTGCCTCTCTCCTATTGCCTCCTTACAGACTACTGAGGGGGTTAAACATGACCCTGGTTATACACACTCAGAAGCCAGTCCTAGTTCAGACAAGTTCTCACACGCCTATTAATATTGTGCCTTACTGTAAGCGGAAAAATTACACATAATTTAATATTACATTTCATTAACCACTGTTTCACACACTTTACACACAGGTTAAACATTACATTATGTCAGCAGACATTTCACATTTTGAAGGCATAGGTTATACACAAAACTATTTTTAAACAAGTTTGTTATGTGAAGGTACTGCTGTGTGCCTCTCGAGAATTATGTATTCTTGAAAAAAATCTATGTGACAGTCAAGTAAAATCTTGACACACAGTCCACAGAGCCTTTTCCCAGAGTTTGACAGCTAACTTTTTAAGCCCTTAAATCATGCGCCCATCTGAACCCAGACGGCACAGGCTGCCCTCTGCCCTCCCCTCAGGAGTTCACGCGGCCTGAGGAAACCTGGGGACATTACAGCGAACATTCCAGGCACTGACAACAACCAACTAAATACCGGCATTCATGCAGTGCAGTCTGTTTTCTTAAATGCACAAAATGCCCATTTCCAGGGTTACCTGCTTGTTTTGTTAGGAACAGATAGGTTTGTACCTCAGGAGCTGGTGAGCTGAGGAGCTCGGTGACGAGGGGCGGGGCAGCGCCACTTCCTGGGCAGGGCGGCGCGCGTGCGCGTGCGCGTTGTTGCGACCCCGCCCTGCAGGCCGCGCCTGAACTTCCGGTGCGCTGGCGCGGCTTTGCCTCAGTACGAGGCCTCAGGCGAGCGTTTAAGCGAGAAGAGCACGGACCCTTCTCCACAGCCGAGGTCTTCACAGGAGTGGACACGGTGATTGTCCAGGGCGGAGTTGCTCCTGCCATTGTATCTGACGCGGCTGGATGTATTACAGATGACTGGCAGGGTGGCAGGTAAAATTCAATTATAAATTGCCAGTTTGGAAGCCATTGTAGCTACACAGGGTGATAGTGAGGTTAAATTCTGGAACATCTGTGCTAGACTTCTGAGGCTTCAGGCTCCGTGGCAGGAAGAGGGGTTGGGTGAGCCCAAGTGGCCTCTTGGGGCAGGCAGAAGTTGTTTAGGCATGGTGGCATGTTTGGGAGGTGCCAAGGTAGTGTCATGGTAGCCTGTGGGGCAACCTGTGCCCTGCCCTGCCCTGCCCTGGCGACTGATACAGAAACAGAGCGTCGTCACGGTTGAGTCTCTTTAGACCCGTTGTGCGTGGTTGCTGGGACAGGCGACCCTCCTGGGGAGGAGCAAAGCGATGAGGAACTGCTGGATGGAAATGCTGATCCCCTCTGTAGCTGAGGTCTGGAGAGAGCCGAGTATGCTGGGGGACTCGGGCAGGGCCTGGTCAGGCCGGAGGAGCTGTGGTGCCTGCTAATGGTAACAGGCCGGTCTTGATACGAGTTACGCTAGACCTCAGGGGCTTGGAGAGGCCTGTTTTCCCGGGTGTGATAAGGGAACTAAGCGCTGGTCCACGGCTCGTCTTTACTGGGTATGTGCTGGAACTGCAGAAAGCCAAGGTGTCAGACACTTGTCTATTTTACGTCTTGTCTGTACTAGCTTCTCACGGGCAGTTGTGGGCTGGGCCTGTGGATAGCGGTGCTAGTACTTATCCTTCTCACCAGGGAAGGGTTTGCAGCGCCTAGCACCAGCTTCAGCTGTGCTAACACGGGCTCCCGCTGGGACATGGGTTCCAGGCAGGGTGGCTCCTGGTCAGCAGCTGAATCGCTACAGGCACGGGGTGTTGCGCAGGTCAAGCTGTGGAGCACAGGATCGAAGGAGCTTCCCATTTCATCCATGCTGTCCCAGGCTTGCAAGCTTGGTGTATGGTCTCGGGCAGAGGAGGCGAGGCTGCCACAGGACCCCTCAGCCAGCCAACAGCAGGACCTTTTCGGATGTGCACAGAAAAAGCTACTCTTCCGCTCAGCCGAGCATAAAGGCCTATGTCTTCCTGATGGTCGCTTTACACAGTCCCTGCCATACCAGCCAATCTTGGAAAGGGAGTTAGGAGGGCATCTCCCTGCCTCATTACTGACAATATGACTTCTTGCTACCATATCTGCTGATCAGTGATAATCTTTCTCAGAAGCATAAAACATTTTAAGCAAGAAGCAATTAGTTTAGTCATCTAAGACTTGTTTTTGCAATGTCAGTTCTATTTCTCCCCAATTAATACTCAATTTTATTAAAATAAAGATTCTTTGAATTTCAGGATTATTTCATCACTCAGCTTATTTTTCTTTTTCTTTTTTAAAGATTTATTTATTTTTATTGGAAAGGCAGATATACAGAGAGGAGGAGAGACAGAGGGGAAGATCTTTCATCTAATAGTTCACCCCCAAGCTCCTGCAATGGCTGGAGCAGAACCAATCCAAAGCCAGGAGTCTCTTCCGGGTCTCCCAAGTAGGTGCAGGTTCCCAAAGCCTTGGGCGGTCCACTGCTTTCCCAGGCCACAAGCAGGGAGCTGAATGAGAAGTGGAACTCCCAGGATTAGAACCAGCGCCCATATGGCATCCTGGTGCGTTTAAGGTGAGGACTTTAACCACTACCAGCTTATTTTCTTTATAATGTTTGCACTCCAACCTCCTCCATGGCCATTCTCTCTCTCTTTTTTTTTTAATTATCTCTTTGCTTTTATTATTTTAAGTATTGCTATTATTGCCATGATGTTTTGGTAGGTATATGGATCTCCCCTTCCATTTCCCCTTCTCCCCTTCCCATTCTTTCCCCAACTACACATACACTGTTCTCTCCCATATTGTTACAATAGTGTAGTCCTTCATCCACAACCAGAAGCCCAACATTCTGCTATTTAAGTGTATCATGGCATAGTAGATATAGACACTCCTAAATATTAGAATAGAGGTAGAAACAAAGAGGTAATGGCTGAGAATATTTTGGGTTTGAAGAACAACTTGTGTTTTCATGCTGAGGAAGATCACTGAATCATAAATAGGGATGGAAGAGAAAAGATGTCCAATTACATGTGATATGGGAAAAATAGCAAGTCACCAAAAAAGAAGAAAATATAATGAATTATCTCAACTTAAAAACAAACACCCCCTGCAAATTAATTGTAATTGGTCTTATATCATGTTTTCCATAATAATAGCAGAGGTGAAATACCAAACAATATACCATCACATTATGGAAATGATAAATACCTCCATTTTGAGTTCATGACCAAATTGAGCTCTTCATTAAAGAATAGTGTTGAATAAAGGGGCTGTCAGATAAAAAATTTCACATTACTTAATAGAATTCTCACCTGTGGCCATTATCCAAGCTCCCTCTAAAACTAATTTTTAGAAATCTGTTAGGCTATTAGGTTTTATACTGCAGTTAAAAACAAACTCAGAAGCAAGTTGAAAAATATACACATTAGTAATAAGCAGAAAAATTCAAAACTTAGTCTTATTTATCATAGAAACAAATATAAATGCAGATGATTTATAAAGTAACATTTGGGGTAAGCCTTGTTGTTCAGTGGGTTAAAATGTTACTTGGGAGACCTGCATTCCATAACAATGTGTTGACACAGTACCAACTACTCTGCTTCTAATACAATCTTTTGCTGGTGTGTGGGGGATGCAGAATATAGTGTTCCAAATACTCAGACCCTTATCACCCATGTTGGAGATGGGGAAGAATTTCAGACTCGTGATTTTGGCCTCATCTATTCAAGAATATTATGGCCATTTGGGGACTGTATCAGTGGATAGAAAATTGATGGTGTCTCTCTTTCTCTCTCACCTGCTTTCTTTCCTGCCTTTAAAATAAATAAAGCTACAGAAATAAAATTTAAATGTGACAAAATAGTATGAAAGGCAGGAAAGTGATCAAACAAGGATTAAACACACTGCTTGTCTTTATGAAATAGGGAGAAAATTGTATTCAGTCTAGTAACTCATTAAAAATTTAAATGCTATCTATCAATAAATTCATTTATAGTTTAACCCCTAACTAGAAAAGAAGAGGTGGTGACAAAACCCCTTAATAAAATGTACGAAATACAGAAGAAATTAGGGCTGAAATATCAAAATTAGAGAAATAACATGAGGTATACTAGTAAATGTAAATATAAATATTAGCAATATAAATATTTGGCACTCAGTGATTAAATAAAACTATAAAATCTACACACTTTTTTCATTAGCTCTCTTTAATATCAATGACCTAAAAAGATAAAACATAAAAGATAAGGAATGTATGTTTCATTAATAAAACATCATGCCTGTACCATATATTATACTAATGAAACATGGATTATCAATGTTTATATCAGATGAAATAATGTTGTAAGAGCCCATTGTATCTCATAATGCCAAAATTAAGGAAATACTAAAAACAATAAAAAAAACTATGCAATATAGCAATATAAACAGAAGTACTGTATTATTGCTAAAAGTGTAGAATAAACATCCATAAACCCATATTGATATAAGTGAGTAAGTAAGTGAATAGGGGAGAAGAGATATATATCCTGTAAGGAAGAATTCCAAGAAATTTATGTAGACCGTAAGCTCTGAAGAAGGAGGAGCATAACTCTTTTTCCTTGGGCTTAGTGAGTTTCTTCCAAAGAATGAAATATAGAACAGGAGGAAAAAAATAACTTTACAATGGACAGTTCTGACAAACACCACTTCTGTGCAATGTTCATAGTATTAGTAGTCATGAATCTTGTCAATGCTATGTTTATATGATAGAATGTGGAGAAACTTCTCCAAAAGCTGTATCCCTAGTCTTCTCAGGGAAAGAATCATGAAACTTCTAATACTGGAAGGGCATACCCCAAACATAGTTATTCTCCATCAACATTTTCAAGCTTTAAGAAAAAATTTAAAAAGACTATCACAAGTACAAGAGACTGTGCAGACAGGAAAAACAAATGCAATGTGTTAACTTGTGTAGGATTTTGGAAACAAAAAACATATCAAGTAATAACTATAGTAAATTTTTAAAACTATGGACTTCAGTTTGCAGTAATGCATCCATATTGTCTTGTTAGTTGCAATAATGAAGGCATACTAAGATAATAGGGAAGATTAGTTTGAAGTTTACAGGAACTCAACATTCCATAGCCTTTTTTGTATGTGCGTTAAGTCTAGAGCTACTCTAAATGAGAATACTACTAAAAATACATTTGAAATAAGCATGGCAAAATGTTTACTTTTGATAAATCTGGTGATTGATTTTGTAATAGGTGTACTTGCCATACTTTTGGGATTTGGGGGAACATGTTTGTTAATTAAACATTTAAAATTAAACCTTATTGCCTCCTGTGTTGCCTCTCATGAATGGAGTTCTGGGTTGGTGGCTTCCATCTGGAGCTACCATAGCTGTTGGTGTATTTTGAGAATAAATCTGTGGGAAGAAGACATCTCTCCTTCCCTTGCTTCCTGTACCTTTTCCCCTCTCTTTTACATATAAAAAAATTAAATCAAAATTATCTTCGCATTTCATCAACTTCAGACTTCCTGATAGTTACTGGAAATGTGACTAACCTTCTTACATATCCACATTTCAAGGTTGTTCTAGTTTATTTCCCATACAATATTTAAAAGCTGTGCCTGCTTATCAAAACCCATGGCAAATTGATTTAACTACTCCCACACATTTTTACATTCTAAGCATTCTTGGAATCTTGATGTTCAAAGGAACTCAAGATATTTGTATTAGTTTGACAGAAATACTGAAGCCTTATAAAATGGTTACTAATTTTGTTTTTAAAGGCAACTTATTATGTTAAGTTTATTATGGCAGTATGGAAAACAAGGAGACAGAGGAAGGTTTTCTGTCTGCTTGTTTACTCGCCAGATGCTTGCAAAAGTTGAGCTGTACCAGGCTAAAACCTGGATTCTAAGACCTGGAACCCCTTCAGGTCTCCCACAAATGAGTGGGCATGAAACAAAACTTGAAGAGTCATCTGTTGGCTCTCATGATCCACGTTACTAGGAAGCTGCATCACTTACAGAGGAGTTGGGACTCAAACCAGGCACTCTAGGGTGGGATGTATGAATACCAAGAAGCATCGTAGCTGCTATGCCAAACATCCATTTCCAGGAAAATTGTCTAAAAGTGGTTTATTTGTTTTGTTTGACATTGTTACAGAGAAGGAAAGACAGAAATCTTCCATCACATGGTTCACTCCCCCAGCGAGCCACATTGGATAGGATTCAGTTGGGTTGTAGCACTTGGAAGTGGAGTCAAGGACTCAAGCTAATACCCATAAAGAAGCAAGCATCACAGGAGGGCAGCTTAACCCACTGTACATGATGCTGGCCTCTACAGGCATTTTATAGCATTTTTTTCAAAATAAAGTATTTATATTTTAAATATAGTATAGTAGTTTGAAAAACAGAAAAATAGAATATACCAAATGAATAGTAATGCCATAAACATTTTAAGGCATTTGTTTTCCAAATAACATATATTTAATTTTTTCTTAAATCAGCATAATTGCCTAACATCTGCTTTGGTTAGCTCAATACTCTGTGTATTACTTAGAATTCTCTAGAAAAACAGGACACGTATTATATATATATATATATATATTTTTACATATTCGTATATGCATACAGTTGCTTGTATAAATATGTATAATATTTATTTACACTGTCATGTATATAAATATGTTGATTCCATCCTTGACAAACTATCTGAAGTAGCTTTGAGAATGTGTATGCATGTGGAGAGAGAGAGGGGGACAGAATGATATAAGGAATTGATTCATGCATTTATGTAGGAGAAGCTCCAAAACAGGTAATCAGCCAGCTGTAGGCAGTGGAGAGGCAATGGCTTATTTCTAGTCTGAAGGGTGACCATTCCTGCCTGTGGCTCTAGCTGTATTATCCCACGTAATACCTGTCACTGTGTCTGTATTCTTTCACTTGTAAATTTCTTTTCTCTCAGCTGGTTCTTATTTATTCTCATTTTTAAAATCTGATAATGAAAATTATAAGGCAATAAACCATAATGGAAATAGAATAAGCTAGATATACAAAGTCTAATATATGATTCCATATGAAAATAACTTTAAATCTCAGTTTAAAATCAGTTTTTTCATATAATAGGTACTTTCTTTAGAAGGAAATATCTTTGCTGTTTTGTATGATGATTTTTTTCATTATTATAATAAAGAATTGTTTTAAACACTACACTCAATTTCCACTTGGAAAATTCCATGGAACTTCAGCTCAGACTTAAAAGAAATCTATGAAGCAATCATCTATATTATTTGGTGTTATAACAGCTACATTTTAGAAAGGAAAGCACAAGAAGACAGAGAAATGTTTATTTTGAGACTCACAGAGCTGGAATCCTATCAACAGCTGACAGGGTGACGATTGAGGTTATATATCTGTTAGTTTTCAGCAAACCCCCACACAGTTACAGGACAAAGGAGCTGCTTCATCCATTTTGTCAAGATGTTATCTAGTCTGTCCCACTAGTTTATGAGAGACTAGGCCTAAGACATTACTTACAGATTGTTTTCTTTCCTAGTCTTTGTGTGTGTCTACTGATACTGCTGAAAAAAATCACAGGTTTCAAAGTTTTGACTTCTAAGCAAAGTGACTCACTAGCTTCCACTGATAAAATGAGTCAGGCTCTTTAGACAGATACCTTGAATTCTGTGCATTTTTCTTCGGAGACCTGCGTATCTCTTGCTCAGAGCTGAGCATGTTTATACTCCTGTGAGTTATACTGTGACATATTATAAAATGTGTTTGATCCCAGCCCCCGTTTCCTAGCACACAACTCTAAAGCCTTGAAAACTTCACAGTGGTTGAGCACACTTAGATTTAAAGTCAATGAGATGCCTGTGATTGTGGGCTCCTGGAAAGCTTAAAGAAGGGGACTGATTGCTAGAACAAATGAAGGGGTTAGAGAATTGGGACTTTCAACCCCAGCCCTTGAATTCTAGAGAGGGATTCCAGTGAATTCTGTGTTCATCACCAGTGCTCAATGATTTACTCAGATTTGTGTAATGGAGCTCTGTAAAAACCCAAATGATGGCATTCAGAGAGTATCCAGGTTGCTAAACATGTGGCAGTGCTGGGAAGTTAGAAGGACCAAATAGAAAATGGAATCTCTATACCTTTTCCCCATATTTTACCATATGCTTTTCTTTTACCTTTCTATTTTTTGATCATGTCCTTTTTAAATAGATCGCTAATATAGTAGATGATTTCTTTTTCATGATATTCTAAGTCATTCTAGCTTATAGTTGAAAATGAGATGTACTGGGGGGTTCTGAGTTCAATCACAGAATGAGTGACGAAGTGTACTATCTACTAGCTTCTGAACTCAGGTTAGAAAAAATCTTGTTTATCCAATCCCTTAGCCTGTGAGGCTTGTGTTACCTCCAGAAATGGTCAAAATGAATGTGATCATAGTATACCTGGGCAGGAGAATTAGTCAGTGTTCCATGACAGCCATACATTTGAGCATACAACTGTTTTTTACTTAAAGTTTAAAAAAAATGATTTGATTTTCTTACAGAATAGAAGTAGAGAAGAATTCTCTACCATATTATTATATTTTTATGAATATGGATGGAGTCTAATACTTTAGGTCATGTATTGACATTTAAGCTTTTATGTCAAAGAGCTATCTGATTTAAAGATATTGTTTTAATAGTAACTATAAACTCAACTAGATTAAGCATGATACCTGAATGGCCATCAAATACAGAAAGAGCAATAATGTTACAGATAGAAATGATTCTAGATAACATGTAATCCTCATTTGCCCATCACTTCATAAATTAAAAACAAAACAAGCAAACAAACAAACTTGAATGGATGAATTGGCTACCCTTTGGGAAAAAGGTTATTAGGAAAGAATAGAATCCCAGCCTTTCAACTATTATCAAACACATTTTATAAGACACTGTGCTACTTGAAAAACATTCTTCAGAAAAGAAGTTCATCAGAGAAGAATGTAGCCAGTCCATAGAATTGGTTTAGAACTGTTTTTCTGTCTTATTTTGTTTATGCCAGTTAGCAAGATTATTAACCAAAACATTAGATAAAATAATAATTAGTATATAATAAGTAGATACGGTAATACATTGATTGGCAATCTACCTGAACTTAGATTGTCTTGAATAGCTATATTAATAGAACTAGTCTACCTCTGCCAAGACACACAAAAAATCGTATTTCAGCTTAAAAGTTTGTGACCAGGTTTAGCTTTTGTCTTGTTCTGGGTACTTCTATGATCGAAGTGCTATTTTCGAATTCATCTATCATCAATACTAGTAAGAGACAAAATGTGAGGAGGGTGAGATATTCTAGCAATAGTTTTCAGGCCTTTATTCAGCTAATCAACATAAGCGTAATTCCTGTCTTGAAAATAAAGCTAAATAACTTCATCATTTTAAAAATGGATTATCCGTAAGTTTATATATTTGAAAGGCAGAATGACCAACAAGAGGGATAAAAAAAAGAGTGGCTAACTTTATTCCTTCCCAAATGCCTGTAACATCTAGGGCTGTAATTTTTAACAGGAAGGGTCCAGGGACTCCATCAGGATGTCCCAGATGGCTTCTGGAAACCCAAGCACTTACGTCATTGTGTTCTGCCTACAGAGTGCATTAGCAGAATGTTGGATTGAAAAATGAATAGCTGTAACCCAAACCAGCAATCAAATATTGAACACAAGCATCTCCATGCTGGCTTAACCTGCCGTGCCACAATTCTTCCACCCTGCAAACTGATTTCCCGCCCCACCCAAAAAAAGTCTGAATGAATAATTACCTATCAACCTGATCAATTATCAACAGATCTTAGAATATGCCAATATATATCATTTTAAACTGATAAAGAGGGCCCAGGTATGGTGGACTAGTGGCTGACGCCTTGCCTTGAAGGCACTGTGATCCCATATTGGTGCCAGTTCTAATCCCAGCAGACCTGCTTCCCATCCAGCTCCCTTTTTGTGACCAGGGAAAGCAGTCTAGTACGGCCCAAAGCCTTGGGATACTGCACCGCTTCCCTTCCAGCTCCCTGCCTGTGGCCCGGGAAAGCAGTAGAGGACGGCCCAAAGCCTTGGACCCTGCACCCACATGGGAGACCCAGAAGAGGCTCCTGGCTTCAGATCAGCATAGCATCGGCCCTTGTGCTAACTTGGAGAGTGAATCATCGGAGGGAAGATCTTCCTCTCTGTCTCTCCTCTCTGTATATCCACCTTTCCAATAAAAAAATAATTTAAAAAAAAATAAATCTAAAAAAAAAAAAGAATGTGCATGTACATTTTTTAGATTGTTGTATTAATTAAATCCAGTATTAAAAATTCATATGATCATGCAGTGGTAAATATGTATAATATTTTTAAATCCATTTTTAAAATTTTATTTACCTCTTATATTCTCCCTGTGAATTTTTCCTATGACTCTACAATGACTTTATGTTCAGAAAATTTCTAAATTACTTACTGGGAAAATTTCCAGAACATAGAAGAAAATTGTTTTGTTTTTTTGACTTAGGTTGAATTAGTCTATTGACTGGTACTTAATTACATAATCACAATTTCTCACTGGTTGACTTTTTTCATGATTCAGTTTTAAAAGATAAAAGTATTTGGGGCCCGGCGCAGAAGCCTAGTGGCTAAAGTCCTCACCTTGCACATACTGGACTCCCAAATGGAACCGGTTCTAATCCTGGTAGCCCCATTTCCCATCTAGCTCTTTGCTTGTGGCTTGGGAAAGCAGTTGAGGACGGCTCAAAGCCTTGGAACACTGCACCCATGAGGAAGACCCAAAAGAACTCCTGGCTCTTGGTTACGGATCAGTGCTCAATTCTGACTGTTGTGGCCACTTGGGAGTGAATCATTAGACAGAAGAATTTCCTTTCTGTCTCTTTTCCTCTTTGTGTATCTGACTTTCCAATAAAAAAAATAAATCTTAAAACAAAGTAAGCCATCAAATTGTTCAAGATAACAAATTTTATCTTTAGGAAGGAATCAATGAATCAAAGACACTGTTTAGAAACTTTTTAGGAGAAAGATTTTTTTCTGAAATTATAGCTATCATATGGTATTGGATTCATATGTACAGTCACATGGGAAAGACCCATGGAAATATAGCACTATAAGTAATATCATCCTTTATAAAGCATTCATTTTCCAGCTGAGTCAGCTTAGAGTAATTTGTTATTAATTATCTAGATTTGAAGGAAAGATACTAAGGTTGTGTAGGAGGAAAGGAAGTAAGGGTTTCTGGTATCAGAATAATTATATGCAGGACAAATATGTTTTAATTTAAAACAACAAGTCAGGAATCTTCCCAGGAGAAAATAGTGTAATTACTTTATAGGTATTCAAGAATGCAGTGGCCAACCCATTCCCGTTCCCAGAAAACAAATGTTATAGATGTCTGGAAATTTAAGTTCATAATCCTGAAATCCACTGAAATATAAAAATAATGTGTATAAAAGCCTGGACTCTGAAGAGGTATTCTAACTTTGATATCAACACATTGTACTATGTTTATGATATAATCAAGCCACCTGATCTACTCTAAGCCTAGAATGGACATCCACAAAAAGACAATATTAGAAGTTTCTGAAAAGTTCATCTGAGCCTAAAATTCAGTGTTCAATATA
Source organism: Ochotona curzoniae (assembly GCF_017591425.1). NCBI lineage: Eukaryota > Metazoa > Chordata > Mammalia > Lagomorpha > Ochotonidae > Ochotona > Ochotona curzoniae. The sequence continues at coordinate 29,082,979 of NW_024465369.1, forward strand.
GCATGCTAATTTGGGCTAATTTATTCATTATGTTTGATGGTACCTACCACTATTCCTGTGGTCATTTCAATTTATGTCAGTTCAGTGAAAACCATGATCTTTTAGGTATCTGGGTCCTTGAAAGAATGTGTTATGTAACTTAGAGGAAATGTTATTTTCAGTAGTATAAAATCAGTGGAAAGAATCTATCAATAGCCCTAAAAAGGAAAAATAGAAAAACAGCAGCAATGTCATAAGACAGCAGAGATTCTCAAAGGACTTTGCTGAAAGGGGCAATGTTTTTCTATAGGCAGATTCATTTTCATAGTATCTGTTTTCTTGTGAAAATGGAGTCCTGTAGCATGTAACTTCACCCTCTTACTAAAATAAATTTTCACTCAGAAACACTGTATGAATAATATGAGTGCTAATAATATAACTAATGCTAATGAAAATATTGCAGTTTTATCAGACTTCTACATTTCTCCATTTGATATTTAGAATAAATATTAATTTCATTTACTGTAAAAGATGAATAAGAGATTTGGATAATGTAACAAAAATTTGAGAGTGTTGTGATGTAAACTCTCATCTCCTTTTATATTCACAACAACTTCAGATGTGTTTATCCTACTGAACAGAACTGATGATTCCTGCTTGTAAGCAAATGAAAATAAGACAGATATCAGTCAGTAAAACAAGCAAGTTTTGTAATAAAAATAATTTCTTTTTTTTTTAATTTTTTAATTTTTTTTTTATTTTTGACAATCCTTACAAATTTAATTGGGGTAAAAAAAGGTTCAAGGTCTAAAGGGGGATATAGAGGAAGAAGCCCCACCCAGTTTCCCGCCCGCCCCAAGACCCGGATGTGGGGCATGCTCTGGGATACTCGATCAAGTGGTTCCAATAGTTCACCATTCATGAGTCGCTGCCAGTCTCGCTACTCCAAGCACAATGTGGTCATTGAGGAGTCCATTGATTGACACAGTCCCTTCCAGAGTCTCCATTTGCCCAGTTTTTTGCTGCCAACAGATAGCTGAGGTTGTTGCTTGATTTGTCCTGTCTTTCCTTGGTTAGGACTCTGGGTCCAGTGTCTCAAATGGGGAGATCCTCGAAGAAATTTTGAGGTATTCCCAGTCCAGATTCCTGCATGTTCTAGTAGCATAGGGCCCGGCACAGTCCATTGCCCCAATCAGCTGGTGGTTGCAGTTGCTGGGTTGGCTCTGTCTCCACCCGTGTCCTCTTGCAGTCCCGCCTGGTTCCGCCCTGGACGCACTTGTCCCTCGCACGTACCAGTAGGAGTTGCAGCCCAGTCAGGGCGGCCCCCAGTAACCTCAACCAGGCCCACCCCCTACCCTGGCTTGCCAGTATATATGGCATGCTCGCCCAGTCTGTCCCAAATACCCTTCTGTTCGTGTACTTGCCAACAGGTGTTGCAACCTGTTTCCATCCAACCATCTCCTTCTACCGTCCCTAACGGATATTGTTGGGTATCTGTCTAGTCACCCCATCTCCTGTCCTAGTTCCCATGCCCTCCTGTGGAAGGTGTTAACCCACGAGGGAGGAGCCCACTATTTCCCTCCCAGGTCGCTCCCATTCCAGTTGTGCCCTCTCGAGTTGGCCCTGCGGTTCAATTCAACGTGTCTAGCCCTTTGTACCAGCTTCCGCCAGTTGATGCTACAGCTAAGCCCCAACAACCCTCACCAACTCTGATTGTAGCTTACACCAGTGGGAATAGTCAGCCCAGCCTGGTTTTCACCCAATCTGGTCCACATGAGGTGCACAGGCGTTGTGTCCCTGCCTGGTCTGGCCTACCCCCCACCCAGCTCACGCTCCTCAGTGCAAGTTGCTGTTCAGCTAGGGAACCTACCCTTATTCCCCTGTCAGCTCTGCCTCCTCCTTTGCTGGTTTTCACGTGTGTTGGTTGGTTGGGTGCTGCGGCTGTATCCGGCTCAGGCTACGTCACCTTGGCATTCTAACTTGTGTGTTGCTTTTGTCACGACTGGACCTGGTTCGACCCACACTCTGTTCTGGCGGTCAGATTTACCAGTGGATGACATGAACAGATTCAGCCTGGTCTGCCCTCAACCCATGCCAAATGCATGCCAGTGGGACACTTTCTATGACCTCTTGGCTGTAGCCTTCCATGTTCCTTGCGCTGACCTGCTGGGTCTGTGTCCTGCCAGAGGAACTGCCTGAGCTCCTCCATCAGAACCCCTCCATGTGCCAGGTTTCGCGTTTATCAGTGGGTCCATGTGCCAGTTCGCCTCTTGTCCTAGCAGGAACAGTGGCTTTTCCTAACTGGCCATCATCCCGTTCTGGTTCTTGCTGTAGAGTGTTTCAGTCCAGCCACGGTCGTCCATGCCCTCATATAGCTCGCATATGGCTCAGTTGAGGTTGGGACCTAGCCTAGTCCGTCCCACATCCGCCCTGGTACTCCAAAGCACCAGAAGGTGTTACTGTCTGGCCCGGCCCGGTACGTCTTTTTCCAATCCACATTAATGCCCGGGGAGACGACAGCTGTATCCAGACCCTGCCGCAGCCCCATCCACCTGTCATGACCACTGCCTTAGACCCTGTGGCTCAATTCTGTGCTTAATGTGGACCAGTTGCAGCCAAAACCAAGCTGGCATGACCTGTGTTGCACCCTTTGTTCCAGTCATGCTAGTGGACTAAGGTTTGCTTAGTACGAACATTCAGCTCTCAGTCCCACACTTACAATAAGGTTTCATGTCCCGGTTCCGGGGAATCACCAGAAATTAGTGTCTCACCTACGCTAACGCTGGTCTTACTTTGGGTGTCCAAAAGCAGCTATTTCATATCATCAAAACCCCAGAGCTCGCCGCTGGGCGGCCAGCAGGCAGAGCCTGGCACCATTTGGTGCACTGGCCGCCCAAGGCCAGGGTTGTGGCTGAGAGCCCAGCAGGGTTCCGGCCGGCCGGCAGAGGCACCCCCCATCGAGAGCCACTTCGATGAAGGTTTGAACTCGCCCCTTAGCCTGAGACTCGACCCGCCCAAGTCTGTCCTGCCGCCAGCTTTTGGCTGATGGGGACAGGGGGGAGCCAGGATTTCACCCCCAGCCCCCCCGCCAGCCCTTGCGGGTACTCACCCGCAAGGGGGCCTAGGTGCTCCTGGGCCAGGAGAGGCCGGGGTCTCTGCCCCCGTCTTACAACGAGGGTTGTCAATAAAAATAATTTCAAGAATAACCTTTTATCATTTAACCAATAACTTGACATAAATAACAGCAGATACTATGGCATTAAGTGTCAACACTTGCTGAATGCTTGCAACACGTGCTAGCTGTGCTAGACACCAAGGTTTTATGGATGAAGTATATAAATGAGCTCACAGTCTGCCATGAGAAGCAGGCACGTTTATTTTTATATAATAAAATAGAATCAGTCACTGTGATAGATACATGATCTGAGTGAAAAGACTAGCAGGGAGTATGTTTGCCCAGTTCTTGACCTTAAGTTTATCAGGAGGAATTAATCTAGGACATAAACTGTCTGGAAGAGCATTGTCCAGGGGAAGAAAGCTGAGATGAATGTTCCTCTATTAGTGATTGTAGGAGTAAACCAACATTGTATGCTACGAAAACACGAGGTATAAGAGAAGGAATATGGAGGATGGGAGTAGAAAGATAGGCAAGGTTAAGTTATAAAGGAAACTTTGAAACAATTTTCTGTCAAATTCTGATTGTGGAAGGAATATATAAAAATTTATGGCATAGAAATGTCAAGTTTCTACCCTTTGGTTCCATTGATAACTTTTGTAAGAATCTGAAGAGGGGTTATAAAGATTTCAAATCTGAATGAAAGGAGACTAGTTTAGTGGAATGAAGATGGGGCAATGTTATTAATAGTAATCGAAGAAGCAAAAAGACATGGACCAAGGCAGCAGATTAACAATGGGAAAATACATGGAAATTTTAAGGAATAATCTCTCCAGAAGTTGTTAAGTACATACATGTAAATGTTTGAAGAAGGAAATAGGGGAGTTAAAATGAACTGCAAATTTCTAAGTTGCATGTAGTGAAGCAATAGGAATATTATTATAGAATGAGTGTCTAGCAATGTGATTTTGAAATAAATAGGGGTCATAAAAAAGAATTTTACTTGTTGAACTCTTCATTTAATGGAGCATTAAGCCTTTGAGCATGACACAATTTAAAAATATTATCTCAAAAATTAGGAAGACAGGAAGGGAGGAGAGAAAAGGAGAGTGAGAGTGAAGAACAGAAGGATGAAGGGAATATCAGTGTATTCTTAGAATTGTAACTACAAGCTAGATTGAATCTATTCATTTGTATTACTTTCATGTTAACATGAGAAATAAAGAGTTAACTAACAAATGCTATATAAATACGTCTGAATCTCAATGTAGATGTTAAGACTGATATGTGGGTATCACGTGTGTGCTAAATGAAAAGTCATGAAACAATGGAATCAAGAAATTAACACACTGCCAAATATAAGCTGTGTTCCTATGCTCGTCGTTACTATTCTGATTATATAAATATCACCAGCATGAATTCTCTCCAGTTTTCTTGGCCTAGAATGAGCGCCATCCAATAGCAATAAGCATGCCTAAACTGAGTTCTTGTTTTCTAAATCCATTTTCTACTAAACAAAAATCACTCCTGGGAAGAATGAATAATTCTAAATTAGGACAGGGAAAAATAAAGCATGAGTTTGAGCATATTGTAGTGTCAGAAATCAATGGAAGTGTTTTACCAATTGAATAATAATACTGATAGCAGTATTACATGGATCTTCATGAATATATATTTAAATAACCAAATGAATGTGTAAATAAATGAGATGAGATACATTATCCTTGTAGAATTTCAAGTATAAATAGATACTCCTACCTTCCAAAAAGAAAAAAAAATTAATCCCCACTCTTTCATTGGCTGGATTTAGTGACTCATTCCAGAAAATATGGTGAAAGGAAACATAATTAATGTAAAATAAACAAAACAGGGTGTTTATTACCATAATTAAGCACTTGAGGTTAACATCACCAGTTAAAATTAACTCTGTTCTCAGATACTTTGCTATATAATAAATGAGGTCCGCTACCTCTGTGGTATTGTTTTTTCCCACAAATGTTCAATTTCATCATGAGAAAGTGGGAGACACATTTAAATGAGAGAATAATTCACACAATTTCTGACCATTTCCTTATAGAACTATCAGATGCATAAAAACAAGAAATGGATGGTTATTGAGACACTGTAAAAATTGGAGAGGGGATTGTCAGAATATAAGCAGAATTCAATCTGCTATTTTGGAGTAATAAAAGAATGCCGTCTGCTGGCTTTTGAAAATAAAAAGGCAACAGTGGAAAAGCTGGTAAATTCCAACTAAGTCTCCACTTTAGATAATAGTGTTGTGTTAATGTTGATTTTTTATTTTAAAAAATGTGACAGTTACATAAAAAAGAAGTTAACATTATATGGGAAGCTTGGTGAGGTTTTTATTTGGCTGTGATTATTTTGGAGCTTAACATTAAAATGCTTTTGATGACTGAAGCAGTGGACTGTACAACCATGGGGGACTCAGAAAAATTTGACTTCCAAAAATGAATACCTCTGGCATGCTAAATCTCTATGATTCTGTTTATATAGTATATAAAAATAATCCTTTGAAAATATTAAATGATGAGTGATAAGGAAATCCTAAAATGGATTAATAATACTGTGTTTTGCTGAGGAAATGCCTTCATAAACGAGGTGTATATGCATGTAGACTGAACAAATTTTTAAAAAATTGTCTTGTCATTAAAAACTTTATGGTGATCAAGTAAAATAGTAACCACAGTAATGAAGTTTTGCATTTCATGTAGAGATTATAATGTTTATAAATACCAAGATTGGCGATACTATAAAGTAATTTCCAACCCAGAAGGGAGGATGGAGCAACTTAGTCATCTTTTTATTTTGTATTCACTCATGTACCTAGCAAACCAAACAAGCAAGCAAGCAAACAAAAAAAAACCCCATGTTTTGAGTGTTTCTATGTGTCATGATCCATATTAGTTTTTTTTATCACAATCAAAACAGGCTTAGTATTTCACTCTGATCAAATACGAAGTATGCTTGTATTGAAAAATGCATCCACAGCAACAAAGGCTAGTTTGCTTGCAACCTTGTCTCTTAAATTGAAAAATCTGCTTAGCAATGGTATGATAAAGAAGCACTTTGTTCTTGTTTTGTACAGTGTTACTTCAAAAGAAACCCAGGGTGTATATGAGACATACCTGAGTAATAACTTAGAATTAATTTTATATATCCTTTATTTTCTAAAACACAACTCTCTTTACATCCCAAATGATTCATCATAAATAATTTAGAGTTAAATAGAACATTGACTCTGAATGAAATGAAGACAAAGTTGACTCTCTTGAGTAACTAAGAGATATCATCTCCTATTGATTGCTTCTGAAATATTAAGGAGCCTTATTCCCAGAACACATGGATGGAAGAAAGTTAAAGAAAGGCTAAAATCATTTTTTTTTCCCTTGGCAATATATGCCGTTTCAAAAATTGCTCTGTTCACTGAGGGAAAAAAATCTAAGTCTTTCTTCTGAAAAGCATGATTTTTCTGTTGATCCATTTGAAAAGCTTGACTTTTCTGTTGATCCATTTGAAAAGCATGATTTTTCTGATTGCTAGTGCCTATCTCTGAGGAAAGCCACAATTGGAACAATACAAAAAATGAGTTCTGTTTGTTTATTATATCTAGGCAAAGGACAAAAAAGAATTAAACCTGATCAATAATGTTTGGATCAGGGATTTGATATCAGAATTGAGAATACTAAAGCCACATTGTAGCCAAAGACAAACAAATAAATGTTTACTAAGCCAAAAGTAGGCTCTATTTTATCTGAAAATTTATTTTGGAAAAAATCTGAAAAAAAAAATACATTGAGACACCATCAAGATTAAAAAATGTATACATATATATTAATTAAATGTGTTTGGAAATGGCTTAGGAAAAAATTCTCACTCTTCTTTAGAAATCATGTATATGTGTGTTTTCATCACATATTTGGAATTTATAGATAGATTTACACACTCATACAAATACCTAGAGAGCTAAAGAAGTTCTTTATGGATACTATTCCATTTCAAATAATGAAATTCTTTGAAAACAGAACTAGATTTTATTTTACTTAAATTTCTTGTCATGTGCAAATTGACATCAAATATCATCTGAAAATCAAAATATCAAATACAAATCGTTCAAAATTGAAGTTAAATTACCTAAATTAGAAAATGTAAATAACTTAAAATTAAATAAGTTATGTAACTTTCTTATCCATTAGCCTAAAGGTAGAAATTTTTTATCTATTTTATACGTCTTTTTTTTAACCATTGTCCCTTTGACTCAAACTTAGTAGACTGATTTAGCATGCAAAAAAGAAGCATGACAGGCCAGAATAATAAGTTGAATAGATTATCAACATGAATAAGAATCACCTGAACATAAAAAAGAACAAACATTTCAATACATTCTTAAAATAAGTGTGAAAACATTATTAACTTCAGTATTTCAAAAGTTAAAAGTACTCCCCCTTGGAAATTTTTATGGTTTTCATTCTCAAAGAGGAAATCTCTTAGAAGGAAATATGTAATCTAACTTTATGGAGAAGAGTTCTGTGGTTGACTGCTAGAAACAGGAGTGACAAGATTATTGTGGCATGATGCCAATATCTCCTAAAATGTGAAGCATGGAGTTATTTCTCCAGTCTTTGTTTCTCCAAAAAGCCCACTTGCTGTTTCTTAAAATTATTTTAGTGACAATCAGATTTACAAGTTCTGGAGATGCATTCTCTGAATGAAAATAATCTAGAATGTCTATAAAAAGAGTTAAAAATTGCTGATTAACATCAATGCGGTACTATGCTCAAGGACTTAAACTCAGGCAAGATACTAGCTGATATTTTCATACATTCTGCTTTCTCAACTGTCTGGATTCTATGGGTAAAGACAGTGTTTGAGTAAGTCAAGTCAGCAAAGCAATATTATTCAGGGAAATCAAGTGGACAAAAGTAATGGGATTTCAGGCCCAAGGTGATGGTGTAGAACCAGCAGCCCCGCTTCCCATCCAACTCCCTGCTTGTGGCCCGGGAAAGCAGTCGAGGACGGCCCAAAGCTTTGGGACCCTGCACCCGCGTGGGAGACCCAGAAGAGGCTCCTGGCTTCGGATTGGCATAGCATTGGCCGTTGCGCTCACTTGGGGAGTGAATCATTGGACGGAAGATCTTCCTCTCTGTCTCTCCTCTCTGTATATCTGACTTTCCAATAAAAAATAAAATAAATCTTAAAAAAAAGTAATGGGATTTCAAAAATTTGCTTTTGATATTGGTGATAAACAAGCTCAATATCCAATATGATAACATAGCCATTTCCCACCAGAAAATATCCAATTTTGCTAAGAAAAAAGAAGCTCATAAAAGCACTAATTGACACATTTGATATATTTGTGTGGCCTCATAAATTTCATTGAGACAAGACAAAATACAGTTAACTCTGAATTAAAATATGACTCAAGACTGAATTACAGTTGAGATCTTTGTTTCTGACATCAGTCACTAGTGAAAGTTTCCAGAGCTCCATCCATGGAGACCAGACTGATTTTAAAACTGGAGCAGAAAATTGACAAGATGAACTTGGGAGTGTCTTCTAGCAAAAAAAAAAAAAAAAAGGGAAAAAAAGTAAGGGAGTGGAGTTTTAGGGTTTTGTTTTCAAAGTTTGTTTCTTTTTGAAATGCAGCTACACAGAAAGGAGGGGGAGAGAGAGAGAGAGAGAGAGAGAGGATTTAAGCTGTCCTCTGCTGCTCTCCCATCCCATAAACAAGGAGCTGGATTGGAAGTGGATCAGCGGGGAGTAAGACCTTTGCACTCCTGGTAGATGAATAACCTGTTGGGTCACTGGACTGGCACCCTCTGATGGGAGTATGGCAAGAAGGCATAAAGCTGTGTAGAATTCTACCGATAAAACTGGATCAATTTTAGGGACAAAATGATGAATTATTATGTAAAGCATAAAATAAATACCATTGAGTCATTACATAGATAAATTGATAAAGGGGACAGAAGAAATATCTTATGCAGAATAATTATGAGCAGTTTTTATCAACACTTCTTTCTGGTGGAAGACGTAACTGTAGGCTGTGCATAGTAGCTTCCTTTTAGTGAGCATTATAACAAAAGGATGGGGAAAAATACTATAATGCAGAATTCTGGTACTTTTGCAACTAGGTGACTACAGTAAAAAGTAACAGTCACATATTGTATTGATGCCACAGGTCTTTGTTTTTTTTCTTTTTAATTTTACCTTAGTGATATTTTTCCTCAAAATCAGTTTCTCTGGTGTGAAAATCAGAAAAACCATAATTGAGGAATATTCCATAAAATACATGACCACTATCCTGAAAACTGTTGACATCATAAACAAGGAAAGTCTGGGAAACTCATAGCTACAGAGCACTGCGAGATGTGACAACTAAACCAAGCATGGGCATCTCTGCAGGGAATCTTACTTTAAGATGAAAATTATGAAAATGAGTGAACTATGGACTTTGGCAAATAGTCATTAGTTAATATTTGTTCATTGATTTTAAGAAAAGGACCATACTAACATTTGATGCACATAATTGGAAAAACTAAATATGAGGGCATATGGAAGGTATTCTCTCATTTTTTTTCTGTAAACCTAAAATTATTGTTAAAAGCAAACTAAAAATAAAATGCTAGTGGAATAATCTGTTTAAACAGGTGGATAAAAAGAACATAAAAAACAAGCAAAAGGCCAGAATCCATTTAGGGTTTATGAGATGAAAGTAAAAGGAATATGTATATCCAGAATACGTATTGCCTAGGTTTGATGGTGTGTGTGTGAGAGAGAGAGAGAGACAGAGAGAGCGAGCCTGTGTGCCTATATGTGTTTAATCCCTATTTCAAGGATTTTTAGATTTGTGTGAGGAAGCAAGTTTCAATCCTAAGGGCAATTCAGGTTTTTATGCTATTTAATTCCTTAAATGGTCTTGTCCTTAATTCCCTGAGAAAGTAAGAGTTCATCTACAAAATGTCTTGACACTGTAATAATTAATATTCAAAACACCTGATAGGGCCCGGCGCTGTGGCGCAAGTGGTTAAGGTCCTCGCCTTGCACGCCCGGGATCCCATATGGGCGCCGGTTCTAATCCCGGCAGCCCCGCTTCCCTTCCAGCTCCCTGCCTGTGGCCTGGGAAAGCAGTCGAGGACGGCCCAAAGCTTTGGGACCCTGCACCCGCGTGGGAGACCCGGAAGAGGCTCCTGGCTTCGGATTGGCATAGTATCGACCCGTTGTGCTCACTTGGGGAGTGAATCATCAGATGGAAGATCTTCCTGTCTGTCTCTCCTCTCTGTATATCCGCCTTTCCAATGAAAAAATAATAAAAATAAATCTTTAAAAAAAAAAACACCTGATAGACATTGCTCCTTCTTTGAAGGATAGCAAAGTTTATATTTAATGTAATTGTACATATCATACATCAACTTTATATTCTCCACTTTAAGGTCCCTTGCTATACTTTATATACAATATTCTATTGTTAAACATTAATAATACAAACTAGTGGGTCCCTGTCCGTTGGCTCTTTACCTGAGTGTTTCCTTTGCTCTCCAGAAGCTTCTTAGCTTGATGTACTCTGGTTTGTCTGGGCCTCTTCTCTGTGTTTCTACTTCTTACCCAAGAATTCTTTCCTTATGCAAATGCATTACCGTGTTACCCCGATGTTTTCCTCTGGTAATTTGACATAACCTCTGGTAATGATGACATTAAGTCTTAGATTTAAATTCCAGATCTATGTGGGTTGGTTTTTGTATAGGATGTAAGGTAGGAATCTTGTTTTATATTTCTGCGTGCAGAAGTCCATTTTTCCCAGCATCGTTTCTTAGAGATTGTACTTTCTCCAGGGAACGATTCTGTCTGTTTTACAAGATTAATTGGTCTCTGGAATCTGACTTCAACAGGACCGATTCACATTTTTTTTATTATACAAATGTGTTGTAAAATTCAATTATATTTTCTGCCTTGGTCAAACTTCTTGATTTCCCTCTCTGAAGCCTTTATTGAAATGTTTCGATCTGTTACCTTTTTGAAGTTTTCCCACAAGAACTAGTAGATGGATAAAGTCAACTGCTGAGATTCACAGCCTAAATTAGCTGCTTATTACCTTTGTGACCTAGAGCAAATTGGGTAACAATTCATCACACTCATCAGTAAAATATATATGATGATACAACCTACATCATTAACTTTAGGTAGAATTGAGGGTTAGAAAGTATATGCCACTGACAAAGGATAAGAGTACGAAACATCCACATGCTTTTATAACAATTTTAAGCACATGCTCTGTTGATAGACTTCACTGTGCTAGATCAATATAAATGTATTCTGTGCTCACTCTTTTATTTTGAAAGAGTTCCAGACATAGAGTGGGTTTTCAAGAAATATCAACTTAACAATTCGACTGTATTTAAACTGCAAATTTCTGTATTTTATATTTTCTCAAATTTCCATTATGTTGCTAAGAACAATAATGGCTTTATCTTTATCTTCATTTCTCCCAATCACAATACTAGTCACTGGAAGACGATGATTTATCAGTTCAAAAGAGTTCTTAGGATTTGCAACAATATTTAGGGAGGAAAAAAGTCATTCTGGTCAAAAGGCAAATGGTCTACTGATTTTAGTTACCAGCTAAGAGATGTGCTCTCCCCTTAGCATGAGTATATGCAGTTGAAATACGTAATTCAAGAAATTGATCCTTTTCAAAACAAAAGACTGATTTATTCCTTTAAAATTATAATGATAGAAATATATTGATTTATTTTCCATTCACTGATTCACTACCCAGATGGCTGAAGTGGTCAAGTGCAAAACAAGAGCTGGTAGCTTCATCTGCATCTCCCATGAGAGGCGGCAGAGGCCAGACACTTCAGTCATCTGCTGCTTTCCTCAGGCGATAGCAAGGGACTGGAGTGGAAGTGGAGCAGCCACACAACAAACCTTTTGACAGCCCGCTTTAATTTTATCTTTTAATCTGGATCTCATTTTTAATGAGTCTAAAGGGATATAATTTATGAATGTACACATTTAGCTTTCAAATATTAAAGATAACATACATTGTACATTGATATGTAGAAGATGTATATGTGTATATACATATATTTATGTTCATTATTTGTATGAAAAAAGAGCATCTTGGTAAAATAGACAATAAAGAAGGTTGTAAAATCCCTCCTAGATAAGCCTGTAAAGAAAAAAAGTAGTTTATAGTGTCATATTCCAATTCTATTTAATTATCTGGTTAAGGAATTATTCAATGTTTGTGGGATCATTATCACTCTACCTGTCCTTCTCTTCCTTTTGAGAAAATGACAAGACCAGGGCCCAGCGTGGTGGCCTAGCAGCTAAAGTCCTCACCTTGAACACGTACCAGGATCCCATATGGGCGCCAGTTCTAATCCCGGCAGCTCCACTTCCCATCCAGCCCCCTGCTTGTGGCCTGGGAAAGCAGTTGAGGACGGCCCTGCACCTATGTGGGAGACCCGGAAGAAGTTCCTGGTTACAGCTTCAGATCGGCATAGCATCGGCCATTGTGCTCACTTGGGGAGTGAATCATGAGATGGAAGATCTTCCTCTCTGTCTCTCCTCCTCTCTGTATATCTGACTTTCCAATAAAAATAAATAAATCTTAAAAAAAAAAAAAAAAGAAAATGACAAGACCAGCAAATCACTTTGTACCTAGTATCAGCATTCAGTTCAATCAAAATGTAACATTTCCAACCACTAAGTGAATTTAAAAGGAGTAAATGCTTTTTAAGTAAGATGGTTGATTTTGCCTGGTAATGTGCCTGATTCAGATTAGTCCATGTCACATTCAAAATGTCATCTACATTTTTAATGCCAAAGATAAAGGCTCTTCAAGGTGGGAGGTGACCAATTTAAACAGTATTAACAATGCACAACTACCTTTCAGGCCCTAACTATATGGTAGCTTTAAGTATTATTTATTCTTGTTATGAAAAGGACGTAAAATGTTTTTTCAGATTTTGTGTTTTTTATAAATAATACCATTCTGTGTAAAGATGTCAGTATGTTGTGAAAAACTTCACTTTGGTCACAGAATGAGGAAATTTTCAAAGTTAAGTAATAATCATTTTTTTTAATTATAGCACAGCAATTAAACTTTTAAACTGGGTCAAAGATTATTATTATTTTTTTGTCTTTTTTTTATATTTATTGCATTATGTGACACAGTTCAATATAGGCACTGGGATTCCTCCCACTCCTCTCCCAACCCTCCTCCCATGGTGAGTTCCTTCCCCCCTCCCCCCGTTACGCAGCCACAGTTCAGGTTTAAGTGAGATTCCTTCATTGCGAGCATACACCAAGGATAGAGTCCAGCATCTCATTGTCCAGTCAAGTTCAGCGGCTTCTTGGGGAGACCCTCCCCGGTCCGAAGGCAGAGCCAACAGAGAAGAATCCCAGTCAATTAAAAGCCCCAACAAAACATCAGCAACGATATATAACGTAAGGGATAAATTGACAAAGTTGGATAAATTGTCAAAATTGGATGCATGGTCTTAACAACTTCCTGTGACTATTTCAATGATGTTTCAACAATTGAGGTGCGAAACAATTTTAGGAAGGGTGTGCAGAGAAATCTTCCATACCTTGGTGAGGAGTACTTAATCCCCATATCCTACCTAGTAAGGTGTGTGTGAGTCCATGCTGACCAAGCCTTCCTTGTTGTTCTCTGTCTATCCATTCCAATTTGTGAGTGTGTGAGTGTGTGTGTGTTGGGGGGGCACTGGAGCATCCCTCATGGTCATTGCAGAGAGGGTGAGGACCCAAAATTGGAGCTAAGTAAGAACCAGAGATAGCTCCTCTCCCTAGTCCTGAAGGGAGTTTACTGTTCTTCTGTTTCTGAAGACCGCTCAGGGTTCCTGGTTGTTGTTCTGATGGCCTTGGATCCTATGATGAAGGATTCAGCTTCTTCTTCCATCCCGTGTGGTAGGTCCAAAGGCGGGGGGGGGGGGGGGGGGGGGGGGAAGGGGGCGGGAGGGGGGGGGATGTCCTCTGAGTTCTCGGCCTCCAAAGGCATTCCAGTCCCCTGTGGTCTCTTTGGCAGTTGGAATGTGGTCCTTGGCGCCCGTACTGATAGCCCTTGGTGGGGATCCGGGAGTCTCCAGGGCTGGGATTCAAGCCTCCTCCTGTCCACCTGCTCCACTCTGTGGTCCCCCACTGCTGTGTGCACATGACCTCCTGTTAATAGGTTGTCAGGGTCGCTCTTGATTCCCCCTATATATCTTTGTAGTTTTACTGTTGTCTAATGTTGTCTTGAATCTATTGTCTACAAATTACCTGTTATGTGCCTGAGAGGTTACACTACATGGCTTCCTCCCACGTCTTCAGGAGACGGAAGGTTTCTTTGCTCTCCCGCCCAATTTCTGAGTAGTAAAAGGTTTTGAAAATATATTTGGTTATACAATTTTTAAAACACATGGGTTGAGACCAAATTAGGTAGAGGTCCATTGGGGGAGATTTACATCATTGGGAATCTTTAGGGTTGATTCATGTACCCAAAGCCCTGAGGGTTCATCATGGAGCTTTCTAAGCAGCAATCATAGAAACCAAATCCCAGAGCTCCCTGGCCGGGCGGACAGCAGGCAGAGCCTACCGCCAAATGGCGCACTGGCTGCCCCATACCAGCTTGGGACAAACGCTTGGTTGTGGCCACCTGCCATCCAGGCATGGGACGCTACTTGTCCCGGGGCCTTCCAGCCCCCGTGAGGTGGTTGGAAGACTACTCCCCCAGGTTCAAGCTCCACCCCCTCCTGGTCCTGCCCCCAGCTCAAGCCCGCAGGCGAGCAGTGGAGCAGTCGGACCCGCTACACAGAGCTCCATGGGTAGTCCACAGCGCTCTGGCAAGCCCAATTCTGGCTCCGGATGCACGCATGGTAGCGGCCTTGTGTGATCCAGCCGTGGGACGCTACTCGTCCTGGGGCTTTCCAGCCCCCATGTGGGATGTGGGGGCTGGAAGACTCTTTGGTTTTCTTTTTGCACCTGCTTGTCCTTTCCTGTTTTGCGCCTGTCAGGGCCTGGGTGTCACCTTTCCACACAGGCAGTGGGAGATGAGTTGAGGCTCCTGGTGACTCTAGGCGCTGAATCTCACCCATGGCTATGGCCAAAGTCAGGGCGATTTTTATCCAGCGCCAGAGCAATTAAACATTAAAGATGAGAGATTTCTTATCTGTCCTGAAAAGTTTTATAATAACACATGTATTAGAAGTTATAAAATGCCTTTTATGACTTTATATGTAAACATAAAGAAGAAATGAATAGGGCATATGGAAAATGAATGATCTATTTAATTAATACTGTACAATTATTATAAAATGCCAGTTTTGGGCAGTATTAAGTGTTAGTTGTGAATCCCAAAATCTAAGTCTCAGTTGGTCACCAGAAAGGCAGATATGAGATACACAATAGACCACAAACATCAGTGATTGGTAGTTGTGTCAAGCATGTCTCCAATAGCAGTGTGAGTTCAACATGGTGAGCCAGCAATAGGTATATCCCTTGGAATTTTGTTGGAAACAAAGAATTGTATGGGAACTGGGAAGTGAACAGGTGCAAGATAATACAGGGTAAAGCTCACATGTTCTTATGAAAACTAGACAAAATTGTAAATTACAGACCTTGAAAAGCTGCATTCAGGTGCAATTTGTGTTTATTCAACATATTACTCTCTTTAGGAGCTACTAAAATATTTTTGCCTGTTTTAACTAAAACTCAAATACGTTCTACATGATTGTTTAATGACAAAAATGCAAATGAAATGTATTTGTATTCTGAGACTGTTGGATAGAACTCATATTTATTTTTCAAGAATTCCTTTCTTTGGTGCCTGGCACAGTGGCATGTCTGGCTGCTCCACTTCCCATTTTGCACCCTGTTTGTGGCCTGGGAAGAGTGGAAGAAAGCCCAAAGCCTTGGGACCCTGCACTCATGTAGAAGGCCTAGAAGAACTCCTGGCCCCTGATTTTGGATCAGCTCAACTCTGGTCACTAGGGGAGTGAGCCAGTGGATGGAGGATCTTTCTCTTTGTCTCTCCTTCCCTCTGTAAATCTGCCTTTCCAATAAAAATAGTTAAAATAAAATAGAATTCCTTTCTTTGAAAAATATAGTGCATAGTTGTGTGAGGAATTGTTATATGATAAAATAATCTTTTATTGTATGATTAGTATGTTTTTATGAAATTGCTTTAAAACTGAGCCACTATTTTATTTTTCTTGGCATATCGTATTTTTTATTAAACAATATGCATTTCAATTACATTTTCAATAAATTTTTCATTTTCTAATGCAATGCAAATGGATGACATTTATGTATAAAGAAGTGTAAGTTTTTTTCTTATATAATATATTCATTGATAGATTCAAATTCAGTGCAGATTTGTTCAAATTTCTAAGAAAAAAAACCTGTTTTTGCTTCCATTTGTTGTATCATCTTTATGATGATTTCCAAAACAAAGTTATGAAAATTTAAAAATGCATTCATTGAAAGTGTTTGCCACATTGGTGAATTCAGAGGCTGGAGTGCCTGCGTCACCTATCAGTGCCTGCGTTTTAGTCTAGTCCTGGTTTCAGTTGCCATTTCTGCTTCATACTGCATACTCTGGGAGGGAGCAAATAACAGCTCAGCTGCCTGAGAGACCTGGGTTGAGTTCCTGCTTGTTGCACGCATTTTGAAAATATACCAGTGGGTAAGGATTTTGGTTTTTGTGTATTTGTTTCTCTTCCAAGTTAATAAGTAAATAGAATTTAAAAAATAAAAGTACACATATTGGAATGTTCACAGTTTCTTGGAAAATAAAAGAACTGGTATAAAAACAGAAGAAAAATATTTGGCTGTCTCTCTGGGTCTCCCCATTTCCATAACTTATTGAACATAATAGCAATTGCCCTAGAAAAAATTAGTTAAATGAAATTTTTCATTTGTTTGAGTAACTGACTGGCATTGCATCAAATAAATTGGTCTGTGTTGTGCTCTACATTGAGATATCAAAAAAAAAATATCAGCAAGCTTTAGAAGCATCAATTTTTTTTTAAAGATTTATTTGTTTTTATTGGAAAGGCAGCTACACAAAGAGGAGGAGAGACAGAGAGGAAGACCTTCCATCCATTGATTCACTCCCCAAGTGACCTCAATGACCAGAGCTGAGCCAACCCAGGAGCCAGGAACTAGATATTAGAACCAGCAGCCATATGGAATCCGGGTGCATGCAATGCAAGGACTTTAGCCACTAGGCTACCATGTTGGGCCCTGGAAGCATCAAATGTTACAAGATCATGTTTTCTATGTTTTAAAATATTTATTTATTTAAAGTAGAAAAAATGTTCACATATATGGCAAACAGATTTAGGAGCTAGCTGATATATCCCACCATAGCTACCTCTAGGCCTCCTACGTGCAATCTCAACCCACCCTCTTTCACCCTTCCTTTTTTCTTTTTTCTTTCTTCTAATAGCTTATTTTTATTTTGTTTTAACACTCTATTTGATCAAGATATGAATATCTGGCCAGTAGAAAATAATATTGACAAAGAACCAAAAGCAAAACAAAACAAAGGCAAAACAGAGCAATACAAAAAGAAAAAAACCTACAATTTCCCACATATGTAAACAAAAGCGTAACAGAATAATTAAATCCCAGAATGTCACTCTCTCACCCATAAATTGCATTTTGTACTCTGTGTATTAATTATCACTGATAGGGAAAATATATGATATTTTTCTTTTGGAGACTGGCTTATTTCCCTAAGCATAATGGTCTTCATTTCTATACATTGAGTTGCAAAAGAAAAGATTTTATTCTTTTTATAACTGGACAATATTCTATAATGTATATAATTATACCATTTTTTAAAATCTGGTCATCTTTTGATTGGCATCTGGGTTGTTTCCATGTGTTAGCTATTGTGAATTGAAACATGAGGTACAAATAGCACTCTCAAATGCTGATTTTGTTTCATAAGGGTGAATTTCCAGGGAAAAAATGGCTTTGTCATATGGGAAATTAATTTTCAGATATCTGAGTCAAAAAGGACTTTTTGTATATGTATGTGTATGTGAATACAAACACGTCTGTCTATAGCACCTTGCTTATGTGAACATAGATGAGAAGGGTACTTTGCAGTGTCTTTCATTTCATTTTATTTCATTTCTGAATTTCACTTGACTCTTAGTTCGAGTGTTCAAGCATTACAAACAACTAAAAGGTAAAATCCATGTTTATATGAAAGGGCTAAGTAAGTTTTAGTTCAGAATTTCTTGTTTAAACTTAAAAATTCTGTGAAAACACTGTTGATGTTGGTTTTTGATAATGATCTTTTATAATACTTTTTCTTGGGAGTAAGAGAAGGAAGGAAGACAGTGGGAATATTATTTTGCTCTTAAAGTTGTATATAAGAAATACATGAAGTTTGTCCCTTTTTACAATTTTTTTAAGTTCTTATATAAGAAGACTAACCATCTTAAATACAGACCTTATAAATAATTAACCACAGGAAACTTATGTGAATTGGTTAAAGAGCAAAATGAAAATGACTTGTCTTAATTAGGATAAAAAGAAAAAGGGAAATAAATTAAGATTTAAATAATGATCACACTCCTTAAATCTTAGAAGTTTAATAACACTGATTTTGATCCTTAAAAATCAAATACTTTAAATCTGATCAGTATATAACCATATAACAAGGCCCGCTTACCACCTGCTACCAGTGTTACTTTGGACAAGCAAACTTACGTGACTCAATTTCAATTTTCTCTATGTGAATGGAAATAATTGCATTTCAATTTTAAATTGCATGATGATTAAACAGATTATAGCACAAGTAGATTTGTACCCAAGTAACTGAAAGCTAAAGTAGGCAAGGAAAGATAATACAAATGATTCTTCAAAGATTTATGGAAATGAAATTAAAAGAGGTTTTTAATGTAAAACATTTTTGGTGTATGTGAGATACTAGAATTGTTTTCTTGAATGGTATTTTCCACAATAATTAAATGCTCTCTTAAATGTGTAATGTTCTTTACTCAATAATGATTTGGCTGATTGAGGACTTTAACACTGTTTTTGTTTCAAAGACATTTATAGTCTGTTAGAAAAAATGTTAGTGAATTGTGGATAGGAGAAGTTAAGACATGGATTAGAATTTTAAGTGCAGGCAAAAATTTCTCTTTACAGATTCTTTGTGCAGTATTTGTAGGAGCATGTCATTAAGGCAATTGTAGGTCAGAGATTTAAAGACAAGCTATTACAGCAAAGGAGAAAAATGTTTCCTACCCATAGTCTTTTGCATCAGATAGCACTGGTTGGCCATTCTGACTATACCTAAAATGAAAAAGTCTTTGGCTATTTAAAATCCAATGACTTTCTTCTTTCAATCTTTGAGCCTAAACTTGTGTATTTTGAAGTTTAATTACTATTGTCAAACATATAAATTTACAGCTTTCTACAAAAGGAAAAGTGCAGAACATTAACTTTTTTTAAAAGATTTATTTATTTTTATTGCAAAGTCAGAGATATACAGAGAGGAAGAGAAACAGAGAGAAATATCTTTCGTCCGATGATTCACTCCCCAGGTGACCACAACAGCTGGTGCTGCACTGACCCAAAGCAGAAGCCAGGAACCTCCTCCAGGTCTCTCATGTGGGGGCAGGGTTCCAAGGCTTTGGGCTGTCTTATACTGCTTTCCTAGGCCACAAGCAGGGAGCTGCATGGGAAGTGGTGCTGCTGGGATTAGAACCAGTGCCCGTAAGGGATACCGGAGCGTTCAAGGCCACTGTGCTGCAGGGCCCAGATCATTAACTCTTAATGCTGCTGGAGAAATTTCATTTTTCCTCCTTACAGATAGTGAAAATAGATTAGCCACTAATGCTATGAAAAAGCACATATTTTCTTTTGAAAAATGATGTTCTAAATTTAAAGAAGCTGAAAAAGAATGAGAGAAGAGACTTCAGAGAGATGATAATATGGACAGTGTAATGAGAAACGAAACCAGGAAAACTGAAGCTAGGCTTAATTGGTCAGCTGTAGCCTAAGCATAAGAGAAGGAGAGAGGTCACTCAACAGCAAAGGCTTAAGAAAGAGCATCAGGTGACTGGTCGTATTACCCAAGCCCCAGGGAAACCTGAGCCCAGTGAGAGAGCAGCTACAATTCAGGAACTTCAGTGAACTTGGGGAGGGAGGAAGCAGGAGAAGGAATTGGATATCCAAAACATTTCATGATGCTGTAATGAGATCTCTGTGGTGGTGGGTTTGTTCTCCAAGGAATTCAAATTGAGTCCTGTCAATTGAAACATGTTGAATTATAGAGTAAAAAATGCCTGAATACTCTGTATGAAATACCTTTGTAACATCACATCTTTTCTATACAATTAGCATTTTTTAATATTTTATGTTTTGTTTTATGACTTGCTAGCCCACCAAAACAATGTACCTGAATTAGTAAGTTGATAGCAAAAGAATTAATGGTTTATATAAACCAATTTCATTTGACGACTCCACAGTTTCTTTGAAAAAAAAATTCTAAATGCAGCTGACCATGCAGAAGTTCTTGAAATGTAACTGGGCCATCCAATTGGGGAACTTATAGGCTTCCTGAAACATTTCATGAATTAACCTGCAATAAGTTAAAATAGGAATAAGAAACCTTTGGATCTTTTCCAAAGCTGTTCTGATTTTTGTGTCTTTGTACAATGAATGGTGCCACTTTAAGTTGCCTGTCACATTAAATTGTGGGATATTTGCCATTCTTCACAGCAAAACATTTCATATTCTTGGACATGCATATTTATGAGCCTTACATTAGTGAAAAGAAACAGTATTTGTAAATAGTCTAATATTGTTGAAGAAGGGAATGAATAGAACAACAGACATATGCAGCACTGAATTTTTCTTAGCAAACTGAAGCTATTATATTTTATTTTGATAGATGATACCAATGATGCATGAAAAATTTACAGGTGTGCAAGTGTGCAATTCCTCATTTCACTGTATTTCTGTTTCCATCATTTTCTGTTAAAGCGTCCACATGCTTTTAAACAAAGTTTAACATCATTCTTTTCTTCATCATTGTTTTTTGGAGATTGAATGATCAAAGACTAGATCTCCCCCAAATTCCCTTTCTTTCTACAGTGCCTCTCCTCTTCAATTTTACTGATGCATATAGCTCAGAAAAGCAGGAGACATTGTTCTTTCGCTAGACTGCCAAAAAATTGAAAGTGTGACCTAGTTTTAATATTAGATTCCATGTTTTTGGATTGGAATACCTATGGTGGCTTTTTAGATAAAAAGGAATACATATAATCACACATGTGTATGTATGTATATGTGTGTATATGCATGTATATATAGTACAAACACTCCCATATACATGTATGCATACATGTATACAAAGTGTAGTGCACTAGTGCTATTTGGTAATAAAGAATGTTATTTCCAGAAACTATAATTTACCAGTTAGTGGCAAAGGCATTTCACACGGTCTTGTAGGATAATCAATCTACAGAGGTAGAATATATAATACCTAGCTGTGTTTCAACATGATCTTGAGGTTGAAAGTTCATAGTTAATTGGCTTACAAAAACTTAAAGCTTCTACCAATTTTGTCTCTTGGCATCTTGAGCTATGGAACAGATCCCAGAGGCAGGAGGGTGGGATGGAAAGTATTGCTGCACTCTTAAATTTGTGCATATGAAGTGCATGAAATTTAGTCACCTTATATAAATACATTTTATAAAATTATCAAGGCAGACGAGCAGTGAGACAGGGTCTCTTTTAAAAAAAATATTTATTCGAAATGCAGAGTTAAGGGGACAGGGAGAGAGTAAGCCATCTGCTAGTTTACTCCCCAAATGACCACAAAGACCACAGCACACCAGGCTGAAGTGAAGGCCAGGAGTTTCATCTGAGACTCCCATATGGTACAGGGAACCAAATACTTGGGCTAGTCTCTGCTGATTTTACAGGTACATTAGCAGGAAGCAGGATGGCAAGTGGAACAGTTGAAACTTGAACTAGCTAACCTTATGCCACCCTGTTGGCTAAGAGGTCCCTTTTCGATTGTATTTATATCACATTGTCAGGTGGAACATACCTATTATTCTCACAAGTTACTTTCACAAACAAGGGTTGTGAATGATCTGTCCTTATAAATATATGTATCTTTATTTGTAAAAGCTTTGCTGGTATAAAGAATTCAAATATTTTAAATAAATGAAATGAAAATCATGTATATTTCTTTTTCTGCCCTATTTCACCAGAGGTGGTGGTGGGGGGGCTATTTGTACCAAAATGAACCTATCTTTTGTCTCCTTTTTTTTTTTTTTTTACTAATATCCCCTGAAAAAACTATCTGAAAGGCCTATAACAACATCCTATAATCCTATTATGATACAATTGTTATGGCTATGTTTTAAAATTTGCTTAGAGGAAGGGCCTGGCGTGGTGACTTAGTGGCCAAAGTCCAGACCTTGAATGTACCAGGATGCCATATGTGCGCTGGTTTATGTCCCAGCGGCCCTGCTTCACATCCAGCTCCCTGCTTGTGGCCTGTGAAAGCAATAGAGGATAGCGCAAAGCCTTGGGACCCTGCACCCATGTGGGAGATCCAGAAGTTCTTGGCTCCTGGTTTTGGATTGGCTCATCTCTGGCTGTTACAATCACTTGGGGAGTAAGTCATTGGACAGAAGATCTTCTTCTCTTTCTCTCCTGCTCTCTGTATATCTGACATTCCAATAAAAAGGATAAATTTAAAATAAAAAAAACTTAGGGTACAAATGCTTATTCTTAATGTAACTGATCATTTTCATGACTGTCAAATTTTCTTATTAAAATAGAAATGAGTATCTTATAAACCAACACGCAGTCCATGTAGCTTTTTGCAATGAAGCATGAACTCTTTTACTTTTCAGTTACATTCTACCTGAGATTAATGGGAATGAGAGTGAGAACATTATGATAGAGTATAGACTGTATCATATTAACCGTTGCTTGTTAGAATATATGTATATATTTATATGCACACAGTTCAGGGCAATTTGAAAAATAAAGTGAAATTTCTTAGCTAAATCACAGCATAAGAAAGAACTTCAACAACCATGTAATACAATCTTTTATAAATGTAAATATAGAGATATGGAGAAATATATTTATTAAAGGTTATACAAATAACTAATGGATGATCTGAGCACACTTTTTGCAGGTTATGTCCAATTAGATGCGATTGTCTGATGTTAGCTGATAACTTAAAAAATTTATTTATATTGGAAATCCAAATAAGATTAGTGGAGAGGACAGCCAGTGACAAAGATCTTTCATCTGCTGGTGCATTGCCCAAATGGTCACAACAGTAGGAGCAGAGTCAATTTGAAGCCAGGAGCAATGATCCAGGAGCTAGGAGCCAGAAGCCTCTTCTAGGTCTCCCACATGGGTGCAGAATCCCAAGGCTTTGGGCCATTCTCTGCTACTTTACCAGGCCACAGGCAGGGAGTTTGATGGGAAGTGGAGCAGCTGTGATACAAATTGAGCCCATGTGGGATCCTGGTGCATCCTAGGTGAGGATTTAGCCAATAAGCCATTGTGCAGGGCCCTACCTGATAACTTTTAAAACAAAACTTTGCAGCCATATTTCAAAGTGTGTTTTCTACATTGTTCTTTCTAAAGACGACTTCATAAATTTACTTTGCCTCTGTAACAGTTTCAAGACCATGAGAAATATCAGGCTTCTTCTACAATATATCTAAACCTTCTAATCCTATGCCCATTTATTAGTTTTATGATTTCAACAACTTACTTTTATTGCATTGTTAAAATGGTCTATAAACTTAGGCCACACATTACATTTCTTCATGAATTCATTGGCTTCAGTCTCCTTTAAAAGTCATTATTATCTTATATTTGCCAAGTTCCAAACTATGTTATTCTAGGAAATGTAATCTCATTTGCTATCTGTGCTGTTTTCGTCACAATTCCATGTGTTTCTAGCTCCAAACACTGTGTGAAAATCTGTTATTTATTGAAGCAGGATTTAGTAATTAAATAATATTAGGTGTTTTTACTGAGACCACAGGCTGGAAAACTTTCTAAGACTGCGTGAAAGGCCTCATAATACCCTGAAAAGATTTGTATTATCAAAGTTTTCCACCCAAACTGAATCCCTTTTTGGACTGAGTTTATTTTTATTAGCAACTCCAAGAATGAGGTTGGTAAACTATTATTTTACCTGGAGAAATTTTGGAATTTTGTTTCTCTCATAGTTAAGAGATCCACTCTGAAATGCCTGAGGAGTAAATGTTTTGGAGGACAATTGATTGGATATCATTTGTATGAGAATAATTGATTTATATACAAAACAAAGAGAGTGCCCCCCCCCCCAAGGAAACAGGAACTAATAGACCAAGGAAAGGAGACTCCCTCTTGCTGTTGAAATGTAAATTACTCAATCTCTCCTCCCTGAGGCCTAGGGACCCTCAGTCTGGAAAAGTCTGATGCTGTTAATAAACTTGACTATAGATCAATAGTCCGAGTGTATTATTCTCGGCTTGGTGCACCAAGTCCATTGCTTCTGGACAACGACTGTAAATGCATGTATATTTTATTATTATCAATTACAGACCTTTGCTTCCAGACCTGAATGTATTTTTGTGCCATTTCTAACAAATGATCCAGGCATAAAGATAATGAATAGTAAGGGGATGTAAATTCTATAAATATATATGTTATATCACATATACTATCACAACTGACATACTGCAGGCAGCTGTAGACTTCAAAGTGCTTTCTGGAAAGTTGCATTAAAGTGAAAATAGTTTGGTAGCAGTAGCTTTTGTTCTTGTCCATCTTAATTTAAAATTCTCAGTTTTGCATATTCAGTCCATATAACTTTCTTTTAATATTTTAAATTTTGGCATCAAGGTTAGATTGCTGCTTTAATTAATGAAAAGTGTTTTCCATTTAGTGAAACCTCTGCATATGTACCTTTGATGCAGAATCAATCTTCAGAAGGCATGTAAGAAATTTCTGCTTCCAATACTAATCCCAATTAACTCAACTATTTGATTTAATCTCCCCTAGGAAAAGGATTTGAATTGTCTTGACTTTCTTCAGAAACTGCTCTGTGTTTGTCCTTGGGCTCCAGCATTCATCATCTCAAAAAAATTCAAGATGGTCACAATCATGTCTAGAATCACAAGGAATATAAGGAACAGAAATCTGATTTATTTACTAAGAACCACAGCTGAGACATCTTTAATGCCAGTTTTCTTTCATATTGTCATGTATTCCATTTGTACATATACACAGAAAGTTCAAACGTATACTGGTATTATAACATTTTTACAGAGAAGAAAGTCATTCTAGAATCAAATCTGACAGCTGATCTATAATATTAATCTGCTGGAAGGTATGCCTATTTTGATGCAAAGCAATATCAGTGAAAACTACAGAATAAGGAAATCATAAGCCTCAAATGTAGGGATTCTTCAATTTATAAAAACATTAAAGTGTATGCTGAAGTGCTTTGAGGTGAGATGAAACGTGAGAAGTGCTAGAAACTGCATGTATGTAAAATGAATATGGCTCTTAGAGACATGAGTCTGCACAGAATAATGAGTCTGAGGGAAAGAGGTCATCCGAGATGGCTGATCTTTCCCATGAACCCAATTTCTCCTGAGATATGAGAGATGCAGAAACAAGAAAACCTGAGCATGAAGATGCTAGAGAGGGTGGAGTGGGAACTTAGTGATTTTAGAAAAATCTAGGAAATCAAGGATGTGAAAATAATGCAGTGTGCACATAGCCATCCATTTTAAACTTATTTTAATGAGGTCCTCCTAGTTCTAGACATTGTGTAGTACTGTGTCCTTCTCTAGAGTAGGAGGAACATGTCCCTTCTCCCAAAGAGTATGTAATGTAAAAAGAGTAATGGCTCGATAATAATAATCTGTGATAGAAAGGTGTGTTGTTTATAGTGATGATGAGGAGAGGTTAGTATTCCTGAGCATATCAAAGTAAGTCTCATGAAAGTTCTCATGTAGACAGTACAGGGGAATGGGAAGCTAGAGAATGATAAAAATTAATTACAGATGTTTTTTTCTCTTAAATATCTGTGACTGATATTTTGATGTAGCATGCTAAGCCACGGTTTGTGATGCTGGTATCTTTTACACTTTTAATCCAGCTCCCTGATAATGAGCCCTAGAAGAAAGGAGATGAGCCAAAGGCTTGGTCACTTGCCACCTACCTGGGAGACCAGGATGATGTTTCTAGCTACTGGTTTGGCATGGCCCAGATCTGGATATTGCAGCCATTTGGGGAATGAACCAGTAGATGGGAGACTGCCCCACACCCTACACCACTCCATTGTGTTCTCTTCTCTAACTCTGCCTTTGAATGAGTCAATAAGTCTTAAACTATCATCTTTATAAGCTCTCAAGGTTTTTTTTTTTTTCTTTTACATGATAAAATCAGAATGGATTGTGAAGTCAGATGAGACTGAATTGGAAACCAGAGTGATGATGATTTTAGTTATGATAATGCTATAGTTTGGATATAAGTGGGCAGAATCAACACAGGATGACAAAGTAGTGTTAATAGGACTTGCTGTTTGAACAAAAGTGAGAATAAAAAAGGTGATGTCACAAATATGATGAAACAAGTCCTTCATCCACCCAAAAGAAAAACAAACATAGACAACCATCTACAAGTCAAAGTAGCTGAGAGCAGGCATAAGGGCCCAGGAGGGAAATGTCAGTAATATAATTAAGGAAAATAATGGAGACTCTCCAAAGAAAGGATTGCAGTTGAGATTAACAAACCTGGGACACTTGGAGATGGCTAGGAATAAATAACGAATATAGGGAGTATTGGCATCAGCATGTAGTGGCTACTAATGTGGTCTGCAGGGGGAATGCGCTCTAGTAACAGCTTTTGTCACTGAGGTAACCAGCACCTGTTCCCAAAAGGAAATCCAGCTAGATCATGTTTCAGATCTCAGTTCTGTGGCTTCTTCACATATGCTATACATCAGATATTGATGCCATCAGCAGACCCATGAGCAAGACACAGTGCCAACAAACTGTAAGACCCATGTGAAGAGGAAAAGAGATAGAGAGGGTTTTAGTAGCAATTGTCTCTAAACTAACCAATGCCCACTGTCACTGCTGATTCCCAGTGGTTGCCTCTGAGTATCCCATCACCAATGCCACCCTCACTGGCCCCATGTCACTATTTAACACCCAGCAAGCAGTCACACATCTTCTGATAGGAAGAGGTCTTTCCACATTGACAACAGCCTGTAGTCCAGAATGAAAGGTTGCACATCAAATTCTCAGATGCAAATTTAAGGCAATAAAATATTGACTAAAGGAGAAAAAAAAATCATCAGAAGTTAATAAATTTCCAGTGGTTGTCCCCAAAGGAAAGGAGATAGATGAATGATCATGGCAGAGGAAAAAGAAGAGGAAGAACCATCAGAATGAAGCAAGTCCCTGATAACAATATTGAGTTCATTTTAATATGTGAAAGTATGCAATATTTTTCATTTTGTCATGGTGAACTAAGCACTATTTTAGGAGAAAGCAAAGAATTACTGATTCACACTAATAGAAATAAAGCACCTTCCACTGATTTCACAATTGGCAGTAGCCTGAACAACAGATATTTCAGTAAGTAATGCTGGGGGTGGGGTATGCTAAATGTCAGATTCCGTGTGATAAAGCAGAGTTCTTTGTTAAACTACAAGGCATACTTTGCTTCCTTATTTTCGGTTTTGGAGAGAGGATCATCAAAGGAATGTTGGGATCTACCCAATAATGTACCTATGCACAAGAAAATATTACTTTCACTGTGATTATACAATTACAGCTTATCCTGCTGGAAACTAGTGAGACAAATATTGTGAATTCAGCTGGTGCAAATCATATTAGTTGTTTTAAAATTAGATTTTGGGAAGAAAATATGCTGGTGAACCTAGTGGAATGTCTACCATGTAATTGCTCCTCAAAGTCTGAAATTTAAGTAAAGCTTCGGTGTTCATGTTTTACAAAGAAGATGTGAATGATAAAGAGACTTTTCCCCTATCAAAGATTATCCATTATTATGTTGAAAAAAATGTTGTACTTTCTTTTTATGCATTATCTGGCTTCTGTCCTGGGAGTAGAATCGAAGCCACAGATTTAGGTGAACAGTATTTGGAAATGGAGTGACTCTAAAAGGGAGAGTGGAAGTGGCCGCTGAAAGGGAAGGCAGTAAATGAAGGCCATCCTTTCAAACCACTTACCACAATGGACTTCTGCAATCCTTCAGAAAATTGATAGATGTGCAAAACATTTCCCTTCGATTTCAACCAGTCCATGGAGTCAGGGCACCGTTGGATGAGAAGTGCTAAGAAAGAGGGAGAGGAGTGCTCATTTCTTGATACACACAGGTTCAGGGGGAAAAAGATCAGATGGAGTTGTTAGCCCTCTTGAAAACTATAAGAGATATGGATGGGGTATGGGCAGCGTCTGTCACAAGTGCCTTTTAACTGTATCCTCTGCCTACCAGGGCTACTTCATCCCACTTTCCTGAAAATACGTGACATATTTGATGTAGACAGGGCTGAGGAGCAATGGAGATAAATGATAATGTACAGCTGCAGACAAACGTTTGACAAATTTGAAAAAATGTGCTCATGCTACTATGAGTTTGTTTTTTACTGTTTGGCAGTTAAAACTGAGTCTTATACCTAGGAGAGGTATAAGTACTCTGACAGACACAGTGTATAATTTAATGTGTCCTCGTTTTCCCTTTGGCTTTCTTCTTTTACTAGAGATCCCATTTACCTGAACCTTGGAAACCTAATACTCTTGTACTGCCCTCCAGTTTCCATAAAGTTTTCCCCACACATCTGATCGTGTCAAACATATTAGTGGTCTCAAATTATGTTGTTTCATGACTTCTTTTCTCCCATTCAATTGCCTATTCTATCATTGCCTCAGTTAAGAAACAGCATAATGACTCAATGATAAGCAAATACACACAGAAAGAAACGTATATTAAGCTCGATATCTACCAGTTAACTCAAAATATTTACTCTTTCAATTTTTAATGATACAGTTTGACAAACCAACAAAGGTAATATTTGAAAGGATTGACATTTTGGATTTGGCGACCTCAGGAAATATAAAATGCAGCTATAGTTAATGGATTCAAAGCTAATTGTATCTGTATTCATAGCTTCATCTTTGAAAATAGTATAGGCTATAATTTCAGGGCATAATGTACAGTCTCTGATTTCTCCTCAAAAAATCTATTAATATATTGTGTGTATGTATTATTATATTCTAGGTTGTGCCATGTTCCAATAGTACACTATTGTGAAATTAAGTTTACAAGTGTCAATTCTCATAGTTTCCTGTGAAGAATAACATTCTTGGTGTGTGTGTGGTAGTTAAAAGTATACATAACGGGCCCGGCGCGGTGGCGCAAGTGGTTAAGGTCCTCGCCTTGCACGCCCGGGATCCCATATGGGCGCCGGTTCTAATCACGGCAGCCCTGCTTCCCTTCCAGCTCCCTGCCTGTGGCCTGGGAAAGCAGTTGAGGACGGCCCAAAGCTTTGGGACCCTGCACCCGCGTGGGAGACCCGGAAGAGGCTCCTGGCTTCGGACCGGCATAGTATTGGCCCGTTGCGCTCACTTGGGGAGTGAATCATCGGATGGAAGATCTTCCTCTCTGTCTCTCCTCTCTGTATATCCGCCTTTCCAATGAAAAAATAATAAAAATAAATCTTAAAAAAAAAAGTGTACATAACATTGAGTAATTTAATCCTCAATTTTCCATTCTCGTTTGCAAAAGGGCAAAGCAATTTAGTTTGCTTTATCAGCTTAGAGAACTGTCAGTGAAGGATGGACATTGGAATTGATGGTGTTCAGAACCTCCCTAATAGCTCCTCTTTTCTTGTTCACCTATTATTTCTCTTACAGAGGGAGAATCTCAGACTTGCTTTGTAAAATTTTCTTATATAAACACATTCAAAATGGGTGAATTACTGAGAATTTTTAAAGCAATTGTGTTACACAATAAAAGTGGATATGTTTTGTTACACATTTATTAAAGTCCATGGAATGGATCACATTCAGAATTAATGGTAATGGCCTCAGTGTAGTAGTCTATTGGCTAGAGTCCTCACTTTGCACATGCCCAGATCCCATATGGGCTCCTGTTCTGCTCCCAGCAACCCTGCTTTCCATCCAGTTTCATGCTTGTGGCCTGGGAAAGCAGTTGAGGACAGCCCAAAGCCTTGGGACCCTCTACTGGCTTGGGAGACCCAGAAGAAGCTACTGGCTGCTAACTTTGGATTGGCTCACCTCTGGCTTTTGCAGCCACTTGATGAGTGAGATAATCAGATGGAAGAGCCTCCTCTCCGTCTCTCCTCCTCTCTGTATATCTGCCTTTCCAATAAAAATAAGTGAATCTTAAAAAAATTTAATGGTGATATGAATCAAAAACTTTAGTCAATAATTATCAGGATAGGTTTGCTACTTGTTAACAAAAATATTAATGCAAGATATTAAAATTTAGAAAACAATGAGGGAGCTGAGAAATTTTATCGGAGCTCTGTATATATTTCACTATTTTTTTCTATAAACCTAAAACTGCCTTCATAATGATTTTTATCTTTGAAATTTAAAGTACATCTGTATAACCTAAACTTTTCTCCCCACGTATTTACTGCTGTACAGAATTTCCAATTTACCACATTGCTATTAAATTTCAAATTCTGTGGAGAAAAGGAATATACCATTTAAGGGAAATTTCAAAAGAAAGACAAATTTAATGAAACATTAAGCTGGATTTGTAGCACCATTTCTGATCCTGTATAGAGAGGTCAAACTATACAAAATAAAGAAATTTTAAGCCAAAATAATTTTCCATCCATTTGGAAAAAATACAAGATGTCAGCAAATATCCCATCTCTTCCTGTAAAGCAAGAATAAACATTTTAGTTTTGTTGAATGTTTTTAGTTAATTCTCTCATTCTAAAAAAAACCAGTTTTCTTACCAATTAGAAATAATTTGAAGAGTTTAATACACTCGTATTTATTCTAATTAATAATGGTACAATATAGCAGCCTATGAGTCCGTCTCTAGAGGAAGCTTTGTAGACTTACAGAACATTTTACCAGTTATTGTCTCAGTAATATCCTGTGTGAGCATCACTGTATTTGTCTGCAAAATCAAGGAATGAATAGAGAATAATAATTACATACATTGTGATGATTAAATAATGTATGTTGCTCAATTTCAGACACACCATACATAAGCATAATCTTTACCTAAAGTAATTATTGTTTTATCATAATGTCCCATAGGAGTTTTGCTACACATGTTTGAAAGATACAGTACTTCTGCAAACACTTTACTGATTATTCATCTCTGTTCTACAAATGCTCAGTGTAAATAAAATCTGTCACCATTTCACAAGAGACTCAGATGAATTATTGGTGAAAACTAAATAGTACATCTTAAATTGGGGTTTAATTGTGATCAGAAACATTTATTTTATGCAGGCTCTTATTTACACAACTGTGAGCTAGCATTATCCAAATGGCGAGACACATGAAATGTGGGAAATCCACTCACCTATGAGAAACTAACTGGCTGGAAAATCATTCAATTATTGCTCTCAAAGTATGGAGATTCTGGTTCGAGTCCTGGCTACTCTTCTTTGGATTCATTGTATGGTAATGTAATCTTGGAACACCATAGAGTATGGTTCAAATAACTGGGCCCCTGCCACCCAGCTGGGAGATCCAAACTGAGTTTGAAGCACATGTCTTTGGCATGGCCCAGTTCTGGCCGTTTTGGGCATTTGGGGAATAAATCAATGGGTGGAAGATCTCTGTTCCTCTCTCTCTCTCTCTCTCTTTCTCTCTTTTTCTCTGCCTTTCAAATACAATGAAAATGAATTTAAAGATATATTGAAAACTTATTGTAGGCCAAGTATTGTTATAACTGTGAAATGTGGCAGCCGCAAGATATCCATAATCCTACTCTTATGAAATTTATAACCTGGAAACAGAGGGAACTAACAAAAAACAATTATAATTGGGCCCGGCGCGTGGCCTAGTGGCTAAAGTCCTTGCCTTGAACGGGCCAGGATCCCACATGAGTCCATATCTTGACTTCTATTGTTACTGCTCCAGTTACATGCAAACATATGCGTCTGATAGATACACTGTTCTTGTTTCCTTCACAAATATGAGTGGAATAGGTGGATCATGTGGTACACATGGTGGAACTAGATGCAGTGTTTTGGAAACTTCCACAACTACTATTAATTTGCATTCTTACCAACAGTTAATAAGAGTTCCCTTTAGCCCAGATCCTTCCACAGTTTTTTAATTATTTATAATAATTATTATAATAAGAATGAGATAAATATCTCATGAAAGTTTTGATTTCCATTTTTCTGGTGATCAGAAATTGTTATTTAATTTGATTTGGCCATTTGCATATCTTCTTTGAGTAACATATATTTAGATAATTTGTCTAGAATTTAACTGAATTGTTTTGGGTTAGATTTTTGAGTCTTTTTTAATGGTTACAAATTTTGGGCTTAATTTAGACAAAGAAGGAGAAAAAATTACATAAAGATGAATTTATTTTTCCCCATAATTTCAACTGTATCTTGTATTCCTCCAGAGACCAGTTTTCTTTCTGCTTTCCTAAAAATATAGCCATTGTATCTATTTTTAAGTCAATTTTGGCAAATTCTACATTCATAGGTTTAATCTGCCACTAATGATAATATTCAGCAAGTTAAAAAAAAGACAGTAAGACCACATTTGCTTTAGAGTATAAGCATGGGCTAAAAATTACAGTCATATCCCAAAGTGACCATTTTATTTCTACACCTTTTTGTGTGTTCTATATTAGCTGTTACATATCTGAAAAAAGTACAATATTTGTTTGAAACTGGCTTGCTTCACTAATCATCATGGTTTCCAATTACATCTATTTTGTGTAAAGACAAAATTTCATTCATTTTTTTGACTGAGTAATAATCCATGGTGTATATATATATGCCCATAAATGTGTGTATATAATGCATATGTATGTGTCTATATAGATATGTATATATATCTCATTTTCTTCATTCATTCATTAGTCAATGAGCATTTGAATTGATTCTGTATCTTGCTTCAATAAGCATGGGGTGCAAATAACTCACATATGCTGATTTCATCTCTTTTCATTTCTTTGGGTTGGATGGTAGATCTATTTTCAGTTCTCTGAGGAATCTCTACACTCTTCTCCATACTGGTTGTGCTAATGTACTTTCCTAGCAACAGTGGATTAGCATACCTTTTCCTCCTTGTCATCACCAGCATCTTTTTTTTTTTTTTTAAATTTTTGGATGACAGCTGTTCTAATTGGGATGCGGGAAACCTCATTAGTGTTTTAATTACATTTCCCTTATGATTAGTGATTCTCAGCATTTTTCATGTGTCTATTGGCCCTTTTTAATTCATCCTTTAAAAAGTCCCAATTTATGCCTTTTGCCCACTTTTTAACTGGGTTGTTTGTTTCAATGTTGTTGACTTTCATTAGCTACTTGAATATCCTGGATATTGATCATCGATTAGTTACATAATTTGTAAATGTTTTCTCCCATTCTAGTGGCTGCCTCTTTGTTGACAGTTTCCTTTGCAGTGTAACAGCTTCTTACCTGGATGTAATCTCACTTGTTTACTTTTTATTTAATTGCCGGTGCTTCTGGGATGTTTTCCAAGAACTCTTCGTCTATGCCTGTGTATTGCAGTTTTTCTTATATTGTTTCTAGTAATCTAATAGTGTGTCAGGATGAAGGTTTATATGCTTGATCCATTTTGAATTGATTTTTGTGCAGATGTAAGGGAAGGCTCTTGTTTCATACCTCTGCACATGTAGATCCAATTTCCCCAGCACCAGTTGTTGAAAACACTGCCCTTTTTCACTGAATTGATTTCAGTACACTTGTCAAAAATTAGTTCACTGTAGATTTGTGAGTTCATTTCTTGGATTTCAATCGTTTTCATTGATCTTCAGGTCTGTTTTTGTCCGAGTATTACGCTGTTTTGATGACAATTTCCCTCTAGTATATCCTGAAATCCTGTATTGTGATACTTTCAGCTTTGTTTTTATGTAAGATTGTTTTAACTTCTTGTATTTTCATATTAACTCTAGCATCATTTTTTCCTATGTCTGAGAAAAATTTCATAGGCATTTTGGTTGAGATTTCATTACTTTTATAATTGTACCAATCCAGGAGCATGAAAGTTTTTTCTGTTTTTGGTGTCTTCTGTTTCTTTAATTTTTTGTACTGAAGCCATCACTTACATCCTTGGTTAAATTTACTGCAATGTTTTAAAAACTTTTTTAGCTATTGTGAGTAGAATTGATCTTACAAGTTTGTTCTTAGCCATGTAGTTGTGTTTATAAAGGCTATTGCTTTGGAGCTGTTAATTTTATATCTTGCACCTTTACCAAGCTGTCCTATGAATTCCAATAGTCCCTTAGAATGTTTTGATTCCTCTTTATAGAAGATCATGTCATGTGCAAGCTAGAGTCATGTTACTTTTCCTTTTCCAGTTTATATCCCTTTGATTTATTTCCCTACCAAAAACAAGACAGTATCAAATAGCATTGATGAGCATTGATACCCTTGTCTAGTTCCAGATCTTAGTGGAAATGCTTCCAGCTTTTCTTCAATAAATATGATGCTGGCTATGGGATTGTCATATATGGCCTAGATTCTATTCAGAAATGTTCATTCTATACTCATTTTTCTTATATTTTTACATGAAACGCTGCTTTATTTAAGTAATTACTTTCTCTCCACATATGGAGATAATACTATGATTTTTATTCTTCAATTTGTTAATGTGATATATCACATTTATTGATTTTGCATATTAAACCATCCCTGCATATAAGAGTAAATCCCATTTGGTTAACGTGAATAATTTTTCTGATTTGTTGTTGGATTTGATTTCACTAGTATTATTTTTTTGAGGATTTTGGCATCTATGTTCATAGGGATATTAGTCTGCAGTGCCCTTTCTTGGTGTGTCCTTTTTTGATTTGTGGTTTTGGTCTCACAAAAGCTTTGGAGTTATTCCCTTCCTTTCATTGCTTTTGAATACTTTGAAAAGAATTGGAATTATTTCTTTTTTAAAAGGATAAAAAAAGGATAGAATTCAGCTGTGCTGCCATCATAACCTATTATACATTCAATAGTGTTATATTCCATCTCCATGTGTTTTCATTATTTCAGGAGTTTCTTAATTTATTTCTAGCATCATAATCATGGTGGTCAGAAAAGATACATGCTATGATTTCAGTTGTCTTAAATTTGCTGAAGTTTCCTTTATGGACTAGAATATTGAGTATCTTAGAGTTAAGTTCCATGCACTGATGAAAAGAATTTGTGTTCTGCAACTGTAGGTTAAAATGTTCTGTGGATAGAGGCTGGAATGATGACTCAATTGGCTAATCCTCCCACTTCAAGCACTGGGATTTCATATGGGCAGCAGTTTGTGTTCCAGCTGCTATACCTTCTATCCAATCCCCTGCTTGTGGCATGGGAAAGTAGTGGAGTATGGCTCAAAGTCTTACACCTCTGTAGGAGACCCAGAAGAGGCTCCTGGGTCCTGGCTTTAGATCAGCTTAGCTCTGGCCATTGTGGCCATTTGGGGAGTAACCAGCAGAGGTTACTCTAACCACACAACCTCTCTGTCTCTTCTCTCTGTGAAATCTGTCTTTCCAGTAAAAATGAATCAATTATACAAATTTTTTTAAAAAGGAAATGTCCTGTGGATATCAATTAACTGCATTTAGTCCATATTGTAGATTAGCTCTGGTGTTTCTTTCTTAATTTTTTTATTTAATTTGCCCATTGATGAAAGTGGGATGTTTAAATTTTCTCTTATTATTGATTGGAACCTATGTTTCCTTTCAGATCCATTAACACTTGTATTAAATAGTCAGCTGTCCTGTCATGCTTTTACTCTGCTCACATCTTTTGATGTTGATCCCTTAATCATTAGGTAATGTCCTTCTTTATCTCTTTTAATAGTTTTAATATTAAAATCTATTTTATCTGACATTATGAATGCTATACTTATTCATTCTTGTCTTACAGATGGTATGAAATATCTTTTTGATCCTTTCACTTTTAGTCCATGTATATTTTTGTTGATGACATGTGCTTCTTGTAGGCTACAAGTAGATGGATCTTATATTTCAATCCATTCAACCAGTCTGTATCTTTTTTTTTACTTTCATTGATTTTTATTGGAAAGGCAGATATACAGAGGAGGAGAGACAGAGAGGAAGATCTTCCATCTGATATCTCCACTCTGCAAGTAACCACAGTGGCTGGAACTGAGCTAGTCCAAAGCCAGGAGCTATGAGCTTCTTCCGGGTCTCCCACACAGGTTCGGGATCCCAAGGATTTGGGCTGTCCTGCACTGCTTTCCAAGGCCACAAGCAGGGAGCTAGATGGGAAGCAGAGCTGCCAGAATTAGAACCAGTGCCCATATGGGATCCAAGCATGTACAAGGTGAGGACTTTAGCTACAAGGTTAGCACACTGGGCCCAGTCTGTATTTTATTGGAAAAATTTAGGCAATTTATACTTAGGACTTTTGCAGAAAAATCCTAATGATAATAAAATAAATAATAAGTTAAATATTAACATAAGGACTTGAACCTACAATTTTCCTATAAAAATTCCTGTTATTTGTTTTGTATTTCCTTTTAATTTTTACTAATAGATTTTGTAACTTCTCATTCTTTTACTATGGCTCCTAATATTCTTTATTTTTGTATGTAGCCCATCCTTAGGCATCATTTGTAAAGTGAGATGAGTGGTGGAAAATTCCTCCAATTTGTAGTTGTTTCAGAAGGTTAATTTTTTTTTAAAGTAAGATGTATTTATTTTTATTGGAAATTCAGATATACAGAGAGTAAGAGAGACAGAGAGCCAATTTCACTCATGGAGAGAGCAGAGGCATTCCTAGTACCAGCTATCTGAATGCTCTGTCTTGACAGCTTATGCACCTGCGCCTGTAGTTGTGTGTGCACAGGACTCTGCTATGTACCACCTTGGGCAAATAAGGATTTATTAGCTTCTGATATCAGACATGCTGAATTCCCAGAGACCCAGCTATATACCACACCCTATTATACTGTCACAAAATTCCCAGTCGTTGTACATAAGACTCCCATAAAAACGTGGTACTGAGAATCCCCCTGAGCCATGGAGAGAGCAGAGGCATTCCTAGTACCAGCTATCTGAGTGCTCTGTCTTGGCAGCTTATGCACCTGAGCCTGTAGTTGTGTGTGCACACCTCTCTCCTGGATAGGAACTCAGCCCAATACCAGTACACTAGCCCAGACTCAAGGCCAGTGAGGAATACTGGTTTACAGTGAGAAGTGGGATTCTTGCCCCTGTTTTGGCTCCAGTTTCAACTCAGAGTCAGTATGATTTGCCAGATTCTACATCATGCAAAATCAACAATAGTACAGTCCTTTTCAGCTGAAGAGAACTAAAGCCACCACAACCTTTAGTGACTTCAAAATTGCCCTATCTCTCTGCTGCTTGGGGTGTTTCAGTGGGATATGGGGGATGGGATTTGCTCTTCTTCTCAGTGATCCATAAATTTATTCCCACAATTCTGGCTGCAGTTGAAAGTTGGACTGTGAAATGCTACATCTGGCAATAATATCACTAGTGACTGGGTGCGACCATCTGCTCTCACCTTGCTTACCAGAGCTATGGTGCCATCCAGTCCCTCGTGTAGTATTCCTACTCACTGTTGCAGAATTCCCCTGCCAACACTTCTCTACAGTGTATCTCCACTCTGTAGAATTTCCAATGTAAATACCAAAACTCTCCTCTGGGAATGACTGTCTCTGCTTTTCTTTCACTGGCTTTCCCTGATCAAAATCAGCGTGTCTTTCCCCTATTCGACCATCTTGGAATCAACCTTTTGAGATTCTTACACAGATGATTGTTTAAAAATGCTTCCTACCATTCTGTTGTTTGTCTCTTTGCAGTTTGTTGGCTTTGCTATGCAGAAGCTTCTAGTTTTGGTAGAATTCCATTTGTCTATTTTCATTTTCTCTTTCGCATGCTTCCCAAGTCTTATCTAAAAATACCCTTCTCTACTAACATCTGAAGTGCTTCCTCAAAAAAAAAAAAAAAGAATGAAGTCCTGGTATAAGGATATTTTTAAAATAAGTCTGTAAATATGCAGCAAAATGGGTAGAAAGAGTTAAATTAACTTGGCCAGAAATAACAAAAGCAACAACAAAAACCCAAGCACTCTGATTGTAGAAGTGAAAATAAAAGATTAATCTGATGTTCAAATAATGATCACAAGAAACTGGGAAAGATGGATTGATGAGTGATTGGGAAAACCTGGATAGAAAATATCAAAATGTGGTCAGAAGTAGTAAGTTCTAGAGTTCCACAACACAGGGACATGATACTTCACAATAATATATTAGATTCTGAATAAAAATCTGGAAAAGAGGAGATGTTATGAATATAACATGAAGAAAAGACAAGCAGTTACTTGGATTGATCAGTTTGGATTGTGTAAATATTGCAGTACAACTCATAAATATGCAGAAGTGTTACTTGTAAGTAAAAATTAAGATATATTTTATTTTTTTGGAAGGCAGAGTGATACAGAGACAGAGGGAGACACACACATATAATTTTTTTGCCTTCTGATTCACTTCAGAAATGATTATAATAGCTAGGGCTTTCCAGATAGAGCCAGAGTCAGACCTCCATCTAGCTCACCTATGTGGACGGCAGGGGTTCGTGTACTCAGGCCACCTTCTGCTCTCCGAGGAGCATCAGCAGGGAAGTAACTTGGAAGCAGCATCTTGGACTCAACATACAATTCTTTTAAATGTTCAAAATGTCAACTCTATGCTGGTTTCACTAGATGAGAAAATTTGCTGAAGAAAGTGTTTCTTATGGTCTTTACCTGGAGAACCATCAGCAGCTGTCATGGCTTTGCCCTTCGCTAAAAATCTCCACTTCAAAACTTTCCCTTTCCCTTGCATGCATTTTAAGAATAGATTTCCAAACTAAATGAATAAAAATGGCAAGCATTTTAGTGTGTCCCTAAATTGTGGTTCACAGAAATCACCACATATACCAAAGTTATAGAAGACAAAACATCCACTGATTAAATATTCAGAATATGTAATTGACCCAACCCATTTTGGAAGCAAAAATTGATGAAGAGTATCACTAAAATATAGATCCAGTGTCTTTGTAGAACTTAGAACAGCAAGTGTTGGAAATTATTTGGTGAATGGAGAGTAAATGGTAAAATCTAGCATGTTTGTATTTCACTGAATCCTTGACAGCTTCACTAGCCTGGAAATTTCTGAGCTTCCTGCAGGATTAGGTCACTTTTGCACTTCTCAACATCTTCTGCCAACTTCAAAATTATTGTTCTATTAAAGGCACTGTCTGTTGTTTGCTGTGTACTGGAACTCAGATCTCCCTTTGGAGAACTCTGATCTCATTCAGTGAAGCATAGCACTTAATTTCATTTGCAGAGGTTATGCTATCCAACTTCCCACAATTAAATGAGATCATTCTTAGCTTTCCCTGTGGGACTTACATTGTTTGTCCATATTTAATGTCCTCATATCTTAGTTTCACAGTCTAACATTTAATAGCAAATCAGTGATAGAATGGAACTGAGTATACTGAAAAATTTTTTTATTACATTACCATGACTGTTTAGAACCTTAGACCTTTTTCTAACTCAGAGTTACAAACTCATGCCTGCAGAGCTCAGGCTTTAAAAATATGAAGTGAAAATGCTATATAAAAAAAGAAAGCACATTGAGTCCTATGATGATCTAATGAAAAAGTTTCCTATTTCAAGAAGTAAATCAAGGAGTAAAAACTAGCATTAAAATAGAATATGGTACATAAATAATTCTGTTGATGCAGTTTTTCTGAATGCCTCACCAGTTCTTTGAGTTTGACTTTAGGAACATATGATATACAGTAAGAAACAACTAGTGAACAAAAGAATTTAAATATTGCCCAATTCATGATCCCTAGCCTAGTGCTATATCAATACAGTATCTGTGTTTGATATGAGTTGCACAGTTACAATTGTGGCATGCAAGGCAGAAGGAGAAATGCAGACTGGCATATGATATACAGACAACTAGCAGGACTTAGAAGGTAAGGAGTAATAGACAAAATGAACATTTAGTCAAAAGCTTATTATTTTAAGCATTGTAGTGGTAGAAGGTACGGTTTAGCTAACTTAACTAATGAGGACAGAAGTTTCAACTGTGAAAGAGCACAAAATTCCTATGGTTATTTTTTCTCTGTCTCAATTTTATATCTACAACCAGGATCAGACATTTTCAAGCAACCAAACTGGAAACCGACTTGGCAAAAGTGTACTTATTTATCTGCTGCATGGAATGTTGTGATTAATCTGGGTATAAAGTTTATTATGTTGGGCCCAGCGGCGTGGCCTAGTGGCTGGGGTCCTCACTTTGAATGCCCTGGGATCCCATATGGGTGCCAGTTCTAATCCTGGCAGCTCCACTTCCCATCCAGCTCCCTGCTTGTGACCTGGGAAAGCAGTCAAGGATGGCCCAAAAGCTTTAGGAACCTGCACCCATGCAGGAGACCTGGAGGAAGAAGTTCCTGGCTCCTGGCTTTGGATCGGCATAGCATCGGCCGTTGCACTCACTCGGGGAGTGAATCATCAGACAGAAGATCTTCCTCTCTGTCTCTTCTCCTCTCTGTATATCTGACTTTCCAATAAAAAAATAAATCTTAAAAAAAAATTTATCAGGCCCGGCGCGGTGGCGCAAGTGGTTGAAGGTCCTCGCCTTGCACGCCCGGGATCCCATATGGGCGCCGGTTCTAGTCCCGGCAGCCCCGCTTCCCTTCCAGCTCCCTGCTTGTGGCCTGGGAAAGCAGTCGAGGACGGCCCAAAGCTTTGGGAACCTGCACCCGCGTGGGAGACCCGGAAGAGGCTCCTGGCTTCGGATTGGCATAGTATCGGCCCGTTGCGCTCACTTGGGGAGTGAATCATCGGACGGAAGATCTTCCTCTCTGTCTCTCCTCTCTGTATATCCGCCTTTCCAATGAAAAAATAATAAAAAAAAAAAAATTTATCATGTTCAGTTTGCATAGTTTATCGTTAACATAATTTATTATTAACATAATTTATACAAAGCTTCTATTTTTTCCTAAGAACAAGAATAGTTAGCAAACTCAAGCATGCTAGATCATGTGAGGAAGATTAGTGGAAAAAATTAATGATCGTGGGTATCTAGCATATTTATGCTCAGAACATGGTTTTGTAAATGTTAGCTCTTCTGGCATGTGTTTTGCTAATTCCTAATCTTCAGTAAAAATGGGAAAATATAAATGAATAAGTTATTGCATGCAACTATATGATTGCTCCCAAGTTGTAGATTTCACAGCAATGTAAGAAATATCTTCAAATTGATTATTGAATTTTAAATATAAAGTCACCTTTTCTTTACTGCTTTAGAAATAAAGAAAACTCTCTTCCTTTGCTCATTGCAGCACTTGAGCTACTAAAAATATATAAAGCACTTTGGACAGGAGATTTTTGGTTGGAGTGTTCAGAGTTGTCATTTTTAACTCCAATAGTTGTTCAGAACAATTTGTTTTTACTTTTCCTGTAAAATCTTTTCCAATACATGAAAAAAAAATCAGATGAAATTTTTATAATTATAAAAAACATTCTTGTGGCAGTTTAATTATGTTTGAATACATTTAAAACTGGAAAATCTTAGTTGTTTTAGTGTGAATTTGAACAAAACAAGTGAAATTGTTCTTTACAATGCAGAATAGAAGGGGTGGTGTAAAACTAGGCATTGTCTAGGTAATTAAAGGAAGAGTAAATCAAGAGTAAATCAAGGAAGAGTTTCAAGTAAGTGGAATGCTTCACATGAAAGCAACAGCTAAGATGGACAGAATCAGGTGGAGCTGAAATTGTTAAGGTTGGTTTCAATGTCACTTATGGTTCAGAAGAGAAAAAGAGGCATGCAAGTTGATGTGTTCCAGAAGTAAACTGCCAGGGAAGTTACCTAATAGAATGTTAGAGCTTCTCATAGCACCGTATACTATGAATAAAGAAGAGCAATTTAACTGTATCTTATATCTACATTTTATTATTTGAGTATGAGCCCAAAACAAACTACATGTAGTTACAAAACTATGTAAAAGGCTGAAAAAAGTTGCATTTGAAGAAATTTCGTACAAGATATGTCACTAGAATTTGGGAGGTAACTTTAATGGTATTTGGATTCTTTGATACTTATATGGCTAAGATCATTTTCTAGGGCAACCCTGTTCTGTGATTTTGTTAGATTGATTCTTTATCTGCCAATCCAGATTATCTCTTGCTGTTTAAATGAGGAGGCAGCACACGGAGAACTCTCTTATCCAGTCTGGCACACACCCAAAGCAGTTTTCCTTTTATCCTCTCCTGAATGTATCCCTTGGTGAAAGTATTATCGTCTCTACTAAGAAGCTAATCAAATGCTAAATTACAAAGTTAATTGTCAGTGAATTTAAACCTACTATAAATTACTTACTTTTCAAATATTTAAGTTTAATGACTTCTTAATTATTAACATCAATACCAAGAACAAGAAACTAGATTTTTAATGGAGGGGAAGAAGTTTGGTTTAGTTTGAGAAACTCATCTCTCTTAGAAAGCCTAGAAGAAATTAGATCATTGACAAGCTGTAGATCATTTAAAATGTTTCTAAATGCTATTCCCATTAAGATTATTTTGTTTATTATGTATGCATATATTCAAAATGAATTAACAATGTCTGAAAGACCAGTTTTGCATTTTTTTTTCTGCAGTAGACCCATTACTGCCACAG
Organism: Ochotona curzoniae; assembly: GCF_017591425.1. NCBI lineage: Eukaryota > Metazoa > Chordata > Mammalia > Lagomorpha > Ochotonidae > Ochotona > Ochotona curzoniae. Next base: position 29,126,047 of record NW_024465369.1, read on the forward strand.
TACAGGACTACATCCATGAATATTTTCAAAACAAATAAATGTTTAATAGAATATATTTGTTTTAGGTCAGACCTATATATTTTTTCTAAGTAATCAATTGCCATGTTCTAGTATCTTTTTAACATGAATATTTGAAGACTTGATATGCAAAGTAATGCTGGATTTTGAGTACATTCTCTGATGTTACAGTATTTTTCAAATCATAAACATCATATTTGTTAGACACAAATACCTTTAGTTTTTGCGTAATGCTTGAGGAAAAGGTAGATTCTAATACATATTATGAATTCTTCAGTGCCTCCCACAGTAATAGGAAATATTGTTTACAGCTCCAAAGCAGTATATTTAGTCACAGATGATTATGGTGATTTATTTTCTCAGAGACTTATGTAACATCAAAAAAATCATCACAAAGCTAATAAATATTAACTAAATGCTAATAAATATTAACTATGTAGAAGGTGTCCTGGGGATACAAAATACCTTCAAGACATGTCCTGTAGGACTTTCAAAATTATGATTAGAAAACTAAGACATGTAAAAGATCTTCAAAAACATCATGAAAAATGCATCTTAAAAATCTGTGAATGAATTTCAAAAATTTTCATGCCAAAATAGCATTTTAATATACTTTTCATTATTTTGTTTCTCAATCTTTTAAATTTACATTGATACTGAAGATGTTCGCATGTATGTGAAATGACAAAGAGCCTATAGAAATAGAAATCTGATAGTAAAAACATGGCTTTTTAATTTAGATGGCTTTTCTGTACCTTTTAATATTTATGTAGAAAATATGTATATTGCAGGGTGGGTGTAGTATGGAATGGGCTGGGTCTCTGCCTCTGCTGAGCCACGTGTGAGCTGTATCTGGGTGTGGACCAGATTTGGGTGGGCTGTAGCAACTAATAGTAAGAACCAGAATGTGTGTGGGCCGATCAGGAAAGGCCACGGTTCCTGCTAGGACAGGAGGTGGACTAAGTAGGGCTGAGCCGTGGATCCACCACTGTGCACAAGATCTGGCATTGGGTGAGGTTCTGATGGAAGAGCTTGGAAAACTGTTGTGACACAGTCCCTGCAGGTGTGCACAAGAACCAAGACAGGGAGCAGCACAGATCAGACCACGTTTCAGTACTCACATGCTTATCTTTGATTCAGGTCTGGGGCAAGCCAGGCCAAGCCAGTTCATACCCTCTGCTGGCAGATCTGAGAACCAGAATGGTGTGAGGGATAAGCCAGATTGGGTCACAATACCAGACAGTTCGTATTAGGGCTAGGATTGGCTTGCTGCAGTAGCCCTCACCAGTGTGAGCTGGAACTGGAGGTGGGCCAGGCTACAGCACCCACTAGCAAATTCCAAGGTGAGGTAGGTCATGCCAGTCTGGGTCACAGTGCCCAATCAGCACATGATACCCAGGGAGGAGGAGGTGCAAACCTAATAGTAGATTTGCGGGGGACTCCCCTGCTGGGCCACTAATCCACTGGTGAGAGCTGGGATCTGGGACAGATCAAGCTGAGAAAAGCTACAACACTTATTGGGCTACATGTGAACTGACTTAGGGTGAAAGTCAGACTGGGCTGACTGTATCCACAGGTGTGTGCATAAGCCAGAGTGGGTGCAAGTTGGCTGGTCTTTGCTGGAGCATCAGCTGGTAGGTGTTGTTACTGGGAGCAAATTCTGTCAAGCTAAACTGCAGTACCACGTGGAGTGAAAGATCCAGGAGTGGGAGTGATCCAAGTAGGGAAGTGTGGGCACTTCTCTCTTGGGTTGCCACTCCCACTGGTGAGCATGAGAACCAGGACTGGGGGTGGGCATGGCTAGACAGAGAGTGGCACACAACAGCACAAGTATGGGCTTAATGGTGTGGCTGGTTGGGTTGAACTAGGCTCAAATGCCCACTGATGTGTATAAGAACTAAATGGGATATGGGACGGAGTAGACCGGTCTGCTGTACATATTGGCAATCATGGGAACCAGAGCAGGAAGCAGGTCTGGTGGGGGTTACTGCATGTAGCTACAACTAGGCTGCTGCTCCCAATGGTTTGTGTGAAGGCCAAGTGTGTGGTGGGCAGGATTGGGCTGAATTGCAAAACCCATTGATTTGTATAGGAGATGGGGCTGGAGACAGAAGTGACCCAACAATTGCAACTACCAGTTTGTGCGTAGGCTGATGTAGGTGATGGACAGAGCTGGATCCTGTACTAGCAATCACACACAAGAGTTAGGTCTGGGATCACGTCAGATGAAGTTTCTTTGGGGATTCCCCCAACTGAACCTCTGGACTCAGAACTCCAGCCATGGGGAGAGTTGAAAGTTCCATGGTCTGACTGTGGAGTGCATGTGCCAGAGCTGGGCCTCCTCAGTGACTTAGAGTTGTGGACAGCATAACCTGATGCACACGGAGGATATGGCGGTGCGTTGGAGTCTGCAGAGGATCCCTGTCACTACTACAGGAGATGGAGGAGAGAATAAATTGATCAACTACCCTAGCCAACTGTTGGTAGTTAATATCTGGACAAATGGAAACTCTAAGGTGGACTGTGAACAGTTTGATCATGCTAGGAGTAGCAAGGTCAACAGCAATTCAGAACTGTTGAACTATTAAATCCACTTGAGCGGGACCCTCGCATCATGCTACACATCGGGGACCCTGGCATGGCATTGGTGGCCATTCCCCATCTGAGAGTACAGAATTAATTGGGATGCTGGGTATGGTTCTTCCCCTGATCCTTCCCTTTCCCCCACATATAGGAAGGAAAAAAGAGAATGTGGAAACAATGATCTCACCCACTTTCCTCTAGCCCTTGACCCTTCCCATCCTAATCAACTATATAAAAATTATCAAAATAAAATTTAAAAAAGAGAAAATATGTGTATTGGTGGTACAGTGAGTTAAGCACTGAAAATAATGTCTGCATCCCAAATTCGAATGACAGGAATCCAGTTCTGACAGCTTTCTTCCAAGGGACACATTCACAGGCCAAAGGCCATGACTAAACTGCTTGGGTTATTGCCATCAAGTAAGAGAATTTATTTCGTAATACAAAGTTTGAATTTGAGAATTGTTCCTTGATTTCTCAATAGATACCTACATTTGCTAACATCTTTTAGGTACACACACACACACACACACACACACACACACACACACACAAGCTGTAGGATGCTGCATGGTGGCACAGTGGCTAAAGTCCTCACCTTGCATATGGCAGGATCCCATATAGGTGTTGGTTTGTGTCCTGGCTGCTATACATCCTATCAAGCACCCGTGTTAGAGACCTGGAAGAAGCTCCTGGCTCCTGGCTTGGATCGGCTCAGCTCTGGCCATTGCAGCCAGTTGGGGAGTGAAGCAGTGGATGGGAAGAGTCTTCCCTCTCTGTTTCTTTCTCTGTGTGAATCTGACCTTCCAATAAAAATAAATAAATCGTAAAAAAACGGCGGTAAATGAGGGCCTAGTGGTAAATGTTCTTGTCTTGAGTATATCTGGGATCCCATGCTGGCGCCATTTTGTGTCCTGTTGGCCTGCTTCCCATCCATCTCCCTGCTTGTTGCCTGGGAAAGCAGTCAAGGACGGCCCAATGCCTTGGGACCCTGCACCCACATAGGAGACCTGGAGGAGGTTCTTGGCTCCTGGCTTTGGCCATTGCAGTCATTTGGGGAGTGAGTCATCAGATGGAAGATCTTCCTCTGTGTCTCTCCTCCTTTCTGTATATTTGACTTTTCAGTAAAAATAAATAAATTTTTTTAAAAAAGGCTGTAGTCAGTAATAAATATCCTTAGTCTAGTCCAAGGTATCAGGGCTTTAAAAAAGATAACAATAATAATAATAATAATAATAAATATACACTTTGGGAAATGAGAACAGCTAAGCTAGATTTCAGTATGCCTGGGAAATAAGAGCACTGTGGGGAACTCAGCTCTGGAAGTCCATAGCCCTCTACTTTCATGGTCTGCCATTAAATCAGCTGGCAACTTCTTACTTCAAATTCTCCAAAGGGAATGTGGTTAATTCTGATTAGATTACAGATTGTTTCCTCTGAGACCAAATAGCTGCACTGACTCAATCATTCATGTCATGGGAAGGGAATGACGTTGCTAATTAATGATACACAAGAGGGAACAATATCTCTCATGAGTGATGCCAGTAAGTGTTCATTTATATGTAATATGTATAACAAAGAAGAAAGCATATAGATAATAATAAAAAGAAATGATCTTACTGTAGGAAAAAGTATATATGAGTAATTATTGTTTAGACTTCCTTGTATTCAACATCAGTGACTGGTGCAAAAACTGCACAATTATTTTTCAAAACTTGCTGGGCCCTTTTAGGGCACCTGCACATTCAATCAAGTATGAGATCCTAGCTCATTAACAAAATACAATATCAATATCAAAATCAACCTTCTATGAGTGAAACTTTCCCATTTTAAATTCTAAATCTTGGGTTTTATTTTTGCAACAATCTAGTGTCAACTAAGAAAGGAAAGAATAGATTAGCAATACAAAGGTAAATAACTTAATTTTTTTTTCTTTTTTTAACAAAATTGTGCATTTATTTGAAATTGAGTACTACAGAAAGGAAGGAAGACAGATCTTTCATCCATTGGCCCACTCCTCATATTACTGTAACAGCCTTTGCCTGGTCAGGTTGAAACCAGGACGAACAAGAACTTTATTTGGGTTTTCTACCTGGGGAGGCTGAGTCCAGCTATTTGAACCACCTCCATTGCTTTCCCCGAGACATTAGCACAGTGCTGAATTGCAGCAACCTGAACTTGAACTCGCACTTATACAGGATGCTGTTTTCTCAGGGAGCTGCAGTTTTAGCTCTCCACCATAACACTGGTCCCTCTGTTTTTAAATATTTATTAGTTTGAAAGTTAGCACATCTCTGGATTAAGTTTGCCAGTATATCTTGAAGATTTATGCATTTATGTTTGTTAAGAGATATAAGTCTGTAGTGTTCTTGTGCTGTGTCTTTGTTTGATTCTGGTTCATCACACAGAGGCTGGTCTCATATAAATTGTATGACTGAATTCTATCCTCTGTTCAACATTTTTGGAATAGTTTGAAAAGTATTGAATTTGGTTATTCTTTAAATGCTTTGTAGACTTCAGCAGTGAAACTATCGGGTCCTGAACTTTACCTTGGTGCGAAACTTGTAATTATGGCTTCATTCTTGTGGCTTGCTATGGTCTGTTAGCTTTTCGTATCCTCTTGACAATTTCAAATTTTATTTTTCTGATGTTTAATTGACTTTGATAAGTTTAAATTCTTACGAGAATTTTCAGAGGAAAATTGCATAAATATTGAGTTGGCATCAGTATGTTATTTCAGAACAGTAGATATTTCTCTCAAAATTTGAAACAAAATAACCAACAAAATGGCATTAAGCAACAATGCTTAGTAGGAATTAAATGCATGCATTTATAAGCTTAATACTTATAATACTGCTCAGCAAGATATATGAAGGCTGTAAAGGAACATTATGCTTGTAAAAACAAAGTGATTTTTGAGCTTATAAAAGTGAGAAAGATAAAATATCAGAACAATTTTCAAAGTTAAAATTTAATTGAATTTGTGAAGGCATACAGATTCTCACAGTGTTTGAATACAGGAGATCGAATCGTTTTGCTTGGCCTGAAGTCATAAGTATGAATCTTATGCATGTAGCATGCATTTAACCATGGCAGATAGAGCAGATGGTAGCTAAATGGAACATTTATCAGGCCTTTTGAAATCAAATTGCTGAATTTTTTTTCTGCCCCCTCTCATAAAGTATACCTATAGAGCTGTCTACCACAATTCTCCATCTCAATTTAAATATCAACACCTGTTGTACATTTGAATGCTAAAGGGACTGAGGGAGGGATCCTGATAATCCACCTACAGTAACATAATATAAAAACGCATCTTGTAGTTGATGATTTCTTGTAATACTTTCAGAAATGTCTAGAATGCAACTGGATGACGAGAATCCCATGTTTAGTTCATGAAGATGTTGGAGTGTTGTAATATAGCTTAGTGTTCCCAAAGGAAAGTGACCTTCCAATGGTTAATGGAATTATTTCAGGTGGACACAGGTGTCTTCTTAAAGAAGTTTCTAGTGGCTAATAATTTGATAATATGTATCCATGTGTAAAGATAATGTGAGATGTTAAACAAATAAAAATAAATGACTTCATAAAATAGTAAATGCATTTGTGTTGTCATCTATTTTTATGAGTCACTCACTATATTTCACCTGTCATTCTGAATCAAAATCCCCACAAATCCTGAAGTGTTCCAACATGCTTTCATTTCTCAAGAAGAGCAGTAGAAATATATACATTTTAGATAGAAGTTTTCCCAATTTTTCCCTCAATATGATTACAATTACTAAAACCACATACCCATACAGATTACTGAAAGCATGAGGAAAACTGAGTATGAGCAAAAAGAAAAAAAAAAGTAAGCACTCACACACGAGGAATATTTGAGAAAAACAAAAATGTAACCATAAACACAAGAATACAGAAAGCTACCAAAGGCTATCAAAGCCAACTTCTATAAAATAAAAATTCTAGAAATGAAGTTATAATGATGCAAAGTTAAATAAACACAGTAAAGTCTCAGGGATAATCCTACAATCTAATTGTTTAAAAGACCTGTATGCCATAGTGTAATGGATAATCAATCAAATGGGATTGTATAAACAAAAAAAAAAAGCTGAAAAGCAAATGGAGAAGGAAAAGAAGTAGGAAACACTGAAGAATAAATAAAATGTAAATAAACAATGCAAGACCCAAACTACTGGTACTTGGCATTAAATAAAAATGAAAAAAAGATGAACAGGTTGCTGATTCGAGCATTTTTGTCAGATTTATATAGTTAATGTAGTCATTAATGTTCAATAGCACTGATGCTCAGATATTAATTGCAGAACTTGTCACTATGTTTAGTTATCTGGCAAAGAAAATTTAAAAATGTGATGAAGCTAATGTTATTGACATTTGATTATCATTTTTGATTATGCTAACGTTTCAGTATAATCACAGGGCCTTAATCAGAGATATTCAGAAGAGCCAGAGAGAGATATAATGATAAAAACAATGAGAAAAAGAAAGAGATAAGTGGTTATTCTTGGCTTTGGAGTAGAGAATGGGGCAACAAAACAAAGGATATAGCTTTTTGTTCACTCTAATAGAAGTTAACATCTGGAATCATCTTTTCTTGCTTATTTTTATTTTATTAAACTATACAAATACCTTTCCACTGTAAGTCATATTGGAATAAAAGTTGGTCATCTAAATGGGCATTTTAAATATCTTTCACCTCACGCCTCAACTCTGAAAGACTGAGAAATTAAATGCTGCTTTGAGATTTCCTTGTTCCAGATCACTAATCCACCTTCAGTCAATTTCAAAACCAGGAAAATGAAGGATTGGTTTGGCCTAGACACTTATATGGTAATTTCCCAGATTAGCAAACCTGGGTTTGGTACACACCTCTTGCTTCTTACTTCCTGTTAATGTAGACCCTTAGAGGCAGTAGTGATAATCAAATAATTGAGTCCCTACCAGTCTGATGTGGGAGGCCAGGATCAAGTTCCTACATCCATATCTGGCCTCTACTCAGCACCAGCTGTTGAAGGCATCTGGGAACTCTTGCTTTCTTTGTTTCTCCCTCCTTCTCTCTCTTTCTATCTGCCTGCTAAATAAGGTAATAGATGATTGTAAATAAAATTTATTCAGAAATCTGTGAAATAACAAAAGTAGAAAAATAACAGTAACTTAAACCAACACTTCCTTCCTTTCTTTGCTAAACACCATGAAAGTAATGGATTTTTTTTTCTTTCTCTGTCTCTCTTTTTCCATGTATCACTTTCCATGATACAGTTTTGTAGTTATAAGGATTCCTCCTTCCCCATTCCCTCCTTTAATCTCATGTTTTCCCTTCTGCCATTTCTCCCATATTATCACAGTAGCACTGTCTTTTTAGTAACAGTTAAAAGTTTAACTTTCTTATTTTTCATGGCATTGTAGGTATGGGTGAAGGCCGATTTCACTTAGTGTATTGAATAGCAATTGGCTTAAGTCTATGAATGCTCATTCAACTGCAGAACTCAGCAAATTCACTTAAGAAACAGTGACTGAGTGAGCCTCTCAATTCTCAAGTTTCTTAAACTCAGCCCCATGTTACTCTCAGAAGTTTTGCTGTTTCTCCAGCCTGGGCGCTTTCTCAAGGATAGGCTCTTTGCACACTACTCAGTGTCATCTACCAGTTACCAGGGGTCTAACTGGAGTGAGATGACACTTCCCTGTGGTTTTTATTTGCATTTACTGGTGGGTAGCAATACTGAGCCTTTTTTCATGTGTTTGTTGGCCATTTCTGTTTCTCCTTTTATTTGGCTCCACCCCCTCCTTTTTTTTTTACTGAATTGTTTGTTGTGAATCCTTTGTGTTCTTTATGTAATTGGGGTATTAATTCTTTATCAGATTCATAGTTTGCAAACATTTTCTCCCATTCTATTCTTCATTTTGTCATGATAACCCCTGTTGTTGGGTTAAAGATTTGTGAGGAAAAAGCTGACAACATAAAAAAACTACAGTAATGCTGAAAATGGAATATTAAAAGAATAATGTTCTTGACAGAATTGATCATTAAGCAGGTATTTTTAGAAAACTGTTTAATTGTGGAAGACCAAATGAAACATGAGTTTATTTTTACATTTTATTTGGTCACAAATAAGGCCCACAGAAACTGAGAATTATGAAATTACTGTTCTAGTGGATAGATGAAGGTTACAAATGGATTTATCTGCATTCTGAAAACCCAGACAACAAACTATCTTAGAAAGAGAAAATATAGAGACAAGTGGAGATTAAACAGTTGGTATAGAAAGTGAGAGTACTTATATAATAATTTTGTATTTTATTTGGAGCAAAACGGCAGTCTAACAACTGTGGAATAAGGAGGGATTCTAGTTCCTTCATTTCTTCTTTCCAATACCTTACCTTCTTATCTCTTTTATTTGTTTTTCTGTTTTATCCTTTGTCTTTTGAGGAAAAAAAGTTGCATCTAAACTTCCCCCAGGCAGCATGTCACTATTGACTAAGGCATGCTGTTGCTGGTGAGGTTGATTGCAAATCTTCTGGCATCAACAGAAAATGGAGTAATGCCCCATTGACCATCATTTCTTCTACCAAAATTGCATTTTAGTTTTAATTGTGAAGCTGCCAGTTTTGAGTAAAGTGCAGAACAATTCACCATGTAGTTTAATGAATTTTTACATTCTTCTGCTTGAGCAAAAAAAGAACAGATGGGCATATATTCACGGATGCTTAATGAGTTGGCAAGTTACAACATAAAGTAAGTTAGTTAGAAGGAAGTAGCTAAAATGCTAACAAAGAAGAAAATATTCAAAAATACTACTTTGGAAAATATAACACTTGATTGGTAACTTTGGCTTTTTAATCCTTATATTTGGATAGTATTACTTTAAGTGTTGGATAATTTCTTTCTCTCTGAACTTCTGAAACATTGTGGCTTTTGGCCAAAATTATCAGTGTTCAGTGACACCCAAACTACAGCCCATCCTCTAATGTCTCCTATTACTTCCAAGAGGTACAATACAATAATGTCTAGAATGTTTACGATTATCTAATGTTATTGCTGACAAGCAAAGCCTCTGAGAAGGCCTATAGGTATTCCAATTGAAGTTTAAACTTTAAAGCAATTATCAAATGCAAGAATTATATATGAAAATGCCAAAGGCATACAAAGAAAACTGAGGGAGACTTTGAGGAGAACTTGAAAGTTATAGAGCCTCATCTCTATTAGTATTTTTAAAACAAATTTATTTAAGCAACAGGGAGGGAGACAGAAAAGGAAACAGACAGCTCTCTCCTTGTTCTTTCCCCAAGTGCCTGGGATGGCAGCACGAGGTTGAAATAGATGAGAATAAGGACCCAACACATCTCTTCCAGGTGAATGACAGAGACACGGCCAATTAAGTTATCGTCTCCTGCCTTCCCAGGTACACTCTAACAGGAAACAGAATCAGCAAGGCAGCTGGGACCTGAAACAGGCACTCCCATAAGATATAATTGGCATGTTCATGAATGCCCACTCCTACTTTTCAAGCTACATTTTCTCACATTAAACATGTATATGTTTATATGGATTCATAGGATTCATATTCACAGGACATACATATATGGATTGCAGAATTCATCTGTACATAAAAAAGAGGGGAGTAATATTTAATGGTTATTATACATGTTGAGCAAAGCATTGCAGTCTGAAGTAAAGCTATCCAATAGTGGGATTTTGCAGAGTATGCATATAAGGTATGCATATTAATAAGAATTAAAATTAGACATGTTGGGGAGGGGAGCTCTAGCCTGTTTGTAAAACTGTGCCAACTAGATCTGCCTTTACCAAGTACACTTATTTAATTAGAGCTGATTTCCATTGTGATTTTACAATTATGTCATTCATTTGAATATTCTATTTAAAAATGATCTTACCAAGAAATCATCTCAACTCTGTTTAGATTTTTAAACATTTATGAATTTATTTAAAGTTAATATAATATATAATTTACCATGACCCTATGTTCAGCTGCATTCTTTTGTCTATTATGTGCTTTTTTTATTACGATTGGAAATCATGTATTATCTCTGAAAAATCAGTGTTTTAATTCACAAAATAGGAAGAAAGTGTGTCTCCTTGAAACAAGTGTGATGAAAATCATCTTAGTCAGCATAACAAAATTACTGGGGAGGCAGCTCAAGCAGAAGACATTTATTTTCTCCTTTCTAGAGGCTGGAGGTACAGTGTCAGTCTGTCAGGTGCGAGGTGTAAGTATGGTTAGGCTCCAGTGAAGACTCTGTTGCTGACTTTCAGAATGCCACCTCATGCTGTGATCTCATGGTGTTTTCCCAGTGTGTGTATGTATACACATCTGGAATTTCTTTCTCCTGTTAGAAGAGCACACATTATTACTGGATTAGGACCTAATCATTAGCTCACTTATTCATCTTCTTAAAGGCTCCATCACCAAATATGTCCACAGTGGGGATTTGGTTTGCACCTACAGGTTATAAAGGGACACAGTGATGTCCAAAACAACCAGTGGAACAGAATCTCTGATGTGGAAGTTGGGGATGAAGTTAATATTCTATAATATACACAAGGATTTTCATGTAGTATGTTTGGTATAAAGGACAAAGGAAATGTTGGCTGTCTTTGTTTCACCTGTCTTAATATGGTGATTTCAAAAACTAAATAGGATTATGGTATCATAAAAGAGGCAAAAGTTCTGAAGATATGGATTTCGTGAAAAGGAAAATTACACTTGATAAGTTATATAGGCAAAGAAAATTTTACTAAAGACTACTGCTACAAGGGTGACAGATTGTGCTTACCTCTGCTGACACACAAATTGGGAGTGTTTAAGGCTCTATGATGCACTAGTTGAAAAAATGTTGGAGGACATTAAGGGGAGGTTGGTCAATGGGATCATGCCTTTGGCCTTGGGTGTTTATTAATTGATTCTTATGGAAATTAAATGCTTGCCCTCTCTAGGGACTGGCAGCAGAGCATCTCTTTCATGATGATTATATCTGAAAAATGTAGCTTCTAGTCCTAAAGAAAAATGTTCTTGGATTGTAAAACTGGCAAGATTAGGAAAGGATTTATATCAGAAAGGGAAAGAAGTATTTTACAATCATATATTTTCTAAATTAAATGCTCCTAGAAAAAGTGACAAGGGCCTACAGTCTGTAAAATATCATTCTAAAGCTTAGTCAAGCTGAAAGAAAGATAAAGGATAATTGTGGTTAATTTTACCACTAACTCTATTGCTGATTTGGGAATTTTTACTTTATTTTTAAGAATTATATTTATTTATTTATTTAGTAATTATTTGGAAAGATAGGGTTGCAGGGAGAGAAAGAGAGAACAACAGATCTTCCATCCTTTGTTTCCTGTATGGGCACAAAGGTCCCAGTGACTTGGGCCATCTTCTGCTTCTTTCCTGTAGAAATCAGCAAGAAGCAGGTTGAAGTGAAATAAGCAGAACATGAATCAACACTCATATAGGATGCCAGGATGGCGAGTAGCAACTTTACCTGCTATGCCATAATGCTGTCCCTTATTCATTCATTCATTCATTTATTAATTTAGAAAGGCATAGTGATTCTATGAAGTTGAACAGGCTGTTTTCTATCTTATTTCCATGCCTGTGTAGACTTTCTAATACAGTGCTTCTATTATAACTTCCAAGGATAATATTCTGTGTTTCAAAGACTACAGTTTAGTTACTGTGTATAATTATTACTTTTCTGCTTTTTATGATACCAAAATAATTTCAAATTGTTTGTAAATTCCCTCAGCTTTCCTGTAACTCTCAGGCTTTCCCAAGATACAGTCAATGCTTCTAGGATCTTGCTTCAGAAGAGTTTCACATCTATTTGATATTAGTTCTTAATTATATTCAATAACGCTCCTGACTTCTCAACCAATTTTACAGTTATCCAGATATCAACTCTGGTAAATATGTGGCATTAACAACAACAACAAAAATCCCCAAGATTTCCATAGGCTTGTTTCTTTAGGGAGTTGTATTAGCCACTTTAATCACTATATACACACAAAACCTCTGTGATACCATTTATTTATTTTTTAGATGTTTAAAAATACTCTTCTTCCATGTTACATTTAAAGGTATTGATTTTTGCCATGAGAAAAATGTTCAGGACTCTACGAAGAATACAAATGCTAACTAACTATGTATTAAGATTTCTATGTCAAATGAAAGAAGTATTTCAAGTATCTCTAAAGAAATATGGATTAGAAAAATGGACTAATTCTGACTGTGGGTGGTAGGCAGGTAACAGTGGTAAAAATTTGGAATATTGGGAGATTTGATGGTAACATGAAATTTGAGGAGGATTTTCCTGGATATAAAAAGATAATTTAGGGACCCCGTTAAAAAGTACTTCAAGCATCTAAATGAAGGCGGTGTACAAGGAGGATGTTACATATGACCAGGTTTAACTCAAAGCTGTATATGAAAGTTACAGATATATTTGGAGTTTAGTGCAAGAAATAATTGTTCAACTTAGAACTAATTCTGAAGCCCTAACACAGCATTTTCAGCCATGAATTATAAGCAGGGATTAATTCATCAAATTCTCTCATCAAACAGGAATATCCTAGAAGACAAAGACTGTTCAAAATTGAATTCATTATCTGATGACTTTTTCTAGCACTACCCAAAGTTCAGTCAAGTGACTGAATTAATAAAGTAAGTTTTTCATCATAGAATGTCAGCCAGCCTGTGGAACTAATTCATTGATCTATTGTGAAAGTCAAAGTATAAACAGTTGTGGAAACTGCATGATTTAGCACAAGCAAACAGAAAAAATAAGATGTCACAAAGACACAATTTGATAATGGGATCTGGATGTCAGGCTCATCTATATATGTGTAACAAGTCTTTAGGTGCTAATGAGGATACCAAAACCTCACAAACACTGCATGAACAGGTAATCAAGACCTATCAAATATGAATACTGACACTTGTCTTTGATAGATTGGCATGCTATTTCATTATGGGAATGGGAAATATCTTACATCCAATCAAGTTGAATAATCACTGCAAGTATGGTTCACTTTGGAATTGTATCACGCTAGAATGAGCCTTCTGTGATTTCTCAAACCTTTTGATGACAACTTCAAATTGGTCAAAACTGGTATATCAGATGAAAAGTGTTTCCTCTCCTTGTCTTGGAAAAAACTGTATGGCTGGCCTAATGTGCATCGTCCTTTCATTTATTGCTGTCTTCGTAGGCCTCTCTCTCTCCTTAAATTAGTTTTCAATGGAAGCAGTATTGTATCTCTGCTGTAAATTAGATACATTTGGAAATGGGAATATTGTTTCCAAATATTCTCTGTATCTGCTCTCTGGATTCCCTGCAATCCATTTTAAATCTAATATCATCATACTTCACATAAATTTAATGTTTTTGTTTTGCAAACTGACACATTTTTAATATCTTCTTATATTTTAACTTAATAGGATAAACTGTACATTTTTCTGGAAAAAATATAATTCTTTTCCTGATTTGAGCATGCTGCTTCCATTTTGTTATGTGTTCTGGATTTTCGGAGATGAAAAGAAATGTATGCAACATTTCTGTGACAAGCAACATTTGAGATCACAAGTAAAATGGATCCCTCATTGGGCAGAAATATGGACTCAAAGCATTGCTAACTTCATTTTCTTATTCCCCCATGCTGTCCTTGGCCTGAAATCGCAAAAGTTCAGGGCATAGTCCTGTTTCAGTGTTATCTGGTGGGTATAATTCGCCTGTCTTTTCTAATTGTGAATCTTTAGCTGTGCATCTGCACTTAATAGAAGTATGAATAGGAGAAAGTGGAGAGAGGTGGTAATTATAAAGGAATGTTACTGAGGGCAGCATGGTGGCTCAACAAGCTAATCCTGTGCCTACAGCACTGCAGCCCATCCCATATGGGCACAGGTTCTAGTCCTGGCTGCATCACTTTTGATCTGGCTCCGTGCTTACTGACAGGGAAAACAAGGGAGGATAGTTCAAATCTTTGGTCCACAGCACCCATGTGGAAGACCCAGAAGAAACTTCTAGCTTCAGATTAGCTCAGTTCCAGCTGTTGCAGCCATTTGAGGAGTGAGCCAATGAATTGAAGATCTGAGTTTCTCTCTCTCTTGCTCTCTGGAAATCTGCTTTTCAAATAAAAATAAATTAAAAAACATAATGGAATGATTTTTTTCAAAATGTTGCTAGTTCTACTTTGGTTTTCATAATAAATTACGATATTTTTCAAAAGAGTTAGAAAAACTCTGGCAAACTTGATCTTGCAAGGGTTCATTTTGTATCTAGTCACCTTACTTGTCCAATATTTCAATTAGCATCATTTTTAGACATATGAAGCATACTCATTTATAGGAGCATTTAAAAATATAATGCCACTTAGACTATGTTATCTCTTTGTATTCGGTAGAAATTGCTCTACATCCTGACCAAAGTCAAAATATATTTTGTCTATCAAATTTCCTGTGCCTACTATTCTTGTCATGCTGTCATAGAAGAAAGTTTAGTTGATTTGACAGAATTTATTTTCACAATGCCAAGCAGATTTTACTCAGTACCCGATGATTTTCTAGGTGCTTGCAAATTGATTTTTTGATGATATGGTTCAGTAAGTTTCCAACTAAGTAGTGATGGTGACAGGTGTGTAATTTCTACGTTATCTTTTCTTTCTTTTTATAAAATCTTCTGAGGGTGGGAAAAAAGAATCATAAGTGTTACATTTAGTTTTTCTAATATTGTAGAATTCTTAATTTTTTTAAAATAAAAAGATACTGTCTTTATTAATCTTCTTTAGACTTTGTCAAGCTCCCTCAAAATATGGTGTTATGAGTTCCATAATTTTCTTTATTGAACTTTTGGTTCTCCTATATAGAATCCATGGAATCTTTATATCACATCCAGTGTCTTTTCCAAATAGCATATTCTAGCTAATATATTATAGCTAATAGCTATCTTATTTGAAGTTTTCAAATAAGATACCTGCAATTTATAGCCTGAAGCCTAGTTAAACTCTAACTATGTTTTGTAATTCTTCAATGAAAATTCATTGGTTAAAAGGTGAGATTTAAGAATATCTTAAAATATCTAATATTTCTGATATTGAGTCCATTTATGCAAAATTAACCAATGTTATTCTTTTTCAGAAAAGGTTTATTGAAACTTAGAGTTATACACAGAGTGAAAGAGAGAGAGAGAGAGATCTTCCATGTGTTGATTCACTTCCCAGATGGCTGCAGTGGCCCAAGCAAGCCAGACAAAAGCCCAGGAGCTTCTTTTGCATCTTCCACGGTAGAGAGGGTTATATGGGGTGGTACAGGCAGGAAACCAATGTTATCAAAGTCCAATAGCAGGGAGCTGGGTCAGAAATGAAACAGCCCAGACAAACTGATGCTTCCATGGGATGCTGATGTTGCAGGAGGTGGCATTACCCACTGTTTTAAAATGTCAACCCCAGCAACATGATTCTGAGTAGTGCATTGATAAAACAACTATTTACTTTTAAAAAGTTAGGTTGGTGTTAACAGTTATTACAGATTAAATAAAAGTTAAATGTTTGAATAGATTTCATGACTACAGTCTATAAAGATACTTTCAATACTTGTTTGAAATAATAATAAGCATAAAATACATAGAAAAATTCTCTAAAATTGTGGCCCACTGTAGTTTGTAGAAGATGATAACTGATAATTCAAGTATTTTTCTGTTCTTACCACTACTCTAAGAAACTGTTAATAAAAAGCAATGCTCACTGAACACTTAACTCTATTCCAGCACCATGTTAAATTCTTTACAAATATAGCTTCCTTTACTTGTTCATCTCATAAGACGATTGTCGGGGGATACTCATTCCAATTAACAAGGAAGGAAACTAACATCTACTAATGCATGTGACATTATATGAGTATTGGTGTTTGGGGTGAAATTGAAGATATTTAGTCCAAATCTGGACTTTATGTTGTTACTCACTCTACTTTGACAAGTGGACAAAACCTCTCAAAGCCTTTTGGTATCTGTCCCTGCAAGTTCTTAAAATTTTATCTTTGCAACATTAACACTGAGATTAGAGTAAACTAGGATCATTGTTTTCCTACAGGCATATTCTGCATATGAGCCTGCCAAAGTGACAAAACACTAGCTTTCCCCAAAATAATAGTCATTGTTTGGTACCCAGCTTGTATGGGATAATCCATAAAGCATTTAACAAACATTATCTTTTGTTAAATACTAATTATTCACAACCTGCAGTTCCCTGTGGCATGCTTTGAATTGGGTCCTTCCTTTTATTCAGAGTTAGTTTTTGTTCTATAGAATTTGACAACAAAAGCTTCTCCCATCAACCTTTACCTGGCAAACTTGTAAACTGAGTACCCCACACAAGCAGGGTTATGGTCCAGGGCACACTTCTCTCTTCCATGACTTACTAAATAATGTAGCTCCAAGAGGTACCTTTGAGAGATTTGGTGTCTTGTAACTGCTATCTAGCGACGTATGTCCATAATGCCTTATGTTCATTAGTTAGATGAGATCAGTGAGTTAAGGAACTGTTAAATATGTGTTTTCCTTTTAATGGATACGTGACTGTGGCAGCAGAGTCATAGGACAGAAACTTGACAGAAAAAGACATGGCGGTAAGAGATGCTTCTTGCAAATATTCAGTTTCAAAGATTCTTTTAATAACTGTTAGCAAGATGTTTGAGTCAGTTAACTTAATAAATGTGAATGAGGAGATCAAAGGAAGAAAAAAAACAAATGCCTTATTCCTATCTTTTTGTTCATGTATATGAATTATGTATGTATCTTGTTAGTGGCAAATTAAGTAGTATATTAATGTTAAGTATATTTTCAGCAGGAAACTAATTGAAATCTTTTTTTTTAAATTTGGAATAGTCAGAGAAATTAATGAAATTGGCAACATGTAACATTAAAGCTGTAGTTAGACTGTTTTAACATTGAAAATGCCATTTCTTTGAAACTAACTCATTTTGTCACATTCTTATCCAGTGGATATTTAGCAACCATCTGCCAAAACTAATTAAAATTTCCCTCCCCTAAGAGATAAGCTTTTTCAACCAATACTTGCAATCATTGCCCTTAAAAGTTTTCTCTGAAAACACAAATTATTTCCTGATAATATTTACCAGATATAATAGATGCCTGACAACAAATGAAACTAAAACAGAAAAAATATATCACCTTAACATTAATATTACAAAGTCTATCTTCAATAGTTTTACCATTTTTGGAAAGTACTAGTTTACTTTTGCTTACTTAACTTACATAACTAAGGATTTCATTGGCAGTGTCTGGCTTAGTGACAACTTAAATTTAACAGTTCTTGGAAACCTTTTGTTTTGTAGTTTGAAACTGCAGCTTGCTAATGCTGATACATATCACAATCTTCTAATGTTCTGCCATCCTGTTGGGATTATTCAGTACTATTTGAAAGAAGGCTAGAATAATACTGCAAAATATTTTCCTTTTTCAGATTACACATGTAGTTACCAAAAATGAGAATCCCCATGGAAAAAGCTCTAATTTTATTTTATGCTGCTGATTTTTACTCCCAAATTGACAGAGCCTTCAATTTTAATTTCCAAAGAATTTCCTGATATTAGGTGATATATAAATATATAAATTGCTAAATTATATTTGGAAAAAAATGTAGTCCTTGTTAAATAATCCTAGGAAAAGCACTGATCTCTGAAATAGAATGTACATGAGGACAGTGAGTGAATGTTTAAAAAAGAGCAAGTAGAAATCCAATAGAAACAGTAAGAATGAAAAAGGGCAGTTGTTGCTCTTTCATGAAAATGAATTGATTTATGCCTGCAATGATTCCACAAAACAGCTCTGGCATGCAATCCAGACCTTCTGTGGCATGCTGTGTTTTCAGAATATCAAAGTAAACTTAAAATTATTGCATAGAGTGGAACAGGGTTAAGCAGCTCCTGACGACCTCCACCTGCCTGCCTCTGACATTCTTGCAAATTTCAGCAAAAAAGTGTGTTCACAGAAAATATGTCCAGAAGGCTTTTCAAGGGCCTGTAAGCTAAAAATTGTATTCTTACCTAAAGTAACTTTTCTCTGCTTCCTGATCTAAATTAGCATGATTTCAGAACAATAATATATCACTGATAGGCAGACTCTGGTACTTTTTTTCTTTGAAGTAATACATATAAATAAAATAATGTGTCAATAAAACTACCAGAGGATAACGGGAGTGATCACAAGCTTGTTTGTGAGAGTGGCAGCATTGTAATTTAAAACAGAGATGACTGCAGTAAGCTGACTCTTGGGTTCAGATTACTTTCAATGGCCACTCTCTGCTTAGTGAAAACTGAGAATGCTAGAATCTGATGCTATAAATATTAGAGTAATGTATGGTAAATTCAAAAAATACAAAAGAAATAAATCTATTTTTTTTTTGTTCCATGGAATGATACACTCATTTTAAACCAGTATTGCTAATGCAGTATTTACTGCTGTTTCAAAGTATAAAGAAAATAGCTGCTTCACATACCAACGCATCACATCCTTGATTTTCATTTTCTAAAGTAGTTGCAGTTCTTGAACTTGTTGGATGCACTTAGCAACCAGAAAATGCATCTCCTTCTGTGAAAGTCTTTGTATAATATAATACCATAACTCTGTTTCAATATTTCTTTGTCTTTATCATTTCAAACAGCTCTATAATTTCATTGTGTGACTAGGCCATAATATACGAATATATTTCCCAATCTTCAGAATTTTGGATTTTTTTAAGTGATCACAAAAATACTGAAAGGCATATTTGTATATAATAATGTTTTTTGAGAATTTTTCACTTTTGTCCTTTGCCATTTATCAGGATATTTAAAGCTTCTCACTTATTATGATTTTGCAGTAATCATGTATTCTTTAGATATCAAAATGGATTTCAAATTGATAGATAACTGTGCTGTAAACTCAGAACATTCTGAATAGAAAAGTACACCAAAGCATGTTCATGTTCTCCAATGCTACAAACAAGAGTTACGACTTACAACAAGTCATAGTAAATTGTCCATAGGAAACATTCTACAAAACCCTTTAAAAGTTTGACTTTATCCAATTTTGAGTGGAATGGGAATGTGGCAATTTTTCTTCTTTCTAAGAATTATTAAGATCTAATTTTCCTCTGAACATATTGGTATGTTTCATAACCACAAATTGTTGTGTCATTGTTTTATTCTTACTGTCTTAGGCAATGGGCCACAATCCTAACACTATTATAGCTAGAAATAAGCTCAGTGTTAAGTAGTAAGACAAGAGACAATTCTTAAAATTACAGCAATCACAAGAGATAAGAACACATTTGTAAGAATCTAGTCTTTAGTACACTGACAAATTAGTTTTGTTTTTCTTTTCCTTGCTTAAAGCTCTCTCTGCAGACTTGATGTTTTATCACACAAGATAGTAGGTGGCATGGTGACAGTATGAAATGTTTTGGGATTTATGAGTCGAAGGTTAACATGTGTATTTACTAAATTTCACCAGATTTTATCTCTGTAAGTACATGTAGGCTATTATTTTCTTTATTTTTTTGAAGTTTGGAATTCAGATCACCAACTGTAACAAATCACTATGTTTCTTAAAAGTATATTTAACTGGATCTGTTAGGAAAGTGACGTAGAAAATGGGGTATGAAATTTTGCAAACTAAGTCTAGAAACAGAAAAACCAGAGCGTAAACTAACAGCCAAATTGAATTTATTAGGGATAAATTCAAAAAGAGTAGCCCTCTGCCCTGGTGTAGATGGAGTGTAAGAGTCGCTGGTAGAGGATTCTTTGTTTTCTATCCCAAGAGAATAAGACCCAAACTTGTGTTCTTGCTCCCTTTAAGATCTCTCCTAATATCTTCTGAATCTGAACAAATTCCAGGAGACCTACTCTTACATATCTTAAATTTAGTATGAAATGCAGAAAAAATTAAATGATTTATAGTTTATACCCTTAGACTATTATTTCTGTTTAATAAATATATGTTATACCCACAAATTGCATCAACACTGAGAGAATAGGAATAAACTGAACAAAAACAAATATGTGGTTTCCCTTGTAGACTCTGCTAAATGTGAAATGGACATAAATAAAATAGCCATACAAAAGTCTAAACTCTAATTCTAACTATATAATGAAGGAACAGCATCTACAGTAAGTATTAAGCAATTCACTGAGACAGTCATGGCTTAAACTGAAAATAGCAGTGGTGGACAAATGCCAGGAAAACAGTAAGAGAAGGATGCTTAGGCAGAAGAAACAAAATCTGCAAAGTTTTTATGTTGGCAGGAAATCTAGAAAACTGAGAGACCAATTGAAGGATACAGAAGGATAGAAATGTTCCTGAACATTTCACACCTGAATGCATGGTTAGACTCTGCAATAAGCAGCGACTTTTTCAGGCAGACTCTGCAATAGGCAGCAGCTTACCTCTGAACATGTCAATACAAAGAAAACACAGGTATACCAAAACTTGCTTTCTTGGAGGTTCAAGGGGGATGGTGACAAAGGTGCTATAAACAATTGGAATTCTTTGCATTGCAGTCATGGGAATCACCTATTTATCTTATTTTGATAGATAGATAGATAGATAGATAGATAGATAGATAGATAGATAGATAGATAGATAGATAATGACTTTTGGACCATTACTTTAAAATGCACAGCTTTTTTTCTCTGTTCATACACACCCAGGCTGTAACTTAAAATATGCTGAATTTCAGAGAAGCCTTCTACTTTTATACATCAAGGTTGTGTCATAAAATGTGACATTTTATGGATGCCAGATAATTAATAAGAATATTTTAAAAATCTCATTTGTCAAAGATAATGAAAACCAAGCATGTCCTAACTGTGATTAAGTGAAACAAATCACCAGTTTTAGTGACAAGCATGCAGTAAAAAGGGAACTGAGGCTTGCCATCTAAATAATTAGTGATTTTTGTCTTCTTTCTTCTGTCACCATTGATCAAAATGACTTTGTTAAATACAGAAAGAGAGGGACAGGGAGAGAGAGAGATTTTGTATTCACTACTTTACTCACCAAGTCACCACAATGGTCAGAGCTGAGCTCATCTGAAGCCAGGAGTCAGATAATTCTACAAGGTTTCCTTTGTTAAGTGCAGGGGACCAAGCGTTTGAGCCATCCTCCACTACTTTCCAAGGCATATCAGCATGGATCTGTATTGAAAGTGGAGCATTTGTCCATATGAAAAGCTGACACTAAAGGCCTTGGTTTTACCCACATCACAGTCGTATCCCTGGTGGGCAGTTATGATAAAATACTTCCTGGTCAGATAGATTTAGAAAAACTAGGGTTCATTTTTTTTCTCAGCATTTAGTAGATGGTGCTTGTTATAAATCCCCCAAAGTGGGCTGTAAATTGAGTTAAAACATTTTATCCATATGATTTTTTCCCCAGTATTTTCTGAAGAGCATTGAACTAGACCAGTGTTCAATGGAAAAAATTTAGAGAAATGCTATCCGTTACAATCATTGTTGTGATTTCCTGGTGAGGAAGTATGGGAAGATTATCCTCAACCTCACATGGGACCACCTCACCCTATAATTGTGAATAAGAGGAGTAGTGACAGAGATCAACATTAACAATACTAAAAACATGTCAGCATGAACTATGATGGAATTGGAAAGTAGATACCTCTTATTGAGCAAGAATTTACAGCAGTCTAAGTTCAAAAAGAAAATAAAGCCCCCACAGCCCTAGAGAGTTAAACAGAAGTAGTACAAAGAATGAGCAATCATGATGATTAAAAAAAAAAAACCTACTTTTAGTAACTATCAGCTACAAAGAATGTCCATATGATGGCATAGGACTGAGAAAGAGCAATTTTAAGAAAATAAAAACTTGCAAAAGTATCAGACCTTCTTGTAGATTAATTCAGGCCACTGTCAGATAGAGGAGCTTGCTGATTTAGCCAGGCAATAACTAGACTGAAGTTTCTAGACAAGTAATAGACAGCTTCCAAAGTGCAGACATTCAGGTGATTAGAAAGTGATGAAATCTGTGAGTCTGAATGGCTTTTGAAGACAGAGGCCTCCAGAGCACAGAGGATATACAGGGACTTGAAATAACAGCAGAAGGTTTGCATTTATCTCCCAAACCTCAAGCAGGCTTCATGGAGGGTGCTCAAGGGTTTACAGAATTAGCAGCCACTTCCCTTGTAATCCTCCAGGTATCAGATAGGCATAAGGTTGGTTTCCATCTTGAGAGCTCCGTGGCTGAGGCCATGAAATCACAGAGAAACACTCTGCGCCTGTGACTGGGGAGCTCCACTGATTCATCTTATAATCTCAACTGCTGACATCCAGCCTTGGAGGAAATTTCAGGAGCCTCTTCCACAATGTCTCTCCAATACCCAACAATGAGAAAAGTAAACATTTTGCTCTTTTTAATGAAAGACTAATAGAGATTCAGTCAGCAGAGCTTGAAGAGTACATTTGGACCTGAAAGGCAATAAGTGGAGAGCTGATGAAGTTATGTGGCTTGCCATTCCCAGCGCAATCCAGTGCTTTACCACCCTGTCAGGACTCAGTGTGAGCACTGGTGCTACTGTCCGTGCTTCTCACCTTCTCCTACAAGTGAAATACAACTTTGAGAACTAACAAATCAGCTTTTATCTGCCAGAGTTTGAACAATTTATTTGGAAATAATTATAGATTCACAGGAAGTTATCAAGATGTAGAGAAAAATCTAGTTAATACTGATAATTATATATTCTGTTTTATAGTGCCTTATAAAAATAAGGAAATTGACTTTGGCACAATATGTGCATATGAATATAGTGCTATGCCATTTATAACAAATCCAGAATTTAGTCAAACGCTAACCAACATAGAGAAAAGATCTACAAAATATATAAATCTTTTTAATGCTACCTTTCTGTAGTCAAATCCACCCTGCCCCTACATACATAAACTCTATTTTGTTCTGCTCATAGTAAGTCTGGCATTTCAATAATTCTATTTTGTACAAATTGAATTGTATTATTAGCTACCGTTTTGAGATTAGCCTTTTCACTCGGCCTAATCCTCTCTCGTCTGTTGTTGGATAAGTTGTTTCTGTCCTATATTCTCTTAATTTATATATTTATACCTTTCCAATTTCATACGCTAATTATAATTTTAGTGCTTGAAGCTTACTAATTTGTTTCTTTTTAAATTTTATTTTTGTTCTCTCTTTAGTCCTTCTATTTTATTTTTTTCCATCATTTTTCACTCCTTCCTATTGGGTTTCTTTATTGTTTATTTTTTAAAAGAAAAAAAGATTTCTTTATTTTTTATTGGAAAGGCAGATATGCAGAGAGGAGGAGAGACAGAAAGGAATATCTTCTATCCAATGGTTCACTTCCCAAATGGCTGCAATGGCTGGAGCTGAGCCAATCCGAAGCCAGGAGCCAGCAGCTCTTCTGGGTCTCCCACGTGGGTGCAGGGTCCAAAGGTTTTGGGTCTTCCTCGACTGCTTTCCCAGGCCACAGGCAGGGAGCTGGGTGGGAAGCAGGGCCACCAGGATTAGAACCGGCATTCATATGGGATCCTGGGCGTGCAAGGCGAAGACTTTAACCACTACACTATCATGCTGGGCCCCTTTATTGTTTTAAGAAACACATCTTAGGATCCAGAAATGAGGTGTAAAAGGTAAAGCCACCATATGTGATGTTGGCCAAACATCTTAGTTCACGTCCCAGCTGCTCCACTTCCAATCCAGTTGCTAATTGTTTGTGAAAATCAACAAAAGAAGGTCCTAATGCTTGGGCCTTTGCCAGCTGTGGGGGCAACCTGGATGAAGTTCCTGGCATTGGCTTGGCTCAGTCTTGGTTGTTGTAGCCACTGGGGAGGATGAACCAGCAGATGGAAGACCACTCATCTGTCTTCCTTTGTAATTCTTTCAAATAAATAATTTTTAAAATGGCATTTTGATTTATTGATAGTTTTTTCTAACATACCTCATATTTTTTATTGGTTTTCTTGAAGTACCACATTGTATACACATGGCTTACAGTCTTAGTATCAAAATATTGACAGTTTCAATCACATGTAAAATAAGTGTAGAAGTCATAGAAGTCATGCTTTAATCATCAAGCAAATATACATAGTTCAGGAGGAAAAAGCACAGGATATTTATCTATGATCTTGTTCCTCTGTTCATTTATCCTTTCTGGTAATCCAGGACTTTTTAATTAATTTTTTTTACTTAAAAATTTCATTTTTTTTCTTGGCAATTCTGTTAGGATAGATTTGCTTGCAGCAATTGCTTAGTTTTTCTTTGAGAATGCTTTCATATTTCCTTCATTTTGGAAAGATTATTTTATTGGACATAGAATTTGGGATTGGTAGCTATTTGTTTGAATATTTGAAAAATATCATGCCACTTTTTGCAGCTTGCATGTTGTTTGCTGAGAAATCTGCTGTCACATTATTTATCCTTTGTATGGCAAGCTGCTATCTCTTGCTTATTGTTTTCAAGACATTTTTATTTCAGGTTTGTTTGTTTGGTTTTTTTTTTTTGATACCTTGATATGAGTGTTTGGGGAAGTTATAAGAGTCTTGTATAAGGAGTTTTATGTCAGTTGTCAAGTTTGGGAAAATTGTAGACATGATTTCAATGGTTGATGACAACAGTTCTAGCTACCAACTCCAAGTCCTCTGATATACAATGGAAAAAGAAAAATGTTTCATTGCCTCTGGGTGGTCCTTGTGTGGCCTTCACTGATATCCTTGATAGGCTTTGTTCCCATCAAATAGAAAACAAAAAACAAAACCCACTTCACCCTTAGTCATCCATGACACTATGGCAATAATAGAGAGGGGTGCAACAAAGGGAAAAACTTGGAAATTTGGGCTCAGCACTTGGGCTTTGCTTATGAAAGGCCTTTACTTTGATTTCTGCATGACATTTACTTGAGTGTAAAAGACAGGATTTAAATATTTGACTTTCTAGGTTGTACTTTTGAGCTTCTTCACTTCTCGAAAATAGGGTTTTCTTGAGGAATGCTCTTTGCTTGTTCCTAATGGAGTTTCTAGACTTCTGAGTCTTTTAGCCACTAGTTCTGGATATATGAAGTAGAAAAGAAAATTCAGAATTCACTACCAGCTTTTTCCTTAGGTTCCAAGGTCATCAGGCAAGTTGCCTTTGCTGTAGCTATTAAAATATTCTTGTATCTAAGAGGAATTCAGGGAAGTAAGTATTCCATCATTGCAAGGTAGATGTTTCAAGTCAGTCTTAATTATTAGGATCTCATTTTAAAATATTTATTTATTTATTTATTTTTAAAAGATTTATTTATTTTTATTGGAAAGCCAGATATACAGAGAGGAGGAGAGACAGAGAGGAAGATCTTCGGTCTGATGGTTCACTCCCCAAGTGACCGCAACGGCTGGAGCTGAGCTAGTCCGAAGCCAGGAACCCAGATCCTCTTCCACGTCTCCCACACAGGTGCAGGGTCCCAAGGCATTGGGCTGTCCTTGACTGCTTTCCCAGGCCACAAGCAGGGAGCTGGATGGGAAGTGGGGCTGCCCAGATTAGAACCGGCATCCATATGGGATCCTGGGCGTGCAAGGCAAGGACTTTATCCACTAGTTATCTTGCCGGGCCCAGGATCTCATTATTTATAACAGTTTTTAAATATCTGCTTGCTATTCGAAACTATTCAAGGTTGGCTTAGAAATGATTCTTTCATTAAATAACCTCATGAGTTCGGCACAATCAGCTGTGAGAGTGTCAACTATCTCCAAGTTAATAAGAACTTTACAGTAGTCCATTTACACATGGGATAATACATATTAACAGCATAAATTGGTTAACTTCTCAGCATATGCTGATCAGTTACCCAAAGAGACATTCAAGTCTTATTTGTTACTGCTATTTTACTGAGACTTTCCATAGCAAATTAGTTATCCAAACATTTTTAGATTTATTTTATTTTTATTGGAAAGTCAGATATACAGAGAGGAGGAGAGACAGAGAGGAAGAGCTTCCATCTGATGATGCATTCCCTAAGCAGCCGCAATGGCTGCAGCTGAGCTGATCCAAAGCCAGGAGCCAGGAGCCTCTTCTGGGTCTTCCATACAGCCATCCTAGACTGTTTTCCCAGACCAAAGCAGGGAGCTGATGGGATTAGAACCGGCACCCATATGGGATCCTGGCATGTGAAAGGCAAGCACGTTAGCTGTTAGGCCACTATGCCCAGCCCCCAAACTTTTTAATAGTATTATGAAAACCAATTTTTCCAGTCTCTTCATGCAATGCATTTGCATCATAAACTACCCTCTTTCTCCTGAGCACTTACATCTGGAAGGCTCATGTGTAGCATAAATATGTGAGTAATTAAAATGATGTTGGTTTAGCCAGAGATGAAACTAGGAGTTGAATTAATAGTCATTGGGGATCTATTGCATGGTAGAATTTTTATATGCACTGCATAATTTATTTCTCAAAATAAAGGTTTTTTTTTTTTTTTTTTTTTTAACCAATGAAGCTGTTTCAAGGTCAAATTTAGAAAAAACTCAGTCTGGAATTTAACTCCTGCTGTAACAATAGAGCTATCCATCAATTCTGTGAGTTGTTAGAGTACCACCACTCAATGAAGAAGGTAGCAAACCTTTCTGTTTTTTCTTAGTTTATTTCTTTTTTCTTTCCTTTTTTTTTCTTTTTTAAGGTAAGGAGGTTGGATGGAAAATATCACCAGATATTTTTATGATGAAAGAATGTATTATGTCATGAAAGCAAAAGCTTTTTCTGCATATGATTATTAATCTCATATATGCACATTTCCATAATGTGATTGAAAGGTGACTTCCTAAAATATTTTCAAGCCTTAATCTTAGCAATGTATTTACCATATTCATGGATACTTTTCCAGGAAACTTCATGATTCCTTACAAGCATAATTTATTTTATAAAATCCTAAACTTGCAGTGATGGTGAATCTCATCATTAGAACAGAGAATAGCTGTTTCTGTGGAAAATGTCATGCTCACATGTAACAATGCTTGCTGTCCATGATTGGTGTATGTGTTTCTAAGAGTATGTTTTGCTATTTGGTTTTTTTTTTCTACTCACCCACCATAAACTTCTAATCATTTTCACAGTAGGATAAGTATTAAGCAATTAAATATAAAGAGACATTACACTGTGATTGTTAAGACAGCAAATTCCAGGGTTACACAGGTATTTTTCAAATACAGGTTTTGTCACTCAGAACCCTGGGCAAATTACTGATCAGTTTCCTTACAAGCCATATGGTAATAAATGTAACAGCTAATTCATTGTGATAGTGTTGGGGTGAAATAAGCATGCATTTATCTTCAAAGAGTTTTTGTTATAACAAAACATAATAACTGTTAAGTATTAGTCTATTACTTCTAAAGAAAGGCATTTATAGAAATCAGTTCATTCTAAAGGAAGTGTTAAACTGCTGCAGGCAAGCAGTGAACCCCTTTGCTCTTATGTTACATTTGTTAAATTGTCCTGTTCTCAATTAACATTTCATTTTACACTATAAATAATTGCTGACTGATTTCACATAGAAAAAAAAGGAAGAAAGTCATGTTGGTAGTTTTTATCTCTTTATATTCAAATAGCCTTAACTTTACACACCAGCCCTCTCTACACTCTACCTAGTTCTAATATAAGTGGTGTAATATCAAGGCTGTCATATCAAGGCAAGAGGCAGAAATTAATGTGGCATGTTGAACACAAACCCCTAGAGCTGAGGCTCCTAAGTCATCCACTACAAAAGTATTTGCGACATCTGAGCACAGTTTGATGAAGGGATTTCTGATTTTGCAGGAACACCTGGAGCCAACTGTGTTGCCTATACAGAAGGGATCTTTGAACCTCCTGAGGCAGAAATGGGAATCCAGTGATTACCAGAGAAGTGGATGTTGTCCAGGGGGCAGTCGTTGTCAGCTCTACAAGCCTCGGGAAAACAAGTTGATTGAGCACAAGGTAGAGGCAACATCAGTAACTGAAATTCCAGAGTCCCCAAGCCCACCACCCTGCAGTCCAAGGGAAGAGAAACCTGGCATGGAGCCTGAATTAAAGGATCATGAGGACAATGATGACAACCCTAGAGGTTGTGGGCAGCCTGGAGTGCTGAAGGAAGACTCCTTGATTGGTCGACGCAGGATTGAGCGCTTCTCTATTGCCCTGGATGAGCTCAGAAGTGTGTTTGAGACTCCTAAGAATAGCAACAGACCAGCTGAGTATGGCCAAAAGGTAAGGAGCCATCAATTGGGTGAATGAGTTTACAGTTGTTTAGATAGTGGTTTACTTTACCTGCTGCTAATTTCTAAACATATCATGTTCCTTTTCTCCTCCCTGGATTCTAGATAGATTTCCTAAAGCAATCATAAAGCACAGTTTGAAATTTGGACTCCTCTATTACTGGCTTTCTCTATAATTTGCTCCAATGGGAACTTGTCCTCCATCCAGTCCTATAAAAACAATCCTGATATGTGTTCTGATGTTGATTTTTTTATTGTACATGCTTTATTTTCATAATTAAATTGTAAGTTCCTTAGAGTAAGAAAGCTTCTCCTCTCACTTTCTACATCATACTTCAGCTTCTGATAGAGGCCTGCATTTTTTTCTAATTTGCAAACTCAGAAGGTATCAAAGAAATATATTTGGGTAATCTTTAATGGAATGCATCAGTAATGAAGACTACATAGAAAAATAGAGACTTTGAGACCACAGTAATCTACATTTAACCCTAACACCTATCACATCTCAGGCTGAGCAACATTTTATCTTGCAAATATAAGCTCTCAATCATAGGTTTTGCAGGTATCTTTTGAAAGTTGTAAATAGTATATTTAAATTACTAAATATATAGTCAAGATGATTTTTGTGGCAGATGATCATGCATCAGTGATCAAAATAAATATAATGTCATGTATTGAGTATGTTAATCAGATAAAGGGTAAATTTAATGAAATGCAGAAAAAAGAAAAAGCAACATGGTTAGCTAAAATCACATTTATACTTCTGTGCTGAGTTAAAAGTAACTGCTCATTCAACTAGAATTACTTTATTATATTGATTACTTAACTAATTATCCCTGTTTTTCCATGAAAAAGAACACTTAATACTTTGCTTCTTTCTAACGTATTTTCAGTTATCAGGAAAGCTGATAGTACACTTGCTAATGACTAATCAACCTCCATAAAAGGCATTATAACTATAGGTCAGTATAAAATTAAATTATGTTGCTAATACTGCTCCCATTTTCCCTACTGAGACATGTGTAACAGTTTGTCTGCCCTTCCTGAACATGAAACTAAACCAACATTTGACTTATGAAAGCATGGATATATAGTTATATTTATTATAATTCTACTGAAATGAGAAGAACTCTTAAGCTACATAATTCCTAATCTGCAAGACACTATTGTTTTCATTCGATAGATGCAATCTTTTTGCTTGTAGGTTTATAATATCCTTTGACTAGATGAATAGAAATTTGAAGATACTCCACTCAGATATCAAAATAACATTTATTTTTATCATTATAAATTAAGAAAAGTGAAATAACAGAAAATAGTTTCCATTCAGTTTCTGTTGACTTTTCTTTTTTTAAGATTTACTTATTTTTAATGGAAAGGCAGATATACAAAGAGGACAAGAGAGAGAAAGATCCTCTGTCTAATGGCTCACTCCCCAAGTGACCAAAATGGCCAGTGCTATGCCAATCCAAAACCAGGAGCCAGGAACTTCTTCCAGGTCTCCTATGCAGATGCAGTGTCCCAAGGCTTTGGGCCATCCTTTACTGCTTTCCTAGAACACAAGCAGGGAGCTGGATAGGAAGTGGAGCTGCTGGGATAGAACCAGCACACATATGGGGTTCCGGGACATTCAAGGTGAGGACTTCAGTCACTAGACCATCGCACCGGGCCAAATTCCTGTCAGCTTTAATATTACAATTTTGAACATTTACTCAAGAACTAAAAATGCAGAAATAGCCATTTATGCACATCATTTGACACAAACTATTCCCACCAACATGAATTGTTAAGTGCTTAAATGCAATAGTGAGAAAGTGAAGCTTTAATAAATGTTTCAGATTGAAATGTGAGAAATGACTATTCACCCTGGTACATGATTTTCCACCTAGTATTCACAAAAGTAATTATGGGAAAACATTTGAAAACTAACACTTCTAAAATGAGATTGTTTTAATATATGTAATACAGTGTATTTTCAGTATTCTAGGTAATTTATCATACTGTGATCTTTCCCAAAGAGTGTAAGACAGGATTATATTTTATTATAAATCTTGGATAGAAGGGTATGTCTTCTTATGATATTAAAAATAAATGAATACTACATGTACCAGTTAACATTTGTTATGTAGCAAACCACTTCAAAATTAGTAGCTTTAGGCAAGAATTTCTTACTGGCTTCCATTTTTAAAATTTTTTTGAGACACAGAGAGACAGAGACACATAGAAACCTTATTCACTGTTCACTTTGAAAATGTCAAAAACAGCAAAAGCTAGGCCAAGCTAGAACCAGGAGCCTAGAACTCAATTTGGTTTTTCTATTTAAATGACAGAGACTCAAGTACTTGGGGCAACATTTGTTACCTTTAGAATACGCACTTGTAGGAACTTGAAAGTGGAGAAACTTGGAAGTAGACCAATTTCTCAAACATAGGCATTCCAATATGAGCTGCAGGCTTTTTACTATGGTGCTAAATACAGGCCCTTTTATAGCTTACACATCCAATTTGCTTAGGCATTCATCTAGTCCTGTGTAGTACGTACCATGAATCAGTGGTCTACTCTCAAGTGTGTTTGGAATAGCAATGAAGCTAGAATAACTCATCTTCTTCTCATGTGATCTCTTCTACTGGAAGTTGCTCAGATTTGTAAGCATGCCAAAGGAGTTTCAAGGATGAAAGTATATTACATGTAGCTTCTTGAATTCTGTGCTCGTTCCTTGCCCAGTGTTGTTTCTCTGTATTATGTTGATCAAAGTAGTCTCAAAATAAACCAGTTAACCATGTGCTGAAATAGACTTCATGTCTTGATAGAGGAACTACAAACTTATATTTGCAAAATAATATACAACATTTACTGCCATTTTGAGAACAATCTACCACAGTCAAGTTCATCTAAAAACACTCAAGAATCCGGGTAGTTTAATATGTCATGACTTAACACAAACATCAGAAAGCAGTCCTCACAGAAAAGGATATTTATGTTATGTTGACAACTGTTTGTGGATGAAACTCATGTCTTAATCTTTAAGTAAATTCATTGATTGCACTGATGATAATTACTGCAGTATGCAGAACAAAAACTTCTCAAAAATGTCTACAGCCTAATTACCAGAAGATGTGACTATGTTACCTGATATGGCAGAAGGGGCATTGCAGTGTGACTAAGTTAAAGTGAAATGGAAAAATTTTTTATGGAACTATCCTGCACAAGAAATGAGTATTTATAAGCTAGGAGGATTGTTTGTGCACAGGAATTTCAGGAACAGAATCAGAGAAAGATGATGAGAGAAGCAGAAACTGAATTGGTCTGGGTCATGACCTCAGAAATGCACCCAGAAGATGGAGTAGTCCTGGAAGTAGTATTGCCAAACAACATCCTGAACTGAATGGAGGCATTATTATAGAAGCCCAAAGCAGGTCACATACAAGGAGCTGGGTGGTTAGTTATTGCTTAATTCATGGGCTCCCTGAGAAGTTAGGGTGAAGGTTCTTATTGGTTGAAACTGGGGCTGGGTGGTGTATGATAAGCTTGTGTTCATTTTGATCATTGACACTCATGGCCTTCCTTTGATTGGTCAGTGATGCTGTGGGTATCAGGGAGTTTATGATGGCCAGATGCGATGGGGCTGATCTAGGGATTATGGGAAGGTGGCAGTTAGACTCTACCAAAACTTGAAATTCTCCTACATAGATCACTCCAGAACAGCACTGTCCATGGAGGTTATATATTAGCAAAGCAAATGACTTCTTGAGTCTGAGGATTAGAACCTTGTAATGCTAGCTAGATCACTCCCTTAAGTTAGTGAATTCCTTTTGATAAGAGGCAGGCAAGGAATATGATAAGGGATATAGATAGGAGGCTAGATCCTGGTTTTACATTGTGGGGATTTGATTACAGTAGTTACTCCCTTAGAAACTTCAGAGGAAATAAGGAATACAGTGCTGTGTATCATTGGGATTTCACTTGTGAAATAAATCCAGAAGTTGACTTCAGTACTGTAAAACAAAATTTCTGTTCCTGATTCCACCAGGTTTATGGTAATTTTGCTATCGTGATTTTAGAAAAACTATCTATTGAAATCTCTTTATACATTGTTCAATGTTCAAAAATGACAGCATAATTCATTATCTGTGGATATTCCCAGAAGGGTGTTTTCCATATTTCAGAACCAAATCTTTGATTTTCTTCTGTTTATACTTTGTTCTGTTTGTCAGCATTAGCGCTGGTATTATTAAGTAATCAAGGAACATTGATGCATCTTTGTAAATCTGAGTTTTAAATAATCAGTATTGATATAAAAAGTGTGAACAGAAAGGGGGAGTTTGCTTAAAAAGAAGAAAGGATATTAGGAAGGAACACATATATAAAAAAGATATGGCATCAACTTGTTTCAATTTATATTTTCTTCTATGAATGATATATGTTATGTGGATGATATATATGCGATTTTGAAATAAAGTAAATTTGACTTTTCATGGCTACTTCTGAATCTGAGCAGTGCTCAGTCTAATTTGGAGCAGAACAGAAAGTTGTAACCCTCTCCTTCAAAGCTTCCATTTGCTAAATATAGCGAGGCTACTAAATAGTCCCTAAAATCCCTAGTAATCAACTTTTGTTGTTGTTTTTTTTAAACTTATTTTAAACTTAGTTTTTTTTAAATGTTGTTTGCATAGTTGAGAAGAATGTATTCCCATGTGGATCGTTGATTAGGGTGAGGAAGGACGATGTGTAGCAGAGGAAAGGTGGGACAAATGTTTCCAAATATTTTCTTTTTTTGCTGTATCTGCAGGTAGAATAAAGTAAAGAAGGCTTACTGCCAAACTGCATCAATACTTTGTGCTCAGCTATGGCAACTGCAGCCTAACAGGGGAGTTCCCCTACTAAGCCTGTTCTCAGTCCTAGATTTTTCATGTGCTAGTGGTTGTTCCAACCCAGCTTGGCATGACTCAGCAACATCCTTGATGTACAAACTTGAATGAGTTATTTTATCTCATTAATCCTTATTTTTCATATCTTTGAAATGAGGAAATTAATGCAGCACAGAAATTTTGTAAAGAAGAAAAAATATAATACCTGAAGAAGAGGTACCTAACAGATAACAACTAGTAAAATTTAAATAGTATCACCAACTTAATACATAATGATTATTTTTTGAATTTTATCTATTATTTCTAGAACTCCCAACATGACCTTAGGGAAAATATTTAATCTCAGTGACTTTTGATCTTTTCCTCTTTAAGGTAAAGACTTATGCTGTATGGTTTTTGAAAATAGAAACATACTTTGAGCAAAAAAGCACGGTTTATTTTATATCTGACAACCCCCCTAGTCTTCAGCCAGTAAAAAGGTCCACTTAGAAGGCTGTCATTGAATAGCCAATGGAGCAAATGCTAATGGAACTTTCCAACATAATTACAATCCCATTTTGAGAAGAAGACAGTGGACCACAATCTGTGAAATTATAGTTTCGAAAGATTTATTAAAATCCTGGACCTCAGAAGAATATCTACCACTTTTGGTGCCCTTTCCAATGCATAGAAATGCATAGAATGCTGACATTTGGCCTCTTAAAATTCAAACCCAAAATATGTGAGATTATACACTGTAAAAATTATTGTTTTCATATACAAACACACACACACAGAACAAATAAATCTTCGACTTCAAAGAATATTACTATAATATTTTTTCTTGTTTTATACAGCTTTTTCATTGTGGTGTAACTTGTTCTTAAAATAATGTCAGCATTCTTTGGTTGGGTTTTTCCCTCATTTATATATTTGCTATTTTACCACCGTCTATTCAGTGTTGTATTTTAGTTGCAGGTGGAGGGAAGCCAGCAAAACTCCCAACTGACCTTATTTGCATGGCATTTAAGACTCTCAGAGAAAACTGCCATCTCATCTCATTTGTGTGTCACAGTGAAATATGTAGTCACAGTATGACATTGTTAAAGAATGAGGTGCTAATAACCACAGAAAGATGTTAAGTGATATTGACTCACCTTCAATTGGGAAAACTGCTGTCAGTTCATGGATTGGCATTCTTTGACATTTTACTTCATAGATTAGTGAAGGTGCTCACCCTTGTGTTGTAAGACTATTGATGCCAGCTCTCCTGACTCTATTGAGACCCAGCTTATTTTACCCATTGTGTCTTCCCAGATGTTTATCTAGCATTGCTACTCACTGAATTAATTTAACAAGTCCCGTGTGTAATCCTTTGCCCTGCCCCATTCTCCTGTTACTGATTTTCATCCTCCTCCAGGTTTTTTCAGAACATCCTGTCAGCATCAGGCTAAACTAAAGAGAGAGCAAAAGAAAACTTACCATGACAGTGATGATTCAAAAGAGCGGATTTCTATCTTAAATACAGCCTGGACTCCGCCAAGAATGATGGAGATGAATCATTCCATGGTTAAATAAGAAGTTAAGATCTGGAAATGTGGCCAGTGTTGTGACATAGTGGGTAAAGCCACCTACCTGCCACAATGTCATGCTGCTCCACTTGTGTTTACAGTGCCCTGCTAAGCCCTGGAAGAAACAGTGTACATGCCCCAAGTGTTTGGGCCACTGTTCCCAGGCAGGAGACCTGAATAAAACTTGGGGCTCCCCAGCTTCAGAAGCCATTGGCCATTGTGACTGTCTGGGGAATGAACAGACAGAAGAGCTCTCACTCTCTCTCTCTCTCTCTCTCTCTCTCTAACTCTGACCTTATATAAATAAGTAAGTAAGTGAATAGATATTTTCTAAAAATGAAAAGATTAGGGAGTGTTTCTTCCTTCAGTTGAAGGGCAGACTTTCCATTGACCAACATTCTTAATTCTGTAAGATCCCAACTGTGGGCTTCCTTACTGCCCATATGTTCCAGAGTTGATAGAACAAAAAAATTTTTGTAGTTGATTCTTTTGATTCTTCAAACTAGGAAATTTATCTGACTTAGAAAATTGAAATTCAAACCCTTAACCTGGAGTGCAGTGCAGACAATCACAAGTCAGAATGGATGTGGCTGTCAACAGTCACAGCCACTCTAAATTCAGTTCCTAGAGATCAAGCAGCTTGTAGGCATCTAAATGTTCCCTTATTTTAGCAACTGTTTAGCACTCACGATAGTATGCAAAGGAAGCAGATGGTTAACACTTTTTCCTCCTGCAAAGATATTTATCTGTTTAATGTGTGCTGGTGAGTGAATGTAATGAGTTCCAAACACCTGAAACAAATTCAAGCTCCATTAATGTTTCTCATCCACACCAACTACCAAATATGATGATTTATGGTGCTTAATAGTGTACTAACTTGTTTTACGTCAATGTAAGTCATTTACTGAACGCAATGAGACAAATAGCTCTGAGGCATAGCGATGCATTAAAATGGGTTCTATGTTCTTCCCCCATTTGAGGAAATCTTTTGGGAGCACAATTTAAATTAATCAAAAAGTTTGAATTTCAAAGCTGATTACATCTCAGAATTTTTTTGTTACAAATAATAGAGGTGATATGAACACACTTCCATTTCAGATCCTACTGATTTTATGAGTTAATATCTGGTCTTTTTTCTAAGTTATCTTTTTTTTTTTTTTAGTTTATCGTATTTCCTTTTGTGTCTGGAAATATGTTAGTTTTGATTTCTTACAGGTAACCAAGTTCAGGTTATTAAAAACTAAAAACTCCACAGTGCATCTCTCTTCCCCCCTCCCACACACACAAGCACACACAGGCAAACAGGTAAACAAACATGCTTGCTTAACATTAAGGCTTGTAAAAATTTCATGTTTAAAGAGTAAAAGTAGGATTGCTTCTTGGACTGTTGGCGAAGATCAAGTGAAAAGTTAAATTGGAGCTTGCAAGTTCTAAGCCAGACCTCTAAAATATCTACTTATCTCGTGACCTGTGTTTCAAGTATGCCTTTTGCTTTATACTTGATGTCTTTTTTTACAGGGTTCAGACCTTCTGAAATGATCCCTGAAGACCAGTGTCAATCTAACACTGGTCTGCTCATAGACCACCTAAGGAAGAGGTGCTGTTTCACATAAAAGCAAATGGAAGTTATTTGCTGGCACTCTGTTGAGGCCTATGAGGGCAGTACCCTTTCTAATATTCAGTCTTCTTAGAAGGCAGCATTAGTCATTATTCCCATTTTAAAGCTACAGAATGGAGAAGGTAAATATTTGGACATCAAAGTGAAAATCTAAACTCAAGTTTTCTTTCTGTATCCAGAATCATTAAAATTCTACTCTCTTGATGCTCTCTGAATTCATGTTATCCAGTTTCATTCAGGATGACATGGCTGTGTTTCTGATATCAGTTTCCCTGGGAACAAATCTTTGAAAACAATAAGCACTTTCAAATACCATTCCCATAGGGTACCCATTTTTTTTCATGTTACCATGTTTGCAATTGATGTATCTCCTCGAGCCAATGGTATTTTGTAGTTTATCAGGATTTTCCCCTGTATCTTCAATTACTGATTTGATATGGTATAAACAACAAAAATGAAAATGTGAAAATGAAAAATGTTTTTGTATAATTAGAGAAGTTACTGAACAGTCATAATATGCCAGGAATGTAATAGACATTTTATGTGTATTTTCTCTTTTAACTGTCATGATTACCCCATGAGTTAAGCTATGTCTCTATTGTATTATAGAGATGAGAAAATAGAGTGTAGAAAATTCTTTGACTTGAGGACACAACTCTGAAGAGCTAGGTAAAAAGTATCTAACCCAGAAAGGCTGAGTCTTCTTAAATGCTGAGGAAGCTGATTCTTGTATCTTTGCCTATTTTGCTAATGGAGTTTAGAATAGCTGAAATTTTCTGGCCTAATGAACAGGTTACATTGTGCAAAATAATTTCCACATTAACAAGGAGCTATATTATAAGAGTGAATGTAGTCCACAGTAACTGATCTAGTGGGGAGAAAAAAACATTATATTAAATTTTTTCTTTCATCTTTTAAAAATTAAGAGCAGAGGGAGGTAGATGAACGTAATGGAACTTGTATCAGAAGAAATTTGAAAATATTGGAAGAGAAAGATTTTTATTAACAAGATTTTAATAAACAAAACATTTATTTTAATGTTCATTAGAGAGCAAAGTGAAGGTCCAGCTTTATAATGGAGTGAAAAAAGCCACCACCTGCACTGCTGGCATCCCATATGGGAGATGGTTCAAGCCTTGGCTCCTGTGCTTTGGATGCAGCTCCCTGCTAATGGCCTGGGAAAAGCAGGGGAAGATAGGTTAAGTGCTTGGGTCCCTGTCATTTTATGTGGAGACCTGGAACACACTCCTGACTTTGGCATGGCGCTGTCCTGGCTGTTGCAGCCATCTTGGAATGAACCAGCAAATGGAAGATTTACTCCTATCTCTGCCCTGCCCTCTCTTTGTCTGTATTTCTGATTGTAAGATAAAAGATAAGTATTATTTCTAAATAAAGCAAAAAAAAAAAAAACAATTCTCATTTAAAAAACCTCAAGAAAAGTCCAACTATGAAAAATTTTTAGTTTTCATTATTTATTTTCATTTAATTTGATAGAAGAGGAGAGAGAATTTCAATTCACTGTTTTCTTTTCCAAATGCCTGCAAGAGTCAGGGTTGAGCCCAATTGAACTCAGGAGCCTGGAACTCAATCCAGACCTCTCCTGTTGGTAATAAGAACAGAGTCCTTGAGGCATCACCTGCTGCTTCCCAGGATGTTCATCAGCAGGAAGCTGGAGTTGGAAGCAAAGCCTGGATGTGAACCCACCCGCTATGTTATGAGATGCAGACACACAAAGCTGCCTCTTCACTACTAAAGCCAGTATCTATCTCCTATCAGAATTTTTGAAACTTAAAAACTCCTGGAGAAAATAATCCTTAGAGGTGAGAAATAGCCAGCCAAGACTGAATAAATGTTGTAAAACTCAGCGAAGAAAAATATAATCTGCTTTTATTGATTTTGATATTTCTTTATAATCCTCCAAATTGCCTGCTATAGAGCTTCTCTCAATCTCTTTTTGTAATTTTAATTTTAGGTGCTTCATAGTTACTAATGGCATATTCATCCCAAATATTATCATTTTATGTAATTTTAC